>NC_089258.1:44739250-46080190 GCF_963930625.1 Muntiacus reevesi | reverse complement strand
CCTTTGCAAGTCAAGACACCATGTTTTCCAAGGCACCCTGTTTTTTATATTGCACCTTGTCAGTGACTGATTCCCTCCAATCTCTCATTTATAGACATGTGCTTGGCAATGGTTAAGAGAAAATCATTCTTATTACCAAAATTATATGTAGTATATGAATGAGGCACAACTAATTAAATAACTGGTCAATTAAAGTAAAATACCATAGTCTTAGAATCCCTATACTTGCTGCATGGAAGGAAACATTAAAACCATGAGGAATTAGTCTTTTTCAAGTTTTTGTAACAAGGTGACAGTGTCTGGTAGTAAAACCTCATTGTCAGCCTGGATTCTGTGCTCTAGTAGGTTAGAAAATACAACACTCTAATTTTCCACTATGCCACTGCTGGATGAATCCATTTGTTACTGAGTTGATGACTAGGACATGCTGGCTTTCAGAAAGGACATTTGAAGAACCACAGAGAAAGCCAGCCCTGCCACTCTCCAGGTGCTTCTCTGGATTTGGAGCTTGAAGAGGACTGTGGTCATGAGAGAGTTGGAATGAGGGGAGGAGAATGGAGTGGGGCTGTTAAGATACTCGAGTGACTGCCTTAATAGGGCTGCTAAGACAGGCTTCTCAGGGAGCAGAAGTCACACCACGACCCTCAATCTCATCAGCTGTAGATGATGCTTTGTGTGGTTTCCACTTCGGAAACTTTCTTCTAGAAATAACTTGTAGCCAGCATTTTCATCAGACCACACTTCCCCAGATAACTGGATACATTATTGTTTTATGAATCTCTACATGAATAGTCTTCAAAAATTAACAGAATTTGCTTTATCCAGTTACAAAAAAAAGCACACATTTTGTTTTATAATAATATTTTTATAGTCACTAAGCTTGTTACTACGTTGCTGGAAATGTCACCCATCATCAGGTTTTGATTTTAGGGGACTTTATTGCTCTAGTATTAATGGGTGATTTATTTGAATGGTGGTAGACCAAAGTGATTTGTAAAACTGCTAAAACAAGGAGCATCTGCTGTGCTGTGTGCTGGATTTCTGGCACTGAGTGCTCTTGATCTTGCTTTAAAGCAGGTTTTGACAGTGGAAAAAATAATAGCTCCATTAACCTCTAACAGTTCTATCAAGGTTTAATAAAACACAAAGGATAATTGCCCCTATCTGCTTTGTTTCATCATAAAATGCAACAATATGAAGTTTTGCAATTATTAAAGAACCTTGTTTTCTTAACAAAGATCCATTCCCATCTAGCATGAATATAGTAGGTTGTACAAATTGCTTCATAAGTCAGGTAAGTAAATTATGCTTGCAATTTCTAAATAGACCTTTGTCACTGCAGGAGCTAAAATATCTTTTAAAATGCCAAGGAAAATCTTGCTGGGAAGAGAACTGCTGTCTAGATACATTGGGAAGAATGGTATTACTGGTAACTAGAAGCAAAGCTAGGCGGTTCATCAATTATTTATCACGTCATTTACATATGTAATTTCTTAAATAACCAGAAAAAAGAATGTGTTAAAATATGGGAAGCAAGTTATATCTTGGTTCAGTTGTGCCGTAAACCCAGTAGGAAGTAAAATCCTTTATAAACGGTTTCAGCGTATAGTTACAGAGCGTAATCAGTTAACTAAAGGGATATACTCACTGTGCAAAATGACTACAGATTTGTCCTTTTATTTCAAAAAGTGAATGGGAAACACCCTACAGATTATAGCAGACTTGAAAGAACAGTATATATTTTAGCATTTCCATCACTTACCTTTTAGAAGCCCAACATATCACACACATTTTTATTAAATTTTATAAAATAACTTAATCTTCCTATATAATTGGATAAAAAACACTCTGAAAGTGTAGAGAATTGTGGGAGTATTGGTGTTTGTGTGTCAACACAGGTACATAATTTCAGTAGCTGTTAGGTGGGTAAATTGCTATTACTATTTCACAGTAATTTAATTATCTTATATGATCAAATGTTTGCTACTGAGTAACTTCAGTCAGAAGCTCTAAAGATTAAACTAATTAATCATGGTAGCTCCTTTATGAATTAAATTAAAACCTTCCATTCTATACACAAGGCAACTAAGTCGGCCAGTTAAATTAATTAGCCCTGATATAAAGACAGATAGGGGAGTCTGGAGTTAAAAACCAAGAAGTACTCAGAACATCAAGGGGAATTCAGAAAAGATGCACATTCCATAAGCCTCATCATTTTATTTAAAACACATTTTTAAAGGTGTGATGAGAATACTGAAAATATTTTCAGATTAAGTCCTTTCACAGAATCACAGAATTGTAAAATTGAACTTGACTTTCAGCTTTCAGGGTAATAGTTTGTCCAGATTGATGACGCTGCCTCACTGAAGAAGAAATTCAGAGATAAATGAACTGATGTTGATCAAATGGTGATAATGCTGATAATTTATGTTGATTTTAAGGGAAGTAGTTAGTGTGTTCATGGAAAGGTGAGAAGAAGCATGGTTTCTGCCTGTTTATTTCGACTGAGGGAGGAGGGGAGATGCCCGTTTTCATTCAGTCATTCAGGGAACCCAAGCACGCAGGTTCAGGTAAGAGGCTGCTGCACTCACACCTACCTGCATCACAGGTGACCCTCTAAAGACTGGCACACCTGTCGTGTGTCCTCCACATCACCTCTGGATTGCCCATCTCTTTTTTAACAAGAACAGCAACAACAACAAAAAGAAACTTTATTTTGAAATGATCATAGATTTTCAGGAAATTGTAGTAAAATCTTCAAGGAGGCCATGTACCTTCACCCAATTTCCCTAATTGTGGGGTAATCTCACAACTGGAGAAGTGACTTTGGGACAGTCCACAGAGCTTATTCAAACCTGACCAGTTTTACCTGGGCTCGCGCACTCGCTCGCACGTGTGTACGTGTGTGTGTGTGTGTGTATGTGTGTGTGCGTAGGTCTGCACAGCTGCGTCACCTGTGTGGAGTCCTACAGTCAAGGCACAGAGCTATGCCCTTGGCAAGTCTTCCTGCACTGCCCTCCTGGGCTGGTCTTCACTCTGTCAGTTTGTTATTTCAAGAGTACCATACACATGGAACTGTACACTGTGTTACCTCTTGTGACTGGCTTTTCCCCTCAGTATAACTCCTCTGTGAACCATCCAAGTGGTTGTGTGTATCAGTAGTTCATTCTTTTTCATTGCCATAGGATTGTCCACAGCAGGGACGTGTCACTGTTTAACCATTGACCTGTTGAATGACATTGGGTGTGCTTCCAATTTTTGCTCTTATAAACAAAACTGGTATTGCCATTGTGATATGAAGAGCTTTCCCATGAATATGGATTTTAATTTCTCTTGAATAAAGTCCTGGGAGAGTAATTGCTGGATCACATGATAGCATGTCAGTTTTATAAGAAACTGCCAAACAGATTTCCGGAGCGGCTGTACCATCTTCTGTCCCCAAAACAATACATATGTGATTCAGTTTCTCAGCATGCTTGCCAGCATTTGGTGTTAAGACTTTTTTTTTTTTTTTTAATGAGCTATTTTGATAAGTAGCCACTGATATCTTATTATCGTCTTAAATTGCATTTCCTTAATGGCTAATGATGGTAAATGTCATTTTATCTGCTCATTCGCCATTTGTATTAAATCTTCTTCAGTGAAATGTTAGTTCATGCATTTTGCCCATTTTCTGTTTGTTTTTTTTTTTTTCCTGTTGAGTTGTGAGCATTTTTTCTGTAGTCTAAATACTAATCTTTTGTTGGGTATGTGGTTTGAAAATATTTTCTATCCATCCGTAGCTTGTCGTTTCATCCTCTTCAAAGGGTCTTTTGCAGAACAATCTCCTTTTTTAGCTCATAGATTTCCATGTAGAAAACATAGATTCTAGTTTCTTTTAAAAGCAGGAAGGCTTGGCAATACTGGGTCTGTAGTCATGCCTGACATCTACAGGAATAGCTGGCTGGTGGCTGCCCTGTGCAGAAGAGTGAACCCCACTGACCTGCTTGCCTCCTGCAGGCCATTTCAGTTTATAATCCTAAATCTTAAGTCTTGGCTACTTGTGTGGCCTGTATATAGAAGGCAAAGAAACTGTGAAAATGTTCTCATTCATATTCTCAGGATTTATAAGATTTTTCATGGGAATTCAAATGAACTGTATTAATCATGACATAAGGGAATTCAAATTATGGAAATAAAGCTTAATTCAAATGATAAAGAACGGAAGAAACATATTTTACAAATTCTTGTTTTTTCTAAGATTCTTAATCTTTTCTTTCTGATTTAGCATAAATCTTTAGGTTTATAATGGACAATTTTGTCTCTCTTACTTACTCTTTTGTCTTGAATGCAAAATGGAACAGCCTTAGTATAAATCACCAATGATATATAATGATGATATTTAATTTCAGAAGTATTCACCAATTTTTTAAACTAATCTCTCCAAATTAATTGCTGCACTAATTGGATTAAATTAGATAATTTAATTACAGCAAATTATTCTATTTATTTGTTATAGTACTTATTTGGTCACATCCCTTGGGTTCAGTGCATTTGCATTATTTTCATAAAGAGGAAGCAGATGGAGAGAATTACTAACTAGTTGTTTATGCCAGAAAGAAAAAGAAGTTATGTTTTAAAATAAGTGAAAAATATATGGAAAGTCAAGGAGATAAGCTGAGATTAATTAGTAAAGTGCTTTGGAAATGGAAAGCACAATATTTTGTGAGCACTGTATATTACAATTATTATTATAATACTTTACAGGGACTTCAATTTTCCTGTTTAAATCACCTATTTTGTAGTTTGAATTATCAGTTTGAAAGGCATATAAAAGAGTATACACCATGTGACATCCAAGGAAGATATTTTAATCATATATCTGAGAATGTCATAGCTTTAAGTAAAAATCCAAGTTTATGTAAGAAATTCTCCACACACACACAGCCACCAGTCCCAAGAAAATCTTTACAGCTTTGTAGTGCAGATGTACATATAAAAAGTATGTCACAACTCTTTGTAGGTTTCTGACATTGGAAAAAGTGATCCCATATAGTTATGTGTATTTTTTTGTAAGAGCTAATTCATATGTTATTTTTTAAAGATATGTAAGAATTAGAAGATCTTAGTTGCATTAATATATCATGTAAAGAATACAATGGTAATTTCTGTGAGCGATCCCATGGACTGTAGCCTGCCAGGCTCCTCTGTCCATGGGATTCTCCAGGCAAGAATCCTGGAGTGAGTCACCATGCTCTCCTCTGTGGATCATCCCAACCCAGGGATCAAACCCACATCTCTTATGTTCCCTGCATTGACAGGCAGTTTCTTTACCACTAGTTCCACTTGAGAAGCCTATGAAATAAACAGTATCCTCTGAAAAACTGTAGAAGTATTTGCTGATTGATCTACTATTTACATCCACATTATCATCTATTCAGTACACTAAGAATAGGGTTTAGCTATCTATAGTCTATCCTTCCAGTCAAGCAAACAGCCTTCCTTTTTTCAGGCACAATTTTCTAGAATCCATATAAAAGTCATTTATGATTTGTTCTGACCCAATTTTAGTTTTATGTTGCTTGCTATTTACATCACAATGGCATATTTAAGGTTGCTTTAGTTGAAGGAATAACTTAGTTTCTGTTTTTCACTCCTTTTAACAATGAAAATGACAAACAAAATCTCTTCTCTGGATGTTCTTGTAAAATATGTGAACATTTTTCTGCAGTACTATCATCCTTCAAAATAATAATTTTCTTTTATCTGGTGGAAGACAAATAAATAGATACCCTGTTAATGTTTGTTTATGTATCTGAGATACACTCTAATCATAATATTCTCATGATTTTTGTGTTACTATTCAGTCTGTAACGAGGATTAATTGGAGTGTATTTTGCTAAAATGAAGCTTAGTATATGAGACAATCTGAGTGATTCCTTTTTTGTTCTTGTTGTAACTCAGAATTTCTTATTGGATGTGAAGTGTTTTTGGTATAGGACATTAATTTACAAATTCTTCATTACAGCTCTACAATTTTAATCCGATCAGGCTTTCACCCTTGTTTCAAAGTCTCCAGAGATTTCTTGTGCCTCTAAATCTACTTTTGACAACATCCTGAAAGCTCTCCATGATCTGGTCCTCCTATACTTCTCTAGCATCACTGCCCTACACTTCAGCAACAACCACACATACATGCAGGTACACACACACACACGCACACACACTCACTTTCTGATCCCCTTCTTATTTTAAGCCTCCCTGTGTTTTCCTCAGGAGAGTTCCTTCTGTGGAATCTGAGTGGGTGGGATGAGGTCCACGTAAGCTGACAATCTCCTTGAAGAGCGTTCGCTCTGAGTCATCCCTCTGGGGATGTGAGAGTCAGTACCTGGGGACCAGTGAGGGTGGACAGTCACAGGGGTGCTGGTGAGACCTCAGAGGCGGGCTCTAGGGATCTTGGCCCAAACAATTGAGCATCTTTGTAACTGCAATAAAGAGGGAAAATAGGAACCAACAGATGTCGCAATTATTGATTATACCTCTCTCAGAGAGTCACGTCATGAATTACAAAGTTGATTTTAGGTCTTCTCCAGGCAGAAAAGATTGTAAGTTATGGCTCTGCTAATAATGAGACTGGAACCCAGGAGTCCCAGCTTATGATCTGGGTGAAGACCGCCCTGCCAGAGAAATGAAAGAACAGCAGAGTCAAGATAATCCCAGAGTGGGTTGATCTTGAAGCCTTATAAATTATAGATTCAAATTCCTTCTGACAATATTCAAGTTATATAGTCTCTTTAGCCATTGTCTTAATCACTATAACTGCCTCCTACCTTTTTTTTTTTTTTAATTAAGAGGAATTAGTAACCATATAAAATAGTATTAAACTTTAATTTCCTAATATCTGAAATACTAACGACAATATCTACCTTCTAGGGTTGTTTTATTCACTTATTACAGTTCACATAAAACTTAACCCACTGCCAAAAGCACACAAACAGGCACTTAATAGCAGTACTCATTGTGATTATTTATTTTTGTTAAGACAGAAAATATGCAGACCTTTATCATAGTTACATAGAAAATGAAGCCACCACTTCATTCAGGTAGACTGAACATTTTCTTTTGAAATATCAATTTTTAAATGCTTATTTATATTCAAAGGGAAATTGCAAACTATATTGCACACCAGAAGTTTTTAACCTCTCTCCATGAGACAGAAGAGAAGCTGCAGAAGTACCACGACACTGAAGATGGCCCTTCAGCACCCTGCGCGTGTGCGCACACACACACACACGCACATGTACACACACATGCACACACCCACATACATACACATGCACACACACATACACACACACACACAAACACACACACACAGTCAGTGTGGCTGACTTTGATTTTATGAAAATGTGATAATTATTTTTAAAAATTAATGCATTCAAATAAGTCACCTACTTCAAAACCTCAACATTTGCTAATTTATAAGATAAAAATACAGTTATCCTTTTATTTTTAAGAGTTTGAATTGCATCACATAGCAGGAAAACATATTAAAGGCTGCTTTGTACAAGCCCTAGCAAAGATAAAATCAGCTTTGGGCTACCATGCGTAATTCTCTTCACCTCCCTACAACTGTATTCAGCCCTTAATAAAACCAAATGAAATCAGATTTTCAGAGTGGCAGTGATGTTATCATGGAATAACCTTAAATCAAGTCTAGTTAATACTGAACATTGCAAATGTTAGTTAGCTTTCAGGTGTTTGATTACAAAAAACCTATTTGGAACATGTCCCCCTGACAGCTGACTGAGATATCCACTGGACTGCCCCCCTCCCGTTTGAAAACCCCTCAACAGAACTGTGAGTATTTACCCACATGCAATGTAAAGCACTCTCCAGTATTTTGTCCAAGGCTAGCAAATTTGAGATTTCTGTCCTAAGTTTATTATCATTTTGTTTCCTAATGCAAGAACTCCATTAATCCACAGCCCCACCATGTAAAATATTACATATAGTGCGGAAGTTACTTATTATTGACATTTTATAACATTCTCATTACTTTTAAGTTTTGACAATTATGAATAAGGTAGCTATAAATACCCATGTGCAGGTTTCTGTGTGGACATAAGTTTTCAGCTCCTTTGGGTAAAAACCGAGAAGTGTGATGCCTAGATCATATGGTGAGAGTGGGTTTAGCTTTGCAAGAAACCACTAAATGGTCTTCCAAAGTGGCTGTGTCACCCTGCATTTCCACCAGCAATGAATAAGAGTTTCTGTTGCTCCACGTATCCCCCAGCATTTGGTATTGTCCATGTTTTGAATTTTTACCATTTTAATAGGTGTGCAGTAGTATCTCATTGGTGTTTAATTTACATTCCCCTGATGATTTATGATGTATAGTATCTTTCCATATGCCTGTTTGTCATCTGTATATTTTTCTTGGGGAAGTGTCTGTCCAAATGTCTAATGCATTTTACTTGAGTTTTTTTTTTATTTTCCTACAATTGAGTTGTAAGAGTTCTTTGTATGCTTTGGATAATAGTTCATTATCAGATGTATCATTTGTAAGTATTTTCTTTACATCTGTAGTTTAGTTTCTTATTCTCATGTTATAGAGCAGAACTGTAAAATTTTAATGAAGTTCAACATCTCAATTTTTTACAGATTATTCTTTTTCATTTATATTTAAAAAGTCACTTCCAAACCCAAGGTCATTTAGGTTGTCTCCTGTTACCTTCTAGGAGTTGTATAGTTTTACATTCTACATTGAGGTCTTTGGTCCATTTTGAGTCAATTTTTTTTTTTTTTTTTTTTTTTTTTGTGAAGCATGTAAGATCTGTGTGTAGGTTAATTTTTTTGCAAGTGGATGTCCATTTGTTCCAGCACCATCTGTGGAAATATCAATCTTTTCTCCATTGTATTGTCTTTGCTCCTTTGTCAGAAAAGATCAGTTGGCTATTATTTGTTTGGGTCTATTTCTAGACTTCCTATTCTGTTCCATTCCGCTATTTGTATATTTTGCCACTACCCCAATGGCTTGATGATTATAGCTTTAAGGTATTCATTCTTTACAGTATGTCAGAATTTGCATCATGCTATAGTTTCACCTGGAACTTATAAAATGTTAAGTTTTTTTTTTTTAATTGAGGAGGAAAGAAAATTCAGAGTGACTTAGAGAAATCTTACAGAAGGGACACTAAATTTCAGTTCACTCAAAATCTAGAATTTACATACTTTGCTCAACAGTTATTTTCCAACCATTTCATTTTACATATAATAATTATAAATAGTTGCTAATATTTATTAGGCACATGCATTATAAGAAAGTTTTACACATATAAGAAAGAGTAATTTTTACAATCCATCTAAGAAATTACTGTGTCCATTTTACATTATGGAACTGAAACTCACAGCAGGGTACCCAGGTTCACAAAGCAAATACCAGGTCTGATATCTGAATGGTAAATTCCTCCGTAATAATTACCTTATCTTTCTAAATATTGCTGGAAGATTAATCTTTCTAATGGAATTTTGAAAAAAAAAAAAACTTGAAGACTTAACCACATTTAGAATTGGTGCTTTACATTTCTGTTATATTCCATTTCAAAACAAAAGAGACAATATTTCTGATTTTGGATAGAAATACTGTTGTACTCACTCACTTATCCATGCAACAAATATTCACTGTGCTCAATTTATGCCTTTTTAATATCGTTTTATTTAATCTCAACATGAAGGTGCTGCAATTACTTTATAACAGTTACACAGACTCAGTGTTCTGTGGTCCCAACACACTGAAAATCTTTGTAAACAGATTTAGTGAGCAAAGAAATAATTTTGGGTTAAATTAAAATTTCAGAATCCCCCCGCGGTGGGCTACTGTCCATGGGGTCACAAAGAGTCGGATATGACTGAGCAGTACAGCACAGCACAAAGCTTTTAAGATATAAAAAGGAGAAGTTTTAAAGTTTGGGTAAGCAATGAGAATGACCAGAAAGGAGGAATAAGGATTAGTGAAAGGTGGGGAATGAAATTGACTCCAAGGTCCTATGGTCTTTCATCACCATGGTAATGGAGACATCTATCCTGGTGGATAGAGGACCAAGATGGACAGCCAAAGCTCCACCAGCTTCTCCTCTCTGTAGAACTTTAAGTGGAGCAGAAGTCAAGTGTTTTTACAGGTTGGACTTTACTGTAACTCAAGGTCCTGCTGTCTTCAAGACAGCTGTTTGTTTGCAGAGGCCATCAGCCAGCCATTAATCAGAGAGACGGGGCCAAAGTTGCTGCCGGCCCAGCATGTGGCTTTCAGAGCAAACCACCACCAGGTAAACAATACTGTGAAGTGGCTGAGCTCATCAAAGAATTACCTAGAGACCAGTCTATTTAAACCGGAAGAAAAATAGCCCTTCTGCAGAGAATATCTGCAAGAAAAATAGAGAAAATAAAAGCAGAAAAATGTCCCATTGTAAATGTCTTCAAGTTTTATAGCTTTCTCAATAAGGACCCTGCTTTCATAATTTATTTTAAAGGTAATATTCATAGGCTTAACATAGAAGCTCCCTGCTTTCCATAGCTCCCCTCTTCTCCATCAACTATGATAGTTGCTGTCTTGTCTTACCCATCTGCGAGCAGGAGACAGCCACTGACAGTTCCTTCATCTGCTGTCCACAGGGTAACCATATCCTTTGTTCTCCAAACCTGGGACTTTTTTGCTTGCTATAATTGTTAGACTGGACATCACAACAGCAGGTCTAAATTGGGACCATTCCCAGGCACACCAGGACAGAAGGTCCCCTACGCTGCACGCAGTTACTTCAAGGAGGGAAGCGTGATTAGGTCGCATTTGTAGTCACAGCTTTAAATCTAAATGGGATCCTGTATTTTATTGGACTCAAATGGATATTTTATATTGTAATGTGCTTCAATATAATTCTTTAGCCCTTCACTCACATTTCACTGATTACTCTTGTTCATACATTTGAATGCAAAATATGGAAAACACACTTTCATTAAAAATTCCTCAGAATGCCACCAGATTGAGGAAAGAACCAAGCCAGAAGCCAATCTTGTAATTTATGTGGCCTTTTCTCCTGTTTTGCAAAAGTAAAAACAAACTAAGGGACTTTGAAGCTCTTCCCTAAGGTCACACTACTACCTACAAAAGACAGACCTTTTACGAGTGCCTTTCCAAAGAGAACGCCAAGCCACTGTCATTATCCATGAAACCCAGAACTCAAACAGATGAGCCACATCTGACCCTATAGAAACAAACTCAAACTTAGCACCAAATGATAGTGTCATGATGGTAGAATTTCTACCCTGCAAAAGACAATTAGGCTGCTGAGTCATTCAGTTCAACACAATGAGTGAAATTAGCCTCCAGATAACTTTATTTTGTAGCCATCTTTTAGCTAAAAAAAATATGAATGATGGCTTCACTTATCAAGCTTGGAATCAGATTTTATCAGTCAAATTAAATGTCCCTGAAAAATGTCATCAAAACACTGGCTCCCAAAATTCATCTACATTTTCTGTAATGAACCTAATAAATTAATTTATAATGAATAAATCTCTTGTTTTTACTTCAGAAAGCAGGCTTGATTTATGTTGATCCCTCTTTCTTTCTGTATTTATTGAGATGTAATTGACATATGATGATGTACAAAGTAATGATTTGATGTAGGTGTATTTTGCAAAGTGATTACCAGTATAATGTTAGTTAACACATCCATGTTTTTGTTGTCCAGTTGCTAAGTCACATCCAACTCTTTGTGACCCCATGGACTGCAGCATGCCAGGCTCCTCTGTCCTTCACTATCTCCCAGAGTTTGCTCAAATTCAGTCCATTGAGTTGCTGATGCCATTCAACCATCTCATCCTCTGTCACCCCCTTCTTTTACCTTCAATCCTTTCCAGTGTCAGGGTCTTTTCCAAAGAGTTGGTTCTTTGCATCAGATGATCAAGTATTAGAGCTTCAGTTTCAATCCTTCCAATGAATATTCAGGGTTTATTTTCATAAGGAATCACTGGTTTGATCTCCTTGTAGCCCAAGGTACTCTCAAGAGTCTTATCCAGCACCACAGTTTGAAAGTATCAGTTATTTGGCACTCAGCCTTCTTTATGGTCCAATGCTCATAACCTTACATGACTACTGGAAAAACCATAGCTTTGACTATACAGGCCTTTGCTGGCAAAATAATGTCTCTGTTTTTTAATATGCTGTCTAGGTTTGTCATAGCTTTCCTTTCAAGAAGAAAGTGCCTTTTTTATTTCATGCCTGCAGTCACTGTCCATAGTGATTTTGTAGCCCAAGAAAATAAAATCTGTCACTTTTCTACTTTTCCCCCTTCTGTTTGCCCTTAAGTGATAGGACTGGATGCCATTAAGTTAGTTTTTTTTGAATGTTGAGTTTTAGGCCAGTTTTTTCACTCTCCTCCTTCATCTTCATCAAGAGTCTCTTTAGTTCCTCTTTGCTTTCTGCCATTAGGATGGTATCATCTGTATATTTGAGGTTGCTGATATTTCTCCTGGAAATCTCAATTCCAGCTTGTGATACATCCAGCCTGGCATTCCTCACGATGTACTCTGCATATAAGTTAAATAAGCAAGGTGATAATCTACAGCCTTGACGAACTCCTTTCCCAATTTTGAGCCAGTCCATTGTTCCAGGTGAGGTCCTAACTGTTGCTTCTTAACCTGCATACAGGTTTCTCAGGAGGCAAGTAAGGTGGTCTTGTATTCCCATCTCTTTAAGAATTTTCCATAGTTTGTTGTGATCCACACAGTCAAAGGCTTTAGCAGAGTCAGTGAAGCACAAATAGATGTTTTTTCCGGAATTCCCTAGCTTTCTCTTTTATCCAGTGCTTGTCAGCAATTTGATCTCTGGTTCCTCTGTGCATCTGGAGACCCTTGGTTCACGTACTGTTAGAGCCTAGCTTGTAGTGTTTTGAGCATTACCTTGCTTGCATGAGCACAATTTTATAGTAGTTTGAACATTCTTTGGCACTTTCCTTCTTTGGTATTGGAATGAAATCTGACCTTTTTCAGTCCTGTGTCCACTGCTGAGGTTTCCAAATTCGGTGATATATTGAATACAACAGTTTAACAATATCGTCTTTTAGGATTTTAAATAGTTCAGCTAGAATTTCATTACCTCCACTGGCTTTGTTTGTAGTAATGCTTCTTAAGGCCCACTTGACTTCACACTCCAGCATATCTTGCTATATGTGAGTGACATACCATTATGGTTATCAGTATCATTAAGACTCTTTTTGTATAGTTCTTCTGTGTATTCTTGCCACCTCTTCTTAATCTCTTCTGCCTCTTTTATCTCCTTACTATTTCTGCCCTTTATCATGCTCATCTTTGCAGGAAATTTTCCCTTGGTATCTCTAATTTTCTTGGAGATATTTCTAGTCTTTCCCATTCTATTGTTTTCCTCTATTTCTTTGCATTGTTTATTGAAGAAGGCTTTCTTTTCTCTCATTATTCTCTGGAAATCTTTCTTCAGTTGGATATTTATTTCCCATTTTCCCTTATTTTTCACTTCTTTTCTTTCCTCAGTTATTTGTAAAGCCTCCTTAAATAACCATGTTGTCTTCTTGTATTTCTTTTTCTGGGGGATGGTTTTGGTCACCACCTCCTGGGCAATGTTAAGAATCTCCCATCAATAGATTTTCAGACATTCTTTCTACCAGATCTAATCCCTTGAATCTATTTGTCATGTCCACTGCGTAGTGAGAAGGGATTTGATTTAGCTCATACCTGAATGGTCTACTATTTTCCATACTTTCCTCAATTTAAGCCTGAATTTTGCAGTAAGGAGCTCATGATCTGAACCGATCAGCTCCAGGTCTTGTTTCTACTGACTGTATAGAGCTTCTTTATCTTCAGCTCAAAGAATATAGTCAATCTTATTTTGGTATTGACCATCTGGTGATGTCCATTTACAGAGTTGTCTCTTGTGTTGTTGGGAAAGGGTGTTTTTTATTACCAGTGAGTTCTCTTGATAAAACTCTGTTAGCCTTTGCCCTGTTTTATTTTGTACTCCATGGCCAAACTTGCCTGTTAACTACAGGTGTCTCTTGGCTTCCTGCTTTTGCCTTCCCATCCCCTATGTTGAAAAAGACATTGTTTTGTGGTGTTAATTCTAGAAGGTCTTATAGGTCTTCACAGATCCAGCCTACTTCAGCTTCTTTGGCATCAGTGGTTGGAGCATAGACTCAGGTTACTGTGCTGTTGAATGGTTTGCCTTGGAAATGAACCGAGATCATTCTGTTGTTTTTGAGATTGCACCCAAGTGCTGCATTTCATACTCTTTTGTTGACTATGAGGCCTACTCCATTTCTTCTAAGGGATCCTTGCCCACAGTAGTAGATATAATAGTCATCTAAATTAAATTTGTCTATTCACATCCATTTAGTTCACTGATTGCTAAGATGTTGATGTTCACTCTTGCCATCTCCTGCCTGACCACATCCAATTTACCTTCATTCGTGGACCTAACATTCTACATTGCTTAGCAATGTTGTTCTTTATAGCACTGGACTTTACTTTCACCACAAGACACATCCACAACTGAGAGTCATTTCGACTTTGGCCCAGCCACTTCATTCTTTCTAGAGCTATTAGTAATTGCCCTTTACTCTTTCCCCATTGGACACTTTCTAGCCTGGGGGGATCATCTTCCAGTGTCATATCTTTTTGCCTTTCACTCTGTTCATGGGGTTCTCCTGGCAAGAATACTGGAGTGGTTTGCCTTTCCTTTCTACAATGGACCATGTCTGTCAACTCTATCACTTCACACACTTACTGTTATTTTTGTGGTGCGAATTTTGAAGATCTCCTTTCTCAGCAACTTTCAAATATACATTGTTATTCGGTGCAGTCACCATGCACATTATACCTTCACATTTTTTTCTTTATCCATTCATTTCCATGTCTTGGTTATTGTGAAAAATGCTGCAGTGGACATGGGGGTGCACATTTACGTGAGTTCACTTCCTTGGGATGTACACCCAGATTTGGGGCTGCTGGATCATGTGGTTCTATTTTTATATTTTTGAGGAACCTCCATACAGATTTTTCTGTTTCAGCTGCATCAGTTTACATGCTCACCATATGTTGATGCTTTTAAGTGAAGTCTGCCTGAATCTAGAAATGTTGGTTCCAAAAATGAACTGGCTTATTGCACTTTATTCCAAAGGTAGTTTAAGGATAAAATTTGGCCAAGTTCTTCTCTCCCTTGGTTTGAATCCTAATAAAAAATCTAAAACTGCTTAAAGTATATAGAAATAGTGAATGTAATAAATGTTTTGATGGAAATCCTAGAGTCAGCATGAAATATGATCTGTGTTATTCAGAATGAGGGTGGCTCTGCCTAGTTGCAGTAATGTTATGACTCTACCATCTGTGTCATTATCCAAAGCTGGACTTGAAAGAGATCAAAATACAGGAATAGGATAGTGCAGCCTGATTTTGGATGGCAAGTAAGAAGATAGAATATATGCACATCATTTGGCGAGAAAGGGAAAACTCCAAAATGTACATCTAAATGAGAATAAGTATGAAAAAGTCATTAAGAAGAGAAAATGTATAATTTTAAAGTTGTTTGTTTCTATGTTTAGAATAAGTCATCATTAAACTAAAATAGAATAAAATTTATGCTGTTACCTCAAGCATGATCACATGAGATTAGACCATGGTTTTCAATCATGTGAAACTAAACTTTACATTTTTCTAAATTTTCTAAAACAAAGTATCCTAGTACTGTCTGTCACATTTTAACTCAATAAATAGTATCAAATAAAATGAAGGAAATTTCTAGCTTAAATTCAACAAATATCCTGTACATATTAAGATTTGGGGCAAAATACTTTGATATCCAGCTTAGCAAAGCAGATATAGATATAATTTATTTGAGAAAAAACAAACAAACAAACAATAAATTGGTAGTCTGAAGTCCTGGCTTTAAATCTAATTTATGTGTTGTGTGGCTTTTGGTAAATTATCAGACTTCTTGTCTTAATAATCTCGTGAGGAAAAATGATGACAATCTCACAAAATAATTATATATATTAGAGTAGGAGAGTATGAAAACATTTTCAGTAGAAGAAAGACAAAGCACAAAATTGATATCCAAAAAAGTGCTTTAAAATATTTAACCTTTCTTTCAATCCTTTGACTCAGTGCTCAAATGCCCCCTATTTGGAAGAAGGCTGAGTACTTGTGGAAAAGGCGGTGTTAGAATTTTCAATTCCCTTTGGGCAGATAGTTTCACACCATTACATGTAATTGCTTCAGAAAAGAAGCAGTAATGATGCAGTGTCCAGAGTAAACAGCTCACTTGTGATTTTGTAAAAGACTCAGTAAGAGTACAAAATGAAAGAGCTCTGTCTTTGCTGATCCATGCCTGTCTGGGTCAGCAGCTAGTCCCAGGGATTACCATCATTAAGTATGCATGGATGCTTTAAAGAGAGGTGTGTGCCCAGTAGATCTGTTTGGTTTATTGATGCGACTTTCCTGCTCCTCAAACTCATTCCCATCTTCTTTCATTTGGTAAAGAGTGTTCCTTTAGGGGAAGATATTTGATGACAAGAGAAAAAGATTAAGTAGATAAATCAAGGTTGTTCTGAAGTAGAGAATTTAATTGAAATACAAGTTTTGCATTATCTGCAAAAGGATAGAGGATATTTATCTGCATAAGGATAAAGAAGAGAAAAAATAATTGACTCTCCTTGGAGTGGAGTGGCTGGTAGAGTCTTCTTGAAAGTGAAAACTATGGAACTGGTTCTGGAAATGGAGTGGGTATTTTCTTTAGGTCTCTTAAACTCAGTTGTATGCTGGTAAAAGGTTAACAGCCAGTTGGGTAGAAGAGCTTAATTTATAGCATTCTCTAATCTGCTTGGTCTAAACTCTTCCACGCTGACCAATGCCTAGCTATCCACATAGAGTCACTGGATATGGCATTGAGAAGAGATGGGCATTAGTTCTATCTTGTGTAATATTTCCACCAGGCAATACTTCGGTAGTGCAGAAGAACGCCAAATACAGTAACATAATTAGGAATGTATGAGATCTGAGTAGTTATTACTTCTATTTTTAATATAATTGCTTTAATTTTAAGTTTACATAATTTGATCACGTACATTGACTATTTTTAGCAATCAGCTTTAAACTTTCCTGAGTATTTAGCATTGGTTTCTCACATTCAATTTTTCACGCTCTTTCAGAGATGTGGCAACCAGAATGTAGGGGCATATTCTAAATGTTGACACATGCTATAATTTAAAGAGCAGAAGATAATTATTTGCCAGTCCTTGAGGGCAAGAGTTATTAGGAAGATCTTAAGATTCTCCCTGTATTCTTGAGTTACAGTTTGAAATCTTTTAATTGATAGATAAAGTTTGGGCTTTGGAGAAGGGCATGACAAACTGCTTCAGTATTCTTGCCTTGAGAACCCCATGAACAGTATGAAAAAGCAAAAATATATGACACTGGAAGATGAACTCCCCAGATCAATAGGTGCCCCACATGCTACTGCAGAAGAGTGGAAAAATAGCTTCAGAAAAAAATGAAGAGGCTGATCCAAAGTGAAACAACTCAAAGTTGTGGATGTGACTGATGATGGAAATCCAATGCTGTAAAGAGCAATATTGCATAGGGACCTGGAATGTTAGGTCCATGAATCAAAATAAAATGGAAGTGGTCAAACAGGAGATGGTAAGAGTGAACACTGACATTTTAGCAATCAGTGAACTAAAATGGACTGGAATGAGCTAATTTAATTTAGATGACCATTATATCTACGACTGTGGGCAAGAATCCATTAGATGAAATGGAGTAGCCATCAGAGTCAACAGAAGAGTATGAAATGCAGCACTTGAGTGCAATCTAAAAAAGACAGAATGATCTCAGTTTGTTTCCAAGGCAAACCATTCAATACCACAGTAAGCCAAGTCTATGCCCCAACCACTAATGCCAAAGAAGTGGAAGGTGAACAGTTCTATGAAGAGCTTCATCAAAAAAGATATCCTTTTAATCATAGGGCACTAGATGGCAAAAGTAGGAAGTCAAGAGATACTTGGGTAAATAACAGGCACATTTTGCCTTGGGGTACAAAATGAAGCAGGGCAAAGGTTAACAGAGTTTTGCCAAGAGATTACACTGGTCATAGCAAACATCCTCTTCCAAAAACACAAGAGATGACTCTACACATGGACATCACCAGATGGTCAATACTGAAATCATATTGATTATATTCCTTGTAGCCAAAGATAGAGAAGCTCCATAGAGTCAGCAAAAACAAGACCAGGAGCTGACTGTGACTCAGATCATGAATTCCTTATTGCAAAATTCACTTCAACTGAAGAAAGTAGGGAAAACCACTAGACCATTCAGGTATGACCTAAATCAAATCCCTTATGATTATAGAGTGGAAGTGACAAATAGATCCAAGGGATTAGATTTGATAGACTGGCTGAAGAACTATGGAGAGAGTTACAATGACAGTTGTAACAAAGTTACAAACTGTACAATGACAGTAGTACAAAATTGTACAAAGTACAACTGTACAAAGATGTACAAAGACAGATGTGCAAAGTGCAATGACAGTTCTACAAATTACAATCACAGAGTTACAATGACAAAGTTATTGTACAAAGACAGTTGTACTCTATGTTGAACTACAGACATATGTAGAACTATGGACAGAGTTACAATGATAGTTGTAACAAAGTTACAAACTGTACAATGACAGTTGTATAAAGCTGTACAAAGTACAACTGTACAAAGTTGGACAAAAGTACAGCGAAGTTGTACAAAGTACAACAAGGTTGTACAAAACTGTCTTTGTACAAAGACAGTTTTACAAGGTACAATGACCATTGTACAAAGTCAGGCAGATAGACTGCCTGAAGAATTATGGACAGAGTTACAATGACAGTTTGTACAAAGTTACAAACTGTACAATGACAGTTGTACAAAGTTACAGCTATGTAACATTGTACAGGAGGCAATGATCAAAGCCATCCCCAAGAAAAAGAAATGCAAAAAGGCAAAATGGTTGTCTGAGAAAGCCTCACAAATAGCTGAGAAAAGAAGAGAAGTGAAAGGCAAAGAAGAAAAAGAAAAATATTTCCATCTGAATGCAAAGTTCCAAAGAATAGCCAGGAGAGGTAAGAAAGCCTTCCTAAGTGATCAGTGCAAAGAAATAGAGGGAAACAATAGAATGGGAAAAACTAGAGATCTCTTCAAGAAAATTAGAGGTACCAAGGGAACACTTCCTGCAAAGATGGGCACAATAAAGGATAGGAATGATATGGAACTAACAGAAGCAGAAGATATTAAGAAGAGGTGGCAGAAATACACAGAAGAACTATACAAAAAAGTTCTTAATGGCCTGGATAACCATGATGGTGTGATCACACACCTAGAACCAGACATCCTGGAGTGCAAAGTCAAGTGGACTTAGGAAGCATCACTACAAACAAAGCTAGTGGAGGTGATGGAATTCCAGTTGAGCTATTTCAAATCCTGAAAGATGATGCTGTGAAAGTGCTGCCACTCAGTATCTCAGCAAATTTGGAAAACTCAGCAATGGCCACAGGACTGGAAAAGGTCAGTTTTCATTTCAATCCCAAAGAAAGGCAATCCCAAAGAATGTTCAAACTACCACACAATTGCACTCATCTCACATGCAAGTAAAGTAATGCTCAAAATTCTCCCAGCTAGGCTTCAACAGTACATGAACGACCTTCAGATGTTCAAACCGGATTTAGAAAAGTTAGAAGAACCACAGATCAAGTTAACAACATCTGCTGGATCATTGAAAAAGCAAGACTTCCAGAATACATCATGTGAAATGCTGGACTGGATGAAGCACAAGCTGGAATCAAGATTGAAGGGAGAAATATCAATAACCTCAGATATGCAGATGACACCATGCTTATGGCAGAAAGTTTAAAGGAACTAAAGAGCTTCTTGATGAAAGTGAAATAGCAGAGTGAAAAAGCTGGTTTAAAATTCTACATTCAAAAAACTAAGATCATAGCATCCATTCCCATCAGTTCATGGCAAATAAATGGGGAAAAAGTGGAAACAGTGACAGACTTTATTTTCTTGTCTCCAAAATCACTACAGATGGTGACTGTAGCCATGAAATTAAAAGACACTTGCTCCTTGGAAGAAAAGCTATGACAAACCTAGACAGCATATTGAAAAGCAGAAATATTACTTTACCGACAAAGGTCCATATAGTCAAAGTTATGGTTTTTGCAGTAGTCATGTATGAAGAGTTGGACCATAAGGAAAGCTGAGTGCCAAAGAATTGATGTTTTTGAATTGTGGTTCTGGGGAGAAGATTTCTGAGAGTCCCTTGGACTGCAAGGAGATCAAACCAGTCATTCCTAAAGGAAATCAGCTTTGGATATTCTTTGGAAGGACTGGTACTAAAGCTGAAGCTTGAAATCTTTGGTCACCTGATGTGATGAACTGACTCATTGGAAAAGACCCTGATGCTGGGAAAGATTGAAGGAAGAAGGACAAGGGGATGACAGGATGAGATGGTTGGATGCCATCACTAACTCAATGGACATGAGTTTGAACAAGCTCCGGGGTTTGAAGCCTGGCATTCTGCAGTCCGTGGGGTCACGAAGAGTCTGACACAACTGAGTGACTGCGCTGAATGGATGAACATTATGTAAATTTTATGAACTTATCTTCTGGAGAAGATTCCCTGGAGAAATATCAGAACCTCAGGTATGCAGATCACCAACTCAGTGGACATAAATTTGAGTGAACTACGGGAGATAGTGAAGGACAGGGAAGTTTGGTGTGCTGCCGTCTATGGGGGTAACAAAGATTTGCTTAGAAACTGAAGAACAGCAACATGAACACATCAGGATATTTTCCCCATTTTCTGTCAGTTTCTATAAACATTGCAAGAAATCCTGTCCTTAGTAAAATTTATTCTAGATTGAGATTTAAAAAAAAAAAAAATACATATTTGATTGCAATGCTTGTGAAATAAAAAGCACTGAAAAAAGTTTTCCTATTATTTTTTTCTTCTGGTTTTACTTAACCAATTGTATCTTTATTGTTGAATTATTATAGTTTCATTCTCATCAAAACCACAGTGAAGCTAAAAATGTATCATCATAAACTTTCTGGTGTAATTGGTGCCATAGGAAAAGAATGAAAATAAATCATTTATACAAGCTGAAAACTTTGTTTTATATATATGAAGTAAAAATTTATGGTTTCAAAAGCACCAGAAAAAAAATAGTTAGAATGCTTTGTAAATGCCCAGGACCAGAATACAACATCCTGTACAAGCTGGCCGTGTGTTGTAACACAGCGTTTAAAATGGTAGATCCCGTCTCCTGAGGTTTGGGAGACACAACCCAGCGTCAGTATACAAAGCTGTGTATGTACTGATGTTTGGACAGAGGCTGACACAGCAGATGATCTCTTCTCTATGGCTCTTACTGTGTGGAAACCATGGATTAAAATCTGTGTAAAACTATTCTCTTCCCCAGTGCCGTCTTTTAGGTAGAAATGCAAAAGAAAATAATAGTAATGGTAATAACACTTACTGCCAACCTTGCATTGATTTGAGTTCATTTATGAGCAGGTTATTTTCCTGACAAGCATGGCTCTCTAAGAAATGAGGATAAACTAGAAAGGAACACATGGAGAAGGACAGCAGGGAGCCTGCACTCTTTTTATAGCCTTCAGCACTTTACCTGGCCCCGGCCTGATTGAAACACATTTCTTCTAAATAAAGGACCTGATACAATTTCAGGAAAATATGTAATTGCATCAGTTTTTCCTTTTAGAAGATTCAGAACCTTGCTATGTTTTGAGAAAATACTAGATATAAAGAAAGACTCATAAAACTAAAATTTTGGAAGAATTTAAACTATTCATGCTGATGAAATAAAAATCCTAGGAGAGTTTTAGAAGCTGATTATTACTGTCAGTGATGATTCTTGTAATCCTCACGGAATAAGTATATCACACCTGAGATTTTATGAAATGTTGTTGTGCCTACAGCTGCTTGGCATCGTGGAAAACTTGTCAGGTATGTAGGGACGGTGCCATTGTTGTTTCCATTTGCCCTGGAGGAAACTGAGGCTTGGGATTTCAACTAACTTTATTCACCTGGACATTCACTCATTTTCTCAACAGATAGATAATCTGTCAAACATGCACCTTATTTATTTATATTTTTGCTGAATATATTTGTTAATAGTCTAGGCACCATATCAGACTTTCCAACCTAGGGATCTGGCAAAGGAACTGGGAATTCCCAGGGAATCTGAATTTCAGGGACAGTGAGATTTGATTACAGAACTTCTACAGGACTGGAGAAACAGACTCTTGGAGGGCGCAGACAAGACCATGTGTGTATCAGGACCCACAGGAAAGGAGCAGTGACCCCACAGAGATTGAGCTAGAGCTGTTTGTGAGTGTCTGAGGATTTCCTGTGGAGGTGTGGGCTGGCAGCGGCCTGCTACTGGGACAGCAGCAGCCGTCCTGGGAGGTGTGTGTTGGCACAAGCCCTCTTGCAGGTCACCATTAGCACTGCCGTAGAGCCTGTAGACTCAGGACTGGATTGCCTCAGTCCAAACAACTAACAGGGAAGGAGCACAGCCCCACCCATCAGCAGACAATTGCAATGAAGATTTATTGAGCAAGGCCCTGACAGCAGAGCAAGATCCAGCTTTCCCCACAGGCAGTCCCTCCCACCAGGAAGTCTACACAAGCCTCATCCCCCTCCACCAGTGGGCAGACAGAAAAAAACAAGAAGTAGAATTTCATAGGCTCTAGAATAAAAACCACAATCAGAGAAAGCTAACCAAAATGATCACATGGCCTTATGTAATTCAATAAAGCTATGAACCCTACCATGCTGGGCCACCAAAGATGGACGGGTCATGGTGGAGAGTTCCGACAAAACAAGGACCGCTGGAGAAGTAAATGGGAAACCACTCCAATATTCTTACCTTGAGAATTCTCTGAACAGTATGAAAAGGCAAAAAGGATATGACACTGGAAGATGAGCCCCCCAGGTCAGTAGGTGTCCAATATGCTACTAGGGAAGAGCAGAGAAATAGCTCCAGAAAGAATGGAGAGCCTGAGCCAAAGCAGAAACTACACTCAGCTCTGGATGTATCTGGTGGTGAAAGTAAAGTCCTATGCTAGACTTTACCGCAATCTGTACCCCAACCACCAATGCCAAAGAAGGTGAAGTGGACCAGGTCTATGAAGACCTACAAGACCCTCTAGAACTAACACTACAAAAAGATGCTGTTTTTATCATACAGGATAGGAGTGGAAAAGTAGGAATTCAAGAGACCTGGAGTAGCAGGCAAATTTGGCCTTGGAGTACAAAATGAAGCAGGGCAAAGGCTAGCAGAGTTTTGTCAAGCAAACACACTTTTCCAACAACACAAGAGGTGACTTTACACATGGACATCAGTAGATGGTCAATACTGAAATCAGATAGATTATATTCGTTACAGCTGAATATGGAGAAGCTCTATACACTCCAGCAAAAGCAACACATGGAGCTGACCTGGTTCAGATCATGAGCTCCTTATTGCAAAATTCAGGTTTAAATAGAAGAAAGTAGGGAAAACCAGTAACCATTCAGATATGACCTAAATCAAATCCCTTATGATTATTCAGTGGAGATGATGAAAAAATTCAAGGGTTTAGTTCTGGTAGATAGAGTGCCTGAAGAACTACTGATGGAGGTTCATAACATTATAAAGAGGTGGTGACCAAAATCATCCCAAAGAAAAAGAAATGCAAGAAGGCAAAGTGGTTGTCTGAGGAGGCCTTACAAATAGTTGAGAAAAGAAGAGAAGCGAAAGGGAAAGATACACCCATCTGAATGCAGAGTTCCAGGGAATAGCAAGGAGAGATAAGAGCACCTTCTTAAGTGAACAATGCCAAGAAACAGAAGAAAACAGTAGAATGGGAATCTCTAGAGATCTCTTCAAGAATATTGGAGACACCAAGGGAACATTTTATGCAAGAGGGGCACAATAAAGGACAGGAACAGCAAGGACCTGGCAGAAGCAGAAGAGATTAAGAAGAGGTAACAAGACTACACAGAAGAGCTATACAAAAAAGTCTTAATGACCCTGAAAACCATGAGGGTGTGGTCACTCACCTAGAGTCAGACATCCTGGAATGTGAAGTCGAGTGAGCCTTAGGAAGCACTACCAGGAACAAAGCTAGGGGAGGTGATGAAATTCCAGCTGAACTATTTCAAATCCTAAAAGATAATGCTGTTAAATTGCTGGACTCAATATACCAGCAAGTTGGGAAATTTGAGCAGTGGCCACAGGACTAGAAAAGATCAGTTCATTCCAATCCCAAAGAAGGGCAATGGCAAAGAATGTTCAAACTATTGTACATTTGTGCTCATTTCACATGCTAGTTATGTAATGCTCAAAACCCTTTAAGCTAGGTTTCAAAAGTATGTGAACAAAGGACCTGAAGATGTATAAGCTGGATTTAGAATAGAAACGGGAACCAGAAATCAAATTGTCAACATCCATTGGATCATTGAAAAAGCAAGAGAATTCCAGGAAAGCATTTACTTCTGCTTAATTGAGACTATGCTAAAGCCTTTGATTGTGTGGATCACAACAAACTGTTGAAAATTCTTAAAGAGTTGGGAATACCAGACCACCTTACCTGTCTCCCGAGGAACCTGTGTGCATGTCAAGAAGCAACAGTTAAAAGCTGACGTGGAACTGTTCGAAATTGGGAAAAGAGTATGTCAAGACTGTACATTGTCACTCTGCTTATTTAACTTCTATGCAGTGTACATCATGTGAAATCCTGGGCTGGGTGAATCACAAGCTGGAATCAAGACTGCCAGGAGAAAGATGAACAACCTCAGATACGCAGATGATACCACACTAATGGCAGAAAGTGAAGAGGAACTAAAGAACCTCTTGATGAAAGTGAAAGAAGATAGTGAAAAGCTGGCTTAAAACACAACATTCAAAAGATTAAGATCATGATATTCTGTCCCATCACTTCATTGCAAAAATGGGGGAAAAGTGAAACAGTGACAGACTGTTTTCTTGGACTCCAAAATCACTGCAGATGGTGATTACAGCCTTGAAATTAAAAGACACTTACTCCGTGGAAGAAAAGCTGTGACAAACCTGGCAGCAGACATTACTTTGCCAACAAAGGTCCATATAATCAAAGCTGTTTTGCCAAACTGTCATGTATAGATGTGAGAGTTGGAGCATAAAAATGACTGAGTGCTGAAGAATTGATGCTTTTGAATTGTGATACTGGATAATACTGTTGAGAGTCCCTTGGACAGCAAGGAGATCAAGCCAGTCAATCCTAAAGGAAATCAGCCCTGAATACTCATTTAAAGGCTGATACTGAAGCAAGTTCCAAGAATTTGCCCACTTGATGTGAAGAACCAACCCATTGGAAAAGACCTTGAACCCGGCAAAGATTGAGAGCAGGAGAAGAAGGGGGTGACAGAGGATGAGATGGTTAGAAGGCAACACTGACTCAATGGACGTGAGTTTGAGCAAACTCTGGAGATAGTGAAGGACAGGGAAGCCTGGTGTGCTGCAGTCCATGGGGTCACAAAGATTCAGACTCGACTTAGAGACTAAACAACCACAAATATTTGACATAAATATGAAATGCCTCACAAATTTGAACATCATCCTTTTTTAGGGTCCATACTGACCTTCTCTGTCATTTGAATTTCAATGTCTTCATTACTAAAGCAGCACCAATATATACTTTTATATAGACAGATATTTCATTGATATAATTTAATGGATTTTGAGGCATATTCTTCAATCTGTTCTTATGAGGTCAAGAGAGAGGACTAAAGAGGATGATGCTAAAGAAAGGAGAGTAAGATATAGAAACAGGAGCTCTTTCCAGTATGTTGAGTAAAACAAAGGTAAAAAGCAAACCCTCAGAATCCTAACACTGAATTCATAGATTAGAGAGAAGCTGAGTCTCTGCCTGATTTTCACAGGATTTCTAGGGTTGCTTTAAGGGACATTTCAGGTATCAAGCTGCTTCCTTCGATAAATACCTCGCTGTACCTCAGTGCTTACTTTAATTCATTTTAGATAAGATCTATAGCCTTGTTTCCACACACCCTGAGACTTTGTGTTTATTCCATTTAAGTGATTTTTTACAATATTTCCCCCAGGGGTTATTTAGAACCCTGTAGAGTCAATTATTTGATTAAAATGAAGTTTGGTAACAAACAACCAAGATACTGATTATTTCCCTAACAAATTATATCTTATTTGGTCAAAACAATATGTAAGTAAAGGATACACACAAGCTAATATTGTCACAGTAATTTTAAATACAATTATTAGTATTCAGGATGTTAAATTTCAAACCAAGTAGAAAATTCTTTTTCTAAGTGCTGTTAACCCCTTAGATTGTATATGCTCCTTGGAAGTAATTTAAAAATGTCAGATGGGTAACTTTATACACACACATATGTGTGTGTGGGTGGGGGGCAGCTTCCATGGTGGCTCAGTCAGTAAAGAACCCGCCTGCAATGCAGAAGACCTCTGTTTGATCACTGGATTGGGAAGATCCCCTGGGAGAGGGCATGGCAACCCACTCTTGCCTGGAGAATCCTATGGACAGAGGAGCCTGGCAGGCTGCAGTCCATGGGGCCACAAAGAGTTGGATATGACTGGGTGACTAAGCACAGCCCTATATGTATGTGTATAGGTATGTGTGGGGGAGGGTAGTGTGTGTGTATATACATCTGCATATGTTTGTGTATGTTAATATCCCAAATAATCAAACACAAGTAGAAACGATATCTTAGAAAAAAAAAAAAGAAGGAGACTGAATTCTTTGATGCATAGATAGACAAAATAAAATCCTGGTTAAATATAGCATTTTATTTTTTAATCCTTTTTTTAAAGTTTTTATTGGTGTATAGTTGCTTCCCTGGAGGCTCAGATTGTAAAGAATCTGCCTGCGATGCAGAAGACCTGGGTTTGATCCCTGGGTTGGGAAGATCCCCTGGAGAAGGGAATGACAACCCACTCCAGTATTTTTGGCTGGAGAATCCCATGGACAGAGAAGCCTGGCGGGCTACATCCCATGGGGTCATAAAGAGTTGGACACAACTGAACAAAGTTCACTCCCTATATTTGCTTTACAGATATAGTGCTGTTCATTGGTAAGTTTGTATAAAGTTGTGTATATAGTTGTGTTAGTTTCTACTCTATAGCCATTCGTATACATATACTCCCACTATTTTGGATTTCCTTCCCATTTAAGTTAAATATAATATTTTTGTGGACTTTTAGTCATGGAAATTTAGTCTTCAGAGTGTGTGTTGTGTTGCCTTTACGACAAGCTCTTGCCTGCTTTCACCCTGACTCTTTCCATAAGCTTTGTGGATAGTCTAATGGTGCTAGAATGGGCTCCCTATTTTCCTTGTGAATCTGGATATCTTAGTTAGAAATCGTATTCAATACTGTGGTGAGATGAAGGTCCAGCCATTCCTCATGTAAAGATAAGAGAGAAAATGCTCCTGATTTTTCTATTTTCACTGAACTTGTGTAGTGACAGATAAAATAATACAAGGAAGGTAAAAATCAGATTTCTTACCTTAATTGATTTTTCCTTATGTGGGAAAAAACTCAGTGCTGTTGACCCACCACCAACATGACCCCACTAAGATACTTCACAAATCGTACCCTAGGGAACACTAAGCCGTCTGTACTTCCTGACCAGTGTCCATTTTGTACACACTATCACAGTTTTGGAAGAGAATTGATTCAAGTGATTAATGTGGAACTGGCTGGGAAACCCTTCTTTGTATAAAGGTATTTTAATTTTGAGAGGTAAACTTTGATTCCCTGACCCATCCGATGGCTGGAGATTTACAATCAGCATCAGTGAAATTTGAACAAAACTTTATCTCAGCGGCATCAAAGGCATGGCTGAATTCCATCCTTTCTGTGGAGTCTTAGCCATGTGTCTTATAACTGCTTACAGAAAACTTCTGCTTCAAGGTCTCTTAATAAAGTCAGACTTGGCTGATCCCAGACTGAATGGCTGAGCTTCACCTTGCAGACAGCCTGGTGTACAAAAAGTCTCTCCTGGAGTCTTAACAAAGGAACAACCACCCCAAGAGTCCAGATTCACAGAGCACTTGTGGGCTGTCAGGCGCCATACGGATTGCTAGTACATTTAATCTTCTTAATAATCCCATGAAGTTGACGTTAGAACCCTGCTCTCCTACAGATGAGGTAACAGGCAAACTCAGAGGTAAAGGAGTGTATACAACATCCCATGGCTCATACATATCCAAGGAGGATTTGATCTTAAATATTCCGACTCCAGAGCCCAAACTCCTAACCACTACCTTAGACTCGTCTTATGTTATTAAATCAAAGAATACAGATGAAGGTATTTACAGATAAGCTGTAAAATGTCAGGTAGGTATGTTGATAATATATCTTATTTCCAGGGGCACATTGATGAGCATACAGTCAGTCCTGAATAAAACTTGATTATTAGTGTATTGTTCAAAATGAACACCGTGTGACTTGGTTTTGCTCTTACAAGTTTGAAATTATGACTATTCTTTTAGATTACACAATCAAGACAGTCTCTGACTTGGAAATTTTATTTTCATATTTTAGATTCATATGACATTTTTTCTCTAAAGAAGTTAGCATTTTATAGTCCATTTGGGAATGTTATTTTATGCCGTATGATTTTTCTCCCTACTTCTATTGTGTATTGGTAACTCAGATATTTACTGATATTTTTTATGAGAGTGTTAAGGGAATTAATATAATAGAATTTGTAATTGATTTGCGCTTGTTTGAAAAGCCCATGCTGTTAATAAAAACAGCACTGTTTTCCTGTTATCTGTTTTATCATGTGAGCATTGCCTTTTTCCTACAGTGGGGGATCCAAAGGGATTGATTCATGGTTTATTCCTCATTTCAAAGAAGGAAAAATAGGGTTACCCAGGAGTGGTTGGTAAAAAGAAAACCTACTAACTGTGTTTCAAAGATTTGAAAGCTACATGGAGTTCCAGAGAACCATAGGGCAAGTGACCTTTGTCCCAAATTAAAAAAAAAAAAGTCAGAGTAATATACTAGACTAGAGCCCAATTTTATATTATTTTTGTCATAGCATCTACACAAGAAATAAACAAAAAAGGCCCTCTCTGTAATAGTATTCATTATCCACTTCTCACTTCTCAAACAGCTATAGGAGAAAATAGAAATCATTTTACTTCCCTGAACCTCCCTGCTATGCCTCAGAAATCAGTTGCTATGAATATGTAGCACTGAGTTCCTAGAACTGGAACAACTTGCATGTTATTTCAAGAATTTGTGTGCTATTTATATAAATTGTTCCTGAATACTTATGTTAGCATTTAGGAAATTAGACTCATTTAAAGTAGATGTTACCACTCCATGTTCATTTTAATGACAATGTTCAAAGACCTAAAATTAAGAGAATATGCTATTTATATTAGATTATCTACCATATGAGAGGGCTTCCCTGGTGGCTCAGATGGTAAAGAATCTGCCTGCAATGCAGGAGACCTGAGTTTAATCCCTGGGTTGGGAAGATCCCCTGGAGAAGGAAATGGCAACCCACTTTAGTATTCTTGCCTGTAGCCCACCAGGCTACTGTGTCCATGGGGCCACAAAGAGCTGGACATGACTGGGAGACTAACACTTTTCACCATATGAAGTATATACATTTAATATACATTACTTCATAAGTCTAGAATGGCATTGTTAATACAAAGAGCAAAACAAGTGGCACATAAAACAATTCCTTCAGGATTAATAGGAAATCCTTAAATTGCAGGCATGAATTCAAATAAATTTATTGAAAAAAAATTAATTAAAAAAACCATTATGAATGCATATTCATTTCAACATGACTGAAATTCACTTTAAGATCAAAATGATGCAAAAAAATATATATTTAGAATAATTCCCACTAAGGAAAATTATGTAGAGTAGTTATGGTTGTAAGTCTATGTATGAGATTAATCTTTCATACACTGAAAAGCAATCATCAGTAAGACAGACGTTCTTTCCACTCAAATATTTCACACTTTGACCATTTGATTTTAATGAAATAAACATCATCTTCAAACTAAGTTTACATGCAGATTGGTTTTGGTGTTTTATTGTGAGAGAAATAACATACTGAGGGTTTTGAACGCCCCTTTTATTTGAGTAGGACCCTGGTGGCTCAGATGGTAAAGCTTCTGCCTGCAATGCGGGAGACCCAGGCTCAATCCCTGGGTCAGGAAGACCCTCTGGAGAAGGAAATGGCAACCCACTCCTGTATCCTTGCCTGGAATATCCCATGGACAGAGGAGCCTGATAGGCTACAGTCCATGGTGTTACAAAGAGTTGTACAGGACTGAGCGACTTCACTTTCTTTTAATAACAATAAGGTCATTGTTGTTATAATATCACTATGACTTGCCTTTGGGCTAGCTCTGTGTTAGTTTGGATCTGGGTATTTCTAGGTGGGAAAGTCATTATTCTTGTTCCTAATCCAAATTTTTTCTTTATACAATGTATAATGTATATATTTACCCCTAATCAAAAAATGAGAAAGAGAAAGAAAGAAGAGAGGGTGGAAGAGGGGAAGAAGGGAGGAAGGGGGAAATAAAGAAGGAAAATTCCCTGTGATTATAAAGGAAATTTTCTTTATAGTTTGTACCACTGTCTTTCTACATTTTAGCATCCCCAGGCGACCTATTCCTATTGATGTTTGTTAGTGTCCTTCTTGTCTCATCAAGAGCCTTTGCAACAATTCCTGAGAAACAACCTATGAAAGTTTCTTTGATTCACCTTCAGTGCTCCTGGCTTTGTCTAGCTTCAGAGCCTCAGCATGTGTCCTGTACCTGAGGCGGGGTAGGGCCTCGCTTTGAGTTTTAAATCACCAAGCGGCTGCGTTAGGGGTTGAGGTGGTTCAGGTGGGTGACCCACTGGAATGCTTATAGGGGTATCAGCCGCCTGAAATTCCCTTCCTGTGTTTGTACTCTACTGTGAAAGTTGCTCAGTTGTGTCCGATTCTTTGCAACCCCATGGACTATACTGTCCATTGAATTCTCCAGGCCAGAACACTGGAGTGGGTAGCCTTTCCCTTCTCCAGGGGATCTTCCCAACCCAGGGATCGAACCCAGGTCTCCCGCATCGCAGGCAGATTCTTTACCAGCTGAGCCACAAGGAAAGCCCAAGAATACTGGAGTGGGTAGCCTATCCCTTCTCCAGCGGATCTTCCTGACCCAGGAATCAAATCGGGGTCTCCTGCATTTCAGGCAGATTCTTTACCAGCTGAGCTACCAGGGAAGCCCTTCCTGTGTTTGGAAGTTCTCCAAATCTATGATTTGAACCCAGTCTCTTTAGTGTTTAAAGATATTTCTGTCCTTACTAAGTGATGAGTAAATAATTTAAATGAATGGATAATTTTTATGAAGCATTCACAGAACTTAACTTTCTAAAAATGTCTGCTATTTTATATCCAATATGCTTTTCAGCATATTAGATAAGTATTAGATAAGAGTGAACCAGGCTCATAAAATTAGATGAACTCTTTCTCACTTTTCATTGTTCTTTTAGTCTCTTCACTGGAAGAAAGTACTTTTTGATGTTCCAAACTCTTTTTTCTTTTTTGCTTGCAAGCGGGTTTAAGTTGCATCCATTTTAAAAGGACTTGGCATTAAAATTCTGAGCCTATAAGATGCCAGTTAATATGCCTGCTTTCCAGATTACTATTGAAGGGAATGTCCAGTTTCCAGAAGGACCTCACTCGTTTATTTAAAAAAAAAAAAAATGGTTATCACAAGTGAAGTCTTTAAATAGTGACCTAAATAGTCTCAAATATGTTAATTTTTAAAAAAAATTTTTGGTCATACAAATGTTTAGTGTTGTAAAGACCTTTCCTGGATGTGAATGATTTTGCTGTTTACAATTGATTTTAATGCACTTTGAGTGAGCGTGGAAGAGAAGTCCATGAAAGAGAACAGGACCACAGTGTAGTTGCTGGCCTTATCATCGGCCAGCGGCTCAATCAGTTTGGAAACCATTTCACGTTCAGGTGACTGCAAGAACGGGTCATCTTAACCCCAGAACACACGGGAATGGAAAGATGAGGTTTATAACAGGAAAGCAGACACACATACACAACAACTGTGCAACCCCAGAAACTGGGTTGCTATGATTATCTGACCTACTTAAAACTGTTTTCACTTCTTTTGTTGGCTAGTATCCTAAGGCGTGATAGAACTAATTTGCCTGAAGCAGGAGCTACCTTCAGGAACTATGTTTACTTTTCGGTGGTCAAACACTAGGGTTAGAATTGTCTGTTCTTATAAAATCACATCTCCAGAAATTTTTGTAAAAGCCTGAAGGCAAATTTTTCCCCTCAGTACACAGATGTCAAATGGTTTTATTCTAGCCTGTGGCACACTTATACTTATTTTATTAATTATGTCTTTTCCTTTATTTGGAAGATTTATGTATTTACTTTATATGGATTCATATGATGCAGATTTCAGTATTTTTACATAAGAATAAAGCTATAAAACAAACAAAAAATCAACACTATATTCCAAACAGATGAAATCATGAGAAGAAAAGGAGGAAGCAGAAAATTTAAACCTTTGAACACTTGCTGTAAAAGTAATCATACTTCGTGTCAGTTTGAGGGGGGCTTCCCAGGTGGTGCTAGTGGTAAAGAACCCACCTGCCAATGCAAGAGACATAAGGGATGCGGGTTTAATCCCTGGGTTGGGAAGATCCCCTGGAGGACGACATGGCAACTGACTCAAGTATTCTTTCCTGGAGAATCCCCTGGACAGAAGAGCCATGGGGTCGCAAAGAGTTGGACACGACTGACCGACTGAGCACTCACGCGAGGAGGGTGACTCCAGATTCAGAATATGCTGCTTCTCTGTTCTGAGTGGTTTCCATTGACGGCGGGTAGGCCCAGAAGGGAAGACCTCTGAGATGACCTCTGAGTCGACACCTGTCTGGCTCCAGTCCCCTGAGTACCTTCACCTAAAGAGGCGTGTCAGCTTGCTGAACTCAAGCCAAAGGTAGCATCTTAATGGCCAGTCTGACAGCCTGGTGAGCGAGTCTTCCTGAACACACTTGGCGTGCTCACTCACTAAATCGTGTCTGACTTTGCGACCCCCTGGACCCTCCAGATTCCTCTGTCCATGGGATTCTCCAGGCAAGATCACTGGAGTGGCTTGCCGTTTCCTCCTCCAGGAGATCTTCCCCATTCAGGGATTGATCCTGCGTCTCCTGCATCATAGGCAGGTTCTTTACCCCTGGGCCACCTGCAGGCCTCTGCAAGACACAAGGGTTTAACTTGGCCATCAGCATGAATTAGGCCCAGCCTTCATTAGGAATTCCACTACCATCTACAAAACATGCAGGCCTACCCTGCAAGTTTCTTGTCCTCTGTACCCAGTATTTTTTTTTTTTTCCATAGCCCTTACCAGGATCTGGCAAGTTCTACTTTGGCTTGTTTATGTGTGTGTCACCCACCTCTCTCCAGTAGATCACAGCCTTCAAGGAGATGGCTATTGTGCACCATAGTCGCTGAGGCACCAGCCCCAGGCCAGCAACAGCTCAGCCTTCAGTAAGGATGTGTCTTCTAGACTCTGATTTTATAGCTGAAAATGCCTTGGCCTGCATATGGGTTCTGGATTTGAACTTTATACAAACCGAGACATCTTTTCCACCAGCCTTCTTGGGGGTGATGAAGAGACTGCTTCTGAAGACTGATTTTCAATACATTCAAATGTGAATTCATTCCTCTTCATCAAACCATTATTCATGGTGAAGCACAAATGCTTCTGAATTTGAGCAGTGATATCCCAGTACACATTTTACAGACACGTCTTTTTTTATTACCTATTATCTCCTCATTCGAAAATACAATAAAGGCACTAAGATTAAAATAAGACACTGACAAAACTAATTCAAGTGATATTTCACTATTTCCCATATTATATTTACATATATGTTTGGAATATGCCTCATGGTACTTTCATGACCCTTTACCAAATCCAGCATTACTTTAAAATCATATAGATTTACATCATGCATATAAAAAGAATCTGTTTCATTACATAAAATATTAGCAGAAGACATGTTGCTCTTTTTAAAATCATAATAGTTAATGTCATGTTGGCCTCATTTTAAACTAAACATGGCATAAAGTTTTTAAACAATAGTGTGATAGCAGCTCACCTTTTTCTTATTTGTTACATCTATTTGGGTCAAAGTCTTTATCACCACAAAAGATCACAGAATAAGCAGGCTCATACACACAGAAAATTTCTTTCTGAGGCAAGAAAAATAACCACATCACATAACACCACGTGCCACAAAATTTCTGCTATTGTCAGCGAAAGCATGCAGCTCAAATTCTCGGCAGTGTTTGCTTGAAACAAATATGTCACATTGACCTCAAGGCTAGAAACTCTAAGAACTGGAAAAAGGAAATCTAAAAAATAACACCTTTATCCAGTGTTCACCAGATTTAGTTCTTAAAGTTTATTTTAAATTGTCAGAGAAAGTGTTTTACACTGTAAATTTTAATTGCAGAAAAGCAAAGATATATTATTTTCTGAAGTGTTTTTCAACAGTGTATGTATGTGTGTGTGTGTGTGTGTGTGTGTGTGTGTGTGTGTGTGTGTATGTATATATATATGCATGCATGAATATATATGCATCCCCTGCAATGTTAGTCCATCTCCACACTCCCAGGTGTGACCTTTGAGAACAAGGTAGTGGTTATTGTTCCACATCCAGGACAGAGTCATTGATTATATCCGTGTTTTATATTTTTCGATCCTTCCTCCTAATGACCACTTTCTATTGCTCACTCCAGGCCCTCATTAAGGTGCTGCTTACATTTATACATTCCCTTGTATTGTGCTGCTTTAGGATTGACTCTAAATGTTAAGATGGTTGTAAATATGTTCTTAGGAGTAAAGTGCACGATGTCCCTATATGATTTTTGTGCTCCCGTTCATAGGCCTGTCTAGGCTGTCTTCTGAATACTATATTTTTGATGCCTGTGTTTATGGCCTATTTCTTCTTTATTTTTATGCTTTCAGAGTTAGGAGTGTCCTGCTGAAAGTAGTGGAATATTTGAGTGAAAATGGCTGAAACCACAGTGTTTTGTTTCCGTCAGTGTCAGGAAGTTTGAAGATAGGGATCCAGTGTTATTATAATAGCTCAGTCAATCTCCTAGCCTCCCAGGCAAGGCCCAAATGCATTAAGAGAGAGAGCGGGGCACTGTCTTCCCCAGAAATGCCCCACACCCCTTCCCCATGCCTTAGTGGTACAATTAGGTCATGTGTGTGTGTGCACATGCTCAGTCATGCCTGACTCTGCCACCCCACCCCATGAACTGTAACCTTCCAGGCTCCTCTGTCCATGAGATTTCCCAGGCAAGAATACTGGAGTGGGTTGCCATTCCCTTCTCCAGGGATCTTGCCTCCCAATCCCTGGATCGAATTTGTGTCTCCTGCATTGGCTGGTGGATTCTTCACCACTAGCACCAACCCGGAAGACAAGATTAGGGTGTATCAGTCAGTCAGTTCAGCCACTCAGTTGTGTTCAACTCTTTGTGACCCCACGGACTGCAGCTCGCCAGGCCTCCCTGTCCATCACTAACTCCCAGAGCTTGCTCAAACTAATGTGCATCGAGTTGGTGATGCCAGCCAACCATCTTGTCCTCTACTGTCCTCTTCTCCTCCTGCCTTTGATCTTTCCCAGCATCAGGGTCTTTTCCAATGAGTCAGTTCTTCACATCAGGTGGCCAAAGTTTTGGAGTTTCAGCTTCAGCATCAGTCCTTCCAATGAATATTCAGCACAGATTTCCTTTAGGATGGACTGGTTTGATCTCCTTGCTGCCCAAGAGACTCTCAAGAGTCTTCTCCAACATAAACTCACCCCTTAAACATTACCGACTGGCTGTTAAAGTGGGTCTCCAATGCTTAAAGTCATTCTTACAGAAAAATAACTATGTCAACAGTGAAGAAAGAGAAAAAAGGCTCCTTGGAGCAACCCAAACTCCCCACCCTCTATTCCTACTTGAACATATAAGATTGTTTTGGAGATTAGAAGATTGAAGCTTACATTGTTGCCTAGTAAACTCTTCCAGTGCAGATTTTTCTCCACCAAAGACTTCATTTTACTCCTGGAGATCTGAATCATTGTGTCAGATAAGTCATCCTCAGAGAGGGAAAAAAAATAAGGAAGAGCACAGACCACGTATAAAGTGAAAGCTACTGCTTAGAAAGGTTTTCCGAGAAAGCACTGCTGGACCTTTGTGCCTGAAGCCTCCTGACCCTTGGCCATTTCGGGGGATGTTTTAGACTGAGTGCACTCTGGCTTTCCCCTTCCCCTTCCTGTCCTCAGTGGTGACCCCACATTCTCGCCCTCACTAACTGTGGGAGGGAACATTCCTAGTTGGGCTGTAGGCATTGCCTTCCTCAAGAGACCTTCCCTCTCCCCCACCCACTCTGTGCTGAACCCACCCACCCCCAAACCTGGGAGCACCTGTGTTCACAGCAGGGGGATTTGTACATGGGTTCAAATATGTCACATATTTGTCACATATTTGGTGCTAGTGGTGAAGAATCCCCCAGAGGGATTTCCAATTTAAGTTTTTGGTTTAATGGCAGAATAAATGTTCTTTACCAGCCCTGCAAGGAAAGGGGCTCTGGACTTGGTGGAATCGATGTTGGAGGATCTTGGGGCACCTGGTCTTTGTTCTGGGGTGCAACCTTGTTCTTGTTCCTGGCATCACAGGGAGAAGATTATGCCTGACTTTTCTCTAGTGAAGTGAAGTCTGTAGCATCTTTCATGTGTCTCTCTTGGTTCAGTCTTGAAAATTTGAAGACTTTATCTTCTTTTGTGCTTTTAGAGCCATCCTTTCTTGTTTTCTTACATAATAGCTAACTACCTGACTTCAAGTTTATGCGAAGTGATAAATGATTCAGAATGGGCATATATAGAGTAGAACTGTGCGGGTGTTTCTACAAAAGACACTCAACTTGCAGGATTAACTGGCTCTTTTAATGATTCCTGCTGGAGGCACCTGGCTGGCTAGCTGTCATCACTAGGGGGTTCCTCCTACTACTTTGCAAGGTTGGGTTCCCCAGCAGGTGTGATGTGTGTGCATACAGAATCTGGTTGCGTATTTGTGTCAAAACTATTTCTCAGTTTATTTGTCATCATAATTATGTAATTTAATAAAATCTCAGATAAACCAATCCTATATGAGTTTTTAAGAAGGGAGTAATCCTGTCTATAGAAAAATAGCTAAAAATGAAAATTGCTACCAAATTAGCTATAGGGAAGATGACTACAAAAACTTGTGGGCAAGAACTTTTTGAAAAATAAAAGGATTATGCACTCAGATAGCCTTCTGGGGTCCTGAGTTCTTACTTCACTTTATAGTCACCAAAAACTGAAAGTTTCAGATCATCACTGATGAGTTCAGTTCAGTCCAGTCACTCAGTCCTGTCTGACTCTTTGTGACCCCGTGGACTGCAGCATGCCAGGCTTCCCTGTCCATCACCAATTCCCGGAGCTTACTCTAACTCATGTCTATTGAGTCAGTGGTGTCATCCAACCATCTCATCCTCTGTCATCCCCTTCTCCTCCCATCTTCAATCTTTCCCAGCATCAGGATCTTTTCAAATGAGTCAGTTCTTCACATCAGGTGGCCAAAGCTTCAGCATCAGTCATTCCAATGAATATTTAGGCTTGATTTCCTTTAGGATGGGCTGGTTGGAGCTCCTTGCAGTCCAAGGGAGTTTCAAGAGTCTTCTCCAACACCACAATGCAAAAGCATCAATTCTTCGGTGCTCAACTTTGTTCATAGTCCAACTCTCACATCCATACATGACTACTGGAAAAACCATAATTTTGAATAGATGGACCGTGGTTGACAAAGTAATGTCTCTGCTTTTTAATATGCTATCTAGGTTGGTCATAGCTTTTCTTCCAAGGAGAAAGCATCTTTTAATTTCATGGCTGCAGTCACCATCTGCAGTGATTTTGGAGCCCCCCAAAATAAAGTTTGTTACTGTTTCCATTATTTTCCTATCTATTTTGCCATGAAGTGATGGGACCAGATGGCATGATCTTAATTTTCTGAATGTTGAGCTTTAAGCCAACTTTTTCACTCTCCTTTTTCACTTTCATCAAGAGGCTCTTTAGTTCTTCTTTGCAATAATGGTAGTGTCATCTGCATATCTGACGTAATTGATATTTCTCCTGGCAGTCTTGATTCTAGTTTGTGCTTCATCCAGCCCAGCACTTCTCATGATGTACTCTGCATATAAGTTAAATAAGCAGCCTTGACTTGCTCCTTTTCCTATTTGGAACCAGTCTGTTGTTCCAGTTCTAATTCTTGCTTGTTGACCTGCATGCAGATTTCTCAGGAGGCATGACAGGTGAGCTGGTATTCCCATCTCTTTAAGAATTTTCCACAGTTTCTTGTGATCCACACAGTCAAAGGCGTTGGCATAGTCAATAAAGCAGAAGCAGATGTTTTACTGGAACTCTTTTGCTTTTTCTATGATCCAGGGAATGTTGGCAATTTGATCTCTGGTTCCTCTGCCTTTTCTAGATCCAGCTTGAACATCTAGAAGTTCTTGGTTCACATACTTTTGAAGTCTGGCTTGGAGAACTTTGAGCATCACTATCAGCATGTGACAGGAATGCAATTGTGTAGTAGTTTGAACATTCTTTGTCATTGCCTTTATTTGGGATTGGAATGAAAACTGACCTTTTCCAGTCTTGTGGCCACACTGCCGAGTTTTCCAAATTTATTGGCATATTGAGTTCAGCACTTTCACAGCATCCTCATTTAAGATTTGAGATAGCTCAACTGGAATTTCATCACCTCCACTAGCTTTGTTTGTTCTGGGTCTTTGTTTGTTTGTTTGGGTCTTTGCTTCCTAAGACCCACTTGACTTTGCATTCCAGGATGTCTGACTCTAGGTGAGTGATAGAACCATTCAGCTTCAGTTTCTTCAGCATTACCCGTCCAGTCATAGGCTTGAATTTCTGTGGTATTGAATGGTTTGCCTTGGAAACACTGATGAGTTAGTGTTGCAGGAAAAAAAAAAACAAAAAAAGCAATTACTGTGTTGCCTATGGACCAGTATTGAAAAGAAAACATGTCACCTCTAGAGCTGATGTTTGGGAAATTGATGTACATTTTCACACTTGGAATTTAAATAAAATAACCTGGTTAAAAAAGCTCAGGCACTTTTTAAAAATAGCTTCCCTCTTTTATTGATTGTTTTAATTAAATAAAAATATAAAGAGAGATTTTGCTGTATTACTCTCCCTACTCATGGCATTTCGTGCTAGAGAATCTTGAAGACCAACATGGCAGCAGGTGCCAGACGAGATGCTCATGCTGTACTCTGTAGAGGCCAGCTCATGTCTCCTGGTCCAGCACAGAGCCTGTCCTTTCTCCAAGTCCTGTGGATGTTTTGGAGTAGATGATGAGACACCCAGCGGTGCCCTATGGAGCCTGGCACCCCTGACAGCACTGGGCCAACTGGTAGACCCAGTGGAGATGATGTGTGTGGAGTCTGTTCGTTCGGCTCCAGGCCTGGAGCTCTGCTACCTGCAGAGATGCTCAGAGTCCTCTCTGTCAGCTCTAGCCTGAGATTCAGGCAGTCCTGCCTAGGTTTCCCCAGATAGTCTCTCAAGCCCAGCAAAGGAAAGGCCAGCTTGCTTTGAAAATGCTCTGCAGGTTCTCTGAGTTTACACAGAAATTGAGTTTCTCTTCTACACTCTCCATTTGTGTATGTGTGTGGAAGTTGCCCAGTCATGTCCAACTCTGTGACCCCATGGACTGCAGTCCTCCAGGCTCTTCTGTCCATGGGATTCCCCTGGCAAGAATATTGGAGGGGGTTGCCATTTCCTCCTCCTGGAGATCTTTCTGACCCAGGGATCAAACCCAGGTCTCCCACATTGTAGGCAGAGTCTTTATCGTCTGAACCACCAGGGAAACCCATACACTCCATGTAGTCATGGAAAATTCCCATTTTTAAATTTAACTTCTCTTCACCTTGCAGATTTAGACTTTTGTTTCCTCTTTATTTTTTGAATGCTATGTACCCTGTTTCCAATAATTTCTTTTCCTTAAACACATATCATGCATCCACCCACACCTTCTTTTATACACATCTAACACTTGCACTTGGTCTAAGACAAAAAGATTTCAGCTGGTCACCAAGTATGTGTCTTTCCATATTTTACCATCTTACATCATTTCACAAAGCTTTATATTTTCATGGTATCTAAATTCTGACTAACAATGTCATTTTCAATCAGTCTCTACAGAGTACAGTTTAGTCAAGCTGGAAGCAAACACTAAAACATCCTTGTGTTTTAGGCTACTGTTCAGTGGTGTGTGAGTGTGTGGGTGGTAAAAAGTGGGTGGGTGGTAACACTGTTTCCTGCAAATACCCACGACTCTAACATAAATAAGACACGATTTTGATTATAGTGATTTCTGCCTAACCAGATGCTGTGTACTCAGCCCCTCTTGGCAATACTGAACTTTTCACATCAGTAATCCAAGTTCACATTGTACTTTCTTATATGACAACTGTAGGCTGTCGTGGTTGAAATGAAACTGTCAGTTTCAGACAGGAGAGCAAATGCTGATTTCTAACACTGATGCTGTCAGAATCAAGACTATCATTTCAGGGTTTAAGAATGCAGAGAAATATATAATTACAACTATGAAATATGTGTTGGCTATTAAATGTGTTATTCTTTAGAGACAAGTCATTTCAGCACTCTCGTGGAGCAGCAGTTAGGGTTGGCAGGCCCTTACTGGGGTCTTCATTTTTCCAGCTGGAATTCTGCAGATGATGTCTAGGGGTTGGTAGAGAGCTGGCTGCCCCAGGCTGGGGCGGGGGGGGGGGGGGGGGGGGGTGGATAGAGAAAGACCTGGAATCACTCCACATCATTTCTTTTTAAACCATTTCCAATGTAGCTCCCTTCTACCTGCACAAGACACATCTGAATAGGGAAGCTCTATTTAGTCTTAAATTTTGAAATATATGACTTTACAGTGTTTTCGGTTGATCAAGCATTAATACGTGCATGTCAAAATGAAGCTTTCCACTGATGAATGAATCTTAGCCAAGAGCTGTTTTCTGATAAAAAGTATTTTTAAGTGCCTTTTATTGACTTTTAATCGAATTTGAGTGTTATTCATAGTGCCAAGAGAGCTAATTATGCTTTTATGTAGTTAAAATAAAGGGGGCTTCCATCTTCAGTGGTGTTAATTTATCCCTTCAGTGACTATCAAGTTCTGACTATGCACCACACTGTTGTAGGTTCTGAGAATGCAACAGCGAACAAAACTGATAAAGCATCCCTGTCCTCGGAGACGGTCCAGTGCAGGGGTGGTCGGGGGAAGGGCAGAAAACAAGCGAGGAAAGACACAATGTATCAGATGAGAGGAAGTGCTCTGGAGGAAATGAAGCCAGCAGGGAGTCCCAAGGTTTAGTGCTGGTCCTACCATTTTATACACAATGTCAGCAAAGACCTCATTATTCATGAGGTGACCCTGAAGGGGAGTCCTGAGTGGATGAAGTTAGGGGCCTGCTGTGCACCTCAGTGGAGGAAGCTTGTTTCAGGCAGAGGGACGGAATGTGCAAAGGCCCTGAGGCATTAGGTCCCAGGCAAGTTCAAGGTACACCAAGAGGGGCAGAGATGCAAACTGGTGGAATCAGAGGGAGACTCAAGATCAAGGGGACCTCTGCTGAGTGGGAAGGACTAGATCATTTTCAGTCTTGTGGATGACTGTAAGGATTTGGGCTTTGTCTCCAGGTAATGGGGGAATCCTTAGAAGAATTTGGGACAGGAGTGACATGACTTGTCTTACTCATTTAAAGGAGCACACTGGCTCTGTTGGGAATGCAGCCTAGGGAATAGGAGGAGGCAAGGAAAAAGTAGAAATGGAGCTACTGCAGTAATCAAGAGAGCAGTGGGGTGTGGCGGTGGATGGTGAGGTGGGGCCGTGTTATCCATGCATTTTGAGATAGAGCCAACAGCATTTTCCCATGGGTGAGCTATAGGAGGAAATGAGGCAAAGCTGACTCAAAGATTTGGGGTCTAAAGATGGAAGGGTGGAGCACTTACTGGAGGGAAATGTATGGTGGGAGCAGCTTGGAGGTAGAAGTGGAAGATTAGAAATCTGATGAGACGTTCAAAAGGAGACAAGGAGGGGACTCCCTGCGGTCCAGTGGTTAGGACTCAGCCCTTTCACTGCCGAGGGTGCAGGTTTAATCCCTGGTGGGGAACAAAATATTATAAAATCATTTTGTAATGATAAATGTAAAAGCTTGAATCTCTCATCAAACAAGGTATGTAGATTTTCAAAGGTAAGAGAATAATTGAGTAGAATATAAAATTAAATGTTGAATGAGCATGTCACCAATGGAGAAAGGGGATATATTTACAGATTGTTTCTATTGCATGTCAAACAAAATGTGGCACTGACCACTTTATAAAGGAGGCGAATGAACTGCAGTGTCTATGTACTCATTCCACTTAATGCATGAGAAATAAAGGAAAGGAGACAGGGAATGGGAACAACAGAGAAAGACAAGCTGGAGTAGTCAGGAGCGAAATCCCAGTTTCCAGTGGTGGAAGCAGAGACCCAGAGCAAAGCTGGGAATCCCATTCTTGGTAGAAACCCCTACTTGCAGGGAAATCACATTACACCTCTGTCCTCCGCCTCCAGCCATGTGCTGTGTCTGACTTATTGATCAGCTGCCCAGAAAATAGGAGTATGTTTGGCCTCCTTGCAAAGCACTGCTGTTTACAATAGGTTTTAATACTTCATGAAGAGATATATTTTTCTGCAAATAAACCAGGTATAACATTTTACTTTGAAATTATTCTCAATTTACAGAATAGTTACAAGACTAGTACAAAGCGTTCTTCTCTCAGATTCACCAACCTTATACATTTTGCCACATTTGTTCTTTAAATGTTTTTTTTTCCTCTCTCTCTCTCTCTAGTTCTGTCTCTCTCTCTCTAGTTCTCTCTCTCTCTCTCTTCCCCCCAAACAATACTTCAATATTTATTTCCCAAGAACAAAATCAATATCTTACAATAACACCACTATAATTTTCAAATTCAAGAAATTTAACTTAGCACTTCTATCAAATACCATTGTATCAAATTTCAAATATTGCCAGTGGTTCCAACAATGAACTTGATGCTATTCCTTCCTGACCTGAAATCCATCCCAGGCTCAGACATGGAATTGGATGGATCCTTTAGTCAGGAATAGTTTCTTCTCCTTTCTTTGTCAGAGCTCGGATGTTTTGAAGAGTACAGGCCATCATATGACCCTGTCTGCAGTCCCACCCGTGAGTTTACATGAACATGGTCACTGTTGTCAGTCTCAACTCCTATCCCAGTTGGTGTTACTATATCAAGGGCTGGACACAACTGCCACTCCAGAGAGGATGCCAGGCTCACTCCCATGGGCACCAAACCTTCTCCATAAGAAGGATAGAGATGCTGAATCACTGTGAAAAACTCACATTTGAAAATGAAAGTGTCAGTTGCTCAGTTGCATCCAACTCTTTGCAACCCCATGGACTGTAGCCTGCCAGTCTCTGTCCATGGAATTTTCCAGGCAAGAATCGTGGGCCAGATTGCCATTCCTTTCTCCAGGGGATCTTCCCATCCCAGGAATCGAACCCTGTGAGTTGAGAATAATTATAAATGATGATGTACAGTTATCCAGATATGAGTGTGATTTCTGTCTGCCCACCCCACCCCCAAGGCAGGGACGCACACACCAAATAAAGTCAGAGGGAAGTGAGCCTGGCCTGTGGGAAGGGCAGACAGGCCGGCAGGGCTGCATCAATAAAGAGAAGACTGATGACAGTGGTTCTTATCCACGGAAAACATCCTCCCCCTCCTGCCAAGTTGAAAGCTCCCTTTAAAAGAAGTGCTAATGAGGTGTGAAAACCAGGCAAATTCGGCCCTTTGAGTATGCCTTTGGCAGGAACCTAGAAAGTTACTCATTTTTAGTGGTTTCCTAACTGCTGTTTTGGACAGTCCTACTGAGTCTCAGGGAAACAAATTCATACATTATGAAATGTTACTTCTCCCCTGAATCCCAACTACTAATCTACCATATTTTTATTTACATTTCAAAAGGAAATGATTATTTTCTTAATAGATGCAATTTTCCCTTATTTTCAAACAAGTTACTTAATTTTTTTTTAATTGAAAAGAGACTTTTGATTTCTTATTACAAAGCAATGCAGGCATAGACAAAAATTGGAAAATGCAAAGGAAAAAACAAACCTTTTGATAAAAATCTCTATTTTTAAATGCAAAAAAGTACGCAGTTAACATCTGGGCATATAACCTTGCTTTTATGTATATGTGCATATAATTTTTTTCCAATATGACAGAATTTTCCATAACTACGTTTGTTTGTTTTTCATTTCATATATTATGAATATTTTTCTTTCTTTAATAAAATCATTTCATTTATTTAGCTACACTGGGTCTTAGTTGCAGTATATAGGGTCTAGTTCCCTGAGCAAGGATCAAACTTGGGCCCCCTGCATTGGGAGTAAGGAGTCTTAGCCACTGGACCACCAGGGAAGTCCCTGTGAATATTTTTCTATGTTGATAAACATTCTTCCAAATATATTTTCCTGGCTTAAGAGTTTTCCATTTTGCAGCTGTGCCACAATTAATTTAATCCATTTCCTTTTGTTGGGAGTTTAGGATGCTTTCAGCACTTTTACTATTACTATACTGAAATTGTTATAAATAGCATTACTGTCACTAATTTTTAGAGAAGTTTTCTTAAATATTCTCTTAGGATACATTTTGTTAGGCTTCCCAGGTAGCTTAGTGGATAAAGAATCTGCCTGCAATGTAGGAGACTCAAGTTTGATTCCTGGGTTGGGAAGATCCCCTGAAGGAAGGCATGGCAACCCACTCCAGTATTCCTGCCTAGAGAATTCCATGAATGGAGGAGCCTGGCGGGATACAGTCCGTAGGATTGCAGAGTCAGATACAACTGAAGTGACTGAGCATGCACAGGATACATTTTGTTAAATAGAATTTAGTCAAGAAGTAAAGGAAGACATATTTTGAAGACAATTGTATTCATGCTAAAATTGCCCAATACATGCTTGGTAGTGGTGGTTTAGTTGCTAAGTCATGTCTGACTCTTGCCACCCCATAAATAGTAGCCTGCCCGGCTCCTCCATCCATGGGATTCTCCAGGCAAGAATACTAGAGTGGGTTGCCATTCCCTTCTCCAGAGGATCTTCCCAACCCAGGGATCGAGCCCGAGTCTCCTACATGGCAGGCAGATTTTATACCAACTGAGCTATGAGGGAAGCCCTTAAACATCCAATAAACATTGCAATTAATCTTCTCTTGTGCCTTTGTGTGCTCTGTCATGTCTGACTCTTTGACTCTTTGCGACCCTTCCAAGCTACTTTATCCATGGGATTTTCCAGGCAAGAATACTGTAGCAGTAACAGACCTCTTTCTTTCAGTATGTATTTAATTTTTTTCTTAAAACAACATAGCTCTGTCTCTGTAATCTCAGGCAAGAAGAAGCCTCCATCTCTTTTGCAAAGTAAAATAAAGCTCTCAAGATCCAGCCGCATATCCTTTTGACTGTCTGAGGTCTCACTGTGGTGTCTGTGTTTGCAGGGGGCTCCCCTCTGCATCATGGCCTCTGTCTTCCCCTGGGACCACCCTCCTCCCCCAGCAGTGGCCAGTCAGGGTCTCGCTTCATCTCTTGCCAGCCCTTCCCTTCCTCTGAGAGCAGAAGGCAGAGACACCTGAAGCTCAGCTTCTACCAGCCTGGCTGTCAAAGCCTTCTCCTCAGTAAGGGACGGTGTTTCCTCCAAGGCTTTCGCTCCGGCCTCTGAGAATGCCTGTGTGTTCACCTGTGTTCTTTGCGTTGCAACTTCCAGAGGCAAATGCATTGTGGGGATCATTGCTGGCCTGGGAGAGCTTGTGACTCTTGCTGTCATTGATTTTGTGCTCTTTCCCTTACCAAGCAGAGTAGGAAGCCAACTCAGGCAGTTTCCTCTCACGTTATTGATCTCAGGATTCAGACTGGTCCCCGCCTTCGGGACGGACGCTTTGCAATTCAGTATTGTCACAAGTTGCTGGCTTTCCCGAGCCGCAGGAAGAGCCTTGAGGAGGCAGAAAGGAACACAGACAGGGCGAGGATCAGTGGTTGCCTTTCCCTTTAGAGACTGAGCATCAGAAAGCCTGCAGTTCCCAGGAAACAGCTCCCCTGAGGATGTTTCTCCTCTGCCCACCCTCACCTTGCCGTCCTCGCTCCTCTCAGCCTTGTGATCCTTCCGTTCCCTCCTAACCTTTCCTTTTTACCTGCTTGCCCTTTCTTCAGTGTCTTCTGCTGACAAGAGGAGAAGCGTGGTTGTCCAAAGGAAAATTGCCTGGTTTCTGTCTTGTCTTCTTACTGCCCTATTTTAAGATGAGGAAAACGCAGCTGCAGTTATCAGACCCTCATCTCCCTCTCATCTCAGCTGTCATCTGTGTGTTTCTGGAGCTCTCAACACAGCTCTGAGCCAGGAAGCTTCACACCCTATGCTTCCAGCAACACTCTGATCACAGAGGATTGCTGCCGATGCTGCTGTTTATATTCCCCCAGAGGAACAGGGCTGGAGTTTCACCTGCATCAGACCCACCTGGAGAGTTTACTAGGACTTGGGTTGCTAGACCCAGCCCTGGAAGTCCGGGAGCAGTAGATCTGGGAGGGGTTTGAACTTTCGAGAATGTGTATTTCTGAGCTCCCGGGTAATGCTGCTGATGCTGGTTAAGAGCTCGTCCTTAGACAAAAGTCAGATGCTCTGATGCCACTAGCTCTTTTTTCTTTAACATACTTTTTTTTTTTAAATTGTGTGTTAGGGTGTAGCCAATTAGCATTGTTGTGATGGTTTCAGGTGGGCAGCAAAGGGACTCAACTATATATATATATATATATAAACATGTATCCATCCTCTCCCAAACTCCCTTCCCATCCAGGGTGCCACAAACCATTGAGCTCCCTGTGCTATTCAGTAGGTCCTTGTTGGTTATCCATTTTAAATTTGGCAGTGTGTACACATCCATCCCAAGCTCCCTAACTATCCTTTCCTCTTCCTGCCAGCAACCGTAAGTTCCATGTCTACGTCTGTGAGTCTGTTTTGTAAATAAGTTCATTTGCATCAGTAGTTTCCAATGTTTGTTTCCAGTTGTTTTTGAAACAAAGCCCATTTGACACACTTCTCCTCTGTCAGGAACCTCACTCCTGCCCCCTTCCTAGTAACCAAACATGCAGTCCTTAGGGCTTGTGAATCCCATGCCCAGACGTTAAACCCAGTTGATCTGAGTCACTTAACCACTCTACAATTAAAATTAACTGATTAGGTTGATTGATCCAGTGATTAACTTAATTCCTTGAGAGCAATGCAGGAAAAGGCCCTGGGGGGCTTCTGCCAACTGGTGTGGAAGAAGCTGAAGGTTAAAGTGGTCCTCAGTTGCTGAACCCCATCCCGAGTGCTCTGGCCTCCCCCTTCTCTCCCCTGCCCCCAACCCAGACCTTTTGCTGTTGAAAGATCCTCTCCTCATCTCTATTGTTCTGCTCACCCTCCCTGAGGGTGTAGATCTCACACACCATAGCTCGCACATGTCTCACGCACAGAGCTGCCCTGATGCGGATCTCACACACCATCGCTGTAACCATTGCACCTTCCTGACTTGGAGACGGTCTTCTGAGACTCCAGGACGGCCTGTGCAGACCTTCTCATCTTCTCCTTTGTGCCCTTAGACTTCCATGTCCACCACCTATTATTATTTTTCACTCTGTGCTACATTCTGAATAACTTCTTAAAGTCTATTGTTGCATGTGTTAATTTTGGTTTCTGCCATTATATCTTTAGGTAATAGCAACACAGAGTGTGTTCTTAATGTACGTGTTTGGTTTCCAGAGGCTCTTCTGGGTCAGTCTACAGCCTCTTAAGGATTGTTTGCTCCTTCTGGTCCCCTGGTCACGCATTCAGTCTTTCTCTGAGCTGCAGGGACACTGAACAGGCGTCCACCCCAGGGACTCTGTAAGCTCACTCCCTCGAGTCTGGATTCTCCTGGCCTTTGCTCACTAAATCCTCGTCTGAGGTTATACTTGTCTGGTTTATGGTGAACTCATGTTCCCTGGATCACTGGGGGCTCTTTGAGGCTCTGATGAAAGCCCTGTTCCCCCACACAGGACTTGTGTTTGCTTCTGACAGTTTTCAATGGTCACTGCTAAAGAATATCCTTGAATTCTGGTTCCACCTTGAGAGTTGTAGGGACGCATGGGTTCCATAAATTTAGGTTATGAACTCATATGAACACTGAGTTAGAGTCATAAATTCTTGGCAATGATTTCTTCTTCTTCTGCACTGAACCAAGGCTGAAAAGGGCAAGTTGTATTTTGTTTTAAAATTTGTTTTCCAACCCTTTTTCATGGTGGGTTTATTCCTTGTCAAATCTTTTACTGTGAGTGGCTCTCTTGGGATGAGGTATCACAGAGTTGTATCTATACCTATAACTGTGTTATATATAAAGAACAAAAAATATACTTAATAGAAATAATATATATAGTATTATATATCATGCATATTAAACTACTATGTATGATGTAAGTTACTTTCTTATGTATAATATATTGGGCTTTCCTAGTGATTCAGCAGTAAGCAATCTACCTGCCATGCAGGAGACCCGGATTTGATCCTTAGGTTGGGAAGATACCCAGGAGAAGGGAATGGTGACCCATTCCAGTATTCTTGCTTGGAGAATCCCATGGACAGGGGAGCCTAGTGGGCTGTAGTCCATGGGGTCACAAAGACTCAGACACGACTTAGCAACCAAAGTACCACCACCCATATAGTATATTTTGTATAATATGTATCAACTGTAATATATGTTTATGAAAGTAGAAGGTGAAAGTTGTGTCTGACTCTTGGTGACACCATGAACTATAGCTCAACAGGCTCCTCTATCCATGGAATTCTCCAAGCAAGAATACTTGAGTGGGCTGCCATTCCCTTCTCTTAGGGATCTTCCCAACCCAGGAATTGAACCTGGGTCTCCTGCATTGCAGGCGGATTCTTTACCATCTGAACCACAGGAGAAACCCATATTTGTGTATATAACACACACACATATATACACAATATGTATATGTATATATGCAAATAGAAATAACACATATATTATCATATATGTATAATATTTATACAAATAACATTGGCATATATACAGATTATGCATATATATACAAATATGTATTACATTATACAAATAACACACAGGTCTATAGATCTGTCTAGGTTGAGAAGTCCCCCACTGTGTGGACCCAGTCTTTATCCGCTGTCCCCTGGGTCCTGAGTGTAGTTACAAAGAGGGAGTTCCAGGCAGCCAGGCTTTGCGGCTCCTGTTAGGGAGACTCCTGTCTTCTGGGACTGCCTGTGTCCCAGGATTTCTGGTCTCACCTCCTTGTGCCAGGAATTCATTCGGCGTTTATGTTTCTTCTTTACCTTAATGCAAGCTTATCTGCACACACTGCCTATGTCCTGAGACCTGACTGCAGTGAGCTCTGCCCAGAATAGGACAGTCGGGGCACTTTGCAGGGGGAGCTTCGCAGAGGTGCACGCGGCTGTCGGGCTGTGACTCATCTGGCGGCGGTGTGGCAGCGGCAGCTGGAGCCCTGACGGTGGGAAGGGAAGTGCTGGTCTCCTGGTTTCAGTTTAGCCCGGCATCTGTCCCAGGATCTGCCTTCCTTTTACAAGCAGAAGGTGCACTGGGGATTCTTACATGAGCCTAAGGACTCGTATCGTCTCAGGAATCTCGGGACGGCTTATGGAGGCATCAGAAGTATTTCATAACAGAGATAAAATCGCGTTTTTTTTTTTTTAAAGATTCCCTCTGTGTCCTGTGCTCCTTCATTTTGTACTGTGATAAAAATGTTTACCCAAATGACCAACTTATTGTCTACTGTAATGAGTGTCTGCACATCCTGCCAGACAAAGCGGAGTCACACGGAGCCACTTAATAATAATAAAGTTAGGAATCCGTGTGCTTCCAGAAGAACCAGATCTTCATCCTGCTTCTGAGATCTGCTCGGTCTGAAGTCATTACTGGAGGCAGTGAGTGAAATGCCCCCACTGGGGTTCTGGGTGCTATAGTTAGCAACTCATTGTTTCTCCATCTGGAGGAGAGAGCTAGTAATTGCCAGCACTTACTACCCTGGATTTGCGTGGGGATTAATGACTCACACAGAAGAATCCAAATGTAAAGTCTGAAAGAGGCAATTTACTCCAGCAAAACGATTACCCATTCTGTGTTAAATGTGTGATTCTGAGAAGCAGTCCGTCTGCAATGGTCAAGTCCACAGGCCTGGGGAGGCCGATTAATGACAACTTTTAAGGTCACAATTCACACACACACACCCCCACTACACACACACAACTGAAGGAACGTGAAAACAAGGAATTTTCAAAGGTGATGCAAGTTTCACAAAGCTTATTTGATGCATGTTGCTGTTGCCTTTCTTTTCCTTCACGGGCAAGGACGGATCAAGCACATAAAGCCTGAGAGCGCATGCATTTTCTAAAATTAGTTTGGAATGTGGTTTGGGGTCTCCAATACAGGCCTCAGGTCCAACAACTCCCTGGAAGGACTCATAGGACTCAGAAAACCCACTCTACACACAGTTATGGTTTATTTCAGAAAACAGAGTGGATCATGGTCAGAACAGCAAAAGGACGCTGGGGTGGAGTCCAGGGGAGACCAGGAGCCAGCCCGCAGAGTCCTCTCCCAGGGGAGCTATGGTCTCCAAGCAATGACCTGTGACGACATGCCTGCAGTCCTGACAGCCGGGGGAGCTCATGAGCCTGGGGGTGCAGGGGTCTGATGGGGTCAGTCATGGGGCATGTCTCTCCATAGTCTCTAGCCCCTGCAGAGCTCCAGCTGCCCTGGGCTCCCACCATCACCGCGCTGAAGCAGAGTCTCCCTGCTCTAGTCCAAAGGCCCCCAGGTCATCAAAGACAGTCTTATTTATCAGGCAGGGCTTAAGGATGGATCTTTTACTATGCAGATGGGAACACCCCAGACATGCTGCCTCCACGGAACTGGTGATAAAGGCAGAGGAAAACTGTAGAAATGTTTTCACTGAGGGACACACATAGCCTTCATCATATTTTATCCTGAAGGCTCTTGAGATGGAATGATTCAATTCTAAGTGTTTTAAATATGCAGGGAGTTCTGAACAAATATGTCTGTTTTCTTTGTTTCGGTGATCTCTCACTGCACAGTATGTTAAAGCGTGTGGCTGTTTGTGTGCTCTGGGTCAAGTAGGTCCTGGAGAAAACAGGATCTGGTGGTTATACCACGATTCTACATGGTTGCTGTAAGCAGAGTAAATGCATCACATGAGGTTTTCATTTTTATTTTAAGGGTAATTGTTCAAATGGCTATGCAGTATTTTTATCCTGAAAATTTACACCTTTAATACGTGGCTCAGGTGGTAAAGAATCAGTCTGCAGTGTGGGAGACTCAGGTTTGATCCCTGGATGGGGAAGATCCCCTGGAGTAGGAAATGGCAACCCACCCTAGTATTCTTGCCTGGAGAATTCCATGGACAGAAGAGCCTGGCAGGCTACAGTCCATGGGGTCACAAAGAGTTCAGACACAACTGAATGACTAACACCAACCAACACCAATTAGGAAATATCCATACAACTTTTCAAGGTTAGAATGGTTATCAGTGTCTAAGAATGAATATGATTTCCATGTGAAGGGACAACCAGTGCATTTCTCCACTTTATTTTGATCCCATTACATTGGTTTTTGATTATGAATTGGAAACAGGCTTAGATTTACAGATGTCAAATTTTATTTGCATCATACAAGGGGAAGAAAAACACATTCACTGTCAAATGTCACCTAGTTTTCCATTTTGTCTGTCTGAAAGAAAATATGGCATTGCCAATGATGCTTTTTAGGCAATGTGTCTCTGCGTCTCTCCACCTGCTGGACTTCCAAGCTATAGGCATAAACATACATTGGGGTCGCATTTTTCACTGGTCATTATAATTTATATTATAGTTTACATAGACTTTTTAAGTTGTGTTTTATGAGAATTGTTCTTTATAAGTTGTTTACAAGAATGTATTAATCTGTAATTTCTTTAGCTGGTGACATGCTGTTAGCCTTTGCCCTGAGTTTTGCTAACCAGTTTAGCCAAGAGTACACAATGGTCATGGCAAACAACCTCTTCCAACAACGCAAGAGACGACTCTACACATGGACATCACCAGATGGTCAATATCAAAATGAAACTGATTATATTCTTTGTAGCTGAAGGTGGAGAAACTCTATACAGTAGCAAAAAGAAGACCTGGAGCTGATTGTGGCTCAGATCATGAACTCCTTACTGCAAAATTCAGCCTTAAAGAATTTTGGCTTTTTGAAGAAAGTAGGGAAATCCACTTGATCATTCAGGTATTACCTGAATCAAATCCCTTATGATTATACAATCGAGGTGAAAAAAAGATTCAAGAGATCTGGTAGACAGAGTGCCTGAAGAACAATAGAAGGGGGTTCGTAACTTTGTATAGTAGGCGATGAGCAAAATCATCCCAAAGAAAAAGAAATGCAAGAAGTCAAAGTTGTTGTTTGAGGAGGCCTTACAAACAGCGGAGAAAAGAAGAGGAGTAAAAGGCAAAGGAGAAAGGGAAAGATACACCCATCTAAACACAGTTTCAGAGAATGGCAAGGAGCGATAAGAAAGCCTTTTTAAGGGACAATACAAAGAAATAGAGGAAAACAATAAAATGGTAAAGACTAGAGATCGCTTCAAGAAAATTGGAGATACATAGGGAACATTTACAACCTCAGATATGCAGATAACACCACTCTGATGGCATAAAGTAAAGAAGAACTAAACAGCCTGTTGGTGAAGGTGAAAGAGGAGAGTGAAAAAAAGCTGGCTTAATACTCATCATTGAAAAATCTAAGATCTTGGCATCCAATCCCATCACTTCATGCAAATAGATGGGGAAAAAGTGGAAACAGTGACAAATTTTATTTTCTTGGGCTCCAAAAGCACCACAGACAGTGACTGCAGCCATGAAATTTAAAAAACACTCCTTAGAAGGAAAACTATCGCAAATCTAGTCAGAGTATTGAAAAGCAGAGACACCACTTCTCTGACAAATGTCCGTATAGTCAAAACTATGCTTTCTCCAGTAATCATATACATATGTGAGAGTTGGGCCATAAAGAAGACTGATTGCTGGATAATTGATGCTTTCAAACTGTGGTGCTGGAGACGACTCTTGAGAGTCCCCTGGCCTGCAAGAAGATCAAACCAGTCAATCCTAAAGGAAATCAAATTTGAATCTTCACTGGAAGGACTGATGCTGAAACTGAAGCTCCAATACTTGGGCCATGTGATACAAAGAACTGACTCAATGAAAAAGACCCTGATGCTGGAAAAAACTGAGGACTGGAGAAGAAAAGAGCAACAGAGGATGAGATGATTGGATGGCATTACTAACTCAATGGACAAGAGTTTGAGCAAACTTGGGAGATGGTGAAGAACAGGGAAGCCTGGTGTGCTGCAGTTCATGGGGTCACAAAGAGGTCATAAAGGGGTAATGACTTAACAACTGCACAACAACAATTTCTTTAGTAATAGAAAATGAGAAGAAGATGGGAAAAATATAAGCAACTATTAAATAAACGAGTGGTTTGGCACAAGAGGCGCAGTGTTTAAAGCTGAATGGACAGAGGATCCTGGCAGACTGGGTCCGCAGGGTCACAAAGAGTCTGACATGACTGAAGGGGCTTTGAATGCACCAGGTAATAGGACATTCACTAAGGAAAGATAGCGCTGGCATTTGAAAGAACACACTTATCAAAGCTTTTTTTTTTCTCCTTTTAAAGTAAAATTTGTACTTCTGAAATGATAATTGCATTTTTTAAAGCCTCTTGCTTCATTTCATCATCTGCCCCTCTCTCTGAGCTTCCTCCTTGAAGCGGGTTACTGTGGAGCAGTGCAGTCACTAAGGAAAGAGGACATTAGACGGAGCCCTCTTTGTACCCTAAAAGGGAAAGCAGAGAGGAATGCAGAGGAGTGACAGTAGACTTGATCTTACCTGTGATTCTTGCCTTTTTAATTGAAATCATTTCCAGGCTTAAATATCCTGGAAATGAGTCATTTGCATCACAATCATTTTAGTTATTTTTTAAAAGAAATTCCAAGAGATTCATAATCAACCTAATGTTTCATGCATTGAAAAGAGGCATCATACTGCTTGCCCTAATCCATCTGTAACCCCCATCAAAAGGTGAGAGTTAATCACTACAGCTTGACTGAGACATATCTAGAAGTTTCTGGTACTTCTTGTTGGTTTTAATTGCTAAGTCATGTCCCACTCTTTGCAACCCCATGAACTGTAGCCTGCCAGTCTCCTCTGTCAATGGGATTCTCTAATCAAGAATACTGGAGCAAGATACCATTTCCTTCTCCAGGGGATCTTCTCGACTGAGGAATAGAACCCAAGTCTCTTGCATTGCAGGTGGATTCTTTACCATTGATCCACCAGGGAAGCCCTTTTGGTATCATCTCTCACTAAAATAATCTCTTATTAAGATGGAAATACCCCAGGAGCAGTCTTTAGTTTGAATCCAGTAACTCAGTGAAGGTAAATAGGGAGTGAGTGGTCAGGAATGAAGTCCAAGGAACAAAGTGGGGCTCTAACTGATGAGATGAAAGATGCCTCCAATCAACTCTGCTGACCTAGGTCTTGACCTTTCCGTGATAAAATGGTTATATCACCACACACTTAAAAGCTAGCAATGCTATCATAAGCCTTTTCAAATCACCTGAGTACCTTTCATCTTGGGATATGTTTTTGCATGTCTATTAGATTAGTTTTCTGTACTGAGAACTTTAAAGAAAAATCTTGCTACTTTTCTTTTGATAATGATGAAAACAGTAACAAAATGTGAAGGAGAAATACTTGTGTTCTTATATAAAAAATGAGAAAATGGACAGTGCATTCACTCCAAGTGATAGAATCTATATTCTCTCTCTAAGTGTGCAGTCTGTAACTTCAGGGTGGCTGAGATGCAGTCCGGAGGGGCAGGAAGAGGCATCTCGCTGTGAGTGGTTACAATTTTGTCCTACCATAGATGAAGCCACATTATCTTTGGGGGACAATTCAAGTTTCAAAGAGAGGCTACGTTTTAAAGATAGGTCAGTTATTTAACTGCTAGTGTCTAAGGCAGAAAAATCTCAATTTTCTTCAATATAAATCCTTTGAGAATCTTTTGTTTTCTCGGGAGCTGTAACTAGAACATTTTCTTTTCTGAACTGTTAACCTCCTCTCTCCACCTGAGGTCTTTAGTCTTTGTTTATCCAACTTGTATTGAATTTGCTAAAATCACTAATAACCTGCAGTGTTGCCAAATCAGTGAGTATGTGTTAACTTTCTGTTTACTTGGCCTTTTGACATTGTTTCAAACCATTTTCATCTGGGAAATTCTCTTACCTTGGCTTCCACATGATATGGCCTGCCTCCTTACCTGCTCCTCCTCAGTTCCTTGGTTGTTTAATCTGCCTGTTCTTGACCTCAAGATGTTCAAACCACTCCAGACTCAGCTGGGGGCTGGCTTCTTGAATTTCTCACATCAGTCATCAGCTAACCTAAATTGTTTTCCTATCATGCGCTGGTCTCTGTGCAGATTCTGGGGATAGACTAATGAATAACATAGAAAATGATCTTCCAAAAGGGGCTTGCATTATGTAAGAAGGGGTCCCGAATAAATAACTGGTATCAATTCTGATAGTGTTAGTTGCTTTCAAGAAAATAAAATGAACAGTAAGATAGAGAAGACTCCTGAGAGTCCCTTGAACTGAAAAGAGATCAAACCAGTCAATCCTAAAGGAATCATCCTTGAATATTCATTGGAAGGACTAATACTGAAGCTGAAGCTCCAATACTTTAGCCACCTGATGCGAAGAGCTGACCACGTTGGAAAAGACTCTGATGCTGGGAAAGATTGAGGGCAGGAGGAGAAGGGGACGACAGAGGATGAGATTGTTGGATGGCATCACTGACTCAGTGGACATGAGATTGAGTAAACTCTAGAAGACAATGGAAGCCAGAGGAGGCTGGCGTGTTGCAGTCCGTGGGGTTGCAAAGAGTTGGACACCACTTAGAGACTGAACCACAGCAACTAGGATAGAGAACAGTGCGGACAGGCTGCTGGTTTAGCTGAGGTGTCCTGTCACAGAAGGCTCCTCAGGGGTGACCTCAGGCTTATCTCCTTGTGCCAAGAAGGCAGTCATACAAAGATGTGGCTCAAGGGTATTTTAGGCAGAAGGAAAAGCGCATGCCAGGAAATGTGCTTGAATTGTTGCAGGGCGAGACAGAGTGATCAGATCTCATTGACGATCTATCAGTGGCGTCCTTGCTTGTCAATACCACCTGTATGACTAGTCCTGTGCTTCTGTGAAACCATATGTCTCCTGATCCAGCAGACTAGCTGACCTGCCCACTGGGCTTGTCTATTGGCATCTTCAGTGTAACAATTCAAAATGGAATGTTTCCCCTTCCGAGCTCAATCCGTTCTCCTCTTGCATTCCACCCCCCTGAAATGGTAAGTTCCTTGTGACAGATAACTCCCTGTCTCCCAGGCCTTCTGACCTAACCAGCCACCAAGTCGCTTCCATTTCATCTCCAGCACAGTGAGGTTCTGTGACTGCATTCCATCTCCCGGTCGCCTGCCGTTCCAAGCCCCCATCATCCTGTATGTGGACAGTGTCGACAGCCTCCTCCCTCTCTCTGCCCAGTCCTCTGGTGGAGGTCAGACCTCACCAGAGCATCTTCAGCGGTTTCCTGTTTGGTTATCGCTTCCTCTCGAGCTGCGCTGAGATGGGTGACGGGGCCGTCTTTTCTCGGATCTGTATCTTCCCGTCCGAGAAGCTTGACTTGTGTGTGTTACTGACCACCCTGCCCTTAGCAAACCCCACTCCCCCTTTAAGTTCCAGCAGAGGCCAGTGCCGCCCCCATCCTAGATGTGGTCTGCTCCCCCTCTGCCCGTTACTTTCTGACGCCGTTCTATCCTTGCAGTTTGTGACCGAGACTGATGCTCCAGGATTGTGTTGTCTGATGCTTTCTCTGAGAGGTCTTCTCCCTAAACCTCCTGGAGGCTAACCCAGGGGTCCCCTGTACTGGGTGTTCAATCGATACTTTGCTGAGTGGGTAGTAAATAACTAAATGGGATTGGCTGCAATTTACTTGCTATTTCTATTTCCAAGTGTTATTTCTGTGGTGATTTTGATTACTCAAAATATCAAAAAATCATTTGAATTGTTTGCTTCTTATGAATAAAAATGCAGAGTTTGTTAAAAAAAATATGAACATCTATTGTGGGCTTTTAAATGTATCACAATAGCACTGCAAGAAACAAGTGTAAATACTGTGAAAACAAAATTTCAAATCCACTTGCTTCTAAGTTGAAAGGCACAATTTCCAATACAACCAGTTTGTCTGAGAGACACTAAGCCCTGTGTTTTTGAATGACAGTTCCAAATTTGTGTCTCCTATCCTCTGCTTGCCCTATTCAAGTCATCTTTCTTTTTTTCTTTCTTTCTTTTTTTACTTTATGAAAGCTGCATGTTACTTTCAGTAGAATATCACTTTACCTGCATTCTTTCTGTGTCTATCATGGAATATTTTCCATTTCCTTAGTCTTTTATAAAATAAACTTGTGTTATAACAACCCTCAATGAAATGTCACTGAGGGTAGGAATCACAGAGACAGACTCATGGAATATTACAGTGGAAAGAAAACACAGAAATAATTTTGCCCAAGGAGTTTACAGCAAAAAGGGGAGAGGAGCAAATACTGGTAGAAGGATTCTTTTTATTAAGACTTTCTTGGCATGTTGCAAAGCTAAGAAGTTAAATCCTCACAAGAATGCTTCATGGCACATATTTCAGGTGAGAAGATAGAGGTTCATAAAGGCTCAACTGCAAGCCTGCCCAAGGTCCCACTGGCATTAAAGCATCTGTGTTTGACCCCAGTTCTACCACCTACCACACTTTGAAGGTCACTTAACCTTTCTGACCTTACTCTCCAGAATGAAAAGTGAAGGACTTGGCTACATTTTTAAAATTTTTTTCATCACTAAATTTCTGTGATTTTTCTAAAGCAAACCTTCCATCTTATTTTTCAGTTTATACCCTGTAAAAATGCCTGTCTACTTTCCCTTTTTGTAATCCCACATTATGTTTCTTTCAGCTTGAAAGATGTTCCAAATTAGCCTAAATGCTATTCTTTTCACCATTTACCATTTGTAAGAAAATGTGAAATGTTGATTAAGTGTACTCTTGTGGTATTTACTATTTAAGAAAGTGAAAAATGCAAAGTTCAAAGAAAACATTTTAAAGTCAATACTTTTGACTAGCTATATATAGATCTTCCTTGACAGACAGTGGGGTTATGTCCTGATAAACTCATCATAAATTGAAAATATGGTTAAGTAGAAATGCATTCGGTGCACCTGACGTACTGAACATCGTGGCTTTAACCCAGCCTACCTTCAACATGCCCTGGACGCTGCTGCTGCTGCTGCTAAGTCGCTTCAGTCGTGTCCGACTCTGTGCGACCCCATAGATGGCAGACCACCAGGCTCCCCCATCCCTGGGATTCTCCAGGCAAGAACATTGGAGTGGGTTGCCATTTCCTTCTGCTCTGGGCATTAGCCTTGGATAAAATCATCCAAAACAAAGCTTATTTTACAGTGAAGCATTGAATGTGTGTGCTAAGCCACTTCAGTCATGTCTGACTCTTTGTGACCCCATGGACTGTAGCCCACCAGGACCACGGGAACCTCCAGGCAAGAATACTGGAGCAGGTTGCCATTTCCTCCTTCCAGGGGGATCTTTTCAACACAGGGCTGGAACCCACATCTCTTATATCTCCTGCATTGGCAGGCAGGCTAGCACCACCTGAGAGCCCATGCCATTTGTTGAAAAGGGTACTTAAAGAAAAAACAACAGCTTCTGGGTCCAGGCTCTCTAAGCATATGGGCAGCTGACCCTCATGATTGCGTGGCTGACGGGAAACTGAAGCTGCTGCCGCCAACCAGCATCATGAGAGATGAACTGACCACACAGTGATTAACGCATATCTCTTTCACACCACAATAGAGTCAAAAGATTTTATGTCAAATCAGTTGTGAGTTGGGGAGCATCTGTCATTCGTATATATTTTAGGTTTCAGATTATCAGTACATGTAACTAACACATACACATATACACACACATGATGAAGAAGAGATCTGAACGGCACGTGGCATGTGTACATGAAGTAGGTAGGCTGCTTCTCAGAGGGGAGTGTGGGGGAGAAGGGATCATGTATATGTGTGACTGAGCACCTTTGCCGATCACCTGAAGCTAACACAGCAGTATCTGTTAATCTGCTATGTCATTGTGGTTCAGTCGCTCAGTCACATCCAGTTCTGCAGCCCCATGGACTTCCACTCACCAGGCTCCTCCGTCCTATACTGTCTCCGGAAGTTGGCTCAAATTCATGTGTACTTAGTAAACTGGCTATACTCCAATACAAAATAAAAAGTTTTTTAAAAAAAGAATCTATAATAGAAAAGAATCAAATTTGAATCACTTTTCTCTATACCTGAAATGAACATAACAGTGTAAATCAACTATACCTCAGTGTTGTTGTTGTTGTTTTTGGAAATGAGGACTCGCAGTCAGACGCGTTTTCACGGTTTGGCGTCCGCCTCAGTTCTGGACTTGGGTTCTCTGTATTTCTCAGTCCTCCGCGCCTTTGCTCACGTGTCCCCTTGCCTGGTGTCCCCCTCCCCACCAGCCCCTCCCCCTCTCCCTCCAGAGCAGGACCCATCCATCCCCAAGACTATCAAGTCCTTCCAGCAAAGGTTAGAGCCACTATCTTTCTTTTCTTCTCTGCTTCTTAATCCCTCCAACATTCTCTTTTTCTTCTTTCCTTCTGGGACCTCCTACTTTACTTCTTTCTCCTTCTCTTAGTTATCTTCTTTCTTTTATTTTTTGAGGGCTATTTCCTAGAGCAGCTGAGGGGTACAGTGAACTGAGAGGGAGGCGCAGAGGTTCTCCATCTCTGCCCAGTCTGCACACAGGCACAGCCACCCCCACCATCACTGCCCCCAGCACACGGCGCATTGGTGGCCAAGGACAAGCCCACGTGGACACACTGCCGCCACCTGAAGTCTTAGTTCACAGGGGGGTTCCCGCCCGGTGGGGTACATTCTGTGAGGTTGGCCAAAGGTGTGGCGACGTGTACCCACCGTGACGGCGTCACACAGAGCAGCTTCCCTGCCCTGAAAGCCCGTTCAGCTCCTCTCCAACCCCTGAGCCTGGAGTCATGGGTCTTCCACTGTCTCCACAGTAACGAAGCTGTGTGTGTTTCCAAATGATCGTTAATACTCTGTAAGAAATGTTTCATAGTAGCCAAAAAATCACTGCTGTTTCTTAATTTCACATTTGCAAAACATCTGAATAAAGTTCAGAGTGAAATTACACATACAAATTTCTGAGATAATGAGAATTTTAAGAGTGACCAAACCAGTTTGATTTACCGATATATTAATGCTAAACTCTGCATTTCAAAAAATTATCAATCAGACAGTTTGAATTCTGCCCCCTCCTAGAATTCATAAAGACATTCTAAGCATTCTCTTATTTTATAGTATTACTGTAAACACACATTAATAATGTTGAATAATATATTGTAAAATATGTGGTAGATAAACCATTTATATTATAGATTAATTAAATATTGTCAGTATTTATATATTTAACTATTTTATACAAGCAAATAACATTTATTAACATATATTTGGTTGAATATATCTATTTAATATTTATTTAAATTAATTTAAATTTTAAAATTTGTAACATGAATACATATATAAGCAGAAGTGAAAACTAAATAGTGCATAAAATGTATGATACATGCTGATATCATTTACATTTACTGTATTAGTCAGTATTTACTTAAATACAAGCTTCTAAAATCACTTATAAACTACTATGAGAAAGAAACGTTCTATGGGTGCTCATTACTAGATAATTAATATTTCCTATTTTTTAAATCTAGTAATTGACAAATAAGGTTTTACAATTTAAATGCATTGCCTTTAAAATAAAACATTTAAATACCTGTATTTAAATGTAAATATAAACTAATTTTATATATTCATATATATGTATGTATAGAGTACTGCAATCAATATACATATAGATAGATATAGATAGATAGATATAGTCCTGAAATCAATTATACTGTACATTGACTTTGAGCTTTTTCCCCCTTTTCTCTCATATTTCAGGGTTATTATGCTAGTATTTTAGATCCTATGCAAAATAGTAATATTAATCGACTTAGTCACATGCTGTCTTTTATGTTAGAAGACCAGGAATGATTAGGTATCCTGTAAGACATCTCTGAGTAGGCCCTAAACATTATTTATGAGTCCTCAGTCCAGAGTGCTTACATTTTCACAGAGACCAACGCAGAAGCAACAGACAGGAGACCCCAGGCTAAGGCAGCTCGGTCCTCAGGTGGGGTCACTCTGCACCTGTGGGGCCAGTGGAGGTCTGAGACAGTTCCTCTGGGTGCTGCCAGGATACATCCTAGTAAACATCTCGGAGGATGCTGTGGAATTGTACAGAGATGAGCACCACTCTCAGGGATCTTATAAAAGATATGTTGCTGTTAATTTGTATCAATTTTGTACTAGCATATTCTTATATTTATTTTTATTTGAATAGCAAATAAACACCTTGGTTTACCTTGAAAATGCATAAAGAAAATAATCCCTCTCTGAATATTTATTGGCTGCAATAGTGATTGTAGCAGTTGGAGGATGATTATTAATATATCACATGTAAGAAATTTACTTGGTCTTCCCTCTGTTGGAAAAGCAATTAATTAAAAGAAATGTTCAATGTTAAAGAGAAATAAAAGTTTAACAGTGAGAGGATTTGGAGTATTTAAGATTACCTGGAGCATCAGATACTTGCAGGTGGTAGTTGGAATAATATTAGAAAGACAGAAGGTTTTGAATGCTGGCCAAAAAGTCTATACATATTGTACAATAGAAAGCAGATAAAATTTGCTTGAAAGAACTTCTCAATAATGCATTTATTATATTAGCATAGTTTATTGCATTATGATATAAAAATAAATTACATTAAACTAAGAGAGAGTTTAAGACAATGGCTTTAACTGGAAATAAGAGAACTCAGTAAGACCAAAATACAAAAATTATGATAGTGGGCATTCAATTTTTAGTGTCTTAAAAGTGAAATAATTAAAGTATGCAATGATGAAAGAGAGAGAGCGCCCAGGTAAAGATGTCTGACATTGTATTAAATTAAACACCTTGAAAATACAGCCTAGATGCTCATAGATAAAGTCAGTTGTGTGTGGGTGTTTCATTCAGTTCAGTTGCTCATTCGCGTCCAACTCTTTGCAACCCCATGGACTACAGCATGCCAGGCTTGCCTGTCCATCACCAACTGCCAAAGTTTACTCAAACTCATGTCCATTGAGTCAGTGATGCCATCCAACCATCTCATCCTCTGTCATCCCCTTCTCCTCCCACCTTCAGTCTTTCCCAGCATCAGGGTCTATTCAAATGAGTCAGCTCTTCACATCAGGTGGCCAAAGTATTGGACTTTCAGCTTCAAAATCAGTCCTTCCAATGAATATTCACGACTGATATCCTTTAGGATGGAGTGGTTGGATCTCCTTGCAGTCCAAGGTACTCTCAAGAGTCTTCTCCAACACTACAGTTCAAAAGGATCAATTCTTTGGGACTCAGTTTTCTTTATGTATCAATTCTCACATGCATACATGACTACTGGGAAAACCATAGCCTTGACTACATGGACCTATGTTGGCAAAGTAATGTCTTTGCTTTTAAATATGCTGTCAAGGTTGATCATAACTTTTCTCCCAAGGAGTAAGCATCTTTTAATTTCATGGCAGCAGTCACCATCTGCAGTGATTTTGGAGTCCCCCAAAATAAAGTCTGCCACTGTTTCCACTGTTTCCCCGTCTATTTGCCATGAAGTAATTGGACTGGATGCCTTGATCTTAGTTTTCTGAATGTTGAGCTTTAAGCCAACATTTTCACTCTCCTCTTTTACTTTCATCAAGAGGTTCTTTAGTTCTTCACTTTCTGCTATGAGGGTGGTGCCATCTGCATATCTGAGGTTATTGGTATTTTCCCCGGCAATGTTGATTCGAGCTTGTGCTTCATCCACCCCAGTGTTTCTCATGATGTACTCTGCATATAAGTTAAATAAACAGGGTGACAATATACAGTCATGATATACTCCTTTTTCCTATTTGGAACCAATCTGTTGTTCCACGTCCAGTACTAACTGTTGCTTCCTGACCTGCATACAGATTTCTCGAGAGGCAGGTCAGGTAGTCTGGTATTCCCATCTCTTTCAGAATTGTCCACAGTTTGTTGTGATCCACACAGTCAAAGGCTTTGGCATAGTCAATAAAGCAGAAATAGATGTTTTTCTGAAACTCTCTTGCTTTTTCGATGACCCAGCAGATGTTGGTAATTTGATCTCTGGTTCCTCTGCCTTTTCTAAAACCAGCTTGAACATCTGGAAGTTCACAGTTCACATATTGCTGAAGCCTGGCTTGAAGAATTTTGAGCATTACTTTACTAGCGTGTGAGAGGAATGCAGTTGTGCAGTAGTTTGAGCATTCTTTGGCATTGCCTTTCTTAGGGATTGCAATGAAAGCTGACAGCTTCCAGTCCTGTGGCCACTGCTGGCTTTTCCAAATTTGCTGGCATATTGAGTGCTGCACTTTCACAGCGTCATCTTTCAGGATTTAAAATAGATCAACTGGAATTCCATCACCTCCACTAGCTTTGTTCTTAGTGATGCTTCCTAAGGCCCACTTGACTTCACATTGCAGGATGGCTGGTTCTAGGTGAGTGATCACACCATCATGATTATCTGGGTTGTGAAGATCTTTTTTTGACAGTTCTTCTGTGTGTTCTTGTCACCTCTTCTTAATATCTTCTGCTTCTGTTAGGTCCATACCATTTCTGTCCTTTATTGAGCCCGTCTTTGCATGAAATATTCCCTTGGTGTCTCTAATTTTCTTGAAAAGATCTGTAGTCTTTCCCATTCTATTGTTTTTCTCTATTTCTTTGCACTGATCACTTAGGAAGGCTTTCTTATCTCTCCTTGCTATTCTTTGAAACTCTGCTTTCAGATGGGTATATCTTTCCTTTTCTCCTTTGCTTTTTGCTTCTCTTCTTTTCACAGCTATTAGTAAGGCTTCCTCAGACAGCCATTTTGCTTTTTTGCATTTCTTTTTCTTGGGGATGGTCTTGATCCCTGTCTCTTGTACAATGTCACAAACCTCCATCCGTAGTTCATCAGGTACTCTGTCTATCACATCTAGTCCCTCAAATCTATTTCTCATTTCCACTGTATAATTGTTAGGGATTTGATTTAGGTAATACTTGAATGATCTAGTAGTTTTCCCTACTTTCTTCAATTTAAGTCTGAATTTGGCAATAAGGAGTTCATTATCTGAGCCACAGTCAGCTCTTGGTCTTGTTTTTGCTGACTGTACAGAGCTTCTCCATCTTTGGCTGCAAAGAATATAATCAATCTGATTTTGGTGTTGACCATCTGGTGATGTCCATGTATAGAGTCTTCTCTTGTGTTGTTTAAAGAGGGTGTTTTCTATGACCAGTGTGTTCTCTTGGAAGAACTCTATTAGCCTTTGCCCTGCTTCATTCCATACTCCAAGGCCAAATTTGCCTGTTACTCTAGGTGTTTCTTGACATCCTACTTTGGCATTCCAGTCCCGTATAATGAAAAGGACATCTTTTTTTGGGTGTTAGTCCTAGAAGGTCTTTTAGGTCTTCATAGAGCCGTTCAACTTCAGCTTCTTCAGCATTACTGATCGGGGCATAAACTTGGATTACCATGATATTGAATGGTTTGCCTTGAAACAAACAGAGATCATTCTGTCATTTTTGAGATTGCATCCAAGTACTAAATTTTGGACTCTTTTGTTGACTATGATGTCTGCTCCATTCTTCTAAGGGATTCCTGCCCAAAGTAGTAGATATAATGGTCATCTGAGTTAAATTTGCCCATTCCAGTCCATCTTAGTTTGCTGATTCCTAAACTGTTGACATTCACTCTTGCCATTCCTGTTTGACCCCTTCCAATTTGCCTTGATTCATGAACTTAACATTCCAGGTTTCTATGCAACATTTCTCTTTACAGCATCAGACCTTGCTTCTATCACCAGTCACATCCACAACTGGGTGGTGTTTTTGCTTTGGCTCCATCCCTTCATTCTTTCTGGAGTTATTGCTCCACTGATCTCCAGTAGCACATTGGGCATCTGCCGACCTGGGGAGTTCATCTTTCAGTGTCATGTCTGTTTGCCTTTTCATACTGTTTATGGGTGTTTCACTATCCATCCATTAATCTGAGGTCCAAAATACTTCAGATCAAAGCAATGTGTTTTTGACAACTGATTTCTATGTAAACTACACATTTGAAACCCTAATGCTGAGATAATAAGAATTTATTATCAAAAATGTCAGCAATTCTTGTTTAACCTATTTCTATGTTGTTGTTCAGTCACTCAGTCATATCCGAATCATTGTGACCCCATGGACAAAAGTCGTGTCCAAATCTTTGTGTCCTTCACCATCTCCCGGAGTTTGCTCAGACTCATGTCTGTTGAGCCGGTGATGCCATCCAACCATCTCGTCCTCTGTTGTCCCCTTCTCCCCCTGCCTTCAATCTTTCCCAGCATCAGGGTATTTTCCAATGAGTTGGCTCTTTACAACAGGTGGCCAAAGTATTGGAGCTTAAGCTTCAGCATCAGTCCTTCCAATGAATATTCAGGATTGATTTCCTTTAGGGTTGACTAGTTTGATCTCCTTGCAGCCCAAGGGACTCTCAAGAGTCTTCTCCAACACCACAGTTCAAAAGCATCTATTCTTTGGCATTCAGCCCTCTTTGTGGTCCAACTCTCACACCTATACGTGACTATTTGAAAAATCATAGCTCTGTCTACACGGAAGTTTGTTGGCAAATGAATGTCTCTGCTTTTTAATACACTGTCTAGATTTGTCATAGCTTTTCTTCCAAGGAGCAAGCGTCTTTTAATTTCATGGCTGCAGTCAGCATCTGCAGTGATTTTGGAGTTCCAAAAAATAAAATCTGTCACTGTTTCCATTGTTTACCCATCTATTTGCCATGAAGTGATAGGACCAGATGCCATGATCTGACTGAAGTTTTTGAATGTTAAGTTTTAAGCCAGCTTTTTCACTCTCTTATTTCACCTACATCAAGAAGCTCTTAGTTTCTATGAAGCTTGTCAGTATATGCTTATCATTCTGGGATCAAAACTGACAGCAGGTAGAGATGGTGCATATATTCAATAGAAGGAGAAAAATACCAACAATTCTATTATGCATATGAAAATGTCTCATGTGATGCTGTTTAAGTGAAAACAACCCTGTTATACCTAAATGAAGGAAATTACTACAATACTGAAATATTGTTGAAATGAACATTTAATCAAGGTATTGGTTTTTGAGGAAAGAGTAATACGAATGTTTCATGCTTACTGTGATAAAGCAATTTGCAAATCAAAAAAGGAAAATGTCTTAAAAAGTAGGTGTTGCTTTTTATTTCAGTAAAATCTGAGTCCATTAAATGTTGAAGGAACAAATGTCAGTGTTGACTTGTTCAAACTGATTACAGCAGAAAAACCTGAGGTTCACAGTATCTCACAAACACATATGCCTAGCATGGGGTTTTTGACATCTAAAGGTCATTGATACAGTGGAGATATTGCTACCTGAGGAATTTCAACTAGAATGTGTTTTGTGTAACAAGGCTCCTGATTGTTATGCAACTAGAAACATATGTCACCTCTCTGAAAGTTTAAAATGATTAGAATTAGTCTCAAAATTAATCCAGCTGAAATATGTCTTTAGGTTTCTAAAGAAATAAATATCAACAACAAAAATATGCTATAATAAGTTATAGGAGCAGTATCACTAAAATGTGTGAGTTTACTTTAATGACTTCTTTTTGGATTATTATCCAATGATATATTAAAATAAACTAAATTTTAACTTTGAAAAATGGCATCTTACACGAAGATTTGATATCCGGTCATTTCATTGTTCTGGTGCTCTGAAGGTGGCTAATGGCCTCATGTGGAAAGCCTGTGAATCTGGTCTTTTTTACTGCAAGAAAATTGCCACCAGATGGCATTTGAACTAAAGCCTCATGGTTGGGACCATATGGCTTCCCATGTGTATGCTTGACTGGGAGATAACAGATGGATACACCTTTTCCCCTTACTTTTTGGTTCATTTTTAATATAAAAGGAATTTTATTATTAAGAATTTAAAAATTATTTTTAAAAGCTTCACTTTAATTTGCAGAGGCCTTTAACATACACTATCTCATTAGATCACTGGAGCAAAGGTAAGAAAAGAAACCTGGATGTATAATCAACTGAGTGGTAACTCTGTCCTCAGTTCTTTCTTGGAAAATGGGTTTGACATTATCTCCTCTTGGAAAGGTTGTAAGGATTCAGTTTAAAATGTGTATAAATGATACTTGTAGTTTCCTAAGGTTAAATTGGCTTTAATTTAATCTTAAGTAAGGTCTAAGTTTAGATTATCATCATCATCACTCTTAGTACTTTATTTCTAAATACTTCTGATTGTTTCACTAATGTAAATCTTGTCTCTACCAGTTTATTTGTTAATGATCTCCTTTTTCATAGAAGTAATTTGTGTATACTTCTTTTGTGTTGATTGCTTCCTTTACTAGGGCACCAGTCTAGCTATATAATTTGTTCAAAAAACAAATTTGTGTTGAATTTGAATTGACGATCACAAGACATGTCCTCACAGACCAGGATAATTTTCGCTACCGAACCAAACGTGTGTCCACTCACCCGTGTGAGGTAAAGCCAGACTACTGACACTGTGTTGTGGTGAAGGAAAGTGTAGCATTTATTGTTGGTGCCAAACAAGAAGTCCTGACGGCTAGTGCTTAAAAGGCCTGAACTCCCCAAAGTCTTTCATGCAAAGGTTTTTAAAGACAGGATGAGGGGAGGGGGGTTGCTGGGTGTGTGATCAACTCATGGACATTCTTCTGATTGGTTGGTGGTGAGGTAATTGGGAGTCAGCATCATCAACCTTCTGGTTCCAACCAGCATGTACTTGTGGGCAGCATGCAGTTAACCTCTTCCACCTGGTGGGTGGGGCTTTCAGCATCTTCAAAGCAGCTCAAAGGACATGGCTCCAAGTGTTATCTATCTCTTAGGAGGAACGGAAGGTCCTTGACTTTGTTTAATGGCTAAAGTATTATTATTTTGTCTTGCTTGACTGTTTTTCTTTCTTCCTACATTTTCTCACTTCTCTAATTTAGTTTATTATTTTGAACTTTGGGAAGACTTAAGAGGCTCAAGTATTCTACAGACAAGAAGGCAGAGGACGTGGGCGGAGAGTCTGTCCTGGGAAGGCCCTGTAGGGCCCGGCTTGGTTACAATTTAATGGGAAAAGCATGCTCCTTATTGCTCTACATACCTCATAGGAACCTTGTGAGGGTCTAATGAGATAGTGTAAAAGCCAGCATGCTTTGAAAGAGTCATTTGATTATGTATACATTAATGTAATTTCCACATTTTAAATCTAAATTCATTCAAAGCCTTTTACAAACTATCTGATTTGTGTCTGTTCATCCATGTGTATAATTTTACATCTTAAATTACTATCAGTTAATTATGGGTCATGAAACTACCTATTGAATATTCCAGTTTTGATTTTAAATTCTAAGGTTTTGACTAAAGTTTCATATATTTGTTAGTATCTATAGCATGTGTCCTATGACACATGGTAAGATATAATTTGACAAAATTAGAGTTAAAATGATGGTAAGCACGGGAATTCCTCTCTTTTGAAAATGTTTCTCTGAGGCATCAGGACCCTGCAGATATATCACCATCATTCTTTGCAACTTTAAGCTTCAGTTTTGAGAGGTGTTAATTATTAATGATGCAGATAGACTGGGTAGTTGAGTTTGAGGGACTCATTATTTTCTTGTACATAATCTGTCACCACGGATTTCTATCATTATCCTGTTACACGCCTATCTCTGTTTCAGAAAATCAAACATATTTAATGTTTATCTGTCATCATTTTTTTGTTATCTTCCTGCCATCTGCAAGCTATTCAGACTTAACCTATTTCATTCACTACTCTCGAAGACGTCCAACTAAATACTCTTTTTTTTGAATAAGTAAGCAGCTTTGGCATTATCTTTAAAAAAAAAAGATCCAAAATATTTTGAGTTGATTTGTGTGGGTTCCTTCAATTTGTCATTAACTTTTTTACTACTATTCCATGTGAGGAAAAACAGAGAAGATATAGAGGTAGACCTTTCTAAGCCTTTAAGTTGTTGATAGCTCAGTTGGTAAAGAATCTGTCTGAAATGCCGGCGACCCCAGTTCAATTCCTGGCTCGGAAAGATCCACTGGAGAAGGGATAGGCTATCCACTCCAGTATTCTTGGGCTTCCCTTGTGGCTTAGCTGGTAAAGAATCTGTCTGCAATGTGGGAGACCTGGGTTCGAACCCTGGGTTGGGAAGACCTCTGGAGAAGGGAAAGGCTATCCACTCCAGTATTCTGGCCTGGAGAATTCCATGGACTGTATAGTCATGGGGTCACAAAGAGTCGGACACAACTGAGTGACTTTCATTTTCACTTTACTTTTGCTTTAGACCAGTGTGATACGCTAAAATAGTGAAGTAAGAACCACACTAATGTGGACTACTTCCTCTATAAACAGTGACAACCATTCACCTTGAGGAGGATGACTTCATTTGACACAGCAGTAACTGTTTTACTTGAGCAAATGTGGGAGTTATATAACTGACAATGGCAGAAAAAAATATGGTGAAAGTTAAATTCTTTATTGAGGTTTGAAAATCTATTAAAGCTAGAATACTTTTAGAAAATAAATTTTAGAGATATTTTAGTAGACCACTGACTACAGATTCAAAAACCTATACTGTAACAAGATGCACCAAGAGTTACAAATTTGAAATTCAAACATGATTAGGTCCAGAGTGAAAAAGAGATGATCACTACTAGCTAACAGGAATGTCTTCCCAGAAGCATTCCTGCAGGCTTCCTCTCATGTGTCATTGAACTGAACTGAGTCACAAGATCATTGTTGAAAATTTCTTGAAAGAGAGCATGTCGCCTTGATTGGATTAAACTACTCAGATAGTGGGATGGTTACTGGAGCAGTGGCCACTCTAACAAGCAAACGAATACTTTAAAAACTAATCTGTGATTGTACAACATCCTAACAGAAGGAAAGACTGTTTATACACAGATTCAAATAATAAATCAGGACACTGCACAAGAAAATTGTTATTTGTTTAACTTAAATGATAAGCATTCTTCATGTCTATAATAAGTAATTTTATGTGAAATATCTCTTAGATATAGATCTAAATAGATAATAGATCTTAATAGATATAGGTATAGATCTTAATATATCTTCATAGATAATTAACACTTCCATTTCATCCATGGAAATGAATGAAAGCTATCTTCTATATAAGCTAAGCTATTTATGGCATGATGCTCTTCCCCCCCCCCCCACCATGCTATGAATTGTAAGTTGTCATAAATGTGATCTTAATGAGAAAATTTTAATTGTATTAAGACTTCTTTAGTAGAAGAAAGAGTTCCAACCAAAGATTGTTGGCCTCCTCTGTAAAAGTCTGTTTCTTTAAGAATAAGAGTAGATTTATTTTAATCTAGCTTAACTATCTGAATTCTTAAAAGAAATCACATGTTAAGGCAGAATCATTAAAGAACCAAATCTGTCTAATATAATGTCATTATATGGTTATTTTCTGAGCAGTATCATAATGTTTCTATTACAGTAACTCAAGGAGGTGTTGCTTTGGTCTCCGACATGTGTCCAGATCCTGGGATTCCAGAGAATGGCAGAAGAGCGGGTTCAGACTTCAGGTAGGAGAGAGTATTTATTTTCATAACACATTACTTCCTAACTCTTTATCATTTCACCCTGTAGTTTTAATCATCTTACTTTTTGATTTAAAGGTGCAACTTCTCAATTATCATGAAGCTATAATATCTGTAGAGTTCTAAAACACATTGTGGTGGAAAATTCCAGATACTCCAGAGTCTGTTCCTTTCATTGTATAAACCAGTATTAAAAATCCAACTTAATGGGTCTGATCAAAATTTGTGTACAAGATTTGTTTTCTGATTTTAATCTGCTACCTTCCCATATAAGTATTCCTGGTAGTTCAGTGGTAAAGAATCCACTTTCCAGTGCAGGAGACATGGGAGATGTGGGTTCTATTCCTGGGTTAGGAAGATCCCCTGGAGAAGGAAATGGCAATCCACTGCAGTATTTTTGCCTGGAGAGTCCCATGGACAGAGGAGCCTGGTGAGCTATAGTCCATGGGGTCACAAAAGAATTGGAAACAACTGAGGAACTAAACAACAACACCATCCCATGAAAAGAAAATTTTTAAGTGTTAGTCACTTAGTTGCCTGACTCTTTGCAACCCCATAGACTGTAGCCCTCCAGTCTCCTCTGTCCATGGGTTTCTCCAGGCAAGAATACTGGAGTGGGCTGCCATTTCCTTTTCCAGGGGATCTTCCTGATCCAGGGATTGTACCCTGGTCTCCTGCATTGAAGGCAAATTCTTTATCATCTGAGCTAATTCTAATGCAGTTCAGTTATTGTTTAAAAAAACAGATAATGAAAAATTTAACTATAGTCTTATAATTATTTCATTAAGTAAACTTTTATAATAATGAATGTGAGTGAGTGGCAATCAATGCAATTTATGAAGAAAATGTTATGATTCATTTTATTGCATTATGATTAGTACAGACTGCTTTATAGTTGTTACATTATGAATAAAGTAGTGATTATAATGGTGATTTCTTTTTAGATTTTTGTCTTTAATTAGTTCAATAAAGTGAACATTCTCTAGTTTACAAGATGAGCACTAATATTAGGGGTAAGCTGCAAAGTCAAAGAGTAAAGGGGAACAAGAGCAAGTTTTTCTTTCTTATAATCTCATTATTTTTTAAAAAGAAACAGAAAAAGAGATTTGAGCCTGCTAAAGTGAGCTGAAAATTGAATGAAAGCAGTGATACTTTTAGAGAAGGAAGAAGAAATGTTATTTGGTGAAACTGGAGTAGCAGTGTCTATAATTATGACTAGAGGAAGTAATAAAATTGTCTATAGAGTGACCGTAATGAAGTTGGTAAAATGACATTATATATATATACACACACACACATGTATATATATTATATATACACACACACATATATTTTACATGAAAAGGAAACACAAGCATAGTAGCGCTACTGAAATACTTTTAACAATAGCATTGTTCATGTTTTAAATGGAATAGACAACTGGAATGGTCACCATTGTTGACTAAACACACACACACACACACAACTTGAGAGTTGTGAGTTAAGTTTAATTTGGGGCCAAATGAGGACTGCAGCCCGGGAGACAGCACCTCAGATAGCTCTGAGAGACTGCCCAAGGGGCAGTGGGGGAAGGTCGATACATAAGATTTCAGTGAAGGGGGAGTTCAATGCAATCAAATGCTTACTTTACAAAACGTTCTCTGTTAGTCACAAGGAACTGATGTCACCATGAAGGGATTTAGTGTTTTTCTAGATATGAAGAGACGCAAGGACTGGGATTGTCTGGGAAGTTTGTAATTTCTTGGGTTCTGTCTCACCGCAGCAAAAATTTGAAGCAATGGGTGGGTTAGTGTTATAGCTCAGTTTTATTAGGAAAAACAAAGGCTGGTACAGCCTCTGAGGAGTGAGGGTGGGCAGACCCAAAAGACAGGAGAAGAGAGAGCCCAGGTGGTTTCGGCTCCTCCTTTTGTAGGCTTCTTTCTCCTCCCCCTGGGCCTGCCCTGTGTAAACTGGGCTAGCTGGGAGGGCTGCTTGTTTTCCCGGAGTTCCTCACTCCTGTCCTTGGACCTTCTTTTGTCTATTTTCGTGGGCTTTTCCTTTCCTTGTCTTTAAGCCGTTTTGAACTCCTTTTCCTATTCTAACTACCTAACAGGATCATGAAATCAGTTCCTGAAAATATCTAGCTATCTAAAGACCAGTTCCATGGGATTTGCTGGAGCACAGAGTGCCTCACGCCACCCCGAACCCCTCAGGGGATGGAGGTGCTGAAGGTCAGCGGCGGCATCACAGGGCTCAGTCTCCAGGGAGGCAGGTGGCAAGTGCCCGCTGCCGTTGCTCAGCCCCAGGCGACGCTCCTGGCACGTGCCAGTTTGTAGCTGACGTGGTTTAAGTGTCGCCAATATTGAATATACCTTAAGGTGGTAGGTAGTATTTTAGTTCAGGTTCCTTTGGTGCAGAGCCTCAGATAGCGACTCTGAATTGAATTTTTTGGAAAAGTGCCCTCTGGTTATGGGGAACAGAGAAAACAGGATAAAGAGAATAGAAGGCTGAGCAGGAAGTTGATTTTAACTAGAGATTAGCTTCCATTCCAATCCAGGGTGAATTCCAGGACACAAGTGCACAAATTATCCACTTTTTTTGCCCATTGCCCTTGCCTTTCATCATTAGCTTCCTCCATTAGTGTCAAGGAAGTTCTTGGAACAAATGTAGGTTATGAGCTGTTATTAGCACCCCAAGGGGTATGCTGTGTCCTGTATATTGTGTGTTTTGGGTGTGGCGGTCAGCCAAGAAAGAAAGCTACTGATTTCAAATGTAAAACAGCCACCAGTGGAAGGCATTCAGGAACATGATTAATTTTTAAATGATACAAATGGTTCAAATTTGCAGTCTTGCTAGAACGCATAGAGCATTTTTGTTCTAAGGATTCCTTTCTTATCTTAGAAGTAACCTTCTTCTTTCTCCCTCACCCGGGGGAAAAAAAAAAAAGTGTTCTCCAGGCCTTGCTTCCAAAAAGCCTATGCATCTCTCCGCTTAGTTAGAGCAGTAAATCTGCATTATTGTTTTACACACCATCTTCCCCCACCCAACTGAAGGATAGTTAGTGCCTTTTTGTCTCTGCCTCCTTGGTGACAGAAATAGTTAGTGGCTGGTGCAAAGGAACTCCAAGGGTGTTTTCCAAAGCACTTGTTTATGAGAGGAAATGCCCATTCAATACTCTGTCATCCTTGGAACCCAGAAGCTCCCTGGGTCTATTTGGTAGAGCTCTAGTTTAAAACAAAGCAAGTTATCTGACAATGTCAAACTGTTCAAATTGTATCATATGGTAAAGAGAGCCAGAGAAACTGTTGAATTTTCAAAACTTAACAAGGAATTCAGAAACATCCAGGGTCAGTATCTATTTGGCACAAGGGCAGGAAGAGATTTACTTAGCATGTGAGGTGACTGTGCTGGCCTCTGCTCTGTCTCATCCTTCAGTTCAGTTCAGTTCAGTCGCTCAGTCGTGTCCAACTCTTTGCGACCCCATGAATCGCAGCACGACAGATCTCCCTGTGCATCACCAACTCCCAGAGTTTACCCAATCTCATGTCCATCGAGTTGGTGATGCCATCCAGCCATCTCATCCTCTGTCTTCCCCTTCACCTCCTACCCCCAATCCCTCCCAGCATCAGTGTCTTTTCCAAAGAGTCAACTCTTTGCACAAGGTGGCCAAAGTATTGGAGTTTCAGTTTCAGCATCAGTCCTTGCAATGAACACCCAGGACTGATCTCCTTTAGGATGGACTGGTTGGATCTCCTTGCAATCCAAGAGACTCTCAAGAGTCTTCTCCAACACCACAGTTCAAAAGCATCAATTTTTTGGCACTCAGCTTTCTTCACAGTCCAACTCTCACATCCATACATGACTACTGGAAAAACCATAGCCTTGACCAGACGGACCTTTGTTGGCAAAATAATGTCTCTGCTTTTTAATATGCTCTCTAGGTTTGTCATAACTTTCCTTCCAAGGAGTAAGTGTCTTTTAATTTCATGGCTGCAGTCACCATCTGCAGTGATTTTGGAGCCAAAAAAAAAACAAGTCTGACACTGCTCCCACTGTTTCCCCATCTATTTCCCATGAAGTGATGGGACCAGATGCCATGATCTTAGTTTTCTGAATGCTGAACTTTAAGCCGACTTTTTCACTCTCGTCTTTCACTTTCATCAAGAAGCTTTTTAGTTCCTCTTCACTTTCTGCCATAAGGGTGGTGTCATCTGCATATCTGAGGTTACTGATATTTCTCACAGCAATCTTGATTCCAGCTTGTGCTTCTTCCAGTCCAGCATTTCTCATGGTGTACTCTGCATATAAGTTAAATAAGCAGGGTGACAACATATAGCCTTGACATACTCCTTTTCCTATTTGGAACCGGTCTGTTGGTCCATGTCCAGTTCTAACTGTTGTTTCCTGACCTGCATATAGGTTTCTCATCCTTAGAATGGCCTTGTTTCTGCAGAAGCTTAACTGAAGATGAGCATTAGCCACTGGAGTTTGTTGATGTGTCTGGACTGGAAGCCAGGCTGAGTGTATGCCTGGCAGGTCAAAGCAGGGGTGTAATGGCCCCATCTAAAACTGTCAGTCTTTCATGTTCTTAGTTTTCTGGGGAATTTCTACTCTGTTTAATTAATTAATTAGTTTACCTGTCTCTGAGTTTATGGCAATCAAATAGCATAACAGCTGAGAAAATCATTTGAAAGATTACATTTTCTATAAAAATACATGTGTGTGAATGCTAAGTTGCTTCAGTCCTGTCCAATTCTGTGCGACCTTATGGAGTGTAGCCCATCAGGCTCTTCTGTATGTAGGATTCTCCAGACAAGAATACTGGAGTGGGTTGCCATGCCCTGTTCCAGGGAAATCTTCCCAACCCAGGGATCAAACCCATGTCTCTTAAACATCTGCATAGGCAGGCAGGTTTTTTTTTTTTTTTTTTTTCTTTTTTTTTTTTTACCACTAGAGCCGCCTGGGAAGCCCCAGTAAGCCCCGTACTATAAGCCCCATAATAAGCCCCATACTAGCAATTAAAAAATATAGTCACAACCTGAAAGTAAAGAGTTATTTTATTTGGTGGGAATGTTTGGGACTCCAAGCCTCGGAGAGAAAATTTCAGTAGCTCTGAGAAAAATGCTCCAAGGAGGGAGGACTGGGAGTTAGGCCACATACAAGTTTGCAACAACAGGAGCAGGAATTTAAGGAATTTAGCACTCTCCGTATGGGAAGTACAAGCCCCCCACCCCCACCCCAGCTGACTGAATTCCTTCCTTTTATATGCACCTCAGCTGTCTGGAGTCAGTCTTCTTTCCTTGTTCACCTTGCTTCTTGCATTCCCCCAGCCCCTCAGCAGTCACCATTGGGGGATGGTAGCACCCTCTGGATTGCAGTTTTGAGAACCCTCAATCACTTTTGGAGGCCAGAAATCGGTGATGACTGACATGTCTTGTTTGTTAATATGGCAGGAAATATTTTCATTTCCCAGTCCCTCCCCATGGTTATAAATTCCACTATATTTGCAAGACATTTCATGACTTTTTTTTTTTTGATCCTAGGAAACTGGGAGGTTCACCCCAGATCAAGTGAACATCCTCACTGAAATGTCACTTGAGGTGTTCATGTCTGGATTAGGTCCATTGAGAAATAATAAAAGATTCTCAGATTCCTCTATCTTCTAACCTAATAGGATCCAGGAGATATTTCCCTTGTTGCCTCTTCACATAACTAGAATCACAGTATTACAATTATTCTAATTATAAATCTAATTATATTCTAATTATAAATCTGATCTATTTCTTGGTTATACATCATATAATACAAAAGATAACAATCTGATAAAAGAAACAGATTACAAATAATGCAGCTAATAGGGTGATTAAAGTTACAAATAGGGATTTATGCCATGAGCTTTCAGAACCAAATCATCTTTTAAAATATCACCCATTACAGGATCCACCTGGTATATAAACACAACCTTCAGTTTGAGTTATAGCATAGGTGCCCCCTTGAGATGTTGTAAGGATATCAAGGACTATACGATTTTGTAAGATAGCTTTTCTCATCGTAGAGATCTCAGAATTTAGTAGGCGAATAGCCTGGTTGCTATCATTTAATGCCTATTGAGTGAGTTTTGTTAAGTCTTCAATGTGAGAAATAACATTTTCCAATCCTACTGAAGGTGCAAAAATAGTTGTTAAGTGATCATACCAGTGAAACACAGGTCTCTTGGCCCACTGAGCTGGTATTGATGGTAAATTTGCTGGAGTCACTTCTAAATTTGTATGTAAGTGGTCTTGAGCCAAACGGAATCCTAAAGTATGCCTTCCTAGCCAGCCTGGTTGAAGCCAGGGTCATAGATTGGACCCCCAAAGTCTTTGAGTCCTGTTAGGTGCCAGCCAGTATATTTCTGGTCTTCTGATCCAACCAGTTTCATACCAATCACTGGCTTTAAGAAAAATGGTACTTTGGTAGTTTTCATAATAAACCCAGCCTGATTTTCTAGTGTTATTAGGTTGATTATCTTTGGTATGATTTAATTGTTAGCAGCATAGGGGGGCCTTTAGGCTTAGACAACCATATCCTGGTGTTAGTCAAGTAAATCCATCCCATAGCTGAGGAAGTGTCACGCCTAATAGTCTAGAGTTTACTTTTTTTAATTTTAACACCTGGGATTTAGCCTGTTGCCTTTATTGAGCTCTAGCAACCTTAAGGGAAAATTCATATTTATGGCCAGGGTCAGAATAAGCATGTTTGATTGGCCAAGTGAATGGGTCCCATCTAGTGATATCAGTAGTAGCCCGGACAGAAATATAATTCCTTCCTTGCAAAATAAACTTTCTAAGAGCCATCCAATCAGAACCTTGGAGGGGAGAAACCCATCAAGGTAAACCAGAAGCACTGGATGTAGGTAATTGACCATAAACCCAACAATTTGAGTGATTTCTAAAATTTGAATAACACCATGCCAGTGATAGAAAACATTTTTTTTTTTTTTTTTTATTCACTTGTAAAAGTCCAAGAGACCAAGAATAAAAGTTAAGAACAACCATATGGGTCGGGGCTGGCACCTGGGCCAGCTGCCTACTTCTGACCTTGTCTTCTTCTCTTCCTGGTGTTGGTGTTGCCATATTATCAGTGTCGCTTTCAGGTGAGTGTGAGGTGAGCAGTTCTCTCTGGAGACGAGCCTGGTACGGGAGCCCTTTTTGGGTGGGAAATATGAATCTAAGAGTCAGTTCCCTTCAGTTCTGCTGTGCCTGAGCTAGTCAAGCAAACCTGATAACTACTGTTCCATTTAGGCTAGGGGGAGAGTCCTTTAAATGATGTCTTTTTTAATCTACATAATCTCCCGGTTGTAAGTCATGGGATGTCTGATCTTTATCTGAGGATAGATTACTATAATAAACTTCAGAAACAAGTTTAGAATGACTCGTCAATAATTTGATTAAACCCTTGCAATAATACAGTATATCTCCCTTAAGTAATATAGGATCATACAGTCTTTTATGCAATCTCATTGGTCTCCCTGTAATAATTTCAAAGGGAGAAAAATGATATTTGTCAAAGGAGTGGATCTGTTGAGGAGAACCAATGGAATGACTTTGGGCCAAGGGAAGGAATAAGCACATGTAATTTTAGCCAAATGACTTTTCTATTTTTTTTTCCCATTTATTTTTATTAGTTGGAGGCTAATTACTTTACAATATAGTAGTGGTTTTTGCCATACATTGACATGAATTAGTCACGGATTTACATGTGTTCCCCATCTCAATCCCCCCTCCCACCTCCCTCTCTATCCCATCCCTCTGGGTCTTCCCAGTGCACCAATCCTGAGCACTTGTCTCATGCATCCAACCTGGGCTGGTGGTCTGTTTCATCCTTGATAGTATACTTGTTTCAATGCTATTCTCTCAGAACATCCCACCCTCACCTTTAATTGTTCTATTTGTCCTTTTCAGTAACCCAGGAGACTGGGAATGGTAGTCACAGTGGAAATATTGCATAATCTGCCAGATTTTGCAAGTTTCTTTAACAATTTGATCAGCAAAATAGGTCCCTCTGTCACTATGTAGTTCAGAAGGAATTCCCCAGATGGGACTCACCCTTTCTAAAGCCAGTTCCCTACCAATTTTGCCTTGGCCCTTCTGCATGGTTAAAGATTTGAGTACAGCGCAGTTAGGAAACTTGGATATTCTGCAACATATAACATTTTAGTATAACCACTAGAATTATGACTCACAAAATTTTATCAGGACATGTCAAATGTTAGGGATTCCATATAAATTTTGAAATATCTGTATTAATGATTTTATCTATATATTACAACCTAAAATTTACATTCAATCACTTGACAATGTTTTTGAATTAAAAATACCAAATAAACTTAGCTTAACATTATCTCAGAGATGCCTCAGAGATGTTTCTTTGAAGCATCCATCCCAGAGTCAGCTGGAGGCTCCTGACTATGCATAAAACTTTTCCTCAGAGTTCCTCTTCATAATCTTTCATCACTTTTTTTTCTCATCACTTTTTGTATCCAGCCTGTCTTTCATTTTTCATCTAAATGAAATTAACCAGCTCTTTTTTAACTAAAATATAATTTCATTTCTCATATCCACTTTACTTAAAACATACATTTTATTTCCTATACCATTCTGAAAAATTACTGTATTATTTTGACAGCTTTACTTGCATGTTTAAATTAGAATCCTCCACCATAAAAACTTAATTTTAGTTAAACTAAGAAGTAAGTAATTAGATACTGTCTTTACATTGACATTTTATAAATTGGTGAGCTTAAACATCAGTGATTGTTTTTTAAACTTTTGTTTTCTTATAGAGAAAATCTTCAGTGATACCAATATTTTCATTAATATTTTAAATACTCTTAATTTTTTAAAATAATTGATGTGTCAGTATATTTTAAATAAATAAACTTTCATCACTTAGCTTAAATTGGCGCAGTTTGAGAATCTTAAGTTACCAAACATCTGGAAAGATCATTTCAAATATTTCTAAAACATGATTACTTAAAAGTCTTAATCCCAAAGCTTTTGTCTCATTTACATTTGCCTTGAAGTTTCATGTCCAGTTATTGTTTGCATGAGATTAGTAAGCTCATTTTTATTAAACCTAGATACAATAAACTATTATACTTAATTTTGATGACTCTGAATGACACCTATATTAATTTATGTCAACAAGTTAAACATTGATATCAGGTTTCAACTTAACATTAAATATTTCCCATTTCATGTGAACCTGAAAGTCATCTTGGCCAAATTTCTTTAAATATAAGCACTTTTTATTAAAATTAAATAGAGCTCTTTATGTCAGAAAGTGAAGAAGAACTAAAGAGCCTCTTGATGAAAGTGAAAGAGGACAGTGAAAAACTTGGCTTAAAGCTCAACATTCAGAAAACTAAGATCATGGCATCTGGTCTCATCACTTCGTGGCAAAGAGATGGGGAAACAATGGCTGACTTTATTTTACTGGGCTCCAAAATCACTGCAGATGCTGACTGCAGCCATGAAATTAAAAGATGCTTACTCCTTGGAAGGAAAGTTATGACCAACCTAGACAGCATATTAAAAAGCAGAGACATTACTTTGCCAACAAAGGTCCATCTAGTCAAGGCTATAGTCTTTCCAGTGGTCATGTATGGATGTGAGAGTTGGACTATAAAGAAAGCTGATCAGGGAAGAATTGATGCTTTTGAACTGTGATGTTGGAGAAGACTCTTGAGAGTCCCTTGGACTGCAAGGAGATCCAACCAGTCCATCTTAAAGAGATCGGTCCTGGGTGTTCATTGGAAGGACTGATGTTGAAGCTGAAACTCCAATACTTTGGCCACATGATACAAAGGGCTGACTCATTTGAAAAGACCCTGATGCTGAAAAAAGACTGAGGGCAGGAGGAGAAGGGGACGATAGAGGATGAGATGGTTGGATGGCATCACCGACTCAATGGACATGGGTTTGGGTGGACTCTGGAAGTTGGTGATGGACAGGGAGGCCTGGCGTGCTGCAGTTCACGGGGTCACAAAGTCAGACACAACTGAGCAACTGAACTGAACTTTATAAATACAATTTTATTAATAACTTTTAGAAGTAGAAATATCTCATGCATAATGTATCAGTTCAAGTCAGTCACTCAGTCACGTCTGACTCTTTGTGACCCCATGGACTACAGCACGCCAGGCTTCCCTATCCATCACCAATTCCAGGAGTTTACCCAAACTCATGTCCATTGAGTTGGTGATGCCATCTACCATCTCATCCTCTGTCATCCTCTTCTCCTCCCACTTTCAATCTTTCCCAGCATCAGGATCTTTACAAATGAGTCAGTTCTTCATATCAGGTGGCCAAAGTATTGGAGTTTCAGCTTCAACATCAGTCCTTCCAGTGAATGTTCAGGTCTGATTTCTTTTAGGATGGACTGGTTGGATCTCCTTGATGTCCAAGGGACTCTCAAGAGTCTTCTCCAATACCACAGTTCAAAAGCATCAACTCTTTGGTGCTCAGCTTTCTTTACAGTCCAACTCTCACATTCATACATGACTACTGGAAAAACCATAGCCTTGACTAGACAGGCCTTCATTGGCAAAGTAATGTCTCTGCTTTTTAATATGCTGTCTAGGTTGGTCGTAACTTTTCTTCCAAGGAGCAAGCATCTTTTAATTGCATGGCTGCAGTCACCATCTGCTGTGATTTTGGAGCCCCCCCCAAAATAAAGCCTGTCACTGTTTCCATTGTTACCCCCATCTATTTGCCATGAAGTGATGGGACCAGATGCCATGATCTTAGTTGAGCTTTAAGCCAACTTTTTCACTCTCCTCTTTCACTCTCATCAAGAGGCCCTTTAGTTATTTTTCACTTTCTGCCATAAGGGTGGTATCATCTGCATATCTGAGGTTATGGATATTTCTTCCAGCAATCTTGATTCCAACTTCTGCTTCATCCATCCCACCATTTCTCATGATGTGCTCTGCATATAAGTTAAATAAGCAGGGTGACCATATACAGCCTTGATGTACTCCTTTCCCTATTTAGAATCAGTCTGTTGTTCCACGTCCATTTCTAAGTGTTGCTTCCTGACCTGCATACAGATTTCTCAGGAGGCAGGTCAGCTTGTCTGGTATTCCCATCTCTTTCAGAATTTTCCACAGTTTATTGTGATCCACACAGTCAAAGACTTTGGCATAGTCAATAAAGCAGTAATAGATGTTTTTGTGGAACTGTCTTGCTTTTTCAATGATCCAGCAGATTTTGGCAATTTGACCTCTGGTCCCTCTGCCTTTTCTAAAACCAGCTTGAACATCTGGAAGTTCATGGTTCACATATTGGTGAAGCCTGGCTTGAAGAATTTTGAGCATTACTTTACTAGCGTGTGAGATGAGTGCAATTGTGCAGTAGTTTGAGCATTCTTTGGCATTGCCTTTCTTTGAGATTGGAATGAAAACTGACCTTTTCTCCTGTGACCACTGCTGAGTTTTCCAAATTTCCTGGCATATTGAGTGTAGCACTTTCACAGCTTCATCTTCTAGGATTTGAAATAGCTCAACTGGAATTCTATCACCTCCACTAGCTTTGTTCGTAGTGATGCTTCCCATGGCCCACTTGACTTCACATTCCAGGATATCTGGCTTTAGGTGAGTGATCACACTGTTGTGATTATCTGGGTTCTCAAGATCTTTTTTGTACAGTTCTTCTGTGTATTCTTGCCACCTCTTCTTAATATCTTCTGCTTGGTCCATACCATTTCTGTCCTTTATTGAGCACATGTATAATGTATACACAGACATAAACAAACTAGAAATCTTGTGGTTTACTAAAAGCTTAGATATGAATCAGGTATTATAATATTTACATAAACTTACTAGTTAACAAACAGTTCGATTCCCTTAAAGTTGCTTTCTCAGATGATTAAGGCTTACTATCTATAAGCTTTGGTTTGGGGACATTTTCAGCAGTTTAGATTTAAAACTGCCACTTTTTTGTTTTTTCCTTTGGCCTTACAGGTCTTACCTGCTTAATTGAGCTGAGTCTAAGTCCTTGTCGGCTTCTCTGGTCGGCTTCTCTGGTAAAAATCCGCCTGCAGTGTGGGAGTCCTGGGTTGGATCCCTGGATTGGGAAGATCCTCTGGGGAAGGGAATGGCTACCCACTCCAGTATTCTGGCCTGGACAATTCCATAGACTGTATCGTCCATGGGGTCACAAAGACTGAGCGAATTTCACTTTCACCTTCTAGGTCCTTGTGGCTTGTATTCATATTCTGTTTTAGATATTTTTGAGACAAAGACAGTTGTTTAGTTTTTCAAAGAACAGTTTTGTCGGATAAAGTTGCTACAATCCGTCGTAAGATTTTTTATATAATTGAAATTTAATTTACAAAGTTCTACTTTTAATAACTTTAGAGTTTTACTTTAGCACATCTTCATAGGTTTGTATAAGGCATTTAGCAAGACCTTTCTGAGTTTATAAATTAAACCAAAGCAAAATTGCTATTTTTATTTTATTAACCCTTGCATGTTAGTTCCCAGTTTACCTATTTTCTATAACTCAGGTAACTATTGGTTTCCTCGTAGTGTTAGCGTTAGCCACTCAGTCATGTCTGACTCTTTTCAACCCCACAAATTGTAGCCCGCCAAACTCCTCTGTCCATGGGATTCTCTAGGCAAGAATACTGGAGTGAATTTCCATTCCCTTCTCCAGGGGATCTTACCAGCCCAGGGACTGAAACCAAGGCCTCCTGCATTGCAGGCTGATTCTTTACCATCTGAGCTACAGGGAAGATCCATACTTGGCAGAGTTGTGTCTAAGGCATTTGGAAAGCTAATCTGAATTGAATGTCTCATTATCACCAAGCAGTTGTTCTGACTTTTGAGGAACACACACACTGCTTCCAAGAGTCTCTTCTGGAGACTTTCTTCATCCTCCTAGTACAGTACATCTTGTCAAGAAGGATTTACAGTAGGCAGAGTCTGTTGCATAAAACTGTACTGATAAAATATTCATTTTTCAGAAAATACTCAGTTTCTTTCACGTACCTTCTTTAAAACTGAGACAAGTCTGAAAAGGTGACTGAGGTATTAGACAAAGTCATCCTGGGTGTCTGTAAGTTTCCCAACTGTTTTCTGAGAAGAGGGAAGGGAGTGAAACAAGAAAGGGAGGGGATCATAAGAGAGTCACTGAGGGGAAAACGAAGAGAGCACACTTAGAATAACAACCACTGGCAGGCCCTGGTCTTCAGCTGGAAGAAGAAAGGGCTCACTTACATGTCCCTTAACTCAACATAAGCAGTTTTCCTTAACAACGAAAATCTTAGTCACCTAGCTTAAAAGGTCTTAGAAGGCTCCACAAACACCATGACCTTTATTGTTGAATAGAACCTTCCTCAGTACATTTAGTTAATATTTCCTCAGTGGCAATCTACATGCCTTGTTTATCCCACAATATAATTAAATAAGAGCTGTAACCACCTTCTATAAAGCCCATTTAAGCATGCCAATTTATATATCTTTATCTAGATTCCATCAACTTTTATACCTTTAACTTTAGTTTTCTTAAGGATCCAATCAACAACTTTTGGTCTTAGGGGAGTTTAGAAGGCTTTTCCCTTTTGTTCCCTGTCTATTTTACCTACGTTTATATAGAAGGCTCTGGGATCCCCAGAGTTGGTTAGAGCCGAGGAAGTCAGGCCCTTTGGCATAACTGCCTCAAAACAACTGGTGAGATGAAAGAAAGTGAACGTGTTAGTCGCTCAGTCCTGTCCTTTGCAACCCCATGGACTGTAGCCTGCCAGGCTCCTCTGTCCATGGGATTCTCCAGGGGAGAATACTGGAGTGCATTGCCGTTCCCTTCTCCAGGGGATCTGCCTGACTCAGAGATTGAACCTGTGTCTCCCACATTGCAGCTGGATTCTTTACCATCTGAACTACCAGGGAAGCCCTGGTGAAATATCACAATATAAATTCTTCTAGTCATTTAAATATATAGCTTAAAATTAGGGTAAATAGAACCGACTTGTTTAGCATTTAATGTTGGGGGTCAGTAGGGGCTCCCTCTGGCTCATTAACTTTAGGTAGCATAGTAATAGTAAATCTTATTTAATCATGTAAATGTTTGTTTTATTAATCCCATTCTAAATAAGCATCCAAATAATTTTTTATTCATTTGAAGTAACTCACTTTAAAAAGAAAAAAAATTACCTCACTGAAATAATTGTTAGACCTTTTTTTCCTCTACTTTTTTTGTTGATATCCTTAATTGTTCTAATTAGCATTTGTATGAAAAGGCAAAAAGATATGACGTGGAAAGAGGCACTCCCCAGGTCAGTGGGTAGGTACCCAATATGCTGCTGGAGAAGAGTGAAAAACTAGCTCCAGAAGGAATGAAGAGGCTGAACACAAGTGGAAACAACACCCAGTTGTGGAAGTGTCTGCTAGTGGAAGTAAAGTCTGATGCTGTAAAGAACAATACTGCATAGGAACCTGGAATGTTAGGTACATAAATCAGTGTAAATTGGAAGTGGTCAAACAGCAAGAGTGAACATTGACATTTTAGGATCAGTGAACTAAAAAGGACCAGAATGGGCGAGTTTAATTCAAATGACCATTATATCTACTACTGTGTGCAAGAATTCCTTAGAAGAAAAGGAGTGGCCATCATAGTCAACAAAAGAGTCTGAGATGCAGTACTTGAATGCAATCTCAAAAATGACAGAATGATCTCTGTTCATTTCCAAGAAAGCCATTCAGTATCACAGTAATCCAAGTCTATGCCCCAATCATTAATGCTGAAGAAGTTGAAGTTGAACAGTTCTTTGAAGACGTACCAGACCTTCTAGAACTAAAACCCAAAAAAAAGATGTCCTTTTCTTCATAGGGGACTGGAATGCAAAAGTAAGAAGTCAAGAGATACCTGGAGTAACAGGCAAATTTGGCCTTGGAGTACAAGATGAAACTGAACAAAGGCTAACACAGTTCTGCCAAGTAAATGCACTGGTCATAGCAAACACCCTCTTCCAACAACACAAGAGACGGCTGTACACATGGACGTCACCATATGGTCAATACTGAAATCAGATTGATTATATTCTTTGCAGCTGAAGATGGAGAAGCTCTAAACAGTCGGCAAAAACAAGACCAGGAGCTGACTGTGGCTCAGATCATGAACTCCTTATTGCCAAATTCAGACTTAAATTGAAAAAGGTAGGCAAAACCACTAGGCAATTCAGGTATGACCTATATCAAATCTCTGACAATTATACAGTGGAAGTGACAAAGAGATTAAAAGGATTAGATCTGATAAACAGACTGCCTGAAGAAATAAGTACAGAGGTTCATAACATTGTACAGGAGGTGGTGATCAAAACCATCCCCAAGAAAAAGAAGCCCCAAAAGGCAAAATGGTTGTCTGAGGAGGCCTTACAAATGGCTGAGAAAAGAAGAGAAGTGAAAGTCAAAGGAGGAAAGGAAAGATATACTGATCTGAATGCAGAGTTCCAAAGAATAGCAAGGAGAAATCAGAGTCTTCCTAAGTGATTGGTGCAAAGAAATACAGGGAAACAATAGAATGGGAAAAATTAAAGATCTCTTCAAGAAAATTAGAGATACCAAGGGAATATTTCATGCAAAGATGGGCACAATAAAGGACAGAGATGGCATGGACCTAACAGAAGCAGAAGATATTAAGAAGACGTGGCAAGAATACACAGAAGAAATATACAGAAATGATCTTAATGACCTGGATAACCATGATGTGTGATCACTCACCTAGAGCCAGACATCCTGGAATGTGAAGTCAAGTCGGCCTTAGAAAGCATCACTACAGAATTCCAGCTGAGCTATTTCAGATTTTAAAAGATGATGCTTGTTAAGTGCTTCACTCAACATGCCAGCAAATTTGGAAAACTCAGCAGTGGCCACAGGACTGGAAAAGGTCAGTTTTCATTCAAGTCCCAAGGAAAGGCAATACTAAAAACCATTCAAACTACCGCACAGTTGCACTCATCTCACACGCTAGCAAAGTAATGTTCAAAATTCTCCAAGCTATGCTTCAACAGTACCTGAACCAAGAACTTCCAGATGTTCAAGCTGAATTTAGAAAAGACTGGATTTATGTCTTTAGAGGGACCAAAGATCAAGTTACCGACATCCATTGGATCATAGAAAAGCAAGAGAATTCCAGAAAAATATCTTCTGCTTCATTGACTATGCTGAAGCCTTTGACTATGTGGATCAAAACAAACTGTGGAAAAGTCTTCAAGAGATGGGAATACCAGAGCATTTTGCCTGCCTCCCGAGAAATCTGTATGTAGATAAAGAAGCAATAGTTAGAATGGGACATGGAACAATGGACTGGTTCCAAATTGGCAAAGGAGTACGTCAAGGCTGTATATTGTCACCCTGCTTATTTAACTTATATTCAGAGTACGTTATGTGAAACGCTGGACTGGATGAAGCACAAGCTGGAATCAAGATCACCAGGAGAAATATCAGTAACCTCAGATATACATATGACATGACCCTTATGGCAGAAAGTGAAGAGGAACTAAAGAGCCTCCTGATGAAAGTGGAAGAGGAGAGTGAAAAAGCTGGCTTAAAACTCAACATTCAAAAACTAAGATCATAGCATCCAGTCCCATCACTTCATGGCAAATAGATGCACAAACAATGGAAAAAGTGACTGACTTTATTTTAGGGGGCTCCAAAATCACTGCAGATAGTGACTGCAGCTATGAAATTAAAAGACAGTTACTCCTTGTGAGAAAAAATAAAAGCTATGACAAGCCTAGACAGCATATTAAAAAGCAGAGTTATTACTTTGTCAGCAAAGGTCCGTCTAGTCAATGCTATATTTTTGCAATAGTCATGTATGGATGTGAGAGTTGAACCATAAAGAACGCTGAGCACCAAAGATTTGAGGCTTCGATTTGAGTCCCTTGGATTGCAAGGAGATCAAACCAGTCAATCCTAAAGAAAATCAATCCTGAATATTCACTGGAAGGACTGATGCTGAAACTGAAACCCCAATACTTTGGCCACCTGATGAGAACTGACTCATTAGAAAAGACCCTGATGCTGGGAAAGATTGAAGCAGGAGGGGAAGGGGATGACAGAGGATAAGATGGTTGTATGGCATCACCGACTCAATGGACATGAGTATGAGCAAACTCCAGGAATTTGAGATGGACAGGGAAGCCTGGCGTGCTGCAGTCCATGGGGCTGCAAGGAGTTGGACACTGCTGAGCGACTAAAAAACAACAGCATTTTTGTAAGGTCCATTGAGAAGAAGGCCTCAATAAACTTCCAAAGTCAGTTTTTCTCATTCCAATAAAAGTTCTTAGGTTAATTTGACCTTTGTTTTATAGGTATCAACAAAACAATTGTTTGCAGCAAGGGCACTCTAGATTTAATAATTTATTAGTTTCTCTAATTTTCAAAGGATCCATCATCTGGCCACCAATAAATTAAATCTCCATGGTGATGAAGATGATTAAGAATGCTAGAAGACCTCCTATAGACCAAAGAGCAACAAACACACAGTAAAGCAACCTAGGAAAATCAGATAGAATATTTATGTCTCAAAGTCACAGAGAAATCTAAGCTTGCCCCTAAAAAGCCTTGCTTAAGATTTTACCAAGCCAGCTTTTAATTTTTAACAGAAGTACCCATCGCTTCATGGCACATAGGTCGGGAAACAATGGTAACAGTGACAGACTTTATTTTCTTGGGCTCCAAAATCACTGCAGATGGTGACTGCAGCCCTGAATTTAAAAGATGCTTGCTCCTTGGAAGAAAGGCTATGATAAACCTAAACAAGAGTATTAAAAAGCAGAGATATTACTTTGCTAACAAAGATCCACATAGTCAAGGCTACAGTTTTTCCAGTAATCATGTATGAATGTGAGAGTTGGACCATAAAGAAGGCTTAGTGCTGAAGAATTAATGTTTTGAACTGTGGTGTTGGAGAAGACTCTTGAGAGTCCCTTGGACTGAAAGGAGATCAAGCCAATCAATCCTAAAGGAAATCAGTCCTGAATATTCATTGGAAGGACTGATGCTGAAGCTGAAACTCCAATACTTTGGCCACCTGATGCAAAAAGTCAACTCATTAGATCCGACCCTGATCCTGGGAAAGATTGAAGGCAGGAGGAGAAAGGGACGATAGAGGATGAGATGGTTGGATGGCATCACCCACTCAGTGGACATGAATCTGAGCAAGTTCCAGGAGATGTGAAGGACAGGGAAGCCTGTCATGCTGCAGTCCATGGGGTCACAAAAAATTGGACCTGAGTGAGCGACTGATGGACAACAAAAAGCATTAAAGAGCCCCCTCAATATTTAGGGCAAGACTTAATTTCTCCAGTTAGCTATGTACTTGCAAGTATGAGCTCCATTCCTTATTTCCTTCATGATGGAGCCACCTCAGGATCTTTCAACCAAGCCCCGGGTATTTTTCGTTAAAAGGGAGCCTGCCACCATCCGTACCTTTCCATGGGTGCAAATTCTCTAGGTATCTTCTACCTGAGCCACCTACTATCTAGACCCTAGATGTGTGTTTCCTTGGTGTCTCCCCAACACCTTACTGAGAAGGCGCAGATACCTGCTACTCCCTAACAACTAAAAATTCAGGATCTCAACAAATATGGGAGATCCAAGGACCAGGAGATACTTAATAAAAGCCGTCCTGAACTCCCAAGAAAGTGGATGGGCACAAGGGCCCTCTGCTGGTACCATGGCTCCAGTTTCTCAGAGAGTTCAGGCAGAGGAGTGAAATCTGCTCTGGGTCCTTCCTTTTGGTCGCCAAAGCTGTCAACTAAAAAATATAGTCACAACCTGAAAGTAGAGAGTTATTTTATTTGATGGGAATGTTTAGGACTCTGAGCCCAGGAGACAGCATCTCAGTAGCTCTAAGAATACTGCTCTAAGGAGGCTGGTGGGGAAGTCAGGCTATATACAAGTTTGAAACAAAGGGAGCAGGCAGTCTGAACATCACATGAACTCTCATTCACATTTGGAGGCCAGAAATTGGCAATGACTGTGACATTTCCTATTTATTAATATGGCAAGAGATATTTCCACTTCACAATACCAATGTGAATATTATTTTTGCCATTTTTTAGTGTATACTGTGTGTTTATAGAGAAATATAAGCTAGTTTTAGGAGCTTCATTTTTATAGATTTCCTAGGACTTTCGTCCTAGTTGATCCTGTAAACTACAAATAAAGACAATTTTATTTTCTTTCTTTTCCATATGAATGTAGTTCATTTATTTTTCTTTCTTGGAGGAACTGGCTAGTACCAACATTACAAGGTTGAATAAGATTAGTGAGACATTCTTGCTTTATTCCTGATCTTAGAGGGAAAGCATTCTGATTTCATCAGTAAGAATGATATTAATTATAGATTTTTTCATAGATTCCTTTTATCAAATTGTGGAAGTGTCCTATTTTTAGGAAATAGGGAGTTTTTACAGAAATGGGTGTGGGATTTTGTAAAAGCTTTTCTATCTCTATTGAGGTGACTTTTTGGTTTGTTTAGTTGTTAATATGATTAATTACATTGATTGATTTTTCAATATTAAACCAGCCTTACATTCTACTGTAATCTTAATTTGGTTATGATGTTTTATCCATGTTATATAATGTTGGATTTGCTATTTTTAAGCTTTTTATTTATTTATTTATTTTTTGCCTGTATGGTCACAAGACATATTGGCCTATAGTCTTTTCTTGCAGTGACTTTGAGTTTGCTATCAGAGTAATAAGATTATTCTTATAAAATTAATTAGGAAACACTCTATCCTCTGAAATATCCTGGAAGAGTTTGTGAGAATCAGTAATACGTCTTTCTTAAGCTTTTGAGAAATTCATCAGTGAAGCCACCTGTAGTTAGAGTTTTCTTATGAGCTTTTTAAAAATTATTACCACTTAAGCTTCTTTTCTACCACACACCTATTCCAGTTATCTGTCTCTATTCAAATGAATAGCTTTGATAATTTGTATCTTTCAAATTTAAAGGAATTTTTCAGTTTAATCTAAGTTGTCAAGTTTATTGGGATAAAGTTATTTATAATATTCTCTATCATCTTTAAATCAACAATGATAGTAAATTTCTAATTGCTGATGTTGGTAATTGTGTTTTTCTATTTTACCTGATTATTTGTCTATGGATATGTCAATGTTAATGATGTCCTCAAAAAAAGTACATTTGGTTTTACTAATTTTTCTGTATTAGGCTTATTTTTCTTATATTCCACTGATTTTGTTCTTGATATTTTCTTTGTTCTGATTACTGTTGGATTAATTTGCTCTTTTCCTAGTTTCTTAAGATTGAAGTTGTGATTTAAGATCTTTTTTCTTTTCTAATGTAGGTGTTCAGTACTATAGATTTCACTCAGAACTACTTTAACTGCTCTTAAACTGTTCTTAGAACTATTTTATCCCATAAATTTCATATTTATCTTTTCATGCAGTTCAAAATGCTTTTCTACTTTCTCTTGTAATTACTTCTGCTAATCGTGGGTTATTTTTAAAGCATCCAATTTAGTTCCAAATATCTAAGGATTTTCCCAGGATCTTTGTGGTCAGAGAACATACTTTTATGGCTTGAATCCTTTTAAATTTATTAATAATGATTTTAAGGCCTAGAATATACTCCTACTTGGCAAAAATTTCACGTACCCTGGAAAAGAATGTATGTTCTACTATAGTTGGGTGAAGTGTTATTTAAAGGTCAATTAGGTCAAGTTAGTTCATAGTAGCATTCAAGTCTTTAATAGTTTTAGTGATTTTGTGATCACTTGTTCTAGCTGTTTTTGTGAGAGACATATTGAAATCTTCTACTACAGTTGTCAGCTTGTCTATCTCTTTTTGTAGTTTTATCAGTTTTTGCTTCATGTGTTTTGAAGCACTGTTATTAGGTACATATGTGTTCAAAATTGCTATGTATTTTTAATGGATTCATACCTTTGATGTTGTGAAGTGACCCACTTTATCCTTGGTACTGTTTTATACTCTTGGCAATATTTTTTGCATTCTATTAGCACAGCTACTCCAGCTTTTTTTTAATTAGCATTAGTATGGTAACCCTCCATATGTATCAGTACATCTGCCTCTGCATTTAATCTGTGGCACTAGGTTGTTTTGGATAAAATATTAAAAAAAAAAGAATCCTGCCTCACATATGGTTGAAAAAGAAATGGATATTTTAATACTTTTTTTCAAATAATTATTTATATTTTTTTATACTTTAACAAAAAATAGTAATTATATTTCCTAAATTGTTAGCTGCTCTGTGAAATATGAAACCATGACAATAAATGTGTCATACATTAAAAGCTGTTGATCTAGCTTCCTTCTTGAATTAATGTTTTATATGTGCATGATTTTATACCACCATGCATTGGTTATTTGGCAAACAATGATTTCATTGAGTTATGAGTTCTTCCACATATTGATACATTTCACTATATAATATCAGACGATATCACAATTGCTAATGTCATTACATATGTTATCAGAAAAAAAAATCTTTAAGCAATGGGAAACTGTCAAACTCATGGTATCAGATACAAATTTTTAAAAATTTTAATATTTTAGACAACTTGAATTGTATCATAGAAAAAGGAAGATCTTAATATTATTAAAAAAAATACCAGACCCTCTAAAAGGGTCTCATTACTCACTACAGGCATTTTTGGGTCACATCTTGAAAAGGGATGAACTACAAATACTGGTGACTCTATCCAACATAAAAATTATTGTTGGAATTATGGTGTGAAAGAACATAGGAAGATAACAATATGCTATTCAGATATTTGTTATATTGCAACTAAATTAAAACTCCATGTCATCCCTACGTAGTTAGGGACTGTGTAGAGATCATGAGGGACTTCTCTGATGACTCAGTTAGTAAACAGTCTGCCTGCATTGCAGGAGACTGCCTGTAATTCACTAGACCCGGATTTGATCCCTGGGTCGGGAAGATTCCCTAGAGAAGGAAATGGCAACCCATTCCAGTGTTCTTGCCTGGGAAGCTCCATGTGCAGAAATGCCTGGCAAGCTACAGTCCATGGGGTCAGAAGAGTCAGACAGAACTTAGTGACTAAGCCACATCACCTCTAGGGCTCATGGACACTAGGTGTGCACCGTCTTTGTTTGTTTATTGACTGCCCGCAGCCATGTGATGGAGATCCCTAGCATCTGTGTATTCATATACAAACTGGAGGATCAGAGTTATGTGAATACATCTCACACTCACTATTGCAACGACATGTGAATGTGCCCAGCATAAGCTCACTGTAAACGTTCACTTTTTGAGCAGAGAAGAGGATATTCTTAATTGTTTAAAGTCTTTTTGAGACTGTTTTTAATGAAAGGCAATTCAGTTCTTTCTAAATTCTTATAATCAAAACGAATGACTAACATATAATCCAAACTAATAACCAACATTGTCAAGATGAGTGGATGGAATTCATTTGTAGTTAGCACTGTAATTATGTGTAATTTGGAGCTGTTTTTGTTTGAGAAGAGTACACTTTATTAGGTTGGTAAAATATTCCTCATCTGATTTTATTTATACTATTATTCTTGTTTCTTTGGAAATCTTTTGTTTTCCTTAGACAATCTAAATATTCATTCCAGTATTATCTATAAAGAATTCTAAATAATTGAAGCCTAAAATACAAAGCTTTTCTATTTTAATTTAGATCAACTGGTGTACAATTTTCTGACAGCTTTCTTCACCATCAGTTGCTCTCTTAAAGACAAAGTGTACTTATTAGAACTGAATATTAATGAATGGATTGATGGAACAGTTCAGCTACTGCTATATAGGGATGGAGTTGGAGTGAGGATGGAGAGTTTATGGATGGGTTCTGGCATTTATTATTCATCTGCTTCCTATGGTAGTAGGAGATGTACCCTATGTATATGCAGGTATAAATACCCCTATTTTGCAAATACAGCTCTTGAAATTCGGAATGTCAACATAATAAGGTATCTAATCACAGTTAAAGCTGAGATTTGAAATGATCTTATTGACCTCAAAGTTTGAAATGACTAACTTTGACTTTAGTGGTTTGCAATCAGACAAATGACAATGACTAAACATTCTCACACCTATCCAGTGTGTGGACATCACAAAGTAACAAAGTGAGAAGTCAAGATTGAAATGCAGCCTGGAGCCCACTGTCCTAAGTCATGCATTTTAACCTGAAGTTGCCTAAGCTCAGCACAAGGAAGACCTTGTTTTATTTGATTCCAGGCAGGGGAGGTGTCACATACTGATTTGCACAGAGAATCCACATAGGTTGACAGCAGACTTGCTACTCACTGCTAGATATTATAGCATCTTTATGTGTATATGACATAAATGTCATCCACTTGTATAAATATTATGTACATCATGCTATAAGTTCTTTATGTGCATTTAGGATCCTCACACGCACTGTTAAAACCTTTTATCGTATATAATAGACCCTGTAATTGAATTTAGGGACGTCCCTGATGTCGCTCCTTTTCTGAGCTGCTCTCACCAACCTTCATGACCAAACCACATTGAGCAGCCATCCCAGTTTGATATGAGCTGCGTATCCACCTAACCGCCCCCGCCCCGCTTCCGAGTGGCCTCCGCACCCTTGGGTTCTGTCTTCCCGTTTTCTTCCACCCCTGCCGCATCCTTCACCAAGCATGGTTTTGTTCCCAGTTGACAAGAGATGCAGGTAGGGCAGGGCAGGCTGGTAGAGCAGCCTCGGAAGCACGTTTGTTTCGTTGCATGCGAAGTATCCTCCTCTTCTCTGCGCCTCCTGACCTCCTCTCCACCGCACAGTTGCCTTGCGTTTTACAGGACACTCCCACGACCCTTCATCATGCTGTTTCAGCGTTCCCCAGTGCCTGCGTGTGTGACACCTATTTATGCTTCTATCATCTTAGACTCATCTTAGAATAGTAGAAACATATGTTTATGTTAGATGTCTGCTTCTCTCACGTTAGATCTCAAGATCCCAAAGGAAAGAGGAAGGATTATTGATTTCATTTCTTATTACTGTGTCCACCACAGGGTAGATACTATTTTTCTGTTCAGTTGCATTAAATTGAAGCTAACAAGTCTATCCCTAGGGATGTACAATCATAGCCTCATTAGTACTCAGCTAAACCAATTAAGTTAACACCCTTGATCAGAGAATAGATCAATGACATTTTCTTAAAACATGACCTATGCTCAGAATGGGATTTGGGAGTTGAAAAAGTGATAGTTATGGCTTCAAAACTAAGTATTTCAAAACAAGTATTTATATTATTGATATTTATGTATCATCACTCAAGCTAACAATGTTTTAAAACCAAAATATAGTGGATTTACAATGTCTTATCCATTTCTTTGTACAGCAAAGTGATCCAGTTATACATATACATACATTTGTATATATTGTTTTCCATTATAATTTATCATAGGATAATACATGTTATGAAGTTAGGAGGTCCTAGATGGAGTTATGTGTCATCAGATGGAAGGAGAAGGGTACATAAAGGAAAACTTACATAATCAGTGAAAAATGGAAAAAAAAATATTTTCCCAACACCGTACATTTGATTTCCAGCACCAAAGTCCCCTGGCAGGCTTAAAAGTGTTTTTAGAACTTGAAAAAAAATTTGAGGAACATAATACTATTTTATGCCATTTACTGACTGTAGGCACTTTACTTTCTACTGAAGTTTCACTATTAATAGGAAACTGAAATAGTCTAGAAAAAATATTTGCCAGTGACTACTGTCCTTTCAAGGAGCACTGACCGTATTTTTAAGAACTACTTAAAGGAATACCACAACCAGTATTTTCCTGTTCACACTATTTGAAACCTTTTTGTCCCTTGGAAAAAGGGCTCACTGCAATGTTTCAGATCCGATTTATCTGGCTAAAACTGTTTCTGATGAAGAACCCACTGAGTAGAATCCATGGGACATTCTCCCTCTGTCTCTCCCAGTCTTCACAGTATCTGTAATAGCAAATTAACTTTTGTCAAAATATCCATTTAAATAGTTTTCTGGGAGAATTGTTCATTGTTATTGAAGCGTGCATCAATTTCTTAATTCCAAAATGCAATAGATAGTTGATTATTTTATTAGCCACATTATTATGACTGCCAAAAATGAGATTTCAGAGATTGTTTAAATATGAACACTCTCTACAATGACCTTGTTTTACATTTCTTCTTTTTTGTTTTCCATTGAAGGATAATTGCTTCAAAATATTGTGTTGGTTTCTGTCATACATCAGTGTGAATCAGCCATAGGTATACACATGTCCCCTCTGGAGGTTCCTTAAAATGACCTCTTTACTATAGATTGTTTCTCTGTTTCTTGGCTTCCTCATCTGTAAAGAATGAACAGAAATAGAATATGGTAATTCCCGTGGTCCATCAAAGCTATTAAGCTCTGAGTCTCTAAGTCATGCCTTTGCCAAAGTCTGATATGATTCTGCAGAACTTCTGTGTGGCTCCCTTTGAGTTTTGATGCACTTGACACTTGCTGACAATTGCTGGTTTAGAGATTTTCTATGTTTCTGTATTTTTTAAATAAATTTATTTTTAATTGGAGGCTGATTACTTTACATGTTTCTATGTTTATGTTCTAGGGTAGCTAGTTAGTCAATGAAAGTAATGTTAATCTCTCACTCATGTCTGACTCTTTGCAACCCCCTGGACTATAGCCCGCCAGGCTCCTCTGTCCATAGAATTCTCCAGGAAAGAATATTGGAGTGGGTAGCCACTTCTTTCTCCAGGGGATCTTCCCAACCCAGGTATTGAACCCGGGTCTCCTGCATTGCAGGCAGATTCTTCACTGTCTGAGCCCCCAGGGAAGCTACCTAGTAATAGAGGGGGTAACATGTTAAGTGGTTTTGGATTTGACTGTTCTGCCCACCTTACCTATCAGTTGCATTCTTTTCATACCACCTTCCTAAATTTGATCCAGAGCGCTTCTTAATCTTCCTGTTTGTAAAAGTGGGGAGGAGAGGAGGACAGGAGAAAAGAAAGTGGGCAGACATGTGGGAAGATTAGGAACCAGAGGATCCATCAGTTTTTAGCTTACTGATGCCATCTACAGTTTTCTGCATGTGTTTTTAAGTTAATTCCTCAGCTTTCTTTATAGAGCAGACTTCTGTTGAGTGTCCGCTAAGAACTAGAGCCAACGCTGCCCTTTGTGGGAAGCAGAGAGGGTGCCCGCCTGGTGGGGGACCCTCCCCTCTCCTTCACTGTTGAGGGATTCTAGGGACCAGGACGTTGCCCTGCCGCTTCTTGCTCTGATGAAGTGGAGCTGCCTCTGGATGGGCCAGACAGCTCACCGTCTGGTCCCGTCACACAGTCTGGTGCAGGGACAGCGCATCAAACGTTGCTCAGATCCAATCTGGACAGCAGGCGAGACACGAGGAGCGGGAGGCCCTTGGGCCTGGAGGAAGGACTGCCTCCAGAAGAGGGGCAGGGCATGTTTGGGGAGAGCTGAAGCTAGGGCCCTGATGGAGCCGAGCAGCGAGGCGCCTCCACACTGCGTTCCTCTGCGCGTAGTCACCTCTCCCACAGGAAGCGGGGAGAGGAAGCGCAGGTCACTAGCGGGGCCACAGGTTGGGAGGTGCAGGGCCCATCCCTGTCATCCTTGTACTGACTAATTCATGAGTTTCCTTCGTTTCCAAAATGTGCTGAGCCCTCAGAATCATGACATGCTCTGGAGACCCAAGGACAAACCAGAACAGTGAGCAGGAAAGGCATTCTTCTTTTGGAGACAGAAGAGCAGCGAGAGGCTCCAGGGAGCTGACTTCAGAGCTGCACTCAGAGGGTAATAAGGAGCAGGTCTAAGCCTGTAAAGTAGTGGGGTGGGACCAGCCAGGCAGAAGGAGACCCGAGCAGAGACCCCGAGGTGGGACCAGCCTCCCACCTCTCTTCCCCAGAGGCACAAGTAATCATGAGGCACCGAGTCCATATGGACAGAAGGTGAAACAAACACACTGGCCGGCAAAGCCACATCAGCACACAGGAGACGGTGTACAGGGCACCCGGGAACACCCATCTGTGCAGGTGACTCTGAACACCTATACGGCCTGCTGTGGTTTCAGCATCACCTGCCCCAAGATAGCTTTTCAGCTTTCCCTAGGATCCCTGATCCATGCTTTTCTCAGCTTGGCTTGGTCCTGCAACCATGAAATTAAAAGACTCTTGCTCATTGGAAGAAAAGCTATGATAAACCTAGACAGTGTATTAAAAAGCAGAGATGTCACTTTGCCAACAAAGGTCCGTATAGCCAAAGCTATGGTTTTTTCCAGTAGTCATGTACAGATGTGAGAGTTGGACCATAAGGAAAGCTGAGTGCCGAAAAATTGATGCTTTTGAATTGTGGTGCTGGAGAAGACTCTTGAGAGTCTTCCTAAAGTCAGTCCTAAAGGAAATCAACCCTGAATATTCTTTGGAAGGACTGATGCTGAAGCTGAAGCTCCAATACTTTGCAAAGAGCCAACTCATTGGAAAAGACCCTGATGCTGTGAAAAATTGAGGGCAGGAGGAGATGGGGACAACAGAGGATGAGATGGTGGGATAGCATCACTGACTCAATGTACATGAGTTTGAGCAAACTCCAGGAGATAATGGAGGACAGAGAAGCCTGGCGTGCTGCAGTCCATGGGGTCACAAAGAGTCAGACACAACTGAGTGACTGAGCAACAAAAGCCACCTATGTGGAATAGGTGGGTGTGAATCTAAGGATTTCACGCTTCTACTTGGTCAGATGAAAAAATCTTCTTGTTTGCTAAATAGTGGATCCCCATGAACTTAGGACATACTCAGAAGATGCAAATTAAATTTGCTCATGGGAAGATTCACAGGTTCTTCTAAATGCTGTACACACACATCTGAGGTCTCTCCGAGTCTGAAGGTCCCTGTTATTTGAAGCCCTGTTCACAGCATTATTATTGCTTGTATTCAGATCTCTGTCAGGGGCCTTTGTTGAGCTTTTATTAACATACAGTATCTAAAAATCCTATGAAATATTAGATTCTTTTCTTTCCTTAGGCTAGAGAGATCCATCTACTCTCTAATGCATTTTTAGTGACACTAAATTGCCTTAAGGCTTGAAGAGACGAGTCTAAAACTTGTCACTATAAGAAGAAAAATGACCCAGAAATGACACATAATGTGTGAAAATCAAAAGGCTAATAAAAGGATTGTGATATTCACATAAGCCACACATGCATCTCTCAATGATGCCATTGTCTGCAAGGCCGTGCACACCTCTGACGATGTCTTAGGAGGGAGGGACTGGTTTACATGGACCATCTTGCAGCCTGAAGTCAGTCTGCGTGTATTAGGGTCAGGTCTTGCCATCAGTGGAGAATATACAGTTGAGCTTCAGAGTTCCTTTCCCCAGTGCAGTATGGCTCATTTATCAAAGAATCAGTAGGCTATCCAAAACAGCTTCTTTTGAAATAGAGGCACATGATCACAGACACAGGCTAGCAAGGTGACTCCTGAGGTGGTTTTTGCTCGCCACCCTTGTAATTTACTCCTGGAGTCTTGCACTGTGGTGGCTGGGTGCACATTTAGTGCGAGGTGCAAGGTGGCTGAATTCATGTCTTTGTCTCTTGTTCATCCTGTGCAGTCACCTACAAGTATCTGTCTCAGGGATACTGTAAATGCAACAAGCTCCGCTGAGGGCGGTGAGGGATTTCAAGGTTAATGAAATGTGAGGCTTTCCCTTGGGGAGCCTTCTCCTGGGGTCTGCCTCTGTGTGGGGCTTCTTTTCCCAGCTTTTCCCAGTTTCAGGTTAATATTTCTCCAATGAATTATTGTGTGGAGCAATGAAAGAGCTAAGCTTACCTCACAGAGAGGGAAAGGAGGAGGGGTAGATCAGGAGAGCACCCAGAATCCCGTAGTCTATGGGGGAACCTCTGGAGCAGGAAGGAATGGGCACCTCTCTGGAGCAGCAGTCTTCAGGACAAACCTGGCTACTTGCCATTCCCTGAACAAATCACCAACTCTGAAACCAACAGGGCTTTCTATGGTGGGTTTCACGCTAGTACACAGATACTCAATTCGAGGAAAGTGAGGAGATCAAACCAGTCAATCCTAAAGGAAACCAACCCTGAATATTCACTGGAAGGACTGATGCTGAAGCTCTAGCTCCAGTGCTTTGGCCACCTGATGCAAAGAGCCAACACATTGGAAAAGACCCTGATGCTGGGGAAGATTGAGGGCAGGAGGAGAAGTGGGCAGTAGAGGATAAGAGGGTCGGATGTCATCACTGGCTCAATGGACATGAATTTGAGCAAGCTCCAGGAGTTAGTGAAGGACAGGGAAACCTGGAGTGCTGGAGTTCATGGGGTCACAAGAGTCAGACATGACTTAGCGACTGACCAACGACAACAACAAATTAATTATATGGATCTCTTAATACCCAACACAAATTTCAATGTCTTTGAAATTTTCTTTTCAATTTCTTACCTTTTCACTAAAGGCAAAATCATTTTTCCCCATAATAATTTATATTTATTTACCTCATTGTCCAATAGTTGTTTGATGAAGCATCCCTTGCCCCCATGAGCTCAGCAATGCATGCTTATGACTAGCAGGGCACGTCATGCTAAAAGCCAGACCATAACCAGTTGTGGACCAATGCAGGTAAAAATTGTTATTTTCTCGCTTCTTCTCTTCTGTTTAAAATACAAAATCATTCTGCTTCAACTATTTAACTTAAGAGTTGCCATTTGGATATTTATTATCAATCACTGTTTATCTTGAGATTACACAAAATCAGTTTTCTAAATTATTTGTGACAATTTCCAACTATTAACAATTGTCAAAATTGTTTGACAAACTTAATCCAAGGTGTTCTGAATTCATTTGCCAGTGGGAAGGTACTAATAATTTTTCTGTTATTTTCTTCTGAGTACTTTCCAGAAAACCAAATTAGTTTCCCTAATGTTATATATATGCCTTCAAATATAGTAATCATAAAATCTAATCATAAATAAAAGCTTAATTTATTATGTATTTGAAGTGGAAAGTGTGCATGGATTTTAAATCAGACTAATTTATGCTCTAGATAAAACCAAAGCAAGAGGTTGAAATAATAAATTAGAAGCTGGGTCATCATCAGTTTCAAGCTCAGCCTTATTCATCACAATGCAGAGTTTACCCATCAATGGCTCTGTTTTTCATTGCACAGTCAAGAACAGAGGTTACTTATTAGTGATTTTTATTGTTTGAAAGTAGAGAAGACTCGTTATTGTTATTATTGTTGTTATTTTCAATCATTTGTCAAAAGGTTTCAGGCTAGAAATTAAGGAATGGATTCTGTACATACTTTGGACAGATTTCCCCAGAACCCAGATAGAGATTTCTGGACTAGATCTTCTGTGGTACCCTATAGTGATTTTTAGGAAGAATCCTTACATTGGATATGAGCTTCTTTAATTTTTGTCTGACGAAAATCGGAGGAGGGTATGAACTCTGTTAGATGTGAGAGTTCTGTCTCAGTGAGTGAGAACAAATGGACAATCTAATAGTAGGATCTTAAAACATTTTAAAATTTAACTTGTAATAACAGAAGTAGTACAGTTATTGTAATATAGAAACAAAAGTGTACTTGTGATTCTATTAGCACTCTAAAAATAGCTTTATACTGATTTTTCCTGATACACAGATTCAGATACTCAAAGCTAAAAGTTAGCTGGGGTAACAATTTTGTAGAAAATCTTTTTCTTCCCTGTATTGCTACATATTTTGCTAATTTTGTAGAAACATTGTATTCTTTAAAATACATATGGAATAATATAGTCAATCATATTTCTATTAATGGACACTATCATGACTTCTAATAAGCAACTCTGGCCATATTTTCTCCTACTTTGGATAATATATCTGTATTATATTGCCAGAAGTGAGATCTACCAGTCAACATTAACAGGATTCACTAAGAATACCTAAAGGAAGTTGATCAGATGTATGAAAAGCATGTATGAAAAAGATAGATACTTTGTTGGGGTGGAGTGCACCCATTAGAAATATGAATGACAGGCTTTGGAACTGAAGTAAGTGGATGCTAGGGGAAAACAATAATATCATTTTCCTTCCTTTATGTTTGATCATGTCCAAAATATTGTGTGAGACACTAGCACCCCAGTTTGAGAGGATCAAAAAAATATTTACACACTCTTAAATCCCAGCGCTCTCTAACCTATTATTAATCACACTGCTTGGTTTATTTTGCTCACAGTACTTATGACACTTTCATTTTCTTCTTATTTCATTTATTTATTTTTGTCCTTCTTTAACTAGATTGCTATCCCCATGGGACTTTGTTAATCACAATTTCTGTATCTTTGGTACCTAGAGTAGTGTGGCACATAGATATTCAATAAAAATGTATTGAAAGAATGATGAAAAGTATGAGAACTGAAATTTAGGTAAATAAGGAGAACTGAACACTGGGACCTGACAAAGAGAACAGAGAGATAGAATAGTTGTTTTCAAACCAAATGTTTAGATTTTTTTTTTATTCTGTCTGTTTCCAGAAGTCTAAACAATGACCAAAGGCCAATGAAATTATGAAGGGATGTGTCTAAAAAGTATAGCTATATTAAATAACTGCTATAACCAGACATTGAAAATTAGAATTATGTCTACAGTTTGTTTTTTCCACTTTTTACTTTAAAAAAGATAATACATATTATGTCCTTATTATGCAGTATTTCTCAAAATTACCTCCATAGAATTCTAGTTGCCCTGGATACTTTGTGCAAAAGGGCTTCCTAATCAGATAAATTTGGAAAATTCTACATATTTTAAATTTTCTTAAGTAGGCGAAGCACATTTTGCATATTAAATTTTAGTAAGCTGAGAGTCCTCTTTGGACAAGAAAGATGCTGAATTGTGTTTAGTCCAGAACTTTTCACATTGATTTGACCCTGATTTGATGATTTTTATAGACATCTGTGATGATCCCAGGATGTTACATTAAAGTGTGAGAGATGCTCTTACATTACTGGAATAATGTCCACTATAATGTTGCAGACAGGAAATTTTTCCGTAAGCAAGAAGACAGCATTTGTTTAATTTTATTATCTTTTACCTATTAATAGCTTTACATATTACATGGACAACTATTCACATTTTCTCTAAAAGACCATCTTTCATTCCCATTTTGTCAACGTCAACCTTGGAGCTTGTCAAATGGAGGACACAGGCAGTTTCCTCTTGTAACAACAGGCTTGTAGGATTATGAAGCAACACTACACTTGGTTCAGTGCCAGAAGGCAGGCTTAGAGGAAGGGATCGGGTGTGCTCAGACCTGGGGCATGCCTCTCGCATTTCCTCATGCACCTGTTGAGCTGTGATGCTGCGGTCACATTCCGTTACTGCTCCCAGCCTTAAGGCTTCATGCTTCCTGCGGCAACTCTGGAGCCAAAGCAGTTTTTCATCTGACTCTAGGCCGGATGGGTCGCTTTTTTTCTAAAGCAAAGTTTCTTTTCCTGTAAGATGCATTTCTGAAATATAATAGCACCAGCCTTCTGAATATAATTAATATATTACAGTGGTAACAAATTCTTTTCATGCATGTGTGCTCATTAGCTTCAGTTGTGTCCATCTCTGTGCGACCCCATGGACTGTAGCCCACCAGACTCCTCTGTCCTTGGAATTCTCCAGGCAAGAATGCTGGAGTGGGTTGTCATGCCTTCCTTCAGGGGATTTTCCCAACCCAGAGATCGAACCTGCGTCTCCTGAGGCTCCTGCGTTGCAGGCAGATTCTTTTCTGCTGAGCCCCCAGGGAAGCCCCAGATAATTCTTTACTGAGACATTTTTTTTTCCCTTGTCTTTCATTGGAAGAAAGTTCTATGAGGATGATAAAAATACTTAACTTGAAAAGTATCTTTAAAAAAAATTTAAGCATACATTACTGTTGACTAAGCTACAATGATGAATAGCAGATCTCTAGAAATTATTTATCTTACTTAAGCTTTATGCCTTTGAATTAATAACTTCCCACTTTCCCTCAACCCCACTAGCCTCTGGTCACCACCCTTCCAGTTTTTTATTTTATAAATTTGACTATATTTGACGCCTCATATAAATGGAATTTGACACCTCATGTAAAAGTCCTTATCTTTTTGTATACTGAGCCATTTCTTAACCTGGGCTTTTTCAGTCTTTTTTTTTTTTTTTTTTTTTTGGTAGGATGTTTATCCACGTTGAAGGATATCCAGCTTTGTTTTGATTCCAGGGTTTCCTTCTTTCAGATGCATTTCTTACTTAGCTGCAACATGTCTGTTATTGTTAATTTTAGAGAAGATACCTTAGGGATCATGTATTTATTTAAGAGAAGTTGGCAAGATGGGAATTTGAACACAAGTCTTGTGCTGCATTAAAGGGTTTATCTGTGAATAATTACTAATGGGTCACTTAATGTTGTTATATTGTTTTGATGGCATTACATGGTGGCAGCACCATGGTGGCTTTTTTAAAGACATCTTCCATGAGTAATCCAGGTTGTTTTTGGTTTTGTAATTGCTCAGGGTTGGTGCAAATGTACAGTTCTCCTGTGAGGACAATTACGTGCTCCAGGGATCCAAGAGCATAACATGTCAGAGAGTCACCGAGACCCTGGCTGCGTGGAGCGACCACCGGCCGATCTGCAGAGGTGAGTCGGGATGATCACGTTTGCCCAGATTCTCTTTCCTTACAGCTGAATACACAAGGAGATCCAAGTGCAAACCCAGTGTATAGACAGCAAAACTTGTGATGATTTATGCTTTCATGGTGATGTTGGTTAACAAGAAATATTTTTTTTTGAAATTTTTTAGGAGACAAACATTTCCAAGGATATTTGTATTTTTTAAATTTCAGGAAATACATGAGCAAACCTAATCATTCCAACACATTCTATATAACTTGATATCCATCTATCTATACACACAGATTGCATATGTACAAAAATATGTTATATAACTAGATGCTTTGAAAAACAGAATGCAAGTCACTATAAATCTAAAAATGCTCACTTTGCAATAGCAGTGAAGTTAATATTTTGAATTTTGATAGTATCAGTGATAAAGGGGGTTTGTTAGCATGATCTGAAGCCATCATTTTATTATTAAACTAATCTTGGACATAGAACAAAATGTTGCATTATCATTATCTTTTTCAATGAGGTCAAATATTTGTTGCATCTATGAAATATGTGAAACATCCTACCAGAATTATAGAAGCCATAGTGAAACCAGCAAAAAACTGTTTTGGATATTTTCCTAAGGAAAAATTAATAAAATTAAAAGAAAAGCTAGCTGTTTTGTTTTGTCTGCGTTGTGGCCATCAAATAATTTATGCAAGGTGGTAGTTTTAAAGGAAGAAGAAAAAAGTACTAAATTGAACAAGGAATAAAAGGGGAAGTTTCATATATAACAATATCTTTCCTCTCGTTATAGTGTTATAGTCTTTTTCAGATGAATGGATTTATAAATTTTTATTTAAAATGTTTTGGTTGTAAAAATGAACCATGTCAGTTACATCCTGTGAAATGAGGCAGCTGTGAAATACGTGGCTAGTTTCATCAAAGCTAAAATACTAGATTGCCTGGTCTACTATAGGATGCCCTCCCCTTTTCACATGTCGCAGCGCACCTCTGTAGCATCTGGCACCCCGAGGGCAGAGTTGGGTGTGTGGTCCGCCTGCAGGTGACCCTTCCCCATGAAATGCTTCCCTTCCTGGAGGAGCACCCGCTCTCGTCAGGAGGACTGTGTGGCTGTACCCTCCCTGTTGTCACTAGACTGTCTGTGCACTAATATTTACTGATGCGACATCATTAGGCTTCCAAAGGAACTCTAGCAAAACCCGTGTTCCCACCACACAGCAATAATGCTCATTCTCCCAGTGACAAATGAGGACCAAGCCTCAGGTATTAGCCTTCCCTCTAAGGGGGAAAAATGTGCTTTCATTTTTTGTTTTTCTTGCTTTTCTACGTCAGGAACATATGGCATTATTTTAAAAGCCCACGCTAGACAAAACTAGTAAATGTGCATCTGTTTCAAATTGATATTATAAGTAACATAAAGGGACTATCGAGCGGGATATTATTTGATTCTTACCTTATTTATTAATTCAGATGTTTTCCTTGTACCCCCTTTGGGTCAGATCTCATCTAGACTCCAAACACTTTCTCAGTATGCTGACCCCTAACTGTCGCGACCTGGTACCAAACACTCAGAGGCGCTTGTCTCAGCCGACAGCTGCTCCAGCCAGGCTAAGGGCAGGACAGTTCCTCCATCCCCACAGGCTCTCACAGTCTACATTATCATATTTGAGAAGAGATGTTCTTCCACAGGGTGTTTGTCTGTTGTGTGATTCCTGGTCTGGTTTCCCGTGGACAGCTTCTTCCCTCTCTCCAGCACCCACTTCTCTCCTTCACACTCAGATTTATCCATCTCTTCCCCTCCACCCCCGACTCCCAGTTGATGACTCAGCTGTTTTGCTTCAATTAGATGTACCTTCTTTGTCATGGACTAATTTTTAGTTTATTTCCACTTATTACTTGTAACTGTCTGCAATAATGAGCTATAGTAGTTGGAAATAATTCTTAAGAAGGTGTTTTCTTATAGGATATGTATTTTAAATCTATATACTGGAGCAGACTGTGTCTGGTGAACAATAAAAATATCTTTAAAGACACAGTTTTAAAGAAATCTGTATTTTAGAGCACTTAGAGTAGTAAGACATTAAATAAATCTTAAATCAAAAGTCCTGAAATCTCCTAAATAGAAGAATTTGACATAAACTGTTTAGGATAAGGTGATAACAATTAGGTGACTTAAAAGAAAAATACTCTTCAAGAGAAACTTAAAACAAATGGCGGTGAATGTTTCTTTCATATAGAATTAAGATATAGGCAGTATAGGACAAGGATGGGCAGGTCTGTTTCAGAGATGGAAATGTCCTCAAGTCTCACTCTGTCCTCCCTATGGTCAGACCTCCATCCTCATGGTCCAAGGTGGCATCCAAACTCCAGGCGATAGGATGGAGGAGTTTAGGAGGGAGTCTGCAAAAACTATCACACGCATTGCTTCTCAGTCCAATTGGCCAAAATCCAACCAGATAGTCTCACCTTGTTGTGAGACTTAGAAACATTTATATATATGTATATATATTCCGGGTGGTTATGTATATAGCAAACAATTATACTTCTATGAAAGAAAAGGAGCATAAATATAAAGGGAATCTTTGTCATCAGGGTGTATTTCTATAAGAAGGAAAGATGGAGTCAATCACTCAAAATATGAAAATTTTTTTTCTACCTGTATCATCTACAGCTTTTCATGAGTGGAGTGTGTAGGTAAATTAAGGAATCAATCATCCCTCTCTCATGTCCCTTGGCATTTTTGTCCCAGTGTAGGATTATATTTGTAAGCAGTATGAATGAGAAGAGGTGTGTGTCTGCATATCCTGCTTTCTGGACTAGAAGGGGCTCATCTGTGAGTCTTGTGGTTAGGCAGGGAACCTGTCCTCCACACTCAGCTCCCTTTCTCTGCCCTGTCCTCACCTCCTGGCCACACAACCTTCTCCCAAGAGGTCAGCTTCCTGCTGCAAAGCCAGCAGGAACATCCCTCCCTCTAGTCTGGATGACAGTCTTCTATTTATCAAGTAGTCGCCGAGTACCATGACCTAATCAGGTACACATACAGATGGATGGCCAAGTGCTTCAGTGCATCTTAGGCTGACCCTATAGAGGACCACTTCAAGGAGCCTCTAGAGCAGGGTTGTCAGCTAGAAATAAAATGCAAACCACTGGTCTAATTTTAGGGAGCTCAAATCTGTTGATCTGTGACAACCTAGAGGAGTGGGATGGAGGTTCAAGAGGGAGAGAAAATACATATACCTATGGCTGATTCCTGTTGATGTATGACAAAAACCAATGAAATATTGTAAAGCAATTATCCTCCAATTAAAAATAAATATATATATATATTTTAAGTATCTAGTAGCCAGATTGGAAAAGAAGCAGGTGCAGTTAATTTTAAGAATATTATTTACCCCTAAACATTTCAAGTATTTTAATGTATAGTCGAAAAGACTCTAAGGAGATACCTTTTCCCCCCTTTTTTATTCATACTCTGTCTTGGAAATCCAGTGTGCATTTTACGCACACGGCTCAGACCAGCATCATTTGAAGCTCTCAATCGTCAGATGCTGGTGGCTACCATGGACAGCGCCACGCTCACTGTTGCGCTCAGCCCAGTCAAATTTTCTCAGCTCTCCACACCCTTGCGGGTGTGAAGGGCAGAACTGGTCTCTCTGAGTCACAAGCAGTTTCCTGCCTGGTGTCACTCATTTCTTCTATGAAAACCCATCCAATTTCCAGGTTAGCAATGTTTAGGAACCCTGCGTCTGTCATCATCCCCTCCTTTAAATAGTGTCTCTATTGGCTTTTAATGACTGATTGACCAACTAAAGAAGAGCTGAGAAACCTTCTTTGAAGTGGAGATTTTATGACTATTCTCTAAAGATGGCTTTAGCTGTCTAAAATGTAGGGGGAGATGGATAACATGAAGCATAATGCTATTTCATGCTACATGAAACAGAATACAGGAGTATTTACTTAGCTATCCGTAGGTTCCAAACACCAAGGGTAATTTTTCAAGTTCATCTTCCCCTCTGTGCTACTGCCATAATACATTGTAAGTCAGAGGTGAGCAGTACAGTTTGGGTATTCCTGATGCACTCTGAGCTTTTAAAGCAGCCCTCATATTGATCATCTCAGCCACATGTTCTAAATTCAACCATCTATCAAATGCAATAAAATGCCCCTGGTCTGAGCACTGCACACATTATGAGATTTCAGATCAGTCAATTAAGGAAGGGCTGATTCTCAAGGTTCCGATCTTCACGAAGGGTCTCTAACTCTTAAGTAATTATCATGCCTTCTCCATGGGAAGATTATCAGATAGAAGCATTTGATAGATTGCAGTGAGTCAGGAGAGATCTTTCACATCTGGACACTGGGTCCTAAGCCAATGCTTACATTAGCTAATTAGCCCTGAGGATGGGGGAATGTTACCTTTTCTTCCTGTTAGCACACAGATGAATGGTTGCCATAGCTCAGTAATTATGCAAGTGATTTTGTTTGAAATTATACTTACTGCATTTAGGGATATGAAAACAACCATTATGATTTTTCACAGGGTAAAATACTATGAGCTGTTTGAAACTGTATAAGTATCTTTAACTGGCAATAAATTTTTTTAAATAAGCAAACAAAATAGAGAAAAAGAGGATGCACTTGTATTTTTTAAGTAAAATGTTTCAGCTGGCATTTATTCCATCAGTGTTTAAGCAGGGTATATAGGGAGAATTTCTTTTAATGCTAATGAATGTTGATCTGTGGAATTAATATTTTTGGTTGCCCTCCAAGCTGACAAGGCACATAAGAAAAGTGAAGTGGTTTTTGCAGTTGTAACTGCGGTTACATGGAAGCCAGTTTGAGTCACCAAGGGTCACAGAATAAAGCTATTATTATCTCAGGATTCCAAGTCAGGTTAGCCCAGCAGTATCCTTAACTTATTAACTTGTCATTTACTGAGAACTTTACAATGTATTCTTCCCTATTCATATTTTCTGTCCATACAGAAATGACCTTTTAAATAGTAGTGAAAAGACCATTTATACCTGAAAGATGATTTCATTCTACCAGACTAAGGGTCCAGAGCCAATTTGAAGACTGTATTTTAATACTGATTATTATGTCAGGTAGCTATAAACCCAGAGATTTAAAGAAACATACACTTTAAAGGGGAAAAAAAAACCTTCTTTGTCATAGATATAAAAAAATCTATGCACTCTGAACTTTTAAAGCAGCCCTTATATTGCTTATCTCAGTCACATGTTCTAAATTCAACCATCTATCAAATGCAATAAAATGCCTATGGTCTGAGCACTGCACATATTATGAGATTTCAGACCAGTCAATTAAGGAAGGAATTGATCTTAATTGAGAGCTCTTAGGATTTACTCTAAGAATTTTCATATATAACAGACTTTGGTATTTAGTACATTTATCACATTTTATATTACATTCCTAGTACTGATTTGTCTCATAACTAGAGCTTTGTACCATCTGACTACCTTCTTCCAATCCTCCCCTTCACAATTCCCTACCCGCTAGTAACCACAAATCTCATCTACCTTTTTATGAGTTTGTTTGTGAAGTGTAATTGCCTAGAACATCATGTTAATTCCTGCTACCCAACATAGTGATTCCATATTTCTATACAGTACAAAATGATCATGGCAATAAATCTAGTTACCATACATCACCATAAAAAGATATTATATTATTATTGGCTATATTCCCTAAACCACGACTCATTTATTTGGTGACTGGAGTTTTGTACCTCTTGATTTCTCACACTTTTAACTTTTACTTTAATTCCAGTGAATGTGGATAAATTTCTGTTTTCGCTTCTAAACTTCTAAGGATTTGTACTCTTTACTTGAATGTCACTTGGGAGAAAACCATTTTTCTTTATTTCTTATTAAGTTACTGAAAATAACAAAGTCACATATTTTTATGCCACTGCTCTCAAATTCACCTGACATAAAATGCCTTGGAAGCCCTGGTGGCTCAGACGGTATAACGTCTGCCTGCAATGTGGGAGACCCGGCTTTGATCCCTGGGCCGGGAAGATCCCCTGGAGAAGGAAATGGCAACCCACTCCAGTACTCTTGCCTGGAAAATCCCATGAATGGAGGAGTCTGGCAGATTAGAGTCCATGGGGTCCCAAAGAGTCAGACACGACTGAGCGACTTCACTTTCACTTTCTTTAATGCTCCTGGAACATGCCTGGGGTGTTTCTGACAGCCCCCCTGCAATTGTTCTCTTCCTTCTGCCTGGAATGCTTCTCCCCCAGACCTCCAGATGGCTTTCCATCTCGCACTCACCATCAGATGTCATCTCATCCAAACCCTTCTGTGCCCACCCTCTTCAGGATGCTCTGTGAACCCTGACTCTGCTTTCCTGCAGAGGTCAAGTGTCCTCCTGACATTAGACATTTGTGTGGTTAATCCCCTGATGAAGGCACAGAACTTAATTTTGTTCTTTCTTTGCTGTGTCTTCTATGATGGAAACAGCACCCAAATCTCAGGAAGCATTCACTGTGTATTTGTTTTATTACCTGTACTATGGTGTTCTACTTACATTCTTTCCTTCAATCCTTACAAAAATCCTGGATGAAGTTATGATTATTATAATAAGTGGATAACCTGAGAGGCTTAAAATGAAATAATTTAAGATAACACAACTGATAGCTTCATAAACCAGATCTGGAACTCAGGAGTGATTCAGAAAAGCAAGCTCTTAACCTCTGACATACTTTCTCCATTTTGGCTGAGTCTGGATATAGACATAAAATTGGTGGTTTTCTTTTAAATCCTACAAGAATCACACTATACAATATAATTCTTAATTTGCTTTTAAAAAGCTTCCGAGTCCAGATATCCTATTAATTTAAGTTTAGTCAGTTAGAATATTCTTCTCTTCAATTTAATTTCATCAAGTAGTTACTATAGAATGGCAAAGATTCCCGGAACTGATTGTACATAAATAGATAAATTACTACTTAAAGTTGCATAAGATAAATCATGTGAAACAAATGCATGTTACACTTAACAAATACTCGGTGACTAATGGATAAATAGCACACTTGGCATTCAAAACTGGCAAGTTTATTTTTTCCCTTTCCACTTTCCTTCTTTGTATATTTCCAGTGATCATTTTGTAAATTCTAGTTTAATTTTAAAAACACATAAGATATAAGTAAAATTTGAGTTTACAAATTTAGAACCCTGTCACATAAGTAATATTAACTGTACATTAGTTAGATCATGGTTATTATCAAAGAACATCTATTAAGCATTTTTAAGATTTTGTGCAAATTACTTTACATTAGGTGTTATATTTCCAAAAAGATTCTGACACAGGGGAATGCCTTTGCAGGAGCAGAAAGTGGTGAGTATATACTCAACTCTAAAACGTGTAAATGTGTGTATACATTTCCATTATGGGAATGTATTTCTACCTTGCTGTAAAGACTTGCTTGAACTAGCATATTGTAATTACCTAATTATTTGCTTAATTAAATACTTTGTTGACTAATTGAATATGTGTTTAGCACAGAAGCAACTGTTTGGGAAGTAGGTCCTGGTCTCCAAGGACACAGTGAGATTGCTCATCACAATCAGAGCAGGTCGCTAAGCCTTCTAGTGTCTGAGCAGCTGCACAGCCCTTCTGGGGAGGCGCAAGGAGCCAGCAGAGGCCAGGAATGGAGAGAGACAGGCAGAGGGGAGAGCCTCAGAGTCAAACCATACAGCCTTCGGATCATCAGTCCAGTGCGTACTCATTATAGCAGACAAACTGCAGCTTGCGAAGCAGCATGGATGTGGTTGGTAGATAAACTGAGCCCATCCGCCCGCCCTCTACAGAAGGAACTACACAGGGCCTGGACGCCCTTACCATCCTAACTGAAAGTGACCCGCTGGAGGTCCTCACCATCCTAACTGTGACCCTTGGGCGGGTGGCAGAAACTCCCTCCACAATCATTCCCAGAGCTTACAAATTTAGAACACTGTCACATAAGTAACATTAACTGTACATTGATTAGATCATGGTTATTATCAAAGAACATTTATTAAGCACTTTTAAGATTTGCTTAAAACTCTGGCCTGCTGATGTTCACTCACGGATACGCTGCAATGCAGCTCTAATCCTGGTTCGTCTCTCATCTCTATGGCTGATCTCTGTTCTTCTCTGGCTCTTCTTACCCTTCTGAAAGACTGGCTGTTTGATAAACATGACAGAGAGTGAAGGCAATGGAAGACAATTAGCCTTACGGTGCTGGAAGCTGATGGAGGAGGAAGAAGAGGGGAGTGACAGGGCAGGAGTGGCGTTCGCTCTCCTCCCCCCTCTCAACAGCTCAGGGAGATCACGGCTTAGTCTGAGCCTTTCTGCTGCAGAACCAGAGGATAGAGAGAAACCCCAGGCAGGGCGTCTGCAGGAGATGTGGAAGGGAATGTCCAGTCTGCCCTTCAGCCTCTGTGCAGACTTGGAGAATGGCATGTAGAGATCATGGTAACTCAAGACACGTTATTATTATCTGATACAGACTCTACACATGGGCAGTTGAACTTCCAGTTGTCATCAGTAGCAAATCTGGTGGTTGTGACTAGTAGCAAAGCCTTGATACAAGAACATAGTACCTAATGAATTGTAATTGGTGTGATGGTGATAGGATCATCACACGATGAAGAGGCAGATAATTAGAATGTGGACAACTTAAAAAATCAAAGACTGAGGTACTAGCTAAAAGCTTCAACAATTCCCCAAGAAAGAGGATTAGAACTAAATACTTAGGTTATCAGTCTACTCCAAAACTAAGGCAACAAGTATCTGTGGGGGTAACTATTAAATATCAGGAATTGCTCTACTTGTTGAGATTACACATAGCAAGGGGAACAAAACAAAACAAAATCCCTGCCATGAATATTCTCACGTATTTCATTTCAGCTGATTATTTTGATGGCTTGATTAAAAGAATGAGTAGGAAAAAAATTCAAAAGTTAATTTATTAGGAAAGCGTACTGCAAAAATATGGACAGTTCTAAGAAAAAGAAAAAAATGCATATTAATTTGACAACTTTTGGTGAGAAATACTTCTGAAGGGACTGGATTCACAACTCTCTCTGTATGAAACACTATACCATCTATGCAGGAAAGTATAGAAAATGTGCTGGTTTCCCATGAATATTTTACTAATTGTTATCTCTCTAAAAATATAATCACTGATAATCCTATCTCCCCAAGCAGTGGGTAAGATGAATTTCATGAAGATGAATTTCATAAGTCAAGTTGGAGGTCAGGCTTCAAAGCACACAACTGGGACCCATGGCCATTGACGGGCTGTCAGATTTGGTGAACTTTCCAGCAGAGTGGCAGCTGGGGCTAATGACTGGAGGAGTACAAATTGTCAGCGGGAATGTAGCACATTAGTTCCCCACAGTACACATTCTTCAGATGAGTTTGTTTGTCTTCAAGTTTGAAATGCTTAAAATAGCACTTAGATAATATTAGTTCAAAATTAGTCAACAGACACTACATTGTGTTTGTCAGTTCTTTTTTTTTTTCATTTATTTTTATTAGTTGGAGGCTAATTACTTTACAATATTGTAGTGGTTTTTGTCACACATTGACATGAATTAGCCATGTCAGCTCTTCAGTATGAAATTTCACAAAGTAGGAATGTGTAACACAAAGGTATGTTGACTCAGATTTTATTGTTAACTATTTTTCTAACATTTTACAAATTAATACCAGCAATATTGTTGTCACTGTTTAGTCGCTCAGTCGTGTCCGACTCTTTTCTACCCCATCATGGACTGTGGCCCACCAGGCTCCTCTGAGCATGGGATTCCCCAGGCAAGAACACTGGAGTGGGTTGCCGTTTCCTTCTCCAACTGGTAATATTAGAGTACTTTAAGAAAATTGTGGATCCAAAGTTCATGATCCTCTCAAGAACACACTCCTGAAAGTAGACTCCTTGGAGAGTGAAACGGTACAGTGCAGGTATATGTGCTTGTGGTCACTGCTTTACCAGAAGACTTGGGATCCAGGACACACCCACTGGGCTTTGGAAACCAAATCACCTCCTGTCCGTATTGATGAACTGCATGCATGCGTGCTAAGTCGCTTCAGTCGTGTCCGACTCTGTGCGACCCCATGGACAGCAGCCCACCAGGCTCCCCCATCCATGGGATTATCCAGGAGTGGGTTGCCACTTCCTTCTCCAGTATTGATGAAGAGGTGTTGTTCATTTGAAAGCAAGTGCCAATATTTTGAAAGATAGCTTTCATGTTTTTGTTAATCTGTGTCTAGTAGGTTAGTTCTTAGCTAGTATCAAGTAACAAAAAGGTTGTCTAAAGTCATTTTCTCACATTCTTCTATGTCCACAACCATCGACATTAGATATGGTGCTGAGAATGTCCAGTGAAGGAAGGATGCTTTCCCAAGATCAAGGGTAGGACAGTCTTTTAGGAATGAGGGATTTGTAGGTTAATAATGACAAAAAGGAGTATTTTTAGAAATAGGCATAATCAACATTATTGCTATATCAATATAAATGGAAAAGGGAATAGTTAGGCCTGCCTGATTAAAGGGTTTCTTCAGCCTCCTCCTCTAAAAGATGGCCCTTGGGAGTCAGAAGCCAGTTCTGTTTGGTTCTGTAGCTCAGTCTCCTAGAACAGCACCTGACCTGTACCGATGCTCAGCTGGCAAGAAGGAGAGAAGGAAGCAGGGAGGGAAGGACGGGTGATGACGAAACTCTGCTCCTCAGTGGATGGCAGTTTAGTCAGTTTATGTTATATGACATCTTAGGGAAATGAACCTGAGCTTCTCTTACATCAGTGCTTATTTATGAAGTTAGTTTCCTCCCCTCTTTTCTCAAATACAGTTCAAATTATTAATGTTAAGAATGGAGCTTAGGATGACATTTGATTTCCAAAACTTGTGTATTCATTTAAAAAAAAAATCTCCTTTCTTAAAGAGAAGATAATTGAAATATTTTTGTATTCAAAACTTAAGTTGCTTTTATTGGGTCATGCCATGTATGTGCTCTTTCAATTTTAAGGTGTTTTCTTTTTCCTTTTAGAGTCATCATTTCTATTTTCCTTCTTCATACTTTCAACTGTATTTTAAGTCGTAATTTGCATTGTGATATAATTTGTTATAGAATAAAATCTAAAACTTGAGAGGAACTTTAAATATCATCTCTTGCATCGTTCTCATTTAAAATAGAAAGAATGAGGGGCTTCCCTGGTGGTCTAGTGGTTGAGACTCTGCCTGCCAATGCAGGGGGCTAGGGGTTTGATCCCTGGTCTGGGACGATTCCACATGCCTTGGGGCAACGAAGCCTGAGCGCCACCACTCCTGAGCTGGTGCTCTGGAGCCAGGAGCCCCGACGAGGGAAATCGTGGCAATGAGAAGCCCACACACCACAGCCAGAGAGTAGCTTCCACTCACCCCAACTAGAGAGAGCCCACTCACAGCAACAAAGACCCAGTGCAGCTAAAAATAAACAAGTACATTTAAACAATAGAAAGGTTGAGGTTGTGGGGGCTTGGATTACTTATTCAAGGTCATATCCTGTCGGGCATAGTTGAGACATTAATTCTGGTCTCCTGAATTCTTATTGAGCTGTGTGCAACCAGACGCCTTACCAGACCCTCTCTGTAGGAGTCAGAATGGGGCCTGAAATGCATTAATTTGATTTGACATTGTCCAAGGTGCTGTTGTCAGGATTCCCTGGTGGCTCAAATGGTAAAGAGTCTGCCTGCAATGTAGGATGAGTTCGATCCCTGGGTAGGGAAGATCCCCTGGAGAAGGAAATAGCAACACACTCCAGTATTCTTGCCTGGAAAAATCCCATGGACAGAGGAGGCTGGTGGGCTATAGTCCATGCGGTCACAGAGTTGGACATGACTGAGCAACTTCACTTCAGGTGGAGGTGCTGTTGTCAGCTCATTCTGTGAAGGGTAATGCTTTGGGAAATATAATAAAGAGTTCCAGGCAAGTGTTGCAAGTACCAAGCAAAGGTTCTGAAGGCTGAGCAAAATCTACTTGCCAATTTGATTTCACAAACAGTTCTTTATCACAGTCGTGCGAAAACTAACTTGAAGTTCCATGTGCATTTTGTGTCTTTACCATACAGATGAAATCCTGTAGAAAATAACATCATCTCTGTGTATTTCTAGCAAGAACATGTGGATCGAATCTGCGTGGGCCCAGTGGCGTCATCACCTCTCCTAATTACCCGGTTCAGTACGAAGACAATGCTCACTGTGTCTGGGTCATCACTACGACGGATCCTGACAAGGTAAGACTCTCAGCTCTCCTCTGTAAACATCTGACGAACTCAGCTCTCTACCTGGGCAACTGTTTACCGTGAACGCTCTGGTGAGTGGCATACACCCTCGCGTCTTGTCTGAATTGAAACTCTGCTGCTGCCTGATGCGTCTGTCTATCCGCCTGTATTGGAAAGCCTATCTAGGATTCAGTTATGAAATATTCTCAGTGTGCTTACCTCCTGCTGCTCCTGAAGGTGACATCTGTGTTATGGTTTTATTTCCAGTTTGATCGTCATATAACAATTGACATACAACCTGTTTAGTGTAAGGTGTGCAGCATAATGATTTGATATGTATTTATATTGAAAACTGGTTACCACAAAGTTCAGTTAACATGTATCATCTTGTATGGTTAAAATATTTTTTCTTGTGAAGAGAACTTTTCATCGCAGCAGCAGTCAGTAATCAGTCGATGACCTCCGTGTGGAATGCAGGGAGTGAAAGAGGAGGACCCGTGGGCAGGTGGTTTTGATTCTCTTTGCACTCTATACACATGGAGGAGAGGAGAAGGAATCCAGAGTGGCTTTGGGGTGGGTGGTGAAACCCTGACCAGAATGGGCACAAGGTCCAGCCTCCCGGGAGAGTCCCAATGAACATCCGCTGTCCTCCTATAACTACTGATGATAACACTCTTCTTTATTCTCCTAATCATCCCAGGTTGGAACACTTAGATTCTAAGCTCTCTCTACCTGGAAACAGGGAAAGGGCCTCAGAAAACAGCCCTTTATGGGAAGAGAGAATGGGTTTGTCTCTGGGTGCAGTGAGAGTGAGGGGCTTGCTGTATCTCCAAATGCGTGTCCCTCATAGAGGTCAGCTCGGGATTCCCACGTGCGTCCTTAGCTGCCAAAACCTGGGATGAGTGTGGCACCATGCAGAGAGGCCAGAGAGAGCCAAAGTGAGTCCCGCTGGTGGCGTCACGTTTCCCTCAGGGCCGTCGGAGGGTACACTGGGCTCCACTGACATGAGTGATGGTGATCTTGCAAGCAGAAGTATCCACGTCAAGTTCTGAAATGCTAAACTCCTGTATGGATGATGCCCTGGCATTTCAGCAGGAAAGCAGCAGCTCCAGGTGAAATCTTCAGGGAATTTGGTTAACTCCCTCCCAATAGTTTAAAATTCATTTACATCCAGATTACATATGGATAATCATAAATATTTTTCTATATGAAAGATACCCCTATATATCTGTGTCTCTATTTCTTTTCTGTTGTCAACTGAAAAAAGGCACAACCTGAAAGCTGAGGATTAGTATCGTTTGGAGGGCATACAGAGGACGTAGGGGCCTCCCTGGAGGCACAGTGGTAAGGGAACCGCCTACAATGCAAGAGATGCAGGAGACCTGGATTCGATCCCTGAGTCAGGAAGATCCCCTGGAGGACAGAATGGCAACCCACTCCAGTATTCTTGCCTGGAGAATCCCATGGACAGAGGAGCCTGGGAGTCAGGCTTCTCTGATTGAGGAGACACGACCGAGTGACTAAGCATGCATGCACACACGCAGGATGTAGGCCCTTGAGACGGGCTCTCAGATGACTGCGGGCAGCTCTTCAGGGCAGGTCAGGGACGAGTCAGGACATATAGCAGTTTGGGGGAAAAATAGGTAGTCAAACATCAAAAGAGTACTGTTAATAGAAGAAAAGCAGACATTTGAATTTAGTGAATTTTAGCTCTTTTCTATACTTGGGAAGGTGCTTAACCTGGACTCAATGGAATTCCTGCTTGGATCTGCATCTTAACCTTCCAGGGCCAGTGTCCTGCTTTCCTCCACCCTGAGTGCCCCCATGGGACAGAGGCTGGTGGCTGGATGGCCACAACGTCCTTCATTTACTGACGTGGCAGGCGACATTCTCAGTCCTCACTCTATATACTAGAATGACCGAAATCTCTATGCAGACAAAAGCAGCTTAGAGTTACTGTTGTCTAAACCCTTCACTCGACAGCAAGGAAGCTGAGACCCAGGAAGGTAAGGTTTCAGAGCTGTTCAGTCCTATTGCAGGATAGAAACATATGTGCTCTCTGCACAGCTCTGATAGCCTCTTCGTCAGCTTTCTTCCTCCTGGAAGAAGAGGCATTTCTTTTGCAGCTATCTGTCCCATTATCACTTTGATGAGAACCACAAGGAAATGAAACAGTAGGTTATTCAGTGCAGTGATAGGATGCTCTTGGCTGTACATAATAGAAGAGCTGACTAAAAGCCAAACATTTTTAGGGAAATGTTGTTTCATGCAATGAAAGGTCAGAGCCAGGGAAATTCCAGTTTAGTTAAGAAGCTGAGGGCTCTGGTGTGGACCTTTCTGCTCTGATCTGCTTTCTGAGCAGTGATCACATACCCTTCAGGTCACAAGATGCTACCATACCATCATGTTCAATGCTCAAGGAGGAAACATTGTATGTCTTCCTGAGAAGTGGCAGGAATTGTCTTGAAACTCCTAGATGCTCCCCTTAAGACCACCTGAGCTAGATGTCCACACTCAAGATGCTGAGCAGCTGGAGGAGAGAACCATCTGGAAGTCAGAGAAGGGGCCGGTGGTTGGTGGTGACAAGTCATGTCTATCACACACAGACAAGCAGAAGGTTGAGGGAAGAGTTTTCATTATCACCAGGTTCTTCTTTTGCTTTTGAAATGTTCCACATCCCATTATCTTCCTGTTCCACTGGACATCAGTGGGCTAAACATTAGTTAAAACTCATGAAATTTGTCCCTTGATGTTTTGAAGTTGACTTTAAAACCTAGCCAAGCTGCAAAAGGACAAATGAAATAATGAATTTATGCAGTTTGGGTTTATGGATTTCTCTCATTATACAAGTTCACTTTTCTGTCTCATGTTTGGGCACACTTACATAGCCTTTTGTAAAGACTTCGTATGTATTTTGTTGATTCTGAACACATAACAATTAACAAGTTAAATTTCAGGAATTTTGTGTTACACTGCTCCAGAAATTTCTTTGCCTTCCTCCATTTATTTTGGTGACATGCTCAGAGAACAAGCAAAGCTTCCTCCGCATGGATAGGCTCACACGGATCCTCAAACAAGAGCACCACTTAGACACCTGAAGGCATCTCAATTAAGCAGAATTACCATCCAAATTAAGCAGCAGACATTGCCATTAAGCATAATTAGGCCTAATTTGATTCCTTGGGAGACATTCCAAATAAGGGGGTTTCCCGATTAAGTTCGTGGTGATGAAGGTATATTACATTTTGAGCATAAGAGTAAAGAACAGTCATGTCAAGATTTCCAGACAACGGCTTTTGCTAGAATACTAACAGCATTCTAGACAAGAAGGGTTCGTACACCTCGATGTGTTGTTTGACATGCTTTGTAAATATTAAGAAATAGGGTAGAATAGAAATCTAAAATCGATTTCCAAATTGATGAGTCAATGAGAGATGAGTTAATATACTCCTCTTTTGTTGAAAGATTCGCCCTCTCATGATGACTTACACTCCTTCCTGGTTTTAGACCTGCTTTGACAATTATATAACCATGTTCCATATGTCAGTTTATACCAAGTGTTAACATAAAACAGCTCATACAGAGTAGTCATTGTGGGAAGTTCTTTGTGTCCCGTAGTAAAGTATGTTGTAATTTATAAGATTGGGGAATGCCAAGTTAAATCCATTCACTTACGTGTGTTTGTTTATATATATAATTATCAAAATGCATATTAAGTTTAGGTACATATTATATATAATGCATATTTGGACAATTACATGTGTTAATATATGTGTATTATATTAATATGCATATATTAGGAGAACATGCTATGTAGGCAGAAAGTTTAAAAGACATTTTAAACTTTAGATCCTCAAGAAGATTCAATTTAGTAGAGAAGTGGGTTTCTAAACACTCAATTGTATTGTTCTTGCTGAACTAGCCTAGTAGAAATTCAGTAAAAATTAACACAGTAATGTGATATTTATTAATATATTTCATTATAGATACATTCAACTATCCATATTTTCCAGATAAAACTCTTGAGGATGCCTGTGATCAAACTCTTAAGAAAGTGATCTGTAGTTAGTGAACCACAGATTATGGGAATGTTTAGCAAATGCTCTCAAACATTTATCACTGCAGTTTTCTTTGAAAGGATTAAACATGGAGGACAGCTTTCCTTAGAATCCTTTGATAAATGGATATTGTGCATGTGTTTTTCTCAAATACATTTGGCTGGCAAAATTTCAGAACCTAATTTTAATTTGAGCTCTTCAGAAAGTAGTGTTTTTGTTGGTGTTAAACTCAGGATTGAAGTGATTTAAGGCGTTTGAACTTTGTCTTATGGGGTTCATCCATTGAACTTTGTGTTATGTGGTTCGTCCAGGCTGCTATAACAAAATATCGCAGATGAGGTGTGTGATATGATGCTTAATGTCTAACAGATGCTTAATGTCTAACAGCTTTGAGCCCCAGTGTTTCCTTACGGTGTTAGCTCCCGCTTCTGAAGGTTGTTGTGAAGAGTATAAAGTCAGTGTAAAGCACCTGAGCATAGTTCTCCAGATACTACACAAATACCTTCCTCCTCCGCCTCCTCTGGTTCCGCCTCCTTCTCCTCCTCCTCCTCTTTCCGTTATTACTAATGACTACGCTCAGCAAACCATAAATGGAACCTGCAGGGCAGGCGTCAGTGCCGGGTGTCCCGGGGAAGGACATCATGCTGCCACTGTGTCTTAGAGGTCATTCTGCCCACGGTCACCTGCACAGATCTGAAGGTCACAAGACTGGAATGGGAGACCTCAGGACAGCATCTCAGTTATGAGACAATAGGGGCTTACATGGGGCTTCAGGTGCTGCTGATGAAGAAGACGGCTGCCAGTGCAGGAGATGCAAGAGTCATGGGCCCGATCCCTGGTTCGGGAAGGTCCCCTGGAGGAGGAAATAGCAACCCACTCCAGTATTCTTGCCTGGAAAATTCCATGGACAGAGGAGCCTGGAGGGCTATAGTCCATGGGGTTGCAAAGAGCCAGACACAGATGAACGACTGAGCGTAGGGACCTAAATCAGAACAATGAACAACATCAGACTTGGAGAGAAGAAAATGGATTCGAGATATATTTAAGGGATGGGTAACTAGTCACAGCAATTTATACACCAATATTGCACCTTAATGAATAACTCAACATCTTAAGACAAATAAGAAAATTTGCTTTATGTTCACTGCTTTTAAGAAAATACAGCTGTTTATCAGTACCCTTTGGGAGGAAGGAGCGTTCACTTCTTTTATTATTATTCAGTGGGTTTTGTACATAATTGAAGTAACAAACCCATACAGACACAGAAAAGGCATTTGTCTGCATTCACGGCACTTTAAGAGGTTTTGAAGTAGAATTTTAATAGATGTGGTTTAGTGGGTTTTCTTTCCCCACTGAGGGAGCCACAGATGAGTGGAGAGCCAGAGCCCAGAGCCAGGGTCGAATGTCACCCCACATCGCCCCCTGTGTTTCCCTCACAGATGCCGCCAGTGGGGTCTATTTAACCGCCCCCTCACCTTTCTCAAAGGTCACTGACCTCTGCGGGGAAAGCCGGTTCCCTTCCAGCTTCCGTTCACTGCACATTTGGTGAGGCTCCCTTGGATTCTTCTAGGTCGTCATCATCCGTCTTCTGTTAGGATCCATTACTTGGTCCTTGTCGACTCTCCAGTACATCCCCTCTCTGAACCAGCTCTTTTGTCGTCAACATCCTCTCGATCATCACTGTTTAGTATTTGCAACTCTGTTCATGAGCTGAGTTGGGTTCCAGTGACTGTCTCCTTCTCAACATCCTGTCTTTTCTGTCACAGGCACACCTGCGTTCTCTTCATTTTGCTCAGCTCTGACTCAATTTCTTAAGTCAAGTTTACTTATTTTTATCTCTCTTCTTGGCACTCAAAAGAAAATAGAAAACAAGGTGTGAGCTTTTGATTTGGTTGCATTTTTAAGCCAAACCTGAATTACACACACACACACGTACACACACGTGTGTATAATGCATTCACACACACATGATGGAGACAGCATTAGTAGTGTGCAGACTATAGTTAAGAGGTGAAGAATGCCTGTGGAGATGTAGACAAAGGCTTCGTTTGAGCAGCAATAATTGTATTGAGTTGGCCACAAAGTTCATTCAGGTTTTTACATAAGATTTTACAGAATAAACTTTTGATTCTTGGTCCTAGGGACAGAAAGGTGGAGAAGGCTTGATATTTGTTCTTCTGTTTTCTGTAAATGGTGTGTGTGAGAGAGAGAGCGCACGCACACTTTGTGATAAAGTGAGACAGAAATGCGGATTTTCTCGAGGCTCTGTGGTTCCCCGGTTACTTCTGCTCCTGGTTAACTTTACAGACCTCGGAAGTGCTCAACTTTCCTTTGTCCTTGGCTGTGCTTCACCCACTCACTCTTTTCATTTAAACACATCTCCCTCTACACCCATTCTCCTTTTCAGCGCTCTTCTTATTTAAACACAACAGTAGTTATACAAGCAGCCAAATGGCATCTATTCATTCAGCAAATCTTTGAGTTCACAGTCCTATAGATAGTTGAGAAGAGTTATAAACAGTGAGCACAGGTCTGCTCTCGTGGAGATCCCCCCACGGAAGGAAGAGCGGGAAACTCAGCAGCGACCCAGCGCAGTGATATCTCTGCACCTGATGACCAGGGGCCTTGTGACGCTGAAAGAGGATAGGGAAGTGATATCTGAAGAATATTTAGACATTTGTAAAATAAAGGAAAAGTTAAACTTTCTGTAATGCTTGTCACCTAGACATAACCCAGATGTATATTTTTGTTTTAATATATGGCCTTGTGTTTTTCATGTACGCAGATCCTGATTTAGTAAAAACTGAGGTGGCCTTCCAAAGACTTATGTCACCCTATTAGAAGACAAACGGAAAAGTGTTCACAAGCCGAGCAGAAGAGGCTCTGGTTTTTTCTTATTTTTTCCACTATCTTAAATTGAAAAAGCTAACCTTCATACTCCAAGCATTGCAACTGAAAACAGAAGAAATAGTCAAATTCCCGAAAATAGAGGGGGGAAAAAAAAATCCCCAAACAGAAATAGATTTGACCAGTTCATGACTAAGTCAGAGCTAAAATTGCACTTTATCTTATTTTTAAGGGTTTTGAAAATTTGTTTGCTTATCTCTTAATGGTACAAAATATCATGGTACATCTTGGGAATCTTGATTTGGATGAATAAGTTTTTATCTTTTGCAAGCAAGTCTCTCTTACATCTTTGAATTTCTAGTCTCTTGCATGGTGGATAGCATATAATGATGGCCATTTGATACTGAATAAGTAGCTATGGCAATGGACAGGCATGCATTGCTTTATATCACCAATGAGGCAGAGAAAATAGTGCCATAATTATTGTTTTTAAATAGGTATAGTTATCTCCAAGTCACCAGTCTCACAAATCTACATGCTATTTAGGTCTTAAAAATGGTCAAATATGGTAAACAAAAATGTTTCATTATAAACAGAATATTGTTCTCTTAGCAACATTTGTTGTATATAACACAAAAGATACATTTGTTGCTATTAAGCTTGGTTGTGGGTAATACTTTTCAAGCAGTTGGCTTTCCCCATATTTTGTTGCTTTCATTAAGCTGCTTTTTATTTTTGATGATGCCTGTTACCCAGTTGTTCCCACCAATATGCAGACTTAAAAAGGGAATATTCCAGAGGTCTGGATACTACGTTCCGCTATCTTCACAGTCCTCTAAGTGACACTTTGATATGTGCATTTGAAAGACCGTGTTAATAACTTGGGGATTGTTTTCATGGGCTTGCACTGAAGCGTGAAGCCCTGATGGCTGTCAACACCAGGACCTGGCCCCCTGAGGGTGAGGGCGGTGGAGGAAGCCACACCCAGTTATCCTCTGGTCATCTCTCCATGGACAGATGCTGGGTAGCTGTACTTGGAACTGAATAAACCTGCCAGCTAGCAGAAGCAGAAGAAATCACACCTTTCTTTCAAAGTGCTCACAGTGGAGAATGCAATTATTTTCATTAACAGCAGACATATCCAGCACCTGCTTCACTGTTTTGTGGTTTCCTTAAAAGCAAAGGAGTGACTTTGAATTTTTCTGTGTATAACAGGAGCATTTTGCTTTACTCACTTTACTGGAGGTGTGAACCAATTATATCATCTCACAGAATCCCTTCTAAATTCTAACATGATAAGTACTCTTACTTAAATCCTAACAAGTACACTAAATATTTCATGTTTATAAAATCCACTTTGGGCATTTAGGATTCTGAATTGTTTCAATATCTGGTGCTGCTGGGTATTGTGAGGAGTCTTACATACAATGTATATGTGGAATAATACAGATTTTAAAATATCTAGACCATAACTTTGGTAGCTCTGCATTCATATCTTACATGCTTGTCCTTGAAAGTGAAAGTGTTCGTCGCTCAGCTGTGTCCCACTCATTGTGACCCCACAGACTGTAGCCTGCCAGGCCCCTCTGTCCATGGGATTTCTCTGGCAAGAATCCTGGAGTGAGGAGCCGTTCCCTTCTCCAGGGGATCTTCCCAATCCAGGAATCAAACCTCCATCTCAGGCATTCGAGGCAGATTCTTTACCATCTGAGTCACCAGGCAAAGCATGTAAGTTTATAACTTTCATATGTCATTTGCTTTGTCGTTGGCCTGGATTAAAATCGCCAGTTTTAACATTCTCCCATATAACACCAGGAAAACATAACCTATTTAAACACTTGCTTTACTGTGACCTTTGCCTGACTTGCAGAGTCCTGTACAGATACAGTGAGATTAAAACTCTCAACTCTTATGTAGTTCATAGAAAAAATGTTTGGCATGTATATATAGATAGTTAAATGAATGAAAAATAAAGAGAAAATTCAAATTATGATCGGCACAAATTTGAAAGAAAAAAAAAAAACCCTCACCTTTGAATGAAAAGTTTCCAGAAGCAAATGTATATATACATATGTATTTTTTAATGTATATGTAAAACAAGTTTATCTTGATGTAGGATTAAAGTAAATGAGCTACAATTATGTACAATCTCTAGTGAAGCAGGCTTTTAATAAGTCCCTTCAGGTGTGGAATTTTCAAGGGGGAGCTCAGGTGTGCAACTCAGACCCTGAGGCACTGCCCCGCCCCCACCTCCCAGAGCCCCAGCCCGGGAAGGAGAGGGCCACTGGGGGACCCGGCCGACTCCTCGGGGTGACGTCAGCTGTGGTCTCCCTGGGCCGCCCCAGGCCGGCCTGGCCGTGTCAGGGGACAGAATGGAGACCCCCGTGGAGCTCTGCCTCGAAGCTCTTCCCCATTTTCCTCACATGCTCCTGGACACGCAGTCCCGTCCCAACCCCAGTCAGCAGCACTCTTCAGGTTTTCCTCCAGCTACTGAGTCATCTCCCTACCTTCTGCTGCGATCTGGCCCAGGTTGTGTAAGCTGACCTGATAAAGGAAAAAAAAAAAATGCTATATAGACAATAATTAGACCATTTTCCATTTTCTGTGTCAGTGTGTATTTTCAGTTTCCAGTAACTCCCTCCATCTCTCCTTGCAAAGCATACCTCAGTTTCCCCCGCAGATAGCCCTCCCTGCCATAGGACATCCCATCTCTGTCCTTGTGTGTTAAGACAGAGTCAGTTCCTCCATATAGAGAAGTTGGCTGTCACTCATTGTTCTAAGGTTCTTGCCACTCCTTTCAGGGATTCAGAACAGGAGTCAATGAAACTTTTTCAAACACATGCCATAGCATTTCCTTCCCATTCAAGATTTGGAATATCATTGCCCTTATGGAATTCAGGAAGTATGTGCCTGGGTTCAACAAGGATGGACCTTCAGGGTCTCACATCAAGTCTTGGATTTGCAGGATGGGGTGACCAGGGGGCCCAGGTCACCTCCAGCGCATGCCTGTTTTCACTGAGTCCAAGCCGGCTCCGCTTGCCACAAAGCAGGCCAACGAATCTGAGAGGCGAAGGGTGAAGACAAGAAAGGGACTCCATTCAAGGAGCTGACTGACAGAGAACATGGCAGGCCAGCACCTCAAAATACCCGTCTTGTCAGGGTCTGGGTGCCAGGTTCTTTTGTAGTTGTTTAGCAGCTCAGTTATGTCCGATTCTTTATGTCCCCATGGGCTGCAGCACTCCAGGCTTCCCTCTTCTTCACATTCTAGCTGAGCTTGCTCAAAATCATGTCCACTGAGTCGGTGATGCCATACAACCGTCTTGTCCTCTATTTTCCCCTTCTCCTCCTGACTTCTATCTTTCCCAGCATCAGGGTCTTTTCCAGTGAGTCAGAATCGGGGTCTTTTCCACTGAGTCAGCTTCAGCATCAGTCCTTCCAATGAATATTCAGGGTTAATTTAGTTTAGGGTTGACTGGCTTGATCTCCTTGAAGCCCAAGAGACTTTGCCTTTGCCCTTCTTTGAGACTGGAATGAAAACTGACCTTCTCCAGTCCTGTGGCCACTACTGAGTTTTCCAAATTTGCTGCCACATTGAGTACAGCACTTTAATAGCATCATCTTTTAGGATTTGAAATGTATAATCATAAGGGGGGGGGGTGATACCTGAGTGGCCCAGTGGTTTTCCCTACTCTCTTCAATTTAAGTCTGAATTTTACAATAAGTAGTTCATAATCTGAGCCACAGTTGGCACCTGATCTTGTTTTTTCTGACTGTATAGAGCTTTACCAAATTTAGCTGCAAAGAATATAATTAATCTGATTTTGGTATTGACCAGCTGGTGATGTCCTTGTATAGAGTCGTACCTTATGTTGTTGGAAGAGGGTGTTTGCTATGACCAGTGCATTCTCTTGGCAAAACTCTGCTAGCTTTTGCCCTGCCTCATTTTGTACCCCAAGGCCAAACTTGCCTGTTTTTCCATGTATCTCTTGACTTCCTACTTTTGCATTCCAGGCCCCTCTGATGAAAAGGACATCTTATTCTGCTGTTAGTTCTAGAAGGTCTTATGGAAAGTGAAAGTGAAGTCGCTCAGTTGTGTCCGACTCTCTGCGATCCCATGGACTGTAGCCTACCGCACTCCTCCATTCATGAGATTTTCCAGGCAAGAGTACTGGAGTGGGTTGCCATTTTCTTCTCCAGAGGATCTTCCTGACCCAGGGATCGAACCCAGGTCTCCCTCATTGTAGCTTTACCATCTGAGCCACCTGGGAAGTCCCTAGGTCTTATAGGTCTTCATAAAACCATTCAAATTCAGCATCTTTGGCATCAGTGCTTGGGGCAGAGACTTGGATTACTGTGATATTGAATGGTTGCCTTGGAAACAATCAGAGACATTCTGTCCTTTTTGCATTTAGGATTCTTTTGTTGATTATGAGGACACTCCACTTCTTCTAAGGAATTCTTGCCCACAGTAGTAGATATAAGTGTCTTCACATCCATTTTAGTTCACTGATTTCCTAAAATGCTGATCTTCACTCTTCCCATCTCCTGTTTGACCACTTCCAATTTATCTTGGTTCACGGACCTAACATTCCAGGTTTCTATGCAATATTGTTTTTTACATCATCAGAATTTACTTTCACCACCAGACACATCCACAACTGGGAGTTACTTGCACTTTGGCTCAGCCTTTTCATTGCTTCTGGAGCTATTTCTCTGCTCTTCTCCAGTAGCATATTGGGTATCTACCGCCCTGGGGAGTTCATCTTTCAGTATCATACCTTTTAACTTTTTCATGTTGTTCATGAGGTTCTCCAGGCATGAATGCTGAAGTGGTTTGCCATTTCCTTCTACAGTGTTTTGCCAGAACTCTCCACCATGACCTGTCCATCTTGGGTGGCCCTCTTTTGTAGAGCCAGAGAGAAAGAAGCAAGGAGGAACTAAAGTCAAAAGGCAGAATGGAGAAGGAGAGGCAGTTGGGAAGCAAAGTGAAAGGGTCTTCAATCTTACAAAACATCTCCAAAGAAATGGCCAGCCCTGGGAGGCCTTTGTGGGTGGGGTGTGTTAATCTCTTCTATTCACAGGTGGGCAGGGACAAATTATCTCTCCATGAGCTGAAGAAAGACACTTTAGTTTATAGTCAAGCAGAGGGGCAGGGTCCTCTGAGGCAAGCACTTAAGTAAAGTTAAAGCAAGGTAAAGCAAGAAGGCAAAGAAAGATTTTCCAACATGGAGTGGGAACTGGCTCCTTCTCTGCAGCAGTATCAACAGAGAACATCCCGTCTGTGCCCATTGCCTTCAACACAGAAGTGCTGAGATGCGCGGCACAGAGTGCGTCTTGTATCAGTCACATCTGTATCTCGTAGAATAAAATACCATCCTATGGTTTAATATCAGTCCTGAGCTATGAGAAGCATAATGGATCATCAAGAAAAACTTCAGTATCTTTACTAAAATTTCTGAAAACAGAGCTATACCAATGCAGAAGTCATGATTAGGGAAGTAGAGGATGTTAACAAACATAGATATAATGAAAATTGTATATTCAGTGGAGTCTGTTTGCTTCCAGGATTCCCAGAGGGCAAATCAGTGCCTTTCATCCATGGCACTCTGAAGCATTTACGCACTACATCTCCCCAAAGGCTTACAGCCAGGCGTATTCAGTTCAATTCAGTTCAGTCACTTAGTTGTGTCTGACACCCCATGAACTGTAGCACACCAGGCTTCCCTGTCCATCACCAACTCCCAGAGCTTGCCCAGATTCATATCCATTGAGTTGGTGATGCCATCCAACCATCTCATCCTCTGTCGTCCCCTTCTCCTCCTGCCCTCAATCTTTCCCAGCATCAGGGTCTTTTCAAATGAGCCAGCTCTTCACATCAGGTGGTCAAAGTATCAGAGCTTTAGCTTCAGCATCAGTCCTTCCAATGAATATTCAGGGTTGATTTCCTTTAGGATTAACTTGTTTGATATCCTTGCAGTCCAAGGGACTCTGAACAGTCTTCTCCAACACCACAGTTCAAAAGCATGAATTCTTCGGCACTCAGCTTTCTTTATGGTCCAACTCTCACAACCATTCATGAATACTGGAAAAAGCATGGCTTTGACTATATAGACCTTTGTTGGCGAAGCAATGTCTCTGCTTTTTAATATGTTGTCTAGGTTGGCCATAGCTTTTCTTCCAAGCAACAAGTGCCTTTTAATTTCACAACTGCAGTCACCATCTGCAGTGATTTTGGAGCCCCTAAAATAAAGTCTGTCACTGTTTCCATTGTTTCCCCATCTATTTGCCATGAAATGATGGGAGCAGATGCCGTGATATTCATTCTTGAATGTTGAGTTTTGAGGCAGATTTTTCACTCTCTTCTTTCACTTTCATCAAGAGGCGCTTTACTTCTTCTTCACTTTCTGCCATAAGGGTGGTGTCATCTGCATATCTGGGGTTGTGGCTATTTCTCCAGGCAATCTTGATTCTGGCTGATGCTTTACCCCACCCAGAATTTTGCATGATGTACTCTGCATATGAGTTAAATAAGCAGGGTAACAATATACAGACTTGACGAACTCCTTTCCCAATTTGAAACCAGTCTGTTTTTCCATGTTCAAAGTGTATTAGTTTTCATAATTTGTTCATTTATCAGAACTTCCAAATATTAATATTTCAAGGATGGAAGGGAGTGGGGATACTATAATACAAAAAATGTGCCAGAGGATATTACCTAATATTACTGAGAAATTAGCTTATTTTAGAAACTTGAAGAAATTGTGCTCATTATTTTACTAAACCCTTAAAACTTCTCTACTCTACTGAAAGTGGAAGTGTTATAGCCATGCTTTCCGGGAAACAAACTCACTCAGAAGGACAATGCAGATAGTGGAGTGCAGTTTATTACACCGGCGGGCCCAAGGCAGTCTCCTCTTAGCCGAGGACCCCGACCAGCATTTGTGAAAATCTTTTATACCCCATGTGTACGTGTCTAAACCCACCACCCCAAATCCCTTGAGGCTTACGAAGGAAGGGTAAATACAATCACAATAACCCCATCATTCACATGTTATGTGTTCAAACAGTTAATAATCAATAAGCCCTCGGTTTCTGATAGATACTGTCCGGAGGCAGGGGTGATTAGTATCTGTTTTCTCTTAGGCAATGAGTAACCTGGATGTGATCTTCAAGATTCCCCCGCCTAGAGGGGCTCTTATCCTTCCTTTGTCATTCCCACAGGTGCTAAGCACAGAGTTCAGAGTCCACTGGAGAGGTGGCCACGCACCACCAGCACAGACAGGCCTGAGATGGAGTCCAGGCCCTATGAATTCCTTCTTCAGAAGTGTTAGTCACTCACTTGTGTTTAGCTTTTTGCAACTCAATGGACTGTAGCCTGCCAGGCTCCTGTGAGTATCCTACATTGCAGGAGGAGGTGGCTCAGACATCAATTTGCAATATAGGTGATGCAGGTTTGATCCCTGGGTCATGAATATCCCCTGGGGAAGGAAATGGTTACACATTCCAGTGTCCTTGCCTGGAGAAGCCCGTGATCAGGGGATCCTGATTGTACAGCCCACGTGGTGGCAATGTCAGACACCACTGAACGACTGAGCTCTATCATTGTTTCCTTTCCAAAGATAAAACTAAATCATAGAGATGTTAAGTCTACCTTTTTAACCACTTACCTTAAGCAGCATCAGGTCCAAATGCATCATGAAGAGGATAATTCATTTATCCTGACAGATAGGCAGCCGGAGAGTTTTGAGAAATGAATCTTACTGTGGTCACTGATGAAGAGGAGTCACATGAGATGCTACATGCTCTTGGGTTTTCACAAAAGCAGCAGTGACTTGCAGCATCTGAACACAGGCTACATATACCTAGTGCTTCACCTTATTTACTCATTGAGAATGAGTATCTGTGTGTGACCCAGGGCTCAGGACAGAGCAAGTGTGGCCCCTCATGAAACTAACTTCTAAATGAAATGAGAGGCAGAAATGAAGAAGCAAAGAGACAACATGATTTCAGGTGGTGATAGGTACCTTGGTGATGCAAACAAACCAGTAAATAAACCAGTAAAACTTAGTAAAGAGATAGAAACCAATGCGGTCCAGCTGATGGGTTTTAGGTGTGATGTGCAGACAGGATGGAATGTTCAGATGGTAAATAATTCACCTGGAATGAGGGAGACCCGGGTTTGATCCCTGGGTCGGGAGGATCCCCTGGACAGAGGAGCCTCATGGGCTACAGTTCATGGGGTCACAAAGAGTCAGTAATGACTGAGCGACTAAGCCAAAGAAGACAGATAGGATGGAATGGTAGGCTCATGGGATGAGGTCACTGCAGACATGTTTCCACAGCTCTTCTCTTCTTCCACAGTCTTCCTCTATGTGTCCCCATGGTCCTTAAATAAACATTCTGAAGTTTGTCTTCAGTTCATGAAGTTCATCACTTTGTAACTTCTCCCCTGAGCTTTTACAACAGTCCCTTCCTGTAAGAGAACCGTGTTCTGTGACAACCTGAGGAGTCTCTTTTGTAATATAGTCAAACCTCCCACGAGGTCAAAAAGTTGAGCACCATGTTTGTAGGTACCAACACAGGTTCTCTAACACATCTTTTATTTTGGATAGGAACACAAACCATCAGGGACATCTTGGTCTTTGCTGACTTAAAGCACTTGTTTACAGCAGAAAACGTGTTCAGGACTTTTACCACCACTTATGTTTGTTAGTGAGATCTGTTGCCTAGGAGCTTGTTGGGAAGGCTGTTCCTCCAGTCTCCTGTAGAAGCCCTCCTCAGCCTCGCGTGCTGTGTCATCAGTGAGTGGACCAAAGTTGTACTTTTAGCACTGGGGAGGAGATGTGTCCTTTACGGTTCTCACACTTCATCTTCCCTGCGAATGCCACTCTGCACTCACTGTAAGTCTTTATGCTGAGTGTTTAAGGTTTCACCAACTGCTGCGCTTTGTCCTTTCTGCTCAATAAATTCTGCTACTAAATAACTTGCTCCCCGAGCCTTTTTACCGATGTGACTTCTTTTTCAACAAATTTTCCTCTGTTTGAGATTCCATAGCTGTTTAAAGTCACCAGCACCATTACATAACAAATGGTAGTTATTTGCTGTTAAAGGTCTTCAAGTTTGCCAAAGCCAGTGCTGTGTCTGTCAGATGTTTGCACATACAATGCAGTGTGCAAAACAGTGAATTGGACAACTTGGATCCCCTGAGTAAAATGATGAGAAGTCTCTTTCACTGTAAAGACAGAATGCTTTTGTATCTTGTGGTGCATTGAATGCACAGAAATGACACAAAAGAAGGTCATTTCTTTTTATCACTAACCTCATCAGAATCATCGTCTGGAACTTTAGCAAGCTTCTCTTCTACTTCTCACCTTATCTTTAGAAATCACCACATCAGGCCATCAGATATGTGAGCATGGTGTAAATGGTAATAACATTTAAAACACAATTGAGCGGACTGTGAAAATACAACAAGTTCACAGTGCTGCTTACATGCAAGCCTGCACTATCCACACTTGACAACATACAGAGCAACAGTGAAGGGCATAAAACAGTGAAGGGTGACGGAGCATAAAACCTCCTTCCTTAGCGTGAAAAGCTTGTAATATTTATTTGCAAAGTAGAGCAAGCTTATTTTGTGAGCTGTTTGGCAACACGTTAAGGGAAGTTTGGGCAGATGATTGAGGGAGGAAGGGAGTGGATACGAGGATGCTCTTATCACATGTCAGCAGCCTTCCCAGGCTTGAGTCAGGAAACAAGAGCAGACTGGACCAAAAGAACAAGGTATTAATGTGCGTGTATCGGGTATGCCAGTCCACCGATGACATCACCAACAGGGGTCCAGTCATGACATCACCATGAGCATTGACATCGTGAGCTGGAGAACGGTCACAGCACGATGCTCATTTTTCTTCTGTCACAAGCTCTCGCTGCGAATGCCAGTTTAAGAAGCCCAGGTATTAAATTGTGCCATGCAAAATATATTGGTAACTCAAGTGGATTCGTGAGGCTAGAAAGGAAGATGTAGATTTGATAGTTATTCTGTACTTAAAATTAATAAGATGTTGCTGGCAAGAGTCAGGGAGAGAGATCTCCAGAAATCCCTGTGACAGTGTAAACCAGAGAGGCTTACTGAAAAAGTAAGATTTATTTAGAGACCCTGAAGCGTACTCATTCTCTAGCAGAAGTACTAGATTTCTCATGGCCTCCTTGCCCGTTTTCCTCGGGAGTCAGCTCTACTGTCTTGGTGACCACAAAGCAGAGCTGCTCCTTCTCCTTGAACGGGACTTCTGGCCACAGATTTCAGAATCCCAGTAGGTTTTCATTTCCAAACCATGGGGCCTGTCCTGAAGGAGTGAATGTCCTTATTCATAAAAAACAAGGGCAGGAATTGGGGGGAGTTTGACTTGCTTAGTGGAGTTGAAATTTCTTGTGGCATTTCCAGCAGGAAAGGGGGAGTATATTTTCCAGGAGAAGCAAGCATACACGAAAGAAAGCGTAGCAGGGGAAATTGTGTGGTGGTAACATTATGTTGGTGGAACAGTAATTGTGGTTTTGCTTCGTGGAACTTTGCTGTTTGATGTTGGACTACATCCTTAAATAAATGTGGTTATGTTATACATCATATTAATGCACATTTCTCAATTTATGCTTTTTTTGCTAGTGACTTATTATTTGCTGTTCATTTTATGTTTATTTTAGATTAGGGAAATGATGTTAGACAAGAAGCAGTTTTGAGTGCTTTTCTTATTCAAGTTCAAAACGGGTCGTTAAGCAGTGGAGACAATTCACAACATCAACAATGCGTTTGGCCTAGGAACTGCTAACTAACATACAGTGCAGTGGTGGTTCAAGAAGGTTTGTAAAGGAGACAGGAGCCTTGAAGGTGAGGGGTGTAGGGGCCAGCCGTCAGATGTGGACAGCAACCAATTTAGAGGATCATGGAAGCTGATCCTTTTACAACTACACTAGAAGTTATAAGATCTCAGCGTTGGCCATTCTGTGGTCATTTGGCATTTGAAGTGAATGGGAAAGGTGAAAAAACTCAGTAAGCTGTTACCTCATGAGCTGACCAAAAGTCAAAAAAATCATCATTTCTCTTATTCGATGCAACAGGGATGAACTGTTTCTTGATTAGATTGTGATGTGTGATGAAAAGTGAATTTGATATGACAACCAGTGGTGACCAGCTCAGTGGCTGGACCGAGAAGAAGCTCCAAAGCCAAACTTTCACCAAAGAAGGTCATGATTATTGTTTGGTGGTCTGCTGCCAGTCTGATCCACTATAGCTTTCTGAATCCCGGTGAAGCCATTCCATCTGAGATGTATGCTCAGCAAATTGAGTAGATGTAACAAAAGCCACAATGCCTGCAGCCGACATTGGGCAGCAGAAATGACTCAATTCTTCTCTATGACAATGCCCGACCACATGTCACACAATAAAAATTGAACAAATTGGGCTACAAAGCTTTGCCTCATCTGCCATATTCACGTGACCTCTCACCAACCAACTACCACTTCTTCAAGCATCTTGACAATTTTTTCAGAGAAAACACTTCCACAACCAGCAGGAGGCAGAAAATGCTTTCCAAGGGTTTACTGAATCCTGAAGCCTGGATTTTTATGCTACAGGAATAAACCAACTTGTTTCTCATTTGAAAAATTGTGTTGATTTTAATAGTTCCTATTTTTGTTAGTAAAAATGTGTTTAAGCCTACTTATAATTATTTAAAAATCACAGTCCAAAACCGCAATTATGTTTGCACCAACCTAATACACACCAGTAAGCTATGTATGAATTACAACAACCTATGAGGACTTGCCAGGGAACACAGCCATAATTGAGTATTAAGCCCATGAAAAATTAATTCCAACTTTCTAGGGCCCAATTATAATCACACCATGGATTACAAACCATTAAAATCTGAGTATATCAGCATTTTAGTCAGATGAGAAGCTTATCTAATAAGTGAAAGTTTTGATCCAAATGTATAATGCCATATTCTATTGAGATAATAAATTAAACCTGTGTTTGTATGATAGCTATCTTTCATTCTAAATTGCTTTCCTTTGCTGAATAAGTTAAATTGTTTAAAAAGAAATAAAGACCACAGCTTTGTAATCTGTCTTTCTAAAGAATTTATATATTATGCTGTTAAATGTAAGACTTGCCATTTTAATTTATAAATTCTTGAAGATATTTCCTTTCTCATAGAAATGGCTATATATGTTTCACAGATTTTCCTTTATACAAAAATATGTTAAGTACTGGAACAAAACTACCATTTTATTTAGTGGAATTCTAGAGACAATGGAACCTTGAAATTATTGCAGCCACCTCTGTCCTTAAGATAGAAAACATGTGTGAACACATATACAAGTATGCACACACCTGTACATACACACACGTGCACATCTATACATGCATGCACATATGTACATGTGTACAAGCATCTGTACGCACACACATATATATATACCTGTGCACATATATACATTCATGCACACATATACATCAAATTGCCAACATGGGTTGGAGCAGAGAAAAATTAAGAGAATTCCAAAAAGATATCTACTTCTGCTTCATTGGCTAAGCTAAATAAAGCCTTTGACTGTGTGAATCACAATAAGCTGGAAAATTCTTCAAGACATGGGAATACCAGATCATCTTACCTGCCTCCTGAGAAATCTTCATGCAGGTCAAGAAGCAACAGTTAGCATGGGACATGGAACAACAGACTGGTTCCAAATTGGGAAAGGAGTGCATCAAGACTGTATATTGTCACCCTCTTTATTTAACTAATATGCAGAATACATCATGTGAAATGCCAGGTTAGATGAAGCACAATTTGGGATCAAGACTGCAGGGAGAAATATCTGTAACCTGAGATATGCAGGTGACACCACCCTTATGGCAGAAAGCGAAAAGGAACTAAAGAGCCTCTTGATGAAAGTGAAAGAGGAGAGTGAAAAAGTTGGCTTAAAACTCAACATTCAGAAAACTCAAGATCATGGCATCTGGTCCCATCACTTCATGGCAAATAGATGGGGAAACAATGGAAACAGTGATAGACTTTATTTTGGGGGCTCCAAAATCACTGCAGACAGTGACTGCAGCCATGAAATTAAAAGACCCTTGCTCCTTGGCGGAAAAATGATGACCAACCTAGACAGCATATCAAAAGGCAGAGACAAGGAAGCTATGGTACATGTACACAATGGAATATTACTTAGCCATTAAAAAGAATTCATTTGAATCCGTTCTAATGAGATGGATGAAATTGGAGCCATTATACAGAGTGAAGTAAGTCAGAAAGATAAACACCAATACTAACAATTCCATATATACTAACACATATATATGGAATTTAAAAAGATGGTAATGATAACCCTATATGCAAAACACAAAAAGACACAGATGTACAGAACAGACTTTTGGACTCTGTGGGAGAAGGCGAGGGTGGGATATTCTGAGAGAATAGCATTGAAACAAGTATACTATCAAGGGTGAAAGAGATTACCAGCCCAGGTTGGATGCATGCTCAGGGCTGGTGCACTGGGAAGACCCAGAGGGATGGGATGGGGAGGGAGGCAGGAGGGGGGATCGGGATGGGGAACACATGTAAATCCATGGCTGATTCATGTCAATGTATGGCAAAAACCACTACAATATTGTAAAGTAATTAGCCTCCAACTAATAAAAATAAATGAAAAAAGGAAAAAATATAAATGTTAGTGAAGAGCATGCAAAACCTTTGAGATTTAAAAAATAAAGTAAACAAGGTCTAAAAAAATAAATTAAGAATAAGAAAAATGAAAAAAAATAAAATAAAAATAAAAGGCAGAAGAGACATTACTTCGCCAACAAAGGTCTGCCTAGTCAAACCTACGGTTTTTCCAGTAGTCATATATGGATATGAGAGTTGGACTATTAAGAAAGCTGAGCATTGAAGAATCGATGCTTTTGAATTGTGGTGTTGGAGGAGACTCTTGAGAGTCTCTTGGACTGCAAGGAGATCCAACCAATCCATCCTAAAGGAGATCAATCCTGAAGATTCATTGGAAGGGCTGGTGCTAAATTGAAGCTTCAATACTTTGACTACCTGATACAAAGAACTGACTCATTGGAAAAGACCCTGATGCTGGGAAAGATTGAAGGCAGGAGGAGAAGGGGACAACAGAGGATGAGATGGTTGGATAGTATCACAAACTTGATGGACATGAGTTTGAATAAGCTCCAGGAGTTGGTGATGGACAGGGAAACCTGACGTGCTGCAGTCCATGGGGTCACAAAGAGTCAGACACAACTGAGCGACTGAACTGACCTGAACACATATACATGCATACACACATCTCTACATGCATGTGCACATCTATGCATGCATGTGCATGTATATACATGCACACATCTATACATGCATGCACACAATATTTTACCTCCTACTATGTGCTGGGTATGAGGTCATGCACTCTGCTAGATTGGAAGCGACTAGTGAGAGTTAATATCTACTAGGCTTTGTCCTGTGTTAAGGTCATAGACAAAGCTCATTTTCGTAAAATAATATATTTTAAAATTAACATTGTACCACCTTGATAAATCTCCCTGAGGGAGTAGAATAAAAAAAAATAAGGAAAGATCAAGGTGACATATGGAGGGGAAAAGATGTAATATATTTTCATTACTTCCAGATTAAACATAATGTCATACTGATTTACAGAACTATCCACATTTATATTTTACTGACATGGGTGTCTTAGACTAGTGCATTTCTGGACACCCCCATCTTAGAACTGTTTCTCTTTAGGATAAAATCTCTTCTAAAGGTTGACTATGTTCCCTGTCTCAGAACCTCTCTTGTTCTCCCTGGAGCCCAACCAGGACAAGCTTCCACCCCTCCATCCCAACCAGAGAGCCAAAGGTGGTCGTCTTGCTTTCAGGACTGATGGCTGGTTCTCAGCTTAGGCCTCCTCCTCCTTGACCTGCCGTCAGCACAGGGCTCTCATCCCAGAAGCACTTCCTTCACTGCCCATAAGAGAATACTTCCTGTTCTCTTGTCTTGCTCTCCCACCTGCTCGACCCCTCTCTGATAGTCTTGGTGTCCTTTGCCTGTGACTCTCCTTGTCCTAGGTACCTCGTGGCCCTCCCCTCTTTCCATCTCTACTCACTCTATCTCTGGACTTGAAATACTGTCATCCACGTGTGACCTCTTCCAAGTCCTCATCTGGTGGGATTTCTCCTCTGAACTCCAGACACACATCTCCAGTTGTGTGCCTCTTCATTGTATAGCCGATAGACTCAGCGAACGTAACTGGGCCCCAAAACTAAGTCTAGATTTTCTTTCCAAAACTCTCAGCACCATCTTCTTCTTAGGAAATCACAATTGCTTCTTTCAGTTGCTTAGGATAAAATACTTTAAATTCATTTTTAACATTTCATCAGCAAAACTGGATATGTATATAGCCAGTGAATTTCTTATCCAGTGAATCCAGTGGTTCCAAGTGAATGCCTTAAATCCTCTATTTCCAAAAATACTGTTCCTAAGTGGTATTTTCAAGTGTAATAGTGTGAGAATGCTATTTCAGTATTTGATGTTGTGTGGATAGGAATTCTGGAGGAATTTGAATGGGATATTTTAGGTGGTGGATACGTTGAATGCAATGACATCTTAGTATTTGAAGATATATATACATATATCTCCTCTGCCCATTATACCCAATACCTAACCACTCTACACTTCTGTTGATCGTAAGAAAATCTCAGCAGCCACCGTGTCTTGCCTCACCTGGGTTACCGCAGTTCTTAGCTACCTGATTTCTGCTCTTTTTTCTTTCTTTTTAAACTTTTTATTGTTTTTTTAATTGACTGATGATTGGCTTCCAATATTGGTTTACTTTCTGTCGTACATCGCCAGCATGTGTACTCTGCTCTTGCCCTTGTTCGTTCTATTGTCCGCACAGAAACTAGAGTGATTCTTTAAAAAGTCTGTTTCCATCACTCTCTGCTCAAACCCTCCTGTGGCTTCTCATCTCACTTGGTGCAAGATCAGAAGTCCTAACGATGTTCCCCAGGCCCCGCACGGAGCCCCCACCTCGTCTGGATCTCACACCTTGCCGTTCCCACCTCACCTAGGCTCCAGCTCACCGGTCCCCTCCAGTGTCTCAAGCAGGGCTTTTATCTTTGCCCTTCGCTGTCTGAAATGATCTCTGGGATGTGAGCAGGCTTGCTGGCCGCACCCTGCAGATCTCCGCGTGGCAGAGCCTGCGCTCAGCAGACACACCGTACCCAGCTGGCGTTGCTCCCTGGACCCTGTCCCCAATCTCTGAGGGGTTAATGCCTCTGTCCCTGCCCTGGAAGGCACATAGGGCAGGGACTGTCTCTGTCCTATTCCCTGTTGTAGAGCCGCCCTAGGACAGTGCCTGGAACACAGCAGGTGCTCGAAAGTATTTGTGGAATGAAGTCATGATTTAACACTGATCTTTAGAGTTCTGAGGAGAAAGACAAAGTGAAATACTAAAGAGCTTAGGCTGATTTATTTCACTCAGCACAGTGTCTTTCAAGTCTATTCATGTTGTCACGAATAGCAGGATTTCCTTCCCTTTTAAGGCAGAATGGTATTCCATAGAATGGATGGGCCATGCTTTTTTATCCATCATCTGTCAGTGGACCTTCAGTTTGCTTCTGCATCTTGGCTGTTGTGAATAATGCATGATTCCTGTGACATGAGGTGCCTGAAACAGTCAAACTTACAGATGGAAACCCCAGAATGGATGTTACTGTGGTCTGGGGAACGCTTGTTTGATAGGTATAAAGTTATAGTTCTCCAAGATAAATAAGGTTCAGAGATCTACTGGACAGCACTGTGCCTGTTGTTATCAGTAAGATGCTGGGCATTTAAACTAGAACAAAGCAAAACCAGTGCATTAAGAAAGTAGATCTCATGTTAAGTGATCTTAGTACTAAAACAAAAAGGAACATAAGAAAACATTTGGAGTTTGAGGGTATTTATTATCTTGATTATGGTGATGCTAACACCTATATATTGTTGTTGTTTAGCCACGCTATTGTGTCCGGATCTTTTGTGACCCCATGGACTGTAGCCCTCCAGGCTCCTCTGTCCGTGGGATTTCCCAGACAGGAATACTGGAGTGGGTAGCCATTCCCTTCTCCAGGGATCCCTGCTGACCCAGGGAATGCTCCTGCATTAGCAGATGGGTTCTTTACCACTGAGCCACCTGGGAAACCCCAGTACCAATATATACCTGTGACCAAAATCACTAAACTGTCTGCATTGATTATGTGCAACTATTTGTATATCAATTTTACCTCAATAAAGGTAGAGAAAAACATTTTTAGATAAGAAGCTTAGGACTGTATCAGGTAAATATTAGCTGATTAATAAGACTAAAGTATCAGTATTAGGGAGCTTCCCAGATAGAAAAGTGTGAAGAGTCCACATGTCAATGCAGGAGACATAAGAAACATGGGTTTGATCCCTGGGTTGCAAAGATCCCCTGGAGGAGGGCATGGCAACCCGCTCCAGTATTCTTGCCTGGAAAAATCCCACAGACAGAGGAGCTTGGTGAGCTACAGTCCATAGGGTCACAAAAAATTGGACATGACCGAAGCAATTTAGCACACACGCGTGCATAGCTGACTTACAATGTTATGTTAGTCATGGGCTTCCCAGGTGGTTCATCCTACCAGGGCAGGTGATCCAGGTTTGATCCCTGAGTCAGGAAGAACCCCTGGAGGAGGAAATGACAACACACTCCAGTTTTCTTGCCTGAGAAATCCCATGGGCAGAGGAGCCTGGCAAGCTACAGTCTGCAGGGTCGCCAAGAGGATCGGACACAGCTGAACAGACACACACACACGTTATGTTAGTTTCAGGGGCACACCATAGTGATTTGTTATTTTTATGGATTATGCACAATACAGAGTTATACTCTTGTTGACTATATTTCCTGTGCAGTGCATCACATCCTTTTTTTTAATTCTTATTTTTTAACTGAAATGGAGTAGAACTTTAAAAAGTTATATTAGGGAGATCATTTACTAAGTCCATTTCTCTGGCTGCTGTGTGCAGAACCTAGTATGGGTGAGGCAAGAAGGGAGGGAGGGAGAACGAGGGGGAAGACGTGTTCCAGGGGAGGGACAGGCATGTTCTTAGGGCAGGCAGAGACGTGTGGAGGCCTTGGGGCCGGCAGAGAGCCTGCAGGACTGCCGAGGAGTAGATATGGGTGTGAGGGAGAGAGGAATCCATCACAGTCCATCATTTGATGATGGCATATGCATCATCACAGTGGTATAACTACCTAAAACAACCTTGGCAGAATTTGCTGCATTGAGAGAGGGGGCAAAGCCACGCTGACAGCTTACAAGTGGAGCTGCGGCTCCCGCCAGGTGATGGGGGCTGGACTGAGCCTGCATCCAGGAGGCTTCTCAGGCCCTGCTGGTGGCTGCCTGTGAGGACGCAGTGGTGATGCTGGCCCACCCATCTCCTACCTTTGCAAGGGAAGTTGTGAATCTAGAACGTGTGTTCATTCAGAAACCTGAATCACTCTTCTTTTATTGTAAAACTGCAGATAGGATCAGGCCATTTGGACACAACTTTCACATGTGTAGCAAAAAAATTGCTGAGCGTGGTATCTTAAGTCTATTTCTCTAATGAGGGTGCAAAAATGTCAGACTACATCATTACCCTCAGTGAGTAAACAGCTTTAATGGAAGAAGTACTCATTATTCTATACCCAGGAAAAGCACAAGGAACATCCGTGATGAAATATGGGAGAGGAGCCTGGTGCATTAACTGGAAAGTGTTTACGGACTCTGCCACACCTGACCAGGTTCAAGCTGAGTGTTAATGGAGGAGACGTCTTTAATTGGCTAAATGTTCTTTCTAAATTTCCAGCTATTATGGAGTAGTTTTTTTATATTTTGATAATATGTAAAGTGATATATAATTTGCAGATATAAAGTAGTGCAAGTCAACCTGGGATCTACCTGAAATAAAAATTGTTCCATAGATGTCATTAAAGGAAATGCAGTTCCTGTCACTGCATCATCACAATGGCATAACTATCTAAAACAAAAAACAGGTATTTTTTTAAGATTAATAAGTAGGGGTTTGTCCATATGTTTATGAACCACTGTCTCAAATTCTTGAGGAAATCATTTTAAATATTTTTAATCTATTTTGCTGTTAGCTAGCATGCCATGCGTGATCAGTTTCTGGAATGCAATGGATGCTGTAAACGGTATCACTGCCTGACACCTGATATTGTGTGAAATAAGCACTGAGCAGCAATAACATCTCACGCAAATGTGAATGGAGGATTATTCACATAAGAAAGAAAGGGTTTGACTCATTGCTACACGATGTGACAGTGCAAGGTTCTTAGTAAATCCTGACCACTGCTAAACTGGACCCTTGTTTTCTCCACGTGGTTTTCTGGTCTGAACCGCAAAACACTCAGGATGACCTGTGTGACTGTCTCTCACCTTGCCCCATGGATGGCATGTAGCTAGCACCATTCTAGATGCTGAAGAGGGCAGTTAATACGGTGGCTGCCTTGGGATGTGGGAGCTCAAGCCTCACCTAGAATGGGACTAGAAACTGCTCTGAGGATGAAGGCTTCCTTTCTACTACTTGGTGACAACATCTCCGGCCACTAGATGGTGGTGCCAGTTCACGCTTCTGATTTATAATTTTTATTTGCACTCGGCTTGTGAGGATTATGAAAGTGGTAGTGTTAGCCACTGAGTCGTGTCCGACTCTTTGAGACCTCATGAGCTCTAGCCTACCAGGCTCCTCTGTCCATGGAATTCTTCAGGCAAGAATACTGGAGTGGGTTGCCATTTCCTACTCCAGGAAAATCTTCCCAACCCAGGCATTGAACCCACGTCCCGTGTTTTGCAGGAAGATTCTTTACCATCTGAGCCACCAGGGAAGATGCTTATCCCACAGTGGAAACCATGTACACCCCACTCACCAAAGAGGAAACCTTTGCTCAGCATCACTCAGCCCACAGGTGACCTGTCTTCTGACGCCAAGCCCCCTCTTCTTTCAGTTCACAGGGCACACTCAGGACTGAGGGAATTCCAGCAGGCTCCCTTAGGTGTCTACACTGATTGATACCAGACGCCACCATGTGAAATATGTTTCAAAGGAGCTGGTTGGAAAACTGAAGTACAGATATGCATCATAGACACAGAATGATTAACTCAACTCATGGAGGACTTACACTGATGCTTCCTACTGTGAGAAGCATACCTGCCTTTCTCTGGTTCTCTGTATACCTCTGCTGATAGTCAGGTGCTTTGTTATTTAAATATAGCCTCAGGCTTTCAACATCAAAGCTTGGTATAGCAATCACAGTAGCAATACTAATATCTAACATCCATCGAATGTTCACTATGCAGCAGACCATTTGTATGTATAAGTTACCTCATTTAACTCTCATAGGAATCCTCACAACTATGAACTCTAATAATTCCCTTTTACACATAGGCACAGTGAGAAGTAGAGAGAGTTTGCCAGGATTTTTAAGAAAGGATTGTGGGATTCAAATATACACTATCTTATATAACGTCCCTGCACTGCATTGTAAAATGGCTATTGCGCTCAGTCCCACCACCACCAATTCCTGTCTCTATTGTCTGGCTTAAGCCTATTGCTGGGTACCCAGACAGGGGTAAAGACACTGAAACCAAAGTGACCTTTTGCCAACTGATGCTGAAGCTGAAGCTCCAGAACTTTGACCACCAGATGCAACTAATTGAAAAAGACCCTGATGATAGGAAAGACTGAAAGCAGGAGGAGAAGGGGATGACAGAGGATGAGATGGTTGGATGGCATCACTGACTCAATGGACGTGAGTTTGGGTGGACTCCGGGAAACAGTGAAGGACAGGGAGGCCTGATGTGCTGCCGTCCATGGGGTCGCAAAGATGCACACATGTCTGAGTGACTGAACAACAACAGTTTGCTCAGGTAGCAAACATTCAGCTCAGGAGAGGATACAGTGAGATTCAGATCTGGAGCTTTATAGTTGGATAGACATGAGTTAAAATCCTGGGTGCACTTTCTACCTCTGATTGTTGGGGTTCCTCTCACCTCTCTTTGATTCCAGAAAGGATGGTGATAATGAGTTCTACTTTGAAATTTTAAGAACTGAAAATAATTTGCAAATCACACAGCACAGCCTAATGCGCAGCAGGGGCTCAGAGTGGCATTTCCATTACTACTGTTGCAATCAATTTCACATTGGAAAAATCTATCTACTAGATTACTTTTGGGAATCAGCCCCACATTTGGAAGAATCGTTCTTTAAGCTCTCTGAGTTAGAAACCAAAACGCTCTATGTAGGATGTCTCCAAAATTCTAACAGAGAGACAGTCATCTGCCTTCAAGGAATAAAGAGTGTTTTGATGGCTTCAATCAAGGAGCTTGGAGTAGGGAGAGGGGTAGTTGTGGAGGGGGCAAGAGAGGGAAGAAAGGGTCTTCCCAAATGGGCCCTTGAAATCTTCAGGAACGTTGCACTATGTGTGTTGAAGGAATTTTCTTTGTGAAACTCTAGGGAGGGAACTTCCCACCCAGATTAGCGAATGGCCAGCGTTCATTTCCTATCACTGTCTAAAACATTGGCATCGGCTTGGCATTTACAACACAGCCTCCATCACCTCAGCTTCTGTAGGTCAGAAGTCTGGCTTAGGGAGGCTGGGCTCTGTGCCCAGAGTCTGAAATTGAGATGATGGCCAAGCTGCGCTTTCACCTGGAGCTTCCTGCCCTCTTCAGAACTCACCGAGGTTGTTGGAAAAAATCCAGAGCCTTGTGGTTGTAGGACTGAAGTCATCTTTTTGTTTCTGGCTCTTGTCCTGGGAGCTCTCTCAGCTGTGTGGGGACACCTTAGGTCCCGTTAGCTGGCCTCCTTGTGATACGGCAGCCTACTCCTTCAAGGTCAGCAGCCGACTCCCTCTCCAAGTGAGTGCAATAGAATCACATATCACAGGGTAATCAAAGGGTGTCAGCTTTGCCATATAAAGTAACCTAGATACTCACAGATCTTGATCACACTTAGGTAGAGGAGATGATCCGGGGTGTGTAAGGGTCACAGCAGGCCTGAAATTTAGGAGCAGCAGAATTCTGCCTATAGTACAATTGAAGACCACAGACATACTCAGAAGCAAATTCTGGAGACAGAAGAAAGCATGAGGAGTTTCACCCTTGCACTTTTTTTTTTTTTTTTAATTTGGGGAGGATTTGAACTGCCAAACAGTATCACTATATAATTGAAGGTTAAAGCCATTTTTTTTTTTAGATTTACAAAAAAGGCAATGAGGCTGCCATCTGATGTATGCTTTTATTATCTTTATCCTCCAGACTCAGTTTTTTTCTTTAGTGACGTGGTGTGGTATACAGAAGACCCAAATAACACCCGAAGTTTGAAAAACCCATTTCAGAGTCTTTTGTTGTAATCTTCCTGCAGTAACACTGGCTGTGTAGTTGTGTTTTATTTAAGTTCTAGAGTAAATCATTTGTAGCAGGTGGCTTGCAGACAGTCAGTGAATAAATTTGGGCAGCAGGTCAGCATTTCTCAAAATGTGACCCGCAGAAGCTTTCTTGTGAGAATTTCATGAAAAAAGAAATAAATTAAATCCAGTTTTGAAGAAAGAATCTGTGTGCTCTCACCTTGGACGCCTGTGTCCTGGTTTATGAGAGGCTCTGGAAGCTGTCAGAGTTGAGAAGGTCATCTCCAGCAGCATCTCGTAACATCTCCTGGATTTGGAACCCCTCTCCCCAGGAATCATCTGACATCCAGCAGAAAACTATTAATACCCATCACAGAAGATAATTGAGAGTATACTGGTTTTTGAAAAGATTTTCCACTAACTGACAAAGTCAAAAATATCTATTTATTCCTGAGTCTGACAGAAGGTGTTATCAGTGTTAATCCTTCAGTGAGTGGTAGGTAATTTGTACAAAGCAGAACTGGAAAGAATCAAAGAGGACTACAGTGAAGGCTTAAAGCAATGCGTTTAAGGAGAACAAAGAAGGATTGAAAGCAGATCTTCTTGGAATTTAATATCATGTTAAAAGTGAAGAAAATGAGTGAATTGGCAAGAAAAAGATGAATTAGCCCATTAGATCACTGAATGCAGAACTTCTGGATCACCTAGGAAACTCTGCAGCATCATGGGAGGCATGAGGGGATGAGACATCCAGAGAGGATGTGATTCCTCTAAGGGGAGTTATTATTGGAGAATGTGTGTGAGGGGAAGGATATGAGCTCTAATATCCTATGGTTCTAAAATAATTATTTGAAAGGAAGTTGAAACTGATAACTGGAAGCCATGAATGTGACCCATAGGATATCTTTCTTTGGAAAATATGGGTTGGAAATATAAAAGATGCAGAATCAAAACATTTCATTTGCACTCACGTCTGAGAGCTGTTCTTGCTCTTGGTGAATCAAATGCACTCTTAGCAGGTGAAGAGCTCTCTTGATAAATCTGGAAGATATGGATGGGAGGCATCTTCAGTCTATTATCTCTAAACCTATAAAGACTCAGGAAAGAAAGTGAACTTCTTATATCTCCCAGGTTGTATGCTGGATAAGAGAGATAAAAGAAACATCTCAAGTGCCCTGGAGTTTAGTTGGGAGAGGCTGACATGATGATGGAATTACCAGGTGATGGAGTAATAAACGTTGTGTTAGAATGAAGCTCATGGGGCACTGGGAGCCTGTGGGAGATGCTCTACCCACACGGAAAGCTACAGGAAGCCTGCCCAGAGCAGCATTTGTTTGAGATGCCTCTTTAACAAGAGGTGTCAACCTCCAGTATAGAATTATTACTAAATGTTGTCTTTGAATCACTGAGGAATTATCAGACTGAAGACATTTGGATAGGATTTTGCTCTGTTCTTTTCTGTCAAATTTTTGACACAATTCAATCTCTAAACTATTTCTCCTAGAAAACAAATTGTACCCGTGCATAATCTACCTCCTATACTGAGAAGATTGTATGAAGTTGTAATGGAAGATCGTTCAGCTATTTGTGTCAAAGTATTATAGAAATGTTTGCCATTAAAATGTATAATATTCAGCTAATTGAATTGAGTCCAAGACTATCTATAAAATGAGATATTTGGCATCAGATCCTACATGAAACTACTTTTCAAGTATGTATGCTATAGTATGCTCTTATATTTGGAAGTGATTTATCATTGATTGGGGCTTCCCAGGTGGTGCTAGCGATAAAGAAGCTGCCTGCCAATGCAGGAGACATAAAAGGTGCAAGTTCGATCCCTGGGTCAGGAAGATCCCCTGGAGAAGGAAAAGGCAACCCACTCCAGTTGGTGGGCTGCAGTCCATACAGTCACAAAGAGTCAGACACAACTTAAGGGACTTAGCTCATTTATCTTGATTATAAAATCACACTCTTTGCATAAGTGCTGTGCTTAATTATTTATTTTAAATATTAATAAAATATTAATTGTGTGTTCAGAAGTTTGTAGCGTTTATTAGTATGTGTTTATATATGTGTACAACTCACTGTTGTGTTATAAACAAATTATTTAGAATAATAGTGATAATTTTATAATTATAATTGCTGACTAGTATCAAAATAATATACTTTAAATATATTTGGCATTAATTTTAATTTAATACAGACATATTCAAGACAGTTGCTTATGTCTTCTTCCCAAATATCTTTTGAAAGCTGTTTTTCACACCACCCCAAAACAGAAAACTACACTTTGCTTTTTTCTCCCAAGTTCATGTGAAACATCTTCTAGGATAGACCATGTTTTAGGCCACAAAAGAAGTCTTAATGAATTTCAAAAGTTTGAGATCATAAAAAACTACCTTTTCTTAACCACAATGGAATGAAACTGGAAGTCAGTAGCAAAAGGAGAACACAAAATATTGTAAATATGTAGCTTAAATAATCAGTGTGTCGAAAGAGAAATCACAAGGGAAGCTAGAAGCTAACCTGATGTAACTGAAAATAAAATGTTGCACACCTAAACTTATAGGCTGCAGCAAAAGCAGCACTAAGAGGGAAATTTATAGCTGTCAATCATTTTTAAGAAGATCTCAAATCAGCAACCTAACTTTACACTTTTAAGGAACTAGAAAAAGTAAGAACCAACTAAATCCAAATCTAACAGCAGAAGGAAGTTGATACATAGTAGAGAGAGATAAAGTAGAGAACAGAAAACAATAGAGAAAATCAGTGTGGGAGAAAGATCAGCAAAACTGAAGAAGGTTTACTAGGATTAACTATGAAAAGCATTTGTTTTGGAATCGAACATTCAAAATGTATGTTTGCACCCTATTCTTCTTACTGTGATTGATAAAATTAAAATGTCATAATAAAATTATATGTCACCATTATTAGTCATGCAAATTTATTGTGAATACATTTGTACATGTCGTTTCTGTGACAGAGAGTTGTTGATTTCTACAAGCAGTAACCCATGCTCCTCCATCTACTGCAACTGCTTCACTGCTCGCAGAAACAGATGCTGAAAATGAGAAGATCCAAGGGCAGGATTGCTTAGAAAGAGAAAGAAAATACACAGGGGCACGTGTAGGATTAAGTTCAATTTTTTGTGGGTGAAACAACCACATCAGCTTTTAAAGAGGTGTTTATAAACTCAAATGCACCAGTGAATGCCTCTGAGGAAATGATATTTTCCCCCAGTACAAGTTCTATGCTTTTGGCAACCATGAACAGAGATTCAGAAAGACCTGTATTCTTGTCCTAGTTCTGCCATTACATCACAAGGTCTTGAAAAGTATTGCTAAATTATCTACACTTCAAATCAAATCAACAAAATTAGAAATGAAAAAGGATTTTTATCTGTGGTGAAACAGACCACCAGCCCAGGTGGGAGGCATGAGTCAAGTGCTCGGGCCTATTGGGCTGGGAAGATCCAGAGGAATCGGGTGGAGAGGGAGGTGGGATGGGAGACCGGGATGGGGAATTCGTGTAACTCTATGGCTGATTCATATCAATGTATGACAAAACCCACTGAAAAATAAAAATTAAAAAAAATAAATAAAAAAAAAAAAAAAAAGGAAGCTTGGAGATTGAGGAAAAGTGAGTAGCAAATAAAATATAAAACCGGAGGTATATATATGTGAATATTAACTTTGCAAAACAGTAATAGAAAAAGAAAAATTAAAAAAAAAAAAAAGAAATGAAAAAGGAGATGTTATAAGAGACAATGCAGAAATGCACAGGATTATAAGAGACTATTAAGAACAACTATATGGCAATAAAATGGATAACCTGGAAGGAATGGACAAATTCTTAGAAAAGTTCAATCTTCCACGACTGAACCAGGAAGAAATAGAAATTATGAACAACCCAATTACAAGCACTGAAATTGAAGCTGTGATAAAAAACATCTCCCCCAACACAAAAGCCCAGGACCTGGTAGCTTCACAGGAAAATTTTATTAAACATTTAGAGAAGAGATAATGCCTATCCTTCTAAAACTCTTTCAAAAAATTGCAGAGGAAGGAACACTCCCAAACTCATTCTACAAGGCCACCATCACCCTGATATCAAAATCAGACAAAGACAACACAAAAAAAGAAAACTACAGGCCAATATCATTGATGAACACAGATGCGAGAATCCTCAACAAAATTTTAGCAAACAGAGTTCATCAGCACATCAAAAAGCTCATACACCATGATCAAGTTGGGTTTATTCCAGGGATGCAAGGACTCTTCAATATAAGCAAGTCAAACAATGTGATACACCATATTAACAAATTGAAAGATAGAAACCATTATGATCATCTCAATAGATGGAGAAAAAGCCTTTGACAAAATTCAGCACCCATTTATGATTAAAACTCTTCAAAAAATGGGCTTAGAAGGAAACTACCTCAACATAATAAAGGCCATATATGATAAGCCTACACATTCTCAATGGTGAAAAACTGAAAGCATTCCCCCTAAGATCAGGAACAAGACAAGGGTCTTGTTCACACCCTTGTCTTGTTCACCACTACTATTCAACATAGTTCTGGAAGTCCTAGCTACAAGAGTCAGAGAAGAAAATGAAATAAAAGAAATCCAGATCAGAAAAGAAGAAGTAAAGCTCTCACTGTTTGCAGATGACATGATACTGTACATAGAAAACCCTAAAGGTAGTATCAGAAAATTACTGGAACTAATCAGTGAATTTAGCAAAGTTACAGGATACAAAATCAGTATACAGAAATCACTTGAATTTCTATATACTAGCAATGAAAAATCAGGAAGAGACATTAGGGAATCAATCCCATTCACCATTGCAACAAAAAGAATTAAATATCTAGGAATAAACTTACCTAAGAAGACAAAAGAACTGTACACAGAAAATTATAAGGCACTTATGAAAGAAATCAAAGATGACATAAACAAATGGAGAGATAGTCCATGTTCCTTGGTAGGAAGAATCAATACTGTGAAAATGACTATACTACTGAATACAATCTACAGATTTAATGCTATCCCTGTCAAATTACCAATGGCATTTTTCACAGAACTAGAACAAAAATTTTCACAGTTCATATGGAAACACAAAAGACCCTGAATAGCCAAATCAGTATTGAGGGGGAAAAAAATAAAAGGACCTAGAGGAATCTACCTTTCCAATTCAGGTTATATTACAAAGCTACAGTCATCAAGATAGTATGGTACTGGAACAAAAACAGAAATATAGACCAATGGAACAAGATAGAAAGCCTGGAAATAAACCCATGCACCTATGGGAACCTTATTTTTGACAAAGGAGGCAAGAATATACAATAGGGCAAAGATAGCATCTTCAATAAATGGTGCTTGGAAAACTGGACAGTTACATGTAAAAGAATGAAATTACAACACTTCCTAACACCATACACAAAGATAAACTCAAAATGGATTAAAGACCTAAATGTAAGACCAGAAAGTATAAAACTCTTAGAGGAAAACATAGGCAGAACAATTGATGACATAAATCAAAGCAAGATCCTCTATAACCCACCTCCTAGAGTAACAGAAATAAAAACAAAAGTAAGCAAGTGGGACCTAATTAAACTTAAAAGCTTTTGCACAGCAAAGGAAACTATAAGCAAGGTGAAAAGGCAACCCTCAGAATGGGAGAAAATAATAGCAAATGAAACAACTGACAAAGGATTAATTTCCAAAATATACAAGCAGCTCATGCAACTAAATACCAGAAAAACAAACAACCCAATCAAAAAGTGGGGAAAAGACCTAAACAGACATTTCTCCAAAGAAGACATACAGATGGCTAACAAACACATGAAAAGATGCTCGATATTGCTCATTATTAGAGAAATGCAAGTCAAAACAATGAGATATGCCCCCCACACAGGTCAGAATGGCTCTCATCAAAAATTCTACAAACAATAAATGCTGGAAAGGGTGTGGAGAAAAGGGAACACTCTTGCCCTGTTGGTGGGAATGTAAATTGATATAGCAACTGTGGAAGATGGTATGGAGATTCCTTAAAAAACTAGGCCTAAAACCACCATATGACCCGGCAATCCCACTCCTAGGCGTATACCCTGAGGAAACCAAAATCGAAAGAGACACATGTATCCCAGGGTTCATTGCAGTACTATCTACAATAGTTAGAACATGGAAGCAACCTAGATGTCCATCCACAGATGAATGGATAAATAAGTTGTGGTATATATACACAATGGAATATTACTTGGTCATAAAAAGGAGAACATTTGAGTCAGTTCTAATGAGGTTGATGAACCTAGAACCTATTATAAAGAGTGAAGTGAGTCAGAAAGAGAAAGACTAATACCATATTCTAACACACATATATATATAGAATCTATAAAAATGGTACTGAAGAATTTATTCACAGGGCAACACTGGAGAAACAGACATAGAGAATAGACTTATGGACAAGGGGAGAGGGGAGGGTAGGGTGAGCTGTATGGAAAGAGTAACATGGAAACTTATATTACCATATGTAAAATAGATAGCAGACAGGAATTTGCTGTGTGGCTCAGGAAACTCAATCAGGGGCTCTGTGTCAACCTAGAGGGGTGGGATGGGAGGGAGACGGGAGGGAGGTTCAAAAGGAGGGGATACATGTATACCTATGGCTGATTGATGTTGAGGTTTGACAGAAAACAGCAAAATTCTGTAGAGCAATTATCCTTCAATAAAAAGTAAGTTAATTAAAAAAAATCATCTGTACTTCAAAGTTCCCCTTCGTACAATTTGAGTCTGGATCCCATAGTCTATTTCTTCTCCTAACCCAAATTTGTAATCATATTTTATAAGAATTCCTGCTGCATTCTTTAGTTACTGTGTTTTTCCTTTCATTATAAAGATACAATTACTCGGAGAGTGAAGTAGTCTCTTATGAACTAATTTGGTACAATTGGATGGTATTTTAAGTGTGTAGGTCACATGCAACTTGAAAACTGCTCATTTTTCATTCTTATAATTAGTGCCAAAGACTATGAAAAAGAACTTGCATTGAAATATGAACTAGTGACATTTTGTATTTTAGTAACACGACTCATGACATGAGTAGCCTAGTGCAAATGAGAGAACCTGAATCAATATTATACTTGTTACCTTTAACTACATGATTTAATATTCTAGTAAAATAATAAATCTAGTACTCGGAGAAGTCAGTATTACATCTGCTGAAAGTGTCTGTGTTACAGCTTTTATTAAATTGAGCATCATCCATAAGTCCTTTGAAGAGTAATAATACTTGAAATGCCTAAAAATAGGTCAGTATGACTGTACGTTAATTGCCATACTTCTTCGTGACATGCACTTATCTAAGGCTTATTTTACTTACTGTATTTTTGAAGATAAATGCAAATCAAATGCATGCTTATAACAAACAAATAAGTATTAAAACTTTAATTAGGCAGCATCCTTATATTTAAATGAGAACTATTTCCAGAAATAATTTAATCCAGGTGTTTTCTGTCTGTCAACTGTAGGTTTGGGGGGAAGAAATAGTCTGAATAATTTTACATCCATTGTAAAACCTCAAGTTTCCCAACTGCAAGGATCTTTCTGTCTCAGTTTCTCTGCCCTACAAGTTACTGAAACAGTCAGTTGATATAAACTTCTATTTTGAAATTCAAGGTGTGTTGTATAGTTTATTGAATGTCACTCCCTGAGATATTTTATGGGACTGGAGTAAAGATTGTGAGGAAGATGGGCCCACAAAGTCCCTTCAGTTCAGTCACTCAGTTGTGTCCGACTCTTTGCGACCCATGGACTGCAGCTTCTCTGCAAGGACACCAGGACGCCAGTCTTCCCTGTCCATCATCAACTCCCGGAGCTTGCTCAAACTCATGTCCATCGAGTCGGCAATGCCATCTAACCACCTCATGCTTTGCCATCCCCTTCTCTTTCTGCCTTCAATCTTTCCCAGCATCAGGGTCTTTTCCAGTGAGTCAGTTCTTCACATCAGGTGGCCAAAGTATTGGAGCTTCAGCTTCAGCATTGGTCCTTCCAATGAATATTCAGGACTGATCTCCTTTAGGATGGACTGGTTGGATCTCCTTGCAGTCCAAGGGACTCTCAAGGGTCTTTTCCAACACCACAGTTCAAAAGCATCAATTCTTCGGCACTCGGCCTTCTATATGGTCCGACTCCAAAATCCATACATGACTACTGGAAAAACCATAGCTTTGACTAGACGGACCTTTGTTGGCAAAGTAATGTCTCTGCTTTTTAATATGCTGTCTAGCTTGGTCACAGCTTTTCTTCCAAGGAGCAGCGTCTTTTAATTTCATGGCTTCAAATTCCCTAAGGAAGTCCGTGTTCCTGAGTCTCAGGGGCCGGAGGAGGTGTGGTCAAAATAGACCTGTCTGCTTTCACGCCCACTGTGAGCTCTACCTGCCCTGCCCTCAGGCGTTCCCTGGTCCTTTGTGGTTTTCACCATTAATCTTGTGAAAATTAGGTGAGACGCATTTTGCCACCCAGCTCTACCAAAGCACCTCCACAGTATAGGGAAACCTAGTTATTTAAAATGCATCTGTATGTATCCCTTTTCACAATATGGTTCAGAATTCAGCACTTGGTTTGAATGTCTGTGCAACAAATCAGATTTTCATTCTACCAGAGGGCTTAGCTGTGTGAAGGAATTTTATATCAACACCCTTTGTAAAATGAATAATCATTTTTCATCCTACATTAGATCAGCAGTTCTCAAACAGGGTTGATGTGCCCCCACTCCCCATGGATACGGTAACATCAGGAGGCATTTCAGGTTGTTACAGACTGGCAAGAAGCGTCTTCAGAGCCTCACGGACAGAAGCCAGCAGGCCACGAGGTGCAGGCCAGCTCTGCCCACAGGGATTGTCTGGCCAGGATGTCAGTCATGCCCACTTTGAGAAACCTAGTCCTAACTGTGTCTACTTGTTCAGTCAAGGAATGCACACCAACTGTTATAAACAGGACATTTTGTCACTTTTCATGCTGAAGTAATAATCAATTCAACAGGAAGTTTAAAAAGTCCAGAAAGAACGTGTACCTGTCTCTCAGATTCTCCAGGAGGATAATGACTCAGGTGCTTATGGGACAGCATTAAGACCAGGAAATTGACAGTGATGTCATCTACAGATTTCACCGGGTCTCACATGCACTGTGTGTGTATGTGTGTGTGTGGTTTTGTGACATCTTTTCACTTGTATTTGACCACCATAGTCAAAATGAAGAACTTTTGAGACTTCTCTGGTGGTGCAGTGGCTGAAATTCCACACTACCAATGCAAGGGTCCAGGTCTGATCCCTGGTCAGGGAACTAGATCCCACTTGCCACAACCAAGACCTGTCTCAGCCAAATAAATAAGTAAATATATATATATATATATATATATATTTTTAGAAAAGGCGCACAACTGTTTCATCACCACGAAAACCTCGCCTGGGGCACTGCTATGTAGTTGCACCATCACACTGTCTGGCTGATTTTTATCAGCCTCTATTTTGCATCTCTGTAATTTTTCATTTCCAGAATGTTATATAAATGAAAGCATATGCTAGGTAACCTTTCAAGATTGGCTCTTTGAAAGGGCAGGAGTACTTTTAAAAACAAGAAACGAATATTTTGTCAGACACTTGACCTGAATTTTCCCATTAAAATTTCACAGTGGCTCCCTGTATCAATTAGGAATTATATTTCACTCTGAGTCATGAAAGAGCAGAAAATAGTGGCTTATCAAATTAAAGAGTTTTTTTATGTGATGAAAAATGTGGAGATAGATGTTTTAAGATTAAGTTGTCTTCATATAATTTCTGCACTCTTTTTTGGCATTTTATCTGCTCTCCTAGTAGTTGGCTGTCAATCTGACCTGTACAAGAAAGAGCTGCGATCTTAGCCACGTTCTCTTGGAAGGAAGAAGGGAGACAGAATGGGACAGTCTTGCCCCTGAGGCTTCTAAGAAGCCTCACCCAATTCCACTTACATGTCTAAGAAAGATTTGTCACCTGGACACCCCTGGTGGAGAGAGGTCATTGGAATCATGGGTGTTTAGCATGTTGACACTCCAGAGAAAAGCAAGGATGGGTCATTAAGAAAAAGCAAGATAATAGCTGGTGTTATGTAGGCAAGTAGAGTTGTCTACCACAAACCTTTACATCAATTTTACAGGTAAAGGAACTGTGTATTAGGTTGACATTGAAGGTGACCCAGTTAATAAAGGGTAATTTGGCCTTGAAGCCAGGTCTGATTGATCCCCAAACCCACACTTTCAGTCACTCTGCTTTCTGTAGGTCTCGTGGGCTCTGCACTGAGATGAGGGTGATTTTAGGAAACCAGAGAACAAGGGATCTGTAGTAGTCTGGCTCTCCAGAGAGACAGAACCAGTAGGGTGTGTGTGCGTGAATGAGAGACGAGATTTATTGTAGCAGCTGGCCCACACAATTATGGAAACTAGGAACACCACAGTTGCTGTCTGTAACCCAGGAGAGCCAGTGATGCAAGGCCAGACCAGCGTCCCATCTCAAGCTGGCAGATAGAGCGAATTCAACCTCCCCCCACCTTTTTGTTCCACTTGGCCCCTCAGCAAGTTGGACGGTGCCTCCACATTGGGGAGGGCAATCTGCTTTTCTCAGTTTTCCTATTTAAACGCCAGGAACACCCTCACAGACGCACCCAGGAATACTCTCTGCCCGGGTCTCCAGTGGGCCAGTCAAGGTGAAAGGTAAAACTGCCCACCTCAGGGCCACCCTCTTGGGCCAGAAACCTGGCCTTGTTGGAGATACCTGGGAGCCTCTTCCTCACAAAGGAGAACATAATGCAAGAGGCACCGAAAGAGGAGAATGTGAGTTAATCTCCAGGGTCCACCTGGATGATATCAAATACGTGTGGGCACAGAATTCACTTCTCAGGGCAAGAATAATTTGCCTCCTTATGTCTTTTCTGTTTCCTTTTAGGTGAGCGTGGTCTAGACCAGGGGTCCCCAACTGCTGGGATCTAATGCCTGATGATACGAGGTAGAGCTGATACAATAATAATAGAAATAAAGTACACCAAAATGTAATACTCTTGAATCATCCCTCCCCCCAAGTCATACCCCCCATTTCAGTCCGTGGAAAAGTTGTCTTCCACAAAACTGATCCCTGGTGCCCAAAAGATTACGACCACTGGGCTAGACCTACTATGAACTCTAAAACCTTCTTACTGACCAGTGAATAGTCTGTGATGTCCATGAAGGTAGGCACTCGCAGTCCCTCTGACTCTGTCTGCATCAGGCAGAAGATATAAAATATTGATGGGAAGTTACTGTGGGAGAATTAAGTCTATTATCTGTAAAATAACATATTGCCTTAGAATGAACGCAAGACAGTGATTCATCAGTGGCATTCCTGGGCCCTTACTGTTCGTAGGAGTTTAGTTTGAATGTTTTATATCTGACACTTGGTCCAGAGAGCAAATTCTACAGAATAACCAATCTATAGCAATATATTTGCTGTATATAAACTGTGTGGGAAGTTTAACCACTTATAATTTAAAATATACTTACCTTTGGAGAGGGCTTTATTTCTCCTGACTCACACAAAAGGGATTTGCAGTGTCCATTTACACAAAAATTATTCTCCAAACATTTTCCCTCTCTGGAAGAATGTGTCTTTTTCTATTTGCTTTTACTGTGATAGCTTTATGTTATAAGACAAATTGTATTCTATAGAGAATTTAGGAAGGGAAAACTATTTATTCTTATGACTGATAGAGAAAAGTCAAAAATCCTGCATGGGGCTATTAGCTATAAACATGAGTTAAATACCCCTTTGCTGCTTCCAATGTCTAAAGTGAGAGTACAGGTAATTTCTTTAACCTGAATTGACGACTCAGCATTTTGATCTCTCTGTGAAGCTAGGTATATCCAGGTTACTAATTGTTTGATCTGGAGTAAGTTATTTAAGCTGTACAATGTGTTTGCACAACTACAGAGACGGGCTGCTTCTACCATTTTGAAAGAGCTGTTGTCAAGTTTATAACAATGTATGTGAGGCAACCGGGGTGTGCCCCGTGTGTTCTGTCATGGAAACCCAGATGATGACAATCCCTAATGGGGGCTTTGCGACCCAGGGCACAGTTCCTGCATTAGCTTTGTGGTGAGCAGCCAAGTGCTCCATTAGAAATTCTCATGGTGCACTGTTCCCATTCATTTCTTCTAAGAAGTGCTTTACAACATATAGATGTTAAAATCTGTATGGGTCTTAGGAAACTGGGTAAATAGAGCAGCATTTAATTCCATCGATCGTTGTCGTGATAAGATTGATAACGTGTCAGGAAAGAGGCTTTGAAGGTACAATAAGCACCTCGGTGCCGGGCTTCCTCCTCTGTTGCCTGAAGTGTCAACAAAGGCAAAGGCTTCCACCAGGATTTTCAGAGTAAAATCAATGGCATGATACAGTGCTTCTTATCATAGCGGATGGCCTGCTACGTCCTGCTGTCAGTTATATAGCTCGGCTTGCAGATTTTTGTGAACTCAGGGCCTGAGATATCACCATGATTACCTTGAAATTAAACCCACTGTAGCAAAACCCACTACAATATTGTAAAGTAATTAGCCTCCAACTAATAAAAATAAATGAAAAAAAAAAATAAATAAATAAACCCACTGTGGAATCATGATCCTTACTCAGCTTCCCAGATTGCTTTTGAAATGCTGCCCTTCTTGCTGAAAATGCTGATTCCCTCTCACCTGGCCTGCTGCTCTGAGAGTTCCTAGCCCAAGTGCTTTTCAGGCTCTCAGCACACAGCAATACCATCTCGCCCAAAGAAGGTCAGATTCCGGGTGGTTTCTGACTGGCACAGTCCCAGACAGACCAGAAAACCCTACTGTTAATGCTTCAGGACCCAAGACTCGCTGTGAATAGCTTGTGATGTATACATACATAATGCAGTGAACTGGGGCTTAAAATGAGATGCTCACTCGCAATGAGACGCTACAGCACACCTAGTGGAATGGCCCAAATCCAGAATCCTAACCTTACCAAACGCTGACGAGGATGTAGAGCAACGGAATTCTCATTCACTGCTGGCGGGACTGCAAAACCACACAGCCCTTCTGAAAGAGAGTTGGGAAGTTTCTTATAAAACCGAATATTATACTCCATACCCTTTCTGTACAATCCAGGAATACTTATTGGTATTCACCAAAAGGAGTTGGGAATTTATGTCCACACACAAACCTGCACACAAATGTTTAAAGCAGCTGTATTCATTGTTGCCAAAATTGGAAGCAACCAAGATGCCCTTCTGTGGGTGATGGATAAGTAAATGGTGGTTCATCCAGACAATGAAATACTCAGCACTGAAAAGAAATGAGCAAAAAGGGAGAAAAAAAGAAATGAGACATTAAACCATGAGAAGACACAAAGGAAAGTTAAGTGCATGATACTAAGTTTACAAAACCGATCTGAAAAGGCTATATATACTGTATGATTCTAACTATATGACTTTCAGGGAAAGTAGTATAGAGACAATATAAAAATGAGTGATCATCAGGGGTTGGGGGAGGGAGGCATGAACAGGTGAAGCACAGAGGATTTTAGGGGCAGTGACACTACTCTGTATGATACCATCGTGGTGAATATATGTCACTATATGTTTGTCCAAACCCATAGGCTGTGCAAGACCAAGAGGGAAACTTAAACTGTGACTCTTCGTGATGATGACATTTCCGTGTATGTTCACCAGTCACGATAAACATACCATCTGGTGGAGATGTTAATAATGGGAGAGGCTGTGCATGAATGGGAAAGGAGGTGTTTGGGAGGTTACTATACTGACCGCTCTAACAAGACTAAGGTCCTTACAGTAAGTAAATGAAAAAGAGACTCTTGCATGATACACAGACACTATATGAAAATCAGACGTCAGTATCTATAAGTAAAGTTTTGTTAGAAAGCAAAAAAGAAAGAGGTATTCTTTCTAGTTAGCTTCTAACAGTCTGCAGAGCGTGAGCCAAGCAGAAACATTCATAGGTTGGATTAGAAATAAAAGCATGGCTGATATTTACACCATGTTGTTTCCCTGGGGCATGCAGTGAGTACACAGCCATATAATTTTAGGAACTTTTTGCATTAAACAATACTGAGCTTACTCTTTTTTTTTTTTAACTCTATCAAAAATGGTTTATAAACACAATAATTTTTATTTAACTATAGTTAAGATATAACATTGTGTTAGATTCAGGTATACAGCTTCAGGTTTCTTTATATTATAGGTTATTACAAGATATTGAATGCAGTTCCCATTGTTAGACAGTAAATACTTACTGTTTATTAAGTATAACAGTATTGAAATAAAAATGAAGTTGTCAAAGTTAAGCAAACTAATAGCATACCTTGAGAAGTCTCTAAACACGGGTGATTTGGTTTCCACCTTAGAAATCGCATGCTTTGAATGTGCCTATGTGTCTGTGTGTTTTGGGTACTACACTGCCTTTCTGAGCTCCCTTCCACAACTGGGCAATCTGGACTATAAGGGGCTTACTCTCTCTGAGGCTTAAGTTCTATAATGAGGTTGGAAGCATGTAGATTTGTAATAAAAACTTTTCTTCCAAAATTCTACATCCTGTACTCTGAGTCAGAATGAAATGTTACAACAGAATAGAGTAATTTGGGTAAAGCAAAAATAATTGGTGTTGTTTGTTGTTCATTGAGATGGTAGGATGGCATCACTGACTCGATAGACAAGAGTTTGGGCAAACTCAAGGAGATAGTGAGGAACAGGGAAGCCTGGTGTGCTGTAGTCCACAGGGTCACAAAGAGTTGGACATGACTTAGTGACTGAACAATAACAACTTTTGTCAGCAAAGTGATGTCTTTGAGAAACCTGTATGCTTTTTAATACGCTGTCTACGTTTGATATACCTTTTTTTCCAAGGAGCAAACACCTTTTAATCTCATGGCTGCAGCCACCATCCACAGTAATTTTAGAGCCCAAGAAAGTAAAATCTGTCACTGTTTCCACTTTTCCCCCATCTATTTCCCATGATGTGATGGAACCAGATGCCATGATCTTAGTTTTCTGAATGTTGATTTTTAAGGGAACTTTTCCACTCTCTCTCCTCATCAAAAGGCTCTTTATTTCCTCTTCACTTTCTGCCATTAGAGTAGCATCATCTGGATATCTGAGGTTGCTGATATTTCTCCTGGTAATCTTGATTACAGCTTGTGATTCATCCAGCCCAGCATTTCTCATGGTGTACTCTGCATGTCAGTTAAATATGCAGGGTGACAATATACAGACTTAACATACTCCTTTCCCAATTTGAACCAGTCTGTTGTTCCATGTCCATTTCTAACTTTTGCTTCTCATCCTGCATACAGGTTTCTCAGAAGACAGGTAAGATATTCTTGTCTCTAAGAATTTTCCACAGTTTGTCGTGATCCACACAGTCAAAGGTTTTAGAATAGTCAAGGAAGCAGAAGTAGATGTTTTCAGGAATTCCCTTGCTTTTTCTGTGATTAAATGGATGTTGACAGTTTGATCTCTAGTTTCTTTGCCTTTTGTAAATACAGCTTATATATCTGGAAGCTCTCAATCATGTACTGCTGAAGCCTAGTTTGAAGGATTTTGAACATTACCTTGCTAGCATGTGAAAGCAGTGCAATTATAGGGTAGTCTGAATATTCTTTGGCTTTGCCTTTCTTTGTGATTGGAATGAAAATTGACCTTTTCCAGGCCTGTGGCCATTGCTGAGTTTTCCAAATCTGCTGGCATATTGAGTTCAGCACTTTCACAGCATCATCTTTTAGGATTTGAAATAACTCAGCTGGAATTCCATCACCTCCACTAGCTTTGTTCCTAGTGATGCTGCCTAAGGCCCACTCGACATCATACCCCAGGATGTCTGACTCTAGGTGAGTGACCACACTGTAGTGGTTCTCTGGGTCATTAGGACCTTTATTGTAGAGTTCTTCTGTGTGTTCTTGCCACTTCTTCTTAATATCTTCTGCTTCTTAGTATCTTCTGTTAGGGCCTTGACATACCATTCATTATTTTGCCCATCTTTGCATGAAGTGTTCCCTTGGTATCTCCAATTTCTTGAAGAGATCTCTGATCTTTCCAATTCTATTGTTTTCCTCTATTTCTTTGCATTGTTCACTTAAGACGGCTTTCTTATCTCCCCTTGCTGTTTTCTGGAAGTCTGCATTCAGATAACTATATCTTTCCCTTTCTCCTTTGCCTTTCACTTCTCTTCTTTTCTCAGCTGTTTCTAAGACCTCCTCCAACAACCACTTTGCCTTCTTGCATGTCTTTCTCTTGAGGATGGTACCACAGTTATTGCAGAGTTTCTTGTAGAAATGTCACCACACTGTGGTCTCCTTATGGCATAAGGGTTATGAGTGAAGACACTGAGTTGGATAGATGTGGCATTTTCAAATATGCAACACCCCTGACTACAAATACGGAGAACACACAATACATTTAGATGCCTGCAACTTTGTCATCTCTGCTACTGCTGCTGCTAAGTCGCTTCAGTCGTGTCCGACTTTGTGTGGCCCCATAGACGGCAGCCCACCAGGCTCCCCCATCCCTGGGATTCTCCAGGCAAGAGTACTTGAGTGGGGTTTTGTCCTCTCTAAGGCATGTAATTTATTTCTTAGAAGACAGTCTTCTAAGTTGTCTCCTAACTTAAGAAGTTAAAACAGAAAACACTATTAAGTTATTTTGAATATCTGGAAGCATTAATGTCATTATTTACTTGAGAGAAGAGATCGCCACTCATGTACTGTATTGCTAATAGTTGTGTGTGCGTGTGTGTGTGTGTGTGTGAGATTCATTTCACCACTCAAGAACTAACTAGGGCACCTATGCCTTCAATTCAATCCAGATGCTAAGCAAAATAAAGATAATTTTTATATCTACCTACACACTTATCTGAACCATATAGCTTGGGTTCTTATGCAACACAGAAATTTAACTAACCCTGCGTATCTAAGCTTCAAATGTTGTTTGTGTTTGCCACTTTTCAGGAAGAGTTCCTACTTTCCTATCATTATCAAGGTCATGGATAACAGTCTCTGAAGACTAGTCACATGACTTTGAAGGATATAATAAAATATCATTAAAATATTAGAATAGAGTTGCTCAGCTTCCCTTTCTGCTATTTTTGTGACAATAAACTCAATGAAAAACTTTGAAATTTAAGACTGTTTTCTTCTATCCTTTCAACGTTTTCCTCTTTCAATGTACTTTCACAGGACTATAGATTTTATTTTTCAGTAAATTAGATGGATATTGTAAAAACTTATAAAAATTCTGCTAGCAGCATTAATATATTATAAATATAATTAAGATGTGGTCTTATTTATAGGAAGATAAGCTCTTCTCAGGATAAGCATGCATGCCCTGTTGCTAAATCATGTCTACCTCTTTGTGACACCCATGGTCTATAACCCACCAGGCTCCTCTGTTCGTGGGTTTTCCAAGACAAGAATACTGGAGTGGTTGCCCTTTCCTCCTCCTGGGGCTTTCCAGGTGGCACTAGTAGGAAAGAACCTGCCTGCCAATGAAGGAGGCATAATATATGCAGGTTCGATCCCTGGGTTGGGAAAATCCCCTGGAGGAGGGCATAGCAACTCACTTCAGTATCCTTGCCTGGAGAATCACCATGGACAGAGGAGCCTAGCTGGCTACAATCTATAGGGTCAAAAAAGGTCAGACATGACTGAAGTGACTTGGCGCGCATTCTCCAGGGGATCTTCCCGACCCAAGGATCAAAGCCGTGTCTCCTGTGTCTCCTGCATTGGCAGGTGGATTCTTTACCACTGAGCCATCTGGGAAGCCCTCTTAGGATAAGACGTCACCATAATTTAGGACAATTCTATACTCTAGTCCATGGGGTCACAAAGAGTCAGACATGACTGAGCACATACACATACTTGCAAGACTTAGAATAGAAACACATGGAACAGAGTTATTACTTACTGAGCACCTACTCTGTGCTATTTGTCTTATGTTTCCACATTTCTTCTTTGTTAAAACTCCTACGCTTCACAGATGAGGAACTTGTGAAGATTAGAGATCTTTTGGTCATTCTTTTAGCTCTGCCTAACTTTAACATGTAAATATCAAAGTAGAATTGTGCCATTCTGGGTTACATGTCAGTGGTGTGTTACATGAACAAGGGGTGATGAGGTCCTTTGCTGTTGTCCAAGCAGAGAATAACTGGGAAACTAAAAAATAAAATGATTAAAGATAACTTGCATAGGAAGTGTTCAAGAAATGCCTATACTTCTTGGAAGGAAGTTATAAGTCATGCTTACCTGTAGGTGAATGATTTTGGTTCTGATTTGCATTCTCTGACTGTTGCTTTCAAATGCTTGTGTGTCTTGCTCATCCTCTAGCTATGAAATGGTCACAGAAGGTATCTTAAGTATTCTGAACTTTCTTCACACCCTAAGTATTAACCCCTCATACTCTGGGTGGATTTAACCATGTTTGAAAGTAAAGCCATTTTTCACCATTGAGGGTAATGTTTGCTGTGGGTTTGTCATATATAGCTTTTATTATGTCGAGGTACGTTCCTTCTATTCCTGCTTTCTGGAGAGTTTTAATCATACATGGATGTTGAATTTTGTCAAAGGCTTTTTCTGCATCTATTGAGATAATCATATGGTTTTTATCTTTCAATTTGTTAATGTGGTGTACTACATTGATTTGTGGATATTAAAGAATCCTTGCATTCCTGGGATAAAACCCACTTGGTCATGATGTATGATTTTTTTAATTCATTTGAATCAGTTCTAAAGAGATGGATGAAACTGGAGCCCATTATACAGAGTGAAGTAAGCCAGAAAGATAAAGACCAATACAGTATGCTAACGTATATATATGGAATTTAGAAAGATGGTAATGATAACCCTATATGCAAAACAGAAAAAGAGACACAGATGTACAGAACAGACTTTTGGATTCTGTGGGAGAAGGCGAGGGTGGGATGTTCTGAGAGAATAGCATCGAAACATGTCTATTATCAAGGGTGAAACAGATCACCAGCCCAGGTTGGATGCATGAGACAAGTGCTCAGGGCTGGTGCATTGGGAAGACCCAGAGGGATGGGGTGGGGAGGGAGGTGGGAGGGGGGATCGGGATGGGGAACACATGTAACTCCATGGCTAATTCATGTCAATGTATGGCAAAAACCACTACAATATTGTAAAGTAATTAGCCTCCAACTAATAAAAATAATAAATTAGCCTCCAACTAGTAATAAATAAATAAATAAACACCAACAACCAAAAAAAAGCAATGTCCTTTCACAACTGGAAAAAAAAAGAAGGTAAAGCAAGTGGGTCATAGCCAGTTTTAGAGACAAAAGCAAATGCATGGAGATTAAAGCTACAGAGAATATTTAAGTGGAAATAAAAAAGAAAAAAAAAAGATTGCACAACTTTGTCTGTCCTTGATGATCAGCTCCTCTGCCAGAAATAAGGATACTCAAGATCTGAAGAAAGTTCAGGAGATTTGGGAGTATTTCTGAAGAGGTTGAATAAGGAAACATATCTACTAGAGGAGATCATAAGCATCCAACTCTCATTCTTTCCAGCAAATACATAAAAATAGCAAGCAGGACAATCTGTCTTTGAATGAGATGAGACAGATATTTTTTAGGAAAACCCATTACTGATAAAACATAACTTCCATATGCAGAGAAAAATAAAATGTTGATAATTTTGCCAATCAGAGATAATTAATCATTGTGTTTAAAATTAAGGAATGCTCATCTTGTTAAACATACATGCTTTTATTCTTAATTTTAGGTTACCCAAATATTTGCACAGGGGACAGTAAAGCACAAAAGTAAAATTCTCTAATTTTGGTTTGTAAAGGATTTTTTAAATGTTGCAGTAAAATCGAAGGTTAGCTTGCAAATAGCTTAAAAGGAGATAGTTTATCTTCCAATTTAAAAATGTCATATTCTGAGTTTGGAACAAAATAAAGGAAAAGTATGAGGAAATTCACTAACGCTTCTTTTAAGTGTTTTATGGATTCCTTGTAAGTACTACAGTTGTATTGTCACTAGCAGAACTGGAGATCTAAATGGCATTTATCAGGTTGACTTATCCAGAATGTGCATGGTGTCTAGTCTCCTCTAATAATCAATTCCAGCAAACAGAACACGCAGTGAAGTGCTCAGTCCCATAGTCCTCGGTGGAGTTTGAGAAAGACTGCAACAACTTATTTAAATTACTCTATGGGGCATGGTTAGTTCTTTCTCCTTTGTTTCTTTTGTTTCTTCCTTTCATTTTTCATATCCTACATTAACTCCAAATTCTGAGCTGTTTTGAAATGTTGTACTATTGCCTTCTAATTGACTCTTACATGGAAGAGTGCATTTTACTTGATGGAAATTAATCCTTACCTTTCAGTCACTTTTCAGTGTTCTTACTTGAATCTACTGATGCCATTTAACAAAGACAATATTGTTTCTACATGCTGTCAGAAAAAAAAAATCATATACACTTGTGTATCTTCTATCTACAATCCAATAGCATTTGAAATGTCTAAAATTAAAGAGCCATTTTCTACATGTTGCTAATGTACAGCTCCACATTTTAAGCTCCAGAATTTGCAACTATCCTCAGCTGCTGGCTGAATTAAATAATTACATTTTATATGATTTTCTTTTATTTAAAAGGAATATATATATATATATATATATATATATATACATACATACACACACACACATATATTCATTTAGGAAAATTGGAAGAGTGCAAAAAAGTAGAAAAAAAGAGAATCAATCATTGGTCCATAATCCATTGATAGCCATGCAGCATTTTGGTATATTTTTACACCAGAATTCCTGCTACATCAGTGTTTCTGGGTTCTAAGAATCTGCATTTTTAATAATATCACTAATTAATAATCACACAGAAGTTATTGATGTACGTGGTCTATGAATTGTGTTCTGAGAAACATGCTACAAGATAATTTAAACTTCATGGATACTGGAGAGAGGTAGTGCACATTTTCAAGAAAAGAACAGTTATGTTCAAATTTGTTTAAAGGGTAAAACTATAATGGACTGTTAAGGTTGTATATGATGGATAATTTGAATGAAAGGAGAGTGAACAGTTACCAGACTGTTGATAAAGCGCAGCCCAAGGCCAAGGCACATATTTGAGTTAGAACTAACTGAAATTTATCAAGTGTATAGTGTCTATCACATACTATTTTAGGTGTTCTATGCATGTTCATTTCTTTCTTCCCTACAGTAATCCTATAAGTGATATTATTCTGCATGTCACTTAGATAAGGAAAGGGAAGCATACGTAATTGAATTTACTTATGCAAATCATACAGCTAGTAAATTGCAAAACCAAAATTCTAAGCCAGAGGAGGTTCAGGACCTCTGCTGACCAGCCGTGGGCCTCTTCCTACACCATTTACAATCCCCAGAAAGCATACTTTGGAAGAGCCCCAATGAACTTACCGTTCGTCAATGACCACAGAAATAAGCTTTTTTGTTTCTTAATTAGTGCGTTTTTGTATGGGCAGCTGTAGGCCAAACAATGTGTGAGCATTGTTCAAAATATTTTCTGAAATAAATATGTACAGGTGTGGGATGTTTACGTAGACTTGAAATGTAGTAGATTTTCTCTGCATGTTTGGTAGCTAGAACAAAGTGCTGCCCAAGTTTTGCTGTAGAATAAATTGGTGGAAAGAATCTTCCAGTATCAAAATCAAAAGGAGTCTTTATTCTACTAATTGAAAAAACTGACATGACAAGAACCATTCTTTTATTTTTGTTGTTGTTGTTGGTAAAACTGAGAAGTTGAACCACCATTAAATTCATTCATTATGAATTTAATGAATAAAATCTAATTCATGAATAAGTAGTTTACTAGCTAGCAGTTCTTAGGGATGGAATAGGTGAGTGTGAGCATGCCCATAAAATAAACCATTCTTACCCTTAATGAATAATGCCATATAAAAAAAGAAAAATTTCTAGAATACTCAGGCATGCTGGAATGTTGCAGATATTTGTGAGTATAATTTTTTCCCCTTATTCTGAAGGGCATCAACTTGATTTTGCTTTGTACAACTTTAGAGCTATTTTGGTTTATGCTAACGTGAGGCTATCAACCTTTGACTAGCTTTAGAGTCTAAAGTTAAACCCTGTATATGTGTGATAGTCCCAGGTTTTTTAGGTTAAAAGGTATACCTGGGAAAGATAAGTGCATTGATTCAGCAAATATTTATACACAAACAGTGCTGAACCCAGTAGTTAAGAAAAGCAAAATGACTCCTGTTTTCTTAGATTTTGCACTCTAATTGGAAAGACAGAAAATGAGCAGATAGATGATAGATGGATACATAGATACATAGGATACAGAGATACATAGATAGACAGATACATAGGTAGATACATAGATGATGATTGATAGATTAAAAAAGAAAACTCAGATAATGTGAAGAGACTTTGGGGTGAAGATACTAGGTAATAAGCATGACTGCAAATGCTAACAGTGTTAGGATGGTATTCACAGGGTCAAAAAAGTCCCTTGAGAAAAAATACTCAAATTGGATCCCTGTAGGAGGGGCAGCCATGGCCAGGACTCAAGTCCAGTAAGAGGCTAACTATGTACAGTCCAGGAGTGAAGAGAGAACAGTTAGACATAGAGGACCTAAAGGAGGGGAAATCCTGTCTTGTATATCAAGGTACAAATTTGGGATCAAATAATAGATCACTCTTAAAAGTCATAGTTTGAAGCATTAATTCATATTCATCATTAGCTATTTCTACCTGACCTATTTTTTTCCTTGATGGAAATTTGTATATTTCTAGAGTTTTCCTTCCAGAACAGGAGATATTTATAGGCATAACTGAAGATGAGTTAAAAATGAGTGAATGAACCATGTAAAATGTCTGTGTAAACCATCGCTTTGTAGGGCTTGATCTGAAGCAGGACAAGGGCCGTCCATTCCCCTCATCCCATACATTGAAAGTGTCAGTATTTTCCAGTTTTGCACTTCTTCTCTTAACACATGTGTAGACCCCTCTACCTCCTGTTTACTTCGTAAACCCCAGGCTCTCTTAAGCTTCCTTTGTGTTCAGGAAGCAGAAGTAGGTGACGATGATATAGAGACATTTAAATGGCCCCACCAAAGCATATGTTGCCAGCATCCATGATGGATAACTATAGCAGTAGAACCTAGTCCACTGATGTTCACGTGGCAACATCTCCCTGCAAGCTTGACCTGAGGTTGGGTGGCTGCCTCTTTGCCACCTTTTTACAAATTGGCCAGCTGCTGTGACCCTCAGGCCTGAATGGATTCACACTACTTCACTGCAGGCTGTTACAGAAGCCAAGACAGAGTCAGGGTGTCAAAAATGCTGATGACTCCAGGTCATGTGATTCTTAGTTGTTTTTTTTTTTTTTCCCCTTTCTTTCTTTCTTGTTGGACAGTGGTCATTTATAAATTGGCCTATGAGAAAGATAAACATTTAAATGAAACCATCCTTGGATGCTGGGCTTCATAACCAATGTTGATACTGGTTTGCAACAGCTCCCAATTTCTACACCTGTTTCAAATTAGATTGCTAAAGTAGTATGTTCAGACCAACACTGCCATTTGAAGAGTTGACTTTTTAAATAAATTGTAATGACTGTATCACTAATGAGCCACCTTGGGAAGCCACCTCTGACATCTGGGGTTCAATCCCAGAAGTAAATAGGTTGCCTGATTCTTTGTCTAACCCTGTTACTCAATATGTAGAAATAAATGTACATGTTTTTAATTTTATCAACTCAACCCTTTCCTTTCTATATAACATCATTTATCTTTCTTAATTAGTTGCTTTATTTTGGCCATGTGCTCCCATTGCCCTTTTTGACACGCTGACTGTCTTGACTTGTGATCTTTGTTGCCGTGTGTGGGCTCTCTCTAGTTGCGGCCAACGGGGGCTGCTCCCTAGTTGTGTGTGAGCGTCTCACTGTACTGGCTTCTCTTGTTGCAGAACATGGGCTCTAGAGTGTGTGGACTCAGTAGTTGTGGTAAACAGGCTTTTTTGCCCTGCAGCATATGAGATGTTAGTTCCTGGACCAGGCATCAAACCTGTGTCTCCTGCATTAGCTGACAGATTCTTAACCACTGGACCACTGGGGAAGTCCCTATATAATGTGCTTTATATATGGAATTTAGCAAAATGGTAACGATAACCCTGTATGCGAGACAGCAAAAGAGACACAGATGTATAGAACAGTGTTTTGGACTCTATGGGAGAAGGTGATGGTGGGATGGTTTGAGAGAATAGCACTGAAACATGTATATTATCATAAGTGAAACAGATCACCAGCCCAGGTTGGATGCATGAGACAAGTGCTCAGGGCTGGTGCACTGGGAAGACCCAGAGGGATGGGATGGAGAGGGAGGCGGGAGGGGGGATCAGGATGGGGAACACATGTACACCCATGACTGATTCATGTATTTTAAAGTAATTAGCCTCAAATTAAAATAAATATATTAAAGAAACAACAGAGAACTTCAAAAAAATATTCTTTGGCTCATTCTTTTCATAGTTAAGTAAAATACCATTTAAATAACTCTTTAAAATGAATTCTGTTGTTTGAAGTATCTTTCAGCCAAGTTGGAGGTAAGCAGTGTGTTAGTAAAATACCAGAAATATTTCAGAATCTGCAAAATATTTTTCTTTTCCTTCCTATACAAAATAACCTCTTCACTAAATAAACATGCTAGAAACAACATTCTTTTTTCTTTTTATCTGGGACTCATAATCTTGATCCATCATCTCTAGGGTTTTATTTGTCAGAAATAAACAAAAGTAACTTTGGCATTTCTTGAAATTCATCTGTGTTACTGTATGGACCTCTCAGATTTCTTGAATAGTTCTATCAGATGATACATTCATATTTTGCTTTATTTTGTTTAAGCAGGGCCATAATGTACCATTTTTTTAGATCTGTTTTCAACATTACCCAGCTATAAAAAATGTGCCTTCCATTATTTTTCTAGTTGTCGATTTTGCCCCTTCAGTCCTGTAATTTTTCATAAGCTCCCATGTCTTCTGCCTTTATCCCTGGATCTGTAAGTTTCTCGTGCAATCCATTCATCTTTTAGTCCTTCAGAGTTCCAGCTAAGCTTTCCACATATCCCGGGTTGATAGATTTCAATGTTCTGTAAATGTTAATTCTTCATTTTACCACATCTAATAGCGCTCTGATTTATTCTACAGCAGTTATTGTATTGTGACTCTCAAATTCCCAATCTCTCATGTTTAATAACTATGCTGCCTTCTTTCATCCATCTGGGAATACATTTCAATAATCTTCCAAACAATGCTTCTGGTTCTCTGGTTGCTTCATTTCAGGAATTAATGAAATTCTTGCAGAGATCTCACTAGTTTATTCTCTTATTTTACTCAGTAAACCATTTTAATGTTCCTCCATCACTGCTTTGGAGTTTGTTTGGTCTCCCAGGTAAGCTGGTTAGTCTTTGTTGCACTGTAAGTATACTCTGTCTCTGACAGTTTTATTGACATTTTGATGATTTTTGCTTGAGGGTGTTCTTTATAATGTTAGTCCCTGTCATCTTCATCCAACACCCAATTCACTTCTTTTTCTGAAATGTTGTGGATCTGACTTTAATTCTTGAGAATCCATAGTATTGTGTCTCAGTATTTTTCCAAGACAAGTTTCTTAGGAGAAGCACAATTCTACTGAAATAAAAAGGGAGGTGTGTAGTTGGAAACATTTGTCTGGAAATAAAATGACAGAGGATTCCTTTCTGGATAAAATTGATATTAGAAATTGCTAAGTCAGAATGAAGAGAACCAGGGTTTTCCTTGGATATAAAGACTTGTGAGGTTTGAAATAATACAGTCCCTCAAGCTGGTGGCAGAATGTGGCCTGGCCTGGTGGACGTGAGGAGTTTCCTGTGAAAGAAACCAATGAAGATGGTGATGACACAGCTATTGCTAACCTAGTGTCTGCTGCATCACTGCATGATGCACACACCTGGCTGCATCCTGCTTTTAATCCTCAGCACCCAGATACTCGGGAGGCCTGATGTCAGGGATAAAGGTCCCCGTAGGTGCGTCACAGAGAGAATGAATGTTTAATTTATTTTCAGTTACTGCTGAGAGAAGGGAATTGACAGAGGATGGCCTTCAGGACGCATTTTGTTTTTGTTTTTGTGCTAGCTTGCTTCAGTCATGTTCGACTCTGTGACCGCCATGGCTCCTCTGCCCACGAAATTCCAGGTGAGAATTCTGGAGTGAGTTCCACCTACATACTCCAGGGGACCCAGAGATCGAACCGGCTCTCTTACACTGCAGGCGGAGATGCGGTCTTTACCATCTGAGCAATCAGGGAAGGCCTGCCCTTTAGGCTGGAAATCAGCAAAGTTCTGGAGGCCAGAACCACATGGGAGATTCTGGGATCCGCATGCCATGTCCTTTGTGTTCTTGAGATGTGATGATATGACCAGACAGCTGCGGATGGAGAAATCGCAGGTTGTCCTGCCTCTTTGAGTTTCTCTTTTCTGCCTCTGGTTCCCTGGTTAACTTGACTCTTGGTAGCACAGGTTAATAATATTACAGCTACATATTAAATAATAATAATGTGCTCAGTCATGTCTGACTGTTTGCAGTCCATGGACTATAGCCTGCCAGTCTCCTCTGTCCATGGGATTTCTCTGGCAAGAATACTGGAATGGGTTGCCACTTCCTGCTGCGGGGGATATTCCCAAACCAGAGATCAAACCCACGTCTCTTGCATCTCCTGCACTTGCAGGCAGATTCTTTACCACTAGCACCACCATATTATTATCTTCTTTTTATTAACAGTGCATTGAACTCTAGTTTTAAATGGACATTTAGTGCTTGTATGTGGGGTCAAGTATAAAGCAAGGCTATCCTAGAAAAAAATTTTTTTCCTAAATTGTTTCTTTCAAAGTACTTTTCTTTCTCAGTTGGAACCAAATCTTGGTAATTTCATACTAAATATAGTTGACCACTACCATGTGTAATTTATAGATATGAAACATTTTTTGCATTTTTCTGTGGGAAACACTGATGTGCATTTACCCAGGCTCTGTGATGCATGCATTTGGACAAGACTGTCTCTTTATAATTAGTTAATGCTTTTTCAATTTTCGTATGGTTGGTCCTCAGTACCTCAGGCTAAAAAACTTAAAATTTGTTAGCAATTATTTTGTAATTTTTAGTTCCTAAGAAAGTATGAATTTTCCTTGAAAATGTGAAATAAATTGCTTTTGGCAAGCTCGTTAGTAATTTCTAGATATAGGGTTATGTTCTTTTGGAGGAAATTCACAGTTTGAAAAGTCTTTCTTCTGAAAAATGATTTGAAATTGAATGGATCAGATTATTCAGCCTTCTTTTTATCAGTTTCCTTTCTCCTTCCCCTTTATAAGTTTCAAGCCCTCATTCCTTACCTTGTTGATTTCAACCCTCCAGTCATTCATTAAGGTGATTATGAGTTAGCTTCTTCCAAGACGTAGGGACTTTTTATTTACTTATTTTGTGCTGTCAGTTGTACATCTTGAAAAATTGTAAAATCATTCTCTTATTCTGTATCTCTTCCTATCATCACAATTTCTGGCAGAAACATGTCATTCAAAAAAGACCCAAATATAGTTTAAAGAGGACACTGAAACCAAAGGCACATAAAAAGGCACATTTTGATGAGGAAGTCTAGTGATTCGTATGTGTGTGCACGCTTGTGTGTGTGTCAGAAGCTAAAGGAAACATTTGGAACTAAATGCCACTGAATCTTTCACGCTTTAAGACATCAGGCAGCCCTATTCACCACAGCCAAAACACAGACACAACCTGAGTGTCTGTGTTAGTAATTTCCAGATTACTAGTTAGTAGTAACTAACTAGTAGTTACTAGTTAGTAACTAATACAGATTACTGTGTTAGTAATTTCCAGATTCACTCCAGATGCGTGAGTGAAGAAAATGCAGTGTGTCTGTGTGTATATGTGTCTGCTGCTGGTGGCTCAGCAGTAGAGAATCTGCCTGCAATGCAGGAGACATGGATTCAACCCATGGATTGGCAAGATCTCCTGGAGAAGGAAATGGCAATCCACTCCACTATTCTTGCCTTGGAAACTCCATGGACAGGAGAGCTTGGCAGGCTACAGCGCATGGGGTCATAAGAATCGGGCTCATCTGAGCCGCTAAACCACCACCACCCTATGTACATGCATGCAGTGGACTATTAAGCCCTACACAGAAAGGAAAAGCTACATGATCTCATGTATATGTGAAATCTAAAAAAATTCACAGAAGCAGAGTTGAGTCGTGGTGACTAGGAATGTGGAGGTGGGGATAAATCTGGGCGGCATGGTGGCTGTAGATGGTAATACTGTATTGGCCATTGGACATATGCTAAGAGAATGGATTTAAGGTGTTTTTACTTTACATGCAAGTGATGACTAAGTAAACAGACAAGTTTATTAGCCTGACTATAGTAGCGGTCATGTACTATGTGTGTGGACATCAAATGCTCATGCTATACTCCTTGAATACACACAAATTTTGTTTACAAAAATGAATTCTCTGAATCACATCACTCATCAGTGACTAAGAAATGACAGCAACTTTCATTCCAGATGTATAATTTGTTTTACTGCCAGATACAGTTATAGAATGCCATATTCTATAACAAACTAGAGGTTCTTCACAGAAGGTTGGGCCTACCTCTTCTCTCTTTATGGGACATTAATGGCATAAAGACTGTCTTTTGACTCTCAGTAGAGGCTGATTGTTGAAGCTAAACCCCTACGAAAACCTCTCTGACACCCTTTGCTTTGGCTTGAAAGAATTGTAAAATGATCCTTTTTACACCCAAAATAAAAACACATTTATATGGTGAGACCCCCATCTGTGACATTACAAATCAGCCAAGCGTGACCCTCAGGCTTGAATGGATTATCCTTGCTTCTCTGCAGGTTGTTAGACAAGTTAACACAGAATCAGTGTCTCAAAAAGGGTAATGGGAACCTCCAGGATGTGTGAATCTTCAATCCTTTTATTCTATCTTGTTAGACCATGGGCATTTATAAGTCAGCCCATGGAAAGACAAACAAATGAAGTAAAACCATCCGTGGTTGCTGGGCTTCATAAACAACAGCCATCAATCCCTACACCTGTTTCAAATTAGATTGCTAAAATAATGTATTCAGACAAACATTGCAATTTGAAAGAGTAGATTTTTAAATAAATTATAATGGCTATACAACTAATTTTAGTAAGAATTTCAAATAGCAAAATTAATGCATCCCGTATTAGCATTGCTGAGGAAAGCACCTGGTAAGAGCCTGCTCAGAAATGCGACATCAAATTGGATGGTTGTCCAAAGTCTGCCTTCCTCCCTGCTGCCACTTAGACCTTTCTTTCAGGTTTAATAAACAGGCATTTGATGTTTTGTACACGATTCCAGAGTTTCAGAGTTACTCTTAAGTAAATCTCATCAAAGTGTATTTACCATGTTAATGGCTTCTGTATTTGCCATTCTCTCTCACTCTCTTCAGTTACCTACATACCTCATTTGTTACTCTATCTACCTGCCTGCCTACCTACCTACCTACACCTATCTACCATCTCTATCATCTGTCCATCTATCTCTTCATGTATTTCTACTGCCATCATCTCTATTTACTGATCTGTTTTACCTATCTATCCATCTCTCTCTTTCATCAGTGATATCTTCTTCCTTTCCTTTTTATCTGTTACAGATTATCTAGTGTCTGCATCTATCTATCTATCTATCTATCATATAGTTCCAACATGAATCTATTTCTCCTTGTCACCCAGGGCTCCAGTCTAACTTTTTGACACCCCAGACACTTTTCCCCCTTAATCACAAATTCAGTCAACAAAGCAAGCATTACTTTTATCCGGAGAAAAGGATATGTGCTCTACAGAAAAAAGTTCATAGTGTTATATTACATATTTGCATCAGACACAAGCTGGTCTTGTCCAGATGATGTAGACCACCCAAAGTGTTCTTTATTTTTAAAAAGACAAGGCTTTGAAGGTAAATGTAGAGGACAACTTTCCAGCCTCAGAAGGTCTTTTTCATATGTAAATGTGAGTAATTACATGAAATCCGTGGACATCACACTGAAAATGTTTATTTATTGGTGTTCCAGTCATCCTCTAAATAGATCTCATTAACTGCACTCTCCATTTATTTTGCTTATACTGACTTAACCTTTGGTCATTCTGAACACTATAAATATGAGAATAAATACTTGATAGGCTTAACATGTAATATGGGTTGATTTCATTTTTAAAGCTGATAATATCTTTGGAGTGATAGCGATTTTGAATTACATAGAATCCTATAATCGGGGGCTCTCAAATATATATAATCATTACTTTAAAAAACAACTTGATATCATTTGAAATATGACATTGATATGACTTGATATCATTTGAAACAATGACATTATGGAGCAAAATTAATTCTCCAACTGGATATTTGCAGTATGCAAGGTCCCAAAGAGTTCCCGTTATGCTAAGTAATTCTGTCTTGTGTTTGATTCAGGTCATCAAGCTTGCCTTTGAGGAGTTTGAGCTAGAAAGAGGTTATGACACCCTAACCGTGGGCGACGCGGGAAAAGTAGGGGACACCAGGACCGTCTTATATGTGTGAGTACATCTTCCCTTGTTTTTTCTTTCCCAGGATGGGGAGGTGTCTGTGCAGACACCGGTGTGGACTGAAGATCCTGGTCAGACTTTCCATTCCCAAAAAGAAGTTTAATAGATGCCACAGGTAGCTACATTAGTGGTGTCCAAATCTGATTTCACATGAGAATTAATTCAGCATTGTGTTATATTAATATCTCTGCCAATGTTTTTCTTTTTATTTCAAATCATTAAGAATATGGCAAAAATTTAGAATATATTGGAAAGCAGAAAGTACAGGTGATAAGTTTCTCAACTCAACTCCTCCCCATCAATCTCCCTCCACTTATTCTATTTATTATCCATGTTTGGGGAAGTACAAATATTTTCTCCAGTGAGGCCATGTGTCTTTCCAAAGCCTTGCATTCTATAGAGTTGCATACTAACTGTAGCAGAGATGGTGGGGAGAATAGTGGGGGTAACACCCTGCATGTCTGTGGAGCTCACAACCCAGAGTCCTAGGGGATTCAGAAGCAGCCTGGCCAGGTCCACCACGAGAGGAGTCCTTGCACTGGCCTCTCTGCAGCTGGACTCATAGAGGGTTCTGCACTCACAGAGGGGTCTGTACTCACAGAAGGGTTTGCACCCCTTCAGCCTGGATGCTTTCAGCCTCTTGCAGATGCACGGCCCCGAGGTGAGCCTGGTCAGATTTTAGCAGACTTGTTCTTTCAGAATTAAAGGCGTGACCCCGGGGGTATCTTGACTCAGTAGCTTCAGCACAGCAGGAAGTGTCTCAACAGTCCCTTCCTCTGCGTTTGCAACCTACACAGACAGCTTCCTGCGGGGGCTCCAGAGACACCTAAACCAGAAATTGCTTTCAGGAATGGAAGTCATTCTGCAGGATTTTCACCATTTTTCTCTTAATCTGCTTATTTATGGCTGAGGTTTTCTGTTTATTTGAGAGAAAGCTTACCCCTGATAGCTTCAGCTAGGAAACAATGACAATAGTGGAATAGTAGTGGCTGTAATGCCCACTTTTTCTTTTATTTACTAGTCTCTTATGAGGTAATTCATGTTGTAAAAAAAAAAGTTCTGCAGCTGAATGTCTGTCCATACCTTTAAAGTTAATGGGCCTGAACTCAGATGGCTTTGGGGACATTCTCTTCTCCTTTGTTGTGTCTTGGATGTACTTTCCTGTCAGTACATATCTTTATCTCGTGTTTTATAACTACTACTAATAATAATTAAAATCATGTTTCATGTTACTGGCCCGTGACCTGTGATGATGATTATAATAATAACAGTAGTAATCTCATGGCATTTATTGAGAACATCTTGTGTTCCATGCACTATGCTAATATATATTATCTTCTTTGGCCTTCACCTTAATCCTATAAGTTAGGGGTCAATGCTGTCTTCATCATACAAATGATGAAACCGAGGCTTAGATTTACCCCAGTTCGCAAGCCTGGTGTCTGCTCCAGCAGGTGTTCAGACTTAGTGATCCTGACCATATCTATATTCCTTATCATTGATAACCTTTGGCATTTCCCCATCCCTCCCATAATTTCCCCTTCCAAAGCAGCTATGCCATAAACTACTTTATACAAATAGTCATACTGTTTCATGTGCCTTCAGGAAAAACTATATAGATTTTCTTCCACCACAGTATATGAAGGTCCTTATTTCCTCACACTCCTATCAAATAGTTATTCTTTTTTTTGTTCAAGCCCTACATTTCATTCATTTATAAAAATGTGAATTTCTGCAGGATGAGGCCTGGACATCTATATATTTGCAGTATGCCGTGTTGACGGCAGGCACACGGCCTGGCATGGGTCTGTAGAGACACTTGTGGACACCAAGTCAGTGCATAGCGATGGGGCCAGGGCGCCAGAGATGGAGTTTCTGGCCCGAGCTTTGCTCTTAACCATCTGTGACCCGCTCTGTACCTGTGTTTTCATGGCTATAAAATATGTATAGTAAACGTTTCCTGCCTGTGGTAAGGAGCAAAATGAAATAATGCCTGTGAACACACTGGAGAGTGGAGAATTACAACCTGCACACGAGAGAGCTTTATTATTACCACAGCGTCTAATTTACGAAGGGGTGTCATTAAAACAGATGAGAAAAGTTTTCAACTAAATGCAAAATATAAAATATAAATGTGGCCAAGTGGTGCCATATAAAGTCCCTTAGGTCACCATTAAAGATCTGTGGCCGTGCACCCATTTTTTTTCAATGCTATTTGTTGTTAAGAGAGCAATAGCAAGCTATGTGTTACATTGACATAAGTGTTATTAGAACCTCCTCCCAATAGCTCAGATCTATAAATGAAAAACTAAATAGTCAACTGAATCAAAGTGAGATGCCCTTTGGGAAACATAATGTAACAAAGATCAGTTGGGCATTTAATCATTTGTAGTAGAGAAAGGCAAAGCCACTGACGTATTTTCTCAGTATACACAATTACAGAAAAAGAATGAATGGGAGAATCACAGCTGTTGTCTTCAGATAAACTGGTAATGTTAGGGGATATATCAAGAAATATTTTTGAGTGCCAATATGTCAGACCTGACATACAAGACTCCTATCATAGAGTTTAAAATCTAATTGGAAATGGCAGTGTTGCTCAAATGGTTATATACCAGATAGTATATTGAATCATTGAATCTCCTGATACGTATTTCAAATAAAATTTGGGTTAAGAACATTTTCTTTATGGGTGGCTGATGTATACTATGTTGGGCTCAATATTTTATACATTCCCGTTTATAGGGGGGCTGAGGAATTCTATTCAGATCTTAATTTTAAGGAGAAATTCAGAAAGTGAGAGAGCCTAACCCGCTCATCCTAAATATAGTTTTCAAAAGCCTAATTTCTGTTAATGTCTTTTTATTTTCTCAAGTTTCTTGGCCTGAAAGGAAAAAAACTGAATATTAGGGGAACTCTTTCAATAGCCGAGTCTTCCCAAGAGATGGACGAATTTATTCAGGTTACTTTTACAGAATGACAGACTTCAAATCAATTCACTAAGCAAATCTCTCTTGAGACCTCTTCAACAATACTTATTGATAACTTTCTCAAATGTAATTTGCAGAAAAACTGCATCCAGAGACATGGTTCTTTAAGACTTTCCTCTGGCCTTTGCAGTTACTAGCAGCCGGTGCCTGGGAAATGGCACTCATTTCAGGATGTTCTGAGGATTACGGACATAGATGACAGGTTGTAAGTGCCCGTCTGTCTAGGGGAGGGGTAGTATCAGGGAAATCTGTGAGCAAGCAGCCTTGCCTCTGCCTGACTACTGGTCACTGCTCATCTTAACCAGTAAGGATACTTTGCTGTTGTTCAGTCCCTAAGTCCTGTCTGACTCTTTGCAACCCCATGGCCTACAGCAAGCCAGGCTTCCCTGTCCTTCACCATCTCCCGGAGCTTGCTCAAACTCGTCCATGGAGTTGGTGATGCCATCCAACCATCTCATCCTCTGTGGCCCCATTTCCTCCTGCCTTCAATCTTTCCAAGCTTCAAGGTCTTTTTCCAGTGAGTCACCTCTTCACATCAGGTGGCCAAAGGATTGGAGCTTCAGCTTCAGAATCTGTCCTTCCATTGAAGATTTAGGGTTGATTTCCTTTAGAGTTGACTGGTTTGACCTTGCAGTCCAAAGAACTCCAAGGAGTCTTCTCCAGCATCACAATTCTAAGGCATCAATTCGTGGGTGCTCAGCCTTCTTTTCAGTCTAGTTCTTACCTGTGTACATGGCTATTAGAAAAACTATAGCTTTGCCTTTGTCGGCAAAGTGATATCTTTGCTTTTTAATACCCTATCTAGGTTTGTCCTAGATACCTTCCCTTCCAAAGAGCAATCATCTTTTAATTTCATAACCGAGGTCATTGTCTGCAGTGATTTTGGAGCCTAAGAAAATAAAATCTGTCACTGTTTCCACTTTTCACCCATCTATTTGCCATGAAGTGATTGGACCAGATGCCATTAGTTTTTTGAATATCGAGTTTCAAGTCAGCTTTTTCATTCACCTCTTCCACCCTCATCAAGAGTTTCTTTAGTTCTTCTTCACTTTCTGCCATAGAATGGTATCATCTGCATATCTGATGTTGTTGGTATTTCTCCCAGCCATCTTGATTCCAGCTTGAGGTTCATCCAGCCCAGCATTTCACATGATGTACTCTGCATGTAAGTTAAATAAACAGGGTGACAATATGCAGCCTTGAAGTTCTCTATTCCCAATTTTGTACTGGTCTGTTGTTTCATGTCTGGTCTAACTATTGCTTCTTCTCCTGCATACAGGTTTCTCAGAAGGCAGGTCAGGTGGTCTGATATTTCCATGTCTTCAAGAATTTTCCACAGTTTGTTGTGATCCACACAGTCAAAGATTTAGCCTAGTCAGTGAAGCAGAAGTAGGTATTTTCCTGGAACTCCCTAGCTTTTTCTCTGATCCAATAAATGTTAGCAATTTGGTCTCTCATTCTTCTGTCTTTTCTAAATCCAGCTTGCACATCTGGAAGTTCTCAATCCAGGTACTGCTAACGCCCAGCTTGAAAGATTTTGAGCATTACCTTGCTAGCATGTGAAATGAGCACAATTATATGGTAATTTGAACATTGTTTGGCATTGCCTTTCTTTGGCTTGAAATGAAAACTGACCTTTTTCAGTGCTGTGGCCACTGCTTAGTTTTCCAAATTTGCTGACATATTGAGTGCATCACTTTAAAACTCCATCTTTTAGGATTTGTACTAGCTCAGCTATAATTTCATCACATCCACTAACTTTGTTGATTGTAATACTTCCTAAGGCCCACTTGACTTCACATCCCAGAATGTCTGGCTCTAGCTGAGTGACCACACAATTGTGGTTATCTGGGTCATTGAGACTTTTTTGTATATTTTTCTGTGTTTTCTTGCCACCTCTTCTTAATCTCTTCTGCTTCTATTAGATCCTTACCACCTCTGTCCTTTATCGTGCATGCCCTCACATGAAATGTTCCCTTGGTATCTCCAATTTTCTGGAGGGATTTCTAGTCTTTCCCACTCTGCTGTTCGCTGTTTCTCATGGCTGCTTCAACCACTGTTCTTACACTGGTTTCTGTTCTGAGAAGTGACTCCATCTCTCATGTGACTGTAACCACCTACCTCCACTGCTGTCTGCAGGTGCTGGGTGAAGGGGCAAAATTCACTTTTTTACCAAAAGACTTCACAGCAGCTGTGACAAAGCATACACTGAAAACTGATGTGTGTGCCTATGTATCTTTGGACGTTATTAGAGAAGTCAATCACAACACATCTCAGTGCTTTGGAGAAAAGCCTGAGCAATGTATGTTAAGAGTAAGCACATACCTAAATTCTCTCTGGGCAAAACCCTATATTAGATAAGAAGTACACTCCTTAGATCCTTAGAACTCTGGAACCTCATGATCAAAACTTTTTCTTCATGCAGTCTTTCTCATAATGGTGTTGACTTTGAGCATGGGTTTGTACAAGACTGCAGATCAGACTCAAATCCTAAATGATCTATTCTTCATATGGATTCCATCCATTGCTAGTATTCCTTCCTCAGTCTCCTATGGGGAATCTTTCTTCCTTGAGTTCTTGGAGAAATAGTTATTGAAATTCAGATGTTGCAGGACACAGAGGTGGGTAAAAGTAGGCTTTGGTGGGCATGGGAGTGGTCTGCAGGTGGAGAAGTTCAGAGACTTTCCAACCTTCAACACCACCTGAGGAGAGTCAGTTGGGGCCCTGTGGCACCTACTTTCTGTTCCAACAGCCCTATCAGTGGGGAGGTAGCTGGATCCCTGGACACCTGTATTTTAGGTTTGGGATTTTACCTGTTCTGGGGTGTCTGGGAGAGCAAGCTGACCTGGGCCTTTGGGGGCCATGTCTCTGGGGAACCTTCCCGCGGGGGAGGAGAAGCCATCAGCCCTGAGGAAGCACTGTCCAATGGTAGTGCCTGTGGGAGATGGAGCAAAGCCTGTCCCAGCTCATTTGGGGTCCAGACTCAGGGTCCAGCCCGAGTCCTGTCCCAGCTGTTCTGACAGCTACAGCTCTAGCGTTGACTCACTGCAGCAGTTTTCTCTAAGAAGCTGGAAAGGCATGCCCTCCTTACTGCACTGTTACCCTACAGAGCTAAGGATCTCTTTGCCAGGGTTCATCAGTCAAAAGCACCTCAAGGGTGTGTCATGTATTACCGGCGTGAAATTAACCTCAAAGGTGTAATCATTCTCTTTGGGGGTGGGAGGGCTAAGTGCATTTAAAACAACAAGGGGAGGACATTTCTGGTGGCTCAGTGGTAAAGAGTCTGCCTACCAATACAGGAGACATGAGTTCCATACTTGATCCGGGAAGATCCCACGTGCTATGGAGCAGCTAGGCTGTGGGCCACAAGTACTGAGCCTGCACTCTAGAGCCCAGGAGCTGCCACTATTGATACTCAGCCTGCACGAGAGCCCACACTCCACAGCAAGAGAAACCACTGCAGTGAGAAGCCTGTACTGCAATTAGAGAGTAGCCCCCATTGTGATGAGGCCCCAGCACAGCTAAAGGTAAATAAATAAAAATTAAAAGAAAAAAAAAACCGAGGGACATGCACCTCAAGGGCAGCAAGCATGGCTCCCCATCTCGTGCTGAATTTGCAACCCAAAAGCATTCAAGTGCAAAATGAAATGTCTAGTGAGAAATTGTTTGAGAAAGGCTAAAAGTATGAAGCAAAGAGAAGATATTACTATATTGCTGTAGTTATTATCTCTGCCTTAATGTAATGAAATAATGTGGTGCTCAGAACTGCCTTTGGACATGGAATTTACTAACAGGAAGAAGGAAGAGATCTGGACTGTCGTTCACTGAATCTATCTGGACCCTCAGTCTCGTGACCTTGAAATTCTATACCCTGGCCTCTAGGGTTGTTAGACAGGAAATCTGCTGACACACCCAGAGGTGTTTGGAAGTAACGGGTCCCTTCTCTCTGGCTGTTTTCAAGATTTTGGTCTTCTGTAACTCTATGGCTGGTTCATATCAATGTATGACAAAACCCACTGAAATGTTGTGAAGTAATTAGCCTCCAAATAATAAAAAAAAATTAAAAAAAAAAGATTTTGGTCTTCATCTTTGGTTTTCAAAAGTTTAATTAAATGTGTCTTAACATGGATTCATTTGAGTTTATCCTGTTTGAGGTTGAGGTTCACTTGGTTTCTTAGAACTGTAGGTTATGTGTTTCCCCAGATTTGGGGAGCTTCCACCAATTATTGCTTTAAATTCTCTTTCAGTCCCACTCTCTCTTCTCTACTTGTGGGATTGGAATGATGAAACGCTCGGCCTTTGGGTTTTGTCCACAGGTTGCTGGTGTTCTGTTTGCTTTGCTTCCACTCTGTCTTCCCTCTGGGGTTAGTGAAGGGGATCCTGTCATCCTTTCTCAAGTTCTCATGTCATCAGGCCTCCATTCCATCTATGATAAGCCTACCCAGCTACTTTTATTTTATTGTCTATTATTATATTTTTCACGACTGTATTTTTAAGTCCTATAATTTCCATTTGGGTCTTTTTATAACTTCTCTTTCTTTGCTGGTATGTTCTGTTTTTCATTGTATTGCAGAGAGTTTGTAAATGATTGAAGCATTTACACAATGGCTGCTTTAAAATCCTTGTCAGGTAATTTCAACACCTGATTCATTTCGGGTGACCGCTGTTTGTCTTTTTTCATCCGAGTTGTGGTTTTCTCAGCTCTTAATGTGATGAGCAGACCCTGGCTATTTTGTCTATCACGTTGTGATGTGCTAAGAATTACATAAACCTCTTATTTCAGCAGGCAGTCTCCCTGGTTAGACTTAACACGCAGCTCTTGGCCAACGTGTGCAGCCTAGGTTTCTGGTGATGGGTTCATTATTAGGGCCTATAAGGCAGCGGCCCCCAACTTTTTTGGTACCAGGGACAGGTTTTTGTGGAAGACAAGTTTTCCATGGACCAGGATGGGGGACATTTTGGGGATGACTCTAGTGCATTGGATTTATTGCCCACTTTATTTTGCCATTATTACATGAACTCCACCCCAGACCATGAGGCGTCAGGCCCCGGAGGCTGAGGACCCCTGCTCGAGCGCATTGCCCTGCTCCACGTGGTTGGCTGGTGCCCATGGAGCTCACACTAGTCGCTGCCCCCTCCTCCAGCTCATATCTTGTCCCCTCCACCCCCATCTCCCGTCTCTAGGAGGGGAGGGGAGCCTCAGTCTCAGATTTGCAGAGATAGAATCTTCCTGGATCGGGCCACTGGTGTGGCTGCGTCTCTCTCGCAGGTTCTCCTGCCTCTGTGTCTTTACTCAGAAAAGGGAGCCCAGGCCCCTGGGGTGGGGGAAAGCTGGCCCCTCACCATCCCCCACACAGGTGGTGCTAGTCCGCCCAACAGCACAAAAGGGACACCAGCTGCATCCTCGGAGGGTGGAGCTTGCCTGTGCGAGAGTCACAGTCAACAATCAGCTTGCTCTAATTTCACATCGGTGCCAGTGGGGCAATTTTAACAACTTTAGCATATGTACTGTCAATCCCTGGGTTTAACTTCATGTATAATAGTAACAGGAATATCTATTCTATAAGACCAGAGCCTGAAATGACTTTCCAAAGTCACCTTGATGTAAAAGCCAGAGTCCTGCCGCCCTTCCACTTCCAGCCTCTGTTCTGCTGCTGGACTGGACTCAGTCACTCAGTCACGTCCAGTTCTTTGTGGCCCCATGCACTGCAGCCTGCCAGGCTCCTATGTCCATGGGGTGATCCCAGCAAGAATACTGGATTGGTTGACATTTCCTCTTCCTCTTCTGGTACATATCATGTAAATAGACGTGTTACCTCTAGGTCCCCTACGTGAGGAGCCAGTGGGATGCTGTGGGTTGGAGAACCTGGAACTCTGATCAGGGCTGCCTTCAGGTGGATTTGCCCTCAGGATCTGGTCAGAAAGGCTCTTAATGATGTGCCGCCTGTCCATCCTAAAGGAAATCAGTCCTGAATAGCCATTGGAAGGACTGATGCTGAAGCTGAGACTCCAATAGTTTGGCCACCTGATGCGAAGAACTGACTCATTTGAAAAGACCCTGAGGGGAGGGGCTTCCTGGTAGCTCAGAGGTTAAAGCATCTGCCTGCAATGTGGGAGACCCAGCACCAGATTTGTGTTTTGATAGCTTTGTGGCATGCTCAGAGGTTTTTTTTTTTTTTTTTTTTAATTATTTTTATTGAGTTAGTTTTGGCTGCCCTGGGTCCGTGTTGCTCCGCACAAGCTTTCTCTCATCTCTGTGGGCTGGGCTGCTCTCTGGCTGTGCTGGGCAGGCTTCTCATTGCAGCGACTTCTCTTGTTGTGGAGCACAGGTTCTGGCCATGTGGACTCAGTAGTTGCAGTACTTGGGCTTAGTTGCCCTGCAGTTGTGAAATCTGCCCAGACCAGGGATTGAACCTGTGTCTCCCAGACCTCAGGGAAGTTTGCTCAGATTTTTTTTCTTTTAATCTCTAGGTTTGAACAAATTATTTCTTTAATGAATATACAGTAAAATAGACTTTTTTTTGGAATACAGATCTATAAATAAAAATAAACTGGAAAAATCAGGATGCAAAAGAGGTTTGTCACCTCTCAAAACTATGCCGTCTCTCTGGAGTCACACCTTCTCCCACCTTAAACCTTGACCCACTGATATGTTCTCCATCATTAAACTTTGTCTTCTTGAGAATATCACATAAATAGAATTACACACTATGCATTCTTTGAGACTGCAAATGGGAATGTGAAATGGCATAGCCATTCCGGAAAACAGGTTGGCAGTTTCTATAGGGTTAAATATTTATGTATCATATAATCCTGCAATTCTACTCCTAGGTGGGATTTATCATAAAGAAATAAAATTTGCCATGCATGAATAGAGTTAACTCTATTCCTAATTGCTGAACTGTAAACAGCATAAGTGTCCTTGGATAGGTAAGTAAATAAACATACCTTGGTCATACAAGGAAGTTCTATTCATCAGTATCAAGAAACAAACTACAAATTCCACATGACGTGGGAATTGTATGGTGCTGTGCTGAGTGAAAATTGTCAGTGTGAGTTTACACTTCCTTTCCAGAAAACATATTTCATGTATTAACATATGAGGATAGAACTGTTGACTCTTTCAACTTGGGCCAAAAAGACCTGTCCAGAAATGAGACGCCTTTCATATATACTGCAGTATTAGCAACAAACAAAACATCATGAAACTATTGCCACATGTGTTAGTAGACTCTTTGTGGCTCCGTGGACTGTAGGCTATCAGCCTCCTCTGTCCGTGGAATTATCCAGCAGAGTACTAGAATGGGTAGCTATTCCCTTCTCCAAGGAATTTTTCCAACCCAGGGACTGAACCTGGGTCTCCTGCCTTGCAGGCAGATTCTTTACCATCTGAGCCACCAGGGAAGTCCTTTATTGCCTTATGAGTGTGTTAACACTCAGCTGTGTCCAGTTCTTTGCAACTTATGGATTGAAGCCCTCCAGGGCCCACGTTGCTCTACCCATGGAATTCTCCAGGCAAGAATACTGCACTGGGTTGCCATTCCCTTCTCCAGGGTATCTTCCCAACCCAGGGACTGAACCCAGGTCTCCCACATTGCAGACATATTGTTTACCATCTGAGCCATCAGTGAAATTTGAAGAATAATGACTCCTTTTCCTATGAAAGAATTTAGCTCTTCTCTTGATAGCAGTGCACCCTGGTTGTAGGAGAGGAACAAACACACAATCAAAAGTCACTTTCTTCCTTTTGGGTTAATGATTCAATATGCTGGGACTTATATTCAAAGACACTGCTGATTTCGCTGACTGTAAGGCTTTCAGGTCAGCACTGATCCTATTGCAAGGAGTCATGTCAAACTACTGAGGTTACCACGGCTACACCAGGGCTGAGCTCTATCAAGGAAATAAGAAAAGTTTAGGTCTGAAAGACTCCTCTAAGGTAATTTCATACCATCATTTCCCAGATGAAGAAACTGACATAGATGTAAGATAATTTAGCTAAAATCACAGGGTAAATTAAAGGCACAGCTTCAGCAGAACCTCAGATATGAAATCCTTGATATGCTAAAATCAAATGAAGATTTAAATCATTAGTGGGAGATATTCCTATGCAATTTAAATATGAAGCTATTAGATGAATTTTAATAGGGATGATTTATATATATATATATTTTCATGTATACAGTTTTTTAAAGCAATGGTGCATTTTATATGCAAGAATCTGGGGATTAAAAAGGTCAAGTGACATAAACTTGCACTCAAGAAGGTTTAGAATTTGGAAGGAGAAGGAGGAAGTATTAATAGATGCCTGTGATACATTTGTGAAGTGTCGGCAGGGTACTATTCTACAATGACCTGGAGCAAAAAAAAATACCCCCCTCACCTAAGGGAGTTAAGAAATATGGAGTGAGAATCCTCAAAGTCTGTAAGAACTCCTGGTTCCTATCCAGGGAGCATAGGCACTCCAGGCAGTGATTTCAGTATTTACCAAAATCCTGGAGGCCTAGAAGTGCCAATATTTTTAGAGAATTGTTAAAAATGCCAATATGACTGGAAAGACAAAAGACAATTTTAATATAGTTTCCTAATAAGTTGAATATCTGTGGTTAGTTAGAATAATCTTATTTTTAAGTTTTTGGATAAATAAAGCTGTTTTAAATAAAACAGTTACAGCTTATGTGTTGTGCTGGCTGTTAAAGTATTTTACCAAAACCAGCATTTATTATATTTTTCAATTATAAATTGCTGAAAGAAAATAAATTCCTATTTTCAACAAACAGTTGCAGAGGGTAATAATATTTGCTTATTTATTTTAAACATATATTTCTGTCAGTACTAGCAAACCAAAGTACTTCTGGGGGAGAAAAAAAAGGACCAAAAAGGGAAGTATTGTGTTTTAAATAATTAGAAAATAATTTTGTAAAATTAAAAAAATTAACATAAAATATCTCCTGAATGGTTAAGTAATTTATAAATGTGCTAAATAATTAATTAAAAAAATAAATGATTGTACCAAGTCATTTACAATAATTTTCATAAATACACTTAAGTATCAGGATTAAATTCTGAAACTAGAGTAATGCACATCATCTTAATTTAATTTTCATTGAAGGAACTTTGTAGTATAGCAGTGTACATGCTTATTTAGTTTTATATGAATCTATAGACTAACATAAAACTGTATTAAAATGAAGTCCAGTATAGAAATAAAATAAATTCAAAGTATTTGCACTGAGATATTTCTAAAATAATTAATTTGGCATTATAAATCTTTTCAATTTTTGTGAAATTTTTCTACAAGATAATTGCGTTTTAAGCAACTTAAAATTAAGTCAAGTGTTGAGGGTGGTGGGGCAGAAGTGGTACCAGACCAGGAGGTTAAGTTAGGAGGCTACTTCAGTGATGATGACAGGAGACACTCAGACTGAGAAGGTAGAGACAAAAAGCAGGAAATGGTGAAAGGAGTGTGGAACAGGTGAAATTAATGTGACTCGTTGATGGCGTGTGTAAATATATGTACTTGTGGTCTCTGAATTGTGGCAGAAGAGGGTGTAAGCAGTGAGAAATCAACAACCTTGAAACGAAGCCTGAAGTCCTTCCAAAGATGGAGTGAATCAAGGTGGTTACTCTCACTGCCAGAAGAAAATTAAATTTTCCAAGGAAGAAGATAAAAGCACAGCTTTTACAATGGCTCATTACCAAGTCTAGCATTCAACCAAAATGTCTGGAAATAACTCCCAATGACCCAAAAAAGAGACAGACAATAGTAAAAGTAAAGAACATCTAAATAGTGTAGTTATCACTAAAGACTTTGATAATTATGTTTTATATATTTCAGAACATAAATAAAATGACCAAGAATTTTTTCAGAAAGCTGGAATTCATAGCAACAAATCAAATGGAAATTTTAAGAATTTTAAAATACAACATTTGAAATAAAGAACTCAATAGATATGGCTTGAACTAGAAGGTAGAAAATATTCAACCTGAAGCAGAAAGAAAATGTACAGAAGATACATGTGTAATTGGAGTTGAAGCAGAGAAAGAGAAAATGGGACCTAACTAATATTTGAAGACATTATCCCAAAGAATATTAACAACAGGCGTCAGGATAAAGATTCAAGAAATTCTCGAAGACATTTGGTATAATACGAGAGAAAACTCAGGCCGGCACACTGTAAAAAATTTGCTGAAAAACAGGGAAAAATCTTACAGGTAGCATAAGCAATGAAATTTTATTTTCAAAGGGGCAAATATAAGATTGACAGAAGTCTTCTCAATATAAAAAAAAGAAGTAAAAAGACAATAGAATGGTATCTTTGAGGTTTTGGGGAAAAGAAACAAGTTGTTAGATTAAAGAGACAGTAAAAACACTGGCTAATCAAAAAAGGAAGAACATGAGAAATATGAACTTTCATTTACTAGCAATTATATTCTAAATAAAGTCTAAAATCTCTGGATAAAAATAATGTAAATAAAAGTTAAGAAAATATAAAACAAATATTTGATGCTTGTAAGAGAGAAACGTAAAATATTTATATACATAGAATAGTTGAAAGCAAAAGGCTCGGAAAGGATACTTTCTGGAAGGACTGAACAACAGAAGAAAGAATAGTATATTTTATGTCAGAGCAGACATGAATGCCAGACATCCATGCTCGGTACCATTTTGGGTATGTTACACTTGAATAAAGTCTATGCATGGGGAAGGAAAAAAGTCTGTCTTCAAACAAGCATACAGAGCAGCATATAGGGGTGAATCTTCAGAAGGAGCACCTGTTTGGCGCCTGCCCATCACTCCCTGAAACCCTTCCTCCTCTCATCTGTGTAACACCGAGGACGAGCGCGTGTCGTGACCGCTGCGCATCTTCCTCCGAGGAGCCGAGCCCCGTGGCGCCTCGGGTGAGAAGGCCGCACTGGTCCCCAGGGGTGTGATCCCTGGGTGGGTCATGCGCTCCTCCCCCGAAGCAGCTTCGCTGACCGCAGAGCTTCCTCTCTGATTGCAGACGCTGGTTTTGGCTGAGCTGACTTTTCCTTTCTCACACTTCTCCCCTTTCCGCATGCTTTTCCGCCCGCATGGGGACTTCAGTCAATGAATTTAGTGTTCCCCCTTCACTGGCTGACGGCAGCCGCTGTGTGACTGTTTTGTTAACACACGATGAATGCTTCACTGAAGCTTCCGATCGCTGTGACCTGGGCCTTAATATGCAGAAGGGACGTTCGGTGCATTTGCCAAATCTGTCAGCTGTGTGTGCTGTGGTCCTGGTCAGTATTCTTCTAACGTGTGATCACCTTTGAGTTCCTCGTGTGTGTGTGTGTGTGTGTCCCCTAGCTTTGTTTAGAGCAGGTTTATTTTCAGAACAAAACTGAGAGGGAGGTACAGAGCTTTCCACAACACCACTGTCTGACATGCAGACCCCCACCCCCACCTATTAAGATCCCACACAAAGTACTGCATTTTTTTTTTTTTCCAAAGATGAACCTCTGTGGACACATCATCACCCAACTTCATGGTTTACATTAGGATTCACTCTCAATGCTGAAGTCTGTGGGTCTGGACAAACATGCAGTGATGTGTAGCCATTGTTACAGCATCCATCATGTGTCTGTAATATATCCATCACTCAGTATCGTGAAGAGTAGCTTTACTGCCCTAAAAATTCCCCATGCTCCACCTGTTCATCCCGCCCACTTCCCAACTTCTGGCAATGCCTGATTTTTTTTTAACTGTCTCCATAGTTGTGCCTTTTCCAGAAAGTCCTCGAGTTGGACTCATACTGAATGCAGCCATTTCAGACTGGCTTTTGTCACTGAGTCAGTGTGTTCATGTCTCCTCCCTGTCATTCCACGGCTTGGTGTTTATTTTCAGTGCTCAAGAAGATTCCATCCTAAGGTATAATTTTTAAAGGCATTTTGTGGTAAAGGTACATAAAAACTCCAGACTGTGCAAACCACGCATTATGTGTGTGAACCAGAATTTTTTTGGCTTAGGCAAGCTTCCATGTTCATGGTGTGATGCATTTCCTCACCCAGCAGCAAGGGACATCTGCCCACCACAGAGGGTGACCAAGCCTTCCAGTTTCTCCAGTTCTGCCCCCATATGAGCATGGAAAATTCTGGTCCCAGAGACCTTATACTGGAAGAAGTGATCAAAACCATCACCGAGAAAAAGAAATGCAAAAGGCAAAGTGGCTGTCTGAGGAGGGCTTACTAATAGCTGAGAAAATAAGAGAAGTGAAAGACAAAGGAGAAAAGGAAAGATATACCCATCTGAATGCAGAGCTTCAAAGAACAGCAAGGAGAGATAAGAAAACCTGCTTCAGTGATCAATGCATAGAAATAGAGGAAAACAAAACGGGAAAGACTAGAGATCTCTTCAAGAAAATTAGAGATAGCAAGAGAACATTTCATGCAAAGATGGGCTCAATAAAGGATAGAAATGGTATGGAGCTAACAGAAGCAGAAGATATTAAGAAGAGGTGAGAAGAATACACAGAAAGGCTATACAAAAAAGATCTTAATGACCCATATAACCATGATGGTATGGTCACTCACCTAGATCCAGACATCCTGGAGAGTGACATCAAGTGGGCCTTAGGAAGTATTACTATGAACAAAGCTGGTGGAGATGAGGAATTCCAGCTGAGCTATTTCAAATCCTAAAAGATGATGCTGTGAAAGTGCTGCACTCAATATGCTAGAAAATTTGGAAAACTCAGCAGTGGCCACAGGACTGGAAAAGATCAGTTTTCATTGCAATCCCAAAGAAAAGCAATGAAAAAGAATGTTTACACTACTACACAATCACACTCATGTCACACGCTAGCAAAGTAATGCTCAAAATTCTCCAAGTCGGGATTCAACAGTATGTGAACCGAGAACTTCTAGATGTTCAAGCTGAATTTAGAAAAAGCAGAGGAACCAGAGATCAAATTGCCAACATTCCCTGGATCATAGAAAAAGCAAAAGAATTTCAGGAAAACATCTACTTCTAATTCCTTGACTATGCTATAGCCTTTGAGTGTGTGGATCACAACAAACTGTGGAAAATTCTTCAAGAGATGGAAATACCAGACCACCTTACCTGCCTCTTGAGAAACCTGTGTGCAGGTCAAGAAGCAACAGTTAGAACGGACATGTAACAACAGACTGGTTCCAAGTTGGGAAAGGAGTACAAGGCTGTATATTGTCACCCTGCTTATTTAACTTGTATACAGACTATGTATGCCTATGTGTCCTTAGTCGCTCAGTCACATCCGACTCTTTGCAGAGTATATCATGCGAAATACTGGGCTGGATGAAGCACAAGCTGAAATCAGGACTGCGAGGAGAAATAACAATAACCTCACATATGCAGAATGACACCCCCCATGTGGCAGAAAGTGAAGAGGAGCTAAAGAATCTTTTGATAAAAGTGAAAGAGGAGAGTGAAAAAACTGGCTTAAACTCAACATTCAGAGAATGAAGATCATGGCATCTGCGCCCATCACTTCAAGGCAAATAGATAGAGAAACAATGGAAACAGTAACAGACTTTATTTTCTTAGGCTCCAAAATCACTGCAGATAGTGACTGCAGCCATGAAATTAAAAGACACTTGCTCCTTGGAAGAAAAGCTATGACTAACCTAGACAGCATGTTAAAAATCAGACATTACTTTGCTGACAAAGGTCCATATAGTCAGAGTTATGGTTTTAACAGTAGTCATGTATGGATGTGAGAGTTGGACCATAAAGAAGGCTGAGCATTGAATAATTGATGCTTTCAAATTGTGGTGTTGAAGACTCTTGAGAGTCCCTTGGACTGCAAGGAGATCAGACCAGTCAATCTTAAAGGAAATCAGTCCTGAATATTAATTGGAAGGACTGATGCTGGAGCTCCAATTCTTTGACCACCTGATGTGAAGAGCTGACTCACTGGAAAAGACCCTGATGCTGGGAAAGATTGAAGGCAGGAAGAGAAGGGGATGACAGAGGATGAGATGGCATCACCAACTCAATGGGCATGAGTTTGAGTCAACTCTGGGAGATGTTAGACAGGGAAGCCTGGTGTGCTGCAATCCATGGGGTTGCAAAGAGTCGGACACAACTGAGCAACTAAACAACAATAGAAGAAACATTCAATGCCAAACACACAGAGGTGTCGGCCACCATATGTTGATTTTTAAAGTCAAAGATACAAATTTGCAGGTATAATATAGAATCATTACTGTAAATGGTCAGTGATATTGTGATTATGGATATAAATTACAAGTGGCTATAGATTCTTTGAAAGAGGGTCTTATATGTATATGGTTTGCCTGTTTAAGCAGAAGGACACCCCACCCAGCCCCATCAAGGTAGAAGTGGAGCTATTTGGTGCCTTAAACCATGGTTTTGGCGTTTCTTGTCTCTGCAGACTCACTGGATCCAGTGTTCCTGACCTCATCGTGAGTATGAGCAACCAGATGTGGCTGCACCTACAGTCTGATGACAGCATAGCCTCACCTGGATTTAAAGCTGTTTACCAAGGTAAGATGTGAGCACACTAAAACCCGCTTTCTCACAGAAGGCGAGGGTCATAATGAAACTGATAAGTGAGAACGATGTTTAAAAATATGGACTTATTTGCAACTTCCTTAGTTATAGTTGTATTTAGAGCTCTTTTCTGCAAGCAGGAAATGTTGACTTCTTGAGAGCTTAGCTGGCCATTATGGTGGCAAAATGGAGAGTGACATTAAGAATCATGTGTAAGTGATGGAATATGTTCATACTTGTAGATCTTGGCATTTTCTCTCTTCCTGGGAGAAAGTTGTCATGATTATAACTAGGAAATGTTTAGAACAGAGTATGGATTTCAACAGCATCGATTCAATGAAGCTTATTACATGCGTCCTCATGTACAAATGTGTGGGTTTTTTAACGGAGCACAGGGAGATCTCGACAGAGCTGTGGAGGATCTACTAACAACCTCGCTTTGAGAATTATGATTGTGTTTGCTCTGAAGAAGAGAGGGTTCCTGCGGGAACTGGGATGAAGCTGGCTTCATCCCTGAGTTGTGAGATGCTGAGAGTTGCTGTCGTGAAGTAGCTACTGTGCAGGTGACCCAGGGCCCCGCGCTGTGTGGCACCTATGTAAACGGTCTCACTGTTCCACCTGCGTTCTTTCATCTGGCTGTCCTAGGGAACACAGCTGTGTTTCTGTGACTGAGTCAGAGCCTGCTTGGGGCACGTGGGGCCTGATTTGCAGCACGTGGCCTCTCCAGCTGGTGCACCAGCTGCAGTAGTGGGGTCACGCGGGTCCTAGAGCACGTGGGCTTCAGTAGTTTGCGGCTCGAGGCTTAGGTACTCCACACCATGTGGAATCTTAGTTCTCCGAGCAGGCCTCTGCTTTGCAAAGTGGATTCTTAACACGTGGGCCACCAGGAAGGTTCCAGAAACACAACTTTTGTCCGGGGCATATTGATAGCTATCTTTCAAAACTTTTTCTTTAATTTTGAAAAATTTCAAAATGTAAACAGAAGTAGAAAGAATAATAGAATGTACCTGAGGTGACCTACATTTTCATGCTTTTGCAAGACCCCCAGATATTCAGCTACTGACTCGAGCCTTGGCTGGAGGTGCGGGACACAGCTTCCAAACTCAAGTGCATGTCTAGATTGTCAGCCTCAGCTCAGCCCTGCCTTTCTTCAAGTGTCTGACAACATCTTCTGGGAAATCAGTGATATTTCCTTCTATTAGACATTCCCAAGTAGTTCTAGACTCACAAGAAAATCTTTATCCAATGACAATATCTTTAAAAATCTTAATTATCTCTTCCTTACTCCCAGCAAAAACAGAAGAAATAAAACAAAAACCCTTTCTCACTACCACCCCTCAAGAAACAAAATCAGTAACCTGCCCTCTGATTTCAGGTTCTCAGAGGTTTAGTTCATGTAACTCCTTTCTTGTGCACTTTGGTTCTAAAGGTGATGATGCGGCAGCCAGGCAGCCCTAAGCATGTGTCTCGGGCCATCCCAGGATCCACGGGTCAGCGTCTCTTGATTGCTAGAAATGGTAAAGAACTGAGAGTAAGACAAATTAGAAGGGGTATCTGAGACCAGAATAGGAAGAGCGAAAATTATCTTCATGATATTCCAACCTCAAGGCATAGCTGTCGGGAAGCACATTTGTTTTAACTGGCAAAAAAATACACACAAGAACACACAGACCATTCAACTGTAGAGCCTTCCTTTCATGTTCTCTGTATCAGTAATTGCATCATTTTAACTCAAGAAATAAACATTTAAGAAGGCTCATGGGCATATTAAATTCTTCCTTTGCATTTATGCAAAACCAAAGCAGTGATGGATGTATAGCTTGTATCTTCAGCTTAGATCCTTCGTGTATTTGACTAAAAGAAATAATGAAATGTGTCCCCAGAAATGATGCAGTGACCTTTCTAATATTAATGATGTTTTATAAATTATTATATAAAACAACTTATTTTTAAAAGTTAAAGCATTTATATATACTGCTATCTACATATACTGTGAGCGAGTGAGTGAAGGTCACTCAGTCATGTCCAACTCTACGCAACCCCATGGGACCGTAGCCCACGAAGTTTCTCTGTCAATGGGATTTTCCAGGCAAGAATACTGGAGTGGGTTCCATTCCCTTCTCCAGGGGATTTTTAAGACACAGAGATCAAACCTGGATCTCCTGCATTGCAGGCAGATTCTTTACTGTCTAAGCCACCAGGGAAGTCCTTGCATATACTGACATACTTTAAAAAACCATGACTGATTTGAAGTTGTTTTTCAGTAAGTTTGAAAAGAGCTGTTCTCATCTTGAATTCAAGTTATAGTCATGAGAAGCCTTTTCAGGATTGTTTTATACTCTCGTACAAATACCTTGGCACTGATAGTTGATCGAAATTACTAAGAAATTGCATCTTAAACATATAGTTTTTACTGACACAGAAAAGATCTACTATTTGAATAAAACTGCTTATTATAAACCATAATCTAAGAAAATGTAAGTATTCAGAACAAAACATTGTCCCACATAACTATTTAAATTTTTGAAATTTTAGATATTTTCCATAAGTTTCAAAATTCTAAGGAAGTAACAAATTTTAAAGAACTGTAATGAATTAGAAATAGTGGTTATTTTATTTGGATTATTTTACTGTTAGGGGACCCATATAAAGAAAGAATTCGTAAGTTATTTTCAGGAAAAATTAGAAAATTGGCAGGGGGGAGATTCAGTTGTGGATATTGAAGACTTTTGCACCTATTAGCAGTTTTATTTCAGTATTGCTAATTATCTATATGTACATTTTCTTTGAATTCTTCTTTGATACAGTTTTTTAAATATCTGGCTCCACTGATTACAGAGTTCATTGAAATCTTTGACATGACAAATGTGTGCGTACATATGTGAAAATGAGAAATACCAATCTGGAGAACTGGGAGTTTGTCTTACTGCATTTTATTTTGTGAATTTGAGCAAAGAAGCAGTGTGCTCTTGTCTTCCAAGTGTCAACTGTTGGGTGTTCAGCAGCTGAAAAAAAGCAGCTAGTACTTATTGCTCATGAAACCAAAGGGGCAGGTAATTAAAAGTATTTTCCAATGTCAACAGCATAAAGCCGGTGGGTGAGGGTGTCTTGAGCCCACCAGTGAAGGCAGCATAGCAGGGCTGCACCCTTGCCGTGTGAGATGAAGGAGAGTGACCATGCTGAGAAGTCCTGTGCTGACTAGAGGCCCCTACATGAGTGTGGTGTAGAGTCCTCGTCCACACAGTGTGAAGAGTCCTGACTGCTGGAAGCTTGGGGTGAGGGGGACGTCCTGACTCTTTTTAATGAGAAATGCTTCCAAAGCGTATTTGCATCCTGTGTGAAGGTGAGGGCTAGAATGAACCGATGATTGCTGAAGACTTCCTGACATTTGGGGTTTTAGAGTTGACCTTTAATTGAACTTCTACGTGACTGTGTTGTTTAAGGAAGTATGCAGAGGTAGAATCCTTTCCACCTGACCTGTGCTTGCTCCTGCCTCTGGTAGAATCTAAACACATCTGTCAAATACCAGACACTCCCCAACAGCAAGTGACTGTGAATTACACCCAGCAGTTCTAAGACTTGCGCCATAAAGACTAGGATAAAGACTTAAGAGAGGAGTGCCATTCCCAAATTGAGGATCCTTGAACATTAACGGATATAAGTGTTCTCAATTACAATCAAATATTCCTCCAGGCATCATGATTCAGTTTGATGACCATACAGCATAAGTTAGAATCACATTCAGTCCTAATTAGTACTCTGCTAACAGCCCCGATAGCTGGTTAATAGCTACAGCCTCGGATGTGGTGAAAAAGTGGATGGCCATCAGTTCTCGTGAGAGAGCCAGTCCAAGGCCACTTATTATTTTTTGGCAGAGCAATATCCAATAGTTTATAAGATAATTAAAACAGAGAGATAAGGTAAGATTTGAGGATTTTAAAAATTGAGAGAACATCATACATCAAAAGAAAGACATCATACGGACTTAGAGAAGATCATACAAAGTGAAGTAAGCCAGATGGAGAAAGACAGATATCATATGATATCACCTATACATGGAATCTAAAAAATATATAAATAAATAAAAGATACAAATGAACCTATTTACAAAAAAAAAAAAAAAAAATAGATTCATAGACACAGAAAACACACTTGTGGTTACCAAAGGGGAAAGGGGGTAGAAGGGATAAATTAGGAGTTTGGGGTTAACATGTATATATACTAGTATATACTGACATAAAATAGATAACCAACAAGCATCTGCTTATGTATATATTTATATATATGCACATATATATAAACTACATATATGTGTATAGTCAGTTTATGCTCACTGTGCTGTACACCTAAAGTAACATGACATTATGCTTCAATTAAAAATAGAGTAGAAAAAAAAAATAGAGTCGAATCAACAACTTAATTAATTAAAAAAAAAAAACATGTCCTTGAAACTATTATTTCCAGAGTGCTATATTAAGCTAGAAATTGGCAATAAAATAAAAACATTTTGTACAGGTGATCATCAAATTTATGGTGGTGGTTTAGTCACTAAGCTGTGTCTGACTCTTGTGACCCCATGGACTGTAGCTGCCAGGCTCCTCTGTCCATGGGATTTCCCAGGCAAGAACACTGGAGTGGGTTGCCATTTCCTTCTCCAATCAAGTATATAAATAATCACATTATTTGGCTGAAAATGTAGTTGTCTATTATATGAGCAGAAAATATATACCACTAGTCCTGACATGTGTTCCATTTTCTAGGTTTTAACTATGCATGTAACATTTTTTGTAATAGTTCAGGATGTAGGCTCTGAAGCCAGGCTGTCATTCTGTCACTCAGCTGGTAACTTAGGGTGAGCTATCTAACCTGCCGTGTGTCAGATTCCTCTTTAAAAAAAAAAAGGGAGAAAATAATAATGTTACTAGTTTCACTGGACTTCCCAGGTGGCTCAGTGGTAAAGAGTCCGCCCGCCAAGCAGGAGATTAGTTGTGGATCCCTGGGTAAGCGAAAGATTCCCTGGAGAAGGAAATGGCAACCCACTCCAGGATTCTTGCCTAGACAATCCCATGGACAGAGGCGTTTGATGATCTACAGTCCATGGAGTTGAAGTTGGACAAGACCGAGTGACTGAGGACACACACACAGACACACGCACATACACGTGCACACATACACACATGCACACACATACACACACACACACACACACACCTGTGTATATAAATGTGTGTATATGGAGATAGAGATTATGCTGATAATTAAGAAAAGTATTGGCAAAATATTATGCAAAGTTTAAAAAGCAATAACTCTTTAGGGAGGTATTTCAGGTGTCTGAGAAGGCAGTCTAAGAGAAGTGAGATTTGTTGTTTAGAACCTTTCAGCATATGAAAATATTTAATTCAAAGTAATCAATTAAAAAACCCAAAAGGTAAAAAATATGGTGTAAATAATTATGATACAGCTGTGCAAACAATATTACCCATCCATTATACTATAAAACTTATTATGTGTATATAATATAAGACTAATTTTCAAGAAAAATTTTCAAGAAAATTAGGGATACCAAAGGAACATTTCATGGAAAGTTGGCACAATTATGGACAGAAATGATATGGACCTAACAGAAGCAGAAGATATTAAGACGAGGTGGCAACAATACACCGAAGAACTATACAGAAAAGATCTTCATGACCCAGGTAACCATGATGGTGTGATCACTCACCTAGAGCCAGACATCCTGGAATGCCAAGTAACTGGGTCTTAGAAAGCATCATTATGAACAAAGCTAGTGGAGGTGATGGAATTCCAGTTGAGCTATTTCAAATCCTAGAAGATGAAGCTGTGAAAGTGCCGCACTCAATATGCCAACAAATTTGGAAAACTCAGCAGTGGCCACAGGACTGGAAAAGGTCAGTTTTCATTCCAATGCCAAAGAATGCTCAAACTACAGCACAATTGTTCTCATCTCACACGCTATTAAAGTAATTCTCAAAATTCTCCAAGCCAGACTTCAGCAATACGTGAACCATGAACTTCCAGATGTTCAAGCTGGATTTAGAAAAGGCAGAGGAACCAGAGATCAAATTGCCAACATCCATTGGATCATCAAAACAGCATGGAAGTTCAGAAAAACATCTACTTCTGCTTTATTGGCTATGCCAAAGCTTTTGACTGGATCACAACAAACTGGAAAATTCGTCAAGATATGGAAATACCAGAACACCTGACCTGCCTCCTTAGAAATATGTATGCAGATCAAAAAGCAACAGTTAGAACTGGACATGGAAACAGACTGGTTCCAAATAGGGAAAGGAGTACGTCAAGGCTGTATATTGTTATCCTGCTTATTTAATTTATATGCAGAGTACATCATGTGAATTGTCAGGCTGGATGAAGCACAAGATGGAATCAAGATTGCCAGGAGAAATATCAAAAACCTCAGATGTGGAGATAATACCACCCTTATGGAAGAAAGTGAAGAAGAAGTAAAGAGCCTTTTGAAAGTGAGAGAGGAGAGTGAAAAAGTTGGCTTAAAATTCAACATTCAGAAAACTAAGATCATGGCATCCATTTCTATCACTTCATGGCAAATGGATGGGGAAATAATGAAAACAGTGAGAGATTTTATTTTGGGAGGCTCCAAAATCACTGCCAATGGCGACTGCAGCCATGATAGTAAAAGACGCTTGCTCTTTGGAAGAAAAGCTATGAGCAACCTAGATAGCATATTGAAAAGCAGAGATTCTTCTTTGCCAACAAAATTCCGTCTAGTCAAGGCTATGGCTTTTCCAGTAGTTATGTATGGATGTGAGAGCTGGACTATAAAGAAAGCTGAACACCAAAGAATAGATGCTTTCAAACTGTGTGTTGGAGAAGAATCTTGAGAGTCCTTTGAACTGCAAGGAGATCCAACCAGTCTAACCTAAAGGAAATCAGTCCTGAATATTCATTGGAAGGACTGATGCTGAAGCTGAAACTCCAACACTTTGGCCACCTGATGCGAAGAGCTGACTCATTGGAAAAGACCCTAATGCTGGGAAACATTGAAGGCAGGAGAAGAAGGGGACAACAGAGGATGAGATGGTTGGATTGCATCCCCGGTTCGATGGACATGAGTTTGAGCAAGCTCCGGGAGTTGGTGTTAGGGAAGACGGGAATGCTGCAGTCCATAGGGTCGCAAAGAGTTGAACTTGACTGAGTGGCTAAACTGAACTGAATATATAACCACTATGCATTATATAATTCTGTATAATGTATACAAATGTAATTCATAAATATATAAATCTTACATAATTCATATATGTATAAATCATATATGTTATTCACAGTGAAAGTCATTCATTCATGTCCAACTCTTTGAGACCCCATGGAATATACAGTCCATGGAATTCTCCAGGCCAGAATACTAGAGTGGGTCAATGTTCCCTTCTCCAGGGAATTCACATGTATGTATAGTTAATATATATGGGCTACCTTGCTGGCTCATATGGTAAAGAATCTGCCTGCATTGCAGGTGACCTGGATTTGATTCCTGAGTTGGGTAAATCTCCTGGATAAGAGAATGGCTACCCACTCCAGTATTCTTTCCTGGAGAATCCCATGGACAGAGGAGCCTGGAGAGGTATAGTCCATGGGGTCACAAAGAATCTGACATGACTGAGCGACTAATATATATATATATAATATAGAGAGTAGCAGAACAATATATATGGAACGTTAACTGGCTTAGTGCATAGTTTTTCTACTTTATATTTCAAAATTTCCATCATAAATTACAAAGGTAAATGCTGAGTATAAATAATTTTGTAAATCAATGTTAAATTTCATTTAATAATACAGAAGAATTCTTGTCAAAATATAATAATGAAATAGAGTTTGAGATTATATACATTTAAAACAGCATATTTTATATGCTACAGCAGATCGTTTTTATTCCCTAGAAGAGTAAAGAAAACAAAATCTCAGCTCAGGGGTGAGCTTCCCAGGACCACAGTCTCTCCAGCACTGAGGAAGGTGGAGAGGAAGCATGCATAGTATCTGCATACTTGTCCAAACAATCCTGACTTCCCCAGTGCTGGCAACCCTGTATTTTTATGGCTTCACTGTCTCCAGTTAAGCAGGTTAACGCTATCATTTTTTTGTCGCAAAAATAATGTTCAGTTAGAGTTCATTAGACATGTTGATGAACTGATTTCCACAAATCATGTTTTATGTAATTTGCCATAGCTATTTAAATTTTAGCAGGGGGTAAATGAAAGGAAATGTCCCCTGTGATGTGCTGCTGTGTGGTAAAACAAGACCTATTTCCGGCTTGTTTAGGCTCTTTTAGAATCGTTTCCATTAAAATAGAGCTCACTGTTGCTGTTTCAAGAGATAGAGCTGTGCCCCAGGCCCTGTGGACGTATTGCTAAGGGGTGCAGCTGAGTGTAGGCATCTCGGTCCATACGCTGTAATCCCAGGGGTCTGTGATGAGTTTAACAGAAAGGAACATGGCCTAGTTCAGAGAGCTATTCTCTGAACCATTCCTGGTGAAGAGAATTGCTGCTGCAGAACCAAGGGTGCCCGAGCTTCGAACACGTGTGCTGTGACCCTTGTGATGGCTGACCCCAGAGCACCCACACATTCTGGCAGACATCGTTCTGGGTGTGTGTGTCGGGGTGTTTCTGGATGACGTCAACATTGGAATTGGTGGACAGAGTAAAGCAGCTCACCCTCCCCAGTGTGGATGGGCCTCATCACATCAGTTAAAGGTCTGAATCGAAGGACAGACTGAAGGGGGAAAAGCTGCTTCTGCTGTCCATCTGTCTTTGAACTGGGACACTGGCATCTCCTGCCTTTGGACCCTGATTTGGACTGGGACTTATATCATTGGCTCTCTTGGGTCTGGATACTTCAGTTGCTATAAACATGTAAGCTGATTCCTTATAATAAATAAATTTTGATAGTAAGTGGATAGATAGATACAGAGTTGGAGGTGGATATGGACATAGCAATGGAGATAAAGATAGAAATATCCTGTTGGTTCTGTTTCTCTGAAGAACCCTGATCAACGCACTGTTACTCTACTTGAATGATCGGGTTCGCTCTGACTGCTCAGACAGACCCTCTGTAGCCCCTTGTGTGAGCAATCACAATTTCCAAAGGGCCCAAGTGGGCGTAGAGGTGCAGTGTGTGGCCACTAAAAAGAGTAGAGCCCGCTGGTCCACACGTAAAGTCAGCCCATGGCCCTGCCCTTATAGCCTGAAGCTGGTACAAGGTCAGGCAGGATTGTGCCTGTGAGGCTAGGAGTGATGCCTAAACCCTAAAAACAAGGTTGTTGTTCAGCGAGCAAGTCGTGTCTGACTCTCTGTGACCCCTGGACTGCAACACGCCAGGCTTCTCTGTCCTTCACTGTCTCCATGACTTTGCTCAAACTCATGCCCATTGAGTCAGTGATGCCATCCAATCGTGTCATCTTCTGTTGCCCCCTTCTCCTGCCTTCAATCTTCCCCAGCATCTTTTCTAATGAGTTGGCTCTTAGCATCAGGTAGCCAAGGTATTAGAGCTTGGGCTTCAGCACCAGTCCTTCCAGTGAATATTCAGGATTGATTTCCTTTATTGATTTCCTGGTATGATCTCCCTTAAGTCCAAGGGACTCTCAAGAGTCTTTTCCAGCACCACAGTTTGCAAGCATCCGTTCTTCAGTTCTCAGCCTTCTCTATGGTCCAACTAAAAATAGCTTTGTGTTTTAATTTTGTGCAAAATCCAGGATGAACCCATCAAGAGTTTATGATGTGTGTTCCCCTTGTCCACAATAGATATTGTCTTGTACCTAATGTGGATTTTAAATTGTTTTCAAGGACCTGATTTAAATCCATGACAAAGTACCCTTTGTGTTGAATGCTGACTGAGCCAGACTTGTTTGGGAGCATGTACTGGGGGAACTCTTTGAGATACCTTCAAGGAGGAGATGGAGGCAGAGAAGGAGTTGCTGAACTGGACATGGGTCCACATGGAACACTGGCTGGTCCTAGTGACGCCCTCCGCAGCTTTCCCAAACTGAAGCAGGTGGGTGGGACTGGTACCATTAACCATGGATGTGGTGCCCCTGGGGAGCAGACACAGCCCTGTTTGATGTGATTCCTGGGCAGGGATGCAGCTGTGAGATCCGATGGCCTTGGCTGCTGTGGCACCCGAGGTTCACTGCCCCAGAAACCATCACTTCTCCCCACTCCAGGAACAACCTCTCTAGGTTTCTAATGGGCCTCATTTCCTAGAAAAATGTAGAATACATACTCAAGGTCACCTTCCTCTCCTGCCCATTCTAGATTCCCTTATTTTTTGCTTTCCCCTCTGCTAGCCTGGTGGCTGTCCTGTCAGGGGACCTGGACCTAGTTCCCTGAAGGTTCCCAGCTCCTGAGCTCCACGCCTCTCTCTAGCATTGTCCATTATTGTCACCCCCAGCAAGGATCCAGGGATTCCCCGTGGCGCCTCTAACAGCCTCAGCCATGGGGGTCCCCCGCTGTTCTCACTGAGCAGAGCTCCTCTGCCTCTTTCCCTTGCAGCTGGGGGGAGTCCCCCCCTAGCAGGTTTATCATGGATGCGCTGTGTACACATTCCTGCTCCACAGCGAACCGCCTTCATCCTGGCAGTCATTTCGCTGCCTGTCCCGTGGGTTGGAGCTCTGCAGTGCATGGATCTTCTGCTGCCACATGGACCCCGAGCCTCCAGACCAGGTGGAAGGCATGTAGCTGTTTCTTAAATAAGTGCAGGAATGGGGGGATGCCCAAAGCGGTAGCCAACACCTGGACCATTGAGATAGTTTTAGTATCGTGTTGGACACTTGCCCCTTGTTAATATTTAAAGGTATGTGCTAGTTTTTTTTTGGTTTTTTTTAAGAATTTAATTTAGGCTTTAAAAGTTTTATGGAACAGCAACCCACTCCAGTACTCTTGCCTGGAAAATCCCATGGACGGAGGAGCGTGGCAGGCTGCAGTCCATGGGGTCTCTAGGAGTGGGACATGACTGAGTGAATTCACTTTCACTTTCACTTTCAGCCCAGTGGCAAAGAAGGCAACAGCCAACACAGAATCTTTCTGGTTGCTGGTTCTGATCCAAACTCTGTCCTCGTGTCCACGCCTCACTCTCCCATGCATGAGTTGCAGTTGCTGGTGCTGCTCCGATCCAGGTTCAGTCTGTCCACATGCCCACGCCTCACTCTCCCGTGTTTGATCGCAGTTGCTGGTTCTGATCCAGATTCAGTCTGTCCACGTGTGCATGCCTCACTCTCCCATGCATGAGTTGCAGTTGCTGGTGCTGCTCTGATCCAGATTCAGTCTGTCCACATGCCCACACCTCACTCTCCTGTGTTTGATTGCAGTTGTTGGTTCTGATCCAGATTCAGTCTGTCCACGCCTCCAGGCCTCACTCTCACATGCATGAGTCGCTTCCTGGTCACTTGCCTCCATGGCACCCACGTCCTAACCTGCTGGGGACTGTGACCTGCCAGCTCCCTCTCCCTGGATCATCCATGAGTTCCAGGAGCCCCGCCTCCACATTTTGGCAAACACCCCAGTGGCAGAGGGGCCATCTCCCCATGTGTCTGTGGTCAGGCCTTCCGCTGGTGTCTTCTGCTCCTGGTCCCGCCTGTGGATTCAGGCCCCTGGAGCTCTTGGTGAGACGAGTGCAGGACGGCGGGGTGTATAAACGTCTGCGGGTCTGCAATGCTGACGCTGCACGGCGGGCCTTCCTGGGAGAGGCAGCAGGTGTGTGGCTCCTGGAAGCCCAGGACCAGTGCCGGGGGATGGACAGGGCTCACATGTCTGCTAGACCCTGTGACCCAGTCCCTCAGCGGCCGCCCCTCTGCTCTGCGCCGCGGCCACGCCTGTCCCTCACACGCCGCCCCCTTTCTCCCTTCAGGGCCTGTGTGATTGACTCCCCGAGGGGTCCCTGACCTGTGTCTCCGCAGGGGAACGTCAGGGCCCATCTCCAGTGAGTGGAGGCTTCTCTCAGCAGGAGTGCTTCCAGTGTTTCCAACAGCTCTGTCGCATCTCCCTTCTACCCAACATGATGTTTTTAATTGTTAGTCTTTGAGAAGAGAGACCCATTTGACTCAGCTTTCTGTCTCCAGGCCACCCCAGAGTACACAGTGTCCTCATCTAGGGAGCTAATAACTGTGATTGACAAAATAGCATCATTTCAGGTTTGGAGAACTCACGCTCCCCACCAACAATTACTTCGCTTCGGCCAGGTTCTGAGCTGGGTTCCCAGTGTTGAATCATGGCTCTTCCAGGAACTTGAATTTTAGAATTGAGAAAAGGTAATTTTAGGTAATGATGCAAATGAGGAAAAAGGAACAAAATGGATACTTCATGCAAATATAAGAAAATAGCAAAGTAGAATGTAAAATACACTGTATTTCTGACTCAGAAAATTGTTTGATACATTCATCCTTGTTTTATTAACTTCACATTTTAACTGTGCACCTGAGTTGAAAACAGGCATTACCTACTTTTTAGTTTTTTGTTTTTAAATATTTTACTCTATTGAATATACTTGCAATGTTTAAATTCTTGGTTTTCATATTCTTAGACTTCCCTGGCAGCTCAGTGGTAAAGAATCCACCTGCAACGCAGGAGATCCGGGTTCGATCCCTAGGTCAAAAAGATCCTTGGAGAAGGGAATGGCTGCCCACTCCAGGATTCTTGCCTGGAGAATTCCATGACGGAGGAGCCAGGTGGGCTGCAGCCCATGAGTCACCAACAGTCAGACACGACTGAGAGGCTAAGCACATACTCACATACACACACATATTTTTCATGTGTATGCACGCATATACAGTACATGCATGCACATATTTTATGTGTGTACACACATATACATTACACACATACACATACATACATATTTTCACTTGTTTTCATTTTTACTATTACAGAAGAATTCATACATAAGTGGGTATTTGGGAAATAGTTTTGAACATTTACTATGACTCTTTGTAACCCCATGGACTGTACAGTCCATGGAATTCTCCAGGCCAGAATACTGGAGTGGGTAGACTTTCCTTTCTCTAGGGTATCTTCCCAACCCAGGATCAAACCCAGATCTCCCACTTTTCAGGCAGATTCTTCACCAGCAAAGCTACAAGGGAAGCCCAAGAATACTGGAGTTTGTAGCCTATCCCTTTTCCAGCAGATATTCCTGACCCAGGAATCAAACTGGGGTCTCCTGTATTTCATGGGGATTCTGAGCTATGAGGGAAGCCCATTTACTACATTAATATACTTAAACATCGACTGTGTTAATATGTTTCATATAGAATAGGTATACCTAGTCTATATGTAAAGCTTATACATGTTTATATATATGCAATAACTGGAAATGTTGAGACTAATTTAAACTATTCTTTGCTAGGAATAAGTAGTGATTCATTGAATTTTCCTAGTAGGTATTTTTTTCTCCAAGAAAATGAGTTAAAGAATGACTGGGTTTATGTTGAGCATATAAATGAACTTCTCGATCATAGGCTCACTAGATAGTTGGTGTTTAGCAATTTGATAAGGGTCAACAATTATTTTTCATAGGGCTATTGAGAGTTGCAGAGTTTTATTAGTCAGTTTTGAACTATGCAGTGTTTTTGTGTGTATACTAAAAACAGATTCTAGGAGAAATTCTTATGGTTCATAGAAACAATTCCATGGTCATGTGCTGCTTCTAAAAATACTAGTTGCCTCCTTTATGTTGTTAATTCTGTACATTTAACTACCCAAAACAAAAACTCACTATAAGACATTATTGTATAGACAGCAAGAGCCATATAAAGGCATTAGGACAGAGTAAGAGTAGAGAAGGAAAACTGTGATCATGTCGCAGCTTTACCTTTGCAAATCTCCCCTGGAGAAGATGTATCTCTTATCTGATAGATGAGCAGTGGAGAAATGTGTGTGAAAATCAATGTAGCAAGTTTAGAAAAATGGCATCTCAGCTAAAAGAGCTCTCATTTCAACATTATTAGAAACCTCTTCATCAGATGGCTCTCTTTAATATTATCAAGATTACTAGTAGAGGTGAATATAAAAATTAAATCTATATAATAGCTCTTGGGTATGAATTTTCTCAGAGCTGTTGTTGATTAATTTAAAAAATTGTATAGGCCTGTGTTATAATAGAGAAGTTATATTTAGAAAGAAAAACATATTGATAATCTGGTTATATATGAAATTTAAACCATTTAATAGTCCAACATTTTAATAGTTGAGTGTTAGAGGCCAAAGTCACCTGGTTCTATGTGTTTGCTGTTTTATTCTGGTGGATTCCAAACGCACCCAAGTCAACTTCAGTTGTTTTACCTACAGACTGATAATATTAACATGGCTCAGCCTGTAAAAATCCACCTGCAATGCAGGAGACACAGGAGACTCGGGTTCAGTCTCTGGGTCAGGAAAATTCCCTCTGGAAGGAAATGGCAACCCACTCCAGTATTCTCGCCTGAAAAATCCTATGGACAGGATTACCACCAGGCTACAATCCATGGGGTCACATAGAGTCGGACACGACTGAGTGACCACGTGCGCGCGCGCACACACACACACACACACACGAGTATTAACTTGGGATATTATAAAAAAAATAATAGAAACAGCCACATAACAACAATCTACCTCCTAGAATAGTGTCGGGATCAAGATGATTCCTCGTTCAGTGTTGGGTAGAGGATCACCATTGAAGTCAGACAGATCTGTATTGAGATCACGGAACTTGCTGCTTAATGGCTGTGTGTCTTTGGGTGAGTTCCTGTATCTCTCTGAGCCTAGAGTCCCCCATCCATCAATGAGGAATAATTCCACCAGCCTGGCCAGAGTGGTTGCGACCGTTTAAGAGGATACATAGAAGATACCTGGCGAGTGGTAATGGCCATGGTGGTTTCTAACAATTTTTTGAAAGAGGTAATTCATGTATAAATTGAGATAAGTCTCAGCTTGATGAGTGAATTTCAGAATTTACTGACCTTCCCTAGGAAAAATTGACCATATGACTTACACTCGCAGTGATCTCTAGATATACTCTCTCTCCCATCTGGACTGGCCGTGGGCTCAGACTGCCCAGGGCCCCTAATCTTCCTCACTTACTGTATGTCTTGGGGCAAATTAGTTAACCTTTCTGAGCTTGAAGTGTCTTTATTCCAAGATGGGAAGTGATAGTACATATCTCATTAGACACTTAATGATCATCACTTGAAACTGGAGCCCATTATACAGAGTGAAGTAAGCCAGAAAGATAAAGAACATTACAGTATACTAACACATATATACGGAATTTAGATAGAGGGTAGCGATAACCCTATATGCAAAACAGAAAAAGAGACACAGAAGTACAGAACAGACTTTTGAACTCTGGGGGAGAACGTGAGGGTGGGATGTTTTGAAAGAACAGCATGTATATTATCTATGGTGAAACAGACCACCAGCCCAGGTGGGATGCATGAGTCAAGTGCTCGGGCCTGGTGCACTGGGAGGACCCTGAGGAGTCGGGTGGAGAGGGAGGTGGGAGGGGGGATCGGGATGGGGAATACGTGTAACTATATGGCTGATTCATGTCAATGTATGACAAAATCCACTGAAATGTTGTGAAGTGATTGGCCTCCAACTAATAAAATAATATTTAAAAAAAAAAAAGAAATATCATATAAAATGGCAAATACAAAGTATGATTTTTTTTCTTTTTTATAAAAGGTAATTCCTCATTCTTTTGTTGGAAGGGTTTGTGTTGTTAAGACAAGGCCCTGGCTTTGAGAACCATGTTAAATCAGAAACACAGCTTGCTCCAAAATTCTCCTTTTTCCTGAGTTCCACTTCATGAGTGAATTATAAATACTGTCTCCTATTTGTAAGGTAGAATCAGCTATTTATTAAATTTGTTGTATTTTTAGTCACTAGGTCGTGCATGATTCTTTGTGACCCCATAGACTGTAGCCCAACAGGCTCCTCTGTCCATGGGATTCTCCAGGCAGGAATACTGGAGTGGGTTGCCACTTCCTTCTCAAGGAGATCTTCCTGACCCAGGGACTGAACCTGCATCTCCTGCCTTGGCAGGTGGATCCTTTACTACTAAGCCACCTGGGTATGTGTGTGTGCTTAGCCGTTCAGTCATGTCTAACTCTTTGTGAACCCATGGACAGTGGCCTGCCAAGCTCCTCTGTCCATGGGATTCTCCAGGCAAGAATACTGGAGTCAGTTGACATGCCCTCCCCCAGGGGATCCTCCCAACCCAGGGATCAAACCCAGGTCTCCCACTTTGATGGTGAATTCTTTAATGACCAAGCCACCTGGGAAGCCCAATTAAATGTTTAATACATCACATTGGAGGGGCTAGAAGAGCAGCAAGTGCAAACATGAGTACCTAAAGGGTTCTTGTAGAAATTTGATGTTTAAATTCTGGGTTTAGGGCCCTCAGCTGCAGCTGCATTCCAATATCCCTACTTAACATTGAGCCTCATGGACTGTTTTACTCTCCAAGTATCTGAGCTGGGGCATCCTGGAAATTATCCAGGTATTAGGGCTTGCTGAGACCATCAGGACAGGTTTGCCTGGGAGACAGTTCCCAACTGTGTCTCCGTGTTAGGAGAAGGACATGGTGTGAGTGGTATTTGTCAGGGAGAAAGGAGGGTGAGGGGTAACTGAAACCAGCAGGGAACTGCAGGTGACGAGGGCAGCTCTCTAGGTAGAATGCAGCTCTGTGTATTTTTCTAGCCACTTGCTGTCTCCCAGCTTCTCCGATGTCCAGAGGGTTTGATGTTCCAGGTTTGATTCCTGGAACACTTGGGTTTTAGAATCAGATACAACAGGATCCACTTTGGATCCTTTGTTCTTCAATTTCCCCACAAGCTGTTCCCCACCCCTGCCCCCCCCCCCAAACACACACACACACATACACATTCCTGCTTCCTTTAGAATTTTGATGACCTTACAAAGTCTGTTTTGGAGTCCTTGGTGGGATTACTAACTTGTGTTGTTTTGAAATGGCTCACAAGTTGCATGACTGCTTTAGAAGTTAGCAGTGGATCTACTCTCTTCTCTCTGTATGTCCTGTATTGTTTAATCCTCACACGCTTCTTCACGTTTTCAAGTCAGGAGGCTCCTTTCATCATAGAAGGTTCTTTATGATTCAACTCAAATGCATTTTCTTTTAGACATATTTCTTAATCTGGCAGCAAATATAGTTCCATGTTTTTCAGCTTTTCTGTTGGAAATTTGGAGTGAGCAGAAAGGAGGTTAGTGCAAAGTGGGACTGTTGAAGAGAGAAACTAGCTGAGAGGCCAGGCCAACCCGTACTTGGGGCAGAAAGATCAGAAAACACTGCAGAACCTTAGATGGGGTCAGGCTAGTTCAGTGGACAGAGCTGTAGCCAAGAGACCTAAATCTTGCTTAACTCTGCTTATGTTTCCTTTGGCCTCTAAGAGCCTCATCTCTGATGAGAAATAGGAACAGGGCTTCTGCAGACTTTTCTTCCAGCTTGGAAAAAGATATAAGTCAGCAATTCTAGCAGTATTTGGTTTCTTTGGGAAACTGACTGCAGGAATGATTAGCAAGACAAATGAGATGTGATTGTTGCCTCTGTTAATGACAACCCTCCCCTGGGAATATTTCAATACAAAGGTGAAAGGAGAGAAAGGAGCTGGGTTTTCAACATAGTAGAGAAAAAATTGGGCTTCTCAGGTGGCTCAGCAGTAGAGAATTCTCTGTCTGCCAATGCAGGAGACTCAGGTTTGATCCCTGGGTCAGGAAGATCCCATGGAGAAGGAAATGGCCACCCATTCCAGTATTCTTACCTGGGAAACCCCACGGACAGAGGAGCCTGATGGGCTAGAGTGCATGGGGTCACAAAGAGGCAGACACAACTTAGTGACTAAACAACAGCAAAGAGAACAATTCAATAATGCGTGTAATAAAACTGGACCAAAATATATAGCACGGGAGCGTGTGGTGAGGCGTCTCAGAGGCCCCTCAATGCTGTGCAGTCCCTACATTTTATCATGGAATAGGAGGACTGGTCTGTAACCATCCACTCAGGTGAGCAGGCAGTCATCCTGAAGGATCAGGGCTAGGTCACGATGGAGGTTGAACGTGAAGCCTGGTGGGTGGTGGAAGGCTGAGCCGTGTGGTCTCACTGAGCTGTAACACATACGGAGGAAATGAAAACAGTCAGTAAACCAGATGCTTTCCTGAATGTCATAGCCTAACAGCAAAGGAGGGTTAGGCTCCTGCCCACTGCACAGGGCTGATCCCCCGTGCTTCTGGCCACCGGATTCCTCCTCTCATTGAGGAGGGCTCCTAGCGGCCACCACGGTCCTGCACTGGGACAACGGGGTTTCTTCAAGTTCTCAATATTGAAGATAATTTGAAATATGTCAACTTAAAATATGATTTGCTCTGTACTCACACAAATCCTTTTGTTTATTCTTTGCTATAGATAGAAATATGATAAAAAAGAAAAGTTGCACCTCCCCAGGTATTAGATATTCCCAGGTTTAGGTATTGAAAAACCTTGGGATGGTATGTGACTTATTTCAACTTTCCTCTAAAAATATTCAGATTTATACCATTTCAATGCAGATAATTTAAAAATTAATGTTTGCCTGATTTCAAGAAGCAATCCCAAAGTCTGATCGCATTATGAGTTCTTCCAGCACCACCTAGGCTGTGTAGACCCTGAGTATCGGGAAGGGGAAAGGTGAGGAGAAAGCCCCTGCGGCTGTTACTTGTCCCATTTCAGTTGAAGGAAACTCTTCCAGTCTCCTCCTAACCTGCCTTTGATTTCTGTTTGCATACACCTGTCCAAGTTCACCGTGATTTCCTCTCACCCCAGCCCCTGTGTTTTCCCTTTGAGAAAGGCAGTTTATTAATGTTCAAAGAGGATCTTCTTTTGGCATAAAACGCACGCCTGAATGATCTTTCCAAAACACATGGACACTTGAGAAAGTCATCCATAAAACTGCTTTTTATAAATGTGACTCAGGAAGTTGGTAATTACCACCTGAAGCGTCTACATGTCATCTCCATCACCACCCTCTTTGCTGAGGGTGTGCAGCTGGGCTCTGTGGGGGAGAGGTGCTGCAGGAACGAAGGTCCTGACCACCCCCTGGTCCTCTGCCCCACTTGACTCACCATCACTCCACAGGTGGTCCTGCTTAGAACCCCTGGACTCAGAGCATCTGCTGTGAACCGTCCCTCTCCTTCATACCTTCACTGCGAGGTTTGCAGCAACCCCTGCGCCATCCTCTTTATCTTCTCCTCTTTGGTTTATTATACATTTTTTTTTTTTTTTTTTTGCTGGGACTCAGCTATTCATCTTCAGTGCTAAAATTAGCATTTTTATTTCATGGAAATATTTAATTCTATTGAAATTGTGTCATGAGGAATAAAGCATGCTGCTATTCTTCACTATTTTGTGTTTGATAGACACAGAGTGCCTTTTGTACATCATTTTCTCTCTTCCGAGGAGATCCTTTCATCTTTTTATCACTGCCTGTGGTTCTTTGATCATTTCTATTGCTCTTTTGATGTTTTCTAAATCCTTTGAGTAATGAGGGACTCAAAATACAACAGATGATGTAATCCAGCATTTTACCTTTAAGAATATTCTACCTTCCTGAGAATGAGTTCACATTTCATGAGTTTTTTTTTTTTTTTATTCTTTACATCTTTAGCTCTTTTACTAACAAGTCATTAATGTGCAGCCAGTGGGCTAATTATTTCCTTTTTTCCTCCTTCTCAATTAGTGCTGTAATTTTTCCATGTGTTCTTAAAGTTAGAAGAAAGATCATAACTAGCTAGAATTCAAAGTTAATAACTTGAGCACAACTAACAGTTTTATATTTCCACAAGTTCTATCTTATAGATATTAGAATTCCAGAGTTGAGACTATTTCATCACAGGTATTTTTTTACATTATAAGTAAAACAATTTCAAAAATTGCATATCTTCCTGTTTCTTTTCTTTAAAACTTTTTACAATATGTATATTTTTTTCTAACTAGATTGCCTAAGCAACTTTCCCCTTTGTCTACATAGCATGAAACCCTCATTGGAACACTCTGTTTGCATGTGTACTTTAAGCTATGACTACCAACATTTTGCTTTTTGTTTCCCGGATGGCTATGAGCTAATCACTAATCATCTGAACATCAGTTTGATTATCTGTGAAGTGGGGATAATCATAACTGGGTTTTGTCTGGATAAATTGCATAAATAGGTATGCAAGCTCATTAAAGTCTATAAAAGGGCCCTCAGTTGGAAGCTGTAATTACAATGTGTGTTTTGCAAACAGCCTAGATGAATAAACAGTTTACCTGAAGGGGTATTTTCTAGAAAGGAAAAGAAAATTAATTTTATAATAGCTTGTGCACTATGATTTATAAGTGTTTCTGATTTCAAGTAGGCTCTTTTTTCAGTGATTTAATGATGCTGTAAAAACACACTCACAATTTTCTCCCCCTTCTCCTTTTTTGTTCTCCTCCCTAAGGCTGTGATTGTTCCCTTCCTTGAAGTCAATTTCATTACAACAAACTTTTCAAAGTAGTTTCTTGGTCCGTATCAACTTTACCATTATCTTTTCAAACTGTTCACTTTCTTGTCAAAAATGTAGTTATCAATCCAGGCCGGGGACAGTATTTTTGACTTTCCATTACATTTCTTGTTCCCACTGGTGTGCTCAGAGCTAGAAGTGATTTCACTGTTTCCTCCTCGTATAACCTCCTTCAGTCAAAGTGACAGATCTAAACCTAATGCTTTTTCTTTTCCTGTAACATACCCTGTTGAATTATACTCTTTTGTTCAAGGATATGATCCCTCCGTTGCCTTTGGTGTTATTTATTTTGGTCTTTCCTTAAAATTGTATCCTTTCCTATTTCTGTTGCTTTGCTCTTATTCCAGCGGATTTTACTGAGATAAACCCAAAGCCCTCCCTTGCTGCACGGCCTTGCCTCTCCCATCCTCACCATTTGCGACGTATTTCCACCCCAGTTACTGCCACTGTCTCCCTACAGATACGCTTTTCTCCAGGCTTCCTCTTTTATGGTCTGTGATGAACAGATTCACCATCCTTATTTCATGAAGTCTCTGCTCTTTTAAAAAAATAAAAGAAAGAAAGAAAAATGTGTGTAGAAAAAGTCATGAACACTGAGGCTACAGAGAATCAGCCTCACCTTCTTTGAACTATGTGTTTAAGTTACTCTCTGCGGCAACTGACTTCCTCTTTCTGGGAAATTTCTGTGACATTGTTATTGAACTAAAGTTGGGCCATCTCCTCTGCACCCAGTAAAGCAGATCTAGTTACTCCAGGTTGTGATGAAGGAAAGTGCGGCTGAGTAGGGAGAATGGGCACTTCATGGTCAAAAGACCCTCAAGGAAGGTTTTTTTTTTTTTTTTTAATTGGAAGAAAATTACTTTCCATTGTTGTGTTGTTTTCTGCTGTACAATGCAAATGAGCCATAATTATACATGCATCCCCTTCCTCCTGAGTCTCCCTCCCTCCCTACACCCCACCCCTCCAGGCCATCACAGGGCACCAGGCTGGGCTCCCCGTGTTATGCAGCAGCTTCTCACCAGCGCTGTGTCTTACACACGGGTGTATATATATCTCAATGCTACTTTCTCCATTTGCCCCACTCTTTCATTCCCCCACTGTGTCCACAAGTCCCTTCTCTATATCTGCGTCCCCATCCCTTCCCCACAAATAGGTTCATCAATGCTATCTTTCTAGATTTCATATATATGAATTAATATGCTGTTTATTTTTCTCTTTTTGACTTACTTCACTCTGCATAATAGGTTCTAGTTCATCCATCTCACTACAATGGACTCAAACTCATTCTTACGGCTGAGGAATATTCCACTGTATATATGCACCACAGCTTCCCTATGCATTCATCTGTCTGTGGACATCTAGGTTGCGTCCATGTCCTGGAAATTGTAAATAGTTCTGCTAGAAGCTTGTGCAGCTCACTATCAGAAAAATAAACAGCCTAAGCAAAACATGGGCAGAAGACCTTAAAAAACACTTCTCCAAAGGAAACATTCAGATGGCCAATAAGCGCGTGAAAAGATGCTCACTGTCACTTATTGTTAGGAAGGGTTTTAAGGGCGGAGAGAAGGAGAAGGCCACAGAGCATGGGCTCAGCGTGTGCACAGTTCTCTGGCTGGTTGGCGGGTGGTATTTCTGGGGGTAACATCATCAACCTTCTGCCTCCAACTGGTATGGAGTCCACGTGCTTTCGGTTACCAAATTCTACCTGATGAGAGTCTGGTTTCTGTAAAATCAGTTTAGGGATGTGCATCACACACTGTTATCTGTGACCTTCAGGAGGGAATGAAAGCTTCTGTGGCTCTGCTATGCAGCTCATCTGTTGTTTAAATTGTTTCTCTCCTGGTCCATCTGCTATTCTTTGTTGCTACATGTCTACAGTATTTTTGTCATTAACTCTTGAGTCAATATTTCGAGACTCGGGGGAGGCCTGGAAGTCTAGAGCAAAAGCCTTTTACTCCAAAAGACAGGGACACAGGGGCTCATATCTGGTTTCAAAATGGACATCCTTACAGGTGCCACATAGGGTTTATCTGCAAGGATAAGGCATCTAGGCACATATTATTCATGTTCATGGGACTCTGACAGCAGAAATACTGGAGTGGTTTGCCATTCCCTCCTCCAGTGGACCAAGCTTTGTCAGAACTCTCCACTATGACCTATCCATCTTAGGTGGCCCTGCATAGCATGGTTCATAGCTTCATTGAGTTACACAAGCCCCTTCACCATGATGAGGCTGTGATACTCACTGGAAGGACTGATGCTGAAGCTGAAGCTCCAATACTTTGGCCACCTGATATGAAGAGTCGACTCATGGAAAAAGACCCTGATGCTGGGAAAGACTGAAGGAGGGGAAGAAGGAGACAGTGAGATGGTTGGGTGGTATCAGCAACTCAATGGACATGAATTAGAGCAAACTCAGGGACGTAGTGAAGGACAGGGAGGCCTGGCATGCTCCAGTCCACGAGGTCACAAACTTTGCAGCTGAACACACATATGCACACATGACAGTCCCCAGGTACTCAGCACTCTTACTTTAGGGCCATTAGAAAAGTCACATGTGTGCTCAGTCGCTCAGTTGTGTCCAACTCTTTGCAACATCATGGACTGTAGCCCTCAAGGCTCTATTGTCCATGGGATTTCCCTGCAAGAATACTGGAGTAGATTGCCTTTCCCTCCTCCAGGGGATCTTCCCCACCCAGTGAGCAATGAAGACAATAGTGTTCATAGACTGAAAATCATCAGATATGTCTAAATCTAAGAGTTCTAAATGGTGCAAAAAATAAAATTAATCATTTTAGAGCAGTAATTTTCAATCAGGGGGAATTTTACTCACATCCCCCCCTTTGGCAATGTGTGAGGACTTTTTTGGTTTGTTTTTTATATATTCACAAATGGAGGAAAGAAGGTGCTAGTGGTACCCACCAAGCAGAGACCAGGGAGGCTGCAAAATATCATTTCAAGCAGAGGACAGTCTTTCCCTTCATGCTACAAACAAAGACCCAACTCAAAGGTTGAAGGTGCCCGGCTGAGTATGCGAGGACCAGCAGAAGTAAGCATTCGCCCAGTCTTGCCACTTAAACATCACCACCGCCACTCAGACCCTACACTTCTCTCTATAGATGTTCCTCCATTAATGCACAGAACAAGGGAGGACAGAATCAGAATACTTCTGAGGGCTTGCAGCCCTTATTCTGTGAGCAGATCTAGTCAACGCACATCATGGGCTGTGTCTCCTGATGGGAAATCACACCACGAGATGCATCTTGCTGAAAAACCTCAAACCTTATCTGACCCAGCATCTATAGCCTGCTACCAATTTTCAGCCATTTCATAAATATGTTATTGCAAAGTACATACTGTAGCAATCTCTATAGGACACTCTCTGACCCTTTTTCTTCTAAAAATAAATTTTTAAAGTAAAGACAGACAGGGGATGCATCAATTAAAATACTCACAGGATACACCAACTAATCCTGATCACAGAACAATGAATACCTGATGATAATTTTCATGCTTACAGTATCTCAGAATGATAGAGGGGAAATACACATTTTTCTACCTAGCCAGGGTCATGTTTGTCTGCTTCTCGCTGTTGGATGGAGTTGTGATTTTTTGGGGCTCCCCAGGTGACTCAGAGGTAAGAATCTGCCTGCCAGTGCAGGAGATATATATATATATATATATATATACCTATACATATATGTATATATGTGTACATATACACATATACACACCATCTCTAGCCACTGAAAGCCATGAGATTCTCAGGTGAAAATTAACCAAACATGAATAGGACTCATGTGCTGGAAACCACACAGTGCTGTTTAAAGCAAGCAAAGATCAAAATAAATGGACAGATACCACATTCAAGAATTAGAGGACTCAGACTAAAGATGCCAGTTGTCCCAAAAAGGATACACAGATTTACCACAGTTGCTATAAAAATCTCAGCAAGGCTTTTTTTTTTTTTTTTTTTTTGGTAGATCTAAAATGTATACAAAAATACAAAGGAATAAGAGTCGTTTAGTTTTAAAAAAGAATAAAACAGGAGAAGCAGCCCGCCTAGTTTGAAGACTGTGTAGAGCTACAGTAATGAAGATCATATGGTGTTGCTGGAAGGGCAGACACATAACCAATGAAATCTAATGGAAAGCCCATCAATAGACCCACAGAGCCCCGCGCCCCTTGAATTTTGACAAATAGGTAAAAGCAGTTCAGTGGAGGAAGAACAATCCTTTCAAGAAATGCGCATTCGAGCAATTAGACATGAGTACATAGCAGAAAGAACCTCAACCTGTGTCTCATGCCTTACATGAGAATTAACTCGAAGTGGATAAAGAGTTAAATAGAAAATGTAAAGCTAAAAAAAAATATCTAAAGCTATAAAACTATCAGAAAAAGACTGTAGATTTCTCTCTTTTTTTTTTTTTTTTTAACGATTTGGGACTAAGGTGAAGGATAAATAATTTTCATGGAGGAACAGTTGCTGTAATCCTGCCTTTTACTGGGATTTTTTTGAGCCAGGCTTTAGAATGTGCTAGGTCGTCCCATGGGACTATAAACGCTTGTTAACCCTCTTTACAAATTATGGCATGTGTGCTCAGTTGCTCTGAGTCTTTTGAGACCTCATGGGCTGTAGCCCCGAGGCTCCTCTGTCCATGGGATTTTCCAGGCAAGAATCCAGCAAGAAAACCCAAGGAGGGTCTCCATTCCCTCTTCCAGGGGATCTTCCTGACCCAGGAATCGAACCCACATCTCCGGTGTTGCAGGCAGATTCTTCACCACTGTGCCACCTTACTAATTATACAGCCTGTCTAATTCTGCCCTGGGAAAAGTCAAAACTGTATACATTGTCAAATATGTTTTCTGATAAAATTTCCTGCGTTAAGCCCAGCAGTGGACACGACGAGCTGCCACAAGAAGCTGGGCTCTGTCACCTGGGAGGCTTAGCTCATCTTCAGTAAATGATGGTATTAGACAAGGGTAGTCAAACCAAGTGAGCAACAGACAGGAGTTTTATGAGTTTTCCCCTTGAACAATATGATGATGAATTCATACAATAGCATTTGATTTCTTTCCCTCCCTACCAGAAGGATCAAGCAAAGCAAATGAGTTTGCCCTTCAGTCTTTGAAGCTTTTTGATGCATGACAACCTAAAGTGCAGTGATAAGAATTAAGCTTCACACTTTAAATGAGCAATAAGCTGGTTTTTCAAGCTGTCTCCTTTAGTCTCCCTTCTGCTTTTTTTCCCCCTGTTTTCATTTTTAGCTTCACATTATTTTTTTGGATGCACAATGCAAAAAGTGGCTAATAAAATAAAAATAGGCATAACCTCTGATTTTCCACCTATAATGGCCCCCTCATTATACCATATGAGCATACTGGAAAAATTCTAAAGCCACTGACAGTGTTTCTCTTGATAAGAAAAGGAAACACCTTTTAAACTTCTTCCTAAAAATGTTTATTGTCAATGTATTGAAAAAAACTTATACTCAGAAACCATTTCTAACGCACCATATGTGTAGAACTATACATAGGGCACACATTTTTCTTTGCTTTGAAAAATATAAAGTCAGTGCTGATATAATTGTATGATTATCAATAATAAAATGAGTATAAGATATAGAAAATAAAAAAGAAAAAAAAAGAAAATGAAACAACCACATAGCTAAAACCACTAAACATAGAATGAATTTAGCTAGTTAATTTTATTACTATTCACTGAGCATCTGGTTTGTGCCAGGCACTGTCTTGGCTAATGATACAGAAACCACAGATGGGCAGGTACTCAGAGATTTTACCTTCTAATCAATCAGGAGGGTAGGGGTGCCCCTCCCTACTTTGGACAATGTTCAACTTTGTGTCTGGGACCTTTCTGCCACGTTAATAATAATGAATTATTTCACATGCCAATAATAGTAACACATAGCATGCTTCATTGCTCCCGAGACATCTCTCTCTTTTTTTTTTTTTTTTCACATTCACATTTTAGCATCTCTGATTTGGGATATGTCTTACAGTCACTAATAAGAGGATCCCAAGTCACTTTTTCATTTTCTTTTTCAGTGTTTGCATGAAATAAGAATGCATCTTATAAGCAAGGGTGTCTGAGGCTTGCTCTTCTATCAGGCTGTGATGAGGATAGCGGGGGAGTGTTGTGGGTGGTGCACAGGGCATTTCATGGCTTCGGAGAGGAGAATGAGGCTGTCTGTTTGGAGAGCAGAGCTGTGTGAGTGAGGACAAACCCAGTGTATATCTGGGGGCCCCTCCAGTGGGAAGGACCCGCCAGAGTGAGGCTGCAGAGCCGGATGGTGTGGGTGGGTCTGCTGAACGTCCACAGGACCAGGGTGAGCTCTGGGAGGGATGAGCTCCGCTGAGCCAGGCAGGAGCGAGGTCAGGAAGGCTCCAGAGGGGAGCTAAGACATTTAAGGAACCAAGTGTCTAGGGAATGAATAGAAGATGAGAGCACATTTGCCTGCAAGATGTTGTTAGTTCCTTTATTTGGTAGCCAGGTAAGGGCACCTGACCGGGGTGAAGGGGATACAGTGGCAAGGCTCAGTGTGTGTGACCAGTCACTTAGTCGTGACCTTTGCGACCCCACAGACTATAGCCCGCCAGGCCCCTCTGTCCATGGGATTCTCCAGGCAAGAACACTGGAGTGGGTTGCCATGTCCTTCTCCAAGGGATCCTGCATTGGTAGGTGGGTTCTTTATCACTGCTCCACCTGGGAACCACCCCACCACCCCAGAAAAGCTCAGTGACCAAATCAAACAATTATATGGAAAATGTACATGGATGAAAGGTGTTTCCTCATTATTTTAGGCTTAGAGAAATGATATAATCCCAACTATAAATGTTCACCACTCAGAAAGACACATTTGTACTTCATATTCAAGGAAGAAAAAATGTTGAGATGTCTATGCCACAATGCAGTGCAATTGCAATTCAGATGTCAGGGAATACTGTTTTCTTTAATATAGGCTTATTTGGAGTAAGCAATATCGAAATAACTAGATCTCTTTCTAAACACTTTAAAGAAATTGAACAGAACAATCATCAACTCATCCTGATATTTAATTTTGCCATTAAGTATATGAACTTCTACAAGTAATTAGATGAATTTTGCATTAGGGATTATATCGACCTGAAAATGAAATGAAGCCTTTAAAAAACCTGTTTAATCATGCCCTATAGAGGTAACATTCTGAAAATATATTGCTCATGAACTGGAAAGGCTCTGAGGAATATTTCCTATCATGATTTTATCTTAAAATTTTGTCTAAAACCCTCAAAGGCATTCTTAAATATTTCTAAGGAAACTCTGCAAACATCTGCACGCCCTTCAGGCCTTGGATCCTGCCATCAGTGTTCTCCCGGGGCCTCAAGGTGACTCTCAGGTTCTTTGAGTTCATGGAAAACAGAGAAACAGCTCTATGTTCTGCTTCCTGAAGGGTAGTCATTTAGTTCTCCAGGGGAAATGTTTTCCCAGGGAATACTTAGATCTCCAGGGGGAATGTTTAGCCTGGGAATATCCAGATCTCTAGGGGAACACACAGGGAGTCTTCATAGTTGATGTAACCAGAAAGCAGAGGGTGAATAAATTCTCAGTCCAAGAGGGACCAATTGAGCACCACTAGGAGCCCTCTCTCTCTTTTTTCCTGGGGAATTGGACAGTGAAGAATTTGCACTCATCTCTTTTTGAGTGGGAGAGTTAAAAGCCAGTGCAAACTTGGATTTTGCTTCAGATCAGAGGAAAAGAAGAGCAGGGAGGCAGACATTGTGTCATTGCTACTGAAAGAAGAAAGCCTTAACAGCCCTGATGCTACATAGCTGGGTGGAAGGCTGGCAGAGGAAGAGGATGTCGTCAGCGTGGGATCAGGGCGCCCATGCTTGGCTTTGTAAGACAGTAATTAGCTGCTCAACTGGAGTTCCCATGGAGGATGCAGGGGACTGGAGCTAATTATGTAAGAGAAATATCTGGAGAAATGAAGCCAGGAGGAATCCGCCCACACCACATGCTGCCACCACAAACAGAAAAGAAAATCTTCAATTTGGAACAAAGAGAAAATTAAGAAAACATGTTTACTTAATTCCTGACTTGAAAAGCAGAAGCAATTCTCATGGGAAACAGCGGCAGGAAAAATGTTGTACAATGAAAGGCCCTGTGGGGGAAACCAAAATAAAACTAAAAGGAGGGAAAACAGAAAAACAATGAAGAAGAATTTTGAAGAAATAGAAAAACAACTGCATCATTATATCAAAAGTCGTCAAATTAAGTTTCTTTATTTCTTTCATTGTCTTTTAAAGTTATATCATATTTTATCAGATTGACTCCTAACCTTCTAACCTACAAATAAAATGTATTTTTTATATTACATTTTTAAGAAAAAATTACTACTGTAGCATTTTTAAATAAACCTAATTTTTTAGTCATTTTTTTTCTCACATCGTAAAATAAATCTTAGCAGCCATATGCATTTGGAAGAGGCTGTCAACTATCTCTTCTTTACTCATAATGTATATTCATCAATGATTAACTTGATATGCTCTGTATGTGTGTGTGTGTATTTAGTTGTTATGCTGAGAAGTAAATCATTGCAGATTTATTTTACATAAGCAGTGTAGAATACACATAGGATTCCATTTTGAAATGATTACTAACCTCCAATAATAAAGAAGTAGAGACAGTCTTTCTAAAAATTTCCACTCATGTACCTGTGCCAAAGAACCCAGCAACAACTCTCTACAAAAGTGAATTCCAGTGCTGTAGATAAATTTTCATTTTTTGACAGTTCTTAAGAATCAACCTTAACTAGTTTGTTCTTATAACTATCTATATTCAATTTGCATACATTCTCTACCCCAAATAGTATATTTAAAATTTCTCTGGAGAAGGATTCCATTAATTCACAGTCATTGTCAGCCTTCTTCATTTATCTCTTCACTGCCACAATATCTATAATAAAAAGAAATAAAAGCACCACCAAGCAATCTAATAAGTCACCTTTCTGGTGATTTATTGATTGATAGCCAACAGTTGGACTCTGAAACTCTTTTTTTAAGCCATGTGGACCTGTTACAATTTTTAGAATAGGCAACTGTAAGAATTAAACAGAAAAAGGAATTCATCTAAAGAGTTTTGGCATAATCACATTAAAGTATCTGGTAGCATGAAGCATCTATTTACATATGAGAAATGATTACATAACAATGTGCATTACAATAGCTAACAGACAGCTCCAAAACAACTGTGGACATTTTATCCCTCTCTGTAGGCCCACTTAGCACCAGGCTGCTGGGAAAAGCCAGTCATATGCTATGAAAAATTATTTTTCCAATATTATAGATAAACAGGAAGAAACTCTGGAAAAGTCATTGAACATGTTATCATTGTGCACAGAGGAAAAATAAAGTGAAAGATGCAGTGTGCTTTATCTTAATTTCAGCAGCCTCTGGGTATCATTCCTCCTGAAACACAAAGGGAGAAACCCAGTAAGCAGGTCTGGACAGCAGTTTCGTGATGGGAATGAAGTAAGTCAAATAAAGATAGGAGAAAGTTCATGTAAAATGCAATTTAACCCTCCTGCTTCCCACGTGGCTCTAGTGGTAAAGAACACGCCTGCCAATGCAGGTGATGCAAGAGACTCAGTTTTGATTCCTGGGTTGGGATCATGGAATGGGAAATTCTGTGTCTCCACGATTACTGCTTTTCTGCAGGGCAGAGAATGGTCATCAGGATCCCACCGAGTTAGCAGCAGCTCAGATATTACATCTGTAAATAAATATGGAAACTGAGGGTATTGATTTTTACCTGTTATAGCAAACTGTGTGATTATAAAATACCTAGAGCCCCTCTGTTCCGTGAAGAGAGAGCTCCTTTCAACACCATCCCAGCACTTTTATCAATTCCCACGTGGATCATCAAGTCCAAAAGCCTCAAAACTACTTCCCAGGACCTGTCAACAGCAGCTTGAGAGTTAAGAGTTCCAATAGTGCAGCCAGAAAATCTTGAATTTAAGCCTTATCTTCACCGTTATGAGCAAGACGATTCAGTGTTTGCAGTATTATGTAATTTTCTTCAAGTTTCAGTTCTTTTATCTTTAAAATGAGACAAACATTAGAATCTATCGCATGTATTTGCAAAAGAATTGGGAACTGTTACAAAGATGACAGAAACTGCATAAACAGTATCACCATGATAAATATTAAGTAGTTAATATATACTAGTCATTGTGCTCAGCATTAAAAAGTAATATGTAAAAGTAGACACATCCTCTTGTCTCACGGTGGTTACAAACTAGTTTGAAATTTATATAGTGTGTGTTAAGTAATTTATATGGTTCTCAGCACGTGGTAGGCAGCTACTAAATATTATTTGTTGCTATTAACACTAGTAATAATAATGTTATAACATCGTCCTTATAGCAGATATTTCTAAATCTCCATGGAAGGTGTATCATAGAGGAAATACAAGAAATATGTGTGTGTGTGTGTGTATATTCTTTACCATCTGTATGCATAGATATTTTGTTATGTGTATTTGGACTTCCCCAGTGACTCAGCAGTAAAGAATCTGCCTGCAATGCAGGACCTGGAGGATATGTGGGTTCGATCCCTGGGTCCGGAAGATCCCCTGGAGAAGGGAATGGCTACCCACTCCAATATTCTTGCCTGGAGAATCCCATGGACAGAGGAGCCTGGAGGGTACAGTCCACAGCATCACAAAAAGTCGGACATGACTGAAGTTATTTAGTGCTCACGTAGCACATATATATTTAATAATTAGATTTTATATCAGAATTTCCCTTTATAATTCAAGTTTAAAGATATATATACACATACACACAGATATCAACTGGATACAAATATAGACAGTCAGTGTCCAGCAGCCCTGGAGTGGTTCAGTGCACAGCCTGTGAGACCAGACACAGCAGCTCTGGCTGTGAGCATGGAGGTTCTGGGGCAGTGGATGTGGGGGAGCTTTTGGTAACTCATAGTTAAGCTAAAAATTGTAAACCAGCAAGGGTTAGAGTTTAGAAGCAAAGTTCCTCTGACTGTTGTCCCATTTGAAAGCATAAATGTTGCAGAGATGCAAAAAGTTTAAAAACAGGTACAAAGTTTCTTATTAGAAACTCGGCTCAACTAGTGAGAGAGCACGCAGAGATGCGGTGCAGTTAAGACAGAAGCAAGGCGGAGACACACACCCCGAGAGAAAGGGCGTGGACGTCCCCCCAGGGAGGAGGAGCCCAGGCAAGAGGCGATCGAATCGCTTGCGTAGGGCAGTTCTTCGGGTTTTCTCTGGCCAATCATCTTGCTTCGCCTGGCCCTGAGTCTGTATTTGGTTTATCTCGGGGTCCTCACCTGTGTGGATATATCTCTTAGCCAAGACGGATTCCAGCGCCAAGGTCTGTCGGAAGAAGAATGTGTTATGGCCTGGCAGCCCCTCCCTTTTTCCTCTGAGCAGCCTCTCTGCAAGCGCATCGTCTCTTTATCTTCTACCCAAACAAGACTCAATTCCCCCTGGCTCTTGCCCTTATCCTAACCTTGGAGTGTCCACAGGGCCCAGATTCCAGCTGCTCAGCCTGGGGCCTTCCTATTTCCTGCCTCATCCCCACCCCACGTGGTTTTAGTATTTACATTCCCACAATTCATTCATGAGGGTTTCAGTGGTGTTTTTTTGTTTTGTTTTGTTTTTTGGTTGTTGTTATTGTTTTCCTTCTTGTCTATGTTGATGTGGTCAGTCTTTTATTGTTCAGCCTTTCTGCTGAGTCTGTATGAAGACATTTTCTCCCCCAGCACTTGAAGCTTGACAAACCTAGACAGTGTATTAGCAAGCAGAGACATCATTTTGCCGACAAAAGTCTGTCTAGTCAAAGCTATCGTTTTTCCAGTAGTCATGTACAGATGTGAGAGGTGTACCATAAAGAAGGCTGAGCCCTGAAGAACTGATGCTTTTGAATTTTGGAGTTGGAGAAGACTCTTGAGAGCCCTTTGGACAGCAAGGGGATCAAACCAGTCAATCCTAAAGCAGTCCTGAATATTCATTGGAAGGACTGGTGCTGAAGCTATGATCCTTTGGTCACCTGATGCAAAAAGGTGACTCATTGGAAAAGACCCTGATGCTGAGAAAGATTGAGGGCAAGAAGAGAAGGGGATGGCAGAGGATGAGATTATTGGATGGCATCACTCCACTCAATGGAGTTTGAGTAAGCTCCGGGAGGTGATGAAGGACAGGGAAGCCTGGTGTGCTGCCATCCGCGGGGTCACAGAATCAGACACGACTGAGGAACTGAACAACAACTTCCTTTGGGAACCTCCTCTCTGTATACATGTTTTGGAGGAATGTTTCAGATTTTTTGCATTGTTTGCTTTCTGAAGTCCAGTTTCTTGGGATCTTTGCTGCAGTCTGGACATTTGCAGGAGCTCCAGGAGCTCGGCTTCCCGATGCTGCTCTGGGAGGCTCCTTCCCGTGAAAATTCCATCAGGAAGTGGTTCTGACTGCAGCGCTGTTTCTTTGTTCTGCTTGAATGCTGATTAAAGATTCAGTGTACATAGCATGAACGTTGCTTTTAAGCCCCCAAACAGTCTAGCAAAAATTGTCTGGGACTTTTAAAACATATGTAATATTTTACAAATCTACTTACTGTTAAATGTCAGGTACTGGGAGAATAATACCTATTTTTTCATGGAGGTCTACGGTAAGCAATGGTTGAGGCCATTACCAGATGGTACGGTTTGAAAAAAAGGCTAGGTTCTTGACTGAATTAACTTTAATTTCACTTCAAGGTGTTAAAGCCTTTTTACCTTTTTACTTCAGCTCCCTCCAAGGGCACTTGCCAGCCCTGGGGTTTGCCAGCTCAGCTCATCTGCAGATGCTAACATCATACACTGATAGCAGTTGATTCGATGTACAAACACCTCCCCTGTTTGAGGCAATTGGTCTCCTGGAGAGGGTTTTGAAAAAGCTCTTGTTCTATTTCTGAATTTGATTAAAATAGCTTATTAGTTGGTCGAGTAAATTAAGTACTTGCCTTTACATTTCCATGGAATTTGGAGAAAACCCAATAAAAGAGATCAATGTAGTGCACAGAAGTTTTATGAGCACCACTATTTTGCAGGACCTGTTATGAATATTAGATTTGCAGAGTCTGGCCTCATAATTCCATATCTAATGGATCTGAAACATGAATATCTTCACATAAATAGTATTGATGGAAGAAGGCTCCCATGGAGTATAAAATAATCTCCATATTCAAGAGTCAATTAGTACTAAGTCGTTTCTTTTCCTTTCATTTTTTTCATTAAACATTTCCACCCCTTGACTACAGAAGTCTTCCCTGTTAAATCTTTCAAAAGTATATTTGCAGGAATTTTTGAATAGTTCAATATTATTCACAACACTTAATTTTTATGATTGCTTCTAATTATTACTAAATGGAGGACGGACTCATCTACTTATTTGTAACTTTGACTTTTAATAAAGGGAGACTCTCTGTCTTCATTTTCAAGTCCTCAACCTATGTTTCCATCCAGTCTTATCTGTGACATTTCATGATTTGGAATGCAGCAGAGTGGCCTTATATTTTCAAAGCACAGTAAAGGCTGAGCCCTTTTTATGTCCAGCCGTGTTTTCAGAGGGAATGTAACCAAGCACAGAGCGTAAATGCAGCTTTGTACCAGCGACCAAGGATCAGGCCCCGTTTGTGTGAACTGCAAAGCTAAGGGTGGGCAGTGAGTTAGCAGTTTCTACTCTGTGAAAAAGAATGTAAGTGGACTTCCGTGGCGATCCAGTGGGTAGGACCCCACACTTCCACTGCAGAGACACCTGTTGACAAGTTCAATCCCGCCTGCTACAGGGAATGGCCAAAAAAAAAAAAAATATATATATATATATACACATATATGTTTATACACTTTTTTTTTTTAAAGAAAGCTGATTAGAGTGTCTCACCTTGAGATAGACAGAAAGAAAAAAAAACATGTTTTTGCCTTGTGTCATCATCTTACCTGTTGTTTAATAAGGAGAAGGCACCTCAAGTGATGTTGAAAAAGGAGATGTAGGAATTGCCTGGCAGAGTCCACGTGAACTCTGGCCAGTTTAATTTCCATTGATTGACTGGAAAAGTGACCATTGTTAAAGAAAAAGTTAGAGCAGTCAAGAGATATTCTCAACTGTTTGGGAGTCTGCTCTTATCCCTGTGATTTTAATCTACATAACAGAATAGCTTCTCATATTAAAAAGATATTAACACATACCTATGAAATCTGGAAAAAATGGTACAGAGGAAACTTTTTGCAGGACAGAAATAGAGAAGCAGACATAGAGAACAGACATGCAGATTTGGGGTTGGGGGAGGTGGGGATGAATTGAAAACTTATGATGTACATATATACACTTACTGTTGATCAGTCACTAAGTCATGTCCAATTCTTTGTTTCTCTATGGACTGCAGCACTCCAGGCTTCCCTCTCCATCACCATCTTCTGGAGCTTGAGATTCATGTCCTTAACGCCAGTGATGCCATCCAACCATCTCATCCTCTGTCATCCCCTTGCTCTTCCTGCCCTCAAATTTTCAGGGTATTTTCCAATGAGTTGGCTCTTTGCATCAGGTGGCCAAAGTATTGGAGCTTCAGCTTTAGCATCAGTCCTTCGAATGAATATTTAGGATTGATTTCCTTTAGGATTGACTGATTTGATTTCCCTGCTGTCCAAGGAATTCAAGAGTCTTGTCTAGCACCATAGTTCAAAAGCATCAATATTTTGATGCTCAGCCTTCTTTACAGTCCAGTTCTTACGTCCGTACATGACTGTGAGAAAAACCATGGCTTTGACTAGATGGACCTTTGTCAGCAAAGTGTCTCTGCTTTTTAATACACTTCCTAGGTTTATCATAGTTTTCCTTCCAAGGAGTAAGCATCTTTTAATTTCGTGGCTTCAGTCACCATCTGCAGTGATTTTGGAGTCCAAGAAAATAAACATTGACACTGTTTCCACTGTTTCCCCATCTATTTCCCATGAAGTGATGGGACTGGATGCCATGATCTTTGTTTTTTGAATGTTGAGTTTTAAGCTAGCTTTCCACTCTTCTTTCACCCTCATTAAGAGGCTCTTTAGTTCCTCTTCAATTTCTGCTATTAAAGTGGCGTCATCTGCCTATCTGAGGCTATTGATACTTCTCCTGGCAATCTTGATTCCAGCTTGTGCTTCATCCAGCCCAGCATTTCACATGATATACTCTGCATATAAGCTAAATGAGCAGGGTGATAATATACAGCCTTGACATACTCCTTTCCGAATTTTGATCCAGTCCATTTTTCCATGTCTGGTTCTAACTGTTGCTTCTTGACCTGCATGCAGGTTTCCCAGGAGGTGGGTAAGGTGGTCTGCTATTCCTATCTCTAAGAATTTTCCACTGTTTGTTATGATCCACATAGTCAAAGGCTTTAGCGTAGTCAATGAAGCAGAAGTAGATGTGTTTTTTCCCTAATTCCCTTGCTTTTTCAATAATCTAACAGATGTTGGCAATTTGATCTCTGGTTCCTCTGCCTTTTCTAAATCCAGCTTGTACATCTGGAATTTCTTGGTTCACATACTACTGAAGCCTAGCTTGAAGGATTTTGAGCATTTCACCTTGCTAGCATGTGAAATGAGTGCAATTGTATGGTAGTTTGAAAATTCTTTGGCATTGCCCTTCTTTGAGATTGGAATGGAAACTGATCTTTTCCAGGCCTGTGGCCACTGCTGCATTTTCCAAATTTGCTGGCATATTGAGTGCAGCACTTTCACAGCACCATGTTTTAAGATTTGAAATAGCTCAGCTGGAATTCCATCACCTTCACCTGCTTTGTTCATAGAAATGATTCCTAATGCCCACCTGACTTCACATTCCAGGATGCCTGGCTCTAGGTGAGTGACCACACCATCGTGGTTACCCCGGTCATTAAGACCACATGTAGAATAGAGAGCTACTGGAAAGCTGTACAGTACGGGGGGCTCTACTCGGTGCTCTGTGATGACCCAGAAGGGTGGGATGGGTTGGGGCGGGGGGCAGAGGAGAAACTCAAGAGGGAGGGGATATATGTATACATATAGCTGATTCGCTTTGTTTTATAGCAGAAACTAACATAACATTGTAGAACAACTATACCCCAATTAAAAAAGAAAGATGATGCAGGAATCATTTTAGTGTTGTGACTTATGGGATGGAATTCTTGGGAGCAGTGTGGACCTCACAGAGAATAAAATCCTGGATACTGTAGGGGCATCAATTTTCTAGAAGCAGCAAATGCTGTGCCCTGACATTTGCTCTTATTTAATGGAAACTTTTGGGTCTTCCCCAGTGGTGAAATGATAAAGAAACTGCCTGCCAATGCAAGAGATGAAAGAGATGCAAGTTTAAACCCTGGGCTGGGAAGATCCCCTGGAGTAGGAAATTGTAACCCACTCCAGTGTTCTTGCCAGGAGAATCTCATGGACAGAGGAGCCTGGCAGGCTACAGTCCTCGGGGGTTGCAGAGTCAGACATGACTGGGCGTGTGTACACGGTGGAAACTGTGAGAGACAGGGAAATATAAATTTGGAAAATGTTGGCGATTATTTAATTTTAACGACATGCTTTGATTCTTTATTTTTCCCCAAATTATTAAAGATATTTTCAGAGCAGTTCCAGTTGACTATTATCCTATAGAGTTCCAAGTGTGAGATCCATAATGACTCAGTTTTATTTGAGATAAAATTCCTTTTGTTCTAAGAGCCCAGCACAGTGTAGGTTCCATTAGCCAGCGCTGTTTGTCTCTAGATGCGAATCTTCTGGGTTTTCTTGGGCCAGTTCAGTATTAATAGGTGATGATTTTGAAGCTGCAGCCCCAATACTTTGGCCACCTGATGTGAAGAGCTGACTCATTTGAAAAGACCCTGATGCTGGGAAAGATTGAGGGCAGGAGGAGAAGGGGACCACAGAGGATGAGATGGCTGGATGGCATCACTGACTCAATGGCCATGAGTTTGAGTAAACTCCGGGAGTTGGTGATGGACAGGGAGGCCTGGCATGCTGCAGTTCATGTGGTCGCAAAGAATCGGACACGACTGAGGGACTGAACTGAACTGAACTGAACTGAGTGATTCACTGTCACAAGTGCATGGATGCAGGTCTTCCCTGGGCTAAATGTGCATCTTCTAGACAGAAAGAGAGCCACTGAGCGCAGTTTTTCTTCAGTATCCTGAGGGCAGAAGGCCCTGACCAACTACAGGAGCATCAGAATAGTGGAAGCTCGCCATTCCCCTGCAGGACAGGACATTTCCACACTCACAGTAAGCACCACCAGTCTTCTCAGCCCAGGCAGGTCTAGCCTTGTCACTGTCAAGGCAGCACAGTTATTAACTGAAGTCCAAACTTCATTCATTGGCTTCCCAGATGGCTCAGTGGTAAAGAACCTGCCTGCCGAAAAAGGAGACACAGGAGACGTGGGTTCAATCCCACGTCAGGAAGATGCCCTGGAGGAGGAAATGGCAACCTACTTCAGTACTTTTGCCTGGAAAACCCCATGGACAGATAAGCCTGGTGGGCTACAGTCCATGGGGTCGTAAAGAGCTGGACACGACTGACCACGCACACTTAAAGCTTAATACTTCAGGTTTCCGAAGTTTTTACCTGACATCCTCTTTCTGTTCCAGGATCTCATTCAAAACCCAGGGTTACATTTCCTCAGCATGCCTTCTTGGACTGTGACGCTTGCTCAGACCTTCTTTGTTTCTGAGGACCTTGCCAGCTTTGTGTCGACCCTGAGGTTTCTCTTGCTCTCATGCAGCAGAATCAGGAGGAGGCAGGATCCCGTGGTGGTGCTGATGGCCAGGCCAGCCCTCTGCACTGAGACAGGCAGCACTGCTGGATCCTAATCGTCAGCTCAGAGTCAGCTTTGAAGTCTCAAATCAGGTTACTAGGTCACCCGGCAGAGCGGAGGATTTGGCCATGTAAATGTGGCTCTTCCAGAGTCGCTGATCAGTATCTTGAATAAAATTGCCATTTTCCCAGCAAGTGCTCTCTGAGCCCCCTGTCTTAGCTTTCTGGACAGCACCACAAAGACAGTTTTCACCTTCAGTGACACGTATAAATGATTTGGACAGTGCTGACCCTGAGTTTGGAGACTGACGCTTCCATAGCCTCTGTGAGACAAGGGGAAGAGCTGGCACAGCTCCTGTCTGTGGTTACATGTCTCCTGGATTTCTAGGGTCCTGTAATTTGGAATGGGAGCACCAAGGGACAAAAGCAAAACAGAGCAGCATCTTTCCTGACTCAGCTTAGCTGTCAACAGCACCTTTGAGAGCATCTTGTTTTTGTTTTAGTCAAACAAACCACATTTTCATGAAATGCAAACAGAGTATTTTATGCGCACAACAGAATTTCCCCTGAATACCATAATTAAACATGATTACACTTGGTTTTAACAAGCACAGGGCACTTTTAATAGCAATCTGCTACTTTCTGGGGTTATGTTATTGATTGTGATGGAGAGGAATACTTGTGGGAGACTCCAGGTTATTCCAGGTGCCTGGTTATGCTGCATCCACACAGATTCCTGAGACTCAGGGAGCGCACGCCTGCCCACCAGTGGGGAGAAGCCCACACCATCTGCAAAGGGCATGGTTGGTTGATGGCCATTCACAGGCTGCAGTGTTACTGTCTAAAGATGATGGAAGGAAGTCAGTTGTTTTACGGATGTCTGGGTCAAATCCTCAGAAAAATGAAACTCAATCCACGAGCAGGTACCATGTGGATGCTTGCACAAGAAACTGTATTTCTACCAGCTCTTTCCCCAGCCAGAAGAAGGAGCATTTACTGATCTTGGGCACACTTTCATCAGATTAGTAACACCCACTACACAATAGTAAAGTGGTAGCTGTAGATTGTTGTTGTTGTTATTGTTGTTTAGTTGCTAAGTCCTATCTGACTCTGCTATCCCATGGACTGTAGACCTCCAGGCTCCCTGGTCCATGGGATTCTCCAGGCAAGAATACTGGAGTGGGTTGCCATTTCCTCCTCCAGGGCATCTTCCCAACCCAGGGATCTAACCTGTGTCTCCTACATTGGCAGGTGAATTCCTTGCCACTGAGCCACCAGGGAAGCCCGTAGCCATAGATTATCTATTATCTATTCTGGTTTTTGTTTTCTTAAAACCCCCAATTTAGGTTAGAGATGATAGTTAAGAAGCAAATGAGAAAAAAAAAAATAGGCTTACAAGCTCTACAGAGCTGCTTATGTCACAAGTGTCAAAGTGTAAGCTGCTGTGTTATACTTATGCATAGTCTATAAAGGGTTTGGTCTGAGCTTGTGAGAGTTCAATCATTTTTAGGACTGAGAAAAAGTGTTATATCCAATTCAAATTTTTATTTGGCAAAATATTATTTTATCTAACTTACTACCATGAAAACATTTTCAAACAAAATAGATGCACCTTATCAGTACAAAAATGTTGCTTTCATTTTCCATCAATTACTTGTGTATTTTTTAGCTTGCCAAGATCTCAGTCTAGGACAGGGTTAAGATGTGATTGGACTTCACTAAGTTCTCGGGATTATATTAAAGGTCTTGTTATAAACACGGTTTTTACTTGTTCATAAAATATACCATTATCATTTTAATAAAAAATTTTGTCTTTTCAGGTTAAAAAGAAAAAAATACACTGTTTTCCTAGACCCATCTATCCCACCTGGGATTGTAGGTAAATTAGGAGTTAGATAAAAGTTTCATGAAAGAGGCAGTGTATCAAACATGTGATGGTAGCAAACATAGGTTTTACATGCATATGTAAATAGAAAACTCTGTGACATTCATTAAGACTAATCTTGAAGAACATGTACTGTGTGTGGCTAGGTGCAAGGAATCTGAATGTCAATAAAATAGTCCCTGTGAGAGTTTACAGTAAATCACAGAAGATAAATACAACTTCCAGAGAAGAGACAAGTAAGGGCAGAGCCTGTGATCAAGTCTAATCCCAGAGCAGGTGCCATGGAAATTAGAACATCAACAGTGGACTGAGTGGATCAGGTTAAAGACAGGAGGAAGCGGAGTGTTCACAGCAGGCGTGAGGCTGAAAGGAGGTACCATCAGGGACCAGAGGAAGTCACAGCCTGGGTTGTGATCACAGGCAGAGGGTGGGCCGTGGAAGTTGACCCGGGGAGGTGGCAATGCCGGCTTTCTAAATCAGGCACGACCCTTTGGGTTGAGATTGGGGGGGCTCACCAGGGGTATTTCACGACATCTGGGGTTTAGAAAGATTATTTTGGCTTTGGCATCAAAAGTGGAAGAAGGAGGCACAGTGGCGAGTAGAGAATAATTCAAATGACAACAGTGATGATGCAAGGTGGTTGAGTATGAATGGGGAAACCCTGAACCCCGGGGGCAATGCAAAATATGTTGGAAATCAGCTAAAGCTACAAGACACATTTGTGTGTGGTGTGTCTTGGTGTGTCTTTAGGAGGATGGTGACAATAACCATAAATGAACGGCATCAGTTCTTTGGGATTGTCCTAAAACAGTCTTTTTATTAAAAAGTATTAGTCATGGGAGAGTCAAGATTGATAGGTTCATATTTTTGTTGCTAAGTTCTACATCAAAGACTTCAGGATGTCATAAAAATATAAAACTGGAAAGGAATGCCAGCAATTATCTCATCCCAGCCCCTTTTGTTAATAATAAGATGAAAGAATGCGATTTAAGTTTCAGAGCTTATTGGTGCCAAAAACGAAGTGAGAACCTTCATCAGTAAAAACAGTATTCAAAAGTAGTTATAGTATTTCCTTTATGCCAAAACTGCAGAAGAATATAGTTTTTAAATATTCATCTTGATCTTTGAGAAATATGAAGCACTGTGGGGAAGTGTGGAAGGAAACAGCATAAATGATATTTGTGAGAAATAAACTGAACTTCTGGAGTGCTTATTATAAATGTTTTGAGCATACTGTACTTCTGATAATGACAATGAGAAAATTATAATAATATGACCTTCTCCTAACTAGCCCTCTCAATATGAAATCACATCCCAAAGTGAATTCTTCCAAAGTTATGAAAATAGCAGGCTTCTGACTGAAGGTGGAGGAATAGTATTTCTCTGCTCACCATTTCCTCTCTGAACCTAAGTAGCAAGTGGAATAAGAAATGTGCAGGAAAAGGGGGAGTTATTTATTCATTGATGGACCCAGAGGGCATCTGTAATGGGAAAGAGCAGTGTAAGCTGAGGATGGAAGCATTCAGTGACAAGGAGGCCCAGGTCAGGGAGACCTGCAAGGAGGAGTGGGGCTCTGTGCCTCTCTCCAGCGGAGTTTGCGAGGTTGGCCCTCACTTCCCTCTGGGGATTGGTTCCAGGACGCCTCCACCTTGAGGTGGTCAACCTTTGAGGATGCTCATGTCACTGATATGAAATGGCGTAGCATTTACGTGTAACACACATCCGCACATCCTTCTGCATACTTTCCTCTTGTACCTGTAATGCTGTGTAGTAGTTGCTGGAGTGCAGCAAATCCAAGCTTTGATTTTTGGAGCTTTCTGGACTTTTTCTGCTGAGTGTTTTTGATCTGTGGTTCAATGAACGCTGGTGAAAGTGTTACAAACATCAGACCAAATGCAGGCCCCCTTTGCCCAACTTAAGCACTAGCACGTCTTCTCACACTTTCTTTTAGCAACTTCCACAGCCAGGAGAAGCTTCCTTCTTGGAAGATGAGACAGTCTAAGACCAAGCAGGGGCCTCCGCAGAGCAGAAAGGGGCAGAGGTGCTGAGGCGAGCAGAGGGCGGCATCTGGTCCGGTCACTCGCGTGGTCCTGTTGAAGGCCTGGCCACCCATGAAGTCTGACGCTCTAGAAACTCAGTGCTCACCCTCTTGTGTTCTCACGACTGTTCTTTCAGGTCCCCGGCACCAGCAGCTCCCACCCCGAGACCTCACTTCATCAGTCTTTCTTCATCAGTCTTCTCGTCCTCCTGTAACCAGAAAATTAATAGAATAAAAATAAACCAGTTTCCCAATAATTTTATATTGCTAAAATTAGAGAATACATTTTTCCCTTTGGACTTCCTAAAGTTAATATCTTGCTAAAATGTAGCCAATATTCTCAACGGCATTTTAAAAAATATTTATCAGCAGCCTGGAGCAATAGACTCTGTCTTTTAACAACTCTCAATGTATGCCAGTAGCATGATTCTGAAGTTTAAATCAGTGATGAGAAATATGTCAAGAGAACAGGAAAGTGGCCCAATCATGACCTAATGAAAGACGAACCTATTCTAGAGGAATAAACTTGCATGGATGTAGCTTCATGCACTTATCCATAAATAGAGTATCTTAATTTAAGTTGTATTAGTTTGCTGGAGCAGGCATAACAATGTACCACAGACTGGGTGGGGCTGAAACACAGCAGTTTATTTGCTCATATTTCCAAGATCCAAGTGCTTAGCAGGTTGGATTTCTTCTGAGACCTGACATCCCGGCTTGTACACGGCTGTCATCTGGCTGTGTCATCACAGGGCCCTTCCTCTGTGTGCAAATCACTGGTGTCTCTTCTCCGTATAAGAACATCAGTCATTCTGGATTGGAGCCCAGTCATTACAACCCCTTTTAACCTCAGTTACTTCCCTAAAAGCCCTGTCTCCAGGTAGAGCCATCCGCGGGATTAGTGTTTAAGGGTAGGCATTAGGAGGAGACAAAATTCTGTCCATAGCATCTCTGAAGAATAATTGATTAGCAGTTAATTCAATATTGTATGCCCAGATAAGTCCTTGCTATGCAGATATGCTGTGTTGCCAAATTAGGACAGAGCCATATGCTTGGATAAAATGACGTTACTGTATAAGATGAAATGCTTAACAAGAACACAGGCCTGGGTAGAGGCGATGCCAGCTCTTTAGAGGTGACCTAATGAAGTACTGTGGGCCAAGCCAAGATGCTTTTCCAGAAGCAATTTTGGGCTCGCTCTAATGCACAGATAATTGGATAATCAAGTGCCCAAATGTTGAGCCTAATTGTAGAGCAAAGTTGACAAAATTAGCCTAGAAAAAATGTTTACATTATGCACAGCTAAATGCTGGTTTCAATCCAGAAATCCTCTTTGTGAAGTAGGCACAAGATAACTGTCTTAGCAGATACAATAAACCCAGAAGGTTTATCTTTAGCTTTCTATAGTAAATGTTATTTAATAACACCGTGCACAGGGTAGAGAAAGTCAACATACAATCTCTGTCTTAGTAAAGCAGGTACAGGAGAGTCACCTTTAAGCACTGTGACTTCCCAGCTATGAGAAGAACCGGCTATAAAACACACTTGGAGGAAAGAGTGAGTTTATGATCTCAGACTGTTAACTAAAAGCGTGTGAAATGCCACCAGAAATGATAGCTTCATTTTGGTGCAGTTAATATCTCCTTAGGAAAAAAAGAACTAACAGACCAGATAATTTATTAACTGGCTCTCTAGTTTCTAAAGTTAAAATCCAGTTGTTGTTTTTTTTTTCCTTTTCTTCATTATGTACCTCTTTCTCTTCTTTCTGGCGGGCCATTCAAATGTGCTCTCCGGTCATGATAGCACACATCCCCTGGGAGTCAGCAAGTTGACAGTTCCCTGTAAATTGTCAACTAGTCCAGCAGAAGATTCCTTGCATGGCAGAATAAAGATTCTGCCGTGATCTTGACGGCAGAATTCAGAAAGAATAAATAAATCATGAAATGGCTTTGGTTCATGACACTCTGAGGCATTCTTTATTTTTTTACCTAATCTTTTACTTTGTTACTTTTTTACTTCTCTGAAAGTTGTTCTAGTAATACCTTTTCTCTAAAACAGCACTCCCTTTTCTTTATTTTTATTTAACTCCCAACTTATTCCCAAAAGAATTTACAGAAACGGATTTGTACTTTTTTTCCCCTGAACACTGAACATAAACTAACAAGATATTTAAACACTGTACCAGCTAACACTGCCAGACATATTGAAAATGATTTTATGTTTGAGAGGGGATTTTGTTTCCATTGACATGGTATTTTTGGCAGGCGTTCGATTCAATTTCTAATTTTGCTAGCATCTCGCGGCAGATGCTAGCATGATGGGTTATGCAAATACCACTTTAGAAAACACTATTTTCCTTTTTCTTCCTACATGAGAGAGTCTGGGAAGTGCTAATATTATATTTACAGGATTCTTCAGAGGTAGGAATGGTTAGGTGACCAGCATAAGAGATATAACACAAAGAGATATAACAGAAGTCACTAGTTAAGGCCTCTGGAAAAGATTTTTTTTTTTTTAAGAAAGAAGCCCACTAGCTGTCCTTGTGGGGGACTGTGACTCTGGTTTCTTCCTACCTTCATATCTAGCAGCCACTTTGTGCCATGAGACTGCAGTCCTTAAAATGTCGACCTGCTGTTCAGGGTGATGGAAAACAGCAGTGAAGAACCTGGGTTCTTATTGATCTGACCATGGGTCTGCATTGCATTCCTATATCCATTATTCGTGTTATTTCAGGAAAATAAAAAACTTGTTAATGTAAGCTGATTTTCCTTGAACTTTTTGATTACTAGCAGCCAAATGTAATCTTGATACCATATGAAACACAATTCACACTGTTTAGTGACGGTTTCAGTATGTACTGTGAAAAGAGAAGTTTAGCTTGTAATGTCACTTAGCTATTTTTGCACTTGTTTAATTTATTGGTAAAAAGATGGGGGAATAAATGGAAACAGTGACAGACTTTATTTTCTTGGGCTCCAAAATCACTGCGGACAGTGACTGTAGCCATGAAATTAAAAGATGCTTGCTCCTTGGAAAAAGAGCTGTGGCAAACCTAGACAGCATATAAAAAGCAGGGACATCACTTTGCCAACAAAGGTCCATACAGTCAAAGCTATGGTTCATCAGGAAATACTAGAATTTGTGATTTGTAGAGGTGAGGATCCCTGGGCAACTGTGATGTGCAGGTGAGTCTGGGAACCACTGATGGAGTTCGAGGCAGAGGCCCAGGCAGAAGGCGGGTCTGTTTGCTTCTGCTGGTGCAGGCGTGTATCTTTCTCTACAAACGTGATGGTTAAACTCTCTACTCAAAGCTTCTGCCCTATGGGAAAGATAATAATAATGCAGAGCACCTCCGAAACTCTCGGATCTTGCATTCTGTCATACTCATGCTTTAAGGACCAACTTCAGCTGGTTTCTGAAGTTGAAGGGCTTCTTCCTGTCCCTTTTAACTTGCTTCCTCCTGAAGTCAGGGGCACAGTAATGCTGGGTCTTCGTTAAGAGGATAGAAATTAACATGGAAAAGAAGTAGAGGGGTCCTGAGAAGATCCCCTCATTAAGAAACAGAGGGTGGGTAGCAGCCACTGGCCTCGGGCCAGTCGCTTGGCTTGTCCCTGAGTCAGACAACCCCACCGAACGCTGCCTTTGGCTGAGTTGCTCTGGACCCAGTCTAGCTGCCGTCTGACTGGAACTCTTGGAGCTCCAATTCAAGCTTTTCCTATATGACTTGCAGAATACGTGCTACAGGCTAGACAGAAGTAGTTAAATGTTCAGGGTCTCTTTTCCCTTCAATGGTTTATCTTCATTTTAAGAGCATTCAATGTTTAATATTCACTCCCGAATACCTTTGATGAGACAGATGTCTCACAAAATGCCCTGTGATGGTCACTGAGCACAGTCTATTCAGATTACTAGACTATGGACTTCCTGAAGGGGGTAACTCATCCCTGGTCCTAGTACCCTAGCACGTAGGGCATGTTCCACAATTTAAAACATCAAAGCATTTATACGTGGTATCAACAGTCCTACTTACAGGGCAGCAAAGGAGACACAGACATAAAGAATAGACTTTTGGACTCAGTGGGAGAAGAAGAGGGTGGAATGATTTGAGAGAATAGCATTAAAACTATACATTGCTATATGTAAAATGGATAACCAGTGCAAGTTTGATGCATGAAGCAGGGCACCCAAAGCTGGTGCTCTGGGGCAACCCAGAGGGGTGGGGTGGGAGGGATAGGATGGAGGTGGGAGGGGGATTCAGGACGGAGGGGACACATGTATACTTACGGCCAATTCATACTGATGTATGGGCAAAAACTGTAACAATATTGTAGTTATCTTCCAATTAAATCATTTTTAAGAAAATGTCAAATCAAATAATATTCTTGGTTACTAAGTGAAAGATCTGTCAATCAAATCTAGATTCTTAGTCAATCTGGTAGCCTTTTCTATAAACCATGCTGCCTGCCAAGCATATGTAAATGCAACGATAGAAGGTCAATTTTCATGATCACTCAGGATTGGTATTCTCAGCAGCAAAGAAGCTAAATCAGTGGAACTGATAACCCTAAGGAAAGTCTTATCTCATGGTGGCATTTAGGTGTTCTCTCCAATCTTTATTATGAGACGATGTTTCACAACAATTTAGGGGAGAGATTGATAGTTTATCTGGTTTCTATAGCTCTTACCGCACGATTGTAATAAAGCACAATGAAAGAATGAAATGCACTTAAAAATCTAGAGGCCATGCGTCACCTGGCCCTGGCCAGCTCCGTGCTTCTGCGTCCTCATCTCTCCGTTCACCTCCACGGTCACCTGTGGCCGCCTTGCTCTTCCTCGTCCTGCCAGGGGCGTCCCTCACCCAGCCCTGCAGGTCATCTCCTGCTCACCACAGGTGGGACCGTCTCCCCCCTCACACATTTCAAGTGTATCCCCCCACTTCAAGTCTCTGCCGATATGTTCAGTTTTCAGAAACCTTCTCTGACTGTCCCACCAGAAAAGACCGTCTGACTACTCTACTTTCCATCACTCAAACCAGAGGTATTCCTCTTACCGGCTTTCTCTTTCTCCAGCACGTTTGTCCCTGTCTGGCTTACTTTAGGCCATTTGTGTATTTTCTGCTGACTGCCCTAAGCTACACTCTCCACAAGACCAGTTTCTTGGTCTGCTCACTTGTTGGTTAGACCTGTAGCTGAAACAGTGAATGGTGCTCAGAAGTGTCTATCGCAGGCTAAGCATTTAGGCAACAGATAGTAACTCTTCATAGAGGAAAAAAAGGGTACAGGCTATGTTATAACCAAAAACTACCTAAGCTTGGGAAGATGTCTCAGTTCCCTTTAAATAACAACACAGTGCCAAGTGTCCACTTTGTTTAGGGGCACCATTTAAGTACCAATAAGTCCAGGGAAGATAAGCCTTATCATTCTGGAAAAAATAACAGTGTAATGAAGTTTAAAGACAAGTCCACATCCAAATAGGACCAGATAAGACTTGTTACTAAACTTCTACAGAAAAGCTACCTATAAACCCCAGGGTAGGGAACATAGGGAGCGACAGTACTCCAGATTATGGGGCTCTGAAGAGACTTTAACCAAGAGGGACATTATAGACAGAGAGAGGGTGGTGTCCTTGATGGGAGGACAGTGTAGAAGCTTGACAGGTCCTGGGAGGCTCAGGACACCTCTGCCGTTGGAAGCAGAGAGTCCTTGATGGGGTGGGAGGCACGGAGGCTGACACAGGGCTTTCCAGTCTGTGGAGATGCTCCTGCTTGACTAGAATGGTCTCTGCGATACACAGACACCTGTCAGGGGGGTCCACCGCAGGTGCACTCCTATGGGTGGGCTTGGAGAAGGCAGGGCAGTTCCCTGGAGCGCGGAGGAGCAGATGAAGTCAGAAACAGGAAGGTCCCGCTATATGGATAGTCACCAAGCCAGGATACTTAGCTGAGAAGAGCCGTCCGGGGGAACTCGGTTACTCCTTAAAGCAGCATTCATTCATCCGCACCTCTTGTCGTGTGCTGGGGTCAAAGCAGGGGCAAAGATAGCCCAAAATGTGAACAGTAGCAGTTCTCAATCGGCGGGCAGTCTTACAGGGAAGCTGCACAGTAATCGTGTGGTAAATATCAGAGAGCAGCCGTGGCATTTCAGATTAAGGATTGGATTTAATTGAGTGGCTTTTGTAGATCAGTAATTGCCAAGTGGATGTGGCGCGCCTTAATGGTTTTAATGTCCTTTCTCAGAAGTGTGACTGACAAGTCTCTGTCATAGCAGACTCAGTTTCAGTTTCACTGTTTTGGTTTACATGTCAGTGAACACTGATGTGCCAAGAAAAGGAGAGTTCTGATACATTAAAAAATTAGTGAATCCATTAGAGAGTTCAGGACAGACATATACACTTGGCTGTATTTAAAATAGATAACCAAAAGGCACCTACTGCATCGCACAGGGAACTCTGCTCAACATTGTGTGGCAGCTTGGATGGGAGGGGAGTTTGGGGCAGGATGGACACATGCGTGTGTGTGGTTGTCTCTTCACTGTCCACCCGAAACTATGACAGTGTCGTTAATCAGCTACACTCTAATATAAAGTAAAAATAAAAATGTAAAAGAAAATTAGTGAATCCAGTTACTCATTTATTATATAAACATTTATAGGTATAGTATAAACTACCAAATAAAAATCAAATATATTAGAGATGAGCATCAAATATGTAATGTCAATGTATTATGAATATTTAGTTATAAAATTAGTATTCAAAAGTATTACTTCATATAATTTAGAAATATTAGTCAACATGAAAAAATGAAAATGAAATAACATTATTGTGTGCTTTTAAAGATCACTGTCAAAGAAAAACATATCAGTGGGAGTGCCATTGAGTCCCCAGTAGACTTGTTTACGAATGTCCCCAGATACTAAAAAGGCAGCATCTGAGAAGGAGAGAGGAAATAATTGCAGCCTAGTATTTTCCTTAGACTCCTCATTATCAGATCCCATTTCTAGAGTGATCATTAGGAATAGATATTTGACCAGCTTTGCTCTGGGGGCTTAAGTGTCTTCACTGGTAACAGACTATGGTGTTTGTTTCTAGGAGGGCATGAACATGTCGGGGTCATCTTTGATATCTGACATTTTGTTCCATATGGAAGGAGGCTTGATGCGCAGTTACTGTATCAATATCAGCCCAGTCTTATTCTTCCCTTATTTGTTTTTACTGGTTCAGGCAGTATGTAATGTAGATGCAGACTCTCAAGTGAAGGCAGTTTGACCTCCAAGGGAAATTTCTGAATGTGTGTAGATTCTGTCACAGTTACTTGGGGCTCAAGTGATACAGTATGCAGGGGTCAAGAATACAAAATGCCCCAAAATGCTCCCCAAGTGAAGCTTCGTATTCTGTGGCTGATGAGTGGGTCTAGCTCTTCCATGCAGACTTACTGATAGTGGATGCTACTAGTCCAGCACTAGTCCCTGGACTTGGCCTCACAAGTCCCTGCCAAACTCTTAAAAAAGGACTCACCAGACTCATGTTCTGCTCTGGGCCAGCCCTGGCCTTATGTCTGGATCAGGGAATACCAGTATCTGTGGTGGAGATGAAGGGCCACTAGACATTCTAAACCCTCAGCATGGGAAGCAGAAAGACCTTCCACACAGTGTGGCTACAACCAGCTTATTTCCATGTGCTCTAAGTTCCCAGACTCAGTTAGTGTAGAAATGCCATTAATTCATTTCACTCTAAAAAGTTATGAACTTTAGCATCACAGAGGCAAAAAGAAGCATCTAGAAGTCTAAGGTTTGCTAATAATCCTAGTGATAGCTAATATTATGGGCCCTATATGCCAGGACTTGTGTGAATTATATAGTTTAACTCTCACCGCTGCCCTGTGAGGTAGAAAGTAGTAAACAGAGGAAGTGAGAATGGAGACTTTGCAAGACTAAATCGCACCAGGTGGCCCAGCTCAGCCCAGGAATTTCCAAGCCAAGTCTGCTGCTCTGATTCCTGACCTCAGAGCTGTGTCCTTGGCCAGGACCCTGGGCTCCTGACCCCTATGCCACTGACATCAAATGGAAGCTCTTGTATCAGCTGCTTGCATATTTTGGAAATTAATCCTTTGTCAGTTGTTTCATTTGCTATTATTTTTCCCCATTCTGAGGGCTGTCTTTCTCCTTGTTTATAGTTTCCTTTGCTGTGCAAAAACTTTTAAGTTTAATTAGATTCCACTTATCTATTTCCATTACTCTAGGAGGTGAGTCATAGAGGATCTTGCTTTGATTTATGTCACTGAGTGTTCTACTTATGTTTTCCTGTAAGAGTTTTATAGTTTCTGGTCTTACATTTAAGTCTTTAACCCATTGTGAGTTTATCTTTGTGTATGGTGTTAGGAAGTGTGCTAATTTCATTCTTTTACATGGAGCTGTCCGGTTTTCCCAGCAGCACTTATTGAAGAGACTATCTTTGCCCCATTGTATATTCTTACCTCCTTTGTCAAAAATAAGGTTCCCATAGGTGTGTGGGTTTATCTCTGGCTTTCAATCTTGTTCCATTGGTCTATATTTCTGTGTTTTGTGTGTGTGTGCCTGTATCATACTGCCTTGATAACTATAACTGTGTAGTATAGTCTGAAGTCATGAAGATTGATTCTTCCAGATCCATTCTTCTTTCATGAGAGTGCTTTGGCTATTTGAGATCTTTTGTGTTTCCATATGAATTGTGAGAGTTTTTGTTCTAGTTCTGTGAAAAATGTCATTGGTAATTTGATAGGGATTGCACTGAATCTATAGATTACATTTAGTAGAATAGTCATTTTCACAAAATTGATTCTTGCAACCCAGAAACATAGAATATCTCTCCATCTATTTACAAATCAATTCAGAAAAACAAACAACCCAATCAAAAAGCGGGAAAATGACCTAAACAGACATTTCTCCAAAGAAGACATACAGATGACTAATAAACACATGAAAAGATGCTCAACATGGCTTCATTATTAGAGAGATGCAAATCAAAACTACAATGAAATGTCGATAACCTTACACTGGTCAGAATGGCCATCATCAAAAAATCTACAAACAATAAATGCTGCAGAGGGTGTGGATAAAAGGGAATGCTCTTGCACTGTTGGTAGAAATGTAAATTAGTACAGCTATTATGAAGAACACTATGGATATTCCTTTAAAAAGATAGGAATAAAACTGCCATATGACCCAGCAATCCCACTACTATGTGTATACCCTGAGGAAACCAAAATTGAAAAAGACACAGATGTTCATTGCAGCTCTGTTTACAGCAGCTCGGACATGGAAGCAACCTAGAAATCCATCAACAGATGAATGGATAAAGAAGCCATGGTACATATATACAATGGAATATTACTTAGTCCTAAAAAGGAATTGGAGTCATTTGAGTCAGTCCTAATGAGGTGGATGAACCTGGAGCCTATTATACAGAGGGAAGCAAGTCAGAAAGAGAAAAACAAATACTGTATATGGATGCATATATGTGGAGTCTGGAAAGATGGTACTGATGAACCTATTTGCAGAGCAGCAGTGGAGACATAGGCATAGAGAACAGACTTGTGGACTTGACTTGGGGGAGGAGGGGAGGAGAAGGTGGGATGTGTGGAGAGAGTAACATGGAAAACTACATTACCATATGTAAGATAGACACCCAACGGGGAATTTGCTGTGTTACTCTGAACTCAAACTGGGGCTCTGTAACAACCTAGAAGGGTGGGGTGGGGAGGGAGGTGGGAGGGATGTTCTAGTGGGAGGGGTCATAGCTAAATTTATAGCTGATTCAACATCAAATCTATGTTGAAGTTTGGTAGAAACCAACTCAATACTATAAAGCAATTATCTTTCAATGAAAAATGAATAAATAAAAAAAAAAATAAGGTCTTTTCTGTTATAAACCACCAGTTCAAATTGCCTTCAGTCAAAGAAATTTGGTTCAAGGTAATCCAAGCGTTAAATTCAAGTATATCCATTCCTGCCTCTGTTCAGCTAAGGTTCATCCACTTGTACTCTAAGGCTGGCCCTTAAGGAAGAGTGTCCTCCAAGGCTTTCTTGGCCTGCTTTGCATCCAGGAACATTTTAGCTCCCATTTCAGTTCAGTCGCTCATTCGTGTCCAACTCTTTGCAACCCCATGAACCACAGCACGCCAGGCCTCCCTGTCCATCACCAACTCCTGGAGTTTACCCAAACCCATGTCCATCAAGTCGGTGATGCCATCCAGCCATCTCATCCTCTGTCATCCCCTTCTCCTCCTGCCCCCAATCTTTCCCAGCATAAGGGTCTTTTCAAATGAGTCAGCTCTTCGCATGAGGCGGCCAAAGTATTGGAGTTTCAGCTTCAGCATCAGTCCTTTCAATGAACATCCAGGACTGATCTCCTTCAGGATGGACAGGTTGGACCTCCTTGCAGTCCAAGGGACTCTCAAGAGTCTTCTCCAACACCACAGTTCAAAAGCATCAATTCTTTGGCGCTCAGCTTTCTTTATAGTCCAACCCTCACATCCATACATGACCACTGGAAAAACCATAGCCTTGACTAGATGGACCTTTGTTGGCAAAGTAATGTTTCTGCTTTTTAATATGCTGTCTAGGTTGGTCATAACCTTCCTTCTAAGGAGTAAGCGTCTTTTCATTTCATTGCTGCAATCACCATCTACAGTGATTTTGGAGCTCCCATTTAACTGATGCTATTTAGACCGTCTTTTTAATCTGATGGCCTGAGTCATCAGGAGAGTGTGATTAACTTGTTTGCACAAAGTACCTGGTTTGGTTTGGTTTTGTGTTCTTCTGCTAATTTGCTTCAGAAACAGATGGGCTGATATCCTACGTGTTGAAGTTTCACCACCATTATATTACCAGGTGATTTCACCTCTCTGATACTCCTGAACACTTGAAAGTAGAGTTTCTCATCTGGAGGAGAATAAGCCATCTTTGGATTGATCCCTGAGCTTGGACAGGTTCCGCACAAGGCAGGAATGTACCTGAAAACCACCCAGAAATTCAGCTGAGTCACTTCCACAGACTTTCCAGACACTGAGACCTCATCAGAAAGCATTTATGTTGCTACATCTAAATTTGCTGTTGCTCACAGCAAGATGACAAAGTGCAAATACATGATGAATTCAGGAAGGACCATGGGCCCAGAGATGCATCTGTGAGCCAAGCACAGATAAACCTCCCTGAGTTATGGAAATTCACCCTTCTCCTGCCTCCACTCCCAGCCCAGAGGAGGGTCTTCTGAACTTGTACTCGGATCACGTTGTGTATCTTCTGAAAACCCTGCAAAATCTTCTTCCCATGGAAACCTCCTAGGCAGCTCTGGCCGGTCCCTCCCTTCCTCTGCAGACCAGCCCTTCCCCAGCATCCTCGGGCAGGTCCGGGCACCCTGGCCTGTGTCTCCTTCATTATCTCACAAATTGTTACTGGTCCCCTCTATGTAATGTCAGCCCTGTGCGTGTGGGAATTTTGTCTTGTTTGTCCACTAACCTCATTACCTAGAACAGAACCTGATGCATTATTGGCCCTCAAGAAATATTTTTGTATGAATCAATGAATAAACATATTTCAGTTAATACATCCCGTATCATTAACATTTGTGACAGAGCAAAGTTGAAATGTGTGTATAATTTGGTGCATTTGTATCCACATGTCATTACAATCATGTGCTAATGAAAAGAGCCTTGATTCCACATATTTTCTTTTCATCTGAAGACCATGAATATATTCATTTTGTTTCCTAAATGAGCTTTAACACCAATTTAAAGGAAAGAATATTCAAATGGATATATTGATTTAAATATTCAGTAGAGAATGAACCTTCTTACTTGTGTGGTTTACATTAAAAAACACATCAATTAAAACAAAATTGATGTTTACATTTTAATGGCAGCAGTTATGGATAGCATGCAGGAAGGGTGTAGACCAGGAAGAAACATCTATTAATTGTAACATTTGCATGGTTAACACATCTGTATAGCGTGATGTTTCCTTTGAAAGAAAAGTTCAACACTTTTCTCCAAAATTTGAAGTATATATTTTTTCTGGCTTCTGCTAAATAAATATTAGATGAATTGAAACTGTTTATGGAAACAATGCAAAAGTCAACCATTGTTCACTTTCTAAACTGTTGAAAACATTCACCGTGTTTTCTCAACAGTCCTCTCATCTCTCCTCCTTTCAGAAATTGAGAAAGGGGGGTGCGGGGACCCAGGCATCCCAGCCTATGGTAAGCGGACTGGCAGCAGCTTTCTCCATGGAGACACACTCACGTTCGAGTGCCAGGCGGCCTTCGAGCTGGTGGGGGAGAGAGTCATCACGTGTCAGCAGAACAACCAGTGGTCTGGCAACAAGCCCAGCTGTGTATGTGAGTACTCTCCTGGCGGGGGTCTGTTCCAAGCTGCCCCAGAGGGGAGAGGAGCAGGGTGTGCCCTGAGGGAGGGCAGCTGCCTGCACCCTCCGGGGCGCAGCATTGACCAGAAGCACTCAGGGCTCCTCAAACGCAGCTCTTCTTTCTCCACTGACTTAAAGCCAGTTGGTGATGTTCTTACTACAAGACAGATACGCTGTCAATGAGAGCTTTCCACGAGCAAGGTCCACAGAGCATCACTTCCATCCAGGGGGGCTGATGCCAGCTCTGTGATCCACCCTCGATAGGGCCTGGGGTCTTTGCAACCTAATAATGTCCTGTGATGGCTTCCCTAAGTAGGTTCTCATTGGTTATCTATTGTATACATAGTATCAGTACTGCATGGGACTTTCCAAGTGGCTGAGTGGTAAAGAATCCCCCTGCCAGTGCAGGAGATGCAAGAGATGCAGGTTTCATCTGTGGGTTGGGAAGATCCCTGGAGAAGGGAATGGTAATTTACTCCAGTATTCCTGCCTGGAGAATCCCATGGACAGAGGAATCTGGCGGGCTGCAGTCCATGGGGTTGCAGAGAAAAACAGGGCACACCATGTCCTGTGACACTTAAAACACAATTGTGAGCGTCAAGTGATGTCACTTCACATTTCAATGGAAGACTTGCCTGCTTCCTCCTATTTTTTGTCTAGTTTGTAGTTTATATTGTTAAGGTTCTCATTAGTTATTTATTTTATGTATAGTGTCAGTAGGGTACATATGTCAACCCCAATCTCCCAGTTCATCAACTCCTTCTTCCCCCTTTGGTATCCATATGCTTGTTCTCTACGCCTGCGTCTCTGTTCTGCTTTGTCAATAAGATTGTCTGTACCGAGTGTTTTCAGATTCCACATGTAAGTGTTACTATACAGTATTTGTTTTTCTCTTTCTGACTTATGTCACTCTGTATTATGGTCTCCAGATCCCTTGTAAGTGATTTAACAAGTAGAAAAGAAATAGAAAAGAAGGACTGCATAACAGATTGAAAAACAGATTTTTTTTATAACTAAGTATAGCAATAACCTGGAAACATATAGGAAATAATGTAACATAATAAGCAAATCCACACCCCAGAAATAAGTCCAATAGATGCTCCCTCCCAAAGAATATGTATATGGACATATACAAAACATATATATTACTGATTTCTCAGTATACATTAAGTAAATATTCCAAGAGACTTTTATATTATCCACCAGGATATGGTCTGATTTTCCAAGTTGTTCTTTAATCATTGTTACTCTTTAAATGACTTAAAAAGTAATTTCAAAAAATGTGCTTTAAGGCACATGCAAAATTTAAAATGAAAAATAGGAAACTGATTAGAATCAACCTTGTTTTCTGGAAATTATCCTTATGAAACAGGCATAATTTTTCATATTAATATTTGCTCTTCTGAAGGCAGAAAGTTCTAACAAGAAATCTTAATATTTGCCACAAGTTTCAGTCAACTGGATAGGGTTATTTTTGAATCAAGTGTACACTTGATTATGTATAGGCTGTGGTGGTTCTGTATGTTGAACTTAATGTATTCACAACCTAGGACAATCCCCGGTCAGAGAACTGAGATTCACATATATGTTGAGGCCAAACAAACATAAAACAGAAGCTGGATTGTAACAAATTCAGTAAATACTCTCAAAATTAAAAAAAAGAAAAGAAAAAGTTGAACCATCCTAGTTAACTGCTGGTATAGACTTCCTTCCCAGGTCCTTAGCACATAGGCAGATCTTTGGATGTGGACAAAACTGTTTGAAACTATTATTATCTGTGTGTCTTCAGTTTCCTGTTTCTTCAACTTCACGGCATCATCAGGAATTATCCTCTCACCGAATTACCCGGAAGAGTATGGTAACAACATGAACTGTGTCTGGCTCATCATCTCTGAGCCGGGCAGCAGAATTCACCTCATCTTTAATGACTTTGACGTGGAGCCTCAGTTTGACTTCCTTGCGGTCAAAGATGACGGGATTTCAGACATAACCGTGCTGGGCACATTCTCAGGCAACGAGGTGCCGTCCCAGCTGGCCAGCAGTGGCCATATCGTCCGCCTGGAGTTCCAGTCGGACCACTCCACCACCGGCCGGGGCTTCAACATCACCTACACCAGTAAGTGCATCCCCACCCACCCCACGTCCACGGTCTCCGCTGGCTCTCCTGTGAGCGAAGCTCAATGGCAAGGGTGTTACTCCAGGGTTTTATAGTCACAATTCTCAAAATTATATAACATTATCCTGAGAACCTAAAAAAATACCCCACTCTGTTGTGGTGTCTTGGTCACCCCTATAGTGAGGACTGGTTGCTCACATGACTTCTCTCTCTCTGATTTTCCTTCCTTCCACCCATCCGTCCATCCATCCATCCATCCATCCATCCATCCATCCATCCATCCATCCACCTTTGTATCTTCCATGCAATAGAATAGAGTGATGAAAAGCATTGAGGTATTTGGAGTCAGGAGTCATGGATTATAACACCTGCTAAATGTATGGACTTGGTCTTCCCAGGTGACAGTAGGAAAGAATCTGCCTGCAATGCAGGAGACCCAATTTTGATTCCTGGGTTGGGAAGGTTCCCTGGAGAAGGGAATGGCTACAAACTCCAATATTCTTGCATGGAAAATCCCATGGACAGAGTGGCCTGGTAGGCTACAGACCAGTGGGTTGCAGAGTTGGACACAACTGAGCAACTACACAACAACTCGTATGTACTTGGTGAATTTTGATAAACAGCTAACTTTTCTTTGATTCAGACTCCTCATTTGACCATAGCTTATATTTAAGACAATCTGCTTCAATTGCAGTGTTGAGGGAATAAAGTAAGATAATAATGTTAAACAGGAGCTATAAGCTAAAATGTACTGACTGCCTACTTCTCTAAGGTGATCTGCTTAGGATTTGACAGAAATTGTTTCATTTAACATTGCAGCAGCTCTGGAATATAAGCTTCATCTTCCTCATTCTGTAAATAAAGATAACTAGACTCAGATAGGGGCTTCCCTGATGACTCAGCAGTAAAGAATCTTCCTGCAATGCAGGAGACACAGGAGACACGAGTTCAATCCCTGGGTTGAGAAAATCCCTTGGAGAAGGAAGCAGCAGCCCACTCCAGAATTCTGTGCCTAGAAAACTCCATGGACAGAGGAGATTGGTGGGAAACAAAAGGAGAAGGAAAAAGGATAAGGGGGCAGTGGAGGCTGAGATGATTAGATAGCATCACCAACTCAATGGGCATGAATTTGAGCAAACTCTGGGAGACAGTGGAAGACAGAGGAGCCTGAAGGGCTGCAGTCCATGGGGTTGCAGAGAGTCAGACACAACTTAGCAAATGAGCCACAAAAAGACTCGGATGACTGCAGTAATCTTCCCAGGGACCAGTAAGCACAAGATCCGGGATGCTAACCTAGATGTGCCAGAACCAAAATCCTTTTCTGTAAACTACATATCTCTTCTCCATTTTTCTTAGTAAGAAAGTAGCTTCCAATTTTGGGACGCTGTGTGGATGATAATGAGGTCTATCTACCCATCTCTCTCCTTCTGTCTCTCTAGGTATCAATATTCTATTTACTGAATGTATTTATCTATCTCTGAAAAATAACTAAAACTGCTTTATAAGTGGTTCTGCTTTCTTTTTTAATACCTATGATTAATAGTCAAGTGTTTTGTTTTTTTTTAACTCTGATTTTTTTTTCTCTTTTCAGCATTTGGTCAAAACGAGTGCCACGACCCTGGCATCCCCGTAAATGGACGGCGCTTTGGTGACAGGTTCCTGCTGGGCAGCTCGGTCTCCTTCCACTGTGATGACGGCTTTGTCAAGACCCAGGGCTCGGAGTCCATCACCTGCGTCCTGCAAGACGGGAATGTCGTCTGGAGCTCCACCGTCCCCCGCTGCGAAGGTGTGGGCCCCTCCAGTCTGCCACTTACCTTCCTCTGAAGGGAGCGTCTGACAAAACAAATAAGAAATCAGACAGCAACACTGGCTCCCTAAGGCTGCCAGAGCCGAGTACCACCAAGTGGTGACTTTGACAGTAGGAGTTAGCGTCTCACAGTCCTGGAGGCTAGAAGCCCAAGGTCCAGGTGTCAGCAGGGCGGGCTCTGAGTAGGGGAGGTGTTCCAGGCCCCTCTCCTGGCTTCTGGGGCTTTGCCTGTCTTGGCTTGTAGAAGCAGCATCCCTGTGAGAATGCATCTCTGTCCCTCCTTCTAAGGACACCCATCATATTGGACTAGGGCCTGCTCTAATGTCCACGTCTTGACTAACCATGTCTGCAGTAACTTTTTCTCCAAATATGGTCCCATTTTAATTAGTAATATCTTAGTAATTTAATTAGTAATATCTTATTTACTAATTTACTAATTACTTATTAGTAATTTACTAATTACTAATATCTTATTTACTAATATATAATTAGTAATATCTTATTACTAATTTAATTAGTAATTAGCTGGGATTAGGAATCCAAAATACCATCTGGGGGGAGTGTAACTCATCCTCTGCAAACAGCATCATTATTAGTTAACTGTTTTGTTGCCCTTGGTGTAACTGACATATATACAGCCTAATTTTCTTCTTGACATTTCACTCTGGTTGCCTGTGTTGGAAAACCAAAGGGGAAAGAATTAGGAAGGATATTACTTTTAATTTATATTCAGGTAGGGGAATATTCACTTATGATATATACCCAAACCCCTGTTATCAGAATCACCTGTGTATAATGAGCTAAGAAAAATTTAATAAAAGTATCTCTTGTAGATACCAAGGAAATGCAGATCTTTTAAAGAGTACACATTTTAGAGCAGCTTTATATTCACTGCAAAATTGAAAGGAAGGTACGGAGATGTCCTGCGGGCTCCCCTGCCCTCTTAAATGCACAGCCTCCCCCATCAGCAGGGCCCTCCATCAGGCGGTGCATTTGTTATAACTGATGAACCTATAGGGATAAGTCATCATCACCCAGAGTCCACAGTTTACGTTAAGGCTCACTCGTGATTGTCCATCTGCTGGGCTTGGGCCAATGTGTATCACGGTGTATCCATCACCGTGGTGACCTCCAGGGTCTTGTAACTGCCCTGAAATCCCCCCGCTCCACCCATCCACCCCCGCCCTGCCCCATGCTCACCCACCAATGTTGGGAGCAGGGTTGTGCTTCACCACCTTGCCCTGTCCCCAGACCTGCCTCCAGAGTCTTTTCTCCTTGCTTCAAGGACCAGCATTATCTTCAGTCATCACTGGCTGACCCTCCTAAATTTACAGAACGATGTTTTCATTTCTGCAGTTTCACAAACTGTTGAGACAATTTGGTGGACTTTCAGCACCACCCCAGGGCGGACACTTCGTCAGCTGAAGAGCAGGAGCAAGAAACCCAGAGCAGGCCTTTCCTTTTTGTTTATTTTTACTGCTTCTTTAAAGTATGGTTTTTTTAATAGTCTAAATTTTATTAGTGTTAGTAACAGAATAGGTCATTTCCTGTATACATCAGTAAATTTGGAATCAGGATTCTAAAATAAATAGTATGAATACTGGGGCAGGACTGAATGTGTTTATACTTACTGCTTGAGGAAGTATATCGCTACTAACTTTGAAGTGTGAATAATTTTATGAGAATCTCAAGATAAGCAATACTCTCTAATCTCTGTTCCCTCTGCCACATTCTCACTGTGGGTGTGCTCACCTGCAGTAGCTGATGTGAGGACAGGTCTAGGCTTCAGGGCCGGCACGTTCCTTTGCAGTCGGGGGAATAAAGGGGCTTCAGTCAGCAGCAGGTGAGAAATCCGATAGAGTCAGACGAAAGGAGACAGTATCACTTGAAACGTGAGTGGGCAATTCTCTCCTTGTTTGGAAGGGACCTTCTGATGAAGTGCAAGGCAAACCCCAGGTATAGGTTGTTAACAACGATAGCAAAGCCCCTAAACACAGAGGACTGCATACGCTTAGTTACCTAGTCACGTCCGCCTCTCTGAGACCCCATGGGCTGAACTGCACCAGGCTCCTCTATTCTTGGGATTTCTCAGGCAAGGATACTAGAATGGGTTGCCATTTCCTGCTCCAGAGGATCTTCCCAACCCAGGGATCGAACCCAGGTCACCTGCATTGGCAGGAGGAGTCTTTACCATTGGTGCCAGCTGGGAAGCCTAAACACAGACTAGTTAATGGTGAAAGAGATTGTCTAAGTTTACTTGTACTGAGAAACTCAGTTGCAGAGAGAAAGATTTTTCTGTCTTTGTTTTACACCTAACCAGCTCCTATTCTGTGCATTCAGTGTCATTAAAAAACACAAGTTACCTTGAGGGAAAAATGACTGTACAAGAATACATCTCTATGGCAACAACTTTTGAAGTTCAAAGAAATCTGCAGATTTCCTGGCAAAATATAAATTACCCAAAGTGATCCAATGAAAAGTACAAAATGTGAATAAATAAAATACTATAAAAGAGATGTGAAAGAAAAAGAATTTAGTAAATTATATGTGGCAAATTACTTTAATAAAATGAACATACCTTGCAGTGAATCAACACATACACATATTTTAAAACACACACACACACTGTGCAATATTTTAATTACAGATGTGAGGTAATTAAGTCTATCAGTAGACATTTGTTGACATGAATACACATAAGATATGAGTATCAGTGGTATCCCTGCCTCGTGACTGTTGTAATGATTGAATGTGATAATTCCTGGAAGGTGTCTGGCACGGACCACTCTCTCAGACTGTGCCATTACTACTATTGTTAGGTGAGAAGAACTTTGCTGAAGGCTTATGATAAATGCCCAGGTGTGAAATGTATGTGCTCTGATTTCAGTATTCTCTGTTTACTTGGTAATAACTGGTGGCTCAGATGGTAAAAATCCACTGTTAATGCAGGAGACCTGGGTTTGATCCCTGGGTTGGGAGGATCACCTGAAATAGGAAATGGCAACCCACCCTAATATTCTTGCCTGGAGAATCCCATTAATAGAGGAGCCTGGCAGGCTACAGTTTGTGGGATCACAGAGTTGGACATGACTGAGCCACTAACAAGCTTTCAACCTCTGCTTCAAGACTAGAAATGGTCAGGTCCATGCACTCAACATGAATCCTTGCTGTTTCTGAGGTGCCTCTATGGTTCATGTACATAATCTGACCTTCTGACCCCTGCATCATTTTTCAGCCCCATGTGGAGGACATCTGACAGCTTCTAGTGGAGTGATTTTGCCCCCAGGATGGCCAGGGTATTACAAAGACTCCTTAAATTGTGAATGGATAATTGAAGCAAAACCAGGACACTCTATCAAAATCACTTTTGATAGGTAAGAAAAAACTTTGGATTCCTTAATTTGGACCTGATGACCCATGCATGCCCAGCATTTTTATTTAAATGGATCTTAAGTCTTTAGAAAGATGACAGTTGTTCACCTTTGGTTCCCCTAAAGGAGTTCATTTCGAACAGGTGTTTGCTTGGTATGTTCTGTTCTTCTCTGTTTTGTCCTCTAAGCCCACAGTTAAGGCACCTCTGCAGACGTGCTTGAGGGTGTGGCCCCAGACAGCATTCCCAGTGTTCACAGTCAGTGGCCCTTGAGTCTAGTTCTGTATTTTGGACCTGAGAGTGCAATAAATTCCGCTTGGTGTTTTATTGCAAATGGAGCCCTTCATCCCTTAGGGGTTTGCAGAGCACGGAAGAAGAGCTCTCTGGCTTTGGGAATGACTCTGGGACACTGAAAGGTGGTTTGGGTTGCAGAGTTGATAGACTGTGTGCAACAGATTTCTTACCTTTTAATTAGCCACGAGTGGTTCCATCACTGGAGAGCTGTTCAGTTTGGCTGTTGGATAATGCATTTGATAATCTAAAAAAGAACAAGCTTGCTATTTGAATTATCCATGATAAAATATTGTCCAGATTGTCTCAACCATTGATTTGAAAATTGAGAACCAAAAATGCTATAAAATGGACCCAAATGCTTTAAAATTCAAGGAAGCATCTTTGTTTAGTGTTTCAAGGTTAATATCTGAGCAAACTGAGCTCTCTCCAGCAGCGAAACTTCTTAAGCAGACTGAGTTTAGGGTTCTAGTATTCAGAATATTATCATGTCTCAAGACGGATATACCTTATGACATTATTTCCTACACTAATTTCCTAATACTCAATGATAGCATCCATAAAGGAAAGGTTTTTAACAGGAATTGTATTATCACTTAGTAACTGTTTATATTTGAAGTTATTATTAGTATTATTATATCTGATGGGATAATTACAACTCCAGTAGGAGTTCTCAGAAGAAAAGAAAAAAAATGGTCTATGTATTCGTTATGTTGGAGAATGAATTGTGGCATATAATCTTAGTTACTGGGGGAAAAAAAAACTTTATAAATATTAAGTAAGTTGAATTTAGTTTCTTATTATAATTTTTTATACTTTCTAGTATTGAGAGGGGAAAAAAGCAGACACATACCCTGATTCCCAGCAGCACATCACATTTAACTCATTTAGTAAAAATGGTGATTTCACATTCTGGTTTGGCATAATATATTATGTGTTCCATTTTCAGTTGCTGAAAAAAAATGCTCATTTTTCTCAATCTTGTCTTTTTGATATTACTGGACTGTGGTATTTGCTAAATTCCAGCATTTTGGATATTTTTAGACACTTACGATTTTTTTTTTACCCTGTACATTGTACACAGTCTTCTAAAGATTACTTGCATAGTGCTTCGGTTTATAACTTGAGCTGTGGGCTGGCATCCTAATAAAGGTTGTGTTTATACAAACAGTTTTAAATTCCACACCGAGGGTATTGTTATGCAGTGTGCGCTGGGTTGCCAGATGATGGAAATCATTTACATTTCTCTTTCTGAAGTTGCCCTGGAGATCCTCCAGCTGTTGAGGTGTGCCCTCTATCTGTTCTGGCTGTCTCTCAAGATGAAAGTTGTGAAAACTTCAGGGCAGATACTGCACATGAGATTTATCTCAAACTCATCTAGGCTTCTTGAATGTGAACTCAGATAAACTGTGAAGCCATAGATGCTTTAGATAATATTTTTAATAGTAAAATGCAAAGCTGCGCTCTCTCCTCACCCCCAAATGCCTGGCCTCTGACCGTATTCTGACCTAGCCACACGCTACACCAATTGGTTGAATTCCTCTTTGTGGAAGATGGACAGTCAGGGACCATTCTAAGTTAGTTGCAAGAATATATTATTATTGTGCATTCACACAAAGAAGGGGCTTCCCAGATGGCGCTGGTGGCAAAGAACCAGCCTGCCAACGCAGGAGACACCAGAGACGTGGGCTCCATCCCTGAGATGGGAAGATGCCCTGGAGGAGGGCGAGGAACCCAGTCCGGTATTCTTGCCTGGAGAATCACATGGACAGAGGTGCATGGTGGGCTACAGTCCATAGGGTCACAAAGAGTCAGACAGGACTGAGTAACTATACACACACACAAATACACACAAAGAGAAGTGTGTGATTTAATGATCAACAGGGCAGGCTCCTTTGGTTTCATCTTTTTCCATTGCTCTGTGCTAGGAGCCTAAGACGGCCACTCTGTCCCTTCTTTTTCCTCCCTGCCAGCAGCATGCAATGCCCACCCCGGGGACCATGGCACAGGCTTCCCCCAAATTCCCTGATCACTGAGTGCATCAGAGGCTCCGGCAGTGAGCTGCTCCCTGGGGACCACGCCAGAACCTTTGAAAGCCGGTTAGCTCTTTGAGGACGAGACGGGCCCATTTACCAAATTATCTCAGTGTCTGGAATGGCATCTCTGCTGTATCAGAGAGCACCCAAGTGGCTGCAACTGTGTATGAGCATAACACCAGACCAGGTTCTCTGGAGGCATCAGTCCTTCCGGGAAGGAAAGTTAGGCACTTCTTGGAAGCTGTTCTAACTTTCTCAAATCACCGAAGTAGCATTTGCTTCCTGAAGTTCAGGGTCCTTCCACTGTCATACTGGAGTCGGTGCAGCTTTAGTGTTTTCTGGGTCTACTATATTCTTCTACTGTTCTGTCTATTCATTCTATTATTTTTGAGAGTTTGATACTGAAACTCCAACTAAAAATCTTAATTTATCGACTTAATAAAATAATTATAATATATAGTGGAACTATTACATATGTAATGCTGCTCTATGTTTTCCAAGTCTCGAAGTATGTTATCATACTTTCATAATTAAAAAAAATTTTTAAACTATAAAAAAGAGAGTTAATGCAGCTTTAAAAGGCACAGGATTCTTTATTTCAGGAAAGGTATTTAAAGTAGTGTCATGTTGTTTGATTTACCTCTTTCCTTTAGAAGATCATGTCACTTCAGTATGCTCCTTTTGAGAAATCTATAATCATGTTACACTGGGGATCATGAAAAACGGTGTGAAAATGCATCTTGATTGACTTTCACTGATTGTTGATTCTCTGGCTCACAGTATTTGTATTTTAAAGCTGAATGACTCCCCCCGCCCCGTTTGTGTCTGTGATGTTACTGGACAGAGTATTCAGTCACCGGGAGGGCTGTGGGGGTGAACAGAAGTTAGTAATAACCTTAGACACCGCATGTGCGGAGTCTGAAAGGGCACGTGTATCTGGATCTATTTACTTCTCTTGCTGTACGTGGGTTTTCACTCCGTGAGTAAAGACGCAGGATGCCTGTAAGTCATTGCAGCCCTGCATTTCTCCTCTCACTGGACACACTTGCCCGCAGATTCCAGACCGAAGTCAACTACGACACGCTGGAGGTCAGAGACGGGCCGGCCAGCTCGGCCCCGCTGATCGGGGAGTACCACGGCACGCAGGCGCCCCAGTTCCTCATCAGCACCGGCAACTTCATGTACCTCCTGTTCAGCACAGACAACAGCCGGGCCAGCGTGGGATTCCTCATTCGCTACGAGAGTAAGTGGTCCCCATGCCCTGCGGCCCGGGGAACTCGGCGCATGCGCTCCCGCTGAGTCACGTGGCAGCAGACGTGCTGGTTCCCGCTTCTGTCCCCACTGCGCTGTGCAATCCTCAGGACTTCCTCTGTGAAGGACAAAGCTCCTTGATGATGTTTAATTCACAACTTAAAGAGAAGACACAGTGATTTATTATAAAATAAGAAATCAAATCATTAAAATGATGAAATATGTTCATTTACCGCACAATGTAATATAATAATAAATTTCTATTAGAAAATATCCCTATTGGCCAAATGAGCTACACGAAATATCACTAAAATTATGCATCCTAAGCAATGTTTTTTGCTTGAAAAATGCTTAGGGCAGTCCTGGTACTATTTGTGATTATGTGTATGCCCATTTCACCAAGTAGAGAGTGTGGAACTAAGGGAGAAGGAATTAAGAAGGAACTAAGAGAGAAGAGAGAGAAAGCCCAACTGAACTGTCACTAAATGACAAAGAGCTGCTATCAGTAATATCAACTGCTATCAAAAAGATTTAAGAACAATTAGAAATATTTAAACACAATTGCTATAATATCATAATGCAGTGTGTTCTGTAAAGTAACCCCAATTTCCTTGCGGTTGTGGTTGTGGTTTCTATGTGGTTGTGGTTTTCATCCATCCATCCAAGTTTGGCTCTTAGCTTCAGCTTCTCACATCAGGAGGTCACGGGACTATATTATTTGGTAGTAATATCTGTGCATGTCCTTCTGAAGTGGAGTGGAGTGGGACTGAGCCTGGGATGTTTTTGTGATGCTAGTCAACACTTCCCTTCTCTGAAAAAGCTTCACATCCAGAATAGGATGAAAAAGATAAAGGGAGCAGGTCAGTATGGAATCCAGTGCAGGAATACATTCTTTCTTTTCTTTTTTTTTTTTTTTAACACTGTTTTAGAGTCTTTCCTAAACTACACTAAATGAAGTTTTAATGTGTAAAAGCACAGGTAATTTTATAAATGCGTGAAAGAACCATATCTCACTTGCTGAATTTTTAATCTTTTTTTTCCTTGCCTTCCTTTCCTGATATCTCACACTGCTACTCATGTTAATCTTGCCCAGTCTTCACTCCAAAGAAAAGTGATGACTTAACAGGACATGAAAAGCTAATGAAATGCAAAAGGTCCTCCTTCTTAAAATGTACTTCAAGTTAAAAAAATGTAAATTTGATGTAAGTGCTATATATATGAAGCATATCTAATAATTACTAAATGAAACTTTAATGTATAAAAACACATGTGATTTTATATATGTATGAAAGGGCCATATCTCACTTGCTGAATTTTTAATCTTCTCTCTTTTCTTGCCTTCCTTTCCTAATATGCTTCCTTTCCTAACTGCTACTCATGTTAATCTTGCCCAAACACTTGCTCACAACTAAAATTAATAACGTGTACTTTTCTCTGTTTGACAGGCTTATCTATATGCAAACATATATATGCAAATATACATATAAGGTTATATGTACTTTTTGACTAAATATGAAATTATATTTTGTTCATATTTCTGATAATAAGAAATTGTTAGTGATTTAAATAATTATTTTATATTTAATTCAAATTATTATATATGCTTCATATATATAGCATTTATATCAAAGTTGTGTTTTTTTAAACATGAAGTACACTTTAAGAAGGAGAAACTTTTGCATTTCGTTAGTTTTTAATGTCCTTTCAAGTCATCACTTTTCTTTGGAGTGAAGATGAATATACATTGCAGTCATCTGAATTTGTGTAACTCCTCAGCATTGATCCGATCCAATGAGAGGGCAGACAGAATGGAAACCACAGTTACAGAAAACTAACCAACTGATCACTTGGATCACAGCCTTATCTAACTCAGTGAAGCTGTGAGCCTTGCTTGTAGGGCCACCCAAGACTGACAGGTCATGGTGGAGAGTTCTGACAAAACGTGGTCCAGTGGAGAAGGGAATGGTGAACCACTTTGGTATTTTGCCTTGAGAACGCCATGAACAGAATGAAAATGCAAAAAGATATGATGCTGAAAGATGAACTCCCCAGGTCAGTAGGTGCCCAATATGCTACTGGAGAAGAGTGGAGAAAAGGATCCAGAAAGAAACAAGAGACGGAGTCAAAGTGAGAACAAGGCCCAGCTGTGGGTGAGACAGGTGATGGAAGTAAAGTCTGATGCTGTAAAGAACAGTGTTGCATAGGAACCTAGAATGTTAGGTCCATGAATCAAGGTAAATTGGAAGTGGTCAAACAGGAGATGCCAAGAGTGAGCATCAACATTTTAGAAATCAGTGAACTAAAATGGCCTGATATGGGCGAATTTAATTCAGATGACCATTATATCTACTGTGGCAAGAATCCCTTAGAAGAAACGGAGCAGCCCTCATAGTAAAAAAAAAAAACCCACCCCGCCACCAGACCCACGTCTGCACTCAAGGGTCACCCACCCTTTGCCCCTGGAATCCCGGCACGGGTGGGAGAGCAGCATTGGCCACCAGGGCTCAGTGCTGTGTATGCTCGTCTCACGCGGCTGTGATGGCCACTTGTAGCAGTGACCTGGTTCCTGGAGGCCACAGACACATGCCCTGCCCCTCACACCCCACCCCACCCCGGTTTCCCAGGCCCAAGCCTTCCTCCCTGCTTGGTCGCGAAGACCCTGACACCCAGAGTAGGGCCTGCAGATACCTGGTCTCCCTCCCAAAAACATGGGACATATTTTTCTGATTAAAGAAAATAAAAAGTGCTGTGCCATTATTTTTATAATAGCATCAGTGTTTGTAATTAAAAAAAAAAAAGATTCTGAGATGCAGTACTTTGATGCAATCTCAAATGACAGAATAATCTCTGTTCGTATCCAAGGCAAACCATTCAATATCACAGTAATCCAAGTCTATGCCCCAGCCACTAATGATGAAGAAGCTGAAGCTGAATGTTCCAAAAAGACCTACAAGACTTTCTAGAACTAACACCAAAAAAAAAAAGATGTCCTTTTCATCATAGGGGATGGAATACAAAAGTAGGAAGTCAAGAGATACCTGGAGTAACAGGAAATCTTGGTCTTGGAGTACAAAATTAGGCAAAACAAAGGCTAACAGTGTTTTGCCAAGAAAAGGCACTGGTCATAGCAAACACCCTCTTCCAACAACACAAGAGAAGACTACACACGGACATCACCAGATGGTCAATACCGAAATCAGATTGATTATATTCCTTGCGGCCAAAGATGGAGAAGCTCTGTACAGTCAGCAAAAACAAGACCAGGAGCTGACTGTGGCTCAGATCATGAACATCTTAATGCAAAATTCAGGCTTAAATTGAAGAAAGTAGGGAAAGCCACTAGTCCATCCAGCTATGACCCACATCAAATCCCTTATGATTATACAGTGGAAGTGATGAATAGATTCAAGGGGTTAGATCTGATAGATAGAGTGCCTGAAGAACTATGGATGGAGGCTCATAATATTGTACAAGAGTCAGTGATCAAAATCATTCCTAAGAAGAAGAAATGCAAAAAGGCAAAATGGTTGTCTTAGGAGGCCAAGCAAATAACTGAGAAGAGAGAAGTGAAAGGCAAAGGAGAAAAGGAAACATCTACCTATCTGAATGCAGAATTCCAAAGGAAAGCGAGGAGAGGTCAGAAAGCCTTCCTGAGTTATGAGTGCAAAAAAGATAGAGGAAAATGGTAGAATGGGAAAGATTACAGATATTTTCAAGAAAATCAGAGATACCAAGGGAACATTTCATGCAAAGATGGGTACAATAAAGGACAGAAATGGTATGGAGCTAACAGAAGCAGAAGATATTAAGAAGAGGTGGCAAGAACGCACAGAAGAACTATACAAGAAATATCTTCATGACCCAGATGACCATGATGGTGTGATCAGTCACCTAGAGCCAGACTTCCTGGAAGGTGAAGTCAACTGGGCCTGAGGAAACACCACTGCAAAAATAGTAGAGGTGATGGAATTCCAGTGTGAAAGTGAAAGCTGCTCAGTCTTGTCCAACTTTATAGTCCATGGAATTCCCCAGGCCAGAACACTGGAGGCGGTAGCCTTTCCCTTCTCCAGGGGATCACCCCAACCCAGGGATTGAACCCAGGTCTGTGCATTGCAGGTGGATTCTTTACCAGCTGAGCCACAAGGGAAGACCAAGAATACTGGAGTGGGTAGCCTAGCCCTTCTCCAGTGGATCTTCTCAACCCAGGAATCAAACTGGGGTTACCTGCATTCCAGGTGGATTCTTTACCAACTGAGCTATCAGGTAAGCCTGGAATTCTGGCTGAGGTATCTCAAATCCTAAAAGATGATGCTGTTAAAGTGATGCATTCAGTGTAGCAGCATATTTGGAAATTCAGCAGTGGCCACAGGACTGGAAAAGGTCAATTTTTATTCCAATCCTAAAGAAAGGCATTGCCAAAGAATGTTCAAACAACCACACAATTGCACTTGTTTCACAGGCTAGCTAAGTAATGCTCAAAATTCTCCAAGCTAGGCTTCAACAGTATGTGAACTGAGAACTTCCAGATGTTCAAGCTGTATTTAGAAAAGGCAGAGGAACCAGAGATCAAATTGTCAACATCTGCTGGATCATCGAAAAAGTAAGAGAGTTCCAGAAAAACATCTACTTCTGCTTTATTGACTACGCCAAAGCCTTTGACTGTGGATCACAGCAAACTGTGGAAAGTTCTTTAAAACATGGGAATACAGGTATTCCCCATCCCAATCCCCCCTCCCACCGCAAAAACCACTACAATATTGTAAAGTAATTAGCCTCCAGCTAATAAAAATAAATGGAAAAAACAAAACAAAACAACAACAACAACAAAACATATACCTCTCACCCAAAAAAAAAAAAAAAAAAACAACAAAAACATGGGAATACAAGACCACCTCAACTGCCTCCTGAGAAACCTATATGCAGGTCAAGAAGCAACAGTTAGAACCAGACATGGAACAATGAGCTGGTTCCAAATTGGGAATGGGGTACATCAAAGATGTATATTGCCACATTGTTTATTTAACTTATATGCAGAGTACATCAAGTGACAATGCCAGGCTGGATGAAGTACAAGTTGGAATCAGGATTGCTGGGAGAAATATCAATAACCTCAGGTATGCAGAATACACAACCCTTATGGCAGAAAGCGATGAAGAACTTAAGAACCTCTTGATGAAAGTGACAGAGGAGAGTAGAAAAGCTGGCTTAAAATTCAACATTCAAAAAACTAAGCTCATGGCATCCAGTTACATCACTTTATGGCAAATAGATGAGGAAAAATTGGAAACAGTGACAGAATTTATTTTCTTGGACTCCAAAATCACTGCAGATGGTGACTGCATCCATTAAGTTAAAAGATGCTTACCCATTGCAAGAAAAGCTATGATGAAACTAGACAGCACATTTAAAATCAGAGACATTACTTTACCAACCAAGGTCTTTATAGTGAAAGCTATTGTTTTTCCAGTAGTCATGTATGGATATGAGAGTTAGACCATAAAGAAAGCTAAGTGCCAAAGAATTGATGATTTTGAACAGTGGTGTTGGGGAAGATTCCTGAGAGTCCCTTTGGACAGTAATGAGCTCAAACCAGTCAACCTTAAAAGAAATCATTCCTGAATATTCACTAGAAGCACTGATGCTGAAACTCCAATACTTTGATCACCTGATGTGAGGGCTGACTCATTGGAAAAGACCCTGATGCTGGGAGAGATTAAAGGCAGGAGGAGAAGGGGATGACAGAGGATGAGGTTGTTGTATGGCATCACCAACTCGATGGACATGAGTTTGAGCAAGCCCCAGGCATTGGTGATGGACAGGGAAGCCTGTCATGCTGTAGTCCACTGGGTTGCATAGAGTCGGACGTGATGAATGACTGAACTTAACTTTTCATCATTGATCAGCTAACATGCATTCTCCTCTCCTGATCCCACACGTTTTTAAGAAAACTAGTTGGCGTGTAGATTTGGGTTAAACTCAGGAGAATAGTTTTATGTACTGATGAAAACTAATATAATTTACTGTCTTCTCTCTCTTTTATTTATGTACCAGTTTGATAGAGATTCTTCATCTGAGGGAATTCTTCTGTTACTCTTCAGCTACAAAGCAAATCAGCCAGTATTATGTATCCACTATGTTCAGGCCATGCTCTGTATAAGCACTGATGTGTTGTGAAACCTCATTCACTGCCTTAGAAAGTGAAAGCGTGTGTGGAAAGTGAAAGTGTGAGTGTAGAACATAAAAGTGTGTAGAAAGTCTGTACGCTTGTAGAAAGTGAATGTGTCTGTGTTTGTTTAATGTAGATGTGAGTTCAGAATAAATGTACATGTAGAAAGTGAAAGTGTGTTTGTGTAGACAGTGAAAGTGTGGAAGGTAAATGTGTATGAGTGTAGAACGTTAAAGTGTTTGTAGAAAGTGAAAGTGTGTGTTAAAAGAGAATTGTGTGTTTGTGTGAAAAGTGATTGTGTGTTGAAATTGAATGTGTGTGTCTGTATAGAAAGTGAATGTGTCTGTGTATAAAGTGAATGTGTGTGTAAAAATGAATGTGTATATGTGTGTGTAGAATGTAAATGTGTGGATGGAAAGTGAGTGTGGTAGTGTGGAAAGTGAAAGTGTATATAGAAAGTGAAAGTATGTGGAAAGTGAATCTGTATGTAGAAAGTGAATGTGGGTGCATACACAAGTGAGTGTGTCTGTGTGTGGAAAGTGAATGTGTGTGTAGAAAGTGAATAAGTGTGTATGTGTGTTGAAAGTGAATTTTTCTGGGTGTGAGTGAAGAATGTGAATGTGTGTGTGCAGCAAGTGAACGTGTGTGTGGACAGTGTGTGTGTGTAGAAAGTGAATGTCTGTAGAAGCTAAATTTGTATATGAAATGAAAGTATTTGTAGACACTGAATGTGTGTAGAAAGTGAAAATGTGTGCATGGGGAAAGTGTGTGTAGAAAGTGAAACTGTGTGTACAGAGTGAAAGTGTGTAGAAAGTGAAATTGCATGGATGTAGAAGGTGGAAGTGTGTGACTGTAGAAAGTGAAAGTGTGTGTGTAGAAAGTGAGTTTATGTGTGTAGAAAGTGTATGTGTCTGTGCATAGAAAGTGAAGGTGTGTGTAGAAATGAATGTGTATGTTGCTGAAAGTGAACGGGTATGTGTACAATGTGAGTGTGTTGTAGAAAGTGAATGTGTGTAGATAGTGAATATCTGTGTAGAATGTGTATGTGTGTTTGTAGAATGAGAATGTTTGTGAGTGTAGAATGTAACTGTGTGTGTGTAAATGTGAATATGTGTGTGTAGAAACTTAAAGTGTGTAGAAAGCAAGTGTATAGAAAGTGAAGTGTGTGTAGAATGTAAAAGTGTGTGAAAAGTGAATGTGTGTAAAAGGGGAATGTATCTGTAGAAAGTGAAAATGTGTGGACAGTGAATGTGTATGGAAAGTGAAATTGTGTGTTGAAAGAGCATGTGTGTGTAGAAAGTGAATGTTTGTATGGGTGAAAGTGAAAGAGTGTGTGTGTGTGTGTATACAATGTGAATGTGTAAAAATGAGTTGGTGTGTGGAAAGTGAAAGTGAATGTGTAGAACGTGAAAGTGTGTGTAGAAACCGATCGTGTATGTTTAGAAATGAATGTGTAAGTGTGTGTGGAAAGTGAGTGTGTCAGTAGAAAGTGTGTGTGGAAAGAAGCTGTGTAGAAAGTAAAAGTTTGTAGAAAATGAATGTGTGTTTTCTGTGTAGAAAATGATTGTGTGTAGATAGTGAATGTGTGTGTTTTAAAACTGTGTGTCCGTGTGAGTGTAAAATGAGAATGTTTATGAGTGTAGAATGTAGTGTGTGTGTAGAAAGTGAATGTGTTTGTGGAAAGTGAAAGTGCATGTGTAAAAATGTGTGTATCTAGAATGAGAATGTGTATATAGAAAGTGAATACATGTCTGTGTGTGGGAAGTGAATGTGTGTGTAAAAAGTGAATGTGTATGTTTGGAATGTGAATGTATGTGGAAAAGTGAAAGAATGTGTAAAAAGAGAAACTGTAGAAAGTAAAAGGGTGTCTAATGTGAAACCAAGTGTAGAAAGTGAATGTGTGTAGGCGCTGAATGTGTGTGCATAGAAAGTGTGTGTTATGTGTGGCTGTAGAATGAGAATGTTTGTGAGTGTAGAATGTAAAATATGTGTTTGTAGAAAGTGAAAGTCTGTGCATAGAAAGTGAATGTTTAAATGGAAAGTGAAGATGTGTGTGTAGAATGTGGATATGTGTGTGCATAGAAAGTGAAAGTGTGTGTATGGAAAGTGGAAGTGTGCATACAAAGTGAGTGTGGTTGTGTAGAAAGTAAAAATGTGTGTGTGCAGAAACTGAAAGTGTATGTGTGTAGAAATGAATGTTTATGTGTGTGTAGAAGGTGAATGTGTGTGTAGATAGTGAATGTGTGTGTGTAGAAAGTCTATCTGTGGATGTATAGCGAGAATGTATACTGTAAAATGTGTGTGTGGAAAGTGAAAGTATGTGTAGAAAGTGAAAGGGTGTCTTGGAAAGGGAAAGTGTGTGAGTGTGGGGAGTGAAAGCTAGTGTGTAGAAAGTGATTATGTTTGTGTAGAAAGTGAATATGTGTGTAAAAAGTGAATATGTGTCTGTCGGAAGTGAAGATGTGTAAGTGTAAAATGTAAACATGTGAGCTTAGAAACTGCATGTGTGTGTTGGAAGTAAAAATGTGTAGAAAATGAAAGTGTATTTGTATAAAAAGTGAAAGTGTGAGTATAGAAAGTGAAAGTGTGTGAAAGTGACTTGTGTTTGTGTAGAATGTGAACATATGTGTAAGAAGTGAAAAAGTGTGTGTGGAAAATGCCTGTATGTGCAGAAGATGAATGTGTGTGTGTGTAGAAAGTGAAAGCTTTGAAGTGTTAAATGTGAAAGTGTGTGTAGAAAGTGAATTGTTGTGGAAAGCAAAACTGCATGTGTGGAAAGTGAATATTATCTGTGCGTAGGAAGTGAATGTCTGTATGTTATGTGAATGTGTGTGAGTTTAAAACGTGAATAAATGTGTAGAAAGTGAAAGTGGCCATGCTGAAACTGAAAGTGTGTTTGTGTAGAAAGTGAAAGTGTGTGGAGACTGAAAATGTTGAGTGTATAAGGTGAAAGTGTGTATAGAAAGCAAAGGTGTGTGTGTCTAGAAAGTGAATCTGTGTGTGTTTAGAAACTGAATGTGTACATGTATAAATGAAAGTATATGTGTGTGTAGCAGAGGAATGTGTATGTAGAGTCAATGTGAGTACGTAGAAAGTGAAAGTGTAGTTAGAAAGTGAATGTCTGTGTTGTGTCTTGAAAGTGAATGTGTGTACATAATGAATGTGTGTGTGTAGAAAGTTTATGCCTGTGCTGGTGTGGAATGAGACTGTTTGTCAGTGTATTAGTGTGAAATGTATGTGTAGAAAGTGAATGAGTCTGTAGAAAGTGAAAGTGTGTCTGTAGAAATTAAAGGTGTGTGGAAAGTGAAAGTGTGTGTGTAGAAAGTGAGGGTGTATGTGCATACCAAGTGATTGAAAGAGACATGTATACCCCAGTGTTCATCACAGCACTGTTTATAATAGCCAGGACATGGAAGCAACCTAGATGTCTATCAGCAGATGAATGGATAAGAAAGCTGTGGTACATATACACAATGGAATATTACTCAGCTATTAAAAAGAATGCATTTGAATCAGTTCTAATGAGGTGGATGAAACTGGAGCCCATTATACAGAGTGAAGTAAGTCAGAAAGAAAAACACTAATACAGTTTATTAATGCATATATGTGGAATTTAGAAAGATGGTAATGATTACCCTATATGCAAGACAGCAAAAGAGACACAAATGTAAAGAGCAGTCTTTTGGACTCTGTGGGAAAAGGCAATGGTGGGATGATCTGAGAGAATAGCATTGAAACATGTATAATATCATATGTATATTATCATATGTGAAACAGATCGCCAGTCCAGGTTCAATGCATGAGACAAGTGCTCAGGGCTGGTGCACTGGGATGACCCTGAGGGATGTGATGGGGAGGGAGGCGGGAGGGGGGTTCAGGATGGGGAACACATGTACATCCATGGCTGATTCATGTCACTGTATGGGAAAAATCACCACAATATTGTAAAGTAATTAGCCTCCAATTAAAATAAACTAATTAATTAAAGAAAAACAAAAGTGAGTGTGTATAGAAAGAGAATATGTGTCTGTGTAGGAAGTGAATGTGTGTAATAAATGAACATGTGTGGGTTTAGAATGTGCATGTATGGGTAGAAGTGAAAACGTGTAGAAAGTGAAAGTATGTTTGTGTAGAAAGTGAGTGTATTCATGTGGAAAGTGTGTGTGTGGAAATGAGTTGTGTTTGTATATAAAGTGCATGTGTGTTGAAAGTGAGTGTGTGTATGTGTAGAAAGTAAGTATGTGTGTTTATAGAAGGTGAATGTGTGCCTGAAGAAAATGAATGTGTATGTGTAGATAGTAAATGTGTGTGTAAAAGTTAATGTGTGTATAGAAAGTATGTGTTTGTCACTAGAAAGTGGATTGTATGTGTGTGTAGAAACTGTGTGTGTGTAAAATGTGAATGTTTGTGGGTAGAAATTTAATGTGTGTCTTTAGAAAGTGAAACTGCATTACTATAGAAAGTGAAAGTGTGTGTAGAAAGCAAGTGTGTGTGTGTAGGAAGTGGATGTGTGTAGAAAGTGAATGTGTGTGTGTAAAAATGAATGTGTATGTATGTGTAGAAAGTGAATGTAAGTGTGTAGAAAGTGAGTGTTTTAGAAAGTGAATGTGGAAAGTGAAAATATGTGTCTATGTAGGAAGTGAATGTGTGTGTGTGTAGTGTGTGATTGTGTGTGTATATAGAGTGAAGGTGTGTGTAAAAAGTGAATGTGTGTACAGAAAGTTAATGTGTTTGTAGAAAATTAGTGTGTTTGTGTAGAAAGTGAGAGTGTCTGTAGAAATTGAAGGTGTGTAGGAAGTGAAAGTGTGTGATTGTGGAAAGTGAGACTGTGTTTGTACAAAGTGTGTGTGTTTGTGTAGGAAGTGGACATGTGTGTAAAAAGTGAATATGTGTGTGTTTAGAATGTGAGTGCATGTGTAAAAAGTGAATGTGTGTGTAGAAAGTGAAAATGTGTGCAGAAAATGAGTTGTGTATGTAGAAAGTGACTGTGTGTTTACAAAGTGAAAGTGTGTAGAAAGTAAATGTGTGTGTGCATAGAAAGTAAATGTGTGTGTAGAAAGTGAGTGTGTGTTTGTGTAGAAAGTGAATGCATGTGTAGAAAGTATGTGTGTGTAGAATGTGAATGAGTACATAGATAGTCAAAGTTTGTGTGTGTAGAAAGTCAATGTGTTTGTAAAGAAAGTGAATGTATGTGTAGAAAGTGAATGTGCATAGAAAGTGAATGTGTGTGTGTAGAAAATGAGTGTGTAGAAAGTGAATGAGTGTTATAAAAAGTGAATGTGTGTGTGCTGAAAGTGAAAGTGTGTAGAAAATGAAAGTGTGTGTTTACAAAGTGAATTATATGTGTTTGGAAAATGAATGTATGTATGTAGAAAGTGAATATGTGTGTTTGTGTAGAAAGTGAATGTGTGTTTAGAAAATGAAAGAGTATGTGGAAAGTGAGTGTGTGTATATAGTGAATGCATATGTAGAAAGTGTGTGTGTGTATATAGAAAGTGGATGTGGGTGTGTGTGTGTAGAAAATGAATGTGTGCATGTATATGTGCAGAAAGTGAGTCCATGTGTGTGTAGAATGTGAATGTGCGTGTGCACACACTGGCAGAGAGGTGGGTGATGGGTCTCGGGCACACACTGGCCATCAGCTCTTGGTGTATTTGCCACTCAGGCAGGGGTGTGAAATGTATGCATTTGCTGCCATACTTTGCAATAAGTCATGATGGTTATATCCTGTTGCTAAGATGAGAGGCATAGGTTAGTTTGAGGATTTCAGTCAGAATGACTAATTTTTAAGAAAAAAAATCTTGGGAATAATGATGCTATATTTTTTTCACTTCTTTTTCTTTTCATTGTTTCACTTATTTTTCCCTTGGAACACTTCACTGTGCTAGTCCTTTGCGCTGCCTGTTAACCAGAGAGGTAAAGAGCACAGACTTAAAAGGTGCAAAGTTTGTTCATCCTGCCAATTCTGAAACCAGATGTGAGTTCAAGGGCTTCCTGTAGTGACCCTCAGGTTTGGTGATTCAGCAGGTCTCACTGAAAGCGTGTTCCCTGCTTGTGTTTCTGAGCCTGTTGGAGCACATCGCCATGTGCCTTAAGGAAGCCACATCACTTATTTATCTAAGAAACTCACTCCTTAGTGGCAGTTCGTGTATTTGACTGAATAAGGGAGGGTATATTCATAAAATATATCACTCAAACTTTGGTAAAGTATATATGATCATCAGAAACATCCCAAATATCATTTTAGGAGAGTAAATAATCTGAATACTGGTAATAATTTTAGGAGTTTTCATTAATACCTCAAGTCATAATTGCAGTGTTTTGAATCTTCCTGAGAGAGTTATACCAACAGCGAGTCTTTTTTAACGATTTTATTTATTGATTTATTTTTGGCTCTGCTGGGTGTTCGTGGCGACTCAGGCTTTCTCTAGCTGCGCTGAGCAAGGGCTACGCTCCAGTTGCAGTTTGCAGGCTTCTCATTGTGTGGCTTCTCTTAGCAGAGCATAGGCTGTAGAACATTCAGGCTTCAACTGTTGTGGCTCCTGGGCTCGAGAGCTTGGGCTCAGTAGTTGTGGCCACAGGCTTGGCTGTCCCGCAGCATTGTAGAATCTTCCCAGATCAGGGTTTGAACCCACATCTCCTGCATTGGCAGGTAGATTCTTTACCACTGAACCACCAGGGAAATCCACAAGTCTATTTTTTTTTAGTCCCTTTGAATTCCTAAACATTGCAATGATATTTTCTTCCCTTACTCCCTTTTTCCTCATCCTTTAAAGTGTATTATTCTAAAAATAAAGAGGAATGTTAGAGACAGAGAAAAGAAACTCTTGAAATGATGTGATCATCATTACTTGACTTTATATAGCACTTTATGTTTTAACATCTTTTAGCATAGGCTAATTTTATAGCCATCTTGAAAGTAGCTGACTTAAGTGCAAATTTGAAAAAATGAAGTATGGATTCGTGGAACGCAATTTTAGAAAATCAACCTCAGTGCAGCTTTAATTTGCCTGATATGTGTATGAGCTTGGGTGAATGTATGCAAATAGATGAAAGTTGAAGTATGATTGCCAAAATCTACTGGCATATCAAATACGAGAAGGAGGAAAGAGACGGAGACAGAAAACAGACTTAGACTTTGTTTAGTACAGTTGATGGTTTTCAAACGAAGAGAAATTCAGGGAGGTCAGCAAATTATTCAAGATTTCACTCCCTCGCTACTACCTGGTTATTAATGTAACAGCATACACCTGTCTACAGAAAAAGCAAATATTTGAAAATGTATTTGTCTACACATGAGTGGGTTACTGGATTCACTTCCATAATTTTCCAGGTCTGATCATGTCTAGGAATATTGTGTATGTATTATGGCACAGATACTATTTTTTCCATAACCCAGGAAGGTCCCCATGTGATGGTTTTCCTTTGTGTCCAGGTGTGACTCTGGAGTCCGACTCCTGCCTGGATCCCGGGATCCCGGTGAATGGGCATCGGCACGGCAGTCACTTTGGCATCCGGTCCACAGTGACCTTCAGCTGTGAGCCGGGCTACACGCTGAGTGACGACGAGCCCCTGGTCTGTGAGCAGAAGCACCAATGGAACCACGCGTTGCCCAGCTGTGATGGTAGGTGGGGCACAAAGGAGCCAGGAACACATGCGCAGATTTTATTTAAACAGTTTGGGTGGTGAGCACTTTAGGGGGTGATTCAGGATGCGACTGAAACTGGACTTCTGTTTGGAAGCTCTTAGACCTTAAAAACATGGCTCTTTAGTGCTTGAAGTTTACCTAGAGTCTTCTCTATGACGTAGAGCTTCTATTTATAGAAAGAATTTTCCCACAGCAAGCACATTGTTTAAGATCAAGCCCACAGATCAGTAGATGAGTGTGACCAGCGACCCAGGAGTCATGCCTCATCCCAGTCACTGCCCGCACAAAGGCTACGGTTCCCTTGACCCTGAAGATTCTATGCAGAGGAAGTCATGGAGGATGTTTCTTTGCTATTTCCAGCTTCTTTCACTGTGACATCCAGGGCATGGCACTTAACCGCACCTCCTTCATTATTGTCATCTGTTTCCCTGTATAATACACCACCGCTGTTTATTCCAAGATACTTTGTACGAGCATTTGATTTATTTTGAGCTCCTTTTCCTGCTTGTTTGGCTAAGAGTGCACCCTCCTCCACGAATAATGTGTTTCCTTCCTCCTATTTATATTGGGTCACATACCTTTTTCTTATAGAATAACAAGCCTTGCTTATGTATTTGGAGCCCTCTCTTTTTTTTTTTTCATTTATTTTTATTAGTTGGAAGCTAATTACTTTACAATATTGTAGTGAGTTTTGTCATACATTGACATGAATCAACCATGGATTTACATGTACTCCACATGGAGCCCTCTCTTTTGTTGAATCCATGTATTGTGAATGCTTTCTCTCACTCTGTCTCTGTCCTCCTCTTCTTCTTGGTCTTTTTTAGAAAAATAGCATGTTTTCATTTGAAAATAATCTACTTGTTCAATGCATTCATTTGTGATTGGTGCTTTACAGATAGTGTTTAAGAAGGCTTACTACCCTCAAGTCATAAAGATATTCTGTTGTTTTCTTCTGAGAACCTTTAAAAATTTTAACAGCTTTATTGAGGTATAATTAAAATGCTATAAACTGCCTGTTTAATGTGAAAATTTTACTATGTTCTGAGACACCTATACATACATGAAACCATCACCATGATTAAGGATGTGTTCATCACCCTGAAAGCAAATGCTAGTTTTTTCTTTAATGTCAAATATATACTTTAATCCCATCTAATATTTTTGTAAGATGTGATATAGTGTCTAGATCCATTTATTGATAAGATTGTCCTGTCTCTTCTCTGATGTGCGGTCTGCTCTGTCACACAGGTGGCTATATATGCATGAGTCATTGCCTTTGTCCTTTGTTTATCCATTTGTTGTTCATTCACTGAGTCATGTCCATCTCTTTGAGACCCCATGGACTGTGGCACGCCAGGCTTCCCTGTCCTTCACTGTGTCTCAGAATTTGCTCAACTCATGTTCATTGAGTCAGTGATGCCATCCAACCATCTTGTCCTCTGTTGCCCCCTTTTCCTCTTGCCTTCAGTCTCTCCCAGCATCAGGGTCTTTTCCAGTATGTTGGCTCTTTGCATCAGATCACCGAAGTATTGGAACTTCGGCTTCAGCATCGGTCCTTTCAGTAAATATTCAGGGTTGATTTCATTTAGGATTGACTGGTTTGATCTCCTGACTGTCCAAAGAACTCTCAAGAGTCTCCTCCAGCACCAAAATTCAAAAGCATTAATTCTTTAGCACTGAGCCTTCTTTATGGTCCAACTCTCACATTCATACATGACTACTGGGAAAACAGTAGCTTTCACTATAAGGGGCTTTGTAGGCAAATTGATGACTCTGTTTTATAATACACTATCTAGGTTTGTCATAGCTTTTCTTCCAAGGAACTCTAATTTCCTGGCTGTGGTCCCCATCTGCAGTGATTTTGTAGCCCAAGAAAATAAAATTTGCCTTTTTTCCACTTTTTCCCCATTTATTTGTCATGAAGTGATGGGACCAGATGCCATGATCTTAGTTTTATGAATGTTGAAGTTTAAGCCAGCTTTTTCACTCTTCTCTTTCACCTTCATCAAGAGGTTCTTTAGTTCCTCTTCACTTTCTGCTGTTAGGGTGGTTTCATCTACATGTCTAAGATGGTTGGTATTTCTCCTGGCAATCTTGATTTAAGCTTGTGATTCATCCAGCCCAGCATTTTGCATGGTGAACTTTGCATATAAGTTACATAAGCAGGGTAACAGTATACAGCCTTGAAGTACTTCTTTCCCAATTTTGAAAGTCTTTTGTTCCATATCTAATTGTTACTTATCTTTTTAATTTATTTTTAATTGAAGGTTAATTGCTTTACAGAAGTTTGTTGTTTTCTGTCAAACATCAACAAGAATCAGCCATAGAAACACCCATGTACCCTCTCTCCCAAAACTCCCTCCCACTTCCTTCCCCATCCCTCTCTTCTAGATCTTTACAGAGGCCCTATTTGTGTTCCCTGAGTCATACAACAAAGTCCCACTGGCTGTCTATTTTACATGTGGTAAAGTAAGTGTCCATGTCACTCTCCACACATCTCACCCTCTCCCTCCTCCCCTCCCCCGTTTCCATAGGTCTTTTCTCTGCCTTCTCCATTGCTGTCCTGCAAATAAATTCATCAGTGTGATCTTTCTAGATTCCATATATATGCGTCGGTATACGATATTTATATTTCTCTCTCTGACTTACTTCACTCTGTATAATAGGCTCTAGTTTCACCTACTTCATTAGAACTGACGCAAATGTGTTCCTTTTAATGGCTGAGTAACATTCCGTTGTGTATATGTACCACAGCTTTTTTGAGGAAACTCCATGCTGTCTTCCATTGTAGTTGTAGATTTACATTCTCACAAGCAATGCAAGAGGATTCCCTTTTCTCCACACCCTCTCCAGCATTTATTGTTGTAGATTTTTTGATCATGACTGTTCTGACTAGTGTGAGGTAGTATCTTAGTGTAGTTTTGATTTGCACTTCTCTAATAACGAGTGATGTTGAGCATTTTTTCATGTGTTTGTTAGCCGTCTGTATGGCTTCTTTGGAGAAATGTCTGTTTAGGGCTTTTTCCCACTTTTTGATTGGGTTATTTGTTTTTCTGGTATTGAGTTGTATGAGCTGCTTGTTTATTTTGGAAATTGATTCTTATCAGTTGTTTTCTTTGCTATTATTTTCTCCCATTCTGAGGGTTGTCTTTTCACCTTGTTTGTAGTTTCCTTTGCTGTGCAAAAGCTTTTAAGTTTAATTAGATCCCACTTGTTTATTTTTGCTTTTATTTCCATTACTATAGGAGGTGAATCATACAGGATCTAGCTTTGATTTATGTCATCGAGTGTCCTGCCTATGTTTTTCTCTAAGAGTTTTATAGTTTCTGGTCTTACATTTATATCTTCAATCCATTTTGAGTTTATCTTTGTGTGGTGTTAGGAAATGTGCTGATTCCATTGTTTTACACATAAGTGTGTAGTTTTCACAGCACCATTTATTGAAGAGCATAGAGGTGTCTCAGAGGACAGATGAATTGGTTTGGGATTCCCGTCTTTTTAAGAATTTTCCACAGTTTGTTGTGATCCACACAGTCAAAAGCTTTAAGCACAGTCAGTGAAGCAGTTTATCCATTACGAAATTTTACTTTTTAATTCTCAGAAAACTTTCTAAACAAATCTGGAGACAATAAATGAAAAACATTGACATTTCACTATATACAAATTAAAAGTTCCATTTTTTATTTTTATTTTTTAAATTAATTTATTTATTTTAATTGGAGGCTAATTGCTTTATAATATTGTAATGCTTTTTTTCCCATACATTGACATGAATTAGCCATGGGTGTACATGTGTCCCCATCCTGAACCCCCTCCCCCCTCTCCCCACCCCATCCCTCAGGGTTGTCCCAGTGCCCCGACTTAGAGTGCCCTGTTTCATGCATCACAAAGTTCCGTTAAAAATTTTAAAAGGTCAAAAAAAATGGTCATATTAGAGAAAATAATTGTACTGTCTGTGTAATACGATTTTAAATGAGTTTGTCCAATAAACAAATGAAGGAAAATTAAACAACACAAATAAACCAATAAATCTGTGAGGGAAACAAACACACTGATGACTCCCAGAAGTGAGCAAAGGCCAGTAAAGGGTGTAAAACAGCCAGGAATCAGGAAAATGCAAGTAAAACGCAGTAATATACCTCCCTTGTTGGGTTTGCAAAAAGAAGTGGAAAGTTCGTATTATTTGGATTCATTGTGGGATTATGAATCTGCATGTGTATTCTGCATTATTACTGGGAAATGTAAATAATATAGTTTCTTGTGAGAAAAAAAGCATCTCGTAGTGCAAAGTGTACCACGTGTGTGAGAACATACACATAGGTAACTACAGACACCCTCACGGTGTATGCATGGGAAATGGCTGGAAATAGACAACCTAAAATTATAGCTACAATTATATATTTATAACCTACAATTATATACGTATATATAATATAAATATATACATAATTGTATATATTTATAATCTAAAATTATAACTGCAAGGAAAATTTCCTCCCTTTTTGGGATGTTAGTAGGCTATCACGGAGGGTGAAGAGAGACTTTTTTAGCTCTTCATTTTATGGTGTTATTTGAATTTTTGTTGCCATGTTTTATTTTTGTATTAGAAGTCTAATAATAAAAAAATAAATAAAATTCATGTTTACAACTACTAGTGTCAGAAGGATACTAGCTACTGTACTATTTAAAAATTTATAAAACTTGAATATGACCTAAATACTATACCAAAATGTTCACTCCTTATGTGGAGTCTTTACTAACAACAATTTTTCTAAGAACACTAAGTATAATAAGGGCCTAACACTTAAAAGATTTCCATGTTATTCACACTTAGCTGAATATCAATCAATATATTTTATTAAATCACTTAATCCAAAATCTGTAAGTTAATCATATGAATAATTTTATTGAAATGTTTACATAATATACAAATTCATGGCTCTGTTGAATGTCATTGTGCAGCTTTAATGATTTTATGGGCTAGAGCTAAAAATGGAATTTAGAAATGAAACTTATATAAGCTACTCTCTTTTGTGCACTTGCTTTTGAGGTAGGCCGGTTGAGCATCTGCTCCAGTGGGGCTTCTCGAGTTGTTTCAACTGTTGATTTCCCAGTGTGAGCTGGAGAGACTGACAGTGTGGGGTCCCCTGCTCATTATTCCACCGCTGGGCGGTGGTGTAGGATGGTGCTAGTTCAACACAGAAGACAGCCCAGTCATCAGATCAGCTGCTTAATAGATTCTTGATCTGGTGAAGAAAGCTGACATATAAAAATGAGAGATTTATCCTAACCAGACCTGTCATTTTGAATGGACTCTTCTCAAACGAGAACTATATGCGCATGTTATTTTGACTTGATGTTTGCAACTTGCTTTGTTTAAATGTTTTAGTATCTATCCAAGACTATTTTCCACTTTTATCCAGTCATCCTCATCCTGCAAGACCAGGTGGCACTCCACCTTTACCAGAATTCTTCTGCATTTGCTCCAGGTCACTAGCACTACTAGCTTTTCTGACATCCATTTCTCCCATATGTAGTTCTAAAAGTCTAACTTTAGCACTTATAATCCTGTCAATCAAGTGGTATATATTCTTAGTCCATTTGAATTGCTATAACAAAATGCTGCAAATTGTGTGACAGAAGTTATCTTTCACTATTCTGGGTGATGACTCTCTTTGAGATCAGGGTGCTGCCAGCATGGCTGAGTTCTTACGGTGCCCTATATTGGGGTGTAGACAGCCATCTTCCCAGTGAGTCATCTCATGGTGGAAAGAATGAGGGAGCACTCTGGGGCCTCTTTTATCAGGGTTCCAATCCCAGTAAGGGCTTCCCTAGTGGCTCGGAGGGTAAAGCATCTGCCTGCAATGCAGGAGACCTGGGTTCCATCCCTGGGTCAGGAAGATCCTCTGGAGAACGAAATAGCAACCACTCCAGTACCCTTGCCAGGAAAATCCCATGGACCGGGGAGCCTAGTAGGCTATAATCCATAGGGTCGCAAAGAGTCAGACACGACTGAGCGATTTCACTTTCAGTCCCAGTAATGAGACCTCAGCCCTCATGGGGCTTCTCTGGTGGCTCAATGGTAAAGAATCTGCCTGCCAGTGCAGGAGATGTGGGTTTGATTCCTGGGTCAGGAAGATCCCTTGGAGAAGAAAATGGCTACCCAATCCAGTACTCTTGCCTGGGAAATACCATGGGCAGAGAAGCCTGCGGGCTACAGTCTATGAGATCACAAAGATTCGGACATGACTGAGCAGCTAAATCACCACCACAACCACCAGCCACAGTTCTCATGACTGGATCATATCAGAGGCCCCACCCTTGATACCATCACATCAGACCTTATGATCTCAACATGAGTTTTGGGTACGCAAACATTCAGACTGTAGTGTTTACATATTCACATTTAATCATTTAGTACAGTCTCTTCTAGGAAGTAGCAATTGAAGAAGAACTCATCTAAAATAGAACCCTGGGATGGGAATCCAGTGCTGAGTAGAATTTCTCAAAATCTAATATGCAAAGAGGCGTTCTAGGCAGAGGAAATGAGCAAGCTCACCTGAGTTGATCAGCATGGAACTTTCTGCAAATTCCTGGAGGTTCAGTGAAGGAGAGTGAATGGAAAGAGTGGAATGACCAGAAGGAAGTTTTCTAGAAATGGCATGGGCATAGACTGGAAAGGGCCTTGTGTGCTTTGCAAATATCTGAGGTGCTGTATATTTGTTTTCCATAGAAAATGATCAGGTGCGTTAGATTTGTGCATTTTATCTACTATTGTCTCCCAATTTAAATTTATGTAAATTTGGAGTTTAAACTTTCTCAAAAGAGATTGGTAATGTTAACTATTTGCTTATGCTTCCTTGTAACCTGTCTCAGATAATAATACATTTATGATAAAAGGTGATTAATAAATCTGCACACTTTGGAAGATTTTAGAGTTTGATTGCAAAAGTTTTAGTCTGTCATGGTTGACTGTTTTCATTTAACCTTAAGAATTATTTTTGTTGCCTTTGCAAGTCATAAGCTATCTCCTAAACCCTATACGTTTTTATTATGACAAATAATACATCAATAGGATATTTACACTTTCAAAAATTCACAGCTCTCAGAAAGGAAAGAAGAAATCAGAATTAATTATAATATTTTATATCACCATGAAAAAAGGTAAATTCTATCAATATCTCTCACATCATATTAATAGCATTGCTGCATTTCATTTTTTTTTTTTTCTGTTTATACTTTAGATACTCAGGTTTTGAAGAAGCAAAGTGAACATTGCAATAAATTGACCCTACTTTTTTGGTGAAAAACAAATGTAAGAAATCTTTGGAAAAGTTTCTATATTTTATAAATATTTTTTAAACTCTTTGTTCTTTCTGCAAGCATTTATTGGAAAACCACTGATTTTATAAGCACACAGTTGGCAAGTTCATATTCTATTAGAACAGAGAGAAGAAAGACTTATTTTTCAATCATCCAATGAAGTAAATGCTCTATTAGACACAGGATAAATGGTTGAAAATACAGAGCTAAAAGAACTTGAAAGGCTTGGATGACAGCTTTCATGATGCATCTTTAGTAATGAGGTTGAGAGGAAAGAAAAGGCTGAAAGTGAAGAAGCAGTGAGAATCAGGCATAGAGTCATAAACACGGCCGGCAGGGACTGAAGGAGAGAGGTGTGTTTGCTGAGGGTGGGTGCTGATCAAAGGCAGTTCAAGGGCCTCTCAGGCTGGTCCTGTGAACCTGGCCCTGATTCCATGGGTGAGAGGTCTGAGGCTCATGTGCTGTGTTCAAAGTGAAAGCCGGGACAAGGGCAGGGCCACCTCAACTGACCAGGTCTCCTGATCCATGATTTTTTTTCTTTTTTTAAATCATGGTGTTCTGTAGAAGACTTCTTTTAAGCAAAGGATTTCCATATAAATGAATGAGTGAACAAAAACAACTTCTGTAGGGCATGGGGAGTCTGCAAATAATCTGAAATGAAAAGTAACCCCATTTATTTTTTTGCTTTACATAGAACTTTATTAATAGTTTAAAGGGGGAAAAAAAAAAAGAGGAAATAATGGAAAAAGTAAAGAAACAAATCAGCCAGTATACTGCATGCTTTCATGCTCTAGTCTCCTCAAGGAAGAAGCAAGAGTTAGGAGGCAGGAGGTCAAGTGCACACAAGCAAGCTGAAACACACCAGTTACAGAACTTTCCAGAAGTGAGAGGTGAAGACGCAGGCAGTGAGGGGAGAGTAGGGACCCACAGGTTTCATTCTGAAATGCTTAGCGAGCAGTTGCCAGTCCAGCTGTGGTTTGAGAAAGAAGTGAAGGGTTTTTTTTTTTTTTTTTTTTAATTGGAATGCTGTTGCTTTACAATGTTGTGTGAATTCCTGCTCTCCAGAGATGTGATTCAGCTGTGTGTACACATCCATCCCCTTTCTTGTGTTTCCTTCCCATTTTGTTCACCAGAGAGCACTGAGCAGGGTTCCCTGAGCTCTGCAGTAGGTTCTCACTGGTTGTCTATTTTGTACATAGTATCAATAGTGTATGGGGCTTCCCAAGTGGCTCAGTGGTAAAGAATCTGCAGGAAATGTGGGTTTGATCCCTGGGTCGAGATCTCCTGGAGAATGAAATCGCAACCCACTCCAGTATTCCTGCCTGGGAAATCCCATGGAGAGAGAAGCCTGGGGGGCTGCAATCCATGGGGTCACCAAAGAGTCAGACACTTGACTGAGCGTGCATGCGATAGTGTATATCAGCGTTGAAATTGTGACTCTGAAAGCTGTGAGGTTACAAGTTAGAGCTCGATTCAGTTCAGCCGCTCAGTCATGTCTGACTCTTTGCGACCCCATGAAATGCAGCACGCCAGGCCTCCCTGTCCATCACCAGCTCCTGGAGTCCACCCAAACCCATGTCCTTTGAGTTGGTGATGCCATCCAACCATTTCATCCTCTGTTGTCCCCTTCTCCTCCTGCCTTCAGTCTTTCCCAGCATCAGGGTCTTTTCAAATGAGTCAGCTCTTTGTATCAGGTGGCCAAAGTATTGGAACTTCAGCTTCAGTTACAGTTGGTGCTGTGGAAATAAATGGTATCTTTCAGGGAGCGAGTAGAATCTCTCACCTTTTCTTCCTCCCCCTTTTCTGCTGTTACCTCCCATGTGGAAAATGACTAGCACCTGTGATATAGTCTACATACCTCAACTCCTGCCTTCCTCCAATCTAGGCAGAGTAGATATTTTAAAATAAAATTAGTGAAGGCAGGTTTCTGGTTCTTTGAAACAACTGACTTGTTTGCAAACTTGAATTTCCTGGAAGACTTGGTGCATGGTCTGAGAAGATGAGGGAGAATGTGGGAATGACAGAAGCTGATAACAGCAGAATCTGCAAGGGGAGGGTTTTACTTAAAAGACCAGCAGGAACCCAATGGCCTTGTGGTAAATTGGCAGCTACTGGCCTGTCACTGAGCCAACTCTTAGCCCTGGGTGGACTGACTGTCTGCCTTGCCTCCACCCTTTCTTCACTCACTTGGCGTTCATCGCCGAGGCCGCGTGGACATCACTTGCCCCGCTGAACTCTCTCACCGCACCTGCCTCTGAGAACCAGTTACAATTCTTGTCCTCAGAATAAATCATGCTTGGCTATCTTTTTATTAATGTATCTGCCTTGCCCACCTGAAAGTAAACTGGAAAAACAGGGACTTGTCTGTCTTATTCATAGGAACAGCCCAGGTTTTAGTCTTTTTATCTACATCTGCATTCACAGTGTTGACAATCTCATCTTTCTACCTCTTGGTCAAACCTCTCTCGTGGGATCCAGACTTGCATATCCAATTACAGCTCCAATCATTCTGCATGGATGTCTAATAAGTACCACACTTGTGTGTCCAAAACTGAACTGGTTTACTTTCAAAACCTGGTTCTCCCCCAGTCCATTTTTCCCACTCAACCTTAGACCCTTATGCTCATCGCACAATATTCCTTTTCCTTCATGGCACACACATCCCATTGACAAGGAAATCCTATTGGCTCTATCTGCAAAACATGGGGGTTCTGACCACTTCTCACCACTTCTATGCTGATGTTCTGTCCAGGGTCTTACCTGTTTCGCTTTCTGCCACCCAGTCCCCTCTTCACATATCAGCCCAGCACCCAAACGAAAAGCCAGGTGGGCCCATGTCAGCCTCTGTGCGGGGCCCTTGGGTGGCCCTTCATCACACCAGAGATAGTCCATGGCCTGGGTGGGATCTGACCCCATAGCCCCAGGGCCCAGGACTCTCTCCCTTCTCTCCCCACCCTCCCCACCAGATTGCCCCCCAATTCCAGCAGACTTTTATTTTCTTGGGCTCCAGAATCACTGTGGAGGGTGACTGTGGCCATGAAATTAAAATATGATCGTTCCTTGGAAGAAAAGCTGTGATAAATCTAGACACCACATTAAAAAGCGGACACATCACTTTGCCAGCGAAGGTCTGTATAGTTAAGGTTATGGTTTTTCCAGTGGTCATGTATGGATGTGAGAGTTGGACCCAAAAGAAGACTGAGCGTCGAAGAATTGATGCTTTCAAACTGGGGTGCCAGAGAAGGCTCTTGAGAGTCCCTTTGGACATCAAACCAGTCAACCCTAAAGGAGATCAACCCTGAAGATTCAGTGGAAGGACTGATGCTGAAGCTGAAGTGTCAATTCTTTGGCCACCTGATGCGAAGAGCTGACTCATTGGAAAAGACCCTGATGCTGGGAAAGACTGAGGGCAGGAGGAGAAGGGAACAGCAGAGGATGAGATAGCTGGATGGCACCATAGACTCAGCAGACATGAGTTTTAGCAAACTGAAGGAGGTGATGGGCAGGGAAGGAGGACATGGAAGCCTGGCGTGCTGCAGTCCGTGGGGTCACAAGGAATCGGGCACGACTGAGCGACTGAACAGCAACCAGCAGCCCACTCTCTCTCTGGCCTTCGTCCTGGTGATTTTGTCTTCCCGCAAGTTCTTCCCCACATTGCCAAGTGCCTCCTTCTTCTTCTCAAGTCTTTCTTCACAGGCCACCTCTTCAGTCAGGCTGCCCCCCGCCCCGACCCCGTTTATTCTGCTCCATGCCTGTTCTTCTTTCTGCATTTTCTTCCCTGGCGTGTGTCATCTTCCAACACTGTATATAATCACTCACTCATATTGTATTCTCTCTTCTTCAGCTGGAAGGTGCACTCTGCCGGAGCAGAGATTTTTGTCTATTTTGCTCATAAATAGCAGGTGCTTGGTAACTATTTTTTGAATAAATTAATGTTAAATGCTATGTTAATATTACATTTTTCATAATAAAATGTGTCAATGTAACTTTAAGATGTGAAAATTTTAGCCTCTTAAAATATTCTAGAACTCTTTTTCAGAGTTTTCTATTTTGCTGGCTTTTACCTAGTTCTCAGTTTGCATATTCAAAGAAATTATCTGTTTTCTTAAAATAACATGCTGAGTGAGCATGGTGAGAAATATCACTTTTTCTACAATTAAGCTCATTCTTTTCTGAGTGCTATTTATGGAACAGCTTTTCTGACACATGATTCAGGACTTCATGTGGCAGTGGACCCTTGAACGGCATGGGGGTCACGGGTCCAGAGGACCTGGAGACTGACTCAGGGCTGAACCTGGTCCCTTGCCCTTCCCCCCAGCTCCCCTGTGCCAGTTTGATCTGCTTTGATTCCTTGTTGCTTCAGCTCTTCCATTCTCAGGAAACGTTGATAAGACTTAAGATAGAAAAGAAAAGAAAAACATCCACTTTTCAATTGTTTGCAAAATTAAGTTATATAAAGTTTATTCAAGTCTTAAATTATCGATATCTTGCTCTTTTTCTTGTTTTTTAAAAATTTTTATAATTAATTATAAAATTTAAAAAAATTAAAAATTTTTAATGTTAAAATGTTGTGTTGGGTCCTGCCACACAGCAACATAAATCAGCCACAATTATACATACTTCCTGTTCCTCCCTAGCCTCCTCTCCCCCACCTCATCCCTCCAGGTTATCACACAGTGTCAGACGGGCCCCCTGTGCAACACAGCAACTTCTCACCTGGTGTAAGATGGTATCTTACACCTGATAGTGTATATATGCTGACGCTACTTTCTCCAGCCATCCCACTCTCTCCCTCCCCACTGTGCCCACAAGTCCATTCTCTACATCTCCGTCTCCATTCCTTCCCTGCAAATAGGTTCATCAATAGCATTTTTCTGGATTCCATATATATATACATTAACATACTGTATTTGTTTTTCTCTTTCGGCCTTACTCCACGCTATAGATCCATCCACCTCCCCAGAACTGATTCAGACTTTATGGCCAAGTTGTACATATGTCCTGCATCTTCTTTATCCAGTCATCTGTTGTTGGACATCTGTATATTGTACATAGTGATGCTATGAACATCCATTCATAGTATCAACAGCTAATGTCTTGGGTATTTAACACATAGGGGACCCTGTGAATTGTGTTCTATGAAGCTAGTTGTTACAAACAGGTACCCTAAGAGATGGCTTTTATCACTATGTTCGGTTTTAAGATAAGACAGATGAGCAGGAAGGAGGACGAGCTACTTGTCAAAGACCAGAGAGTCAGAGACAGGTTGGCATCTGAACTCATCGCTTTCTGGCATCAAGGTCTGAGCACTGAAACCTCCATAGGACACTGATTCCTAAACATCTCGACTTCTTCCCTCAAGTGATTATGTACTACTTTCTTTTTCTTCTTTCAAAAATGAGACCAAGACATATTGAACAGGGCACATGTTGTTGTAAAGGATTTAAATTCAATGAAGTGCTACCAAGAATGCTGGCAGCTCTAGAGGATTGGAACCACTAAGATACAGAGATGTCGGTAGAGATGGAGAAATTTATTATAAGTTGACTCACATGATTACAGAGGCTGTGAAGCCGTCAGATCTGTGGTCAGCCAGCTGGGGACTCAGGGGCCCCAAGGGTGTGAATTCCAGTCTGGAGGTCAGCGGCCTCAAGACTCAGAAGGAGCTGATGCTTCCTTTCAAGACTGAGGATAGGAAGGAAGCTGACATCCCAGTGTGAAAGCCGCCGGGCAAGATGTGTTCCATCTTGCTTGTAAGATGCTCAGCCTTTTCGACCTCCTCGGGCCTCTGACCTGTTGGAAGAGGTCCACCCTCTCCAGGGAGGGCCGCCTGCTCTCCTCGGCCCACCTGTTCCAATGTCACCTCAGCCAGGAGCATCCTCAGAGACGCACTCGGAATGAACTCAGGTCCAAGTCTGTGCATCCTGTGATGCAGTCACGCAGACGCATAGACCTCACCGTCATAGGAGGGTTCCACTTCAGCTGGTATAGCCTATTCTGGGGTGTCTCTCCAGGTGTTGTACTACTTTTTAGGTCTTTGTATATGAACTGTATATGCAATGACACATTGCAGGCAGAATAAAGTTTTTGCTTTGTTTTATTTTTCATGGAGGTGACCTTAAATATTCTTTTAGTCCTTGTGCAAATTAAATGCCACTTTAAAAGTATTTTATTGGAGCAATCATTGTGAAACTTTAATACTAAAATGATCTCTCTTATTATTTAAGCCCTCTGTGGAGGATACATCCATGGAAAGAGTGGAACAATTCTTTCTCCTGGGTTTCCAGATTTTTACCCAAACTCTCTAAACTGTACATGGACCATTGAGGTGTCTCATGGAAAGGGTAAGAATATTACAGATTTCAAAAATATAAAGTAATTAACTAGATGCAAACATGGGAACAAAAAATATTGATGTGCGAGTAAGTAAGATAACTAATTTCCTCATATATGTTTTGATTGCTAGCTGATTTTTAATAAGATTCTAGAAGAAAAATAATCTTTAAATTATTGGTACATTCAAGCAAAAGTTGATTCCTTATTTTATTCTCTATTGATCAGATAACTCGAATTTATGCCTGTAAACATAAGCTTGAAAATCTGGTGCAATGCTGAAGAAAAGAGGCATGCATTATACAAAATGTTAATAACACTTAAATAAAAGGAGATAAATAATTATCTAACTTCTCATTTCCATGATAAATCTAAGCCCCATTCTTGTATTTGCCATGTGTTCTAACTCTGAAGAGTATTATTACACATAATGAGTAATTGTATGTTATGGAGAACTTGGCTTTGAAGGAAATTGAAAAAGAAAAAAAAAAGAATAAGCAAGTTATGAGTGACTAGGGTTTTGTAATTATAAAAATAAATATTTTTGTTAAAAAGATCTGTTCATGGTTAATTATATTCACTATGTATAGGAATTCAGAAATAATACTTTGTGGGTATAGCTACTAGGGGATCATGTGCCCAAAGAGCCACTTGAAACTAGGATTTCACAACTCTCTTCCCTCATTTGTGTAAGTTTCTGTATTAAACCTCCAAGCCTGGTGTTTCTAAAGGACATGTTTACTATCAATGGGAAAGTGGTCTGGTCCTTATCTCCTCAGTCACAAATGCTTGTCCTGAGGGGCTCTGCACATTTCATTGAACCCCCCTGCCGAGTTTAGTTATGTATTTATGTCGGAACCTGCATCCATAGCTCTCTGTATATCCATGTGTCTAATCTGTGTCTGTATCTATACCTATATACGCCTAAAAGAAAGAAGAAGGGATAAACAGCAAAACCAAATGTTTTGGCGTATATAGGTATAGATACAGACACAGATTACCCATTCTCTGTACTTTTCTTTCAAACTTCATAATTCAGGTTGCATTTTAAGATTGATTTTGAGTCAAGACTTTGATGCCTAGAAGGAATTTTTTCCCCAATTATTGATGCTATCAATACCCCCTTTACTCCCTTCTCTGCTCTTTCTCTCTCTGTCTCTCTCTTTCTCCATCTCTCTCTCCCGCTCACCATCTGCATCTCTGTCTCTCTCTCTCTCTGTCTGTCTCCCGCTCACTGTGTCTGTCTGTCTGTCTCTCTCTCTGTCTCCCCCTCACTGACTCCATCTCTCTCTGTCTCCCTCTCACTATGTCTGTCTGTCTGTCTCTCTCTCTGTCTCCCCCTCACTGACTCCATCTCTCTCTCTCTGTCTCCCCCTCACTGACTCCATCTCTCTCTCTGTCTCTCTCACTGACTCCATCTCACTCTGTCTGTCACTTTCTGTCTCCCTCTCACTGACTCCATCTCTCTCTGTCTCCCTCTCACTATGTCTGTCTGTCTGTCTCTCTCTCTGTCTCCCCCTCACTGACTCCATCTCTCTCTGTCTCCCTCTCACTATCTCTCTCTGTCTGTCTGTCACTTTCTGTCTCCCCCTCACTGACTCCATCTCTCTCTCTGTCTCTCTCACTGACTCCATCTCTCTCTCTCTCTGTCTCCCCCTCACTGACTCCATCTCTCTCTCTGTGTCTCCCCCTCACCGACTCCGTCTCCGTCTCTCAGGAGTCCAAATGATCTTCCACACCTTTCACTTGGAGAGTTCCCACGACTACCTGCTGATCACCGAGGACGGGAGCTTCTCGGAACCAGTGGCCAGGCTCACGGGCTCGGTGCTGCCTCACACCATCAAGGCGGGTTTGTTTGGAAACTTCACAGCCCAGCTTCGGTTTATATCAGACTTTTCCATTTCCTATGAGGGCTTCAACATCACGTTTTCAGGTACTTTGGGGTCTTCTCTGGCAGTAATCGTACCATTGTGTGAAGAAGTGCACACGTGTGTGTGTGTGTGTGTGTGTGTCTGTGTGTCTGTGTTTACAGGTAAACGGCTGACCAGTGGGAAGGTCTAGTTGATGTGGAGAAGGAGGTGAGACCCAGGGGCAGCTGCCTGGCAGCCCCAAGACATTGTTTGCCACACGGTCAATTGTAAATTCTCATCCCCGCAAATTTGCTAATATCACTGCCTTCTCAGCCTCTTGTCATCAGTGCTACCAGAACCTCTGTGGACACTGTCCTTACTGGGGAGTGTGCTCAGAATTCACTGTGGTCTTGTTGTTTTGGGTCCTACCTTCCAGGAGACCCAGTACTTGTGATGAGAGCCACCTTTAGGATGAAAAAAATGTGACCATGTGCAATCGGGGATGAGCTTCTTATTGACCTTAATGCCATCATTAAAGCAACAAACCATACTTCAAAATTAGGAAACATTTTCACCTTTATTATAAAATATAGATAATACTTGTGAGAGGTTTATGTAGTTTCAGCCATTGTCTGTATGTGTTAAATTGCTAAGAATGGTATTAAAATATTTTTATAGGTGAGAAAAACCAGTACAGACAGTTAACTGGTCAAATATTTGGGGGATAATTTTAATCACTTAAACAGTGTTCCACAAGCATCAGGGTCAGATGTCCTGCCGGGTCTCAGACACACCCCAGATGACAGAGGCAGTCACAGCTCTGAGATGACTGACTGGTGTAAACAATTGTATTAATTTCCATTTGTGTATCTGATGCTTTGGCAAAGAAAGTGTTTTCCCATATCATGTTTCACTGCCCAGAGCTAAAGTAGTTTTCATAAGGTGGTCTCTGAATCCTATAATTACAAACAGTTTCTTCTATTTTTATTGTTCCAGTTAATTCCCTAATAATTTTGATGCCACTCATCAGATTCTTTGCTAAAATATCTGAGTATTTATGTTATCTCCTTTTCTGAGGCTAAAACTCTTTGTAGAAGTATTTCCTTGTTCCTCTTTCACATCAAGTGAAATTCCAGTCCAATCACATCAATTCCAGTCCAATATCTTACACACAGTAGGAATTAGTTAAGTTGTCAATAAACACTTTCTAAATATCACATGATCATTAAAATGTATAAAATGAAAGAAATATATAAAATGAAATAAATATATAAAATGAAATATATAAAAGCTTTTTTAGCTTTATTGAAGTATGATTTTAAAATTGAAATATTGTTTTTTTTTTAAAGACTTCTTAGGGATTTTAAGATGCTCTGAATAATTTTCTACTCCCTGTAATTACGACCAGTTGCCATTTATCTTAATCTGACTTTGTTGATTTTTCCTGTTATTTCACTGCATTAATGGAGCTTTCCAGACAGGCTCAGACTACTTGGTATCTTCGAAATTTGCTGCAATCAATGGTAATCATGGAATTGGCCACTTTCTATATCAAAGACTTAAATCTTCCTAACGCTAATACCTAAATCTGTCTCTCTGTGTGTTCTCCGGGGGTGGATCTCAATTAGAATCGCTGTGAGACTATCACTCCACTCTCTTCCTCCTTTCATCGTGATCCAAAATGAATTTAAGCAGAATACTCCAAAGACAGAAATTGGCAGTGGTGCCAGTCTGTGGATCTGTGCCGTAGATGTTTCTCAGGAGTCTGTGCAACCTCTATCCATTCTACACCATCTCTTTCTTAGTTCCATCACTCCCCACACACAGCCACAAGTGACGCAGCCACAAGGAGGCTTTTGACTCCAGGAGTCAGAGGGCAGGTGTGAAGTTGGCTGTCTCCTTCCATAAACTCCCTCAGCAACAAAGCAAGGGAACAAGAACAACACACACTTTTCTGTGTCTTTGTAGCTCTTTGGGGCAGTTTTAAAGTATTTTTAAATTTTAAGAGCAAAGTGGCAACACTTTTTGAGCATGTGTAACAATTCATGTGCACACAACCCATAGAACGCAGTCTATAAGACTTGCACAAGGAGTCATGTTTGTCTGTACTCTATCACACATGCGCTCTCAGACAGTCAGGCTAAGAACAAAATACACTGAAACCTGGCTGTGAATGATTGCCAGTGACACTAGCACAATGGAGTTTATTCTTTCTGCCCAAAGAAGTAACAACTTTACTGTGCAAATGAAACATTTGCTCATCTGAGGATTTTTCAAATATTTGTACCAAATCGGTATGCTCTTACATCTGGATTTTTTATTCCTTGTTAGTCTGGTTTGTTTCTGTCTTTTTTAGAAAGTTTATTGAAGTGACTTCTTAGAAGGCTCATTGGGTAAAGAATCTGTCTGCTAATGCAGAAGACACAAGAGACCTGAGTTTGATACCTGAGTTGTAAAGATCCCCTGGAGAAGGGAATGTTTTCCCGCTCCAGCATTCTTGCTTGAAGAGTCCCATGGACAGCAGAGCCTGGTGGGCTGGCTACTGTCCATGGGGTCACAAAGAGCAGAACACGCCTGAGTGCACATGCACACAGACATTAAAGGATCATTTGACAATTTTGTCTCCCAGTCCCTGCAAATAATGAAGGGATATTGGGAGAGAAGAACTCAGACAAGAAGTCATGTTTGTCTATGCTGTATTACACATGCAGTTTGTCTATACCGTGTCACACATTATCTGTCCCTGCAGATAATGAAGGGATATTGGGAGAGAAGAACTTAGTAGTCCAGAATGTTTAGGTCAGGCTGTCTACCTTCCCAGATCCATCTGCTCTACCTTGAACATCCATTTCTGACCATTCTCTGTGTCCACTTACTATTCCAACATCCCTTCACCAGGTCTCCTATGATTCTGCCTTCTGAATGCCAACTTTCTGTGAGTTCACATAATTTCCTGGTCATTCTCTTCCAAAGATGAGAATATGGGCAGCTCAGTGCCTTTACAGATGTGGTTTCCTCTTCATTCAAAGTCTTTCTTCATCCCTCACCAGGCAAATTCCTCCCTCAAGAGGTCCAGTACTATCTGTTCTTCTTCCTAGGAAGTCTACTGTTATGTTTTGATATGACAAATAAATATTTACTGGGTTGAATTAAATGATATTACTTTTTCCCTTGCTGGGTCATGTTAAAAATAAGTCAAATTAATGATCATATTTCCAGAGTGACCAGAGTAGTTTGAATATGTTGGAGATCCAGAACAGAGTTTGTACGTAAATGAAAAACAGGACAAAGACAGTGTGGCCAGCATGGTACTCACGTGTTGACCAGTAAGTTGGGTAAGACAAGGGAAAATGGGGAAAGAGAGTTCTTCTTATGAGGTCAGGACGCCAGTGGTAAAGCTTGTGGGTGATGGGAGTAGAAAACATGGATTCAAATTGAGAAATACTGGGGGAATGATAGTTGAATTTATTATGTTTATTGAGAATAAAGAATCCACAGTTAAGAGAGCTGGAAATCAGGAAGGGGAGGCAATTTGTTTTTGGAAGAACCAGCACACTTTCCCCACCATCTTAGGAAAACCTGTCTTTTGTCTCCCCTTCATTGCAATAATGCTCATTCTTTAACTGTCACATTAACTTCTTTGAAACTCTTTCTGTCATTCAAATCCCTGATGGTGGTCACCATTTGATCCTATCTGACTAAGCACTGGGCATTAGACACTGAAGAAAAAGACAAGAAGGAGAAAAATGGTCTGAAGGATGGATCTTGAGACCAATGACACTGCAGATGCAACTGTACTGTTATAATTGAGGTTTGAAAGAATCAATACCATAGAATGAGAGAAATATAAAGTGTTATTAGCACTGGTATTTTGTACATTTAATCCACAAATACAGCAAAACACCAGACATTAATCTTTTTTTTTCTTGATTACTAAATTAGCACCTTCTTCCTGAGTAGTTTGCAGAAATTTCCAGCAGTTTCCAGAACATTTTCTACTGCATTTCAATAAAACATGGCTTAAAATTTAAACATAGGCAGGTTACAGTTTTGCTGTTCCATACTGAGGTGTATTTTAGGGTTGGAATTGGTTATGATAAATTTTCCACCAGCAAAACCCTGTGACGTTGCTTTTAGTTTCTGCTCCGCTGTGTCTTGTTTATCCAAATCACCTTTAAGAAGAGGACAGTAACTGACTTCCACAATTAGATGTGTCACTAGACAAGTCCATACTGTTAAAGTGACAATCTAAATGGATCAGGTTATTATAATGTTATACATCTATTTTGAAAAAAATATTTACTTATTTGCCTGCACTGGGTCTTAGTTGCAGCATGCAAACGCTTAGTTGCAGCATGTGAGATCCAATTTCCTGACTAGGGATTGAGCCTGGGCACCCTGCTTTGGGACCACAGTATCTCAGCTACTGGACCACCAGGGGCGTCCCTACATCTGCATTTTTAAATACTATAAGTTATTCCATTTGTCATGTGAAAACCCATAGTACAAAGAACAGCAATCCACGTGACAGTCACAGCAGAGTCTGGGGAAAACAATATATGTCTAGTGGTTTACTTTTTAAAAAATAATAGCAGCTTTTGATTCTTGCTAAGTGATGTTTGAGTGTTTACACAGATTCCCACGTGTGCTCTATCCCTTCCTGTCTCAGAGTACGACCTCGAGCCGTGCGATGACCCTGGCGTCCCTGCCTTCAGCAGAAGAATTGGCTTTCACTTCGGAGTCGGGGACGCACTGACCTTCTCCTGCTTCCCGGGTTACCGCTTAGAAGGTGCTACCCAGCTCACGTGCCTGGGTGGGGGCCGTCGTGTGTGGAGCGCACCTCTGCCAAGGTGTGTGGGTAGGTGGTCACACGCTTTCATTTCATTCATCCAGGGGGCAGGGCGTGGTGCAGTCAGCGCGCAGGGCCCCCGGGCCAGGGAGGGTGAGCGCCACCCGCTGGGCTGGACGGGGACCACTCCACTTCCCAGGGCAGGGGGACGGGAATGCCTCTGGGCTGTGGTTGCCTCATTGATAAATTCAGCCCCTTCCAGCTCTAAAACCTCATGACTGAATGGGGGGAAAGCTAAAGCCTTTGTCAAGCGTAGTAAGGAGGAAGAATATATATATATATATATATATATATATATATATACACACACACACACATATATACTGTGTACCTGGGACAAAAGAAAGAGCAAAAGCTAGAAGCCAGGCTGTATTACCACAACCTTTGACAATTCTGTTGGTTAGAAGCAGTGAGCCTCTCCTGGTGACAATTTAAAGTACTGGTTTTCTTGTTTCTTTTTTTTTTTTCATTTATTTTTATTAGTTGGAGGCTAATTACTTTACAATATTGTAGTGGTTTTTGCCATACATTGACATGAATCAGCCATGGATTTACATGTATTCCCCATCCCGATCCCCCCTCCTACCTCCCTCTCTACCCAATCCCTCTGGGTCTTCCCAGTGCACCAGGCCCGAGCACTTGTCTCATGCATCCAACCTGGGCTGGTGATCTGTTTGTCATGTTTCTTTACACTTTTATGAGAAGATTGTACATACTCCTGCAAAGTGGGCATGCCAGCAGTTGCAATGCTGGATTAGGTTTCTCCCTGTGTTCTCGAGGAATTCAAGCGGTCATTCTGTAGAGCTGTATGAATCTTTATTTAGGTATTTGGAACAAGGCATTGTGCTGAGACTGTGGAATCAGGATGCCTGTTCCGTGGGGTGTGTTTGTTGCTCACCTGAGCCTGTGCCACTGTGAGGAGTTAGCAGAGAATCGATCTGGTGGCTTAGAGTTTAAACACGGAAGCTTGGGCTGAAGGTCTGGCCAGTCTAGTCATTAGCTCCGGGGCCATGTCTGGCGCCTGCCCTCTGCAGTGCTGCTCGACATGAGAAGGGCTTGCAGTCTGTCCTTTAGAGCTACCAAGCATGGCTAAGGTCACAGGATTATGGCATCTGTCTAGTGAGGACCCTCGGACCCCTTAACTGTGAGCCTTCTGAGTTCTTCAGCAGCCCCTGGTAGCCTCCACGGACCTCTTACCAGCTGATACACTTGAGCCTGGTGGGCAAGTTGTGAAACTGAAATTTCATAACCCGTAAAAGTGCTGAATTGTTAACTTAGTAGACCATACTTTTCCCAAAGCACAGACTCTCTTTAATTATTTAGAAATATTATGTGATTCAAAAGTCAATACTGTCTTATTGTGTTTCAATGTGGCATAGACGTAGGGTAGTGAGGACTTTAATATAGACCAATGAACATGAAGTGTATCTCTCTGCTTCCTGTCGGGGTGCATATCTGACCTTTCTATGATCTGACTTTCTCCTAAAATAGTAGTTCTCACTTTTTCTAAGTTATGGATTTTATTTGAGAATTGGATGCCAATTTTGGACATGGCCTAAAGAAAAAAATGAGTACTTTCTAAGAAAATAATTTTCTAGATGATCCTAGATGTTCCCAGAGTTGCCTAGCATCCACTTACCCCAAATTAGAAATTACTGAACAAGATAGTTAAAATCTGGAGGAAAAACTCCCAACCCAATGAAGTTGAAGATTTATTCCCCATATGTAGCATTGTCTATCAATTATAATATTCTATTTGCATTTATTCTATTTTATCTAGATCCATTCTTATTATCTGGGTTTTTGCATTGTTGCCTTAAGTGTAAAATGAGGAGCAACTAGGATTGAAATAATAGTTAATATTTCTAGACCAGCACAGCTCTGAACTTTTTGCATGTGTCAAATCCATTCTACAGATGGGAACACTAAGAACCTAAGACCTTTGCCCACCAGCACAGTTAGCAAGATTCCAACCCTAGGCCTTTCACCCCAGCACTGAGACAGCACAGTGGCTTGGCCTGAGGCTCTTCTATATTTTCCCTCTTGTGCTTTACCAGCTGCTCCCCAAATTTTCTTCCAGCCCATCTGGGCACAAGAGACCTTTGAATGACCGTGTTATTGTTCAGTCGATAAGTCATGTCCAACTCTTGTGACTGAATTAAACACTACAGCTTGCCAGGCTTCCCTCTCCTTCACTATCTCCTGGAGTTTGCTCAAAATCTCATTCATTGAGTCAATGATGCCACCCAACCATCTCATCCTCTGTCACCCCCTTCTTCTGCCCTCAATCTTTCCCAGCATCAGGGTCTTTTCCAGTGATCCGGCTCTTTGCATCAGGTCAACAAAGTTTTGGAGCTTTCGCTTCAGGATCAGTTCAGTTCAGTTCAGTTCAGTCACTCAGTTGTATCCAACTCTTTGCGACCCCATGGACTATAACACGCCAGGCCTCCCTGTCCACCACCAACTCCCAGAGTTTACTCAAACTCATGCCCATTGAGTCAGTGATGCCATCCAAACATCTCCTCCTCTGTCGTCCCCTTCTCCTCCTGTCCCCAATCTTTTCTAGCATCAGGGTCTTCTCTAATGAGTCAGTTCTTCGCATCATGTGGTCAAAGTATTGGAGTTTCAGCTTCAACATCAGTCCTTCCAATGAATCTTCAGGATTGATTTCCTTTAGGATTGACTGGTCTGATCTTGCTGTCCAAAGGGACTCTCAAGAATCTTCTCCAGCACCACAGTTTGAAAGCATCAGTTCTTTGGCACTTACCCTTTTTTATGGTCCAACTCTCACAACCATACATGATTACTGGAAAAACCATAGCTTGGACTATGCAAACTTCTGTCAGCAAAGTGATGTCTCTGGTTTTTAATATGCTGTCTAGTTTTGGCACAGTTTTTCTTCCAAGAAGTAAGCATCCTTTAATTTCTTGGCTTCAGTTATCATTTACAGTGATATTGGAGCCCAAGAAAATAAAGTCTGTCACTATTTCTACCTTTTCCCCATCTATTTGCCATGAAGTGATGGGAGCAGATGCCATGATCTTAGTTTTTTTAATGTTGAGTTTTAAGCCAGCTTTGTCGCTCTCCTCTTTCACCTTCATCAAGAGACTTTTTAGTTCCTCTTCACATTTTGCCTTTAGGGTGGTATTATTTGCATATATGAGGTTGTTGATATTTTTCCTGGCTATCTTGATTCCAGCTTGTGCTTCATCTAGCCCAGCATTTCACTTGATATACTCTGCATATAAGTTAAATAAGCAGGGTGACGATACGCAGCCTTGTTGTACTCCTTTACCAATGTTGAACCAGTCTGTTGTTCCATCTTTGGTTCTAACTATTGCTTCTTGTCCTGCCTGCATACAGGTTTCTCAGGAGGCAGGTAAGGTGGCCTGGTATTCCCATCTCTTTATGAATTTTCCACAGTTTGTTGTGATCCACACAAAGGCTTTAGCATAGTCAATGAAGCAGATTATTTTTTTTAATCCTCTTGCTTTTTCTATGATCCAGCAAATGTTTGCAATTTGATCTCTGGTTTGTCTGCCTTTTCTAAATCCAGTTTGTACATCTGGAAGTTCTAAGGTCATGTATTGCTAAAGCCTATCTTAAAGGATTTTGAACATTACCTTGCTAGCGTATGAAATGAGTGCAATTGTACAGCGGTTTGAACATTATCTGGCACTGCCTTTCTTTGGGATTGGAGTGAAAACTGATGTTTTCCAGTCCACGGCCACTGCTAAGTTTTTCAAATTTGCTCACATACTGAGTGCAGCACTTTAACAGCATCCTCTTTCAGGACTTGAAATAACTCAGCTGAAATTCCATCACCTCCACTAACTTTGTTTGTAGTAATGCATACTATGTCTCAATTGTCTTCACATTCCAGAATGTCTGATTTTAGGTGAGTGACTACACCATCTTGGTTATCCAGGTCATTAAGACCTTTTTTGTATAGTTCTGTGTTTCATTGCCACCTCTTCTTAGTATCTTCTGCTTAGTATCTTTTTCTTAGTATCTTCTGCTTCTGTTAGGTCCATACCATTTCTGTCCTGCACTGTGCCCTTCTTCGCATGAAATGTTGCCTTGATATCTACAATTTTCTTGCACAGATGTCTAGTCTTTCCCATTCTGTTGTTTTCCTCTACTTCTTTGTGTTGTTCATTTAAAAAGTCTTACCTTTATCTCCTTGCTATTCTCTGAAATTCTGCATTCAGTTGGGCTTATCTTTCTCTTTCTCTTTTGCCTTTTGCTTCTTCTCTTTTCTCAGCTATTTGTAAGGTCTCCTCAGACAACCATTTTGCCTTCTTACATTTCTTTTACTTTGGGATGGTTTTGCTCACTGCCTCCTGTATAATGTTATGGACGTCCTTCCATAGTTCTTCAGGCACTTCTGTCCACCATATCTAATCCCTTGAATCTATTTGTCACCTCCACTGTATAATCATAAGGAATTTTATTTAGGTCATACCTGAATGGACTTTGTTTCCCCTACTTTCTTCAATTTAAGCCTGAATTTTAAGCAATAAGAAGTTCATGATCTGAGCCACAGTCAGTTCCAGGTCTTGGTTTTGCTGACTGTATAGAACTTCTCCATCTTTGGCTGCAAAGAATAGACTCAATCTGACTAACCATATTTCCGAGGGCACTAAAACCCAGCAGGTGACCCACGTGGCACCTGGGAGTTCTCCTCCCTCCCTTCCCCTCTTTCTCCACATCCAAATAGTGGTAGTTCTGAAGAGTCTGCTTCCCCCAGAGCTCCTCTCTGCCTGGCCTAGAGAAGCCTTCACCTTCACATCCTGAAGATGCCCCTGCCTCCAGGACTGCCGCCCGGGGGGCCGCAGCCCCGTAGTGATCTGTCTGAATTCAGAGCCTCCTCCATCTGTCGCTTAACAGAACTTGAGGCAGCCTGCGGAAGGGTCAGTGTTACTCACTGGCAGACCCTGGGACTTCCCACCCAGCTCACTCGTGAACTTGAGCTTAGGCACACACCTACAGTCCCGTACACATTGCACAAGAAGCGGACTTGCCTGGTTCTCTTACCTGCAGGCCTCTCTCTTCACCTCTCCTTACTCACAGCGTGCACCCCCTTTTCTAGACTGCCCCTCCTCATTTTGAACCCCCTCCATGCGGCTCTCTCCACCCTGCTTACTCCCCGGCTGGAGAGGGACCCTCCGGGCTCACCATCTGAGCCAGTAAACCTGTCTTCTTATGTCTGTCTCCCCCGCTAGGCCGACCTTTCCTTTACAGTGGGGGCTGCCTTAGCCCAGATTCAGCTCTGGGCCTTACTCAGTAAATATCAACCAATCGTGATTTCTTTCAGAGGTGCCTATCTTGATCTCACAGTTTGATTCAGTGACACTCTGTGTCTGTCTTTCTTCCTTCAAAATCATAGAAATAAGAATAGCCTATCCTTACACCAGAGTTGCAGATCCATTCTGAAGATCACACCCTGGAGGAAGGCCAAGTGAGTTATGAGCACGCTGCTTCACCTTTCCCTAATAAACACCTGGTTATAAACAGAACTTTGAGTGGACGCGGGGCTGAGAACTGCCCTGACCTGCATCCCGTATGTGAAGAAGTGTCACGGTGAGATTAGGAGGCACTGTGGGCTTCAGTAGTGTTTAGAGGAGCAAGTCTTCAGCAACAGAATTTGAATCAGATCAGTGTAAGTAGGCAGATTGCGTGCATGCTCAGTCATTCAGTCATACCTGACTCTTTGAGACCTGGTGGAGCCTGCCAGGCTCCTCTTTCCATGGGATTCTCCAGGCAAGGATCCTGAAGTGAGTTGCCATTTTAGCATATATTTTCACCTATTGTGTTACTATCAAATAGTAAATTAATATCCCTGATAAAGTATCTGTTAATATTGAATATTAATGCTTACAGACAATATGGTTAGTGCTCTGGGTGTGGACTTTCAGCTTCTGAAGCTGTGAGAAATACTGATCAATGTTGTCCTTTAAGCTTCTCATCTCTTCTGTTATATCACCCAGAGCTGCTAAGACAGCCTTCACAGGTTGATGCTTTTGTACAGAAGAATTAACTGAAAAATCAATTGACTCCTTGCTATTTTTTGAAGTTACTTTTATAAGTTTAGTTCCATTACAGAACTCTAAATGACAATTCAATTTTAATTACAGTTTCAAGAGGTTCTTTATTAAAAAAAAAAAAAAAAAGCCAATGATTCATTTTACAGGAAATTATATTCTTTCATCTTAAAGTCATTTTAAATGGATTATGGAAAGAACTTAAAATTGACACATTTAATTGCTCCAGGAATGGAGATTTGCAATGGATGTCTGAAATCAAGTTCAAAGAATTTCTGAAATTCTGATGACTTGCATTCTTTAAGTTTCTGAGCACCTGCTTTTTCACTGTTTGTCATATTTCACTGAATTATCTCCTATGGGACAGTCTTGGGCTTTAGAGCACTTACTCAGTCTTCTTTACACATTCCAGTTCTTTCATTTGAAAATCATGTTGCATCTGTCTTTGTGCACTAGGACATTCAATTGGAAATAAACTTAAGTCATTAGCCTGCCTCACAAACAAGATCCTGGTGCAGACGTTCCTGTTCCATGGCAGGATATTTTGTAGAGTGTTAAGATGCTCAATCATGACAGCCTCATGTTCCTACTCTTTTGGAGTCATAAATTCACATGTGTTTCTTCAGGGTTTCTTAACATCTGTAAGCATAATTAATAATAAATATTGTACTTTGACAACATAGTGTGGTTGTTACTAGACCACCTGAGGTTCAAATCCCAGCTCTGTCAACTGCCCACCCTGCCCCATGTGATCTTGAGCAGGTTAATTAACCTGCCTCAGCTTCCTCATCTGTAAAATGGACTTACCATCGATACTGACCTCATGGAATTGTTTTCTTTATTTAATGATATAATACTTATAAAAATGCCTTCAGTTCAAGTGACGAATAGACCAAAAGAAGAATAGATTGCTGTACCCAGACAGGCAAAGTCTTATACTTTTTATCTACCCTTTTGTTGTTCAGTCGCTGAGTCGTGTCCAACTCTTTGCAACTCCTATGGACTGCAGCATACCAGGCTTCCCTGTCCTTCACTATATCCCGGAGCTTGCTCAGACTCACGTCCATTGAGTCAGTGATGCCATCCAACCACATCATCCTTTGTCTTACCCTTCTCCTCCTGCCTTCAGTCTTTCCCAGCATCATAAGTACTTATTTGATCTTCCAGTGTGTTCCTCTAGACTGGGAATTCTAGAATTTGTTTACATGTCCATTTTCACACTATGACTCTTTCCTTTATAATCTTTGGATTCACTGTTTTCTTTTAGTGTGTGTCCTCTTTTCCAAACAGCCATCTATCAGGTCACCTCTGTGCTCCAAGCTCTCCAGGGATCCTGGTTCCATGACCCCCAGACACCCCCTGCCATCCTGCCCAGTCTGTGTTTGCAGCCAGATCTAAGTTCTCCCAAATGTTCCCCTGCTTCAGTCATGCCCATGAGGCCCATAAAGGCACTTGTGCTTATTTCTTAATGTTTTCTCCCCCATTTCCCATAAAACCCCCAGTTATGTCCTTTTGGAGGGAAAGGTAAGGGCAGGGGAACCAAGTTCTCCTGTGTTTTCTCCCTGATTCTCTTCCTGACCGTCATATGTGGGGACATCCTGAGATTCAAGGGCACAAATCATCTGGAGTTGACCCTGAATCTCCAGCTTTTTCCTTCCATCATCAGGCCAGGGAAGCCCCACTTCTGTACAGAGGAGGACTTCAGTTATTGTCAGAGAGAGACTGGGCAGTCGGAGATTTATGATTATGAAGACGGGCATGCCTGGGACATTTCCAAGCTGTGTGACCCTCAGGAGGCCCCCCTTAAACTGAACCCTGCCCCGCTCTCACCCCCATTACGTGCAGGTATTTTACTTATTTTCAGTTTCCAATTTTATCATTACTCTTCACACTCAGGCTTGTTTTGTTGGAATTTTAAAAGTCACTGTGCTTATCACAGTGTGACTGAGAAGTTAGTTCATGCAGAGTCACATGGAGCGTTCTTGTCACACAAGCTTACACACACACACACACACACACACACACACATATGCAAACACACATGTGAACACTCAGGGCAGTTTTATCTTGTTATGGTTGTTTTAGACACTTAGAGTTTTAGAGGTTAGCCTAGCATTCACTTTCATTGGTGAGGAAACGGGTGCTGAGAGTCTAGGTGACTTTCTCTGAGTTGGCAGAAAGTTGAGGGCTGTATTTGTTTTCATTTTTACTCTAAGTTCTTTATGCAAATTTGGGTCTGGAGGTGAACTGCCCTCTCCTTTCATCAGGAAAAGGGGAAAAGAATGTATTTTCCGCCATCACAGGGACTTCTGTCCCAAGACAGTCAGACAGGCTCAGGACTGTGACACAGCAGTGGAGGACTCGGTGGTCCGGTCCATGGTGAAAATCCCCTTTAAGTGCATCCAGGCTGAGGCCGTGGAATGCTGGCAGGGGGAATTGCGTGGACATTGCTGTGGAGTCAGCACGTTGGGGTTGGCGGGGGCGCTCCACGAGGCCGAGCTGGGGCTCGGAGAGGCGACCACCCAGGGGTCAGTCAGAGTGCTCAGGCTTATCTGTTTCACCCTAGAACTCTTTGCAGGATAGGAGGAAGAGGCATCTACTAAAAGAAACAAGAAAATCTTGAAAATGGGATGAATGGGGATATCTTTCCTGACCAGTTGGTAAAACAGTGAAAAGAAGTCATTAGTCTATAAAAGCAATATGTTATCAGCAGACATACATTGAGAGAGAAGAGGGCTGCCATGATTTTAAAGTTTTTATTTATTAAAATCAGTAATTCCACTTTTGAATCCTCTTTCTTTTTTTTAATGTCCTGTTTATTTTAGCTGAATGTGGAGCAAGTGTCAAAGGAAATGAAGGAACGTTACTGTCTCCAAATTTCCCGTCAAACTATGATAATAACCATGAGTGTATCTATAAGATTGAAACGGAAGCTGGCAAGGGGATCCATCTCAGAGCACGAAGCTTTCAGCTGTTTGAAGGAGATATTCTGAAGGTAAAAATAATTTTCTTTAATAGAACTCCATCTTTCCTTCGCAAGGAATAAATAGGATCTTGATCCAGCTATATCATAGATATAGATACATACCTATATATATATATCTATATCTTTATATATACACATTTTTCCCAATTTGCTTGCCCAACTGGTTTGAGATAGTGGTCTCTATCATCATGTATATATGGACTTTAAAATATCTCAGTCTGTAATGCTGGATCTGAAGTGCATTAGCTGTGTATCTTAGGCATATTTTTTTAAGATTTTTAAACCTTAGTTTTCTTATACATAAAAGCATGCAATGGTACCTACCTTTTTTTGTGATGTTTTGAGGATTAAATAATTTAATATAGATATATATTTGTAGCCTTGTGCCTAGCTCACACTAGGAGTTGTATTAGTAAAATCTTGCAGGATCCTCAGACCAACCCTTTCTGAGGTCCCTCTTGATTTGCAAATGTGGTCACGACAGAGCATCCTTCAGAGCTGAAAGAATCTTGATGTGACAGTGGAAACAAACCTGGCCACTGTCCTGGGATCACAAAGCCGGGTGTATGTGGAGAAGCTACACCAGGAGGAGGCAGTCTCACACACAAGGCTGAGCTATGTTCACAGAACTCTGGGGTGTCCGAGGCATGGGGCCAGCCACAAGGGTCAGTGAAGTAGGTGATTCTTAGCCTCAGAGCCTCAGGGAGCTGCTCTGGGGCAGAGGGCTGGGGGTTCAGACCTGCACACCACTCACATTCCAGATGGACTCAGGAAAATGGGCAGAGAATGGATCCAGGGCACCAGGTCTTGCCTTGATCTAAAAATCTTAGCTCCAACTGCAAGTGCCACCAAGCTCCGTCTGAAATACTTCCCATATCTCCTGAAACTATGTCAGGAAACTGGGGACCTCCCTGGGTCTAGGGCCTGAGTAGTTGGCACTTGCAGCCTGAGCCTCAGGGAAAGAGTGGCTTTGAGCAGCAAGGACCACACTGGCCACCATCCAGCCTGTCCACAGCTGGTTCCGGGGGACTGAGCACCCTGTCCACCACCACAGCTGGTTTACAAGAGGAACACGTCTCATTCCCTTTCTAAAGTCCGAAGGTGCCCAGTCACATGTTCTTCTACGCAGATACGCACAGCGTTCCAGCTCAGGGCCAGTTAACTTGACTCACTCGAAGCTGTGAGCATTGAGAAGCTATGCAAAGAGCCTGCTACCGGGTGGGCCCCAGTGCCCCCCAGGGGTGTTCTCTGTTTGCGTAGTGAATGAAGTGGATCACTGGCAGTTTCTATCTAAAGAAGCTTCCAGACGCAAGTGCTCCCTTCCTCTAAGTCCACCCTTGACCACAGTTCTAGGTCATAATCTAGAAGACAGATTTTATTTAGCTATTCTTTCATTGCAATGGTCTTTCAAAAAAGCTCATGTTGGCAGCATGAGTCACTGTAATTAAGAAGTGATTTTCAGGTATAAACTATATCCTCACTGATCTAGAAAAAGTTAAAGTTGAATCATACAAAACTATTTTCTTTGCTAACCTCCCACTCAAGATGTCAGCAAATTTGGGAAATACAGGTCACAGGACTGGAAAACATCAGTTTTTACTCCAATCCCAAAGAACGGCAATACCAGATAATATTCAAACTACCATACAGCTACACTCATTCCACACACTAGCAAGGCCATGCTCAAAATCCTTCAAGCTAGTCTTCAAAGTATGTGAATCAAGAGCTTCCAGATGTACAAGCTGGATTCCGAAAAGGCAGAGGAAGCAGAGATCAAACTGCCAACATCCACTGGATCAAAGAAAAAGCAAGGGATTCCCAAAAAACATCTACTTCTGCTTTATTGACTACACTAAAGCCTTTGACTGTGTGGATCACAACAAACTGTGAAAAGCTCTTAAAGAGATGGAAATATTAAACCACATTACCTGTCATAGTGTACAGTGAATGGTGCCGGATTCCTGATCTGCAAAAAAGTTTTAGCTTCAGGACCAGGGACCAGGCTTGATCACTCAAGAGCTTTTGTGTAGCAGAGTTTTATTAAAGTATGTAAAGGAATAGAGAAAGCTTCTGACACAGACATGAGAAGGGGAACAGAGAGGGCTCCCTCGCTAGTCTAAGCAATGGAGTTGTATACTTTTTAAGTGGTTATTATAACAAATCAAAAGAATGTCTCAAGGTTGTAAAGATCTTACTAGACCCACTCCCATAATTTACATTTAAAGATGACAGAATTAGAACTAACAGTATAAAGATCTTACGGGACCCACTCCCGTAATATACATTCTAAGATAAAAGGATTAGTCAGAAGGTTTTCAAGAAGGAGAAGCTGTCCTCAGGCAGCATACATTGCTGTAATATAATCCTTTGTACAGAGTTTGAACTGAGTTGTTTGTTGTGTAATCATCAGTTCCAGGCTTAAAGAAAAAAAAAATATTATGTGACTAAGACTAAGGAATGTAGAGGGGGAAAAGGTTTTTGTCCTTTCGTCCTCCTTGAGAATTCCAGGCCCCTATCTCCTCCTCTGGGACCCCGGATTTTTATCAACCTACCTAAGAATTGACTCTGTCACCTGTATCCTGAGAAACTTGTATATGGGTCAAGAAGCAACCTTTAGATCCAGACATGGAAAAACAGACTGCTTCAAAATTGAGGAAGGTGTATGACAAGGCTGTATATTGTCACCCTGCTTATTTAACTTCTATGTAGAGTACATCATGCAAAATGATGGGCTGGATGAATCACAAGCTGAAATTAAGATTGCCAAGAGAAATATCAACAGCCTCAGATAGGGAGATGATACCACTCTAATGACCAAAAGTAAAGAGGAACTGAAGAGCCACTTGCTGAGGGTTAAAGAGGAGAGTGAAAAAGCTGGCTTAAAACTCAACATTCAAACAACTAAGATCATGGCATCCATTCCTATCACTTCATGGCAAATAGAAGGGGGAAAAGTGGAAACAGTGACAGATTTCATTTTCTGGGGCTCCAAAATCACTGCAGACTTTGACTTCAGCCACGAAATTAAAAGATGCTTGCTCCTTGGAAAGAGGAGCTATAACAAACCTAGACAGCATATTCAAAAGTAGAGACATCACTTTGCCAACAAAGGTCCGTATAGTCAAAGCTATGGTTTCTCCAGTAGTCATGTATGGATATGAGAGTTGGACTATAAAGAAAGCTGAGCACCAAAGAATCGATGCTTTCTAGTTGTTGTGCTGGAGAAGATTCTTGAGAATCCCTTGGACAGCAAGGAGATCAAACCACTCAATCCTAAAGGAAACCAATCCTGAATATTCATTTGAAGGATTGATGCTAAAGCTGAAGTTCCAATACTTTGAAGTTTCAGTACCTGATGTGAAGTCCACCTCATTGGAAAAGACCCTGATATTGGAAAGGACTGAAGGAAAGGAGGAGGTGGGTAGCAGAGGATGAGATTGTTAAACAGCATCCCCAGCTCAATGGGCATGAATCTGAGCAAACTCCATGAGACAATGAAGGACAGCGAGGCCTGGCGTGCTGCAGTCCATTGGGTCACAAAGAGTTGGACATAGCTTAGCAACTGAGCACAACACAACATACAGCCTCTAAGACAAACTTTTAAGAACAGTTAATATACTTTGGTGCAGGTGACTGATTAGAGACACTGCATTAAATATACACTGATGAGTATTATTAGAATGGAAGGAAGCAGATCATGTGCGTTTGTGATTGTGTTCTATTTAAACTTGTTGATTATAATAAAAAATCAGAACAAAATCTTGCTTACCACATTTAATCCCAGAAAAACTGTCAGTTATCTGAAGTGCCGAGATATTTTGCAAGTAAATATTTTATTGAACATGCTAATAAATATCAAAGTGTTAAATTTCCTGTGGGATTATCTTAATTTTAATTAATTTTATTGGCATATAGTTGTGTAGTTTCTACTGTCCAGTAATGTGAATCAGTTATATGTATACATATATCCACTATTGATACTATATTTAAAATAGATAAGTAATGAGAACCTCTTGTATAACTCAGGTAATGGTATGCTCTTTGGTAACCTAAATGGGAAGGAAATCCAAAAAAGGGGATATAGGTATAGAGATTATCTTAATTTTTGATCTTAAATGCTGTTTATATTGCCCCCATATAAATAGTATGATCCAATTACAAAGGCCACAATTTTTATGTATACAACCTCCCACACTTATATACATGATGTTTCCTTGTTTTGAATGGAAAAATCGTGTAACAGAAGTATATTAGTAGTTCTAAGAATGCCATGGTAACATATGTAGTGGAAAGAGAGGTTAGTTTTGGAAACAGCTCTGGGGGTAGCGCCTGCAGGCCTAGGGATGGTTTCGGCGTTGTCATTCCAGGATTCCTTGTGATGTTTTCTAGAATTAAAAATCAGTGCTTTTGCCCTCCAACACTATCTGGGTTGTTGCTTGTGATACATGTGAAGCATGAATCCAGATTTTCAACTTGAGAGAACTGATAACATAATATCCACACTAGTCAGTTCCTTCTTCATCCAGAGATTTGCACTGTCAAACCCAGTGCTAATTGCTGATGATGTAGACAGATAAGACAGAATTACTCTTCTGCAGAAGCTTGTAGTTCAGCATGGCAGCGGGTCGTTTTTTGTGGTTGTAGCTGAGAGGGTCCTGGGCTCTAGCCACTGTCTGTGTGAGCTATTAAATCTCAGAGAAAAATAAATAAATAAATGAATCTCAGAGAAGCACTCAGACAAGCCAGGACCAATGGAGGTGACCAGCAGATGATGCCTCAGAGCTTTGAGGACCAGACCTAAGCGTGTGTTTATCTGCTTTAATGCCCCCTCCTCTCTATGTATTCTTGTGGATCACATGGCATGTGGGGTAACGTAAGACCTTGCTGGAGAGGCCTGGACACTTTTCAGCCAGAATGCTCCGGATTTAAAAGTCTTTATAATCTGGGTGTCAGAAACTAAAGCGTCTCCATTAAGCCAAACAATGATTTGTCCAGTAGTAGCTTGACGCTAGTAAAGGGTATTTGATTCTCCTATTCGAGCATGTATAGAATTAAAATGCAATCCAATCGTGATCCATAAAATTAGTTCTTCCAAATGTGTCCTCTCCAATTAGGAGTGTGTGAACGTGTATGTCAGTCTGTCAAGCAGCATTCGTGGTTTCCATGCACATCAGAAGAGTGATGGGAGAAGAAAAGGAAGAGTTAATCTCTGTGAGGGAACTAGACAGCTCTGGCGGGGGGGTGGGGGGGGGAGTGGCACTACCAAGCACTGTGATAAGCTTTATTTAGTTAGGATTTTTTCATCAAGAAAAGCTGGATGTTCTCCAGTATGATGTGATACATTTGCATTCTTTCTTCTAAAAAGCCCACATCCATACCAGTGCTTCTTTGGGATGAGCACTCACGATGTTCCAAGAGGCAAGTGGCCGAGTTTCTTCCATTAAGCATTCCAGTGTTGACCACTTACTGGTGGTGTGAGGGCTCAATGCTGAGCTCCACTAGAACGTGAACACGGTTTTTCCGGCATTAGGAAGGTTCTGTCCACGCCCTAAGACCGTTTGACACAGTCCCCTCTGGGGCAATGTGGTTGGCGCCCCTGTGCTCCCAATGTGGGCCTGAGAAGGCGCCACTTCCTCTCCCTCGGAACTTCCCTGGTGCCTCACATGGGAAAGAACCCTCCTGTGGTGCAGGAGGCCCAGGCTGAGTCTGTGAGTGAGCAGGATCCCCTGGAGGGGGAGATGGCTCCCCACTCCAGCGTTCTTGCCTGGAGAATCCCATGGACCCAGTATCACGCAGTGTACAGGTCACGGGGTTGCAAAGAGTCAGATACAACTGAGCGACTCACACTTTCACACTTTCCCTCACCCGTGATGTCTACTCAGAACCAAGCCCAGTCCACTTGCCTCCCAGACACTCAGGCTGCCCACTCAGGCTGTACACCCTCCTAGAAAGACAGAGTCAACCTCGAAGTGCTTCAGAGCAAGACCAGACACCGATTCCCATTAACGGCATTTCAAAGCTGAAGTCGCCGCAGGCACAGGGATGGGAAAGTGGGGCAAGGCTTTGGAGCCACAGCCTGTGGCACGTTCCGATGGGAGGGGAGACATCCGCAGAGAACCGTGACATGCGCTTTCAAACTCTACACGGCTTGGGAGGAGGAGAGGAGAACGTGGTAGCCCCTGGGACTGGGAAATGCAAACGCGTAGTGATTCCATTTCACATAAACAGAGAGAACTCAGCATGATGCAGATAAATGACCTGGACACAAATGGCATCTTTTGTCTTTAAGGTAAAGGTAAAAGTTAGAGAAAAAAGGATGGTCTGGCAGTGTCCACTCAGCTTTCTATAAACTGTGTAGCTTTCTAAAGAACTGCATAAAACCGTGTGTTTGAAAGTCTGGATTTCTTGTTAAAATTGATGGCGTATGAGCAGTGACGAGGGTACCCATGCTGTGGGTCTCCTCAGGTCTACGACGGAAAGGACAGCTCATCGCGGCCCCTGGGCGCCTTCACGAGGAATGAGCTGCTGGGGCTCGTCCTGAATAGCACCTCCAACCACCTGTGGCTGGAGTTCAACTCCAACGGCTCCGACACGGACCAGGGCTTCCAGCTCACCTACACCAGTAAGTGCCGTGCGGGCTCACCCTTTCACCTTTTACTTTCTCAGGATACAGCTGTTACTTCGCTCATATGGTACGTTTTAAATATCATTTTTTTTTCCCCTGGGTCCCCTCCTGTGTTTTTGGATCTCTGTTTAATTCTGTGAATTGTTGAACAGGCAGCAAATTTAGACACACTACCAGAAGCAGGAGTTTGAAGCATATTTATTTAGACATATTCAAATTCTCTTAACATGGCTGTACTTGGAAAGAAAATATCATGACATTGAAGAGATATTAGGGATAAAATGATTGTGATTTAATGCACCTGACAAAAATTCATAGACATATGTATGAAAGATTTTGAATGAATGATACAATTAATAGTAATAGTCTTTGAATGCCTACCACACATCAATACTTTTCTTTTATACCTATTAGATTCTATACATTATGTAATATAGATTACATGTGTATAAAATATAATAAATAATTTATACATATAAATGCACAGGTACACACATATGGGGGTGTGTATATATGCATATCTCAACTCTATGTTGTAAGCACTTTCTTCTCACAGCTAATTTCCTATGAGAAAACTAAACAAAGTAATTGCAGCGTGTGTCCAAGTTATCAGGTAATAAGTCAGTGGAACCAGTATTGGCTCTGTAGCTCACAGTTTTTGTTTTTTTTTTAACTTTTTAAAGTAAGTATAAACCAGTTAGCAATGTTGTGATAGTTTCAGGCGAACAGCAAAGGACTCATCCATATATATGTGTGTGTGTGTGTGTGTGTGTGTGTGTGTGTGTGTGTCCATGCTCCCCCAAACTCCCCTCCCATCCAGGCTGCCACACAACTTTGAGCAGAGTTCCCTGTGCTAGACAGTAGGTCCTTGCTGGTTGTCCATTTTAGATGTAGCACCGTGTGCACGCCCAGCGCAAACTCCCTAACTATCCCTTCCCTCCATCCCTCACCCTTGGCAACCATAGGACTGTTCTCTAGGTCTGTGGAGCTCACAGTTTTAAGCAGTATTCTTGTGCCCCCTATTAATATAATTAATATAAGTTAATATGGAAATGCCTTTTTAAAAAGAAAGATGAATTTGAAGAAGACAAAGGAAGGTAAGATAAAGGAGGAGAAGTTGTGCTTCCACAAAGAGAAGCTGGGAGCGTGATAGCTGTCATTTTTAGCATTTTCAGTTCCAGAAAAATAAACTTTAAAAAGTAGCTATTTGGTATGGGTAACTAATTAAAATTGAGTAGTAAATTAACTAAAATGCATAAAATCTACAAGACAGCCCAATTCTTCACCAATCTGATGGTTAAAAATCTTTGTGATACCAAATACTATGACATAGGAAATTAAAATTTTTGGATTTTTGAGCATGAAAGTATGTTAATGATTATCAAGATTGATTCCTTATTTGACAGATAAGCAAATGAAGGCCTGAAAAAGATAATAACTATCCCAGACACAAAGCTAACCCAGATGCATTAAAGGAAGATTAATTGCCTCAAATCCCCCTTGGTAGGTGAAATTGCATTTGAAGAATTATAAGCCTTTTGGGAAAAACAGCATTACAGTCTTATGGACATGATGAGAAAGCAAATGTTTCACTTTCATAAAAATAACATTTAAAAGACTCGGTGAAGTGAAAGCATATTAGTTATATTGTATGCAAATAAATTGCTAGCAATTATATTGCAAAATAAATGTATGGTTATAATTTTTGTTTACTAGAATTCTACTTTTCAGAATTTTATGCTCAAAAAAGTTTCAAAGAGCTCTTGTCAAGTCAGTTTGCTCCGCTTGCAGATAAAATGTAAACCTTCCTGATCTCTTTTTATTCCTACTGTGAGTTTTTCATCAATGCTCATCAGATGTAACTTATTGCTTGTATGTGTCAGTACTCGCTTCCCAGCTCTGGTCTTACAGTTTAGAGGAGCATGGGTACTTGAGAAGGAGAACGGTGTGAACACTCTCCGGGTAACTTTCTGAGTTTACTGGAATAAGGGCAAGCCCCAGGACACCTGGATTTCCTCCACCTCTTGTGTTGCTCTAGCTTCTCTGACAAATTGTGCTTCTTACGATGCTTTGTCAATGGAGAGCTGAAAACCTCTCCTCTCTCTCCTGTGCATCTTCAGGACTGAATTCTTGGTGCCGCCCTGGTGTGGGGGTTACTAAGCTTCATAGAAATGTATCATGTTTGATACTTTATACCACGTTATTTCTCAACCCTAGTTACCTGGTCCTGTTTTCCCTCTAATGATTTCAAAGGAGAGAATTTCTTAAAAAAAAAAAAAAAAGAAAGAAACTTTTTATTTTATATTAGAGCATAGCTGATTAACAATGTTATAATAGTTTCAGGTGAACAGAGAAGGAACTCGCCACACACATATCCATTCTCTGCCAAACTCCCCTCCCATCCCGGCTGCCACATAGCATTGAGCAGAGTTCTCTGTGCTATACAGTAGGTCCTTGTTGGTTATTCATTTTAAGCATAGTAGTTTGTACCTGTCCACCCCAAACTCCCTAACCATCCTTTCCCCTTATCCTTCCCCCCGCAACCTAAATTTGTTCTCTAAGTCTGTGAGTCTCTTTTTGTTTTATAAGTCCATTTGCATCATTTCTTTCTAGATGTCACATATAAGGAATGACATGTGGATTTCTGCTCCTCTGTCTGACTTACCTCGCTCAGTATGATAATCTCTAGGTCCATCCATGGTACTGCAAATGGCATCATGTTATTCTTTTTAAAGCCTGAGTAAAATTCCATTGAATATTGTGGCATATATATATATATACCACATCTTCTTTATCCATTTCTCTGTCAATGAATATTTAGGCTGCTTCCATGCCTCAGCTATTGTGAACAGTACTAGAGTGAGCACTGGGGTGCATGTAGAAGAACAGTAACTTTCCATTTATGAACATTCATTTCATATAGTCTCATGGCCATGCAAAAGACATCAGGAAGCAAATTCACACCTGCTGGGGTTTATAGTCACTGAGATGGGGGCTACTGAACTGCTTCCAGAATTCTGACATCCCCTTTATTTTCCCAGTGGCAATGAAGAGAGCCCATATACCCTAAGAACCTGTGACTGGGGTGACGTTAGAGGTTGTCGGCATCAGCTGTGTGTCATGCTTACCTTCCCTTGTCAAGAAGAGTGGCTTTGATGTGTTATTCCAGTCCCTCCAGCCAGCACGTGATGTTTGTCCCTCTTTCTCCATGTCACTCTCCAATCTGTTAGAACCTTGGCTTCTCCTCCCGTTTCTGAGTAACTTTGAGAAACTTTGAAGCTGTGGATCTATTCATGGGCACTTTCCAATTATGTGAACTTTATTTATTTATTTTAACACAGCAGCACAAACTTTCTAAAAGAATAAGAAAGAAATACTGGTGACAGTCAGCATTCATTTAGCTCTTGGGTGAAGCAACTTGACGGAGTAGCTCTCTTTCCTGCCTGTTTTCCCTCTTGGCCTTCACCTTCAACAACACAGATGCTCCCTGGGTACAAGTCTTGTTTCTGGGATTTTCCTGGAGCTAGAACACACTGCCAGATGGAAAAAAGATATTTTTAATATAGAATGGATGGTGCTGATGGTTATAATCAAAATATTAATAATTTCTCTTTAAATTCTTAGGTTTAAACACTCAGTAATTAAGAAATTCCAAGCTCATTCAATATGATTGAATACCCTCATCAACTCTTCATCTCTAAAGGTGGTTTGGAAATAATTTTGTTGTTGTTGTTCAATCGCTAAATCATGTAACCAACCCAATGGACCACAGCAAACCAAGCTTCCCTGTCCTTCACTGGCTCCTTGAGTTTGCTCAAACTCACGTCTGTTAATTCAGTGATGTCATTCAACCATCTCATCCTCCATTGCCCCCTCATCCTCCTGCCCTCAGTCTTTGCAACATCATGGTCTTTTCCAATCAGTTGGCTTTTGGAATCAGGTGGCCAAAGTGTTTGAGCTTCAGCTTCAGCATCACTCCCTCTAATGAATACTCAGGGTTGATTTCCTTTAAGGTTGCCCGGTTTGATCTCCTTGCTGTAAGGGAGTCTCAAGAGTCTTCTCCAATACCACAGTTCAAAAGCATCAATTCTTTGGTGCTCAGGTTTTATGGTCTAACTGTCACATCTGTGTATGACTACTGAAAAAACCATAACTTTGACTATGCAGACCTTTGTTGGCAAAGTGATGCCTTTGCTTTTTAATAAGGTGTCTAGGTTTGTCATAGCTTTTCTTCCAAGGAGTGTCTTTTAATCTGTGGCTGTAGTTACCATCCACAGTGATTTTGGAGTCCAGGAGAAGAAATGGCCAAAAACTATTTTGAACAAATTATTAAAGCTTAAGACTGTCCGGAAGACACATTCAACTATTTTCAAAAGACTGTTGTAATTGCCTCTTGCTAGTTAATTGCATTACTTAAGGAGACATTCATACTTAAATGTTTCAAATCCATAATTAATCTACACACAAGTGGATTAGAAAATGTCAACAGAGAGTAAATATATAGCTTAATGACATCTTGAAGGTTTTCAAATGAGTACAAATTATATTTGTATATCCTTTAATATTTAGAGCATACTCCCCAGTATCTTGTAATTTTACCATCTTGGCAATTCTGGGTCTTGATAAACAGCCCCTTTAACTCTCCTTCATAAGTTAGAAGCTTTTAATTTTCCAAATCTTTAAGTGCTCTGCTGAAATATCCACATCCAGGTTGCTACAACCGGGAACCAATCCAGGTCTTCTCAACGAAGCTCAACACTGTCAATGCCTTGTTTTAAAATATTTTAGATGATCTCACTGCTGAGTTCCACATTAACTGACTGATTTTTATATATGTAAAGGCACTGGCATGGAAGGAAAGCCAGGCATCTTTGGGACAAGTAGGAATAAGTATATTAGTACCCACTTAATGAGCAAGTGCCAGTTTCTGAGTAGGAAGTTACAGCAGCGTACAGCTGGGAGAGCAATATCTGGTTAAAAAAAAAACTGTGTTTTCTTACAGATTTGTCCATTTTCATAATAGCTGATATTCTTCTAATGCTGCAGTTATGTCAAATAGAAGCATAACCCATAAGCTTTTCCAGATCAAGAAGTGTAGGTGCTTGTTTTTTAATTCCCCTCTGTACCTTGCACAGGTGTTTGATCTGTAGTGTAAAAAGCTTAGACTGGCTCTCCATTATTCACGCTATATTCCACAGAGCACCAAGATTCTGCAGAGCTGTCTCTGGACAAGAAGAGCTTCTCTTTATTTAACATAATCATTTTGTTTTATTTCAGTGATTATAACATTCTTCAAATGTCAGGAAAAGTCATACTGACAATGGGTTGCTATGTCTTCTAAATATTTCAGCAAATATTTTTTATAAGAAAAAAATTTGGAAATTTTAAAAATTCCTTATTGAATTCAGAATTATTTAAAAAAATATGTTGACTCCTTTCAATTTCTGAAAGGATGTTCCCAGAATAGTCACTCCTCAGAAACAGTTTCCCATATGTCTCTCTGGCTTTATAGTCTTGACTGATTTAAATAGAGGGGAGTAAACAAAACTCAGTCACAATTCAACAAAAATTCTTGCTCTCTGAGGGTGTCATGAAAGAACTGTGTTTTAGACCAGCTACTCTGGGTCAATTTGGTGGGTCTGTTTGCTAATTAATCAGAGACTGTCCATGCATTCCTTGTGCACTGAATGTGACAGAGAAAGCAAAAACCATGGTTCCTGTTCAAAGATAAACATCTTAGTATAGTCAGGTGTCACACTTGTTGAAACCTGTTCAGTAGAAATGTGACTACATCTTTGTATTCTCGAATATGGGATGGGCCAGCAGGAGGTACTGTAGGAATCTATTCTTGGCCTGGTTCCCATCAAACCATGTGTCAAAATCTTTTGATTTTGACCCTTAATATATTTGACCCTCAATATATTTCATCTTTACATGAGTTTGCTCATCTCTCCAAGTAAACTGTAGTTCCTTGATGAAAATATGTGACTCTAATACACCAAGATTTAGAAATATGTGTGACATATATATACATATACATATCAGTTCAGTTCAGTCACTTAGTTGTGTCCTACTCTTTGTGACCCCATGGACGGCAGCACGCCAGGCTTCCCTGTCCATCAGCAAACCCTAGAGCTTGCTCGAACTCATGTCCATCGAGTCGGTGATGCCATCTAACCATCTCATCCTCTGTTGTCCTCTTCTCCTCCTGCCTTCAATCTTTCCCAGAATCAGGGTCTTTTCTAATGAGTCTGTTCTTTGCATCAGGTGGCCAAAGTATTGGACTTTCAGCTTCAGCATCAGTCCTTCCAATGAATATTCAGGACTGATTTCCTTTAGGATGGACTGGTTGGATCTCCTTGCAGTCCAAGGGACTTGCAAGAGTCTTCTTCAACACCACAATTCAAAAGCATCAATTCTTCGGCACTCAGATTTGTTTATAGTCCAACACTCACACCCATACATGACTAATGGGAAAAACCATAGCTTGGACTAGACAGGCCTTTTTTGAAAAAGTAATATCTCTGCCTTTTAATATGCTGTCTTGGTTGGTCATAGTTTTTCTTCTAAGTAGCAAGCGTCTTTTGATTTCATGGCTGCAGTCACCATCTGCAGTGATTTTGGAGCCCCCCCAAAATAAAGTTTGCCACTGTTTCCCCATATATTTGCCATAAAGTGATGGGACCAGATGCCATGATCTTAGTTTTCTATATGTTGAGCTTTAAGCCAACTTTTTCACTCTTCTCGTTTACTTTCATCAAGAGTCTCTTTAGTTTTTTTTTCACTTTCTGCCATAAGGGTGGTGTCATCTATGTATCTGAGGTTATTGATATTTCCCCTGGCAATCTTGATTCCAGCTTGTGCTTCATCCAGTCTGGTATTTTGCATGATGTACTCTGCATATAAGTTAAATAAGCAGGATGACAATATACAGCCTTGACATACTCCTTTCCTGATCTGGAACTAGTCTGTTGTTCCGTGTCCAGTTTTAACTGTTGCTACTTGACCTGCATACAGATTTCTCAGGAGGCAGGTAAGGTGGTCTGGTATTCCCATCTCTTTAAGAATTTTCCATAGTTTGTTGTGATCCACACAGTCAAAGGCTTTGGCATAGTCAATAAAGCAGAAGTAGGTGTTTTTCTGGAACTCTCTTACTTTTTCAATGATCCAGCGGATGTTGGCAACTTGATCTCTGATTCCTCTGGATTTTCTAAATCCAACTTGAACATTTACAAGTTCATGGGTCACATATTGTTGAAACCTGGCTTGGAAAATTTTGAGCATTACTTTGCTAGCTTGTGAGAAGAGTGCAATTGTGCAGTAGTTTGAACGTTCTTTGGCATTGCCTTTCTTTGGGGTTAGAATGAAAACTGACCTTTTCCAGTCCTGTGGCCACTGCTGAGTTTTCCAAATTTGTTGGCCTGTTGAGTACAGCACCTTAACAGCATCATCTTTTAGGATATGAAATAGCTCAACTAGATTTCCATTATTTATTCCACAAATAAATAATATATATTTATTTGTGGTTATGGCAGTTATACCCTGAAGAAGGAAATGGCAACCTACTCCAGTATTCTTGCTGGGAAATCCCATGGACAGAGGAGTATGGTGGGCTGCAGTCCATGGTGTTGCAAAGAGGCAGACTCAAATGAGCGCCTGAACCACCAGCACCATGGCAGATATAATTTTCCAGAGCAAGGAGAGAGATCTTTGAAAGCTGCATTCATTTTAGAAGGCTCCAGAAGTTTCTTTCCCTCCTGCTAGATGCCCTTTGCCTCTTACTCCTTAAGATTATTCTTAAATGCTATTTTTTGTGTAAAGGCTGCTCTTCTGTTGAGAATCATTCACTCTCCTGCATCCTCCAGGCCCCGTACATTTTGTCTCTGCATCTTTTGTTTATACCAATAAAAGGTGAGGTTCTCAAGAGGGGCAATCTTAACTTCATCTTCTGTGTATCACCTCCAGAGTCACTTAGCAAATGATAATTGTGTTGGCCTAGATCTGCATGAATGGACACAGATTACAGATGTGGAGAGTTGAATGTTATCTTTGAGCTCTTGAGATAATGAATACAAACATCTGAACAGAATGGAAGATGAATGATGAGGGGGATAAAGAAAACAAAATGAGCTGCAGGAACCTGGTTAGGACGCCTTTGAAAGCTAATCAGTGGTATTGGTCAACCTGACAGCTAAGCCGTTTTTAATCGTAATGGAGGAACACAATTAATAGAAGTCTAGGATTGAAAGAAGAGGATAACAACCCGAGTACTCTGTCTATGCTATCGCTAACCATGGGTGCTCTGAGAGTAAAGGAGGAAAAACTACATGCTGACTTTTACAATAACACATAACAGGACAGAGCAGAAATATGCACCCATTTTTACTTATAAATGAAGTAGTCAGATTGCATATTGTATACATCTTTTAAAAGAAAAAGAAGCAAAAGGAGGGATGCCTTGGGAGGGTGGTGTGGGGTAGTCAGTAGTCACAGAAGAACAGACTAATAAGCCTTGAAAATGGAAGTTCTTTAGTGATCCCACTCCTTCCCCACTGAGATGTATCTGCCTCAGAAGCCTAAGCAAGTAGATTCTAGAGTCTTATCCCCTGGGAAAACAGTGCTGGTGTGGAGATGGAGTGACTAGGCTGCCCTCCCTTCAAGTGACCAACTTCATTTAATGAATGACCCTTGCTCTCACGCCATTGTTATCAGTAAATATTCTCAACAGGATGAGGGGGTCAGTGTGACTCTTCCAGTAGAAAGATAACACCTTGTGTTGACAGAGGAATTCCAGTACATGGGCTGACTCCATTCATGGTTTGATTTATTTTTATTTTGTTGATTGACTAAGCTTTGCGTGTTTACTTACTCGTTTGTAATTGGAGAATGGTTACTTTACAGTGTTGTTAGTTTCTGTCATACAGTGAAGTGAGCCAGTTGTATGTATATATCCATATACAGTGAGTGAGTGAAAGTCGCTCAGCCATGTCCGACTCTTTGTAACCCCATTGACTATACAGTCCATGGAATTCTCCAGGCCACAGTACTGGAGTGGGGAGCCTTTCCCTTCTCCAGGGGATCCCACGCCAGGGATCGAACCCAGGTCTCTCGCATTGCAGGCGGATTCTTTACCAGCTGAGCCACAAGGGAAGCCCGTATTTATAGTGCACATATACTCCTCCCTCTTGGACGTCCCTTCTACCCCCACCTCCCACCCCTCTGGGTCATCACAGAGCACTGAGCCAGGCTCCCTGTGCAATGCAGCAGCTTCCCACTGGCCACCTGTTTTACCCAGGGTCGTGTATATATGTCAATGTTACCTTCTCAATTCGTCCCACCCTCCCCATCCCCACTGTGGCCACATGTCCATTCTCTATATCCTTGTCATTTATTGTTTTCAATGAGGAAATTGGCATTGTACTGCTTTGCCTAAGTCTCAAGAGCCCCCATGAGATGAATCTATTTAGGGTAGAGAGGTGTCTGACCCGATAAAGCCATCCATCCTTTAAGAGGCAACCTGTTAGCTTCCCTGGGGGACTCACCCCACTGGCTGTGGCAAGCCTCATGTCTTTGTTTCTGAGTTTTACAACTGTGAGTTTTAGACTGTGGAGTGGGCAACCCATGGTCAGGGACATCTGTAAAACACTGGAGAAAAAGGAGCTTGAGGGAATAGACGAGGAAGAACATTTCAAAGAAACTCTGAGAGGCTGGAGGTGAACCAGGAACCTGCAGGGCGGCGCTGCTCTGGTCCACATGCCCCTTTGGACACTCGATTTATTAAAAACAAAGGGGTGGGGAGTGCTTGTTCCGGGAAGTCAGGGCCTTAGGGGAATAGCTGCACTGGGCAGCACTGAGAACCAGCAGACCTCACAGCCCAGAACCCAGAGACCCTCCCACCCTGAGGCCACGTAGTTTGCAGAAGATTGTGTTCAGTTTGGGAACAAGGAACTGGGTCTGTCCTGTCCTGCCCCACAACCAATTCTCTCTCGTGGCTTAGTAATTTCCATTCTTCGGCTTCCTAAAATTGTTCAGCTTGGCCCCAACCCTGAATTATCTATTTGAGATGAGAATCCAAGAGAGAAACCCCAGAGTCTTCCTACAACTGGAATCTGGAAGAAAAGGATGTGTTCATTTCACAGAACATCCCATCCGTCACCTCCACTTCAGCCTCCGGGGTCATCGCCCCTTACTTATCCTATTTGCTGAAGTTGGTAAGAGGCGGAGGTCTGTGACTCTCGGTCTAACAACCCACAGCATATTCTGTGGAAGCGAAAATCAGAGCCCAGAGCCACAGCTTATGCAGCTGTCATCTGGATTTTGCTAACATGCTGATAGAATTAAAATGATACCAACACTAAATACACTATTATAAACGAGAGCACGGCTCTGGGTGTGAATATATCCTCAAGGCCAATAATGAAATACTAAGCATCGTCACCTTCATGCTTCAAAACAAGTCACAAATTTTGCAAGAATGACGTGTACACAGACACGGTGAGCAATCAATTACTGGAAACAGAGCTGAAGGTAAAGAATAGGATAAATCAGAGGCTAAAATTTGAAGACCTTGAGACTATGAATTGATAACAGGAGCTAATTCTCTGGGGTTGGGTGGCATCCTAAGTGGGTGGATGTAATTTATGGATGTCTCTCATCCTGCCCATCTCCACCCAGTTACTTCAGGAGTCACTGTATTTATTTGGGGGTTTTCCAGCTTTACTGAGATGTCATTGGCACATAATAAGTTTAAGGTGAACAATGTGATGATCTGATACATGTATACATAGTGAAGTGATTGCAATAAATTCAGTTAATGCCACCCTCGCCTCACATAATTGTTTCTTTGTGTGTGTGGTGAGATATACCAAATTCTGATTGAGATTCCTCTAGCAGCTTTAAGTCCCTGACCATGAAGGATATTTAGGTGGACAATGATGCACTCATTTAATAACTGCTTTTTTTTTTTGATAACTAGATTTTTGAAATTCTGTACAAGCTAATTTGCAGTTCTAAAAGCAAGTTCAATCCAAGCTTGTATATAACAAAGACACTCACAAATTTCTCAAACATCTTGGTTTGTAATATGTGTAAGCATTGCTGTTTTTCTAATGCAACCTATCATGTTATTCTAAGAATAGTATTTATCACATCTTCAGTCTTTATGTTCTAGAAAATCATGTCAAAATAGTGTTTGGTTCAATGGGTAGTTTTAAAACTTATTTACAACTGTGCTGCAGATCAGGGGAAAGTATGGTATGGGGTCAGGAAGTAACCAACTTGCACATAAGTCCACACAACAGCTTTTTACTTCTTTTCAGTGAAGATTAAGATTGTGGCAAAGCTGTCTTACGGATGTGTAATTTGTAAGTAAAGATTCATGGAGCTAGAAATTGCTCTAAAACTCAGCAGATAAAACTTCTGGAAACTGTGACTAGTATTACTTGTTTTTCCAGTTAACTAGAGGTTAATTTTACAAAGGTTTTATAAAATAATAGGCAGTTGTTTTGTGAATTTAGTCTATTCCCAGAAAAAACTGAGTTATATACCCTTAACTTTATTATCCCTAGGTTAGATTTATTTTAGTTTGTGAGTTATTATTAAAACATTTATCCTATGAACTCTTATCAAGTACAACAAAGCAACTCTCACCTGTGAAGAAAAAAAAGAAGATAATTTTTAATAGGCTTCAAACTGATACTTTTAAAAGGTGTAGATGTTGAGTAAAAATTAAACTGTATACTAAGACTTTATTGTGCTGTGAAAAGGATGGTATTATAAACAGAAGAAACTGTTCATAGCGTGATCATATATTTATGTGATTGCGTTTTTGGAAACCTCGCCTATCAAAATATCAAGCCTTCTCCATACATTTTAAATAAACTTAGACCTTCTTGTAAGAATTCTGAAAATCACATTTTTACTCTGCTTTTACAAGGAAAGCTTATGGAATCACACTGTACATAATGCACTTTGCAAAATAAAATGGCTTTCAATGAAAAATCTCAACAGAAAAAGGAGTCCAACAGAGAGAGGCAGATGGTTAGTCCCTGCATTTATTGTAAAATAAGATGAACATTTTATGAAGAAGAAAAGCATCTCTGGGAATGCACATAAAAAACCAGTTCCCAGCTCCCAACCCAAGTATACAATTCATGATTTTCCTTAGAAAGTTTTGTTTTTATGGATACATTTTTAGATAAACATCAAAAGTGTAAGTGTTAGTTGCTCAGTCATGTCCGACTCTTTGAGGCCCCATGTACTGTAGCCCACCAGGCCCTCTGTCCATGGGATTTCCCAGGCAAGAATACTGGAATGGGTTGCCTGCCATACCTTCCTCCAGGGGAACTTCCCAACCCAGGGAAGTTGCATCAAACCTGCATCCCTATATTGCAAGCAGATTCTTTATCATCTGAGCCTCCAGGGAATAGAAGCCCCCAAAATGTTTAATTCTTATAAAATTTCATTAAGAAAATATTTGAGGCCAAACTTGATAGCATTTCTAAGAAGTAAGGCTTGGGCTTGAATCCTTGCTTTACCCAGAAACTGAAACCCTCCTACCGTTGGCTGCCCCATGGTGAGGCTGCCCTAAATACCAAACATGAATCTGTGTCTGTTTTCACAGGGAGAAAAAGGCTAAGTATTATTTTGACCATCTTAATAGAGGAAAGTGATATGGGTATTTCTTAATCGATTTATTCAGTGTCAAGAGCAAATTTGATATAGAATGAGTTTGCAAGTGAGGTTTCTTGTCTTCTAACTGGATATTTTATCATCTTGGTACCTTCTTATAGGTTGCTGCTGTTCAGTCACTAAGTCATGTCCAACTCTTTGCAATTCCATGAACTGCAGCATGCCAGGCTTCCCCTGTCCTTCACTATCTCCCAGAGTTTGCTCAAACTCATGTCTATTGAGTCAGTAAAACCATCCAGCCATCTCATCCTTTGTCATCCTCTTTCCTCTTGCCTTCAGTCTTTCCCAGCATCAGGGTTTTTTTCCAATGAGTCAGTTCTTCCCATCAGGTGGTCAAAGGATTGGAGCTTCAGCATCATTCCTTCCAGTGAATATTCAAGGTTGATTTCCTTTAGGATTGACTGGTTTGATCTCCTTGCTTTCCAATGGACACTTAAGAGTCTTCTCCAGCACCACAGTTCAAAAGCATCAGTTCCTTGGCACTTAGCCTTCCTTGTGGTCCAACTCTTGCATCTGGGACCTTTGATAGCTCTGCTTTTTAATATGCTGTCTGGGTTTTCTTAGCATGTATAGCATCACAAAGACTAAAATATTAGTTGTTGCAATGCTTTTTAAAAATTCAGTGAAACCATGACATGCTTTCCTTCTCTATCATATGAGAACAGCCTAATTAGGATCTCAGTTCACTCTGGTGACCCACATCATGGTCCTTGAAACCCTCCAGAAGCCCCTGCACACTGGTGGGTCTAGGAACAGCTTCTACATAGCTTTTCATCATTTCCATGAGGTTTAGTTCTGTGAATTTTTTTTTATTTTTTAATTTATAATTCCTTGTATTTTATGACAGCTTGATAGTTGACATGCACTGCTATTTCCCTCTTTCAGAATTAAATATATTGTTGGTCACCAATTCTTTGAGAAAGACAAAAGGACTCAGTGAAGAATGACATAAATGTTTTAATTACAAGGATTAAACTAAAAGCGTATGACTTGAGTGTGAAATAAAATGAAGGCTGACAGATGATATCACCAAATGCTAGAAAATCTTAACATTTTATGGGAAGAGTGATGACAGAATTTTTTCCATTCTTCTTAGGGGAAAAAAAGATTTTTTTTGTAAGGGTCATTCATAGGATGCTAAAAATTTCAGAGACATCTGTGTCTTGTCGGAAAGGAAGTGCTGGGTAATGGATCACAGGTTACTTTGTGTCTGATTTTGATTTTTCTTGCATGAATTATGGCATTCTTAATGATGCTTTACAAGGAAAAGAGGCATGAAATCTATTCAAAATTATTATTTTCTCAACTTCATGAATTTTGACATAAAGACATTTGAAATCTCTTTGGATTTCCACAGCATCATCAAACAAGCAGTTATTTTATCATTGTTGTTTTTGTTTTTTACTAAGTAAACATTCCAGAAAACACTGATTTGACAATAATATGTCTGTTAAATTCCAACACTAGGCAATTAGAGTGGGGGATATTTAAATATTTGAAGGCTTCTGGAATATTCGGCTTGACATTTGCAAAGACTAGGAGTGACACACGTAACACTGTTCAATAGCAGATGTGAGGATTGCACACTCACCATTGTAACCCAGGGGTGAGATGCGAGGTGAAGTACATGCCTTCCTGAGTCGCTGGAGACCCAGCTCTGTCACCAGCCAGCTGCAGGGTTCGTCACATCACAGACCATATTGTCTCTTGTAAATGAGTAGTCATTTTCAGACACTCTTAATTCTGAAATTCTATGAAAGAAATCAAAGAGTATTTTAGAAAGGGGTGTTAAGGTTTTCTTGTGATGAGTTTAAGTTTACCCTTTAATGCCATTAACAACTGGGTAAGCAAGAGCTCAGTGTGAAGTATGAGAGGAGCTGAGGGCAATGTCAATATTCTTGGACCCAACAGCAATCATGTAATGAGCTAGGGAAATGGGGAAGAGGAGATTTCATAGTAGGAGGGTGGCAGACTTTATTTTTGGATAATGGGATTTTGACATCACTTGGTATTTGGTATTAAGATTTTAATCTTGCTACAATACATAGTATAGAACCTAGATGCAAATGAAGTTAGAATTTCCTTGTTGGACCTTGTCTGATCTAATTCTAATGTAATGGCTGTAAGAACAAGGTAGGTAAAAATATAAGTGATAGAACTTTTTTTTTTAACCCTCAGTTTCTAGGACCTGGGGATGCAGTGGATTATGAATGGGATGAAGTGGATTGTAAATGGGATGAAGAAGGATGAGGATGGCTCTGCGGGCTGATTTCTAAAGGATGAGGGAGGATTCAGTGCTGTTGCACTAGGGAATAAAAATAGTTCAGGACTTCTTTGTCTAGCATTTCCTAAAAGTGGGTAACAGTGTGTAATGAGAGCTGATGGAATTCCCTCTTTGGGAAAACATTTCTATGGAGAAATGTGACTGTCCACACTCCATTCTAGGACTTCCAGGTGACTCAGTGGTAAAGAATCCACCTTCCCATGCAGGAAAGGTACTAGATGCAGGTTCGATCCCTGGGTCGGAAAGATGTCCTGGATGAAGAAATGACAACCCACTCCAGCATTCTTGCCTGCGAAATCCCATGGACAGAGGAGCCTGGCAGGCTACCATCCATAGAGTCACAAAAAGTTGGACACAACTGAACATGGTAGCACTCTCCATTCTAAGGTTCAGTAATTCTGAATATATTCTGAAATTTCCCTAAGTGCATATTTTTTATTGAAAGCTATTTTTAAACCCTCCAAAATTTTGTAAAAGTCAGAAAATATTATAATTTGAAAAACATGCATTTATTGATATACTCATGATTTTGAAAGCCACTGCACTGAATTTTTTTTTAATGTGAGGACAAGCATTGAATTTTGTATTTTAATAACACTTGAAAATCATAAGAAGCTTAATAGTTTATTTGAATCAAAAGCACATATTAATAAATTAGAATTAAAATAAGTACACATGAGTCATAGTAACATGAGCATATTCACTGTTTCTGTTTTAACTGGTGTGCTTATTTGTACTCATTTGCTCAGTCTTGTCCAACTCTTTGCAACATCATGGACTGTAGCCCGCCAGGCTCCTCTTCCCAGGCAAGAATACTGGAGTGGGTTGCCATTTCCTTCTCCAAAAAAATAGGCAGTGAGCCCCATTCACAGACCCGTATACTCAAACAAGGGACCCTAGGAAAAGGGATGGTGAGTTTTCCTCTTCAGTGAATTGTTGTTATCATTTTAATTGTTCAGTTGTGTTCGACTCTGCAATTCCACGGACTGTAGTCTGCCAGGCTCCTCTGTCCATAGGATTCTCCAGGCAAGAAAACTAGAGTGGGTTGCCATTTCCTTCTCTAGGGGATTTCCTGCCCAGGGATCAAACCTGGGTCTCCTGCACTGCAGGCAGATTCTTTACTGCTGAGCCACCACAGATGCCCTGAGCTTCTTGCCTGGTTTTATCTGCCAACATCCTGCTGGTGCTTACTTAGGTGATGCAATAAGTAGAATTCACTATCCTACCCCTATTTTCAAGGAGATGAAGTTTTAGATGGAAACATGAACAGTATGCACAGGGAAGCTGAGAAGTTCAGACCGCTCAGGGCACACAAACCATCATGTGTTTTTGGTGGCAGGATGCATAGCAAACCCAGGGAGGGTGAAGAGTGCTCAGGAGGAGTAGCTGGGAAGATTCCGTGGGAATGCTCTGAACTTGACCCTTGGGGATAGAGGTGGTTTGGAGGGCTGGCAGTACCGGAGCACATGCAGGCAGTCACCCTGGACCCCGAGGCAGCAGAGGGTGACAGGACATGGCAAGAAAGTGACTAGATGGACGTTTCCTGCGTCCCACAGGCTGTCTCCCCAGGAAATTTCTCAGCAGGCTGATCCTGGGCGGGAGGTGAGGAAGACAGGCAGCAGCAGGTGAGGTCAGGAAGCAGTGGACCCGTTTGAGAGGGTGCCAGGGAGGTTTTTGCCAAGATGTTGGTGAGTGGTTCGGAGGCAGAGGAAAGAGGGAGTCAGAGATTGTCTCCCAGCGCGGGGAGCCTGAGCATCTTTGAGAGAAGAAAAGGGAGATGAAGAGAGTGCATCCGGGGGCCTTGTGGGTCTCATCGTGTTGTCTGGCTGCACGCTGAACTTTCTCTCGCGTCTCTGGCCTTGTTCCTGAACTCTCCGTGAGGCTCTGCGGAGGGGAGGCTTCATGGTGCCCGTGTGAAGTGCCGAGGAGCCGGTGTGTGTCCGCCAGGCTCGGGGCTGCGCAGGGCTGAGCCGTCCGTCACACGTCACACGGACGGTCCCTGAAAGCAGGGCTGAGGGGAGGCGGGAGCCGCGCTCTCCCCGCCTTCCGCCCCAGAGGCCGGCGCTGGTCCTGTCATGGCGGCCACGTCTCGGCAATGGACGCCCTCACCGCGCCGCCTGAGGTGGAGCGTTCTGGAGGCTGGCTTCACTCCTACTTTGTATTTATTTGTTGTAGAATAATAAAAGTGGCGGCGTATGAATAATAGCAGTAGGGATAAATCCAAATACTGTTGGTAATCCCTTACATTTATGGAGTGTACTCATGAAGGGCTCAAAGTGTTTTCATAAATCTTTTACTTATCCTTGTAAACATCTCCACAGTATGGGGCAGGGAGAAAGAAGCATTTCTAGGCATAGTTGGCATTTGGAAACTGAAGAGGATGGGCCCAGGGTTGTGAAGGACAGTATTTTGGCAGAATTCCCCCGATCCTCTTGCTCTCTGGCAGGTCCTCACCCCCCGGCCCAGCCACCTGGTTGGATGGTCTCAGCCTCCCTTCAGCCGGGTGGCTTCTTCCTCACTCACTCACCTTCTCCCCTTGGGCTCCTTAGACGTCATCCAGTAGCAGCCTTTGCCTTCCTCCCAGACATTTTTTTGTGCCATGGGTAGAAACACAAACTGAAGAGAGGGAAGAACGGTGCTTGGGGAATCAGGACTCTTGTCAAGGGCTGCCTCAGAGATAACGCCTCAAGGACTAGTGTGAAGTCCATTTGGCTGTTGGTAAATTCGACTTGTTTCTTGATCCAGTGTGGAAAATTTTCTGGGGAAAAGAAAATGTAACGAATGTATTGGTTATTTTATGAAGAAAAATGAAGTCCTCAAGTGGGACATTTCAAAATTCTTTTCATTTATTTTTTTTTGGCAAAGTCAAGTGACTCTTCCTTAGCGGATGGGAAGAGACATGGCGCCATGTCTTCTCTACTTTGTCAGGTGTGTCTCAGTTCCTGCATTCCTGTCTCAGGGGGAGAGCCTGGAGGACCCTGGGGTGGGCACCTCGCTGGGGAGGGGGAGTTCCTCCCAAGAGGAAGGGACCACTTCAGTCTCTCCAGAGGGAAGGGATACCCTCTGCAGTGGGAATCACCATCTGAGTCTCTGTGCTTCCAGTAGGAACTGGACTTTCTGTGGGCTGTCACCGTGTATTCTGGTTGCAACAAGCCCTCCAGTCTGTCTTGCTTAGGATCTTGTGGGTTTTCTAAGGTTATTTTCAGGGTTAAGAGAGAGTGTGTAGATAGAAGCACCTGATGCACCAAGTGTTCTGTTAAGCGCTGCTTTTATATTTGTGTCCATCTTTACGGTAACACCTATCTATATAAGTCAGGCTCCAGTCTGTTCATCTGATTCCTAAGCAAATAATAGACACTGACATCACAGGGGAAAATAATAAATCAGCCACAATTTGTATTTCTCTATTGAAGTAAAAAAAAAAAAAAAAAGAATAATGTAATGCGAATCTACATATTCCCATTTAAAAACAAATAAATGTAGACATAAACAGCATTAAGATTTAGACACCAGACCTTAAAATTATATGTTGATAAACTTATACTAGTAATAAATAACTTTTTAAAAATAGCTTATTGATGTGTTCCTAATTTTCCTTCCTCCTGTTTTGCCATCATTTCATTTAATGGATTTAGTTTTCCTTAAGCAATATGGAAAGAAAAATCTGAAAAATTTTCTATGGGTGAAATAATTATATAAATCATTTTGACAGTAATGTCAACTTTCTTTGTAAAAAATCGTTGAAAGCTTGTCTTAGTGTTAAAAATATGCAAGCAAATTATTTTGTGTGTGCTCAGATGCTCAGTCACGTCTGACTCTTTGTGACCCCGTGGACTGTAGCCCACCAGGCTCCTCTGTCCATGAATTCTCTAGGCAAGAATACTGGAGTGGGTTGCCGTTTCCTAGTCTAAGGGATCTTCCCAACCCAGGAATCAAACCCACGGCTCTTGAATCTCCTGCCTTGCAGGTGGAATCTTTACTGCTGAGCTGCCTATTTCAATTATGGTATTTGTGATCAATATGTGCAGAAGTTTCTCACTTGCCACCTTGCTCTAGATATTGGCTCTACTTATATTGATATTTAATTTCATAATCTATCAAAGCCTGTATTAAATCTAGTTTTCATTTCTACCCTGTTTTGCTGTTGGGTTATATTAAATTATATAAGCATGCATTGGAAAGGATTTTCAGTTCTTCTTAACTTTGCTTTTGACCCTGAAGATCCTTCAAAACTATAAACTAAAATTTAAAGAATCAACAATAATCAGATGCTTAAAACAATTGCTATATTTTAAGCAATTTGTGGATTTCAAAGTTTAAAACTTGTTGAGTTTTATTTTTTAGACATATTATCCCTGGGCAAAAACAAAGAACACAGATCTTTAAAGAGAAGTTACTTCTTAAATTCTTCTGCAAAAAAAAGAAAAAATGGAACACTACCACTCTGTCTTGTACTATGTTCTGACAATAATCAAATTGCACTCTTTGTAATTAAATGTGTTGTACAGTTGGCCAAGCTGACCTCATCGTGCTTCTGGGTGTCCCTTTGTGTAAACAGATGTGTGTATGCATGCCTGTTTGTTTCGTTGGTAATACTGGAAGAAGCCTCCTCCATGGCGTGTGACGTGCTGTTTGCTGTCGGCCGGCGTCCCTTGGAAAGTACAGGTGGCTCATTTAGAAGCAGCCATATGTCCTGTGGGTGGCTGCCTGTGAATGGGCTGCCCTGTACTGGTGTCCTGCTTCACAGAAACCTTGGGAAGGACAGAGCAGACTCCAGCTCCATGAGCAATTCCATCTGCACCTGAAATCTCCACATCTGTCTGTTCTCTTCTCCTTAAGCACTTGTTGATGTGATAGTAACGCTACTGATGGAACTCTGAGCACCCAGGGTCAGGCTCTGCCTGCACATAGACCCACAGAGCACACAGTAAGTGCTTAGTGAGTGTGTGAAATTAGTGACCGGATGTGCCTTAAAGACGGACAGTATTAAGTGTTGTTTTTCTTCCTGTACAGATTGTGAGCTCCTCGTGGGGCAGGACTGAGGCTAATTAGCTTCTTATCTTCATCACCTAGCAGAATATCTGACACACAGTAGGTACTTTATAAACGCATGTCAACTAAGTGATTTCATTCGTGAATTAATGGTGTAGGTCAGAAGGCAAGATGTTCCAGGTTTATGTTCTCAATTAGTTAAATTACCTCATTTTTTTCACTTTATGCCCATAATATAGTGGGTTAAAATTATACTGGGAAATTATAGTTTCCAACATATTTTATCCGTAAAATAGTAGTGTTACTAGACTAAGCTTCTGTTTATAATTTACTACTTTCATCATCAGGTAGAAATCATGATTAAAAGTACAGTTTAAGAGAATATTAATAGCTTACATTTACAGTCAGAGTAGTGGTATTTATGTCAATATTTTTGCTTAAAACTAAAGTTGTAGTATATATATTTTATGGAATATTACTCAATCATTGAAAAGAAATGATGCCAATTACAGCACATAAATGGACCTAGAGAGTGTCATACTGAGTGAAATAAGTCAGAGAAGGAAAAATATCATATGATATCCCTTATATGTGGAATCTAAAAAGAAATGATACAAATGAACTTACAAAACAGAAAGAGACTCAGATTTAGAGAATGAACTTGTGATTGCAAGGGGGTAAGGATAGTTAGGGACTTTGGGATGACTTGTACACACTGCTATATTTAAAATGCACAACCAACAAGGACCTATTGTATAACACATGGAACTCTGCTCAGTATTATATGCCAGCCCGGATAGGAGAGTTTAGGGGAGAATGGATACATGTATATGTATGACTGAGTCCCTTTGCCATTCACCTGAAATCACCAGAACATTGTTAATCAGCTATACTGCAATACAAAATGAAGAATTTAAAGTTTGGGGAAAAAAAAAACTAAAATGTATGAAAGACATGGATCATCTGAACATATAGCATAGTTATGTCAGACAAATATTAATATCTATCAGATAAGTCATGGCTCTTTCTGCTTGTTGAAAGGAGCCACCCTTATAAAACATTATAGACATTCCTATTAAATGTTTTGTGCATGTCCTACTGTTAACCTCCAACAGAAAAGGAAGTGACTACAATAAGACAGAAATAACTAAGAAAAAGTAGAGAAACTAATGGAAAATACAGACTGAAAACAACAGAGGACAGAACCATGCATTTGTCACCCTTGTGTCCGTGTTGGCTCATATTTTATGTTTCTGCTGCTTGGGAACTTGTCACGATGTGCTGTTATTTGTTATTATTTCTGATTTCTCTGTTAGAGAGTAAGCTCTCTAAGGCAGCCACCTTTCTCTAAAGTTCTCTAAAGTCCCCACTCTTTTTGGCACCCGGAGCCCATTTCATAGAAGACAGTGTTTCCATGGAATGGAGGTGAGGGGATGGTTTCAGGATGGTTCAAGCACATTGCGTTTACTGTGCACTTTATTTATAATCAAATGCTGCCTCTGATCTGGTAGGTAATACGGTCCTCAACCAGGAGGTTGGGGATCCCTGCTCTAAGGCCTGCTACTTTCTGGTTCTTGTCCCAAAATGCTGCAGAGCTTGTTTGTTTTTAATCATTTCCTAGAAGAAGCTGTTGGTGAAGGATTGCCTTGCTTTCCTGGATACATTCACTGGATCTGTAATGAGATGACACCATGTTATGAGTCGATGATATTGGTGCTTCCTCTCTGCCTGACACATGAGCCCTACGCCTCCCGTACCAGCTCTATTCCCTTTCCTGTCTTCTCTGCTCATCACAGGCCATCTCCCTCTGGCCTCACTCATCAGTTAAGCTCCCTCTGCCTGATAAGCTTTGTATGCACACATAATCTCACCTTGTCTACTGCCACATATCCCCAGCTACCACCTACCTTTCAACACTAAATAAGCATCTGTTCCATTTTCCTGCCTTTTTTCCCACTCCAGTCCATCATCCAGAGGGCTTCTGATTATCTCTCTGAAATCCAAATGTGTTTGCATCACTGCCTGTTCAGCTGCCCTGGTTTCTCCCGGACTCCGTCACACACTGACTCAGTCTCAGCTCCCTGGGCTGCTGCAGTCTTGTCCATATCTGCTCCATCTTCTATGCAGCCCTCCTCCCACTCCACCTCCACACACTTAAAAAGAAGCTTCAGCAAATACCCATACTCCCAGAAATGGCTTTGCGCTCCTGGGAGAGACCACATTCTTCCAGATGCCCACGCACCTGTGAAGACTTGACCTAATGCTTCTCCTCCCTCTGGTTTTATCACCCCTGATGACAACTATCCTTTTGGACTAACTCAGGTCTTCTCCCAAACTTCCTGCTTCCTTTTGTGCTTCTCTCATCCTTTACTCTCTCCTCTACTGTAGCATTTATCATATTATTTTGAAAATGCTATTTTCTGGTCTATTTAATTAACTAGACTATAAAAGATAGGACCCTGTTTCATTCTGTGCTTCTCAAAGTCCCTGCCCTAGATACTAAATATGTTTGGAAATTTAGATGATGCACTGATGATAAATTCTTACTGCAGTGTGTTAGAAGATTCACCCTTTGGATATGTTTAAAGACTGATTCAGAGTGAAATGAATAGTATGATTCAATATAATATTAAGAATAGTATGATTTCTTTCAGGAAGATTTCTCAGAACATGTATAAACAATTGGAACTGCTAGGTAGCTCTACTCAAAGTCAGAGTGTAATCTGGAATTATATAATATATTCAGAATTGCACATTTCAAGATGGACTTCTGGAATTCTTACCTGTGATTACATTCCATTATGATAACTAAGCAATATGTTTGATAAAAACCAATATGGTTCCATAAAAATAGTTAATCCCTTTGGTTATCTGATTCTCATTCTGGACTTCTTCAGGTTTTTTTTTTTTTTTCCCCTCTGAAGCTCAGAGCTTCTGAGCTTCATTCAAACATTATCACAATCCTGATGATTATTGCTGTTCTGGGAAAATTCAGTGTCTTTCCACCGGGGATGCTCACATAATCACAAAATAATAACAATGATAATAAAATTTAGCATGTTGGGGAAAAGAAATGGATTAAATTCAAATAACATAGCTGACCAAAAAATCAATTTGAAACCAGTAACAGCATAGCTGAACAAATAGTGTAGATATATAATTTAATAGATAACAATTTAAAAACTGAACACACACACACACTTCACCCAGAATCTCTTTCTTGAATAATGAGATTTATGTTTAAAAACATAAGTTAATCAAACATTTCATGAAACTCATGGTTAGTGAATTTTACTTTCAAGTGAACCACAAAAATGAGTTTCAGAAGTACTCTCCCTCCAAACACATTTCTCTATAGATGACTGCAAATAAATGAAGTTAATAAAAAAGAATTTTTAAGTGTTAGGTGTAGTTCTCCTTATACTGAATGAAGTGAGCTGTTGGTTTTGCATATGGCAACATTTCTTAGATTGCTAACTTTGTTATTGTTTATTTTTTTGCAAAGATTACATTGTTCAAATTGAAATGTCTTTATTAGGTAAAGTAAAGCGATAATAGGTTTCTATAAACATTGTGAGGCTTTATCAATGGTTCATAGGAGAAGGTATCAGAGGTGCATACATGATAAAGACTCTTCATCAGTCATGTCCTCAAAGCTCACCAGAGAATGAAGGTCGTTTCTGTAGAGTCCCTGGGAAGTAGGATGAGGCACTCACAAGCCGACAGTAACCCTCACTGTTCCTCCTGAGTGTATGAAATGGATCGAGTCTACACCAGCTTCTTTTCAAACATAAGTGGTTGATTTGGAAGATAAGAACTAGTCAAAATACTTGAGAGTTAAGTGGAAGTCTTTTGTAATAGTAATATTTTGTTAGAGTTTGAAGAGATATAGGATTTAATCCTTAAAAACATTAAAATTGGGTAATAGCTACAGAAGATGAAGTAATAATTTTCATTAGCCTGATGTTTGGAGCTTGTTTTAACTAAAACATTTTGTTCAAAGCATCTGTACTATTTATGTGACTAAGAAGAAATCACTGGAAAACAAAAAGAAATGGAATTGCTAAATAGATCCAAGCAGCAACTGCAACTCTTAATAGGTAATGTTTTGACAGATAACTTTAATCTTTTTGAAGGTTCTATGGCACAAAGAAAATACAGAAAATCAGTATTTGCACACTGATTTATGTCAAGCTAGTGGCTTCAAGATAGAAAAGGATATATTCTCTATATTTTTTAAGTCATTACTCTATAGTAGCCTTAAGAGTAGTCATTCTAAAGTCTTTTAGATTCTGATTAAAATGGATAAACCTCTTATTTGGAGGACTACTGCTGTAGATCTAAATTAAATGTAAGAGAATATTTTTGAGATAGTTTAATGAACCACAGGAAAAAAATATTTTTCCTGAAATGAACACAGTATGAACATCCCAGAATTTTATATTGTCATTCAAGAACTCTGTTACTATATATCACTTCAATTTAGTTCACCAGTGTCTACAAGCAGTACTGAAATTTTTAAGAGACAATGTTAATATTATGCCCTAATCAAATAGCAAGCAGGGCTCAACTGAAATGACTCTCATTCTGCTTTTGGAGAGAGGCAAAGTATCTATTGCATATGGATGGACTCAGAGTCCAAGGGCCAAGCTGATTCACGGCACAAGCAACAAGAAATAAAAATCTGGGGTTTCTGGAGATCTTTCTCTAGTCCTTTCGAGATGTCAATTCCTCTGGGGATAAATGTCTATGATTCTACCTGTAACTGTGCATGAATTATTAAATCCTGTAAGAAGCTTTGCACAAACAAAGCTCTTTTCACTGACTTGAAAAACTGAATTTGAGAATATCAACATAATAAAAATAAAAAACAAATACTTTTCAAGTTTCTGACAAGAGGAATATATTTAATGTAATGACCTTCGGTAGGTGTAGAAGTTTTAGACATTTAAGTATCAAATGTAGGAATTTCAGCAAAATAATGTATTTCATGATGCCATCAATGATTTAATTGATCTTTAAAAAAATAATAATAACAAAAGGAGCATAAGTAAAAAAATCTGGTAATGAAAAGAATAAGTGCCCTTTCAAAAACAGCATGACTTAACTCATCTGTGTGATGATATGTGGTTTAGAAAAAGACAAAATCTTTCTAGACTGAGTGATAGAAAAAAACAATAAAACAGTCATTTTTCTAATAATTCAACACAGATAAAGTTTAGTAGACATTTGTATTGGTGCATCGTTGTTTATTATTTTTCAATGATTCTTACTTCCTTCCTTTAAAAAGTTTCATGATGCAAGTTTTTGGAGCAGAGGAAATGTTTCTTCAAGCTAATTTTAATATAAATAAGTTCTGTGATTTTACAACTTTGATAGCTTATTTGATGGAAGATTTTAAAAGCCATGCTCTTTGAACTTAGAGGGAAAGTCTGGATAACCTTTAAGCATGAGTCTCTTGTCTGTAGAGCTGATGACTATAAGCTAATGAGACAGCACATAAGTCACCAGGAAAATCAATGTCATTACTTTATCTTTTATAGGCATTAATCTCCAGTGAGGACAATCTTTCATAACAAAAGTCTTCTGTATAACCAGGAAATAACTCACTGTCAGAATAAAAGGTCTCGGACAAGCTGGGCCATTTCTCTATCCAGCCCTTAATCATCCTGAGAAGGTCTTTGCGTCACAAAGTTTAGTATTAAAAAATTAGATGGAATATTGACAACTTTTCAGAATTGAGTCTCAGCCTTCTCCAGAAACTGAGACATTATTGGTTTCTCTTAAAACTGTTTACATCTAGTTTTCATAATCTAATCTTAGAATTTAAGCATCTCCATTTTTGAAATATGTATTTATTCAACAAGCATTTTATGAAGCTAAAAACTCTAGCTTTCTGGTATTCCTGGAAGAATCAGAAGCTTAGGTTACAGGGGGTGTGGATTTCAGCAGAACAGCAGGTGGTTATGTCTCCTGGGGCCACTGTCCTTCATGGATCTCACTCTATTTTGGAGAGAACTTCGGGTCTATTGGCACTTGAGACTAACTCCTCTCATGTCAGATTTACTTCTCCAGGTTCCTGTCACAGGGGTACAAGCAAAAGGGACACGTGTTTGACTCTTTCTGTTTCTCTTTTGAGACCTAGATTTTGTCTGCTTCTTATTTGGAGTTTTATGTTCCACTGTCATTGATACTCAGATACCTAATTTGACTTTCAAACGCTGAGACAGTTTGAAACATCGGTGATTACCATTACCTGTAGAGCCCTACTCCAGCCGTCACTCTCAGCTGGCCACTGTGCCCCAGCCAGTGGTGGTTTCTTGTTCTGGTCACCAGGGCAGAGTGCTTTTGAAAGCACCACCCTGACACTGTCTCATCCAAGCCCCAGACCAAGTGAAACAGTAACAATAGAGACGTTGCTTCTTTTGCTCTTCTGCAGAAGAGACACTATGGCTAAATGATCTGCAGGGCCTTTTGCAAGGCAGGAGTAAGGATGGCGGTTCGACCCGAGTGAGTTCAGCAGCTTAGCATCTTCCTTTCCTGGTGGCTTTGGGACTGTGCACCAGACTACAGTTGTCAGGTGTCTGCATGAGCCCTGAAACCCTATATGCCTGGGACCCTTCTTCCTAATTCTGATCCCCTTTGTGGCAACCTAAAACATCCTTTTGCTTTGTGCTGAAATAGAAACACTTATGCACTGTCCTTCTGGACATCTTGAATTATAGCTATTTGATCCCCTTTGTGGCAACCTAAAACATCCTTTTGCTTTGTGCTGAAATAGATACACTGTTATGCACTGTCCTTCTGGACATCTTGAATTATAGCTATTTGCATTTCTTAAATAGATAAATAGTTTTCGTAAAGGCACAATAATTAAAGACTGACATTTTATAGGGAAAAAAAAAAGTATTTCATGAAACTTTTTTGGCCACTGCATGTAAATTATCAAATGTGTACTGGTTTCCCTCCCGTGTATACACCTGCAGAACTCCATCTGGATTATGTAGAGATTCTAAGGGTAAATGATCATGTGAATTTAAAGATGTATCTTCCTCCATGGAAAGCATTCAGAATACAAATTTGACAGAAAGACTTAGCAAAACTCACACATTCATTTTTTTATTTTGTTTATTTTCATGAAAAGGAAGAAGCAAAATTTAGGTGGAAATAGATGAAAACAACCCATGTATTCCTTCGGGTTTCCAGCTCTACTTTTTTAAATGGTCAAAATTTGCATCGTGATATGGGAAGAGAGATTTGTTAGTGTAGAACTCTCTTCACAGATGGCCTTAAATTATTGCTTCACATGAAAGCAATATACAGCTCTTGATACCACAGAGGCTAAATCTTCATTTCTGTCATCTCTTTCTTCGAGTCTCAGAGGTTAGTTTGATGAAACCATTATGACGATTCACCCGGAGTTTGTGCTACACACAGAGCAGCTCAGGAACCTCACCCTGGCCCCAGGTGGGACACAGAACCCAGCTCTGTGAGCAGGAAAGGCATGGTAATTTCCACGAAGCTTGAGATCTGGGCGTTTTAGAGGAAGTGGGCCTGGAGGCAGAGGCTGGAGTGAGCACAGACAATAAGTGAGGGTGGCCCTCCTGGAAGGCCCCAGGTGTGACAAAGAGAAAGTGTGGAGACAGGAAAAGCTTACATGAAGTCACTGGAGAATCTAGATGCTGACTGGATGTGTGAGTCAGATGATGACAGCCTGGAGCTCTTTGGAATAAAGATTCTCCTTGTGTTACTGAAAGTGGAGTCTAGGTACTTGCTGCTTGAAAGCTAATACTCAAGAGGCAAGACTGGTGAAAAAGAAAGTCATTGCAGAGAGTGGCAACCAGGATAGAAGGTGAGCTTTTGTCCAAAGGCTGATTCCATGCCGCCGACCACACACACACACACACACACACACACACACACACACACACTCTCTTTCTCTTTCTCTCTCTCTCTCTCTCTCTCTCTCTCTCAGCAGGCAAGAGCTTTTACAGATGGAGGGAGAGGGCTCCCTGCACAAACAGCACAGTCAGCTCTGATGGTCATCTTGAAACTGGTCATCAGTGGTCTGATCCGTGTCTTCCTCACTGCTTTAAGTACAGTTAGTCTTCAGTTCCAGGATCGATTTGTTAACATTTCTTTGAGACCAATTCTTGGAATTGTGGCACATAGGTCATGGTGACAGTCTGGGCATCATGTAGTTAACTTCTTCCAGCTGGTGGGGGTTTCAGTATCTACAGGACAACTCTCAGGATATGGCTCAGAAAATTGTCTGCAGCCCTTGAGGAGAAACTGAACATCCTTGACCTTGTTTCACGACTAAACTATTATTATTTTGTTCTGTTTGAGTGCTTTCTTTGGATCTGTATTTTCTCACTTCTCTGATTAAGCTTATTATTTGACTAGAATTTTTCTACAGACAAAACGCAGGTGGAGGAGATGGGGTGGAGGAACAAGTAAAGTGGTCGAACTCCAAGAAACAAACCAGTGGTTAATGGATAAATCCAATCAACACCCACAAGTGTTTTTAAATTCAGTCTTCTTTTTCCTTCTACACTTCGAGGGACATTTAGCAACCCGGTCTGCTTCCTCGGTGTGTGAACACCAGTATGGATGCCGCAGTGACTTCCGTCTACTCACCCCTCCCCTCCTTGCTCACAGGTTTTGACCTGGTGAAGTGTGAGGACCCGGGGACCCCTCACTACGGCTACAGGATCCGGGACGAAGGCCACTTCACCGACACGGTCGTCCTGTACAGCTGTAACCCGGGCTACGCCATGCACGGCGGGGGTACTCTGACCTGCCTGAGCGGGGACCGGAGGGTGTGGGACCGGCCATTGCCTTCCTGTGTAGGTGAGTCGTCTGCACGTGCGCGCGGGGAGCAGGAAGCCCTGGGTGCTCCAACCTGATTCTCCCAGAGGGGGCAGACTTCTATTGCTCTTTCTCCAGTGTGGGTTTAATCCTGACATTTGCGAGAGGCTTTCCTGGTGGCTCAGTGACAAAGAATCCATCTCCCTGCCCATGTCGGAGACCCAGGTTCAGTCCCTGGCTAGGAAAGATCCCCTGGGAAAGGAAATGGCAACCCACTCCAGTATTCTTGCCTGGAGAATCCCATGGACAGAGGAGCCTGGTGGGCTACAGTCCATGGGGTCACAAAAAGTGGGACACAACTGAGCCTGAGTGACTAAACAGCAACAACAATATTGTGAGTGTGTGTGTGTGTGTGTAGGCAGGAAAAACAGATCCCCTAGTACTATTTTACTGAGAAGTGTAGAAGAAGTAATACTTGTGTGTATAGAAAGAGTATTATTAGATACTATATATAGAAGAAGTAGTATTAGCATATATGCTATCATATATAAAATTATATAGAGAGGTATTATTGCTTCTTCTATATACTGAATTCTTATTAGATACTTCTTCTGTACACAGAAATATCACTAGATTTATAACATGGCATTTCATTGTTTCACTCTCTTGACTTTGCAGAGGATACTGGTTTTTCATCAAGATAATGCTGGGGAACAAGGAAATTTAGAAAAGCAGTGACAGGGACAACCAGATGCTGGGATTGTTTTCCTGTGTATGCAACATGAATGTGATGGTTTGGGCTTTTCAAGGTGGTTAAAGTGAAGCCTGTAAGGCCTGGAGTAAACTTGCCCATTTTTGAATCCCTTGCAGCGGAATGTGGCGGGCGGATCCACGCTGCCACTTCAGGACGCATCCTGTCTCCAGGATACCCTGCTCCCTATGACAACAACCTCCACTGCACCTGGGTGGTAGAGGCAGACCCGGGGAAGACAATCAGGTACTCGTTTTATTGGGTTTCAGTGATTTGAGAATAGAAGCATGTCTCCTATTCTTGTAGTGAAGATACTAGTACATCTCTTATTATCCACGATTAGATTTAAGTTTCTGAGTCAAAGGACAAAATGTAAGCACATGGCCAAATTTTTCGTTGGCTTGCATGCTCACTTTGGTATTCCTTTGAAGACGTGTGTTAAGTCATCTGTAGTAAAGATAAAAAGAAATTAAGTACATCAGCTAGCTTTGGCTGCATAACAAGCAGGCCCCCAAAACTTAGTTGCTAAAAACAATAACGTATGTGCTCATGACTTTCTGAGTTGCTGAGCAGTTGTGGTTGGTTGGAGTGGGTGGCCTAGGAAGGTCTCATGCAGGTGTGGGAGCCTCAGCTGGATGATTAAAGGTGGGGGTCTCTCTGCATCAGGTTCTGTTCCCTTAGGAAACTAGTGATGATGAAATTTTCCTAGAAGCAAGACATGGAGGCTTTTCAAACTTCTGTTTGCATCACATTTGCTAATGTTCTATCTGCCAAAACATGTCTCGTGGGAAAGTAAATGTTTGAAGAAATATATTTCACTCTTAATGGGAAAAGAATAGTCCTAAATGATGCTAATTTTAAATTAACAAGTAAACCAATTAAAAGTAATTTTTGAAAGCAAACTCTCCATGTGTCAAAAGGGTGTGTCAAAACCACAGTACAGTATATAAAGCAAGAGGACATTTCAGTTAAAACTAAGTTGTTCTTTAACTGAAGAACATGTTGAAAATGTGCTTTCTGTAGTCATAGCCCTTAAAGTCCCCTTTCTCCTCCCACCACCTCTCCTCTTTCATTCTTTTGAAATCTCTCTACAATATTAAAAAAAAAAAAAAAAAAAAACCTCTGTTCAGACTTCCCTGGTGGCTCAGTGGTAAAGAATCCACCTGCCAATGAAAGAGTCATGGGTTTGACCCTTGATCTCAGAAGATCCCACCTGCCTCAGAGCTCCTAGGCCCGTGTGCCACAGCTCCTGAGCCTGCACTCTGGATCCCCTGCTGAGCAATGAGAGATGCCACCACAGTGAGAAGCCTGTGCACCACAGTTAGAGAGTAGCCCCGCTCTGTGCAGCCAGAGAGAAACCTCCCACAGCAACGAAGACCCAGCAGCGGCCAAAAATAAACAATTATTAAAAAGGAAAAGAAAAAATAAAACATTCCCGAGACAGTCTTAACCACTCCGTTTTCTGTGTTATTGCACCGACCAGAGTTTAAAAGAATCTGGGCATCAGCTCCTTTAAATATGAGAAGAAGCTGAAAGAGACATATACAAAGCAGAAAACTCTTTCTGGGGCAAGCGGATATATGAAAACATTCATGAACTAGTGGATTTTGTCCTTACTCACAAATAGTTTACCCAGCAAACTTAGTAAACCTGTCCTCCTGCAACTTTATAACTTAGTAAAAATAAGATGGGATGCTAAGGAGTAAGGGGGCCTGCTCATCCTGTTCCTTGACACTCTGTTTCTCTCTGATGGCCTCCATCCTCCCTGAAATTCACCAGACTTTCTTGACATTTGGTCACATCAGCATCTTGGGAGTGAGTTAAACTCACATGGAACAAACTATTCCCACTTTCAAGCCATCCAAAATAAATATCCTAATCATGTATGTGGAACAAGAGAAGGAATTTAGATTATGTAAATGTTGCAGAAGTAACTCATTTAAATAATTCATTTAAAAATTTAAGTGTCCATAGTTAAGAAAATGATTAAATAGGTAATTGCGTGGAAAAGGCAGTGACACCCCACTCCAGTACTCTTGCCTGGAAAATCCCATGGACAGAGGAGCCTGGTAGGCTGTGGTCCATGGGGTCACTGAGTCGGACATGACTGAGCGACTTCACTTTCACTTTTCACTTTCATGCATTGGAGAAGGCAATGGCAGCCCACTCCAGTATGCTTGCCTGGAGAATCCCAGAAGCGGGGGAGCCTGGTGGGCTGCCGTCTATGGGGTCGCACAGAGGCAGACACGACTGAAGTAACTTAGCAGCAGCAGCAGCCATCTATTGAGGCACAAATAGGGCATATTTGAATAAAAGAATTTGAGTCTGTATTCTTCATAAAGGGTTCTGCAGATGGCTCAGTGTTAAACAATCTGTCTGCCTACCAATATAGGTGACTCAGGTTCAGTCCCTGGGTTGGTAAGATCCCCTAGAGGAGGAAATGGCAACCCATTTCAATATTTATGCCTGGGAAATTCCATGAACAGAAGAGCTGGCAGGCTACAGTCCATGGGGCTGCAAAGAGCTGGACACGACTCAGTGACTCAGCAACAACATTTTTCATAAAAATCAGTAGTCACTTACAAATGAACTATGTAGAATTAAATATTACTTCTTAACTTTAAATTTCTGAATGCTTGATCTAAATGATATAAAAGCCGTTACACTGAATTTGATTGTGAAAAACCCTAGGAACCATCTGTGAGTCATGAAATGACTTTACATAAACAGGATGTCTTTCCTCTTAGGCAGATTTCAAATTTTTCTACTTCTTTTTATTTATTTATTTATTTATTTTAATTTTAAGTGAAGGCTAATTACTTCACAATATTGTGGTGGTTTTTGCCATACATTCACATGAATCAGCCATGGATGTATATGTGTTACCCATCCTGACCTTCCATCCTACCTCCCTCCCTATCCCATCCCTCAGGGTCATCCCTGTGCACCAGCCCCGAGCACCCTGCCTCATCCGTCAAATCTGGACTGGTGATCTATTTCACATATGATAATATACATGATTCAATGCTATTCTCTCAAATCATCCCACCCTCACCTTCTCCCACAGAGTCCAACAGTCTGTTCTTTACATCTGTGTCTCTTTTGCAGTCTTGCATATAGGGTCATCATTACCATCTTTCTACATTCCATATGTCTGCATTAATATACTGTATTGGTGTTTTTCTTTCTGACTTAATTTGCTCTATATAATAGACTCCAGTTTCATCCACCTCATTAGAACTGATTCAAGTGCATTCTTTTTAATAGCTGAGTAATATTCCATTGTATATATGTACCACCACTTTCTTATCTGTTCATCTGCCAGTGGACTTCTAGGTTTGTTCCCTGTCTTGGCTATTGTAAACAGTGCTGCGATGAACATTGGGGTACACATGTCTCTTTCAATTCTGGTTTCCTCAGTGTGTATGCCCAACAGTGGGATTGCTGAGTCAAAGGGCAGTTCTATTTCCAGATTTTTAAGGAATTTCCACACTGTTCTACATAGTGGCTATACTAGTTTGCATTCCCACCAACAGTGTAGGAGGGTTCCTTTTTCTCCATACCCTCTCCAGCACTTATTGTTTGTAGACTTTCTGATAGTAGCGATTCTGACCAGCTTGAGATGGTACCTCATTGTGGTTTTGATTTGCATTTCTCTGATAATGAGTGATGTTGAGCATCTTTTCATGTGTTTATTAGTCATCTGTATGTCTTCTTTGGAGAAATGTCTGTTTTGCCCTTTGGCTCTTTTTTTTTACTGGGTCGCTTATTTTTCTAGAACTGAGCTGCAGGAGCTGCTTGTATATTTTTGTGATTAATTCTTTGTCAGTTGCTTCATTTGATATTATTTTCTCCCATTCTGAAGGCTGTCTTTTTACCTTGCTTATAGTTTTCTTCATTGTGCAAATGCTTTTAAATTTAATTAGGTCCCATTTGTTTATTTTTGCTTATATTTCCATTACTCTGGGAGGTGGGTCATAGAGAACCCTGCTATAATTTATGTCAGAGAGTGTTTTGCCTATGTTTTCCTCTAGGAGTTTTATAGTTTCTGGTCTTACATTTAGATCTTTAATCCATTTTGAGTTTATTTTTGTGCATGGTGTTAGAAAGTGTTCTAGTCAATTTTTTTACAAGTGGTTGACCAGTTTTCCCAGCACCACTTGTCAAAGAGATTGTCTTTTCTCCATTGTATATTCTTGCCTCCTTTGTCAAACATAAGGTGTCCATAGGTATGTGGATTTATCTCTGGGCTTTTTATTTTGTTCCATTGATCTATGTTTCTCTCTTTGTGCCAGTACCATACTGTCTTGATGACTATTGCTTTGTAGTATATTGATTGATTGATTCCTCTAGTTGATTCCTCCAATTCCATTCTTCTTTCTCAAGATTGCTTTGGCTATTTTAGTTTTTTGTAATTCCATATAAAATTGTAAAATTATTTGTTCTAATTCTCTGAAAAATCGTTGGTAGCTTAATAGGGATTGCATTGAATCAACAGATTGCTTTGGGTAATATACTCATTTTCACAATATTGATTCTTCCAATCCATGAACACGGTATATTTCTCTATCTATTTGTGTCATCTTTGGTTTCTTTCATCAGTGTTTTATAGTTTTGTATATATGGGTCTTTTGTTTATTTAGGTAGATTTATTCCTAATTTATTCTTTTCATTGCAATGGTGAATGGAATTATTTCCTTAATTTCTCTTTCTGTTTTCTCTTTGATAGTGTATAGGAATGCAAAGGATTTCTGTGTGTTAATTTTATATCCTGCAACTTTACTCTATTCATTGATTAACTCTAGTAATTTTCTGGTGGAGTCTTTAGGGTTTTGTATGTAGAGGATCATGTCATCTGCAAACAGTAAGAGTTCTACTTCTTCTTTTCTAATATGGATTCCTTTTATTTCTTTTTCTGCTCTGATTGCTGTGGCCAAAACTTCCAAAACTATGTTGAATAGTAGTGGTGAGAGTGAACATCCTTGTCTTGTTCGTGACTTTAGAGGAAATGCTTTCAATTTTTCACCATTGAGGATAATATTTGTTGTGGGTTTATCATATATGGCTTTTATTATGTTGTGGTATGTTCCTCCTATGCCTGTTTTCTGGAGGGTCTTTATCATAAATGGATATTGAATTTTGTCAAAGGCTTTCTCTGCATCTATTGAGATAATCAGATGGTTTTTATCTTTTAATTTGTTAATGTGGTGTATCACATTGATTGATTTGGGAATATTGAAGAATCCCTGCATCCCTGGGATAAAGCCCACTTGGTCATAATGTATAATCTTTTTAATATGTTGTTGGATTATGTTTCCTAGATTTTGTTAAGGATTTTTGCATCTATGTTCATCAGTGATATTGGCCTGTAGTTTTCTTTTTTTGTGGCATCTTTGTTTGGATTTGGAATTAGGGTGATGGTGGCCTCATAGAATGTGTTTGGAAGTTTATCTTCCTCTGCAATTTTCTGGAAGAGTTTGAGTAAGATAGGTGTTAGCTCTTCTCTAAATTTTTGGTAGAATTCAGCTGTGAAGCCATCTGGTCCTGGGCTTTTGTTTGTTGGAAGATTTCTTTTTTGTTGTTGTTGTTGTCAGAAGATTTCTGATTACAGTTTTGATTTCCATGCTTGTGATAGGTCTGTTCAGATTTTATATTTCTTCCTGATTCAGTTTTGTAAAGTTTACTTTTATAAGAATTTGTCCATTTCTTCCAAGTTGTCCATTTTCTTGGCATATAGTTGCTGACAGTAGTCTCTTATTATGCTTTGTATTTCTGTGTAGTATGTTGTGATTTCTCCATTTTCATTTCTAATTTTGTTGATTTGATTCTTTCCTTTTGTTTCTTGATGAGTCTGACTAATGGTTTGTCTATTTTATTTATGTTCTCAAAGAACCAGATTTTAGCTTTGTTGGTTTTTGCTATGGTCTCTTTTGTTTCTTTTGCATTTATTTCTGCCCTAATTTTTGTGATTTCTTTCCTTCTACTAACCCTGGGTTTCTTCATTTCTTCCTTCTCTAGTTGCTTTAGGTGTAGAGTTAGGTTATTTATTTCATTTATCTTCTGTTTCTCTTTCTCTTCTGTTTATTGCTATGAACCTTCCCCTTAGCACTGCTTTTACTGAATCCCATAGATTTCGGTTGTTGTGTTTTCATTTTCATTCATTTCTATGCATAGTTTGATTTCTTTTTTGATTTCTTCTGTGATGTTGGTTATTCAGAAGTGTGTTGTTTAGCCTCCATATGTTTGTATTTTTAATAGCTTTTTTCCTGTAGTTGACATCTAATCTTATCACACTGTGATCAGAAAAGATGCTTGAGATGATTTCAATTTTTTTGAATTTACCAAGGCTAGATTTATGGCCCAGGATATGATCTATCCTGGAGAAGGTTCTGTGTGCACTTGAGAAAAAGGTGAAATTCACTGTTTTAGGGTGAAATGTACTATAGATATCAATTAGGTCTAACTGATCCATTGTATCATTTAAAGTTCATGTTTCCTTGCTAATTTTCTGTTTAGCTCATCTATCCATAGGTGTGAGTGGGGTGTTAAACTCTCCCACTATTATTTCATAACCATAAATTTCCCCTTTCATACTTGTTAGCATTCGCCTTACATATTGTGGTGCTCCTATTTTGGCTGCATATATATTTATAATTGTTATATCTTCTTCTTGGATTGATCCTTTGATCATTATGAAGTATCCTTATTTATCTCTTTTCACGGCCTTTATTTCAAAGTCTATTTTATCTGTTATGAGTATTGCTACTCCTGCTTTCTTTTGGTCTCCATTTGCATGAAATATCTTTTTCTAGCCCTTCACTTTCAGTCTATATGTGTCCCTAGGTTTGAGATGAATGTCTTGTAGACAGCATATATAGGGATCTTGATTTTGTATCCATTCTAGTTCTTAAACATCCTCTTGTGATTCGTTACCCAAGAACCCGAAAAGTGCACTTGTTCCCCTAAATGCAAAGCAAGTGACAGACACTCTCTGCAGGTGAATCTAATACTTCATTAACTTTTTAATAAGAAAAGAGATAAGAAATTAATAAAGAATGAGATGAAGTAATAAAAAATATACATTTTTTTTTTATCATGAACTGACTTTGTCATTTAACCATTAATGTTCTAGGAAGACAGAAATGCTGCCTACACCGATTTGTTTGGGGAATTTTTTCTTCTTGTGCATATCTTTTAAGCTACTCAGTTTGTAAATGAATCTTTTTATTTAAGGCATAAAATTCTTCCTAATAAGGAAGTTAAGAAACAAACATCAGCACTTGTAATTAATTTACGCTGTCAACATCCAAGTTTATCCCAAAATGTTTCTGGTGATTTGGGGTCATTAAGATATTATGTACTGTTTTTAGTATGGCAGTCTGGAAAATAACGTACTTAAAAGTACATAATATATAATTTTAGATTTAAAATGGTACTGACACCAAGAAGATTAGAGCTTGGTCTCAGCTTGGATATTTTTTGTGTAGTTTACTGAATCTTAGTTATTTCACTGGTATCAGAGTTAATATTATCTCAACTGTTTGCTTGAAAAGTGAGGAATATGTCAGTCATGTAGATATGAATCCAGGGATTAATTTGTGTATTAAAAATTATTAATATGAATGGAATGCCTTACCATACATTCCATTATGATTTGTTAAATGTCAGTGTTTTTCACTCTTAAAGAATAAATAAGCAACAAAATCTCAGAAATTATGAAAGGTTTGTTTTCAACATTTCATGCCATTATTACTGTGTTTATTTTTATTTTGTTGAGGCCCAGAGCAGTTTCTGATGTATACTGCTCTTACTTGTTTTTGAGATAATAGAAGACATGAAAATAGTTTTTGTTATAGGGCACTTGGGTCTAGAAGATCTTTATACTTTTCACACGCGTCCTATAAAGCAGTTTCCAGAACTAAATTTAATTAAAAGTATAATCGCAAGACACTGCAGTAAATTTAGCCACTTGGAGAGTTATTTGTAAACATGTGTCTGAAACCCAGTGCATTTCTTTCTGCACACAGCTGTCATTTATACGGTGAAGGTGGCAGCGTTGGAAATACATCCCACAAGCAGCATCAAGACAGTGTCTTGCATAATCATATGTCTATATTGTTCCTGGCTTTAATTGCTTTTTCACAAGTCTAATTGTCTGGAAAATTCACTTTGAGGGTATTTCTGTTCTTTCTTATGAAATTGCATTTGGACGTGTGGTTGCTGTTGTCATTGTTGCTGTTCAGTCAGTAAGTCATGTCCTACTCTTTGTGACCCCATAACTACAGCACAACGGGTTCCTCTGTCCTTCACTATCTCCCAGAATTTGCTCAAACTCATGTCTATTGAATGTATGATACTATCTAACCATCTCATCCTTTGCTGCCCCCTTCTCCTGTTGCCTTCAATCTTTCTCAGCATCATGGGATTCTATTAGAAATAGCTTGTGCAATATTGAAAACATTAGAGGCCTATCAAACATGCATTCTTTACCAGCTGAGCCACCAGGGAAGCTCCAATGTGGGAGACCCAGGTTCAATCCCTGGGTCAGGAAGATCACCTGGAGAAGGAAATGGCAACCCACTCCAATATTCTTGCCTGGAGAAGCCCACAGACAGAGGAGCCTGGTGGACTTACAGTCCATGGGGTCACAAGAGTCGGAAATGACTTAGCAACTAAACCACCACCACCAAACATGCATTAAGACTGTCAAAACTGCTCCTATGCAAACTTTTGAAGAAAGTGCAATGTGGATTATGGTCCTGGCTGTGCTGGGCTATATAGAAATTATGGAGAAGATCTGATCTGTAGATCTAGGATAATTTTAAATTGTTTTGGACCAACCTTCAAGATCCCTGTGAGACACAGACTCAGGAAATGATTCCACTTAACTGGACATTTTTCTCTGAGTTTGAGGTCAGGCTTTGGTAAATGTGCCAGGAACATGAGTTGCAAGTGTTTTGATGACAAGACTGACAGACTCGGGGACAGGAATCAAAACACCTCAAATGCCCCTTTTCTTTTAGGACCACAAGGGAGTATCTCATTTATTTTTGTGGATAATGTGAGGAAATAAGCAATCAAGAGAATTCCGGCCATCCAAAGAGAGCAGTAGCACTTCAAAGTCTGCCCTGTATGTGAGGCTGGACCCCAGCACTCGTTAGCTGGAGCCAGAGTTTAAGGAACCAGACCAGCCACCTGCAGGGAGTGGGGGACAGAACCCTGCAGGCACCCTTCATGGTGCAAGATCCTGATACAAGCAACTTTGGTCACCTTGCTTCATGAAACAACATCAGCGCCCCCCAAAACAGGGTTCATTCACATTGAGTTACCTTTGCAGATGTGCTGTGAAGGGTTTCATGAAGCACAGACTTCCTCTTAGCCCTTCAGTCTCTGCATAAACCACAAACACGCCTGATCACGTCATGTAGCTTCCAGTGCAGGATCACCCACCAGGCGTCTGCACTCCGTTCAAACACAGACAGCAACGCACGTCCTTGTGTTTCTTCCTTGGCTCCCGGTGAGGATCCCACTTGACACTGTGCAAACATGGATCATCAGAAGGGAAACTGGCCAGTGAAAATGAAAGTGTAGGAAGAACTGAAAAGTGATTAACTCTGGAAGTGAAATTCTAATCACATATGAATGGGGTTTAGGAGAAATAGTTAGCTGGGGGGTGCGGGACTGGCATGACTGCTGTTCCAGAGACCAGTGTCTCACAGACCCCCTGCAGGCACACTCCCAGGACCACTATTGTCATTCCCTCTAAGCCTCTTTACTCCTGATCTTTGTCAGTGCTTGTCTTCTTCCAAATGGTGGAGGCTTTTATTTTCAATAATATGTTCTACTTGTCCTTATTTTTCACTCCCCAATCTCCAATATTCTCCCAACTGAAAAAAAAAACACCAGGTTAATCTATTAATATATTTCTTCATAATAGGCTCTGAGAAAAAAATCAGCTGCATGTGAGCCAAAGCCTTGTCAGCTGTCCCCTCGTTGGTGTCTTTTCTATCCGCGATGCCCGGTTCCTACTTCACAGACCATTACTCTGCTCTTATCTCACCTTCTCCCTGCCCAGACTCCCAAATCCACCCTTTGCCCCCTCCTGCTCTCAGCCACCCCTCGGCTAATGGGCAGATATAAGCTCCTTAGACAGACGGAAACACCGTCTGGACTTGGTGTCTGATCCCCGACAGGTTTGGCCTGATGAATCACGTGCACGTCACACTCAGCACAGATGAAGCATGCGTGAGCTCGGATCCCAGCTTTGTCATCCCGGCTCTCTTTCCACCTGTGCTCCCTGCAGTTTCTGACTGTTGCCCCACCTCTAGATTCTTCCATCCTTGGGGACCGAGTTAAAAGGTCAATCAGAATTTCACTTTTATCATTTCATCTACACATAGTCTACTTTCTTCTCTCGACTCAGTGTCTGTCCCACCACCCCTTCCTTCTGAAGTAGGGCCATCATACACAGCAAAGCATCCGAGCTAGCCTCTTAGCATCATGGCTCCTCCCTCCTTCCCACACCCATGTGGCCACGCATCTCAGTGATTCCATATCTGGAGCCCCCTTGTCCAGACCCCCATGATTCGCTGGGCCTGTTCTTGAACCATCCTGCCCAGCTTTCTCACAACCGCTGCTCTCACTCTTAAGGAACATGTTTTATTTTTTTAAATATAATATTAATTTTATATGGTTGAAAAATTAACATATAGGCATATTCAAAAGCATAAAAAAAGGCATGCACTTCCCCCATATTGGATATCATTGCTACCATGTTGACATATGTCTTATATGGACTTTTAAAACATTTATTTATTTTGTATTAGAGTATAGCCAATTAACAAAATGTGACAGTTTCAGATGAACAGCAAAGGGACTCAGCCATGCATATCAGTTCAGTTCAGTTCAGTCGCTCAGTCAACCATGCATATACATCATATATCCATTTTCCCCCAAACTCCCCTCCCATCCAGCCTGACTTACATGAACCTTTACATAAGCTACAGTATGGGTGACCATAATTAAATATTATTTCTTTTGCTGGTTGTTTACAAAATTTCTAATTTTCATCATTTCTAGTTTTCAATATTACATGTAATTATATGACAAATAGTATCACAAGTAAAGCTTTGCTTCTATTGATAATTAATACCTTAGAATAAATTCTTAGGAAGATTCTTTCTGGGTCAAGTGGTTGAATCATTTTCATGTGTCTTAATACAAATAGTTCTATCAAACAAAGCTGATCATATCACTTGTCCACTTTAAAAATGTACATACTTTGCTCATTATGTGCAGAATAAACTCAAGTTCAGCTTCATGATATTCAAAGTTATTTATTTTCTTAATTTTTGAAATACTAGAAAAGTAAATAACTAAATAAAATTTAAAAAATAAATTAAAAAAAAAAAAAAAGAAATACTAAAAAAGTGTGGCAGAAAGATAAAAAGCCTGGAAAGTAGTTTGCTGTAATCCTAGATGCAAAAGTTAGCATCAGTTTAAAATTTAGTGTAAGTTGTATAATTTCTTAAATGAAACATATATATATGTTTAATTGTTTAATTAAACAATTAATTAATGTCTACTTGTTTAATTATTTTTGAAAAATAGTATCATACCTTAATTTTATTCTAAAGATTTTCTTCAGTCAATAAACATGGTCAAAGTTTTATGTCCTTACTTGTAATTCCACCTCATTCTATTTAGTCGTGGAAGAAGATTCCATTGCCTGAATGCACCATAATTTATTTAAACTGTACCCTATTGGGATATTCAGATTGTTTTCAGCTTTTCACTGATACCAGCCACGCTAACATCTTCCCAGTATATCACCTCGAGGGTACTTCCTATGATGAATTTCTAAAACTGGACTTGCTGTTTATGCACATTTAAATCTTTATGACCATTACCAAATTGCTTTTTAAAAGAGATGATATGGCCTCCAACAGTATATGAAAAGATGGAGTCTCCACATTCTTACTGAAACAGAATGAAGTGTTATTATCTTGGCCAATCTGGTAGGAAAGAAAATCTTTACTCATTTTCCTTGTTTTTATAACTTTTGTATTTTCACACTCTTAGTGTATTCATGAATGTATTTGTTTAGTCACTTTCTGTCTCATCGTCTTTATTGAATTATCATTGCTATTTCTCTCTGCCTGACAAGACCATTCCCAGACCTCTTGAACAGAATAAACATACCTGACACTTTGTTCATCTGATGCTCTGTCCACATGTATTAAAGCTTGTGACACTGTACATTGCAAAGTGTATTTTTGCTTTCTTATTTTTTAAATTGTTAAAATATGATAACACATTTACAGGAGACTTGGAAAGCTGCGTACAGTTCCACTATATATTACAATTATTTTTAAGTAGATAAATTAAGATATTTATTTGGAGTTTCATTACCAAAGTCTCAAAAATTAATGGAATGAATAGACAGAAAAGTAGAAAGATACAGTAGACCAGAAAAGCACAATGAAGAAATTCAACATAACTAAGATTTACACAATTTTCACACTATAGCAGGATACAAAGTCTATTCAAGTTCCCATACACTATAAACCAGGAGACACTGTAACATATACAGGGACATAAAACAGGGTGCAGAAGTTTCCTGGTCTCAAGGCATTGAAATCATACAGTCTGTTCTCTTCATCTCTGTGGAATTATGTTAGAAATCAATATCAAAAGATATGTGAAAATCACCCACATATTTTCAAGGGCAATATGACCTTTACTAGGAGAGATCTTTGACTTAGCCGTGGAAGCCTCAGTAAAGTTGGACTGAATAAAACAATGAGGGTGATTGCAGAGAATAAAGCATTTAAGTGAGAAATTAATATCAAATATATATTTTAGAAAATCCATGTGCTTGAAAATTAAGTGTTCAGCAAAGTGTATTTTTTTTCTTGAGTGACTGTGTCTGAAATAAATAGTAGTTTCTTTAGGATGGTACTTTTTAAAATCAGTTTTTAAACTTTCCCTACCTAGTAGTATAATGTCTGCATATTGACTTTCATTATTTTTTTAAATGAAAAATGACCATTTCTTTATCTATATTAAAATGTTGTTATATCATTGTTGGGCTTCCCTGGTGCCTACCAATACAGGATACAGGGGTTCAATCCCTGGTCAGGAACATCCCCTGGAGAAGGAAATGGCAACCCACTCCTGTATTCTTGCCTGGACAAGTCCATGGACAGAGTAGCCTGGTGGGCTACAGTCCATGGGATTGCAAAGAGTCAGACATGACTGAGTGACTAAACAACAACCACAATATCTTTTGTGAATTTGCATGGTATTTCCCAAATGGCAAAACTCACAGGCCTAGGGTGGATCTTCCTGTGTTTGTCTGTGTCTTCTCATTAACATGGATCGTAGGCACATGAGACTATCCCAATCACAATTGTACGACTTATTTATAAACACTCCCCGTGGCGCCAGCAACCAGATCAGAGCCCAGCGTGTGGTCTTTGAGCTCCATTCAAGATGCCATTCTTAAGGATAATCGCTATCTTGACTTCAGAGGCGTTTTTGCCTTACTTTGAACTTTATGAAAATCGGGTTCTACAGTGCGTCTTGATATCCTCCGCCTTCCCTCCCATCGATATAGGAAAATTATTCCATGGCATTAGTAGACCATGAGTTATCCATTCATTCTGTGTGTTGATGGGCATGTGGACTGCTTTCAGCCCAGCCTGAGGTCACTGCGAGTGGTGGTGTGTGCATCTGCTCCCGTGTACTGTGCGGTGACTGTGCTTCTCTCGGGCGTGCGCTGCACTCAGCCGTTGTAGGTGCTGTCAGATGACTTCCTGATGTGGTTACCCCTCCCCACTCCCATCACAGTGCGGGTCCCTCCCAGGTGCTTCTGCTTTCTCTGTCCTTGGCCTTGATGGTCTTCCCTTTTAGTCATTCTAGTGGGTGTATGGTTGTTTTAATTTGCTTTTCCCTGAAGACTGATCATGGCCATCACTTTTTGATTTTTATTGGTCTCTTGAGTACCCTCTTTTATGAATTTTCAGTTGAAGTCTTTCGTCCATCTCTTTTCGTATGGGAATATGTGTCTTTTACTTACTGATTTGTATATAGTTTTTATACATCTGAATGCAATCTTTTGTTGACTCTATATTCAGCAGCTATAGTCTTATACTCTGGTCTGTCTTTATGGTTTCATAATGATGTCTTTTGTTAAAGACAAGTTTTCAATTTCTATGAATCAAATTCATTTTGGCTCATTCTTCTTTCATGGCTAGTGTGTTTATATGTATTCAAATTGAGTTATATCAATTTTTATCTTAACATTTTTGTGTCCAGTTTAAGAAATCTTGCCTCTCCAAAATTATAAAAAAACATTATCTTAGGATTTTTGCAGAAGATTTACTTTATCTTCCACACTTACATGTCTTCATTCCATCTGGAATTAATTTTTCTGTAAGTTATGAGGAAGATTCAAGGAATTTTTTTGTCCACAGTGCAGTTCAATTGACCATTTGTTGATAAGCCAGTGTTTCTCCATTAACTGCAGTGCAACCTTTTTCATGAACCAGATAATTATATACATAAAACTGTCAACCTGGAATTTGTATTCAAACTGCCTATCATTCCTTTATAAGAGTTCCTGTTTTGCAAGTTATTTTCGCTATTCCTTGCAGCTTGTGGGATCTTATTTTTCTGACCAAGGACTGAACCCTGGCTATGGCAGTGAAAGCCTGGCATCCTAACCACTAGGCCACCAGGGATTGCCTATGTAATTACTGTGAACACACAAAATACTATTGATATATATTTACCAGGCATATATGACTCTTAAGAGAAGCTAGTATCCAGCTAGGAACATAGTTTAATATAAACAAAATAAATAAATAATTTGGAGACATTGGAAATTGCACAGCACACCTCTTATAATTCTTTATGACTCATAAATCAAACAGGTAACACATTAGTAAGGTTACAGAGGATTTGAACCATGCAATTACTGAACTTATTTAAAGGAGTTCTACAGCCTCCAAGTAGATTTCGCACATTCTGTTCAAGTAAATATGAAACATGTACAGATATGATCACAAACGGGAAGAAAGCTAATCAATAAAAATCAATAAAACAGAAAATCACTTTCTTCTATGCTCCACATCCTGATCAAAATGTAATAGAAATAAAAAAGTATAACAAGAAAGTAGCAAAATGCATTTTCCATTTTGAAATTAAAAGACACGTGATTAAGAGATTAATGTGAAATTTACAGTCCTAAATACAAGTATTAGAAAAAGAAGATCACTAGAAGATCAGTAAATTAAGCTTGCAGATAAGGGAATTTGAAACATGGTATCAAAATAAATTCAAAAAAGTAGAGTGGAAAAACAGCAAACATAGTAAAATAAATTAATGGAAGAAAAATGTAGAGAATTACCAAACCCATGAACTGATTCTTGAAAAAAATTATCATTGAGTAGAAAAATAACTGACATATTCAGATAAAATACAGGAAACCCAAATAACCAATATTAGAAATGGAATAGAAATACACTCCTACAATAGAAATTATTTTTATAACATTGAAAAAGTAATACATTATATTATGTCAATATATTGGAAAAATCTTCCAGGCAAAAGAAAAAACTAGAAAAATGAGCTGATCCATTTAATAAGACTAAAATAACCTTCATATCAAAGAACAAGAGCTAGAAATAAAAATTAAGAGCTGAACTCTAAAATTACTCCTATTTATATAGTAAGAAAAATGACCTGTCAGATCATCTAAACAGGTTTAGAAAAAGTAGTTTAATAGAATTGAATGCATTTTCATGATCAACAGCATAACTAGATAAAAGCCTTCCCAGCATCGTGAGCAGCAGGGGATTTTTCTTAAAATGATAGAGTATGTAATCAAATCTTTCCACAAGAATACAATACCGTACACAAACAGTAGTAAGAGACGCAGCACTCCTCACAGCAGTGGGCAATCCAGTGTGATGGGGTCATTCAGTCTCGGGCATCTTCTTCCCTCTGCCTAAGACCTATGATGGTCTCATCTCGTCCCGTGGCTTAAAGCCATTTATTTGCCGAACACACGGGTTTTTCTTTGCTTCCAGACTTCTCTGCAAAGCTCCAGATTGGCATGAGCAGCCGGCTGCTCACTGTCCACTGGGCATCTTGAACTCACAGGCCCGACCCAGAACGTCTGGTCTTCCCACACCACAGACCCTGCACCTGCACCCTCCCCCGCTCAGCCGTGACTTCCCCATGGTTCTCGTTACTTACGCACAAGCCCTCGAGTGACCTTGCATCCTCTTTTCACCCCACAGGCCTCCCATGGCTGTGTTTCCCCGTCACACCGTGCCCAGAACCTGCCAGCCACCCACGGTCCACTCCTCTAAGCAGCACACATCTGATTCTCGGTTCTGCCTTTCCCTGGAGAGCTTGTTGTCAACACAAGCACAGAGCAATTTTTTTTTTTTTAATCACAGATGGGGTGACTGCTTCACTACAAACACCGCCCTGGTGGGTCACCTGGGGTTAGAGCCAGAGCCCACAGAATAACGCCCGTCGCACCCCCATCCACCACCCGCATGTTTCTCTGGCCTTAGCGCCTCTTCCACAGGCCCTCTCTCTGCTCATTACACTGCCTGCCTGCATGGTCTCAAACGCTGACGGTGCGCCCTCTGTGTCGGGATTTTGCAGGTTCTCTCTGCCCTCTCATCAAATGTGGGGCTTCCCTGGTGGCTCAGATAGTAAAGAATTCGCCTGCAATGCAGGAGGCTGGGTTTGATCCCTGGTTCGGGAAGATCCTTTGCAAATATAAAAGCCTCTGTTCTCCTTCAAGTCTCTACCAAGGTTCTCCTCACCAAAATGGGTTATCCAGCCATCTCATTTAATTCCTAAATACATGGGTTATCCAGCCATTTAATTCCTAAATCTCCTCCCTGCCCTTCAATCCTGTCAAGACCGATGCTGCTTATTCTGTTCTGCTTTTTTTTTCTTTTCTCAGTGATGTTTACCACCTACCAACATGCAGCTTTCTTATTTTTTACAGTTTCAGGGTTTTTTTGCTCATCTCCTCCCATTACCAACTGTGCAAGCTCCATGAAGGCAGGGTTTTTCCTTTAGTTCACTGATACATCCAAAATACCTAGAAGAGTGCCTGATAACAGTCTGTGCTCAAGAAGTATTCCTTGAATTGTTGAACTGCATTGTATATTGAAGGGGGTTTGCTTTAGACTCATAAAGCATTTGTGAGGTATGTTCAACCTCACAAATATTCAGGGAGATGTCATGTAAACAAGAGACCTCTCCACGACCATCAGATTTTCTCTTTATACAACTATTATAGGCTGATGTCATCAGGTATTGACAAAGGCGTGGCAACACAGAGCCCTCTGTAGTTTATTGTGAGGCTGTATGTAGCTACAGACACAGGGAGAACAACTTTGCCATTCTCTTTCTGAGCCTAGAGAGATCCAAGGATGAGTACCATATATCATCATAAAATATAGAGACTGACTATCTTTCAGTAGAGCCTGAGACAAGTGAAGCATTTATTCTGCTTCTGAAGTGAGTTACCAAAGTCTACATCTCTAGTTTAGAGGAATTTCACCTAACACTCAATGTAAAAAAGCAACTTGAGGGAATTCCCTGGCAGTCCAGTGGTAAAGACTGCACTTTCACTGCCAAGAGCCCAGGTTTGACCCCTGGTCAGGGAAGTAAGGTCCCATGAGCTATGCAGAGTGACTGAATACAGAAACAAACAAAGCCACACATAAAAGCTGGGAAAAAAAGCAACTTGAACATGAGACAAGCACATACATGCCAAACTTACATCCATTATGTAATTATTGCTAAAACGGACAAAATAGTACTATATATTTTTGGATATATGTATACACATATATGCATATGAGAATCATGAATATATAAATGAGAAGAAACCATCGTGATTTCAGGAGGTGGGAGTGAGAGGAAAAACAATAAGTGGAGAGGATAGGGAGTAGGACTGTGTTATTAATATAGATTTTTTAAAAAAGACATCTGAAGCAAATATGGCAAAATGTTAAGATGATGGTGGGTATCCAAGTGTCTACTATATTCTGTGCTTTCCTTTCTATTAAAGATATTTTAAATTGAAGTTTTAAAAATATACTACATGCTTTATACTCTATTCAGGGTTAGATATTTTCTTTGAGTATATAACATGCACAAAGTAAGTAATTAGTATTTGTGTACAGTGTTTTGTATAGTAGTTATTGTGATTTTTATCTTTCTTACAATTTCATGCAACTAACAGTAAGTGAAAGACAATAAAAGCATTCAGGAAATATGGATTTTTGTTGATATTAAATTCTTTTATCCATGTGAATTGCCGTAGATAGAACTACAAGTCTGCAGCTTCCTCTGACATAGAGATTTTTTACATTACTGAAAAATATCTGTAAATCTGATAGTATGTTAGAATATTACAAGAAAAGGAGTTTATACTGCACAACTCCGCTTTTGTGTTGGTATCTCAAGTCATGCATTTTTCCTGAAGATAGACTGTATAAAGGCAGACACACCGGACGCTGAGGTCGCTCAGATACAGGCAGACAGGGACCTCCTGGTGTGACCATCTCTGCCAGCGGCTCTCCTGGCCTGCATGCTGCCACCTCGTGGGGCGTTTGGGGAACGACACTGGTACCACAGGCATCACACCCTGCCACTAGCTTAGAGCAAAGTTGTGTCAAACCCATCTTTGGTCGGCGTGTCGGAAAGAAAGAGCTTGGAGTCGTGAAAAGAGCTGAGGTCTCCGAAGACCTGGTTTCACCCTTGAGCACCCAGCGCAGCCGACAGCTGCGTGTCCTCGGGCGTGCATCTCGGACAGAAGCGGCGGGCTCGGCTGTTTGCGGGTGGGCCGCGTGAGCGCCGGGTGGGGCTCCAGGCTCACCCAGGACCGGCAGACAGGGACGGACGCGCCGGGGTGGGGCTGGGGGACGGGGAACGGGCTGGGGTGCCCTCGCTGCCAGCCCGCTTCAGCCGTGTTCTCCTTGCAGCCTGCACTTCATCGTGTTTGACACGGAGCTGGCCCACGACATCCTGCGGGTGTGGGACGGCCCGGCGGACAGCGCCATCCTGCTGAAGGAGTGGAGCGGCTCGGCGCTGCCCGAGGACATCCACAGCACCTTCAACTCCCTCACCCTGCAGTTCGACAGCGACTTCTTCATCAGCAAGTCCGGCTTCTCCGTGCAGTTCTCAAGTAGGTGAACAGGCCCTCCTCCCTCCGCGGGCCTCTCGTCCCGGGGTTGCCAGGGAGGCAGGGCCCATTCGTGTCTAAAGGCTCCCCACTCCACCCGCCACAGGGATGGACCTTTTGTGGAGCAAAATATGAAGCTTTGAAAACCCCTATCCAGAGAACTGTTTGTCTTAGGAAATTCTCCCCACTCTCAGATGGTGATAGATGAATGCTGCCTTTGGTGGTGGTGGTTTAGTCCTTAAGTCCTGTCCGACTCTTGCGACCCCATGGACTGTAGCCCACCAGGCTCCTCTGTCTGTGGGATTCTCCAGGCAAGAATATTTGAGTGGGTTGCCATGCCCTCCTCCAGGGGATCTTCCCAGCCCAGGAATCGAATCCAGGTCTCCTGCACTGGAGGCAGATTCTTTACGGACTGAGCTACAAGGGAAGCCTATGCTCTCTTTAGTTATATGGAAAGAAAACACTTTAAAGATTTGAGTTAATCAGTAGGTATCTGAACTTGGGCCCCAGACAGATGTGAGGTCAGGTTTATCTTGGGTGCCCCCTCCCACCCCTGACATCTAGCCCAGGCTCCCTCACCCCCCTGGATGCTGCCACGAAGTCTGGACGTTGGCAGTCTGCTTTACTGTCTGCTCTCAGCTCCCCTGGTGTTCTCCCTGCTGAGCGCTGAGGTGTCCAGCAGCTTCTGCAGGACGGTCAGCTCTGAGGATTGAGTGGCTCCACATTTGCAGCTTTACATGCGTACCTCCTGAAGACGGTCCCCGCCTTCACTGTCCAGCACATTTTTAAGGAACAGTTTCCAGACGGAAGGGGTGGGGGTATTTTGTGGCACCCGAGCCTGCGAATACCCTTCAGACTGCACCATGTAGAAGTGTCATGTCACGTGGTAGCTCCCAGGTCAGCTGTCATTGTAAACTGAGTGGAATTTTCACATGAACACATTCTGGCTCAATTCATCTCTTGGCAGGTCACTTGTGAGCCATATTTAAAATATACATTAGAAAATGGACTGAGGTCAATTTGATGTTTTAAGGGGTTGGTAATGAAATTGAGTTTAAAGTCTGCACAATTTCTTACCTCGGGTTCGCTGTGCTTTGAGGCAGTAATTTGTGAACATGTGCTCATGGAATAGGATCTGTAAGTAGTAAAACTTTCACTGGCTTATTGCAAAAGTATCAAGGTAAGTTTGTTCCAGTTATCCTGGCTTGGGGGGAAAAATGTTTTCGTTCCAAGATTATATCATTTTTGCTCTTTTTTTGTGAGATGAAAATGTCTGCTGTCTTCAGAAATGGTGGTGAGATTACATGGCAGGTGTGTGGTGCACTGTCCTTATTTGACAACAAAAACATTGGTACTGTTATGAGGTTATGTTTTCCTCTCCCATCCATTATGTACTCGCCTGGCTGCATTTCTGCTATGTTCCTCTTATAATAGACTTTCTTAGCGCAGTATTAGGTTCACAGCACATTTGAGAGGAAGGTGCAGAGCTTTCCCACATAGCCTCTGCCTCGGCCTATACACAGCCTCCCTCGTTATCTACATCGCCACCAGACGGTACGTGTGTTACAGCTGATGAACCCGTACTAACACGTCATCACCCTAAGGCCGTGGTTTACATGGGGTTCACTCTTGTGTTGCACATTCTGTGAGTCTGGACAAGTGTGTAATAACTTGTGTCCATCATTACCATCTCACATAAATGAGTTTCACTGCCCTAAACATCCTCTGTGCTTTTCCTGTTCATTACTCCCCCATCCTAACTAACCCCTGGAAAACAGTTATATTTTTTCTTTCTCCATAGTTTTGCCTTTTCTAGTATTAGCTAGATGGAATAATATAGTATATAGCCTTTTTCACATTGGCTTCTTTCAGTTAATAATGTGCATTTAAAGTCCCTCTAGGCTTCCCTTAGCTTGATGGCTCATTTCTTTTCAGTGCTGAATAATATCCCATTGTCTGGATGTATCACTGTTTACCCATTCACCTAATGAAGGACATGTTGGTTGCTTCCAATTTTTGGTGATTATGAATACAGTTGCTATAAACATTTGCATGTAGGTTTTTATGAACATAAGTTTTTAACTCCTTTGCATAAATACCAAGGAGTGTGGTTCCTGGATTATCTGGTATGAGAATGTTCTTTTATTTCTGACCTTTTAAAATCTTCCCTTTTAAAAATTAATGTGATGGAACAAAGGAATCACTTATTTTTTATTTTTATTTATTTTTTTTCTGATGGAGCAAAGGTGTTTTAATCAACATGGCATGGGCATATATACTGTCTTATAAGGTAGTTATTCTCAGCAAAGGTAAAGATTAAAATTCCAGACTTACAAAACATAAGACGATCCCTATCAAAGAGAGAGTTGCAGACAATCACCTTTTCATAAGAAGGAAGAGGGTACTTATCACTGTAGTGAGAAATGCCTGGATTCCTCAGCCCCAGGAAAGGCGTGCCTCTCCTCTTAATTCCTGAATATTCAGGAATTAATAAGGGCCAGAGGGTTCCTGACAGATCCAAAACAGCACACAGGAAGCCTCTTGTTAAATGCTTCCTGACATTTCCACCTATTTTATTATATTTTTTTACATTCCTCATTATATTCTTTTTTTTTTTTTTTTTTTTCAGTGCGTTTTGTCATACATTGATATGAATCAGCCATAGAGTTACACGTATTCCCCATCCCGGTCCCCCAAGACATCTTCCTAGTTTGGGTTAAAGACAAAGGAGTGTCTTTTATTATAGTTATTTGAGAGAATAGACATTTATATGCTATATTTGTAATTATGCAAATAATATATTTAATTAATATGATGCTTAGGAAGTGATAAACATGAACACATCCATTAAAGTTCCTACAGAAATGAAACTTGCTTAATTGAACTTTGGTTTTCCAAGAGTTCTAGTTTGAACAATATGAGATTGTCATTTTTGCAGATTAAAAATATGGTTAAATGTTGGCATTTGTGGTTTAACACAGCATTTGGTACGTGTGCATGCATGTGGGCTCAGTCACTTCAGTCATGTCTGACTCTTTGTGACCCTATGGATGGTAGCCCGCCAGGCTCCTCTGTCCATGCGATTCTCCAGGCAAGAATACTGGAGTGGGTTGCCGTGCCCTTCAGGAGCACTTGGTATACACTTTGGGAAATACCATTTTAAGAGTGAAAATATAATGTTGACTCTGAGGTATTTTTGTGAATGAGTTTCTACTAGGTCTTTAAAACTCTATGGGAAGGGAAAATTGCAAGATATAAACACGTTGCTTGGCATTATTTAGAAAGACTTGGCTTGAATTGTGATGCTGAAAATTTGGGTTTGTAGCTTGACCTCTGGGGCTTCCCCAGTTGCTCAGTGGTAAATAATCCACCTACAACGCAGGAGCCGCAGGAGACGCTGGTTCGGTCCTTGGGTCGGAAATATCCCCTGGAGCTGGAAATGGCAACCCACTCCAGTATTCTTGCCTGGAGAATCGCATGGACAGAGGAGCCTGGCGGGCTACCATCCATAGGGTCACAAAGAGTCAGACATGACTGAAGTGACTGAGCCCACATGCATGCACACGTACCAAATGCTGTGTTAAACCACAAATGCCAACATTTAACCATATTTTTAATCTGCAAAAATGACAAAGTGACTAAAGCGATTTAGCACAGCACACAGCCCGGCGCACTTTCCCTTTCGCTTAGATCTGCTCTCCACCATGTCTCAAGCTTCTTGATCCTAGTGGTGGACATGCATGGACATGCATGGTGCCATCCAGCTGGTTCTTCCAGTGAGAGCTCGGGCAGGAGACGAGAGGTACAGGGAGGAGACTGGTGTCAGACTGTGATATATGTCCCTCTCAGATTCCCTGTCAGCACTCACTGTTCTTCTCAAGAAGCTATATCCATACAGTTCCTTTCCAGGTTTCTATACACCCAGTAACTACACTTCTACTTGGGCTTCTCCAAATCCAACATTTGTAAGGAAACCTTCTCAAATAATCCCCTGGAATGTGTCATATCTTTCATTTTGGATTTTCAATGATAGAGTTCCCAAGGGAACATTGTCAAGCCCATGAAACTGACATCCTCACGTCCCAGGAACCCCCTTCAGCATCAGGCTGGGATGTCTGGGCAACCTCCCTGAACCCATGACCAAACATACCACTTTCCACTCATGCGGTTTCTGAGTCATCTTTTCCCCACTGGGGAATCCAACTATAAAACTAAATCAGGCTGGAGCCTTTCTAAAACAAATGCTTGAATCCCCTTGAAAAATGTTAAAGAGTCTATCCCTCGAGCCCAAGAAACCTTGCTGCTCTTCTGTAGGTAGAAGCTGGGAAAAGCCCATTTATTTGTCTTAATAATCCTGAAACATAAAAAGAAGAGGTACTTTATATGTAAGTTAGATAATGCTGCCATTCCTAAGTCAAGCTAATGTTAGACTGTGAAGTATTGGCACTGATCTGTGATTTCACAGGGGTTTCCCTGGTAGCTCAGGTGGTAAAGAATCTGCCTGCAGTGTGGGAAGCCCAGGTTTGATCCCTGGGTTGGGAAGATCCCCTGGAGAAGGGCATGGCTATCCACTCTACTGTTCTTGCCTGGAGAACTCCATGGACAAAGGAGCCTGGTGGGCTATAGTCCATGGGTCACAAAGAGTCGGACATGACTGAGCAACTAACAGTTTCAGTTTTATGATTTCAAAATAAAATTAAAAAAATAATAGAACTTAAATATTTTCTTGAAATAATTGATACTTCAAGTATGACCTTTGTTGCAAAGCAACAATGACATTTATTCAGTAGTATTAAATTAGTTTTCTTGGTAAACCATTTTAACTTGATAGTTTGCCAATACTATGTAAACTCTGCACTGTAGGTGTAACTTAATCATGGAAGGGAGACGCTTATTTGAATAGTTTTCTTAGGCATTTGAATTATCAGATTTTCTTCAATAAACTTAGGAGAATTTAGCATCATTGTGGTTCTACTCCTCAATCACAGAATCCCACACCTGATTGGAGCTTTTTAATTTTGACTGTTGCTCTGTTATTAAAACACCCTCTTCAGCTGCCTTCCGTATCCCCCTCTTCCTGGTCCTCCTCCTTCCAGCGGCCACTCCATTAGCTCTCATCGTTCCTTCCCCAAGCTGTGAAGGCTGGATGCCGCAAGGACCATCCTCGCGTCTCTTTCTCCTCCGTCAGGAGTCTCCTTGGGCTTCCTCAGCCAGCCTCCTGAACCCTTTCCGGGTCCTCATCTGCCAGTCTGGGGTCTCCCTCCGGTTTCACGTGGAGACAGAAACAGGCGACTTAGCACGTGAAACGTGACCACATTCCAGGTCTCTCCACTCCCAGACCTGGTTTTCTCCAAGCCTTTCCCATCTCGGTGAATGGTAGCTCCATTCTGAGAGTGTCTCGTGAGAGAGCCTTTGAAGTCATTTTTCACAAACCCCTTCATCTTCTGCCTCACATATACTCCAGCATCACCTTCAGTGGGGCCTATATTGAAAGTCCCAGATCCAGCCAGTCCTCTCCACCTGCACGCATGCCCCCTTGGGTCTCCACAGCTTACAGATGGGCTGCTTCTCTCCACTCTTGGATGAGTGTTTCCTGATCAAAGGAGCAGGATGGGTCTTTAAAAAAAAAATACCAGCTTCTTTATTGATTTGACTGCATTGGGTCTTAGTTGTGAGACGGGGGATCTTCGTTGCGTCACGTGGAGTCTTTCGTTGTGGCACATGGACTCTGGTTGTGGCGTGCAGGTTCAGTAGTTACGGCATGCGGGCTTAGTTACCCCATGGCTTGTGGAATCTTAGTTCCCAGGCCAGGAGTCGAACCTGTGCCCCCTGAATTACAAGGTGGATTCTTAATCATTGGACCACCAGGGAAGTCCCAGGGTGGGTCTTAATGAGGCAACTTGCTTCTGGCCGGAACTCTCCACTGTCTTCCCATCTCAGCCAGAGAGAGTTCTGGTTCTCCCTCTTGCCAGATATAACAGCTTTCAAAACTTGTATGCAAACTTCTGCAAAAACCTATTTTACATTTTAGTTTTTAATCCACAATCACTGCCCGCCAACCCTGTCAACCTCCTGTGACATCCACGCCAGCAGAAGGCCAGTCCTGCTTGGTAGGTACATGTTTGGTATATGTCCATTTTACATCATTGTAAATGGACATATCTGTTATTAGACAGATCTACTAACATGTATGCATCTTTGTTGACCTTTTAAGCTTTATCATTCTTTATACATATGTCTTTACCTAATGTTTTCCTCTATGCTTGCCTTTGTCTTTGCTTGCTCAATTAATCCACACATAGACAGACTATATTTTAAGGCCTCTTAATCAGAATTAATCACATTGTCACTTGCAGTCCCCAAATTCAATGCTCATATTTCTGATACAGTGTGTGCCCCATCGTGTGTAAGCATCTTATTTGCAATCTAAAAGACTAAGGTTGGGCTTCCCTGGTGGCTCAGATGGTAAAGGATCTGCCTGCAATGCAGGAGACCCAGTTTCAATCCCTGAGTTGGGAAGATTCTCTGGAGAAGGGAATGACTTGCCTGAAGAATTCCATGGACAGAGGAGCCTAGTGAACTACAGTCCATAGGTCACAAAGAGTCAGACACAACGGAGACTATTGCCTGGGCTGAATGATGGCAGAATGTCTAGAATATGATATATAGTCAGTGGCTACAAAGTATTTTCTAACTGAATATACTTGAAAAATTTCCAGTGATGCAAATCTTAAAAATACTAGGATGATTTTGATTGTGTGACAAGGACCACATCATCTACTGATCTTCTGAAAAGGTTGTGTTTTATTATTGACATCAGCTTCATTCAAAGATATTACTAGAAAAACCTTTAATAATAAATATTTGAATGCTAATTTTAATGATAAAGATTCTTCCACTCCTGAATTAGCTTCTATCCCTATGTTAGTAGTTAAGATAAATGGTCCTTATATGATACCTGTTATTAGTAGAAGTGGTCAGGATAGACTGTGTTTTCACTGCTAAAAAATACATCAGACAGATCTGATAACATGTATGCATCTTTGTTGACCTTTTCAGTTTTATAATTCTTTATACATTTATCTTTACCTAATATTTTGATACCAGGTAAAAACCAAGCAGACCATTCTCATTTTAAAAAGATTAATACCCATTTTAATTTAAGTGAACATAGTTTAATCTATCATTTGTTAAATTTCCTTATTTTATTTTATAAAAATAATCATTCTTCCCAGCGTTAAGGCAACCTTGGGGGAAGAACGACTGGTTATTAGTGGTGACCCTCAGCCGCAGTGCTGGGCGTCCATATGCAGGTCCAGCGGGCCGCTGACAGAGCAGCCGCACACCACGCCTTCCTTGCATGCACTTTCCCTCCCCTAGAAAGGAGAACTACCAGTGCTCACAAGATATTCAAAGCCCACTCACGGTCCATTGTCCTGCCAGCTCCACACAGCATGTAAAACATGAGGACAAGAACTGACGAGTGCAATTATGTTAACTGTAATCAGCCTAACACTTTTCATTAAAGCTTAATTACCATTTAATCATGCATAAAATGCAAGAAAATGGAGTTCAGTTCACAGGACTGACCTTTACTCCGGGGGTTAAATAAATGTGGGCTGAGCCTCCTGCGGTCAGACTTCTCGGCCCTCCCACCCGAGGGAAGACGGGCTCCAGGGTGATCTCGCTCCCTCGGAGCCCCAAGATGGATTTCCCACAAATATCGGCTGTAACTGCACGACATTCCTCCCTAATTTACTTTATTGAAGGATAATTTAATAGGTACATTTTCATTAAAAAAAATAATTTGTTGTTTATAGCAAGAGAGCCCCTTGGGGCTGCCAGTTGCCGAGCAGAGTAGGATTGTTTTATAGGAACGAGTCAGTCATAAACCCTGGGCTCCTACGCCAAGTTTCAACCTGGGGACAGTCCACGGCAGGTGCCATCAGATGGCCACCCTCTCTGCTTTCTCGGGACTCTGCTCATGGTGTCGGTGGAAAGGTGGCCACACATTCTTGTCATCAGCTACCTGCACGCATAGATTTTAGATGAGGCCAAAGAGCTTTGTCCACCTTTGATACCAGGCCTAGCTCATGTTCTACCTCTGTAGAACAGTTGTGTATTGAATTACTGAGACTAAGATGCTGGCTTAACTGAAATTCTAAATTCTGGATTCCACACAGTGTTGGGGTTTTAGCTGTGGTTGGTGGTGGTTTAGTGGCTAAGTCATGTCCAACTCCCTAAGGCCCCAGCCTGCCAGGCTTTTTGTCCATGGGCTTTCCCAGCCAAGAATATTGGAGTGGTTTGCCATTTCCTTCTTCAGGGGACCTTTGCAAACCAGGGATCAAAACTGGGTCTCCTACATTGTAGACAGATTCTTTACCATCTAAGCCATCAGGGAAGCCCTTTTAGCTGTGGTTAGTTTTGTCAAATGCCAACAAGATTGATAGCAAGAGGAACAGAGAGAAACAGGACACCTGAATGACACTTCTCCTATTCTTGGGGGAATGTCTTTTTCCCCTGTCCAGTTTTATTGAAATATAATTGACTTATTGCATATAGTCAGATTCTACCATCTGAAAAATAACGCAGACTAGTGAATACTTCAAAAAAGTGAAAACATCCAGCTGGGCTGGTGATCTGTTTCACCCTTGATAATATACATATTTCAATGCTGTTCTCTCAAAACATCCCACCCTTGCCTTATCCCACAGAGTCCAAAAGTGATGCATGAGACAAGTGCTTGGGCCTGGTGCACTGGGAAGACCCAGAGGGATGGGGTGGGGAGGGAGGTGGGAGGGGGGATCGGGATGGGGAACACATGTAAATCCATGGCTGATTCATGTCAGTGTATGGCAAAAACCACTACAATATTGTAAAGCAATTAGCCTCCAACTAATAAAAATAAATGGAAAAAAAAAAACAAAATGCAAAACATAAACAGACTCACAGAGAGAGAGAACAAGTTAGTGGTTACCAGTAGGTAGATGCAAGATAGGGGCATAGGATTAAGAGGTACAGACTATTATATATAAAATAGATAAGTCACAAAGTCATACTGTATACCAAAGTATAGTCATTGTTTTGTAATAATGTTAACTCAAGTATAATCTATGAAAATATCGAATTGCTGTGTTGTATGACCAAAACTAATATTGTAAATCAACTATACCTCGATTTTAAAAAATAATAAAAATAATTGGCACATAGCATTGTGTAAGTTTAAGGTGTACAATATATTGATTTGATACATTTATGGACTGAACAGAATGATCACCACTGTAGCTTTTGTTCACCTCACATCGCTTATCGTTGCTTTTTGGTGGTGGGAACAGTGAAGGGCTACTCTCTGAGCAACCTGCAGATAAACTGTGCAGTGTAACCACCTACAGCCATCTTGCTGTGCAGTGGACCCCAGCACTTACTCATCGATAGCTAGAGATCTGTGCCCTTTGACCAGCATCTCCCCATCCCCGCCCGCCCCACCACCAGCCCCTGGGAATCACCATTCTGCTCTCTGACTCTATGAATTCAGCCTTTTCAGATTCCACCTATGTGATATCATACAATATTTGTCTTTCTCCTTCTGACATCTCACTTAGCACACTGCCCTCAAGGTCCATCCATGTTGTGGCAAACGACAGGATCCCTTCTTTTTCATGGGTGAATAATAGTCCTGTGTGTGTGTGTGCGCATGCGTGCGCACGTGTACACACATGTGTGTCTCCCACATCTTCTTTCTCCATTCACCTATCGATGAACACAACACGTAGGTGGTTTCCTCGCCTCGGCTATTATAATGGTGCTGCAGTGACCGTGGGGTGCATGTTATCTCTCTGAGATCCTGTTTTCATTCCCTTTGATATGCATGTAGCTGTGGGATTGCTCAGTCATGTGGTAGCTTCATTTTTAGTGTTTTCAGTAACCTCCACACTCTTTTTCATAGTGACTGCACCAGTTAACATTCCCACCAACAACGCACAAAGGGTTTTTCCTTGAGGATGAGTCTAATACTTACTGTGAGAGAGAGAACAGCCCTTTTCCATACTACCAGCCAGAGCATCACCTGCACCTACCTTTCTGCTAATCTAAATCCTACTCACACTGAAGTCTTGTAAACCATTTCTCAGACAGCAGCGATTTCTGTGCGGAGTCCCGGCATGATCCCCCTGGACCTGAGATGTAACTGCATCAATACATGATGCTTTAGGCAGGGTTACGCTTTCTTGCCTTAATGAGAAGGAAGTGCTGCTAAATTTTAGAGACTGAATTATCACAACATCATTCCGAAATAAGCTGAGTCAGTGAGGACAGTATAGAAAATGAGTCACTGTGACAAATATTGCGATTAAGCATCTGACCACACTGTCCAGGATAGAGGTCACCCTTAGCTTCATAATGTGTGTGATCACATTGGTGTAATAGCTAGGAATTAATGAACTAACCACTCATTCATTCATTTGTGTGCTCTTTTAATTATACACTGTCAACTAAAAAAATTTAGTCACAACGTGAAAGTAGAGTGTTATTTTATTGCGTGAGAATGTTTAGGACTCCAGCCCAGAAGACAGCATCTCAGTAACTCTGAGGAAACTGCTCCAAGGAGGTGGGCAGGAGAGTCAGGCTATATACAAGTCTGCAACAAAAGGAGCAGGCAGTCTCAATATCAAAGATTGGGTAGCAAGTTAAGGAATTTAGCGTCCTATGCATGAGAAGATATAAGCCTCTGGGCTGCCTGAATGCATTCCTTTCGTGTGCACCTCAGCTATCTGGGGCCAATCTGGTTTCCTTGTTCACACCTCTCCCTGCATTCCCCCAGCTCCTTGGCAATCGCCATGGAGGGTGACAGCTTACCCTGGATCTCCATTTGGGGAGCCTTATTCACATCTGGAGGCCAGAAATCACCAATGGTGGTGGCATCTCTTGTTTATTGATATGGCAGAAGACCCTTGCATTTCACAACACCAGCCAGTACTGAACCCCTTCCTGCTGCCCTCCTGATGCGTGGGTGTGGAGGATCGGGGCTGAGAGGCAGACGTTACCTGGTCTTCATAAGAGACATGGGAGAGGCAGGTGGGCTTCACCCCCCCTGAAGCTTAGGCTGTTCACCCAGACTCTCTCCTGTTCACCCAGACTCTCTCCTGGTCTCTGTGGCTCCTTGGGACAGTCCGCCTGGCACCCCACCCGCCTGGGTGGGGCTCTGCTCTGCTGTGGCTCACAGAGACAACCTCTGCTGTCCTTGGGCGACCACCCACCTCCGAGGCCCTCAGCTCCTGTCTCACACCCTGTGATCTCCACTCCATCCACCCATCCCTCTCAGGAATGCATCCAGATTTAGCAAAGCTGTTAGAGTGGAAAGGGAAAAAAATATGTATACGTATATACTCTCAAACACACACACACACACACACATCATCTTAAGTACTATGAGGCTCATTTAAACTATAGTAAGCTGAGTACCCTTCTAATGGCTAATGGCAGAAACCAAAGAGGAACTAAAGAACCTCTTGATGAGGCAAACTTCAGGAGATGGTGAGGGACGGGGAAGCCTGGGTGCTGAAGTCCATGGGTTGCAGAGTCTGACACGACAGGGCAACTGAACAACAGCAAGCTGCATAATCCTGTATCTTGATGAGGGTGAAGCAGGAGGGTGAAAAAGCCAGCTTAAAACTAAACATTAAAAAAAAAAGAACGAAGATCATAGCATCTGGCTCTTACTTCATGGCAAACAGGGGAAAAAGGTGGAAGTAGTGACAGATTTCCTCTCCTTGGGCTCCAAAATCACTGCGGACGGTGACTACAGTCATGAAATCAGAGGACAGTTGCTTCTTAGCAGGAAAGTGATGACAAACCTGGACAGTGTGCTGAAAAGCAGAGACATCACTCTGCCGGCAAAGGTCCGTATAGTTAAGGCTACGGTCTTCCCATGGTCATGTACAGTTGTGAGAGCTGGATGTAAAGAAGGCAAAGTGCCAAAGAAGTAATGCCTTCAAACTGTGGTGCTGGAGAAGACTCCTGAGAGTTCCTTGGACAGCAAAGAGATCAAAATAGTCAGTCTTAAGGGATATCAACTCTGAATACTCATTGGAAGGACTGTTGCTGAAACTGAAGCTCCACTATTTCAGTCATCTGATGTGAACAGCTGACTCATAAGAAAAGGCCCTGATGCTGGAAAAGATTGAAGGCAGAAGGAGAAGAGGGCATCAGAGGATGAGATGGTTGGATGGCATCACCAATGCAATGGACATGAACTTGGGCAAACTCTGGGAGATGGTGAGGGACGGGGAAGCCTGGTGTGCTGAAGTCCACGGGTTGCAGAGTCGGACATGACTGGGTGACTGAAAAACAGCAACAAGCTGTGCAATCCTTTATCAGAAAACTCTCAAAGGTGTACACACATGTGCACACACATGTGTTATCATATAAGCTTTAGAATAGGCATCACAGAGGCACTGTCTTCTACCCTTTAAAGATACCATGACTTAGGGCTAAGCCCTATCTATACAGCTCTGTAAAGAAGCATGTGCATGATTTTCATGTGAATTAGGTGAAAGTAAGACATCATACTCTTTTTACTGCCCACAGTGTTGATGAGGGCTGCTCTCAATAGTAAGGAACACAAAAGCACTTTGATTTATCAATTTTCCCCAATATAAGGGATTGCTATTATTTATTCTCAGTTCTAGAGGCATATTGACTCAGGGGAAGCATATGTGATAAATGAGATGGTCTGCAGTTCTCAGATTAGATCTCCCCTCTCTCTCGCCTCCTGTTTCACACCACTCAATTCACACTGACAAAAACAAGATCCTCCTGATACTTGCTTGGCAGGAAGGCGTGGAGATAGTGAAGCTGTGATTTGGAAACAGGAAGAGACAGTAAACAAGTGAATAACACTTGATCACCCTAATGAGATAATACCAGATCTTTGCATTGCTGCAGCCAACGGAGATTTCTATAACATACTGAAGTTGTTAACCATGTACTTGTTATCAGTAAAGAATTTGCAGAGTGTCTAATGAAAAATATGATACTCATCTTTTTCTCTCCTCAAGTCCATCTTATGTACACAGATTTTTTTTTTTCATACCTCTGAGAACTGAGAATCAATTTAACGGTGGTGACTAATGTGATAGATGTTTAGAAATGAATCTTTGGAGGATGAGGGTTGAAGGTTTTAATTTGATTGTGACTAGATATAAAGAAACTAAAATCTCTTTGAATAACTGAATGAGGGAATCTTTGTTGTTATGAGGATGCAAAACATAGGATTTTATAGTATGTTCAAAATTTGCATGTTTGTGTTACTAATAGATGTAATTTTTTTTTAATAACTAAAGGCTAAAGTATTTTTAAATCTGCAGGAACAGACATACTTGGCTTTCCATACATGGTATATTTGACATGATGAAAGGAGATATGTTCATTAGTAATTTTTTCAGGGCACTTACAATTCCTTACAAAGGAGGGACTAGCGTAGTCCTCAGTGCAGTCTTTGGAGCTTAACTGACAACCGATTCAAATCCTGTGGTGAACACTAGTAACCTGTTATACTTTTATATGTTTCAGAAATTTTCTGAGTGCATTCTTTTACATACATGGTCTAATGTTTAACAACAGTGTGGCATGCAGAACTAAAAAATATAGTTTTATAACTAGCAACTAAATATTAAAGCATTTATTTGCAAGAAAAAGAAACATTATTTGACTTACAGATATCACCTAAATTGGACGTTTATTATGTACCACTAATGTTCTAATTCCAATAAATGATTATGAGGATCTTTGAGATCACTTTAAAAGCTAGTTTAAAACATTGAAAACAAGTTAATTAAAAAATTGTTATTGTGCAGTCACCCAGTTGTGTCCAACACTTTGCAACCCCATGGACTGTAGCACGCTAGGTCTCCCGTCCCTCACCATCTCCCGAAGTTTGCCCAAGTTCATGTCCATTGCATCAGTGATGCCGTCCAGCCATCTCATCCTCTGATGCCCTCTTCTTCTGCCCTCAATCTTTCCCAGCATCAGGGTCTTTTCCAACGAGTCAGCTGTTCACATCAGATGACCAAATAGTGGGGCTTCAGTTTCAGCAACAGTTCTTCCAACGAGTATTCAGAGTTGATTTCCCTTAAGACTGACTGTTTTGATCTCTTTGCTGTCCAAGGAATTCTCAGGAGTCTTCTCCAGAACTACAGGGCAAAGGCATCAATTCTTTGGTGCTCTGCCTTCTTTATAGGCCAGCTCTTACAACTGTACATGACCACTGGGAAGACAGTAGCCTTAACTATGTGGACCTTTGTCAGCACAGTGATGTCTCTCTTTTCAAAACACTGTCTAGGTTTTTCACAGCTTTCCTGCCGAGAAGCAGTCGTCTTCTGCTTCCGTGGCTGCGGTCACCATCTTTAACTGTCTTCCTTCATCTTCATCAAGAGGCTCTTTGCTTTCTGCCGTCAGAGTGGTATCATCCACATATCTGACGTTGTTGATGTTTCTCCCGCCTGTCTTGATTCCAACGTGTCGCTCATCCAGCCTGGCCTTTCTCATGATGTGTTCAATGTGTAGGTTAAATAAATGGGCAGCCCTGTCATACTCCTTTCTCAATCCTGCACCAATCAGTTGTTCCATATAGGGGTCGAACTGTTGCTTCCATACATGACTACTGGAAAAACCATAGCTTTGACTAGATGGACCTTTGTCCACAAAGTATTGTCTCTGCTTTTTAATATGCTGTCTAGGTTGGTCATAGCTTTTCTTCCAAGGAGCAAGTGTCCTTTGATTTCATGGCTGCAGTCAGCATATGCAGTGATTTTGGAGCCCAAGAAAATAAAGTCTCTTACTGTTTCCATTGTTTCCTCATCTATTTGCCATGCAGTGATCAGACCAGATGCCATGATCTTAGTTTTTTGAATGTTGAGTTTTAAGCCAGCTTTTTCACTTTCATCTTTGGCTACAAAGAATGTGATCAATTTTGTCTCAGTATTGACCATTTGGTGATGTCCATGTGTAAAGTCATCTCTTGTGTTGTTGAAAAAGGGTGCTTGCTATGACCAGTGATCCCTTCACAGATCACTGCCTTGTTGTCGTGATGGGGCTTGCATAATTAAAAAATAGCCAATGTCATAATATAAACATAGTAGACTCAGACCCTACTATAAGCAGCAGAAATGGTACAAGGTCAACTGTTACAAGAAAGTAAGTGACTTCTGAATTTGAAAATGAAAATCTGTAGTGTAGGGGGATTTATCATCTAGTTTAATAGCTGCAATATAAATAGCTCTTGGATTATTATATTTTGATTTAATTAGCATGAAATATGGGACTCGGGCTTTTTTGCTTTAATGGAATTCACATTATGCATTGTGGAAAATCAAAGTGATTGATTTATTTCTGTTGCATGTTGAAGTTTTGTGTTTTATTTTTTAATTGTAGGATTCAATTTACACTTAGGTTTGATAGTCTACTTTAATGACATATTTTCATAGCTATTAAGTGCTTATTCAGTACAAAGACCATGAAAGCAAATGTTCCACTTTTGAAACATTGTTACAGAGGACATTTGAGTAGAAGATCATAAAAGGTATTTAATGCTTTCTTATAATAATATCACCCTTTCTGTCAAGTGTTTTAATGCCTATGCTTTCACTGACAAAGTAAAATCCTTCATGCATTCTGAGGTTTCAAGGTACCTATCTGAAGAATCAGTTCAGTTCAGTCGCTCAGTCATGTCTGACTCTTTGCGACCCCATGGACTACAGCATGCCAGGCTTCACTGTCCATCACCAACTCTCAGAGCTTGATCAAACTCATGTTCATTGAATCGGTGATGCCATCTGAAGCATCTTGGCCTTAAATTTGTTTTCCTTCCCTGTGGCTCACAGTAATAGCATTAATGAAGCCTTGCAGTAAATTGTAATTGTGTTAACTTGAAAGGACTTTTGCTTGATTTAGTGTATATATATATATATATATATATATTGTGTGTATTATATATATACACATTATATATATATGTGTGTGTGTATATATATATATATATACACATTTTATATATATATATATATATATGTATATATATATACATTAACTCTGAGATAGTCATTATCCCCAGGAATTGGTTAACCTGACGATATATAGTCTGCAGCTTGAGATTTGCCAATATCTACCCATAATTTCACAATCCTGAAGCCCACGTTGCTTTCTGTCATGAAGAAGTATGCAGAAATACACAATTCCTGTATTGAATCCTAATGCTTCATCCCTTCAAGTTTTGAAATTAAACATGAGTATATACCTACATGGAACTTCCTTGGTGGCTCAGTGGGTAAAGAATCCGCTTGCAATGTGGGAGACCCAGGTTCAATCCCTGGGTTGGGAACCCCTGGAGGCAGGCGTGGCAACCCACTCCAGTATTCTTGCCTGGAAAATCCCATGGGCAGAGGATCCTGGTGGGCTACAGTCCATGGGGTTGCAAAGAGTCAGCCATGACTGAGCAGCTAATCACATACACATATATACCTACACAAAAATAATTTTAAATATAAAATGATTTGTATTCATTTTATATAACTCAAGTAAATACTACAATTCAGGCATATACATGTGCATGTGTGTGTATATATACATATACAAAAAAGCTTATATATATATATAAATCTTTTTTTTTTCTTTTCTTCACTGGGTGTTTATTGCAGCACATGGTCTTTTCTCTTGTTGCAGCATACAGGCTCTCTAGTTGTGGCCCACAGGCTCTAGAGCATTTGGGCTTAGTTGCCCTGTGGCATGTGGAGTCTTAGTTCCCTGACCAGGGATTGAACCCATGCTCCCTGCATTGGAAGGCAAATTCTTAACCACTGGACCACCAAGGAAGTCCCTATATAAATTTTTTAATTAAACTTTTTCTTTAAAAGTACTTGTAAATTCTCATGCCCATGTAAGAAGTAAAACAGATCCTGTGGGCCCTTAGGAAGTTCCTCCCAAGCGGTAACATCCTGCAAAACTAGTGCACACATCACAGCCAGGCTGTCAACAATGGCCAGTCAACAGGCAGAACATCTATCGCCAAAAGGTTCCTCATGATGTCCTTTCAGCCACACTCATTGCCCTCCTAATGCCTACCTGCAACCTCTAACATGCGCTCCATTCCCATAACTCTGCCGTTCCCAGAACATCATATGAAAGGAGTCGTGTAGGATGTAATCTCTCAGGACTGACTTTTTCTCTCAGTTTAGTGCTGAGGAGATTCACTGGGGCTGTAGCGTTTGCCCTGGGTTCATCCCTTTATGTGGCTGAGTAATATTGTATCGACTGGACGTACCAGCTTGTTTAATCATTCACTCACTGAAGGACATTTAGCTTGTTTCTATCTTGGGACCATTATGAATGGAGCTGCCATAAATATTCATGTACAAGTTTTTGTGTGAACCTAAGTTTTCATTTATCCAGGATAAATGTACAGAAGTGTAATTTCTGGACTGAATGGCAATGGAATGTTTAGGTTTTAATGGCCAAATGATTTTCCAGAGGGCCTGTACCATTTTACATTTCTACCAACAATGCATAAGCAACTCCTTTTCTCTGTATTCTCACCAGTATTTGATATTGTTTGCTTATATGCTATAATTAACTGCACTAATAGGTGTGTAGTGATATCTCTTTGCAATTCCCAAATAGCCGGTGATCTTGAACATTTTATTACATATTTATTTGCTATGTGTACATTCTTTTCAGTGACATGTATTTTCATGTCTTTTGTTCATTTTCTTGTTGAATATTTTCATGTTTTTCTTTTATTTTTATTTTTTGCATCTTCAGAATTCTTGATATATTTTAGATACTAGTCTTTTGTCAGATATGTAGATTTTAAACTGCTTTTCTTGGTCTTCATATTGTCTATCCATCTTCTTAACTAAGTCTTTTTGGGGAGAAAAAGTTTTTAATTTTGAAGTTTAGTTTATTAATTTTTGCTTTTATAGATCATGTTGTTGTTGCCATGTCCTTGCGTAGCCCTAAATCCTCAAGATTTTTCTCCTAGACATTTTTCTGAAAGTTTTGTGGCTTTACATTCTGTATTTAAAGCTGTGATCAACCATGAATTACCTTCTGTGGAAGATGTGAGGCTTGCATCAAGGCTGGCTATTTCCCCAGTGCTATGTGTTACTTTTGAAATCCAGGGGGAGGGATTTGTGAAATGCACATCCATCACTTTGAGCAGCCGTCACTTCTGTTCTTGACCTTGGAAGATCTTAGAAAACTCTGTGTCTCCAGTTCCTGAAGCACTTTGATGTTGTCAGGAGGGAGAGGAGGAATGTAGACCAAATTAGTGGACCTTGGTAGAATTTGGACCCACCTTCTTTCTTTAATGTAGAACCTGGGATTGAGTGGAAACACTGCATTGGATGAATTGAGGTTCCTCTTTGCTGTGTGTTTTCCAAACCTTTCCCAGCTGCTGAAGCACTAATGCACAGTTGATGGAGTTCTGGTTGCCAGCTCATGTTTATCCTGTCAAACACACTCAGTGACGCTCCAGAAGGAGATTTCCCTTTTCAGTGCTATGATGTAACCCAGAAGCAACTTTTCAGAGAAAACGGCAACCTGACACTTGCACAAATAATTAATTCAACTTTCTTAATCCAAGAAGAGGCGATCTTAACACGCAGGTTAAGATCTGAAGATTAGAATGTGTCTGCATCTGATAAGAAGCGCACTGGTGTCACTGTGCTTTTCCGTGTACGTGCTGAGCTTTCTCTCTGGTACTTTATGAAAGGGTATTTAAGGTAATAAATGTACACAAAGCAAATTTTGCTTCTGTGAATGAATAACCAGTCAGTAAATATACTTTTAAGTGATGTTTAAAATTCTTTTTTTAAAAAGCAAGAGGACTTGACACATTTAATAGGACATGGTCCAAATGCTCAATTTTTTTAGTTAGGGTAGAAAGAGAACACAACTTTGCACATTATTTTTGAAGGCATATATTCTATACAGTCTCCCGTGTCAAAAATGACTTTAACCAATTGGGAATAAATTTGAGTCCACTGTATTTCTCATGATTCAGTGGTTCTACATCATCATTGCCGCCTTGTACAAACGAAACATCAGGTCCCTGGCTTTTATGCTAAGTGAAGCACAGGTTCGGGTCACTCAAGCCTATTGGAGTAGTTCTAGATTCAGGGGGCAAGGAGTGGAGACATCTCTTAGATCCCACTAGGCTTGTGGAAGATTCTATATGACTTGAAATATTCTAGAGAGCCCCTGCCTGGGGAAATTGAAAAACACAATATGCACCCCTCAGGAATAGTATCTTCTTCTTCTCAGGTGATAGGAGGATAAGACTGATGAAATTAAAAATATTGTTTCCCTTTTTATGGAAAAAAAATTGGAAAGATTCAGTCATTAAAATCCTGTTTGAAGAAAAAAAATATTTAAGACAAAATTGAGTGAAAGAAACATATGGCACATAAAAGAATACAGTCATGAAAAGGAAATGAGTGCATGTCACATCCATGACTCTGTGACCCTGAAGGTGGAAAAGCAATTTCTGACCCTAAAGAAGTATCATTGGTTGTTGGCTCCCATATTAATCTCCAAATAAGCTTTATTGTCATTACCAGAAAGCATTTTTCCACAATGCGTAACTAGGGGAAATAAAATGGTGTTTATTTAAAAAAATCCAGCCAACATATTCCCCAGTGCCTTGTTTTAAACTGTTTGTTTTTTCCTCATGTCATCTCATTGTTTTTTGTTTTCTAATCCAATCTGGAGTACCCTAGGAAGTTTTTATTTTTATTTTGTAATTCTAAAAGGGAAGAATAAGAGTTTGGGGTTCAATTCAGCTAAGCCTTCATGATTCATTTATTGGAAATCTCAGTTTTTAAAGATATGCAAGCCATTGAAGACCTCCCCACTAACTCCATGTGTAGAACCATTTTACTACAATTCAGATCTTCATGTAATTGGCATAAGTTTAGCTAATTATGTAGATGCTGCATTTCTGTTTTTTCATACTTTTTGTTGATTTTCTGGTTGATTATATAGGTGCTATAGTTCATACAATATGAACTACATGAGTACATAAATTTTTAATGCCATGCTCTATTATCATATTTATTATAGATATTCCAAGTGAGAATTTGCTTTAGAAGTAGAAAACTCTTTCAAAACTGAATTAAATTTCATCGCATTCAAGGACATATAACCCTTAGTGCAAGCCACTCTTTTGTATACTGATATTCTGTGGATCTTTATTTGGGAGGATTTGAAGAGGTCTATGGAGAAAACGTGCTCTATAATTACATTTATTTAGAATGCACTGTATTAAATGACTTTTTTAAGTTTCTTTGTTCTCTGAGCCTTTAATCCCTGATGTACAATGGAGACCTACAAGAGGGAGTTGGAGGATGTGGTATTTGCTAGTCTTATTAGACCAGACACCTATTAATAACCTACAGAAAAGTGTTCTGCAGAACACTTGTCTTGCAAACTCATGTGTCTTTTGAAATTCTTCTTATGTACAAAATCTGTGCATCTTTGTGTAAAGCTTCTTTACCGAATAATGTACTTTTGCTTTTAATGAATATTGAATAAAAATTTGAAAAGAGAAGTAATAAAACCATATCTCTTTAAAAAAATTACAATGAGACTCATCGATGATCTCCTTGGCTTTTTTCCTAAAGATTTATTTTTAAATTATTTTAGTACTATGTACTTATTTATCACAGAAGTGTTACTACGGATATTTACTAAGAGCTGTTGTTGCCAAGTCATGTCTTGGCATGTCAGCCAAGTCATGTCTGACTCTTTGCAACCCCATGGACTGCAGCACACCAGGCTTCCCTGTACTTCACTATCTCCTAGGGTTTGCTCAAAACTCATGTCCATTGAGTCGGTGATGCCATCCAACCATCTCAACCTCTGTTGACCCTTCTCCTCCTGCCCTCAATCTTCTCCGTCATCAGGGTCTTTTTCAGTGAGTCAGCTCTTCACATCAGGTGGCCAAAGTATTGGAGCTTCAGCTTCAGCACCAGTCCTTCCAATGAATATTCAGGGTTGATTTCCTTTAGGATTGACTGGTTTGATCTTTTTGCTTAATACACAATTAGCTTTTAATACTAAGTATTTATTTTTAAATTATTTTGATGCTATATTAAATTATTTCTCACTTGGAAATAAGTATGTAATCATCCATGTGACCACTTGCTTGAGTAAAGAATGAAGTTTCTTTCGGAGAGATGAAATTCAGTCCAATGGGCAATTCAGTCCAATTGCAAATGTACAACAGGATTTGCTTATAGTTTTTTCCTGAAGCCCAGAGAAATCTCAACAACAATAGAGCACAGTTAGATCTTAGATTCTTTAGTTACTCAAATAGTAAACTCAAGATTGATCACTTGTAAAATACTAGTTCCATGGAAGCAGATTGTGTTGCCTAGGTGATGGCCACAATGGGCTCTGATTCCAGTGCTTGAATTCTCTAATTGCTGTTCTCTATTGTAAAAAGTTGTGGGTTATGGGTGTGACACTCCTGCCATCCTAACTAGAAGCTTTGTGTCCTCAGGTCCATTCTGCATTCCGCTGCTGAACTGGTCTTCTTTCAGGGAAATGTGCTTGCTTTCTGCCTTGCCTGCTGATCTTTGCAGCTGATGAGAGAGTGGAAGCTGAAAGAATCTTCCTCAGTGGCTATGACTCAGCATTTCCTACTCTCTTCCCATTGAAAAACCTACTCTTTTTTGATACCTATTGAGAACTCTCCTTTAAGTAAAATTCCCCTACTTAAAACACTAATAATTACAGTGACAGTGATGACAGGCATAAGCCAGCCTTCATGCAGTGGGATTAAGGTCTAAAATGGAGGGTCTGCAGTACCCAGTATGACAGTAAAGTAAGTTCTCTGGAAACATAGCCACTGAAAATATGCCAAAGGTGTTGGATATGGTTAAATTTAGCCTTTTAAAATGTATCACCGAAACTGCAAGAAAATAAGGGATTCTCAGAGTCACCAAAGTACTGCGATTTACAGAAAGGCCATGAAATTAAGGGGTTGACTTTGTCCTGGGAGCAGATCCATGTTCAGTCTCTGGGTCAGGAAGATCCTCTGGAGAAGGGAATGGCAACCCACTCCAGTGCTCTTGTTTGGAGAATTCCAAGGACAGAGGAGCCTGGTGGGCTATAGTCCATGGGGTTACAAAAGGTTGAACATGACTGGGTGACTTTCTCACTTTACTTTCCCCTGAAAGCATCTGTCACTAGGACCCTAGTGAGACTGATTTTCGTTTCTGAGTCTGTGGACTGAAAAGATAAGAGGAAACATCTGAGAGCTTTTCAATATAGGAAATATAATCAGATCTGCTTACACACTGCTAGAACTCCAAAGAGAGGTCTGCTGTCACTACAAGGGAGAAAAGTTAGATGGTAAAGACAGATGAACAGATGGATGGACAGATATGGATATAGATACAGGTATAGAAATGGACACAGGGACAGAGAACTCATAACCACAAGCAGGTTTCTGACTAGCTTATAGATGAATTTGTGCCATCTCTGTGGTCCAAAATACCTCAGCAGAGACTTTGTTTTAAGGAGGTAGAAAGCCTCTCTTGTTCCAGGCACATGGGAAAGTCAGCTGAGAACACCTCTGCATAAACGCACCTTCAAAAGAATTATTGCAGGTGAAGTTCCAGAAATAGAAGAGCAAAAGCAAAATTCAGAGGCACCTTAGATTCTGAGAGATATTGGAATTATTATCAAATCAGACTGTAATAGTGTAAAAAACAAAAGTGAATAAAATTATGAGTAGGGAACAAACTATTGTATAAATGGCCAAAGATGTTTGAACAAAATGCTAGCAGAGAAACAATGAAAGGAAGTTTAAAACTCAACTACATGATAGTATAATAAATTTGATGCAGATGGAGAGAAGATTATGATAGGAAAATGGTCTAAAAAATTACCCAGAAGATGGAACAAATATTTTTTAAAAAAAAAAGTTAAGAGACATGAAGGATAGAGACATTTGTCAAATTTTAATTCATCAGAGGGGAGTACAGATAATAGGAGGGAACTGATATTTGATAAGATAGTTGCTTAATCTTCAGATTGAAAATTTTAAATGGGTTCCAAGCAGGATTAATAAAAGGAAGTTCATTCATAGACATGATATTGCAAAACTTTTATTTCCTTAGAAATATAAGGAAATTCATGCATAGACATCATATTGTGAAATGTTAGGACATCAAAGATAGTGATCCTAAAGTCATTTCAGACTGTGAGATTAAGTAGAAAAACTGGAAAGCAGAAAATTGTAATACATTGACAGCAGTGAGGGGGAATTGAGGACAGAAACAACTATTGATCCTGAAATATAAGCTTAGTAAAAATATTCTTTAGATTAAAAGAGAATTAAAAATATTTTTAAAGAACTAAAAGTGTTTTTGGAAAAACAGTTTAAGAGGGTTTGGGTCATCTTAGCTGGCTGTCCTGTGAGAAGGCATCAACCCAAAGAGAATATATCCTATCTTATTTTCCCCAAGTTTCCTTCAGATTGGGGTTCTCAAATCATTTAAATTGTGACATATATTTTCATTAAAATGTTGTTGCGAAAATCAAAGGGAAATGAGTATGTGTGCATAGCATCATATAAATCCTCAATATTTTCCATAATTGGTTGAATTTTCATCAGGATTTTTCTAGCGTCTGTTCAAAGGAAGCATAATCCAGATGCAAGTTATCGAATATATTCTTGAGGGAGAAATAAACAACAACATGTTCACATGTGGAGAAGTGACTCATTACACCGATCAAGAGTGCTTTAGCCACAGGGCTCTACATCTGTAACAGTGTATGGATCACGTCTCCAGTCACTAATGTGATATTGTCCCTTTGTTCTAGCATCCATCGCATCCACCTGCAACGACCCGGGTATGCCTCAAAACGGTACCCGCTACGGGGACAGCAGAGAACCTGGGGACACCATCACTTTCCAGTGTGACCCTGGGTACCAGCTCCAAGGGCAAGCTAAGATCACCTGTGTGCAGCTGAATAACCGATTCTTTTGGCAACCAGACCCTCCTACATGCATCGGTATTGTGCGATGGAATATAGCAATTTTAGATTGGGAAAGGAGTGCATGTTATCATTAAAATGGCTCTATAAATGTATTATTCTTCAGAAGTATTTCTCAAGCGTTTCTTGCATGCCCTCAGGTTTTCTGAGATTACATTGAAATTTTATTATAAACCTTTAAACTTTATTTTATTAGGTGAAATAAAGGAAGTAGTTTACTTAATGTACAGTAATTGACATTTACCTAACATTTCCTATCCTTAACAAATCTTATAAAAATATGGATCAATCAAGCTACTGTAATTTAAAATTTTGGGTGGCTGAAAATTCATAACCCTACCATAGTTGTTCTCACTTTTAATATAGAAATGTGCCCTTAAGCAAAACCTACTCAATAAAGAATATGTTCTCTTTTTAGACAATTTTTCTGTAATAGCAGTACATTTTTAATAGAATCCTAAAACCTAGAAATTATACTGCTTAAGTCAATATACAGATAAAAGGAAAGACTTCTTTCTGAAATTTACTAGAATTTTGCGGTTTGACCTTATTAAGAAGAAAACAATTGGTGTTGCAGACCTTAGTCTGAACAACCAACATCCTAGGTATGTGCTTGTGCGTGCTCAGTCACTCCGTTGTGTCCAACTCTTTGTGACCTCGTGGACTGTAGCCTGCCAGGGTCCCCTGTCCCTGGTATTCTCCAGGCAAGATACTGGAATGGGTTGCCTTTCCCTCCTCCAGGGGGATATTCCCTATCCAGAGATCAAACCTGTGTCTCCTGCATTGGCAGGCAGATTCTTCACCGCTGAGCCACCTGGGAAGTCCCCTATTCTATCACAAATATGGTTTTAAGGAAAGACACTTTTTTGTATACTAATTATTCATTCAATTAAATTGTCCATTCAATTAAATATTTTGCCATAAATACCTATTTATGGTAGCCCATCTTAATTTAAAAAAAAAACCTTTATTATTTTAATGAATTGTTACAGTGTAATTTGTACTTCCTTATAATCTGTTTAAAAAATATAAAATCGAGTTAATCTGCACAGAGAGGAAGTGATAATGAAGTGACATGCACATAGTTAATGGGCCATTTTGCACTGGATGACCTTGAGGGAATTTTGTGACTTAGAATGATTTCTATTGTCATAACGCACGGCAGTGAACAAATTCTCAGCGGTCCCACGGCACTATAATGCTCAACTCTCAACTTATTACAGAGTACTTGCAGGAGTCTGGAGATAGATGAGATTGACAGCTCTGCTTATTAGCATGTGCAGGCCTGTCAGGGAGCTACCATGCTTATTTAATGTTCTGTGCCTCATTTACATTTCATGACTTTCGTGAGCACTGTTATGCATTTCATCTCAAGCTGAGTCATCAGGAGATGCACCAGATTTCTTCATGTTCCTTTTTTAAAGTGGAGTAATTACCTATAAATGCAACCAACATGTTAAACCATTGGCCTGTTTTTAAATCAGGAAAGACACATTTTCCCCCAGTTTGCATGAGTTTAAGCTTATGGAAGAGTATGTAAAGAAGCAATACGATTACCAGTTAATCTCTTGAAGATAATTTCTTGGTTTACATTCATTTGAACAATTCATTATAAAATTTGACCACCTTCCCAACTAATCTATGGTCTTTTTTGGGTTTGCCTCTTAGTTATCTAACTTTGATCACTGACTAGGTAAACCGGTTCTCAGCAATGAAAACAGATAACACTTCATCTTTCTTGAGTATCAGCTCCACGGATGAGCTAGCATCACACCCAGGCAATAGAATATCAATTGTATTGGCAACAAAAACCATCCACACACATAGATATTATGTAACCCAAAAATGGAAAGCACATATCTGGGAATAAATGAGTATCTTTTCATCCCATTGTGAACATTTTTCCCTCAGAAAAGAGATTATGCTTTTGTAAGACACTGGTCCACCCTAATGGTGGTCATGCTTTGCTGCTCATCTCAATTCTGTTCTGCTGATAGGAGACATTTTTTACTTTTTTTTTTTTTGTTTGCTTCTTCCTTATTAAAACATTGCATGTTTTTCTGTAAGTTTTATAAGCTACAGTTAAGAAAAAACACTATCACCTTTTTACCTAAGGGCAACTGCTGTTAACGTAAACATGCATATGTATGTGTCATAGTTATTTTATGTATATATAACCTATTTTTAAAATGTTTTTAAATGATAGCACCCTGAATGATTATTTTGTAAACTATGCTTTTTATTTACCAGTACAGGATGAGTATCTTTTACTGTCCTTACTTATTTTTTTTTACTAATTAGCATTTCTGCTTACAGAGTTGCTCTCTGGATCAATAGTGACCAGTATTGATCCCACTAGTCCCTCCTCAGTGCAGAGTTAGGTGTTTCAGGCTTTTCCCTCTCACAGAAATTGCTGAAAAGAATACCGCTGCAGAACACATCCATGATTTTTTATGAATGACATATTTCTACAAACTTATCTATTTCTAGAGTTTTCAAAACTTTTCCGGAAAGATTGCCCAGTTTAATCATCAGCCATCATATTATTGTTTATTTTCCCTAACTCAGGAAAAATAAAACGCTATATATGATATTTGTTGATCTCATAATATGAGTAGGATGTGAAGATTCCTTGGTGATTCTATTGGCATATTAAATTAGCAGTGAGATTGAACTGTTTTTAATTTCATAGTCTCATTGGCTGCTTGAATTTGCTCTTTCTTATTGACAGGCTAATGTTTTTCCATTGGTGTATTTTCCCCCCCATTTGCTGTTCTCTCTCTCTCTCTTGTGCTTTTATAAAATCTCTTGGCTGCTCTCTTATTTGTATGTTACTCCTGTTTTCACCAGCTTGTCATTGGCTGCTCACCTTCTTGTGGTTTGCTTGGATGCCTCACTCTTTTCATTTTGCAAAGGACTCCCATGATGGAGGCGCCCATGGAACTGGGACTTTCTACTGAGACTTAAAAGACCAATTCTCCAGACCAGGGGGCTCTCACTACCTCCTGATTCTGAATAAAGTGTCTCTTGACCATCTCTACGGTTTGAGATTTCTCAAGTAGCCCACAATACCTTCTGCCCAAGTTCAAGCTCTAATGAGCTCTGCAAAGCAGAAATGCATTCTAAGTTTGCAGACACTTAATCGGTGGCACCATCCTGCCTGGTCTACAGGGTGACTATTTTGAAGCTTTTTATCCTGTTTAGTGGCGTGAACATTGTAGTGTTTTGGTGCGGCAGTAGTGATGTGTCTAGTTAAAGAGCACCGCTGCACATCTTAGTGGATGAACATGTTATCGCATGTGTCAGGAGGAGTGACTCTGAGGGTTTCAAATGAGGGCCTGTTGGTGGATGTGAGTTTGAGGATTTTACCTCTATGTCCATTTCCCCTGGAGAATTTCTAGAGTGTCTGAATTGCATTTGATACTAAATCTAATCCTATCTGAAATATTGGGCAAGCTTGCTAATGAAAACCTGATGAGACTAAAATGAAGAGTCCCCCATCAGAAGAGAGAACAAACCCAGCAAGATGGTCCTGCTTAATTCCTCACCAAGTATTTAAATAACCTCTTTGGAAAATGCCTCCTGGGACCAGTGTGAATGAGGCAGGATCTTCCCTTTGTTTCTTATAAATTAATATTTGGGTCTCATCCTGAACTCCTCCGGCTGGTGGCACCCTTGTATGCAGTGCCCTGAATCTGCCAAGTTTGTTCTTTTCAAGCCTGCGTGGAGCAGCATCACCTGGGACCCTCAGTTGCCCCGCTCCCCAGCTCAGCACCGCCTCTTCTGTCCGTTCGGGCTCTCCTGCCCCACGCTGTCAGCAGCCACTTGATTCCAGGGAGGCTGCTCTGTGGTTGTTCAATCACTAAGTTCTGTCTGATTCTTCACACTTAGCTGATTGTTTCCACACCGTTTATTAAAATAAAACTGCATGCTAGGGGAAATGTGGTTGAAATCATTTTTGAGAAAATTATATTGAATTGCTCTTGAGAGTACATCTTTAAGAATTTATTATAAATATTTCCTGTGATATTATTCAGAGTTTGCCTTTGATGAAACTGAAGTTATAACAAAACGTCTTGGGATTCGTTAGATTTTGTCTTATGGAAAGTTAAGTTTTCAGGATGTTAAGTGGTTGTTTAAAGACACATTCATCTCAGAAGATTACAAAGTGTACATCTTCATCTTATTTTCAAAAAATGTCCCTGTGTATTTGTGTGGTAATTATCAGCAATTTGCATAATCCCTTCTCTACTTGTTTTTTCCCCTGAATATGTGCATAATCAATGAAGTGAAATGAGGTATACAGTTTAGAGGGAACAGTACAATTTAATCAGGGTGATTTTTTTTTTTAACAACTTGTTGACAATTCACAGTATTTAATATGAAAACCTTTAACCTAGTATTTTAACACATCTATCTAAAATTAGTGTGTGTCAATTTTGCAGTGTTTTAATAACTTCCACAGCACAGAAGCTTTAACAGAGGTCTTATCTACTAAATGTAAATACCCCCAAAGTTTTCAGGCTCAAGAATGAAGACCATCCTGCCTGTTGGCAATGATCAAATACATAATCGTTGACTTAGGTAAACAGTTTGGATTAAAGATTGAAGACTGCAGAAAACATTAAATTTATTGCTATTATCTAAAATGCTTCTTCCTGATAATAACATAATAAGCACTGTGATAAAATGATATTTTTAGGGGTTTTAACTTTCTGCCAAGCCTCCTCTTGGTCATGTGTCCCCAGATATCACCTAAATCTTACTTGTTAGTTTTATCATTTTGAAATCTGGACGCAGTACCCCAAGCCCTGCATATGGCAGAGGACTGTGAGAAATCTATGAAATAACAAATCTTCATTTATTCAGCATATATTTCCTGCATACTTATTATGATCAAAACTCCTAGGCTTAGGGTTACAAAAGTGAACAGGAGGTGAATGATCAATCATACCATTTGAAGCAAACTTCCTAGAGTAAGTGAGAAATGACTTCTTTGTAAACCACAAGAAATGACCAAAGAATTGACATGACCATAAACTGATATCAGTGGAGATATTTTACCCTCTCCAAGTTTCTTTTTTTTTTCTTATGTTTTTAGTGTACTTGACAGAAGTGTGGGGGATTCGGGTAACCTATCCAGTTTAACTGGATAAAGTTTGAAAGTATAGGATGTACCTTTCATTTGCCAGCGTTGATAATCCTCCTTAAAAATGGAGTGGGGTGTTATATAAAATTTGGTAATGATCACACTAAAAAAATGTGCAGACCTCCCAGGTCAGTCTAATAATGCCGCGTGCAGTCTCCGACGAGCTCCCACTGACTGCGTCCCTCTCTCCTCCGTGGCAGCGGCGTGCGGAGGGAACCTGACCGGGCCCGCGGGGGTCATCCTGTCCCCCAACTACCCGCAGCCCTACCCGCCGGGGAAGGAGTGCGACTGGAGGGTGAAGGTGAACCCAGACTTCGTCATCGCCCTGATATTCAAAAGGTAACCGTGTCTGTGGACTCCTTCCTGGTAGCAGGACTTTAAATGTCACAGCTAGCGATGAATGCACTCATCCTTTCAGAGGGCCTTCAATTTCACATCTCATACCTAAAAGGGATAATATCTGGATGCAGGATGACAAACATGGAAATCAGTTGTTTCACTTTTCAACATTCTACTTGAATTAGGATACACATGACGTGGCAGGAATTACTTCTGAATACTATCTTGCACACATTTTTACAGTGTGTTCCATACAAGAGGGCTTAATTTACATAATATTAAAGAAAATAAAGGGATGATTTAGATTTACTTGCAGCTTCCCAGGTGGCTCAGTGGTAAAGAATTAGCCTGCCAGTGCAAGAGACGAGGGTTCAATCCCTGGGTCAGGAAGATCCCCTGGAGGAGGAAATACCAGCCTATCCCAGTATTCTTGCCTGGAAAATCCCATGGACGAAAGGAGCCTGGTTGGCTAGAGCCCATGGGGTCACAAAGAGTCAGACACAACTGAGCGACTGATACATAGATAAACTTAGTGTAATTTCTCATCAATGTCTCATATTTCTCTTAGTGCATGGGCACTAATTCATTTCCAAGTGCATCCTGTCTGACATCCCCGAAGGTGGTGGTGTTATTAATGATCATTAAAATACTCAAGACTTGCTAGAACTCTGAAAACACAAATTCCCCAAATTTCAATGCCATAAAGTTTCACATAATAGACATTAGTCCTTTTAAAAAAATGCTAATTTTTAATGGTAAAAATTCAAATCATAATATGATTATACTACACATATAAATTCTGTATAACTATCACATTATTGGCATACAATAATTGCACATTTCCAAATCCCAAAATATTTTCCAAGTTTACATTTTGATTTTTGAACTAGATAAAGTGATGAAAGAAAAGTGGTTCTATATGCTGTCCTATTGGTCTCAGCTCTCCAAGGCAGAGTGGTCTAATCATATTTATTTATCTGTCGATGGAACACATTTCTCTCACTGAGATGTTTACATTAGTATTCCAGGGCTGGTGGTGCTCGTCTTCCTCACTTTCTCCTCTTGATGAGATCTGACTCAGGGTAATTTTAAACCTCTGTGACTCTGAATTTTAAGTAGTTTGATAAGCCTTCACTTCCTCAGTTTACTCAAACTGCTATAAATTTACCAAATGACGAGTACTTTATTATGCCACTTAGCTATTACACAAAGCCTGTGAACATTTGCTAGGTTATGTTTTTGAGTATCCTTATGATTTTTGTTAATGCTAAATTCTAATGAAGCCTTTCTTAGAACCAGGAGACACCTCTGCTGCCAGGGCATCAAAAGTAAGTTAACAATTAAAAGCCTTTTAGAGAGCACAGAGCCTTTTTTGTAGGTGTTTCCTGCCTTGGGTCACGGAGAGTGATTCATTTTCAAGTTTCCCACAGCGCATGTCATCTGATAATATATAAGGCAGTTTTATATTATACAAGTAGTTTTTCACTTAATTTTTGTGCACCTCCCTGGAAGAAGGTTGACCTAGAAAATCTCCAAGTTTTCTCTGATTCTAAGAGTTTGGAATCATTCGCTGGCTGGGTGTCACAGAAACTTGCACGTTTGTGACATCTTCTAAGAAATGCACAGCTTGTGTGTGCTCGGGTGGGACATTTTTCTGGGACCTCAGCTTCTAGATTTACTGAGTAGACAGAGGGAGGAAGCCAGGGTACCAGGTGGGAGCAGAGATGCTCAAGGACCCTGGCAGAGAGGCTGCTGTTGGCACAGGCTTCAGCTGGGGGGTAGGGGGAGCCTGGCAGGGACAGAAACAAAGGTGATGGAGACAGAGAATGACAGGGCCTGGAGCACACACATGGGAGCTTCAAGGCTTGTCCTGTATGCGGGGCTCTTTGGGGAGGAGTGTTTTATCAAAACTTCTGTAGACTTTGGGGCTAATGCCACTGACATATTGGAACCCAAATTTGGTTTAAAAGCATGGCCAGACTTAGGCTTACCTATTCCTGGAGTGTGTAGATCTGTGCATCTGGTGTAGGTAGATATAAGACAGGACTTAACCAAAAGGCACCATCGTTAACTGTAGGAATCACTTCAGACCTCTGTGCGTACGTGATGGGGCATCCAAAGCAGACGGCAGTTAGAATGTGCTTGTTTGTGCCCGATCGAATTTCCATCTTTCAGAATAATCTATCATAATAATTAGTTATGCCAGTTATAGGTGTGTCACATGACCAGAATCTAAAAACATCCCTGTAAACTATTCTAACTGAAATTGTTATTACTATCAAACTCTGGTCGCTGCAATTCCTTTTGGCCTCTTTATTCACTCTGTGGTCATTCCAATCTTTTACTTCCTCTTCATTTCCAACTTCAGGGAACTTATCAGATAAACAGGCTCTGAAACCTTTAACAAACTCCTGGAGTAAATGTGTCATGTGGGAGCGGGGGCACCTTGACAGGGAGTAGGGCGGAGAAGTGCAGATGCAAGTATCACACTGATGTTGGGTCCGTGGCCGCCCCCCCTGCTGCACCCTTCAGGACCCCGGGCAGCTTCGGGAGGGACCTGGCATTCATGTTTTATCACTTGAATCTCCAGATAAATTTGAGCCACATAAACAACAGCATGTGTTTGTGATAATACCTAAAAACGCCTGACTCTTTCCATCCTTGAATATCCAAATATGCCGCCGAGGGAAAGGAAGGAGAGTGGAAGCTGCCTGGACTGGTCCACGTTAGAGACCCTGAATATCTGACTTAGAGGTGCAGGGATGGAGGAGGGCTAGCAGAATGGACACAGCAGCGCCTCTGTCTGGTGTATTTGCTATGCTAACCACACTGGGGTCTTAGATGCCTGAACCAAGTTCAGTCTTTTACTTGAGAGTAGGCGTATGTTTCAAGTACCCAGATTATTGTTAGCCTTATTGTCATAAGTGGCAGAGACATTTAATACCGTATCCCACTTGAGAGCTTTGGACTTTAATTGTCAGACACTGGAAATTATTAGGGTGTTCACATTACGAGAGAGACAGAGAGATACAGAGAGTGTGAAAGGGAGAGAGGAAGAAGGAGGGAGAAGGGAGAGAAAATTGGAACATCCAGTTGTGGTGAAATGACGTGAGGTTTAACTTCCACACTTTGTACCATAGTAAGGACTGCAAATATTGGCTGAATTACCTAAGCAAGCAGAGGCAATTACAATTTTAAAAGTAAAGAACCAAAAATATTTTTGAACTTTAAGAATCATCAGCAACATCAAGGATTAACAACAGGCAATCTCTTTACCATCTGAGCCACCAGGGAAGCCCAAACACCAAGGGTATACATTATTAAACTGAAAATATTTTCACATAAAAATCAAATATCAGTGGAAATGCATCACTTCTGAACCCCCTTCCTTTAAACTGCATTCATTAGAAATATCACAGTTACAGGGAAGAGACACTGCATCTATGTTGCAAGGACTCATTTTCCTTCATATATCTTCAAAATCATACTGTATTGAAGGTAATGGTTATTATGTAAAATACTAATAATATTTGTTACTATTGGTGTCTGTTGTATTTATTGCCATTTTGATTATTACTATATTTAGCTTTTGGATCGTCCTGCTTTTTAAAACTTAAAATACAAAGGCAAATACAATTGCTGTGTGCTCTCAGAGACTTGATAGTTGGCAAGAAGAGAGGCACACATCGGAGGTACGGAAACTCATCAATATTCTTTCCTTTCAGTTTCAACATGGAGCCCAGCTATGATTTCCTGCACATCTATGAAGGAGAGGACTCCAACAGCCCTCTCATTGGAAGTTTCCAGGGCTCTCAAGCCCCAGAAAGAATTGAGAGCAGCGGAAATAGTCTTTTCCTGGCGTTTCGAAGTGATGCTTCTGTGGGCTTGTCGGGGTTTGCCATTGAATTTAAAGGTACTGTGATCAGCTTAGCTGGCAAGGAAAGTAATTTGCATCACAGTTGCTTTCATTGTAGACATTTATTTATAAAGTCTTGCCTATCTTGTTAATGCATAAAATTCTGACAACTTTCTCACCTGTCTGAGGAAGAGGTTCCAATCTCTCCAGAGGAGAAGAAATTTCCAACATGAATTTCTACCTTAGCCAAAAGAAAATAAAGTAGGGAGGATTTTTTTTTTTTACTCCAGACGCATGGCCATTTAAAGATAAATTATGATTGGCGCTGGTGGTAAAGAACCTGCCTGTCAATCCAGGAGACATAAGAGATGTGGGTTCAATCCCTGGGTCAGGAAGATCCCCTGGAGGAGGAGATGACAACACGCTCCAGTATTATTGCCTGGGGAATCCCATGGACCGAGGAGCCTGGCGGTGGGGGCTTCAGTCCATGGGGTCTCAAAGAATCAGATACAACTTAAGTGACTTAGCACATGCAGTGAATAATTGAAGTAATTAAGAGCTATTTTAAGATTATTTTACTGTCTTGTTTCTCTAGGATGACTCCATATAAGTACATCAACCAGCTTAGCTTTATCTCAGTGTTTTTCAAAATGTAAAATACTGATGGCCCTCTCCCTGACCTTACACCCATGGTGTTGGTTTCGTGGGGAGCCAGCACTGATCTCAAGGCTTTCCAGGTGGCGCTAGTGGTAAAGAATCATGCCTGCCAGTGCAGGAGACAAAAGGAACATGGCTTTGACCCTGGGTTGGGAAGATCCCCAGAGGAGGAAATGGTAACCCACTGCAGTATTCTTGCCTGGAGAATTCCATGGACAGAGGAGCCTGGTGGGCTACAGTCCATGGAGTTGCAGAGTCGGACATGGCTGAGCGATTGAGCACACAGGGACACACCCACACACAAGCACTGATTTTGCTCACATCTTTCTCCTTTGGTCACATGATGAGTGTCGCCCACTTCTCTGGGGTCTACCACCCACTGTCACCAACATCCAGAGAAAACACACAGGAAACTCATAAGCAAAGACCACCCCAACCTAAGCATTTTGCCCTTGGGTTAATGAAAATTAATATCAATTTTTTTTCAAATCTATTTCTCATGTGAACAAGGAAAACATGGGGCACCTTACAAAGAATCTGAGAAAAGAACTCACCAACATATTAATTCACAGTAGTGAGAGCTTTATAAAAATAATGAATATATATATGTATGTATGTTTGTTTAAGCATGTGAATTAGTTATTAGTTACCAGAATTGTAAAATAAAACATAGACTTTTTCAACTCTTGTTAACCTTTTAACAAACTTGCATTTATTGATATGATTTTTAAGCAGAAAATTGATCTACTTCTTCCAAAACACTAACATCTACAAACTTATCAATCTTTATTGTAGTTTATAATTTTATCACTTGAAAGTGGAATCTTTACTGTGCCCATTTTTGGATGAAATGTTCCCTTGGTATCTCTAATTTTCTTCAAGAGATCTCTAGTCTTTCCCATTCTATTGTTTTCCTCTATTTCTTTGCACTGATCACTGAGGAAGGCTTTCTTATCTCTCCTTGCTATTCATTGGAACTCTGCATTCAAATGGGGATATCTTTCCTTTTCTCCTTTCTTTTTGCTTCTCTTCTTTTCACAGCTATTTGTAAGGCCTCCTCAGACAGCCGCATTGCTCTTTTGCATTTCTTTTTCTTAGGGATGGTCTTGATCCCTGTCTCCTGTACAATGTCACAAACCTCCATCCATACCTCATCAGGCACTCTGTCTATCAGATCTATTCCCTTAAATATATTTCTCACTTCCACTATAGAATCATAAGGGATTTGATTTAGGTCATACCTGAATGGTCTAGTGGTTTTCCCTACTTTCTTCAATTTAAGTCTGAATTTGGCAATAAGGAGTTCATGATCTGAGCCACAGTCAGCTCCCAGTCTTGTTTTTGCTGACTGTATAGAGCTTCTCCATCTTTGGCTGCAAAGAATATAATCAATCTGATTTCGGTGTCGACCATCTGGTGATGTCCATGTGTAGAGTCTTCTCTTATGTTGTTGGAAGAGGGTGTTTGCTATGACCAGTGCGTTCTCTTGGCAAAACTCTACTAGCCTTTGCCCTGCTTCATTCTGTACTCCAAGGCCAAATTTGCCTGTTACTCCAGGTGTTTCTTGACTTCCTAGTTTTGCATTCCAGTCCCCTATAATGAAAAGGACATCTTTTTTGGGTATTAGTTCTAAAAGGTCTTATAGGTCTTCATATAGGTTCAACTTCAGTTTCTTCAGCATTACTGGTCGTGGCATAGACTTGGATTACTGTGATATTGAATGGTTTGCCTTGGAAATGAACAGAGATAATTCTGTCATTTTTGAGATTACATCCAAATACTGCATTTTGGAGTCTTTTGTTGACTGTGATGGCTACTCCTCTTCTTCTAAGGCATTCTTGCCCACAAGAGTAGATATAAGGGTCATCTGAGCTAAACTCACCCAGTCCAGTCCATTTTAGTTCACTGAGTCCTAAAATGTCAACGTTCACTCTTGCCATCTCCTGTTTGACCACTTTCAATTTGCCTTGATTCATGAACCTAACATTCCAAGTTCCTATGCAACATTGCTCTTTACAGCATCGGACCCTGCTTCTATTACCAGTCACATCCACAACTGGGTATTGTTTTTGCTTTGGCTCTATCCCTTCATTCTTTCTGGAGTTATTTCTCCACTGATCTCCAGTAGCATATTGGGCACCTACCACCCGGGGGAGTTCATATTTCAGTGTCCTATCTTTTTGCCTTTTCATACTGTTCACGAGGCATGAGTTTAAGTAAACTCTGGGAGTTGGTGATGGACAGGGAGGCCTGGCATGCTGTAGTCCATGGGGTTGCAAAGAATCGGACACCACTGAGTGACTGAACTGAACTGAAGTGTAATCTAAAAAATAATACAAATTAATGTATAAGCAAAACAAACAGCCTCACAGACATAGGAAACAAACCTGTGGTTACCAAATGGGGGAAGGAAAGGGGAGACAAACTAGGGGTACAGGATTAACTAACTACTACTTACCTGGCGGCTCAGAGAGCAAAGAATCTGCCTGCAATGCAGGAGACCTGGGTTCAGTTCCTGGGTTGGGAAGATCCCCTGGAGAAGGAAATGGCAACCCGCCCCAGTATTCTTGCCTGGAGAATCCCATGGACAGAGGAGCCTGGCAGGCTTCTGCACACGGGGTCACAAAGAGTTGGACACGCCTGAGTGACTGACACACACACACACACACACACACGTGTAAAACAGATGAGCAGCAAGGACGTTTTTTACAGCACAGGGAGTTACAGCCACTATTTTGTTGTTGTCCAGCTGCTAAATGGTGTCCGACTCTGCGACCCCATGGATTGCAGCACTGCAGGCTTCTCTGTCCTTCACTGTCTCCAGGAGTTTGCTCAAACTCATGTCTGTTTAGTTGGTGATGGCATCCAACCATCTCATCCTCTGTTGTTCACAGCACAGGAAATTGAAGCCATTATTTTGTAATAACTTATGATGGAATACAATCTGCAAAAATATTGAATCACCATACTGTTGGTACACCTGAAACTAATATAATATTTTAAATCAACTGGACTTCAAGGGAAATAAAAAGACTATGCATTTGTCATTGGTGAGGGAAGCAGAGAGCAGACCCAGCCCTTGGACTTGACCTGAAGGAGCCTCAGGGCAGTCCTGCCAGTGGCCCCAGAGGCCCCGCAGAGTCCATCAACACGGCTCTAGGGCAGGAGTTCTGGGAAGTGTCCTTAAGCAGAACCGACAGGAGCTGTGTAATGAAGTCATCTCCTTAGAAATTGTGACAAATTGCAAGCAGAAAAAGTGCCGTGATTTATCGCCAAACATCCTGAACTGACAACTGAGTAAATGGAACCAAAAGATTCGATGCAGTTCATTTGGAGAAATGAAGAAAAACTGGCCTCAGAGTTCTCCATTAGCAACATGGAGCAGAAAATTGAGGGTGTGTTATTTAACCAAACATACCCTAAACCAACAGGCATTTATAACAAAAAATTATCTAAAAGGCTGACCAGGCATCAGAAATGCATTTTTTCTCTGTTGTTTTATAGGAGAAAAAATGTATACCCTAGACCAGTGCTTGTATTTATTAGATGCTGGGTATGTTCTCCTGGAAGGAAGCTGATGGAACGATTATTCTGGTGACCACAGTTTTGCTTATTCATCCTTTATTTGCTTAAAATAAATGATCTGTGCTCTATGTGGCATTTGAGGAAGCTACAAAGAATTATCAGAATGTCCCCTACTCCTTGAACAAATCAGTTTTCAATGAAGTGATTAGAGAGCGTGGGTCCCAACAGAGTTCACAGCTCTTGCTGCGAGACTCTAACCAGAGCAAAATAGAGGACCTAGAGTTTCCAAAATGTATATATGTGATATATTATGTATGATAATTGAAATATAATGCATGGCATATGATATGCATGATGTATGATAATGTTCAATATGTTGTGTATGATAATATAGTACATATGGCATATGATGCATCTATATGGTGATGTTTACTATGTGTGATAATATAGTACATGTGGTATATGATACACATGATAATGAGGTATGATATGAGATAATTGTTATATTATCTATGATATATGTGATTATATAGCACATGGATACTCGTGATAATATAATATTTATATATTTATGTTGTGCTTTTAACAAAAGTATGTACATAATATATTCTAATAGTTGGTTATAATAGATTGGGACAACACTGCCAAAGAGATCTCTGTTTGGCTGATATTGACACAGAGACAATTAAAAATATACTGAGTAGTATTGAATAAATACAGCCGAACAGGCCTCTTCTCTGTCCTGCAAAACATCACAAAGTTTGTGCCTTTTTCCTCTTCTACTGCATGTTAACCATTCCTCAGAGGATGCAGGATGTGGTTTTCAGAGCTCGTTTCAACTTCACTCTTTCCCAGCTCCCCTGCCACACTCTCCCAGGAGCATCCTCTAACACCACTGTACAGATTTACTCTCTGGCAGTGAGCTTCCCAGGTGGCGCAGTGATCAAGAACCCTCTTGCCAGTGCAGGAGATACAAGAGAAGGGAGTTTGATCCCTGAGTCAGGAAGATCCCCTGGAGAAGGAAATGGCAACCCACTCCATTGTTCTTGCCTGGAGAATTCCATGGACAGAGGAGCCTGGTGGGCAACAGTCTGTGGGGTTGCAAGGAGTCAGATGTGACTGAACACACATACATAGTAGGCAGACACTCAGTGAGGGAAAATGTTTAAAAGGGAACATAATCCGTATTGATCACAACTCCCCATAAAGGTAAAATGAAACCTTTCATTTATACTCTCCAGAAATCCTTTATGTGTGTGCTTAGCCCTGGGGGAAAGATTGTCAAAAAAATGAAAAGAGCTGAAACATATTTATTTTATGCACTCAAGTTATCCTTGAGCCTATATTTGTATTATTAATGATAACCCCATTCCACACACACATACACTCACACATATTCATAACAAACAGCATTTTCTTAACTGTAATCTCCCCCCAAAAGAAAAACATTTCAGTACAACATCTATATTGATCACTTGAAAAGCTGTAAAATTCTATTCCAGAGGTTTCTGATGTTACAAGGGGCTTTGTTGATGGAGTGAGCGATGTTGACAAGCGCAAACAGAAAGCAGTTCAAATGGTGGAATTGTATGCAACAGAAAGAGATAGAGATACATGAGTTAGAGATATTTGGAAGGTCTGCTAAAATAGAACATTTACAACATTAAAGCTACCAAGACACAAGTTACAAGACACAGCCACAAGACTATGTGAGAGAAAGAAGACAGCTTTGTACTTATATTTGGAAGAAGACAGGTTTTTAGCCTTGGAAGGAAAGCTATGACACACCTACCTAGAAAGTGTATTAAAAAGCAGAGACATCATTTTGCTGACAAAGGTTCATCTAGTCAAAGCTGTGGTTTTTCCAATAGTCGTGTATGGATGTGAGAGTTGAACCATAAAGCAGGCTGAGTGCTGAAGAATTGATGTTTTGGAATTGTGGTGCTGGAGAAGATTCTTGAGAGTCCCCTGGACAGCAAGGAGATCAAACCAGTCAATTCTAAAGGAAATCAACCCTGAATATTCATTGGAAGGACTGATGCTGAAGCTCCAAAACTTTGGCCACCTGATGTGAAGAGCCAACTCATTGATAAAGACTCTGATGCTGGGAAAGATTGAAGGCAAGAGGAGAAGGGGGTGGCAAAGGATGAGATGGTTGAATGGCATCACCAACTCAAGGGACAGGAATTTGAGCAAACTCCGGGAGATGGTGAGGGATAAGGAAACCTGAAATGCTGCAGTCCATGAGGTTGCACAGAGTTGTACACAACTGAGTGACAAAACAACAACAAGGTTTTTTTTTTTTTTTAATTTAAACGACACCAAGGTTTTTAGCAAATGTGTCCTTTAGTGGCCCTATAACTGGACAGGACTTTGCAGGGCATTTTTGTGAAAGTTATTTAGCCTATCTTGAGCTTCATATTCTCAAAATGTGAAACAGTGCCCAGATCATCCTCATGTCTCAGAAGTGGGTGAACATTTGAATGAAATATGCAAGATACACAGTTCAATGCCTGATAGATGATCCACCCTCACTTCCTTGCAGCAGGTACTGCAATTAGAATGGAACTGTGTTGGGTAATTATTACATCCCAGGCACAGGGCTTGGCCCTGATCCATTCCTATGGATCAGGAAACATGTTTTCCAGCCAAGTTTGGCATCACTGACTCAGTGAGGGTAGTACAGGATCAGAACTTCCTTTCTTGATTATCTTCCCAGCATAAAAAAAATCACTCTTACCTCACATGAATTAAACCAGCTTCCTTTTGAGAAGCCAATTCTCCTATCTCTTCCTAAAACGTGATGTGATTTCATTTTACTATGAATTAAGTACAAAAGTCAGGAAATCAACAACAGGAATTCTGCAGTGTGTTGTCATTTGAAAAATGAGAAATATAATTTTATCGAAGGAGTTTTTTCTGTTTTTCTATGATAATCATTGACTTGAACATTAACAACTTGGTCATGAGTCAATCAATTTTTTTTTTAGCATTTTTCATTTGCTGGACACTTAAAGAAATAAAACCCCTGCTCTCATGGCGTTTGCATTCATTTCTCCCACAGAGAAACCACGGGAAGCCTGTTTTGACCCTGGAAACATAATGAATGGAACGAGGATCGGGACGGACTTCAAGCTCGGCTCGACCGTCACTTACCAGTGTGACTCTGGCTACAAGATCGCTGACCCGTCTTCCATCACGTGTGTGATTGGAGTGGACGGGAAGCCCGCGTGGGACCGGGCCTTGCCCTCCTGCAACGGTACGTGCCGATGCGTGGGGCCAGAGCTGCCTTCAGAGATAGCTTCCCTCTGGAACTTGGACCCTCATTCAGGAGAGGGGCCGCACATCAGTCCTCTGCCCCATCAGTAGGGTGACCCCACAGAGCAACGTGGGATAAGGATTTGGCCTGCCTTGAGCATTTAATTTAATTACTCAGGTTTCTGGGAGAGGGTTATTTTTCTTTCACTTAGATAGTTGGGCATTTCTAACTGTGAAAACTGTGCATTGTATTAAATTCAAACATACTTTGAACTTATGAGGGAAGGTAAATTCTCTAGCCACAGACTCAATGAAAAAAAAAGGGGTCACATTTAGATGATAGATAAATAATCTAATTTTAAATTAGAGGTTTTTCCATATCTCAAGACCCAGCAAGCACGGTTTCTGTTAACTAGTCATCATATGTATGTGCATAAAACATCAAAGAATGATTTTTCCTTATTTATTTAAATTTAAATAAAACTTAAGAATTCCAAATCATTAAGCAGAAATGACCTTTCCCATATTTTATTTGGGATATCTCATGAAGAAGAGCACGTTTGTGCTGAATTAATGTCTGTGAGTTACTCAGATCACCAATTAAGCTAAGTGAATGTTGCTATATTTTAAACATCTTCGTAGTTTGTATATTAAAGGACATATTTTGGACTAGTTTGTTTTAAAGGCATGACATAATTTTTCTTTCTGTTGCCTACAGTTCTTGTTCATTGAGGTTTCCTACTGATTTAGAACAGAAATGGAAACAGCCTCGAGTCCCTTGCACGGGTCAAAATGGCTTCTGATTATGTTGTTTTTGGTTTACATATATTCCAATTAACCAAATGGATGAGTTAGTTTCTTGTTACCATCTGCAGTGAATGTTGTTGCATGTCCTTATTCATTTAGGAAATGGTCTGTTTAACACATTAATTACCAGAGAACAAGAGAATATTCATTTTCCTATTATTATCATAATAATATAAAAGAATTTCTAGCATAAGAAAAGTGATTCCTATTTCTCAGATTACCACAGTAACATGGACAGAATAATTATTACTAATTAAACAAGAATTCTCTATATATGTTTCTCAATTGCACAAATGTTTGGTTGCTTTGAAGTATATCATGCAGTTTTGGTGCTTATCTTCAAATCTGGGGAAGAATGTATAAGCACAGTGCAATTTATCAAAGTAGCAGAGGACCTAAAATGCCACGTCTGTTTTCTTTCATTTCATCCTTTTTAGTTTTCATTGTTTCCTATTATCATAAAGTAATATTCTTTCATCCTATTTGTGAACAAAATAAATCTTTGCAGAAATGCTGGAAGACTCCTTCTATCGATTTAGATGCACCATTTAATTAAAAAAAAACTCAACCATACAAATTCAACCATGTTGTTTCTGAAATATATACATATATATAGTTATATATTTCAGACTGGTGGGCTGCAGTCTACAGGGTCTCAAAGAGTCAGATATGACTGAGCAACTAAGCACAACAGTTACACTTGAACAAATATGTCAGAAGATGCGATTCCTGATTGATAAGATTTCTGTGTGATCATACGGCCATCCAAATATTAGCCCAGTGAAGATTTATTTTCACTTTTCATTTATGCTTCTTGTTTAAAATTCGAAATAGTTTAACTTTTTCTTACAGAAAATGGATATTTGCAAAAGGATCTGCTTGAATTTTATATGTCTTAAAAGAAAATGAATTTCCGTTCTTCATTTGTACTTATCTAAAAATTTGAGCTTTGAGTGTTTAAGAAAATTTATAGGTGTGTGTATAAATATAAATGTATATATATGTGTATTTTGGAAATAACGTGGTTGAATTTGTATGGTTATTTTTTAAAAATTAAGTGATCCATCTCAACTGGTAGGAGTCTTCCCACGTTTCACTGAGAACCTTGAGCTTTGAAGTTTAGTGTAGTGAATTTCTTCCATCTAAAAGTAAAAACACTTTTTTTCTATTTAAGATTGTTAAAAAAAGAAGTCATGACAATTGTTTTAGGGTGATAAAATTGCTCTGAGTTAATACATTAGCATGAAGGCTGCTCTTAGCTTAGTTATGTGAAATCTCTACTAGTGTAAAGTTGTCAGGTGTCTAAGCTGTCTCCGCTGACTTTCTAGAGCATGACTTCTGTTTCCAGGCACATAGAGCAGGCCCTGGGAAATCTGTGCAGTCATCAGTGAGGTGCTTTGATGCCAGCATCAACATCTGAGGAGCCTTATTCATCCTGGCCATCCATTAGGACTTAACAGTGTGCTAATCAAAAGATTAAGCACGTTATCTCTGATTTCTATCCTTTTTAATGCTTGAAAACTGTCACACCGAGAAGAAATAAGCTGTAGAAATACAAACTTTCCCTCAGACTGAAAATAACTATGAATCCAGATCACAGAAAAGGTGTACCCAGGATAAGGAAGCGTGTAGTCAGGCCACAGAGAGTGCAATCAGTGTCACCTCAGTGGATACATAGTATTCTAAACAGATGAGCAGACATGGACCTCTTTTTAAGTAAAAATAGGAGAAATTGAAGGATTTGCAATTTAATCCCAAAACTGGGTTTTTCAAAACTGGAATTTAATTGGATGTCTACTTTAAGATGCTTAGCAATAGTATTTTGAATATCCAGGCTACAGTTTTTTTCTATTTTCTCAGCAAGTGCAATGCTGAGAGTAAATAAGATGATCAGAGGGAAAATAAACACAGTCTGTCTCTCACTGAGTTGTGCATGTAGCACCTCATCGGTGTGCCTGCCTTGACTTTCTACTTTGGGGTTCCTTCAGCTTTCAGTGGGACTTACAAGAAGAGACCCCAGATGCATTAGTAACTATACCTGTCACTCTTGAGCTGAATCTGTGATGAAAAGATAGCAAAGACTAAAAATGGTTATTTTTCTTTTAGTCTCATAGTAATTAGAGAATAGAAAATGGAAATAATCTTTGTATCACTTAATATGGTGTTTGAGATCAACTGGAGAATTCTAGTGAGACTTTTGAAGTAACTTAAGAATTTGCCTTTATTCGACCTGTTCCTACTCTCATGAGAACTGTTTCCATTATTATTTTAGCATGTCTGAGAACATTCTTAAAAATGATATTAGGTCCTCCTCTTAAGTTGAGTTACTTTTATTCTCACATGCTCAATCTTTGCTTTTCTTCTTATTTCCCTTTTGATGGAGATGTAAAATCCATTTGTGACTATGATGCTTTGTTAGGTCTTTGAATATTCATGTTGACTGCACATGCTGACATTTTCAGGTCCCTGTCACCTGCCGCCTGGTTACCCACAGCACATAATTCTCGGTTGGTCTCTTTCAGCCCCCTGCGGAGGCCAGTACACGGGGTCAGAGGGGGTGGTATTGTCACCCAATTACCCTCACAACTATACCGCCGGTCAGACCTGCCTCTATTCAATAACGGTGCCAAAGGAATTCGGTAAGGTTTTCTTATTTTCAATTCCCTGTCATATCTCTTTCTCTGTTAAGATTTCCATCATTTTGTAAACAAATACATCAGCTCTTGACTTAATGAAATAGTATAAAAGAAGATGATGTGTGACAGGTTTTCCAAAGGTGTCTCATAAAAGATCCGCTGCAGGTCTTTTATCAGTGTGATGGAAAATGCTTAAACTTCCTTCTCGGATTCCAGTCCAGAATTAGCAGAATAATTTTGGCGTTGTTCTTGTTTTTGTTAGGAAGCATTTTCTCATTTGGTTGTTTGTGTATGAGGAAGATCATTGCCTCACATGTGGGCCAGGGGAACCTGATCAGTCTGTGAGATACTGGCGTGTATATTTGGTTATTGATTACTCTGGAAATCACTGGGTCAGTGAACCCACTTTGAGTGACTGCAGATGTAAAAGCAGGCAGTGCCCTATCTGACCCCTCCAAACCTGACATCCCAAGTTTGCTTCCTGAACTTGGCTTCCAGCCTGAGCCAATTTTCTGGGATGGCTTCGTGTCTAGATGGCCCCCTACTGACTGGCTCCTGGCGGCTTCCTCAACATCTCCCCTCTCACTCTAGACCAGGAAGATACTTCTTTGTTGGATTCTTTCCCAGAGTTGGAAGAGAATAGCTTTTATAATTTTATGGAATAGTTCCTTTCTCCCAACAGTAAAAGTTAAAACCCAACATACTCTATTTTTTTTTTCTTTGCATTCAGAATAGCAGCCACCCACTCATAGAAATAAAACTGACAAAAATTCTAAAGTTCCATTCTGTTTGAGGGCAAATATTTTAAAAACATATTTATGTGATGAGAAAGTTAATTGCTGCTTAAGAAACTTGCATATGTGAGACAGATGATTTCTATGAACTTCTTTTATATTAATCACAGGCTTCTAAAAATCTAATAAAAACCTCCTCCAAGGACTTACTTCAGCCTCTGATAGTTTAGATCATGGGCCTTCATGAACAGTGCAAAGCAATGTACTCAGTATCTTAAGCTCCTTCTTTCAGGCAGTTCTCAAGGGTGACTGAGTTTCCAGGCAAGGCTTCCCTTGTGTCATCTTGCTCTGTTAAGAAAATCAGGTGTCTGATACTTAGAGGTGATAGATGTGATCACAGAAACCAGGGCAGAGGGACCAGACTCCCAAGAAAGTCCACTGACTCTATCAGTACGTGGAAAATGGAAAATAGCAATTTAATTTAAAAACTGAAAGACTGGCTTCAAAATATTTATTTTGTTATAAAAAATGAATAGTAAAACTTAAGTCCTAGATTTCCACTCTTTAGGATGACCGGTGACTCTAAAATCCTCTGTTTGTTGTTGTTGTTGTTGTTGAGTCACTGAGTCATGTCCAACTCTTTGTGACCCCTTGGACCGCAGCACACCAGGCTCCCCAGTCCTTCACTGTCCCCCAGGGTTTGCTCAGATTCATGTCCATTAAATCGATGATGCCATCCAACCATCTCATCTTTTGTCGCCCCCTTCTCCTCCTGTCCTCAATCTTTCCCAGCATCAGGGTCTTTTTGAATGAGTTGGCCCTTGGCATCAGGTGGCCAAAGTATTGGAGCTTCAGCTTCAGCATTAGTCCTTCCAATGAATATTCAGAGTTGATTTTCTTTAGGACTGACTATCTCTCTGCTGTCCAAGGGACTCTCAAGTCTTCTTCAGTACCACAGTTTGAAGGCATCAATTCTTTGGCTCTCAGCCTTCTTTATGGCTCTCACATCTGTACATGACTACTGGAAAAAACATAGCTTTCAGTATATGGACCTTTGTTGGCAAAGCGATATTTCTGCTTTTTAATTTGATGTCTAGGTTTGTCATAGCTCTCCTTCCAAGGAGCAAACATCTTTGAATTTCATGGCTGCATTCACTGCCTGCATTGATTTTGGAGCCCAAGAAAATAAAGTCTGTCACTGCTTCCACTTTTTCCCATCTATTTGCCATGAAGTGATAGGACCTTGTTCATTTCTTTATTTTTAAAAAAGCAGTTTGTGCCAACCCACCCCTTCATTTTCAGTGGTGTTTGGGCAGTTCGCCTATTTCCAGACGGCGCTGAATGACCTGGCAGAGCTGTTTGATGGGACGCATCCTCAGGCCAGACTGCTCAGCTCCCTCTCGGGGTCTCACTCAGGTAAACCTTCCGTGAGCTCTGTCTTTCATTCTAGTCACGCAGCCAGGAGAATTAATATTAAGCTTGTCTATTTTTATTTGCTTTTGTGGAGGAGAAATTTAATCATCTTTGAATTTGCTTGCTTGCTTAGTAAAATCCTATTTTCAATGTAAAATTTCAAATGCATTTTTATCCCACATATAAAGCCACCTGACTTTATTTATTTATTTATTTTACTGAGACCACAGAAAATTTAATACTTATCTCAGAAGAAGATAAAAATATCAGAAAATAAATACCCTGTTATTTTCTATCCTATAGATGATCTCTGATTTTCCCTCCAGGTGAGACACTGCCTTTGGCCACATCCAACCAAATTCTGCTCCGATTCAGCGCAAAGAGCGGGGCTCCAGCGCGGGGTTTCCACTTCGTGTATCAAGGTGCGTCTCTGCCCTCTTTGACCTCCTCCCACACCATGCATACCACTGTTTTCAGCACCAAAAACATCACTTGTACTTCATTTAATAATTGAGAGTTTGAGGGTATCTGCCTATTTATAATAACATTACTTAATAAAAATACCGAAGTTTTTCTTTTGACAATTAAATATGATATTTCTAAGACAGAGATACAATTGTGCTTCATTTATTTGACAGGATCAGGAAACAAATATTTATGAGATTACCTTAGTTATGCACTCCACTATTTGCAAAGTAATTTCAAATGTGTCAATATTATTTCACCTAATTAAGTAAAATATTTCATAATAGATTTTAGTAACCGTCTTAATGAAACACACTTAAAACACATTGTACTATTTCAAACCTTGCTGTAAAAATTAATTGAAAAAGAAATGTAACAAAACCAAACTAAACCCAAGGTACCACCCATGTTTCTATCACTGGAGGTACCTATTTTATTTTGCTTAAGCTCTAACTTCAGGCACAGTCACATCTTTACATTTATTTTTGAACTTGGAGCTTATTCAAAATGCTTGAAATTGCACAAAGGTTCTGAACCATGAAGATTTCTTTCCTGTTTCTAGTTCACCTTTAGTTTGCATATCCATTATGTGAATTTGAGAATACACCCCATGGACTGAAAAGTTTGTTCACTTTCAGAGGCACAGGGAAAGTCTCTGGATCTAAATTGTGATAACTGTCCAGCTGAGATCGGAAAGAGGTTGTCATTTTCAGAGATACGCTAATTTCCTGTTCAAAAGTGAGAGGAATACTTAGCATTTCGAGTTCTCAGTGTTCCTGGAGGCTGGAGCTACTGCAGGAGGCTCTTGAACATTTTCTTCAGCAAAGGAGGAGAATAACTTCCTGGCAAAAATTTCTTTCCTTTAATAAAGACTTTTCCAGAAGGCATCCTCAATAGCATCATGGTTTTCATCAAGTTATAGAGAATAACAATCTGTCATGTCATTCATAAATCATTTATGATAATCACACACTGGGAAATGCATGGTCTCAAAATATCTCATGATAAAACCCCTTCGGTATTCAATAATAAGATGATTTAAAAGTCACGGAAGGAGTGAGCATGTTTGACAGGTCAGGAGAAGTACCTCTAATCCAGTTTAAGAAGCACTTGCTTGTGTGACTATGCTATTACATTAAAATTAATTGCATTGTTCAAATTGAACTTTTGTTAAAATGTAAATAACTAAACCAGTAAATATTGCTTTTAGAGTAGAGGGTCCAATTTAAGCAACTCATTTCTCACCTAATCCTAATTTTCTTTAAATCAATGCTATATTACTTTGCAGAAGCAAATTCACAAACCAAACTAAGTTGGAATGACATCTAAGGAAACTGAGCTACTTGGTTTAAGTACATTTTTTTGTCCTGGAAAGCTTCAAGTGCCTAGCATTGTCTACCTTGTTTAGGGACTTCCTGTAATGTTTTATAAAGATTAGAAAATTGATCAGATTATCAGATAAAATACCTGAGGCACATGATCCTACATCTATCCGGTTTGCAAATATTTTCTTTAGAAGCCATGGTTTTTAAAATGACATTTCTTGTTTTAAAGCAACATTATCATTAGTTTGCAATTGGATGTGTTCAGTGGCTCAGTTGTGTCCAATTCTTTGTGAGCCTTTGTACTGTAGCTCACCAGGCTCCTCTGTCTGTGGGATTTCCCCGCCAAGAATACCGGAGTGGGTTGCCACTTCCTTCTCCAGGGGGTCTTCCTGACCCAGGGATCATTAAAATATATGAAATTCAGAAAAGTAGAAAGAAAAGCAAATCCTTCTATAGAAGTAATGTGTTTTCCTTGTGCTTAAGGATATATGATGCTCAGTATTTCTTCTAAGGTTCCAATGTGTCTCCTTTTCTTGTTTTCTTACTGCAGTGAGTTTATGCAAAAGTTGATGTCTTTTTATCAAAGCACAATCCTTTGGAGCTAAAGAATTAGGATCTTGAATGCAATTTATCAATCACTCAGAAGCACATGGGAAAGTTTTCAATGCCTCTCGAAAGTAAAATTGAACACTGCCTTTTGAAAGATAGTAATTAAGTGGAAACCTAGAAATTATTACAACTCTATTGTGTAAAAACTTTCTGAATATTGCTTTCATGTGCTACTTAGAGCTTCATTCCTCCATAAGCCATTAACGCTTAACCTTGTGCAGGACTTCCTGACTTTTGTGACTATATGCAGTCCAGCCCTTGTTCACAGACAGCCCTGTTGTAAAGGGCTGTTGAGGGTGCCATGAAGAATGGGTGCAGGTGTCAGGCGCAGAAAACCTGTGCGTGACCCAGGCATGCTCCCTGCCCCTCTGTGTGGTCCTGGTGAATAACACAGAGACAGTGCTGGTGAGGATGCTGCTGTCCTCCTGATCTTGTGAAGAAACGGAAGTATAGAGGCCTCTTTATTATTTGTATTTTTTACAGAGTATTGTAACTTTATGTCTTTGTTGTTGTTGTTCAGTCACTAAGTTGTGTCCAGCTCTTTGAGACCTCATGGACTGCAGCACCCACCATCTTCTTGAGTTTGCTCAAGTTCATGTTCATTGAGTTCGTTGATCCATTCAACCATCTCATCCTCTGTTGTCCCCTTCTCCTCCTGCCTTCAGTCTTTCCCAGCATCAGAGTCTTTTCCAATGAGTGCTCTTGGCATCAGGTGGCCGAAGTTTTGGAGCTTCAGCTTCAGCATCAGTCCTTCCAATGAATATCCAGGGTTGATTTCCTTTAGGATTGACAGGTTTGATCTCCCTGCTGCCCAAGGGACTCTCAAGAGTCTTCCCCAGTACCACAGTTCCAAAGCATCAATTCTTCAGTGCTTAGCCTTCTTTATGGTCCAGCTCTCACATCTGTACATAACTACTGGAAAAATCACAGTTTTGACTATTGCTGGGTTTTATTTGTTTGTTTGCTTCCCGTGCTTCTTGCAGGTAGAAGGACACATTCGTAAAGTAAGGTAGGTAAGAGGGTGGTGGAATCTTTCACCACCACAAATTCTCTAAGCTGTAGACATGAGCAGACAGCTGTCTTACTGCACCTATTTTAGGGTAGAAGGAGAAAAAAAAAAAAAAAAAGAAAACAATGACAGCAATAAAATAAACCTGAAGGCAGACAAGAATAACTTATCCAAGTAAAGCAGTCTTTCCTTTTTCACTGAATGACAGATGAACATATTCTATTTCTCAAAATCACTCTGTTCTCGTAGTTGAAAAATCTATCCTGACAAGCCAGGACTAGTCTGTGAATTCAAACATACATCAGTGAATTATGCACAACACTTTATGCTCAATCTTCTTTGTAAGAAGTATGCATTTTATAAGCTCTTGATACAACATGTGAATTTCTTAGAACTGGAAAACTAACTAAGCCTTATAATTTATGCCATCTTAGAAAAGATGAGACCTGGGGAAAATCAACTAAAACATGTATTTGCTTGCCTAGGAAGGACGTCAAGCAAAGAAAACCTTAGTCTAAATTCTTCCTCCCAAACTTAGAAAAAGCATTTCCACTCCCTGTTCCTGTTTTCCCCATAGTCAGAATATTGCCCGTTTTCAGATCATGAAAGTCCCAGAGGATAGCCCCCAGTCTCTGCACAGCACAGTCCATGGCCTGAGAAGCCAGTCACGTGTTTACCACCCTCTGATCCAGGCAAACCTCATCCCCTTCCACTCGGCCCTGGGCTGATCTCAGTTTGCTTCACAGCATTCACTGAAAGGTGGAGAATAATTGCTTGTTGTTGTCGTTGTTGTTGCCAAGTCATGTCAGACTCTTTGTGACCCCATGGACTGCAGCATGCCAGGCTTCCCTGTTCTTCACTTTTTCACGGCCTTTGTTCAAACTCACGTCCATTGGGTCGGTGATGCCATCCAACCATCTCATCCTCTGTCGTTCCCTTCTCCTCCCACCTTCAATCTTTCCCAGCATCAGGGTCTTTTCCAATGAGTCAACTCTTGGCATCAGGTAGGTAAAGTATTGGAACTTCAACTTCAACATCAGTCCTTCCAATGAATCTTCAGGATTGATTTCCTTTAGGATGGGCTGCTTTGATCTCCCTGCTGTCCAAGGGACTCTCAAGAGTCTTCTCCAGGATTACAATTTGAAAGCATCAATTATTTGGCACTTAGCCTTCTTTATGGTCCAATTCTCACATCCATACACGACTACTAGAATAATTGCTACTGGCATGGCATTTCTCTGTGGTATGACCTGAAATCTCCAGGTGAGGAAAGATTAGAGATTTCTCCATATTTATAAAAGGGACAGTCAAGATTGTCATTGTATTTATTTGTTTATCCCTCTCATGCTGCTGTTCAACTTTAACACAATAATCAGACACTAAAATATGACAAATGTAAGCTGTGGGCAATATGTTTACAACAGAATATTATATTCTGTGTTGTTTTCAGTTACAGAAAAATATTCTGTAATATCATTAATTTTCTCATAGTTATTAGACAGTATACAATTTTATTAACTTTTGCCTTCTGATCAAAAGTATTTCAACACTGAATTGAAGCTTAGTTTATTCAGAACAGTCTTCTGACTTCCATTCTCATAGAAGTGCTTCCAACAATTTACCCAAATGGTGTCAGTTATTGCTTGGGTTCAATTCAACCTGAGATGCCAGAGTATTAGGAAAAGGACCATAAAGACAGAAGGATTATTTGTAAGTAAAATGTCCTCCTCAGAAGGCTGCACTTTCGCAGAAGGTGCTCAAAGACAGGAAGATGGGGATCTCAGAGATGATAAACATGAACTTACTTTCAATGCAGGGACAGAAGTCAATATGCAAACTCCCGAGTGCGTACCTGGTGGATCTCAGCGTCAGTTTGGGATGACCAGCCCCTTTGCCCCTGAAGTGTTTTTCGAACTTTATCTCGTGCCTCCTTTTGTAAACAGGAAAATCGCTTGTAGTGATCACTCCCTGCCTATCAGTGCATTCTGATCTACAGCCTGAGTGGATGCTTCACTGGATGGAGGCTCACCTGCCGTGCCCAGGGTCAAAGACCATGAGATCCGCACTCTGTGGAGAACGTGGGGACAGGCAGAGAGCTGGGGGTGGCTGCAGGAGGCCGGCCTGTGTGGTGGGCCTGAGGGTGCTGCTGTGGGCTCAACGCTGTCAGGCGGCATCTTCATCTGGACGTGGACGTGGGAGGGACGGAGCAGGGCTGACTGGGATCAGTAGAGGTGGCAGCCCTGTGAGTCTGGGCAGGGGATTTGGGGTCTTTGTGTGGCTTGCACAGTGCTCCCAGCAGTGTCTGTGATCACAAACACAGTGGCCTCCAAGACGGGGTGTGGTCCGCAGCGGGAACCAGCTCTCAGGGAGCCAGCGGCCAGGTATCAGGGTCAGGGCCGCTCATCGTGTATCCCACTCCTTCAGCAAATGACGTCCCGCCAGCTGGAGTGTACTGCCAAGCTTTGCTCTTTGCTGTGTAATCTGTTCTTTTCATTTACAAACACACAGTTGTAATATTAGACACTGGGGAAGGGTCAGTGCCCCCTCCAGCCCCAAATGGCCCCCCCGCTCCCTGCCTCCCACCTTGGAGAACTGCTGGTCCAGTGGGAAGACCCTGGGAAGGAGAAGGAGAAGGTTGGCTCTGCCCTCAGCCACTCCCACTGTCCTCTTCTTCCTCCCAAGTCTTTCCTAACAGGATGAATCCTGTAACTGTATGTATGTTATTTATCATATGTTCTTTTTTATTCCCCTTAATTTTATTATGGTAACATGAGATTTACCCTCTCATGTTATCCTTTCAGTCATCGTTTAAGATGAGCAGTTAGCATTTTGTAAAGTTCACAGTGCATGATTCAGTGTCCTCGGGGCTTCCCAGGTGCCACAGGGGTAAAGAATCTGCCTGTCAATGCAGGAGACGTGAGAGATGCGGGTTTGACCCCTGGGTTGGGACGATCCCCTGGAGGAGGGCGTGGAAACCCATTCCAGTATTCTTGCCTGGAGAATCCCATGGACAGAGGAACCTGGTAGGCTGCAGTCCATGGGGTAGCAAAGAGTCAGACACGACTTAGCACTCACGCAACACAGCATCATTAACTGTGCACAGCTTTGTCCGCCGATCTGATCTGTAGAACTTGGGAGTCTTGAATGACTGCCGTTGAATGGTAGCTCTACCTTCCCCCTACGCCTCCCCACCACCTCCTGGCAACCATCTGCTCTCTGCTCCTCTAAGCTTGTCTCTTAATTGCTTCCTATCCGTGGGACCGTGCAGTATTTGTCCTTCTGCAACAGACTTGTTCCACTTCCCTAATGTCCTATGGGTCCATCCATGTTGTTGCAAGTAGCACAATTTCCTTCCTTTTTAGAGAGCTGAATAATATTCTATTGTGTGTATATATGACATTATTTATTCATTGGTGGACATGAGGTTGTTTCCATAAGTTGGCTATTTCGAATAATACCCTTATGTGATGGCGGTGCAGATGTCTCTCCAGGGGAGGGATTTCATTTCCTTCAGATAAACACTCAGAAGTAGAATTGCTGGGTCATGTGGTAGTTCTGTTTTTAATTTTGCTTTTTAATCACCACGGCCACATTATAAGTAATCCTTTATATAGCAGCTCTTCTCACTAGAGTCTGAGGTCCTTGAGGATAAGTGCAAGTTCTTAGTCATCTCATTATCACCAGCACAATAATCTGAGTACTTAGTTAAGTTCAATGCCTGAATATCACTCTGTCCTCATAAAGTGCCAGTTCTCCATGTGCCATGTTTTCCCTGTCTGTGATGGGAATCAGGTGGTCCTCAGGGTTGATTTGAGGAGGCATGTAGATGAGTAAGTGCTCCCTGAGCCATTCCTCATAGAGACTGCGAAAGACATTATTAATTTCCGCATCAGCAGAAACTCTCTCTGGACTCAGATCTGTTTCCAAGGAGATATCGTGGCTTTGTGCTGCAGACACAGATGGTTGTGCTGTGTGTCTTGCTTCTAGCTGTCCCGAGGACCAGTGACACCCAGTGCAGCTCTGTCCCCGAGCCCAGGTACGGGAGGAGAATCGGTTCCGAGTTCTCGGCGGGGTCCATCGTCCGCTTCGAGTGTAACCCGGGCTACCTGCTCCAGGGCTCCGCAGCCATCCGCTGCCAGTCTGTGCCCAGCGCCCTGGCCCAGTGGAACGACACGGTCCCCAGCTGCGTGGGTAAGTGTGTGTCCCCACGGTGTGACCACCAGCATGGGGCCCGCAGTCACAGAGGCACTAACGAGCTCTCTTTAGTCCACGTAAGCGGACTCTTGCTCCAGACCTGTTTAAAGGGAAAATTATTTTATCAGAAATAATTGAGTAGCAGCCACATCCTAAAAATTACTGTGTTTCATGAAACAAGGCATCAGATTAACAAGTATGAAACGTGATTTCCTTTTCGATACTTATTAAGTATGCCATCACAAGCCATGGGTATACAACATAATTTCATTTGTAGGGAAAATCATTAAAATGTTGATTTGTTACATGACTTGTGCAATGCCCTTTTAATAAATTGGTGCTGATGAAGATCTGAAAAATAGTAGGTTAATGCATCCCAAATAGCAAAGACATCATTGGTGATAGTTTATTTGTTTCATTTTGTGTAAGGACCTCCAGGGCAATCATGATTAGCACTTGAATTCATTTGTGCCTTTTAAGCGTCTCTTCTCTCTGGATTTGCTCACAAATCCCATTAGTATCAGTTGGAGCTGCCTGTCTGCATATAGAAGAGAAAACTCCACAGAGCTTCTTAACTTGTAGTAGAGCATAAGCAGAATTCACTTCAGAGATGCTGTTGTTGGGTACAGTGTCTAAGACTCAGCAGCATAGCAGATGATCATCTATGGTATTGATCATTTAAAAGGAAACAGACTAAGTTTGACCTTGCCTACAAATGCCTTTTAAAGTGTCATAGTCCATGTAAGGCATCTCTTAATAGCTGATCCCACAGTGAAGGAGCAGTGAGTACAGAGTTAGTGTTCTTCACTGTACTTTATTTATCCTAATTGTGGGTCTGGCTTTCAGTCCCCTGCAGTGGCAATTTCACTCAGCGGAGAGGTACCATTTTATCCCCCGGCTACCCTGAACCCTATGGCAACAACTTAAACTGCATATGGAAGATCATCGTTACAGAGGGGTCAGGAATCCAGGTATGTTCGCAAAGCCCAGAGGCTCCTAAGAAGCAGAGCTCTGCCCACGGGCTTCTCCCTTCTTTGTTTCCCTCTTTTTGTATTGCTTATCTAAATATACAAACCATAACCTGTTTCTCTTTTCTTACCATCCCTACCAAGTGTTTCTAATCATGTGTCTACATTTGAAATTAAAGTGATAGACTTTTAGAATAAAATCTATCAAAAGTGTCATTTGTGGAAATTTTGTGGATGTCATTTCCATGGCTTAACTTCTTTGGTTTTGCATTTCTCTAACATGTATATTTTTAATGTCTTGAAAACCCTGTTGGACTAGTCTAATTTTATTATTTTTAATCGAAGGATAATTGTTTACAATATTGTGCTAGCTTGTGGCACAGATCAACGTGAATCTGCTATCGGTATACAGGCGCCCCCTTCCTCTTGAACCTCACTCCCACCTTCCACCCACCCCACCCTTCCAGATAGTTACAAAGCCCCAATTTGAGTTCCCTGAGTCATATAGCAAATTCCCACTGGCTATCTATTTTACATATACACTACGTATACGTTTCCATTCTGTTTTCAGTCTGATTTTATTAAGTGAAGGACAAATATTGACTTGTTTGGTAGATTCAAGTGATCAGCTTTGCCACGGAGCAGAACTGGGACTCTCTGGAGATTTACGACGGCGGTGACTCGAGTGCGCCAAGGCTGGGGAGCTTTTCAGGTAGGTGACCCCGTCCCTGAGTGTCTGTGAATCCAAGTCGTCACACCATGACGGACTGCAGGAGAGCACTCAGCGCCGACCTTTCCCTGGGAGACTCTTCTCTGTGCTAACAAGTTTCTCTAGAGTTTGGAGGCTTAGAAGGAGGGTACCAGACCCCAGAGTGAAGGGGAAAGTGCCGTCCCCCACAAGCAGGAGGCTGATGGATGGTCACTGTGGTGGGCTCTGCATTGGGGAGAACGTGGGTTATTACCCTGTGGACGCAACGGGGTGTCTTCACTGAAGTCAGTTTTGTGTGGGGGTGGTTTGGACATCGAACTTTGGGGTGGGTGACTTCCTTTTCTCTTATGCTCGTTAGAAGTGTTTGATGCAGTTGGGGACCAAGTGCTGAGGCTGAGGAGCAAGGTGGCCGGGGATGCAGATGGAAGGCTGGGAGCAGATGTGGACCCTGAGAACAGACGTAGATACGGAGAATGGGGACAGGGTTTCTCGTGACTGGGTGGGGAGCTGAATACACAGGGACACGAAAGCTGGCGAGGAGCTGCTTGTGATGGATTTGAACTAGACACCCTGGTGTGAACTCATGGTCTTCATACGTATAGCTGTTCATCCCTGTCCAGTCACTACATCATGTCCAAGTCTTTGCAACCCCATGGACTGTAGCCTGCCAGGCTCCTCTGTCCATGGAATTTCCCAAGCAAGAATTCTGGACTGGGTGGCCATTTCCTTCTCCAGGGGATCTTCCCAATCCAGGGATCGAACCCACCTCTCCTGCATTCACAGGCAAGTTCTTTACCCCCGAGCCACTTGGGAAGCCCTGTGTACAACTGTATAGCTATAGACATAGAAGTATGTGTGTGTGTGTGTGTGTGTGTCTGTATGTGTACATATTTCCCACGTCTGTATCCTGTGAGGTGTAAAACAATAACCCCTCAGCAAGGAGTTACCCACCTAGTACTCAATTGTGCATTTCTGAAATCACTTAAAGTCCCATTCTCCCTTAAAGGCGCTAGTACTTCTTGGAGAACCATTGACTCTGAAGCTCTGGGAGAGAAAACATGCATGATGAGCCATTTTGTACAAAATAGAAATATGTGGATCCATGCTGATATACATAGACACATGCATGAGTGTAAGAAACAAGAGAGAAAGCCTTCCCAAACTATAATAAATCTAAACTAACAAATGGGAAGGAGATGGAATCACAGCTGCCACTGGTGGCCGTTAGGACATACATGTCCACATGGGGAGGTCAGTGGAGGCTGAAGGTAGCATGTGAGGTTGATGAGGACAGACAGCCACAGTCTCCGTGCACCTGCTCACCTTGTCCTCACACACTCGTTGCAAAGGAGGAAAGAAGTCATTCACAGTGAGAAGCCTGGCAGACACCACCTTCCTAAGACAGTCATGTCAAGATTTACAGTAACAGGACAAGGTATGCACTGGCATACTGATAAGCCTGCTGTCGAAATAAGCAGAGGAACAGAAAGTGACTTAGAGTTGCAGTTGCCATGGTGTAAATTCTCCCGTGCATGGACACTAAGTCTCTTCAGTCTGTCCATGGCATTTCCTAGGCAGGAATACTAGAGTGGGTTGCCATGTCCTCTTCCAGGAAATCTTCCAGACCCAGGGATCAAACCTGCATCTCTTACATCTCCTACATTAGAGGCTGGTTCTTTATCGCTAGCACAACCTGGGAAGCCAGTAAGCCCTTCTCCACCAGGGCTGATTTCAAACACCCAGCACGATGTCACTAAAGTTGAGTTTGGGAGGAAATGCCCTGAAGTAGATTCTGGAAGCCTCTGAGTCAACTCCCTCACACCTCTGAGAGGGGGCAAACACAGTGACCTTGGGAGAAGACCCTCTTCGTGAATCACAGCCGTGTGGCAAAGGGGCTCGCATAACTCAAAGAAGCTATGAGCCTTGCGGTGCTGGGCCACCCACGATGAACCAGTCATAGTGAAGATTTCTGGCAAAATGTGGTCTGCTGGAGGAGCCCGCTCCAGTGTTCTTGCCTGGAGAATCCTATGAAGTGGAGAATCCTAGTGTGAAAAGGCAAAAACATATGACACCAGAAGATGAGTAACTCAATGAACATGAGTTTGAGCAAACTCCAGGAGACAGTGAAGGACAAGGGAACCTGGCGTGCCGTAGTCCATGGGGTCGCAGAGAGTCGAACATGATTTAATGACTGAACAACGGGAGAATACAGCATCATATTTTGATATTTTTGCCAAAAATGTTTCACCACCTGAATCTAGTCATGAAGAACATTAGGCATTCTCTTCGGAGGTTATGTTGCTTTAAAAAAGCATTTTTTTTTCAAAATGTGTTCATCTTTTTTTGGAGAACTCATTTTCAAATCTGCCTGCACCAAGCCTTACGGCAGGGAAAACACATGATTTGTTTCTGCAGACCAGCCCTGTATGTTTTGTTTTTTAACTACTCCCAATCTTTTGTAATCTCATTTTCTGAACTTATGTCTGAGTGTAGTCTCAGCTTAAATATATAAATAATATATTAATATATAGTAATACATATTTATTAATATATATTAATGTATAATACTAAAAGCATGAGAATCTCCTACATAAAAAATTACAAAAAAGTCCTTTGTAGTGTGCATTTGATTAAGTTATAAAACATTAAAGAAAAATAATACACATGAGCAGTTTTTATCAAGTTTTATATACTATAATTTTAAAAAAAGATTTAAATTCTAATTTTCTTAAATAAAAATTGATTTTGAAATATATTCTACACAAAAAGTGACTTGTATCTTTCAAAAGTATTGAGCTCATGAAAGGGAAAGAAAGACTAAGAAAGTCTTACAGACAAAAAAAAAAATGCCTCACCAAACTAAAGGGACACAATCATAGATGGAGTCCTTCTGATGAAAAAGCTGTTACTGGCAGATTGTCGAAATTCCAGTGATTTCTGTAGGATATATGGTCCTGCAGCCTCTATGTTAGATTTTGTTTTGTTTTTTTTTAATATATACCCGCTCTGTTTTAAGAAATGCACACTAAATTTTTATAAGCAATGTGTCACAGTGTCTGCAACTTGCTCACAAAGGGTTTAGTCGCTCAGTTGTATCTGACTCTCAGCGACTCCATGGACTGTAGCCTGCCAGGCTCCTCTGTCCTTGGGATTGGGTTGTCATTCCCTTTTCCAGGAGGTTTTCCAGACCCAGGGAGCAAACCCAGTATCCTGCATTACAGGTGGTCTCCTGCATTTCAGGTGTACTCTTTACCAAATGAACTTACAAAGGAAGCCAAAGGGTTTAGAATAAAATAACTTTACACATATCCGTATTGTGGCTAGAGACCACTTCACACATATATCTGTATGTGGACAGAGATAGATATCATTATTCTGTAATATATGGCAAGATAGTGGGTATATGGGAGTTTTTTGTACCATATTTGCAATTTTAAGTTAAAAACTACTTAAAATATTTCAAAAAGAGTACTTTATAAAGTTTATATGGAAGAAATGACACATCAGCCATCAAATCTGAATATATTTTAAAACGTAATACATGTTTACACATTTTTGTTCCTGTGATAATTTCACAATGCTTAAAAAGGAGAATTTGAACCCATTTTAAAAGTGAATTGTTGACTAAAAGCAAGGAAGAATGAGTAGTTGGTAGAGGTACACATTTCCAGAAAAACGATTGACTGACTTCTTGAATAAATTCAGGTTTTTGATTTTCTGTCTGGATAGCTGTGTGTATGTAGGACTTATATTGTAAGCTATTTGAAATCATTTTTGGAAGTAGACAGGTGATAAATTATAAATGGACATGTTAGAGCAAAAGTCATACCAATCTGTTGCTGACAAGCAGGATTAAGGGAGAGTAAATACCAGTGGCTGGAGCAGCATCTGCAGGGCCTGGAGCACAGTCGCTCAGCTTCCCGCACGTGCGGTTCTATCTAGGTCAGTGAAGCAGTGCCATCAACAGTATTCGGCCTGTGGCAACAGTTTTTTCAAAAATCCCTCAGCTACTTTTTGAACCGGGGGAATACGCTTCTTCTGAGAGTCCATTCTGAGCAGAGTCCCTAGCGGACGCGGGGGCGGGCAGTGGTCAGGGCAGGCGCACATCGCATATGCACCTGGGGCATTGAGACCCAGCATCTTTTTAGGAAAACAAATGATTACATTTAGAAGTATAGACAGGACTGTCATTCATAAATATACTTGCTGCAATTAATAATGTTTAGAGGGGCTGTGATGATCCACATGGCCCTTTCATGCACACATTGCATGTATGACTCATATAAGGGATGGACTCTTTATTTTGATTTCACAGAATTGGAACATCTTCAAATGTTTTCAGTAACAGGACTGTCTTATGGCTCAGTCAGCAGTGGAAGTGAGTTTTCCGATTCTGCTGCAACATAGTCAGGAAAGACAAAAAGTCAGAGGTGTATGTTGAGAATGTGCATGTGGAAATGACTTGACTAGGGGCTAGAGGTGATTAAATACACTGATTATCTGAAATCATAGGTAAAACCAGGCAGAAAGTTATACAAATGCTGTAACCAGAACTTACTTTTTGGATTAGTTAGGTCATCATAATGACATTACATTAATTTTGTACTTTCTGTAGGCATCACCCAAAATATACAGAAATAAAACATGAATGAGAGAACAGCAAGCGTCACACGATTTGAACAAAAGTGAATTAAACCAGAGTTTCTGTTGGGTGTTTCCTTCTTGTCTTGATGTGGGGGTGGGTCGAGCTGGCCCAGCAAGCAGGTACAGGTGGCGCTCTGACCTTCAGACCCCCTTTCCTCCTCACAAGTCCATCCCCCCACACACGGGTGCACCCTGCGCGCTGCTGAGCAGACAGCATGCTGCTTCTGGTACAGCCCACAAGGGGAAAAGGTGATCCTCAGACAGGAGACTTTCTGAAACAGGCAAGGTCATCCCACCTTGCAGGATTCCCCCATCTGCACTGTTAACTATTAATTAGTTTCAAAGAATGATCTCTTTAAATGTTTCTGCTGACCATAGGAATAGGCTTTTGTTTTCCCTCTCCATGACTCAGTTTCTTAAAAGTCTGTCTGTCTATCGATCGATCTATCTTCACCCATCAACCAAGTTTGAGTAACAAAGGGGTTAAATCTGCAGTCATTTTCTGTTTATCATTCAGCAAACACTCACAGTGTCTCAAAGTGAAGGTATACTCACAGTTCAGGTCTGAAAAGACCTCCCCTTCCACTGACAACCCTACCTGAATATTCAGGGAAATTGGTTTGAGGCACTGGCCCCAGATCTCAAGTGGGAAATCTGTCTTCCAAAGCGTGTACACACCTGTGGGCACACACACGCGTGTGCACACACACCATCATTAGGGAGTGTACCTGGTGTTTTCTTTTGTCTTCCATTTATCCCTGTTCTCCCAAAGCAGTCAGATAACACACTATATCCTGATTAGCCCAAGACCCAGCCAGTATACACATGACTAGTCCCAACACATTGTCAAACTGAGAGTGAACTCTTATAAACCCGAAGTTTCTGAAAGACTACTTGCTAATCCAAGGTTAATGAGACATCCTTAATCTATTTTTAGGATCCAGTCCTTACCTGGAGTCATTGGTTTGCTTACACCTGTTGGAGGGTCGTAGAATTGTTTGAGTAGAGAGTGAAGGGTAACTGGGGATCTTGCCCTTGCAACATTGTTCATCTGTCTTGGATAATTACCAGCTTATTTCCTTGTTTTGTTATTCAAAATAGTATTTATACTATGCATGTCCATAATGTATAATATTTATACATTAGCATCATCATCATCCATGAATTTGCCTGCACCATGAGAAGGAGTTTTACCTGAGGGATGGCTCCTTCACACATAGGAAATGTGTATTTATTCAGAAAATGACTTGGATACAGTAGCATATCAAGCATGCACCCCTTGGGTAACAAGGGACTTGGGCCAGCTTATTGCTTCCCCATATCATAATGCATCCTGTTAATGCGTTCTAAACGTCTGGCTGGAGGACGTCTCCTTTTCCTCAGGACCTGGCAGCTCCATGGCTCTGTTTTCACCCTCGTTCTGAGCATCTCTAAATTTCCCTGCCTGTCGGTTGCTACAATGCAGGCTAGAACATTTTCATTAAAGGAAGCATTATGTAAAATAAACCTGCATTTTCTTTTCCATGTATGTTTCATTGAAATCACTTGCAGATTTCAGAGGGAACATTATTAAGTATGAATGACACAGGGATAAAGAAGAGAATATATGGTCAAAAGCAACCTCTTCTGAATAACATATTGCATCAGATCTACAATCTGTTACCCCACCTTCCATATGACTTGCATGTTGAGGCTTTACCCTTCTTTGTTCATGGCGAGTCAGAAAAAAAAAAAAGCAAATGGTTACATTGATTAAAAAAAAGCAATGTGAATAATCAGATGCATGGTAAAGCATAAGAAAGTGTGTGTTTTCACTGATACAGTGAAGACATGCCACATCTGTCTAAGGAGGGCAGACGAAATGTGGAGCTGCTTCTTGTTGTTGTTCAGTTCGTCAGTCGTGTCTGTCTGTGACCCCATGGAGTGCAGCACGCCAGGCTTCCCTGTCCTTCACCATCTCCTGGACTTCGCTCAAACTCATGTCCACTGAGTCAGTGATACCATCCAACCATCTCATCTTCTCTTGTCCCCTTCCCCTCCTGCCTTCAATCTTTTCCAGCATCAGGGTCTTTTCCAGTGAATTTGGCTCTTCACATCAGGTGGCCAAAGTATTGCAGCTTCAGCTTCAGCATCAGTCCTTCCAATGAATATTCAGGGTTGGTTTCCTTTAGGATTGACTGGTTTGATCTTGCAGTCCACAGGACTCTCAAGAGTCTTCAACACCACAGTTCAAAAGCATCAATTCTTCAGCACTCTTCCTTCTTTATGTCTAGCTCTCACATTTATACATGACTACTGGAAAGACTGTAGCCTTGACTATAGGGAACTTTGTTGACAGTGCTGTCTTTGCTATTTAAAACACTTGTTTAGGTTTGTCATAGCTTCCTGCCAAGAAGGAGTCATCTTCTAATTTCATGCTGTAGTCACCATCTGCAGTGAGTTTAGAGTCGAAGAAAAGGAAATTTGTCATTGATTGCACCTTTTCCCTGTCTATTTGCTATAAAGTGATGGGACTAGATACCATGATCTTAGGTGGCTTTTTTCTTTTTCTTTTAATATTGAGTTTTAAGCAGGCTTTTTCACTTTCCTCCTTCACCTGCATCAAGAGACTGTTTATTTCCTCTTCAATTTCTGCCTTTAGAGTGGTATCATCCACTATCTGAGGGTTTTTATATTTCTCCCTGCAATCTTGATTCCATCTTGTGCTTCATCTAGTCCAGCATTTCACATGATGTACTCTATATTTAAGTTAAATAAGCTGGGTGACAATACACAACCTTGATGCACTCCTTACCCAGTTTTGAACCAATCCATTGTTCCATGTCCAGTTCTGTTGCTTTTTGACCTGCATACAAGTTTCTCAGGAGACAGATAAAATGGTCTGGTATTTCCGCCTCTCCAAGAGTTTTCCAAAGTTTGTTATGATCCACACAAAGGCTTTAGCATAGTCAATGAAACAGAGGTAGATGTTTTTTCGGAATTCCTTTGCTTTCTCTGTGATATAGCAAATGTTGGCATTTTGATCTCTGGTTCTTCTTCCTTGTCTAAAGCCATCTGGAACATGTGGAAGTTCTTGGTTCACATAATGCTGAAGCCTAGCTTGGAGGACTTTTAGCATGATCTTACTAGCTTGGGGGGTGAGTGCATTTGTCTGCTGGTTTGAACATTCTTTAGTACTGCCCTTGTTGGGAATTGGGATGAGGATTGACTTTTTCCAGTCCTGTGGCCACTGCTGGGTCCTCCAGATTTCCTGACATACTGAGTGGAGCACTTTTGTAGATTCATCTTTTAGGATTTTAAATAACTCTGCTGAGATTCCATCACCTTCACTACCTTTATTGGCAACAGTGCTTCCTAAGGCCCACACTTCACACTCTAAAATATCTGGCTCTGAGTGAGAAACAACACCATCATGGTTATCCGGGTCGTTAAGATCTTTGTTGTACAGTTCTGTGTATTCTTTCCACCTCTTCTTGATCTCTTCTGCTTCTATTAGGTCTTTACTATTTCTGTCCTTTATTGTGCCCATCCTTGGACGAGATGTTCCTTTGATATTTCCAATTTTCCTGAAGAGATCTCTAATCTTACCTTTCTGTTGTTTTCCTTTTTTTTTTTTTTCTTTTTGGCATTGTTCATTGAAGATGGCCTTCTTGTCTCTCCTTGTTATTCTCTGGATTTAGTTGGATATACCTTTCCGTTTCTCCGTTGCTTTCACTTATCTTCTTTCCTCTGCTGTTTGGAAAGCCTCCTCAGACAACCACTTTGCCTTCTTGCATTTCTTTTTTGGTGGATGGTTTTATCCACTGCCTCCTGTACAATATTACAGGCCTCTGGAGGAGGGAATGGCAAACAAGTCCAGTATGTTAGCTGTGAGAACCACATGAACTGTATAAAAAGGCAAAAAGATATGACACCGAAAGATGAGCCCCCAGGTCAAAAGGTGAAGGGGGGAAGAGCAGAGAACATCTTCTAGCAGCTCCAGAAAGAATGAAGCAGCCAGGTCAAAGCAGAAACAGTGCTCAGTTGTGGATCTGTCTGGTGATGAAAGCAAAATCTGATGCTGTAAACAACAGTATTGCATAGGAACCTGGAATGTTAGGTCCATGAATCAAGGTAAATTGGACATGGTCAAGCAGGAGATGGCAAGAGTAAGCACGGGCATCTTAGGAATCAGTGAACTAAAATGGATGAAAATGGGTGAATTTAACTCAGATGACTATTTTATCTACTACTGTGAGCAAGAATCCCATAGAAGAAATGAATAGTCCTCATAATCAACAAAAGAGTGCAAAATGCTATACTTGGGTGCAGCTTAACAATGACAGAATGATCTTGGTTCATTTCCAAGGCAAACCGTTCAACATCACAATAATCCAAGTCTATGCCCCAACCACTGATGCTGAAGAAGCTGAAATTGATCAGTTTTTATGAAGACATAGAAAACCTCCTAAAACTAATACCAGAAAATGATTTTCCATTCATCATAGAGGATTAGAATGCAGAAGTAGGAAGTCAAGAGATACCTAGAGTAACAGGCATTTTTGACCTTAGGGTACAAAATGAAGCAGGGCAAAGGCTAACAGAATTCTGCCAAAAGAATGCACTGGTCATAGCAAACACCCTTTTTCAACAACACAGGAGACAGCTTTACACATAGACATCACCAAATGGTCAATACTGAAATCAGATTGATTACATTCTTTGTAGCTGAAAGTGGAGAACCTGTCAGCAAAAACAGGACCTGGAGCTGACTGTGGCTCAGACCATCTGCTCCTCATATCTAAATTCAGACTTAAACTAAAGAAAGTGGTGAAAACCACTCGGCCAGTCAGGTATAGCTTAAATCAAATCCTCTATATTATGCTGTGGAGATGATGAATAGATTCAAGGGATTGGATCTTGTAAACAGCATGCCTGAAGAGCAATGGACAGAGTCCATAATATTGTACAGGAGGCAAGGAATAAAACCATCCCATAGTAAAAAAAAGAAAAGGAACTTCTCACCATGCCTGGAAAAAGAGAGTAGCTCAAACTCTAATGATCAAAGCCAATACTGGGGTTAAATCTGTGACGATCAGACAAGCCAAGGGGATCTGTAAACAGAAACAAGTATCCTCAGGGTTTTCTTTTTTGTGGAAATATAACTGACTTACAGTATGGCACTTGCTTCAGTGTACAACAAGGTGATTCTGTTAGATATGTGTACATTTCCAGGTTATTTTCTATCATAGGTTATTATAAGTCGCTGCATATAGTTCCCTGTGCTATACAATATATCAGTATATCATTGTTGTCTGTTTGTTTTGTATGTGAATGTGTATCTGCTAATCTCAAACTCCTGATTTATCCCTCCCTGCCTCCCTTTCCACTGTGGGAAACTTGAATCTATTCTCTGTATCTGTGAGTCGGTTTCTGTTTTGTAATTAGGTTCATTTGTATTATGCTTTAGATTGCACATATAATTGATATCACATATATCCTTCTCTGACTTACAGCACTTAGTGTGATATTCTTCTGATTTTATAATGAGAGAAGCGAACACATCCCTGATACTAAAGCCCAGCCTGCATCCCTTCCCGCAGGTACCACGGTGCCAGCGCTGCTCAATAGCACATCCAACCAGCTCTACCTGCACTTCCAGTCGGACATCAGTGTGGCCGCTGCTGGCTTCCACCTGGAGTATAAAAGTAAGCTCCCTGTCTCTGCATCTGGCTTTCCCTGTAACACTGAGTGATTTTCTTAAAGAGGAAGTGGGTCCCTGCCCTTGTTACACAGTGAAATTTTGTTCTAAAGTTATGTTTAGAAGTTCCATGTAGTTGGGTGTTACAAAACCAATCTCTATGAACTATATTGTTATTACATAAATATTAATATAATATTTTGTTACATAATTATATCACAATACTGTAACAATATATTGTTATTGGGGCTATATCTTATTATATTATATTGTATAACATAATCATATTGTGAAAGACAAATTTATAGGGAAATGAAGAAGTTAGGATCTGGAATAATTAGATAAAACATTGGCTTTGCTTTCAGGCCATGTGTGTTAAAAAGAAAAATAGTACAAAATACCCATTTGTAATATTGCTAGTTTTTCTTGTGAGTGGTAGAAAATACTCAAATAAGGATCCAAAAATGTAGAAGTCATAATTTCCAAATAGATTATGGTCATAAGCTCTTTCTATTTCTAGTCTCAGAGGCTGTTAGAAAGAGAGCAACAGAGAGCAGCCCCTTCAGTGCCTACATTTGTGTATTATTCATTTTAATTGGAAGAAGGTAATGCAAAGGAGATGTTAACCTTTTAAAAAATGGATGTGAGACTGAGTTAATAGTCTGATAAATGGGATGACAAAGGTCAGATTCACAAATCCACTTTGGCGTTTGATTATGCAGGTAAACCTTGTAAAAGCAAAATCAGAATTTCCAATGAGAGTAAAGTTTAGTTTAGGACATGTTTTCAAGCACTAAAAATGCTTAATGTTGATATTCATCTCGTTTAATAAGCAGTTGCAAATAAGCAAATACATGGATAAGCTTTAATAAGTGATCCTTTGAATTGAGATAAACAGTTTGTTGGGATGTAAATGCATGCATGTATTTGAATGGCCAGATTTCCAGCTGATGATAAATATTCTGAACCAGACACAAACCACAGGGCTGTTTTGCATTCCAGTTGAATTTCCTTACTTATTACCGGTATTTGTATGCAAGTATATTCCAATTTATTTGAATGGGATTGCATTAGTGACTGCGTAAAATGATACTGTGGATGTTATTTATGTAGAATATATCTGGAAAAATCACTACTTTGATACATATGGTGAACATCTGTAGATAGCAAACTATAAACCTTATTTATGATAGTGTCAGTAAATTCACTAATATTTTTAACAGCATTAGATTTGATCAATGTGCCCATCTCTTCCTCTCAAAGTGATCTTGTGGCTGACTCTTCATTCACTCCTTTTAGAAAGAGGTGCTACTGAAATAATTAGTCTACAATTACCGTGAAATATTATCCATGACTCACACAGACCTCAGCTCCACCAATATATTAATAGTAATCACCTGCATTTCATTTTGTTCTCAGCCAATTAAATTCATTAAAAGAAAGATGAACATATTGCTTACTGAAATTAATCTTGTTCAAGGATGTAAGGCCTTGTTTCATTATTTAATCTATTTGTTTTTTTACTTGGCCACACAGAATGCTGTTTTCATCTGTGGGTTTCTTTACCGAATCATTGTTTTTGGACACTAATAGTATTCTGAGGATCATGCCATTATCTTCTGTGTGTTTAATCTGTTCTAACTCTTTGTGTCAGTTTAAAATTTGGATTATACAAAGTGTTTGTAGAGTTAATCTTATTAAGGCGAACACCAAACAATGTAAGGATTGTTGAAGTAAGTTGTCAAAAATTGTCTAATATTCATAACCTTCTAACATGTTTTTTTTTACTCTCTGGCCCTTTCTTTTTCATTTTTTTTTAAACTTTAAACTGGAGTATATAGCTGATTAGCAAAGCTGTGATAGTTTTAGGTGGACAGTAAAGGGACTTAGCCATATATATCCGTTAACATGCTTTTACATCTACCTTAAATTGTGTATTTCCAGTCTGCACACCTTTCAATTCAGATTTTTCACTAAAATATATACCCATGAAATAAGAGTAAAAACAGCAACGAGCTCTGTGCCTGGTCCTGCTATAAACATGTTACAGCTATTTATTGAACTGTCCTCAAAACAACTCCATTTTTGAGGTGTGCTTAGGTTTTAAAAGGGCTTCTCTGACTTAGATGGTAAAGAATCTGCCTGCAATGCAGGAGACTTGAGTTAGGAAGGTGCCCTGGAGAAGGGCATGGCTACTCACCCCAGTACTCTTGCCTGGGAAATCCCATGGACAGAGGAGCCTGGTGGGCAACAGCCCACGGGGTCTTTAAGAGTCAGTCATGACTGAGCACGGAGAAGGCAATGGCAAGCCACTCCAGTACTCTTGCCTGGAAAATCCCATGGACGGAGGAGCCTGGTAGGCTGCAGTCCATGGGGCCACTACGAATTGGACACGACTGAGCGACTTCACTTTGACTTTTCACTTTCATGCATTGGAGAAGGAAAAGGCAACCCACTCCAGTGTTCTTGCCTGGAGAATCCCAGGGATGGGGGAGCCTGGTGGGCTGCCGTCTATGGGGTTGCACAGAGCCAGACACGGCTGAAGCGACTTAGCAGCAGCAGCAGCAGGGCTGAGCGGCTAACACCAGGCCTTGAAGGAGAAGAAACAGAGCCCCTCGTGCGTCCAGCCTGCTCAGGTCAGGGTCAGACTGCTGACGACTTACAGAATGAGCACATGTAGACGCAAATGTGTTTCATCACAAATGAGCACCTGCCCAGGAATCACAACTGTCCAATCAGAACAAGCGCACAGACCGCCCTTCCGTGCTAAGGGAGCCACCACCTGTCGCTAGGAGCTGAATGGTGTGTGGAAGAGAAAGGGGCTTGGGACTCAGTCTTGGAGATGCGGTTGGTCCGATCCTAAAACCTGAGCTGTTTCATCAAGTCCACCCCTGCTTCCGTCTGAGAAGTCTGAGTTTCTCACATGAAAGTGAAGGCCAGTCGCTGTTAATTAGGTGCCTGTGTGCTTGTCACTTTAGTCATGTCGACTCTTTGAAGCCCTGTGAACTATAGCCCTCCAGGCTCTTCCATGGGATTCTCCAGGCAAGAATCATGGAGTGGGTTGCCATTTCCTTCTCTGGGGGATCTTTCCAACCCACAGATTGAACCCAAGTCTCCTGCAGCTCCTGCAGCGCAGGCGGATTCTTTACCACTGAGTCAACAGAGAAGCACCCTGTTAATCATAACAGTCCATAATTCCAAATGAACACTGACGGGAATATTTCAAACAAAAAGCAAACACTTTTATTTGCAATTTGGTGGAAAGAGGACAAATAAGATTAAACACCCAAACCCTGATGGAGTGTTGCTATTGATACTATTTGTATTTTATTGATTTTTTCCCTCTTTTTCTGATAGCTTTTGGTTTAATGGAATCTTTTATTTAATTTCCAATTTATCTCCACTATGGTCTTATTAGAGAGAAGTCTTAAAAACGTTAAGGGTCTCTATAGGTAAGTTTAAAATATGGTCTTTAATATAACACATCTTACGTTGCTGCTGCAGCTGCTAAGTTGCTTCAGCCGTGTCTGACTCTGTGCGACCCCACGGACTGCAGCCCACCAGGCTCCTCTGTCCATGGGATTTTCCAGGCAAGAGTACTGGAGTGGGTTGCCGTTGCCTTCTCCACATCTTACCTTCACATAATGTTATTTCACTTTGTGTCTGTTGAAACTTACAAACTTGTACTTCTAATTTCTTCCATCCATCCTTCATGTTATTGTTGTTTTACATTTTATTTTTGTGTATTATAAAACCTGCAAATAATTTTCTACTTTTTTGCTTTAAATATTGATTCTTCATAGTGAAGAAAATAAGAAAATAAATGTTTTATATTTACCTTATTTTTAGCATCTGTGGAGCTCTTTATTTCTTTGGGTGAATCCAAGTTTCCATTTAATTTTTTTCCGTCTAAAGAACTTCCTTCAATTCTTCTTATAGGGCAGGTCTGCTGACAATGAATTTTCCCAGCTATTGTTTTTCTGAAAAAGCCACCATTTTGCCTTCATTTTTTGAATGATGTTTTGGCTGGGTTTGGAAATCTGGGTCAGAAGTTCTTTTTCAGTATGTTTAAAAAGAAATAGGGCTTCCCTGGTGGCTAAGTGGTAAAGAACCTGCCTACCTGTGCAAGAGACAAAGGTTCAATCTCTGCATCAGGAAGATCCCTTGAAGGAGAAAATAGCAACCCACTTCAGTATTCTTGTGGGAAAAATCCCATGGACAGGGGAGCCTGGGGGGCTGCAGTCCTTGGGGTCACACAGAGTCAGACACGACTGAGCACATGGCCCACACACACACGTAAAATGTGCCCCTTCACTGTCATTGCTCAGTTTGTGATGAGAAGTAAGCTGCAACTCTTCTGGCTGTGTATTTGTCCATTTTCTGGCTTCCTTTACAAGTCTCTATCTTTTATTTTCATCAGATAGACTATGGTGTGTCTGCACACTTGATATTCATCCCGTTCAGTGACTCTCACATTCTTGGATCTAAGGTTTAATGTCTTCCATTATAATATTTATGAAAATGTCTTGACCATTATCATTGCAAATAGTTATTTCCCCCGTTCTCTTTTCCTGTTTTGGGGGAAACTCCATTCACACATCTATTGGACATGTTGACATTGTATCACAATTCTTGGCTGCAGTTCTGTTTTATTCACACTCTATGTGTTCCAGTTTTTGTAGTTACTATTAACCTTTGATTCTCTGAGTCTTTCCTTGGCTATGTTAAGTCTGCTAATGAGCCCACTGAAATAAATCTTCATCTCAGATATTGTGTTTTCCCCCTTGAATTTCCACTTGCCAGTTTCTTATAAATAGTCTCTCTGCCATAATTTCTCCATCTCTTCATGAACACTGTCTTGTCCACTAGATGTTTTAGCATATTTTTATATTTGATATATCTGTCCAATATTCCACTATATGACTGTGCAAAGTCTGACTGCTTTATCTCTAGACAAAGTGGTTTTTTCTTAAATACTTTACTAAAGATGGGCGCCACTTCTAATAAAGTAGAACCCTACTTTATCGTTGTTCAGTTGCTAAGTCGTGTCTGACTCTTTGTGATTCCACGGGTTGCAGCACGACAGACTCCTCTGTCCTCCACTATCTCCTTGAGTCTGCGCAAACACATGTCCATTGAATCAGTGATGCTATTAATATTTGTGCTAGGAATGGGCACCACTTATGTTAGCCTGTTGAATCAGGAGTTGCCATGGGTTTGAGTTCTGTTGTTGCTATGGTTACTTTCAGAGCATCAGCTCCTCAGTGGTGAGCTGCAACTGCCAAGTCCTAGTTGGAGGCTTTTTCTCAGTCATTAGTCCAACCTTAGCTATCAATTTTCCCTGAATGCCTTTTCAAAAGAGATGCTATCCTTCCAGACTTCTGTGTCTCCCCAGTAGTAGATGCTGTTGCTTGTTTCTCCATGTTAAGCTTACACTGGTGTCAAGATAGTTCTCTCCCAGCCAAAGTCAGACCCTGAGAGTCTGTGCCTGGTGGGATGGGGTGTTCTCAGCAATCTTGCCCACCCTCCCGATTATAAGCTTCTACCTGTGGCTGGTATTTGAAGAGAATTTCCTGACTGCCCCCTAGTGTCAGAAGATCATGGTCTTGGTACTGATAGAGGATCTTAAGCTCACTGGTTCTCCTGCTACACCCCAGACGTAGACTTTCTCTATACACCCTTCTCCAGGCTCCTGTGCCTCTCTTCTTGTGCCCTGGAGGGAACAGGTTTTTGCTACTGAAAGTGGTTTAACTCTTTCTTTCCTAAAAGAGAAAAATTCGGGGAAGTACATGAGCTTCCATGCCCCTCTCCATAGAAACAATGATATTTGGTAGTGGTGAGGGGTGGTAAGGGAGAGGCTGATTCCAGGCTCTTACCAGGCCCCCAGTGTTTCTCTTAATTACTCGGCAGAGGTGCAATGATGGAAGGGCAGAACCTCCCTCTGTCTGGGGCCCTGAGCAGCTGGAGACCCATTCTGGGAACTGGCCATTGCTAAGATGGTAGCTAATCTGCCCTTGCCTATGGGAGTCAGTCCTTTCTCTCCGGTGATCCATCACAGTGACAGTTCATGTGCCCTGCCTCCCCTTGGAGGCACTAATCCTTGGGAACTGATGTCACCTGGGTACCTAACACCTCAGCTCCCCGATGAGTTCAACAATGACTATGATTTTGCAGTTTAAATTTTCTCACTGCTAAAGCGTACTTGAGATTTTATTATACATATTTCTATATCCTAGGTAGACATGGAAGTCTTTTGTGGGTGTTAAAATTGCTCTACTTCAAGGATAGATGAATACTAAAATTATTTATTTAGATTGACCATGAAGAAGTTTTTCTAGAATGACCAGTTTTAAACAAAATCATCTATCTATAAGTATAATCTGTCTATCTAATACATATCCTTTATCCTTTCTTGTTTAACAACAAAAAACAAAAAATACCTGCTAATGGCACATAGTTAAGGCTATGGTTTTTCCAGTGGTCATGTATGGATGTGACAGTTGGACTGTGAAGAAAACTGAGCACCGAAGAATTGATGCTTTTGAACTGTGGTGTTGGAGAAGACTCTTGAGAGTCCCTTGAACTGCAAGAAGATCCAGCCAGTCCATCCTGAAGGAGATCAGTCCTGGGTGTTCATTGGAAGGACTGATGTTGAAACTGAAACTCGAATACTTTGGCCACCTGATGCGAAGAGATTACTCATTTGCAAAGACCCTGTTGCTGGGAAAGATTGAGGGCAGGAGGAGAAGGGGACAATAGAGGATAAGATGGTTGGATGGCATCACCGACTCAGTGGACATGAGTTTTGGTAAACTCCGGGAGTTGGTGATGGACAGAGAGGTCTGGCGTGTTGTGGTCCATGGGGTCACAAAGAGTCAGACACAACTGAGTGACTGAACTGAACTGAACTGAATGTCACATAAAGACGCACACACAGTCCTGTACAGTCTCATAAACTAAGCATGTAATACACATAACTTTAAGTTAGTAATATACGTTTCTTCATAACTGTGAAAAAGTACAGAGATATTTATAGATAAATGATATAGAATTAAATTTAATATATATTTATATTATAAATATATTATTAGAATGAATTCATCTAGTTGAGAATTATTCTCCATTGAAAGATTGCTTGAATTAAAAATTATTTTTCCTGATTTGTGCACACAGCAGTGCTTGTTTAATGATCATACTTCATATTACTAACACCTTGTTTATTAATTTAGACCCAGTACTGTGACTGAGCTTACTCACCACTCTATATGGCTAAGTTGGAAGATAATTTCTGGGTCCACAGGGAACCATCTAAGACTTCATCTAGTGGCACTACACCAAGTTAATATCATAAACCCATTGAGTGTATTTGACCTCCAGTGAGGGGCCACTGCAATTATTCAAGCCTATTTAGTGATAATATGTGACACTGTCTAAACAGCACCAAGATAATTCTATTTATGAATTTTTTCATAATAATATCTTTTCTTTATGTACCATCATTCTCAAGAGACCTTCTTCCACTCCTGTTCACTACTGGGAAATCCATTGGAGTTAACAGAATATTTTTGGAGTCTATGAGATATGACACTTGACCCCTGGAAAGCAAGTGAAATAGAGAAGCTGCTGTGCAGTGTGAATTTCAAATGTCCTACAGAGCCGAAAAGTTAGCTATTCTTCTCTAAACAGAAGCCCAGCAGAGGGCGGACTCTGAAGTGGAAGCTAACCTCGCATGTCTCAGACTCTGGCCCTTTGTTACAGGACAGTATACAGATGGGTCAGACCCTGGAACATCTAAGCCTCATGTGATAGAGAAAAAGAGACAGTAGTATTGTAGTAGCACATTTATTCTGAAAAAAGGATAGGAGTTTGGAATTAGTGATTTGTAGTTATTATGAAAAAACAAAAATTCAGAGAAAAGTAAGTATAACGATTCCTTCTTTGTTTGAAATGAATGCTTATCCTTAACAAGGTAGAGTCAAATGGAGATTTTTTTCACATTTTGGCATCTTCCAAGTTAAGGGTATTAATGGTTATTAGTTAAACTGATGATTATAAAATAAATATAAAATATTTTACTATAGTATTTCAGACAAATTTTTTTCTCAATTAAAAATTGACCTAGAACTAACTGTAATATAGTAGTATTCTTTGAGATACAACTACAAAATGTACTATGCATGATTAAGTCCTTCTCATGTGTATTTATATAATTGGTAGTTATGTGTATAGTGAAAACTAATATTATATATCATGATCTTATAACATCTCACTCAAAGTATGCATACCTAGATGAATGAAAAGTAAGACTGTCAAGATTTTTATAAAAAGATAATCTGTCTGTTCTTTAGTTATTGGGTACAACTTAAGATAAAAATATGTACGTGTACAACAAAGAAATTTTTAAAAGACAGCCAAACTAAAGAGAAACATATAAATATATTAGCCACTGAGATTTAAAATAATTGCTATTGTTAGGTACTAAATTTAGCTTCAGATTTATGACAATAAATGCAAAAAAGGAAATAGAATTTAATTATCTTTTAATAAAGAAACAGTAATTAAAAGATAAGTTCCTTCTTTGTTGTATATTCTATAAAGCACTTATAGTTTACAACTGAAGTTGTCTTCAAAAAAAGATTCTCTAGAAAATTCAAGAGTGAACTTTACATGACGGTGAAGGTATCACTTTTTGATGTACTGGTGAGAACATAGCATACTCTGCTGTGTGTGCTGAGTCACTGCAGTCGTGTCCAGCTCTCTGTGACCTTGTGGACTGTGACCCGCCAGACCTTTCTGTCCATGGGATTCTCCAGGCAAGAATACTGGAGTGGGTTGCCACATAGTAAACTGCATTGATTTCTGGGTCAACAAAATATTATCACTAAAGTTATGTTTATAACACGTGTTCTTTTTTTTTTTTAGTATTTTTAACGCACGTTCTTTTAAAATACTTTCCCCCTGTTTGTTTGTAGTGATCAAGTAAGTAGTACATTCATTTCCTTTGTGAACTCGTTTCAAAACTGTCAGTCAAAAGGAAGTATCTAATGAGGATTAAAATTCTGGAAAATGCCTTAAGTTTTAGAAATGAAAAGTACAAGAGGAATAGTTAAATATTGACAGCTTGAAGTAGCCCTCTATGATAACAGTGACCCTCACATATACAGGCAAATTATTAATACATTTTAAAAATTTATTTTAACACCAAAAATTTTGTTTTGGGGTTTAGCTGATTATAATAATGCATGTTTTAATGGCACTTGTGAGTACTATGTTAATAATACTAATAAGGTTTCTCAACTTGAATAGTGAGTGTAAATAAACATCACAGTCCAATGACACATTGTACAAGATGACACCTCATATGTCCTGGGGTGCATTTATGAGTATTTCATTCTGTGCACCCAGAGATGACAGCTCTGTACCTCCACCAGAGTGGGCGTCCAGTAAGCCATGCCCATTCAGTCCTGTAATAAGGTTGATCTTAATCGTATCAGTTAAGCCCATTTTTGTATTTAACTATATGTCAATCATTTGTTGATCCATATATTCTGAGACCCTCTCAACTCCTGCCTTCTATTAAAATTGATATCATTAGCACCAATTGACAGTTCATGTCTTCTTTATCTCCTACCATGGGCTCTGTACCAGGAACCATGGGTGAGTTTAAAGTCTTGCATATCCTGACTTCTATCTAACACTCCAGACAGCTCCAGAGCTCCTTCTGGTAACATGAGGTCTCTCTTACAAGACTATTTTAGGCATTCAATAGTAACAGACCTTTGCTGGGTGACAGGAGAATCCTAACTTTATTTGAGGTTGAAAGTAACATACACAAAAATCTGGTAACTGATTAAAACTTTCCTACTAACAGTGATATTTTGGCATTTTACCAAGTATCACATTTAAGTGAAAGATGTGATTTAATTACTTAATCCCTGGGGTCTTTAGTTAGATGTCTTCTAAAATAAAGGGATTGAAATTCAGTTTTCCAGTTGTCCTTGGATATGTCTTTGGAATTTCAGGCATTAACAGATTTGGGAAGGAAAGGGTAGAGTGTACAGAACTGAAGCTTAATCTTAAGCTCCGCTGATCACCAACTACTGTCCCCACACTGATTTCAGAGGTGGGTCTCATCATTAACTATTTATCAGCTAGTCTCTGGTTGCTGTTGAGAGAATCATCAATCATTAGACAAATTCTGCTGCTACTCGTTCAGGCCGTGACTCAGAGAGTTGCCCACACGAAAAGGAGTTTGGTTTCAAATTATTATTGTTGTTCAGTCTTTGAGTCATGTCTGACTCTTCACAACCCCATAGAATGCAGAATGCCAGGCTTCCTTGTCCTTCATTATTTCCTAGAGTTTGCTCAAACTCAGGTCCGCTGAACAGTGAGGCATATAACTGCCTCATCCTCTGTCATGCCCTTCTCCTCCTGCCCTCAATCTTTCCCAACATCAGGTTCTTTTCCAGTGAGTCGGCTCTTTGCATAAGGTGGCCAAAGTGTTGGAGCTTCAGCTTCAGCATCAGTCCTACCAATGACTATTCAGGATTGATTTCCTTTAAGATTGACTGGTTTGATCTCCTTACAGTCCAAGGGTCTCTCAAGAGTCTTCTACCCAGAACCACAATTCTAAAGCATCAATTCTTCAGTGCTTGGCCTTCTTTATGGTCCAACTTTCAGAGCTGTACATGACTACTGGAAAAACTACAGCTTTGACTACACAACTATTATCAGCAAAGTAATGTCTCTGCTTTTTAATATGCTGTGTAGGTTTCTCATAACTTTCCTTCCAAGGAGCAAGCATCTTTTAATTTCATGGCTGCTGTCCGTGTCCACAGTGATTTTGGAACTCAAGTTGTCATTTGGTGCATCCCCTCACTTGTGTCTCATTTGAGACTATTTTTGTGTTTGATTGTTTTCCATTTTGAATGGTTTTCATAGAGTGTCCACGTTTGCTGTGATTCCATCTTCTTTTGGTGATAATTTTCCCCCATCCCTATTCTAGTCCCCCTAAAATAAATTGTGGGTGTCACTGCATTCATCCCCAATTGTTGGAGAATCTCATGTATGCCTGCTCTGTCCTCCAACCTCTGTAGATGGTGTCATGGGGCAACCAGGTATGGTCTCAGCTTATGCAGAACTTACATTTTAGTTGTGGGGACATAATATACAAGAAAGCACTGTGATGGTTGTAGATTGTGTTCAGAACCTTGACGCAAATGAACAGTGTTCTTAGGTACAAAGTAACTGCAATGCTCTTAGACTGAAAATATTTGTTGAAGGAAAAATGAGACAATACCCAACATTCAGTCACAACAAAACTTACAGAAACATATTATGGTCAAAGGAAACTATCAGCGGTCACCCCAGGTGGAAAGACTTGTTATACTTCTGAAGAAATGTCAGCTGCAGAGGGAGCTTTGGGAACAATCAAAGGAGAGGTAGGTAACAAGAGTGAAAGAGGGAGCTAGTTGAAGAGTGTTCCCTACCTTACAGCCCAGGATTTTGTTGTGAAAACAATCGGAAGACACTGAATGGTTTCTGTCAGGGAAGTGACATTTTTTCAAATGTCTTATTTTTCAAACAGATCAACTAGGCTGTTGAGTAGAGACCCACCTGGACAGGAACAGGAGAGTGGGCATCCTCACAGGAGACATGATTGTCACAGGAGTCGTCAGTTTAGTTCTCTGGCTCAGAGGAGGCAGGGAAGCTGATGGAAGAAGAGTTGGGTCAAGCTCAAAATAAGGCTTTGGGTCTGGCCTTGAAAGTGTATTTGATCTGGGTACTGTGTGCGAAGATGTGGTGACTTAAAATACTGAATTCTCCATGTGGTCCATCCATCCCACACATAGTCAGATTTCTGAAAGTACATCCAGTTATTTTCAAGTGAGGAGTAATAGAGAAAGCAAATAAATTTTGTATGGTTATTTTTTATTAATACTCAAAGCATTTGATTTTTACTGAATCTTGTGATTTTATGAGTAAAAACTATTTAAAAGTGTGGTGCTAATAAACTTTGCAAATGAAAGTCATGTGGACCTTTTTAATTACTTTTTGCTCAATTGTAGATTGCTTGCTGTTGGCATTGCTGACTTCCTTATCTGAGACTGTTGCAAATGTACCTCTCATTTATAGCAGTATTTTTCCCCTCAATTTGGTGGTTTGGTTGCTTCAGTCATGTCTGACACTTGTGACCCCATGGACTGTAGCTCCCCAAACTCCTCTGTCCATAGGATTTCCCAGGCAAGAATGCTGGAGTGGGTTGCCATTTCCATCTCCGTTTTTCCTCATAATCCTTGATAATTGCAGTATGGGGTTGCACATAAATGTATGAAAAAATCTGATTGAGATATTTGCAGTTGAAGACTACAGTGTGACCACATTTTTTTTGAGAATGGCAAAGAGCTCGATTTACAAAAGGATACAACCCTCCAAAATTCTCCAAGCCAGGCTTCAACACACGTGAACCATGAGCTTCAAGATGTTCAAGGGAGATTTAGAAAAGGCAGAGGAACCAGAGATCAAATTGCTAACATCTGTTGGATCATAGAAAAATTTCCAGTAAAACCTCCACCTCTGCTTTATTGATTATGCCAAAACCTTTGACTGTGTAGATCACAACAAACTGTGGAAAGTTTTTCAAGAGATGGGAATACCAGACTACCTTACCTACCTCCTGAGAAATCTGTATGCAGGTCAAGAAGAAACAGTTAGAACTGGACGTGAAACAACAGACTAGTTCAATATCCGGAAAGGAGTACATTAAGGCTGCATATTGTCACCCTGCTTATTTGATTTATATGCAGAGTACATCATGCGAAATGCTGGGCTGAATGGATGAAGCACAGCTGCAATCAAGATTTCCAGGAGAAATATCAATAACTTCAGATACACAGATGACACCACCCTTGGGGCAGAAAGTGAAGAAGAACTAAAGAGTCTCTTGATGAAAGTGAAAGAGGAGAGTGAAAAAGTTGGCTTAAAACTCAACATTCAAAAAATGAAGATCATGGCATCTGACCCCATCACTCCATGCCAAATAGATGGTGAAACAATAGAAACAGTGACGGACTTTATTGGGCTTCAAAGTCACTGCAGATAGTTACTGAAGCCAGGAAATGAAAAGACACTTGTCCCTTGGAGGAAAAGCTATGACCAACCTCAGTTCAGTTCAGTCGCTCAGTCATGTCTGACTCTTTGCGACCCCATGAATCGCAGCACACCAGGCCTCCCTGTCTATCACCAACTCCTGGAGTTTACTCAAACCCATGTCCATCGGGTTGGTGATGCCATCCAACCATCTCATCCTGTTGTCCCCTTCTCCTCCTGCCCCCAATCTGTCCCAGCATCAGAACCAACGTAGACAGCATATTAAAAAGCAGAGACATTACTTTGCCAACAAAGGTCTGTCTAGTCAAAACTATGGTTTTTCCAGGAGTCATGTATGGATGTGAGAGCTGGACTATAAAGATAGCTGAGTGCCAAAGAATTGATGCTTTTGAACTGTGGTTTTGGAGAAGACTCTTGAGAGTCCCTTGGACTGCAAGGAGATCAAACCAGTCAGTCCTAAAGGAGATCAGTCCTGAGTATTCATTGGAAGAACTGATGCTGAAGCTAAGACTCCAATACTTTGGCCACCTGATGCAAAGAACTGACTCATTGGAAAAGACTCTGATGCTGGGAAAGATTGAAGGCAGAAGGAAAAGGAGATGACAGAGGATTAGATGATTGGAAGGCATTAAAAGACATGAGTTTGAGAATCTCCAGGCATGCTGCACTCCATGGGGTCACAAATAGTCAGACATGATTGAGTGACTGAACTCAAACTCGTAACCCTCATTATGATTTTATAGATCATTTAGTGTCTGAGTGTGTTCACTTTTATCAAATACTATATTGTTTAGGTGAACTGAGTTTATGAATATTCTGGACAAGCAAAATTGTTGAGTCACAGTGGGTTTCTGAGTCCAAATGTAGAAAAATGACATGAAAGAATTGATCAGTTTTTGAAGTGGTTTTATCTATACATGTTTAGATTCTCTATGCCTTAATAATGGCATAGTGTGGAAAGTATTTCTTTTTACAGAGAACGTATTGCAGAAGAGTCACACGTGCAAAAAAAAAAATATGACTTTATTGATAAATTGTGATCACTCATTCATAATGGTAAGTGTGGAGAATATTTGTTTTACAGAGAACGTATTGCAGAAGAGTCACACATGCAAAAAAAAATTATGACTTCATTGATAAATTGTGGTTACTTGAAAATTATGAGTATTCCATTTTTCTAACCATTACTTTGGTTTCAGGGTCTTCTCACTAGCTTAAAATTCATGACTTTATTCTATCAAATTCATCCTTTGGATGTTAAAACTTGAAAGAATTCTCTATTCTACAGCCAGTCCCGCAAGTTTTTCATGGTAACTAAGGAAGAAATGGAATAAGTAATGACTAGTGGCTCTGTGACTTAGCCAGCCAGCAGCTTATCATTTATGAGAGCCTTAGTCCTATCAGACTTTTGATCAAGACAGTAGACTCAGGGGAGTGGATGCCAGTCACATAAGTGGATGAAGTGGGTGATGAGAAAAGTTTCAAGTGTCAAGAAGCAAAGCAGTTTTGGAAGGTGAAATGAGACAGAGCTATTTCCCACTGTCTAAACTGTTGAATTTCCTATATCAGTGTTGTCTATTCTTTATGTGCCATGTAACAAATGCAGATGAAGCAAAATTTCCTTTCCTGGAGGGTTTTTACCACAGTTCACCATGGTATTTTGCAATTCTTCATAACAGCTATGGAATCAGCAAGAACGCACTTTTTTTTAAATCCTAATTTGAGCATCTATTTATCTTTTCATTTTTAAATGTCAGTTCCTCTAAACCTTGACATTCTCATGAACTGTAGCCATGATTTTCTTCAGGTTTTACTATCTCTGCCTTTTTAAACACAGTGCCTCACTGTACCCTTGACTTCACCTCTTTTGGCTATATACCTAGAAGTGGGGTTGCTGGACCATGTATTAATTATATTTCAGTTTCCTAAGAAAACTCCATACTGCTTTTAATAATCACTACGACATTTCCTGTTGTGATTACAGTACACAAGGGGTCTAGTTTCTTTACAACTTGCCTGCACTTGTTTTTTCCTTTTATTTTGTTAACAGTCATCCTAATGAGTGTGAAGTGATATCTCATTGTGGTTTAAGTTTGCATTATTCCAATAGTTAGTGATATTGAGCATCTTTTCATATGCTTGTTATTCACACATGTATTATTGGATAATTGTTCAAGTTTTTTGTTCATTTTTTTAAATGATGATTTTTTGTTGCTTAGTTGTAGAAGTTCCTTGCATGCTCTCGGTATCAACCATTATTAGATACATGGTTTGTAAACATTTTATCTCAATGAATAGGTTGACTTTTGCTCTATTGATTGTTTCTTTTGATACTCAGAAGTTTTTCAGTTTGATGTAATCCCATTTGTCTCTTTTTGCTTCTGTTGCCTGTGTTTTTGTGTTGTATTCAAGAAATCATTGCCAAATCTAATGTCCAGAAGCTTTTCCCCTGTTTTCTTCTAGCTTTAGAATATCAAGTCTTATGTCTAGATCTTTCATTCATTTTGAGTTCATTTTGGTACATGATATAATGTAAGATTCCAGCTTTATTCTTTTGTACCTTATTATCCAGTTTTTCCAACACTATCTGTTGGAGAGACTCTTGTTTTTCTAGGATGTAATCTTAGCACCTAGTAGAAGATCATTACATATGCCATATATGTAAGAATCTACTTTTAGCACTCTCTTCTCTTCCATCAGTCTATGTATCTGTCTTAATGCCAGTATCACACTCATTTGATTGCTGCTTCATAAGTATTTTCTGAAATCAGGAAGTGCAAGGCCCCCAAGTTTGTTTTCTCTCAAGGTTGTTTTGGCTGTCTAGTGTCCGTTGAGATTCCATGTGAAATTTAGGATTTTTTTTCCTATTTCAGCCCAAAATGCCATTTGTGATCTTGATAAGAATATCTACAAAGGATACCTACCTTTGACTCTATAGATAAATTGAGTCAGTTGTTAGCATAAAGTGGCCAAAGGTTTGGAGTTTCAGCTTGAGCATCAGTCCTTTCAATGAATATTCAGGGTTGATTTCCATTAAGATTGACTGATTTGATCTCCCTGGTGTCCAAGGGACTCTCAACAGTCTTCTCCAGCAGCACAGTTCAAAAGCATCAGTTATTCAGCACTCAGCCTTTTGATGGTCCAACCCCCCACAACCATACATGACTACTGGGGAAAAAAATTGTTTTCTGTATATCATAGCATTTTAGTCTCTATTTTCCTCTTATACTCCATTTTTTGGTCTCATAGGTGTTTTTTGTAGTGACATTTTATTTTCTTTCTCATTTCTCTTTATGTGTATTAGATAAATGTTTTCTTTGTTATGATCATTGCAATTACATATAACATTTAAAGTTATAATAGTGTTTTAAACTAATGATTACTTCAGTCACATTTAAAAATTCTATTCCCCCCAATTTCATGGGATCTCTTTTCTTGACACTGGACATACAGTCCCTATGCTTTGAAAAGGTCTGCTTTTCAGACAGATCTTATAATCTGTTAAATAGAAGGAATAGAATAGCATTTATTCTGTGGACTGAACCTGCCCACAGTTTACAGATAAAATATTTTTTGGCTCTACACATACACTAAACTTCTTAGAAAATGAACTAAACAGGTAGTTTCTTTTCTTTGGATACTGTTTACTTAATTAAGGCCCTTTCTTTACAGATACTCTTTGCTGTCAGGAACATGTGTTGGACATTAAGCAGTGTTGTATAGAAGCCTGAGTGTGTCCGGGTTACAGATGTAGGTTTAGGTCTACGTGATCATGACATTTAACATTTATTTCACTTTCTGTCAACTTTCCAAGAGGTCTCCTCAAGTGAAGTTGTGAGTTCTTTATTCACCTGTTTTATAGCACATTGTCTGATGTTTAATACCATTTTTGGATTATGGGTTTACAGAGATTGTGAACAAAACTTCTGTATTATGCAAAAGAACGTTAATTAATTGGTTAAAGTGAACAATATGCTTGGAAAATTTCTTTTCCTTTTCAGAATTAAGGAGTAACCTATATATTCCCTAGGTTGTATATGAGGACCTGCTGTATACCAAAGGCTCATACATTGGCATTATCTATCCTTCAACCTCTTTGCTATGCCAGATAATGCAACTGTACCAAGCTCTATTGTATCTGCTTTCCTCTTTCTTTGATTATTATCTTCATTATTACTTTAAGCTGTCCTGTTAAAATACCATATTATTTTTGAAGTTTGAAAACCATACACAATGCAAGGTGAAACGATGAGTATGATAAGTTGAGGAAAAAATATGTTCATTTTAACTATATCTATCTGTGTATCTTGCTCTAAAGGCTCAGGTCAACTCAGTTGCTCAGTCATGCCCAACACTTTGTGACCCCATGGACTGCAGAACACCAGGCTTCCCTGTCCATCACCAACTCTCAGAGCTTGCGCAAACTCATGTCCATTGAGTTGGTGGTGCCATCGAACCATCTCATCTTCTGCTGTCCCCTTTTCCTCCCGCCTTCAATCTTTCCCAGCACCAGGGTCTTTTCAAATGAGTCAGTTCTTTGCAGCAAGTGGCCACAATATTGGAGTCTCACCTTCAGCATCAGTCCTTCCAATGAATATTCAGGACTGATTTCCTTTGGGATAGACTGGTTGTATTTCCTTGCAGTCCAACAAGGGACTCTCAAGAGTCTTCTCCAATACCACAGTTCAAAAACATCAATTCTTTGGTGCTCAGCTTTCTTTATAGTCCAGCTCTCACATCCATACATGAATCCTGGAAAAACCATAGCTTTGACTAGACAGACCTTTGTTGGCAAAGTAATGTCTCTGCTTTTTAATATGCTGTCTAAGTCGGTCATAGCTTTTCTTCCAAGGAGTAAGCATCTTTTCATTTCATGGCTGCAGTCACCATCTGCCGTGATGTTGGAGCCCACAGAAATAAAGTCTGTCACTGTTTCCATTGTTGCTCCATCTATTTGCCATGATGTGATGGGACTGGATGCCATGGTCTCAGATTTCTGAATGTGGAGTGTTTTTATTTTTTTAATTCATTCATTTATTTTAATTGGAGGCTAATTACTTTACAATATTGTGGTGGTTCTTGCCATACATTGACAAGAATCAGCCATAGGTATACATGTGTCCCCCATCCTGAACCCTTCACCCACCGCCCTCCCCATCCCATCCCTCAGGGTCATCCAGTGCACCAGCCCTGAGAGCCCTGTCTCATGCATTGAACCTGGACTCACGACCTATTTCACATATGGTAATATACATGTTTCAATGCTGTTCTCTCAAATCCCACCTTTGCCTTCTCCCACAGAGTCCAAAAGTCTGTTCTTTACATCTGTGTCTCTTTTGCTGTCTCACATATAAGGTCATTGTTAACATCTTTCTAAATTCCATATATATGCATTAGTATAGTGTATTGGTCTTTATCATTCTGGCTTACTTCACTCTGTATAATAGGCTCCAATTTCATCCATCTCATTAGAACTGATTCAAATGTATTCTTTTTAATAGCTGAGTAATATTCCATGGTGTATATGTACCACAGCGTTCTTATCCATTCATCTGCCGATGGACATCTAGGCTGCTTCCATGTCCTGGCTATTGTAAACAGTGCTGCGATGAACACTGGAGTACACGTGTCTCTTTCAATTCTGCTTTCCTTAGTGTGTATGCACAGCAGTGAGATTGCTGGGTCATATGGCAGTTCTATTTCCAGTTTTTTAAGGAATCTCCACACTGTTCTCCATAGTAGCTGTACTAGTTCGCATTCCCACCAACAGTGTAAGAGGGTTCCCTTTTCTCCACACCCTCTCCAGCATTTATTGTTTGTAGACTTTTGGATAGCAGCCATTCTGACTGGCATGAGATGGTACCTCATTGTTGTTTTGATTTTCATTTCTCTGATAATGAGTGATGTTCAGCATCTTTTCATGTGTTTATTAGCCATCTATATGTTTTTTGTTTTTTTTTTTGAGAAATGTCTGTTTAGTTCTTTGGCTCATTTTTTTATTGGGTCATTTATTTTTCTGGAATTGAGCTTCAGGAGCTGCTTATGTGTTTTTGAGATTAATTCTTTGTCAGTTGCTTCATTTGATATTATTTTCTCCCATTCTGAAGGCTGTCTTTTCACCTTGCTTATAGTTTCCTTCATTGTGCAAAAGCTTTTAAGTTTAATTAGGTCCCATTTGTTTATTTTTGCTTTCATTTCCATTACTCTGGGAGGTGGTTCATAGAGGATCCTGCTGTGATTTATGTCAGAGTGTTTTCCCTAAGTTTTCCTCTAGGAGTTTTATAGTTTCTGGTCTTATGTTTAGATCTTCAATCCATTTTGAGTTTATTTTTGTGTATGGTGTTAGAAAGTGTTCTAGTTGCATTCTTTTGCAAGTGGTTGACCAGTTTTGCCAACACCACTTGTTAAAGAGATTGTCTTTTCTCCGTTGTATATTCTTGCCTCCTTTGTCAAAGATAAAGTGTCCGTAGGTGTGTGGGTTTATCTCTGGACTTTCTATTTTGTTTCACTGATCTATATTTTTGTCTTTGTGCCAGTACCATACTGTCTTGATTACTGTAGCTTTGTAGTATAGTCTGAAGTCAGGCAGGTTGATTCCTCCAGTTTCATTCTTCTTTCTCAAGATTGTTTTGGCTATTTGAGTTTTTTTGTAATTCCATACAAATTGTGAAATTATTTGTTCTAGTTCTCTGAAAAATACCGTTGGTAGCTTGATAGGGATTGCATTGAATCTATAGATTTCTTTGGGTAGTATACTCATTTTCACTGTATTGATTCTTCTGATCCATGAACATGGTATATTTCTCCATCTATTTGTGTCATCTTTAATTTCTTTCATCAGTGTTTTATAGTTTTCTATGTATAGGTCTTTTGTTTCTTTAGGTAGATTTATTCATAAGTATTTTATTCTTTTCGTCACAATGGTGAATCTAATTGTTTCCTTAATTTCTGTTTTCTCATTGTTTGTGTATAGGAATGCAAGGGATTTCTGTGTGCTAATTTTGTATCCTGCAACTTTACTATATTCATTGATTAGTGCTAATAATTTTCTGATTATGTCTTTAGCATTTTCTATGTAGAGGATCATGTCATCTGCAAACCGTGAGAGTTTTACTTCTTTCCAATCTGGATTCCTTTATTTTAAATTTGAGTTTTAAAACACCTTTTTCACTCTCCTCTTTCACTTTCATCCAGAGGCTCTTTTGTTCATTCCTCACTTTCTGCCATAAGTGTGGTGTCCTCTGCCTATCTAAGGTTATTGATATTTCTCCCAGCTATCTTGGTTCCAGCTTGTGCTTCATCCATCCAGCCCAGAATTTCACATGATGTACTCTGCATATACATTAAATAAGCAGGGTGACAATATATAGCCTTGACATGATCCTTTCCTAGTTTGGAACCAGTCTATTGTTTGATGTCCAGTTATAACTGTTGCTTCCTGACCTGCATACAGATTTCTCAGGAGGCAGGTGAGGTTGTCTGGTATTCCCATCTCTTTAAGAATTTTCCACAGTTTGTTGTGATCCACACTGTCAGAGGCTTTGACATAGTCAATAAAGCAGAAGTCGATGTTTTTCTGAAACTCTCTTGCTTTTTTGTTGATACATTGGATGTTGGCAGTTTAATATCTGGTGTCTCTTCCTTTTCTAAATCCCCTTTGAACATCTGGAAGTTCATGGTTCACATAATGTTGAAGCTTAGCTTGGAGATTTTGAACATTACTTTGTTAGCATTTGAGATGAGTGCAATTGTGCAGTAGTTTGAGCATTCTTTGGCGTTGTCTTTCTTTGGGTTGGAATGAAAACTGAGCTTTTCCAGTCTTGTGGCCACTGCTGAGTTTTCCAAATTTGCTGGCGTATTGAGTGCACAATTTCATAGCATCATCTTTTAGGATTGGAAATAGCTCAACTGGAATTCCATCACCTCCACTAGCTTTGTTCATAGTGATCATTTCTAAGGCCCACTTGACTTCGCATTCTAGGATGTTTGGCTCTAAGTGAGTGATCACAGCATCATGGTTGTCTGAGTCATGACAATCTTTTTTGTATAGTTCTTCTGTGCTCTAAATACTAGACAAAAATAAATGCATATTTATCATGTGTTTTCAGAATCATAAAGTATCTTTTTCATATTTCAAACTATAGTTAGAAACTTTATACCAAGGTTAATTTAAATATCTATTAAGGGTCAAATAAAAAATAAATGGCATACAATAGGAGTTCATGCCTATATGTGATAAGAAGGAAAAAAGGTGAAATTTAAATATACTGAATAGTTGCATTTTATGTTCTAAAGTTACTAAAGAGAGGGAGATAATTTCATTTCAGTTCAGTCACTCAGTCGTGTCTGACTCTTTGCGACCCCATGAATTGCAGCACGCCAGGCCTCCCTGTCCGTCACCAACTCCCAGAGTTTACTCAAACTCATGCCCATTGAGTCGATGATGCCATCCAGCCATCTGTCGTCCTTCTTCTCCTGCCCCCAATCCCTCCCAGCATCAGAGTCTTTTCCAACAAGTCAGCTCTTCGCATGAGGTGGCCATAGTATTGGAGTTTCAGCTTCAGCATCAGTCCTTCCAATGAACACCCAGGACTGATCTCCTTTAGGATGGACTGATTGGATCTCCTTGCAGTCCAAGGGACTCTCAAGAGTCTTCTCCAACACTACAGTTCAAAAGCATCAATTTTTTGGCGCTCAGCTTTCTTCACAGTCCAACTCTCGCATCCCTACATGACCACTGGAAAAACCATAGCCTTGACCAGACAGACCTTTGTTGGCAAAGTAATGTCTCTGCTTTTTACTATGGTATCTGCTACTGCTAAGTCACTTCAGTCGTGTCTGCCTCTGTGCGACCCCATCCCTGGGATTCTCCAGGCAAGAACACTGGAGTGGGTTGCCATTTCCTTCTCCAATGCATAAAAGTGAAAAGTGAAAGTGCAGTCGCTCAGTCATGTCTGACTCTTCGCGACCCCATGGACTGCAGCCTACCAGGCTCCTCCATCCATGGGATTTTCCAGGCAAGAGTACTGGAGTGGGGTGCCATTATCTTCTCATATGCTATCTAGGTTGGTCATAACTTTCCTTCCAAGGAGTAAGCACCTTTTAATTTCATGGCTGCAGTCACCATCTGCAGTGATTTTGGAGCCCAAAAAAATAAAGTCTGACACTGTATCCACTTTCTCCCCATCTATTTCCCATGAGGTGATGGGACCAGATGCCATGATCTTAGTTTTCTGAATGTTAAGCTTTAAGCCAACTTTTTCACTCTCCTCTTTCACTTTCATCAAGAGGCTTTTTAGTTCCTCTTCACTTTCTGCCGTAAGGGTGCTGTCATCTGCATATCTGAGGTTATTGATATTTTCTCCCGGCAATCTTGATTCCAGCTTGTGCCTCTTCCAGCCCAGCATTTCTCATGATGTACTCTGCATATAAGTTAAATAAGCAGGGTGACAATATACAGCCTTGACATACTCCTTTTCCTATTTGGAACCAGTCTGTTGTCCCATGTCCAGTTCTAGCTGTTGCTTCCTGACCTGCATACAGGTTTCTCAAGAGGCAGGTCAGGTGGCCTGATATTCCCATCTCTTTCAGAATTTCCCACAGTTTATTGTGATCCATAATAAAGTTGAAGGCTTTGGCCTAGTCAATAAAGCAGAAATAGTTGTTTTTCTGGCACTCTCTTGCTTTTTTGATGATCCAATAGATATTGGCAATTTGACTCTGGTTCCTCTGCCTTTTCTAAAACCACCTTGAACATCTGGAAGTTCTCGGTTCACATATTGTTGAAGCCTGGCTTGGAGAATTTTGAGCATTACTTTACTAGCATGTGAGATGAGTGCAATTGTGTGGTAGTTTGAGCATTCTTTGGGATTGCCTTTCTTAGGGATTGGAATGAAAACTTAACTTTTCCAGTCCTGTGGCCACTGCTGAGTGTTGATAGAAGCAAGGTCTGATGCTGTAAAGGGAAATATTGCATAGGAACCTGGAATATTAGGTCCATAAATCAAGGCAAATTGGAAGTGGTCAAACAGAAGATGGCAAGCGTGAATGTCGACATTCTAGGAGATAAATTAGACTTATGCAAATTTAAAAAAACATTAAGAGCATAAGTGATTATATTTTTCATATTTAGCAATTTTATCATCTATGAAAATCCCAAATGGCTTAAAATATTATGCTAGGAATAAAAAATATTGCCAGTTAATGCCTAGGTGTTTTATAGTTTTTGATATACAGTCATTTAAGGAAAAATCAATTTACTTAGGAAAATATTATAATACACCTCACACCCACTTATCCCAGACAAAATTTGTGTGTCTCATGGCTTGAAATTGTTCTCAAACTTTAATGCATAAGAATCACCAGGGATGGTGTTACCAAGCAGATTTTGAGTCAGTAGTTCTGGGGTATGGCCCAAAGTGTGTGTCTTTTACAGAATCCCATGCTCATCACGCTTCAAAAAGTAGGACAGAGTTTATACAAATAAGCGTCAATGTTAAATGTTTCTTAGAGTTAATTTGTATGAAATTCTAAGCTGAATTCCAATATCATATGATGCAATTAAAACATTTTTGTTAGTGCCTTAGCTAGAGGCAATTCCATTTAGGAAAGTGCCCACTTAATTGTTGTTGTTGTTGTTGTCTTTAAATGAGAAAGAGATAGACTGAATATAAAATATTTGTTCTCACAGGGCTGGTGCACTGGGAAGACCCAGAGGGATGGGATAGGGAGGGAGGCGGGAGGCGGGATCAGGATGGGGAACACATGTAAATCCATGGCTGATTCATGTCAATGTATGGCAAAAACCACTACAATTTTTAAAAAAATTAAAAATAAATAAATAGTAAAATATTTGTTCTCATATTTTTCCAGAAGGATAGAATTCCCAAATTCACAGTAAAGGTTTTCAAAAAGACCTCTCAGAATGCTTGAAAAACAAAAAGCAAAGGAGCCATATCATAGGTGTTTGCATCTAGGAAGCGGTTTCTTTAAAGATCTTTTAAAATGTGTATGCATTAGGACTGGTGTGTTTCATGCTAAATGTGGAAGGAAAGAATTTTATTCTTTCAAGAAATGCTAGATTCAATACATGATGAAAGTGAAACAAACCAGTATTTACAATTTAGCTCATAGCTGATTGGAAGTTAGAGTTTTCTTGGTAAACAAGAGAGAGTTAACATCTTTGTTCATTTCTACAGGAGAAGAGCAGCAGAGAAACACTGTTTTGCTATTTGAATAATAATAAGAACACTGTTTATTCTACATGGCTTATAAGTGTGTGTCTTGTGTGTTCATAGCTGTGGGTCTTGCTGCTTGCCAAGAGCCAGCCCTTCCCAGCAACGGCATCAAAACTGGAGACCGATACATGGTGAATGACGTGCTGTCCTTCCAATGCGAGCCTGGGTACACGCTGCAGGTATTTCATTTTGTTTTGACTTTCTTGATAATGGACTCAGCGCGGTGATCCTCAGCCAGCTCACTGAAGACAAAGCCCAAGATGCGCAGAGAGACCTAGCTTACTTTCTCACTCCGTTTGTGAATCAGAGCTCTTGCATTAACCGTGCATACAGGTAAAGTCAGTGATGATGCAGAAATAGCTTCTAAATGATAAAGGATCCTTTCAAAGTTGAGTATATTATTTTCATAATAATTTTATTTCCGAATGAAATGTGTAGTCTCCCAGTAACCATACAGATACAATTCCCAGGGACAAAGCGGTGGCACAGTCTAGTTAATAGCACCATCCCAGCAACCCCATTATTGGACCGGCTGTGAGTCCCGTGCTGGTCCTGCACTGCAAGCTGTTCTTATGATTTAATTCAGTAAATCAAGGGTCCATTTGTGTGTCAGGTAAATATGGGGCTCAAATAATAGACTTAAACAATTTTCAAGAAACATTAAGCAGATTTCTAATAATCTTTTATTGGTTTTTCTATTAAAAGTTTTTTGTATGAAAGTTTAATAAACATTTTATACATCAGTGTATAGCAACATTAGTCATTTTCCAGTCATTTGTTTTTCTGAGTTAACCACAAATAAGTGTATTCCCAAAATAGTTTATCTCTGTCCTTTAGCATAATTCATGTATAATTCTCCCTACCAACAGTGGACAGTGCAATCTAAGCAAGTATATTTATTCCAAAGTCCAATAGAAATATTTAAGCCTACTTATGTTTCTATGTTTCAGTTAATTCAAGTAAAAGAGTACTTTCTGCTGTTTGCTTATTATAACACTGAAGCTGATAGTATTTCAAGAGCATTATTTTTAGTCATATTCTGTAACCAGCCTAAATAAAGCTTGAGTCATCATCAGAAAGAAGTCTCAGTGACACAGCAGTGAAATGACAGTGTAGTATGTGATTCCATTTCTGCATGTGTGCTGGAGTAAATGTTTTGCGTAACTGAGACAAGTGAGAGCAGCAATAGCAATTGTAGGAAGCTGATGGCCTGCCTGTCGAGTGCTTCATGTACAAACCTGCATTAGTCCACACACAGTGTGGACACTGGGGGCTCATCTTTGATGGGGAGGGGGAAGTGAGCCAGGCCCTGGGAGGAATCAGGGGCAGAGAAGCCGGCAGATCCACAGGGGCCATGTGCAGAAGTCAGCCCGGGTTCTTAGTCTGAGAAAATATCAGCAAAATGCCTGATACTTCAGTAAAGGAAAGCCAGCACTGCTATTATTGTAAGTAAACATCAAGATATATAGACATCTTCACCCAAAAAAGCCTACCACCTGCATGTATAGATCTTGGTGGGTATTATAGTAATGCTTTGGCTCTGGAGAAAGGTGGGCAGACACTTGGAAAGTAGAACAGTTATTGAAAAAGCTTTGCTGAAAGGTCTGCCATGGAAGCAAGTTTGTAACCAAGCACGTGAAGGCAGTGGTAACTGATTGTTTAAGACAGAGGTCTCCCATTTCATGTGTTACAGTAAAAAGAATTATGAGTCAATCCCAAGGGTTTCATTTAGAGGAACACCTCACTGTATACTGACAAGCCTTTTTATTAATATGCCTTTGGTTGTTTTCATTTATTTATTTTGCCCTTCATAAATTTACATAAACCATGTAAATACCATGTTGCCTCCATTTCTCCAAGTCCCACCTGCTATCACTTGGGCTCACTCCCTTGTGTTCACCTTCTTTCTATGCTTCTATGATGGCACTTTGCAGTTACTGCCAGCATCCTTTTATGAGGGAGACTTCTCCAGCCCTCAGAGAAGAAACTAGAAAGGGTTATTTAGTAAAGACATGTCTTATAATGAATTGTTTAATGTGCTACTTGTAGATAAAGGTCTGCAGGCATACATCTGTAGAGCCCAGGCAGGCCACTTGGCTCAGGTTTTCAAATGCAAACTAAGATTTCTTTTTTTTTTTCCTTCATAACCGTGTCAAGCATTGAGTATACAAGCTGTGAGTCTCTCTCACTCACATGAGTTAAAAAGGATTCTAGAATTTTCAAAAAATTGCTAACAATTGGAAATTTTGCTAACACACCAGTATATTTGGACTGGCAGTGTGCATAAATTACAGTATTCATGAAAAGCACTGTTCCTTGTATGATTTATGCACAAATGTCTATAAATGCATCTGCCTAGTGTGACTCAGGATAAAACTGCAGAGACAGGATGCATCAAATATAAATCTTGGATATTTACAGGATTAATGATTTCCTTTTCTCTAAAACTGTTTTGCTTTTCTTGTAAAAGATGGAAAAAAGAAAATTCCCATTTTAGGCTAATAAGTAAATACACAAATTCCTGTCTTGTTTGGATCCAGTATAAAAATTTTAGCTGGAATCATTAATATGAAATATCTTTGTTGAAATCAATAATGGAATATGCCCTAGGTTGGTAATATATAACCATTTTATTGGTAGTCTTCCATAAATGTCTCTGAAGGCTTTTATACTTTATGCTTGTCCAAAATTTGGGAACAAATTTATTAAAGATAATGTAATAGATTAGAGAATGAGAAGACACAGAGCATGAAATCTGGCAGGAAGAGCATTGTCCTGAGTGTCTTCTTTAAGTATAAATGTCGTCTTCCTGTACTGTAGCAACTTTTAAGAATGTTAGGAAATAGGAGTAAATGAGTTCTGTGGCAGACAAATCGAGTGTGAAATCTTCCTAAGCTTGGGGAATTGGTTTGTCATTGATAACAGCCTTAGTGGAAATTCTTGTTTGATGCGTTCCCAACATGGCTGGGACTATTTAACATGAGTTAAAGATGTGTTTGTCATCTGCCTCTGTGCCAGTTCTGTTTGGCAAATGGAAATTCACAAGGTTAGCACACGTGTCACATAAGCCCACCAAGTCACAATGAGGAAGAAAGTAAACATGAATAGTCTGCACACAGGGATGCCCATTCACTACCTTCTTTCATCATAAAAGAAATTTTAACCCAAAGCACTGAGAATTTAACCCACTGCTGTTTGATTTTTAAAACAGGAAGAACAGGACAAATTTTTTCAAGGTTGAAAAGTTGAAAACTTCATATATTTAAAGGCTAAAGAGATCCTGAGCGATGAGGATTAATTTCATTGCAGAAGCATTAATTTGACAGCTTGTGAGACTGATAGTAAAATGAATATTAAGTCTCCCTTTTTCTCCAATATAGGAGGAACTGACCCAATTTTTTGCTAAACCATAAAGATTGTGTGAGTTGCTTGTGAACCATAGGCAACCGTGAAAGTTACCTTTGCATAAGCAGATTACTTACCAGTGACATTTCACCCTTCAAGACCTAATATTTCCTAATCATTTGACCAAATTGGTATCAAAGTGATAACTTTTGATGACTTAAAAAAAAAAAGACTTACTTAGTTCAATTCAGTTCAGCATCTTAAGCATTAGGAAAGCATATTGGCAGAAATACAGACCACTGAAAGGCACATTACAAGATTTTTATTTTAGTGACAAGAAGTACAGTGATTATGGGTTTTTTTTTTCTATTTTGATTCCAAATGAGATTCATAAATACACATTAGTAGAATAGATTTCACGGGTTTGATTTTTTTTACATTTGTAATTAAATCAAAAGGGAAAACCCAAGAGAATACAGATATTCTTGCAAACACTGAAGCCTTCAGTACTCCATGTTCAGCTAGTGAATTTCATTTAATCTTTTCTCGAGCAGGGCCGTTCCCACATCTCCTGTATGCCGGGGACCGTGCGGCGTTGGAACTACCCATCTCCCCTCTGCATTGGTACGGACACTCCTTCCGTCCTTGTGTTGCTGCGAACATTCTCAATAATGCAATGGTGATCTTCCTGAGCTCCTTTTGGGCTTCAAAGATGAACTTTTAAATTCCTTTCAAACATCTGTTAGATAATAGCTTAATAATGCCGTAGAGGTGTAACTGAGATTGGACATCTTCTCCCCCTGGATGTGGGTGCTCTGCTTTTCCAGCATCCCTGGACCAGCCGACAGGGATTAGATGCCAGCTAGCTCCAGGCACTAACCACACATCCCATGCATGTCAGAAGCCAGTGGATTAATGCATGAGAAGGAATCAACATAGCTGGTCTGAGAGTCTGAGAAGGGTCCTGTTTATGCCTCAGGAAAACCACATCTCCAGAAACAAAATTCAGAAGTGCCAATAAGTGGTGTGAAGTTGGAGGGACACTATTTTATATCAAAAAGTATTTGCTATAAAGGCAGCTGCTCTTGTGGATGGGCTCATCAGGATAGGGACTCAGGCACAGAACATCCATCTCTAGCTTTTAAATGAAGAACTTTCCCTTAGACTTGGAGATTCATATATTTTAAACTTTGAAATGAAATCAACTCACAGTGGATTTTCAATCAAATGATGTGCCCTTGCTGGCACTCTGTATTATGTGAGGAGATTTTTTTTCAAATAGCTTACCTATATTAGCCAAATGAAATTGATTCTGTTTTTATTCTGCATGTTTCATATGTTCTTGGTGTTTTGTCACTAAGTCAGGTCCGACTCTTCGAAGCCCCATGGATGTAGCCTAGCAGGCTCCTCTGTCCATGGGATTTCCCAGGAGAGAATACTGTGGGTTGCTGTGCTGTCCTCCTGTGTTTGCATTGGCAGTGGGTTCTTTCCCACCAGCACCACCTGGGAAGCCCAGTGCCTGCCCGACACTATTTTGAGCATCGTGACAAGTCCCAGGATGGCCAGGTTGTGGGTCAGGGCTGGCACTGACATGGCATTCCATGTACCATGGGGTCCCTCAGCCAGGGCGTGGCCTGTACCCTGGAACAAAAATCCCGTGTGTTGTCACCAGAAGATCAGGAATCTGCATAAAATAAGACACATAACCCAGTGAAAACCCATGGTCCCTTGCTCGTTTATCAAGATAAACACTTTGTCCTTTAGCAATAGCAGTTTGCCAGTAACTCTTTGAATACACTATTTAACAATAAGAAAGGGTCTGGCAAGGAGGGAGTTTCTCCAGCAGGAGGCCGGACGTCAGGCCGCCAACTGCTGGTGGACAGTGAGCCTGGGGAGGGGACTCAAACTTGAGGGTGGAGCTGAAGGAACATGATGGTGTCACTAGATGAATATAAAGTAAGAGCGGCCCATTGATGGGCTTTTAAAATATCACAAAGGAAAAAGGGATTGATGCATGGCTTTCGGAGCTGTGTTTGCACGCCGGTCCAGTGGTTCTTGGGTTTTGAGATGAACAAAGGCACAGTCATATGATGTGGTAACGAAGCACTTAAGGAATTAGATTGTCACTGTGAGCCTGCAGGATTCGCACTCATATCAGGCCCCTCCTCTTTCCTGGGATGATCATCATGGTCCTGATGTAAAGACATGGGTCTTGATGATCAGTTCCATCATTCAGGCACTGGGTTGGCTGTTCCTACAAGACAGTCTCAGTCCTCAGTGAAGATATACACAGATGTTTTCATATTTTATAATTTCCAATCTCTTTTCTCTTCTTGGTAAAAAAACATGCTCAAAATCAAAATGGCACAAATGTCACTTATATTTCACAGTGGTTTTGGTATTTCCATCATTGATGTGGTTTGTGCTTGGACCTGCATGTTTAACCTCAGTGCAGGTTGTAAGAGTCCTGGGGGCACTGAGGGAACATCACTGCCAAATCCATGAAGGATCGCTGCTCAGACCCACCAGTATCTGCAACAGCACCCACAGACTTGTGGGTAAAAGCAGACCAGAGCCTTTATTCTCAAACAAGTGGTGTCTCCCGCAAAGAGTTAACCTGAGAAGTTATTCCCCAGATAGCAACAAAGTTAATGTTTAAAACATTGCTGGAATTTTTCACTCACCCACAAACATACATTCAAAGTTTTTTAAAAACTTAACATTTTTAACTTGCACACTGTTGACACCCAGACTAGGGTTCCCTAGCTTGAACAATTACCATATTCATTAAACTTTTTATAAGATGTTCAAATTTTTCCTCATATCAAATTTACCCAAAACAGATAAAGTCTTTCTACCTCTGTCATTAAAAAAAAAAACATCTTGAGGGTCTCTGAGATCAGCCTCCTGAAATTATCTTGCCTAGTAAGAGCATTGTTAGAATGTGAGTAAAGCCTTTTCCTGTGGCTTCCTTGAAAGAAACAGCATCATTTGCATGTTTGATTTGAAATACAAGAAATCACCATTTTAATAGGTCAGAAATGGGCAAGTTCAAGTATTAGAACTTCATCTGCTTCAACCTATATTATTTGGCATGTGTGTTATAAAGTCAGTCATGTTTCTTTACTATCAAACCTCAGCGTTAACAGTGTAAAACTTGCGTAACCAAGGTAAGTCCAGGGATGAGAACTTACAGTCACACCCATCTTCACAGTGTGAGATTTGTTGCAGAGAAAGTGGTCTCAGTTAGCTGCATTCCAAAGCTGGGAAGAATTCTGAAGGTAACATCCTGGTTAAAACTTGGATTCTAGGGGGCTTCCCTGGCAGTCCAGTGGTTCGGAACCCACCTGCCAATACAGGGAACACAGGTTTGATCCCTGCTCCAGGAAGATCCCACCTGCTGCAGGGCAGCTAAGCCCGTGTGCCACAGCTACTGAACCCACACTCTGAGCTGCAGCCACTGAAGCCTGCACACCCTCTGGCCCGTGCTTTGCAGCAAGAGAAGCCGCCACAATGAGAAGCCCACGCACTGCAACGAAGAGTAGCCCCCGCCCCTCGCTACAGCTCGAGAAGGCCCACATGCCGCAACTGAGACTCAGTGCAGCCAAAAATTAAATCAATAAAATAAATCTTAAAGCTAACAAAGAAACTTGGATTCTAGAACCAGATGGAGCTGAAATAAAATTTCGCTTGTGCTATTTGCCAGGGGTGTACCCTTAGACAAATTCCTTAATCTCCTCATACCTGGTTTCCTTGTCTGTAAAGTGGGATGATAATAATACCCACCCTTTAGGGTTGGGATGAAAATCAAGCAGTGAACTGTGTTTATCTCAGCCTACAGGTGAGCACATGACTAACGATCAGTAAGTAGTAACCAGTACAACCACTCAGAACCTGGAAGACAATAGGATCCTGACCAAAATGTGTAAGCTTGACCAAGCTGTTCTGAGAGCCTCTGTGGACCAGGAGGAGATAAACTATGAAGACCTGTCTTTATTCTTAATCCACGGATGCTCAGCAGGGAGAACTAGACCCAGAAATAACTAAAGGGCATCCCATTTCTGTATGTGCTGAAGCTAGGGGCAAATGCATTTCTGAAGACTTGCTTCTGGGTAGCACACTCACTTGGGGGTGGGGAGAGTGAATTGTCCTAGAAAGCCATGGCCCCCCCGGGCACTCACTCCACTTGTCATTCTAACAGCGACCTGCGGGGGCACCTTGAGCAGCATGGGGGGAGTGGTCCTGAGCCCCGGGTTCCCCGGCACCTACCCCAACAACCTGGACTGCACCTGGAAGATCTCCCTGCCCATAGGCTATGGTGAGTGATGATGTTTTTTAATTCCTCAAGATCCAACTTTTAATATATTCCTAGGAAAGAATTAGACTAAGTAAAAAGTGAGCCTTATTCTGTTGACCTAACTGTGTCTTTAATTGAATGTGGCTTACAGATTTAAATAAAGTGTTGGCAGAATAACTTTGAGAACAAAGTTATTTGAAAAGTCAGTTTGCACAGACTTTTGGACTCTGTGCAAACTGACTTTTCAAATAACTTTCTGTTCTCAAAGTTATTCTGCCAACGCTTTACTTAAATCTGTAAGCCACATTTTTTTGGATGCATGAGACAAGTGCTCGGGGCTGTTGCACTGGGAAGACCCAGAGGGATCCAGGTGGAGAGGGAGGTGGGAGGGGAGATCGGGATGGGGAATACATGTAAATCCATGGCTGATTCATGTCAATGTATGGCAAAAACCACTACAATATTGTAAAGTAATTAGCCTCCAACTAATAAAAATAAATGGAAAAAAAAAAAGAAATGGAAAATTCTGTTTGGCTGTACACATCTTTTCAAGGCAAACTAAATTGGCAGAATGATGATGTAGTAGTCACATGCAGTGCAAGATGTAGCATCCCTATTTCAATCATCAAGCTCTTTATTCATTATACTACCTTCAATAATCTGTCACTGGAAGTCAATAATGGTAGTGGTTTCTTTCAAATAATTTTTAAAGTGTTTTTCAGCTTATGATTCATTTTAGTATTGTCTTATACATTTTTGTCATTACTCCTTGCATTGATTTAGGTTTATGAAAATTACCTAAATGTTAAAAATCACATTTAGTTATGAACTTCCATGTTACCTACCTTAAATAATTCATAATTTTAATTGTTACATACACTAAAATTCCATTCTGGCCTGCTTCAGAAATGCACAGTCTTTGTGAAATTTTGATTCTCTGTCATGCCTCTCCTCATCTGCCTCATGGTTTCCTTATATTTTAGTTCATTAATTTGGATTTTCCCCACTTGCTGCTTCTGCTGCTGCTGCTGCTGCTAAGTCACTTCAGTCGTGTCCGACTCTGTGCAACCCCATAGACGGCAGGTCGCCCACCAGACTCCGCCATCCCTGGGACTCCCCACCTGCAGTTGTCCTAAGAATACACACTGGATGAGGGTGCCAGATTAGATACTCGGGGAATGTCCCAGGATGTCCATATTATGCACTAAGTGAATGTTAGCTGAATGATGGGTGGACAGAAGCAGAAGTGGAAATTGTTGCCCTGGAAGAAGGTTATATATTTTAATTAAGTTTTCAAAGCTCTTGCTTTAAGAGTCTGTGCCAGGAGGAGAAAAGGGGGGAGGTCCACCTGCTCAGCTGAGGGCAGCTAAGAGGGAGGGCATAAGGGAGCGGCGTGGAAGGAAAAGAGGCCCCCACTGGGGAGAGCATACCTGAGATTCAGCTCCATGACTCCTGAAGTGTCCCCGGAGTGTGGAGGCATAAGGAAGGGCGGACAGTTCACAGCGGTCACAGAGGTGCTCTATTTGTTTCACGTTTTTAAATGTTATTTTTTAAACAATGAACTCTCTGAGCAGGGAGGCTGTAATTCTGCCCCGTGCTATACCAAACAGAGGCCTTTGACTTTAACCAACGTTGGCTCAGCCATCCTCAAAGCCTAGTCTGTTTTCTTACCCTGAGGATCTCAAGATCTGGACAGGGTCGGTTCTGTGTTTGGAGTCAGATGTCAGGGGCTAGATTGGAGTTAGAGTTGACCTGCGAGGTTCCAACAGGGCCTTAGCATCTTGAGGGCCACACACTTACTAGGAAAATAAGGATAGTATAGGCTACTGAACTGAGTGAACCCCAGGAACCTCACTTTCCTCATCTCTAAAAATGAAATGACCACACAGGGTTATGGAGTATTCACTGAAACAGTTCAGGCAAGAAATTTAGTATAGGGCTTGGCGTGTTGTAAATAACAACAGCAAAATACTAGCTGGTTTTTAAATTGTTGTTTCAAATCCTTCCCACTTTCCTTTCAAACCTCATTAGAAACATTTTACTCCTGAATGGTTATGTACATTTCATTAGTTTATTTTCCCAGCCTCACTGTTCCCTCATTGAGAAACCAGTACTCAAGACAATAATTCAGGGAAAAAAGAACAGGGATCTTCTGACCTCATGATCATGATCTATGAGCCTAAGAAAGCATTTATTTCAAGAAAGGTTGAAATTTTAAAAAGAATTATGGAAAATTATGATTAAAGTTACTTGTCTTTAAAATGTTTGATATTGCTCAGCACTAGGCTTAAAAAAGCATGTTGAATAAGCCAAAAGGAACTTTATGCCTGAAGTCCTAAATACATGCAAAATAGTATGACTGTCCCTAACTTTTTAAAATAGATAGTTATGCTTCAGAATAATTTGCTACAGATTACATATAAGTACCACACTAGGTTTCTCTGTCAAGTTGTGTAATCTACAAATATACTCCTAAACATGAAATTTTAAAACAGGAAAGGGGCATGTGTATTCCTGTTTCCTGGATTGTCAGTTTTGATTTGGGTTGCTTAGGTATTAATGGCTATTTTGCTAATAATTATGGTACAGGTATCTCCAATTCCCCCAGCCCTGAAAGACACACTTATCCAGAATATGAGACAGCAGTGCTTTTTCTTGAGAAAAAGCAGATTAGATGTTTTTCATCAGTGGAAGATTTTGTTGCAATATTTTTTATCTTTTCACACAACCAAATATACATGGGACTGCCTGTTAGATGTCCGACACACTTGTTCAGCAGGAGCCAACTCAGTCACATAATTCTTCTGATTAATCCTACTTCTCTCCCACACCCATGGACCATAGCTTAGTTATATATGTAAAATGACCTGTCGCTCTGGTATCACATGAAAGCCCACCTATGTCTCCACTTGCTAATTACTCACCCCCCTGACAACTGCTTTCTGCATCCAGCCTCAGTGAGAGCATGTTACCGAAAGCAGGGTTCCAGCTGCTCCCCACTCTAAAGTCAGTAAAGAGGCCAGGTTGGCGGGAAGGAAGTTTTGCTTGATTTTGATGCCGGCTTTCGATGAGGAGGGCGGACCTCTGTCCAAAGTCTGACTCCCCTCCCGGCCAATGAGGGTCAGTGGACAAGAGCTGTCATAGGCTGGGGGAAGGAGCTACATGTGGAAACAGCACAGCCAGCTCTGACGGTCCTCTTCAAGTTGGTCATCGGTGGTCTGACCAGCATCTTGATTGTTTTAAGCACAGTTTCAGTCTTCAGCTTCAGTGTTGGTTTGTCCCATTTCCTTGAGGCCAGTTCTCAGAACTGTGGCAGCTCATGTCACGACTACAGATTAGTCATCTTGTAGTTAACTTCTCCACCTGCTGGGGAGCTTTCAGTGTCTGTAACACAGCTTGCAGGACACGGTTCAGATTATTATTTATAGCCTATGAGACAGAACTAAAAGTTCTTGACTACGCTTAGTGAGAGCACATTATTATCATTATTATTATTTGGCCTCTTTTGACTGTTTTGTTACTGCATTTTCTCAGTTCTCTGATTAAACTTATTCATTGGCTAAGGTTTTTCCCCAGACAAAAGGCAGGCTGAGGACATGGGAGGTAAAGGACCATAGGGCCCTGCCCTGTTGCAAGCGTGCAGTCACTGGACTCCATCTGAGGGGCAGGCATGGTACATGGTGATCCCTTATGTCGTTGGGCTCTGAGTGTAGATGAGTAGAAATCCTAGTTCTGCCAGTAACTGCTGGTATGAATTTGCAAGTTACGGACATGCTTTGGAACTTTTGTCCCTTATCTTTAAAATGAATACCATAAAATATCATTCTCCTACAGCTGCTCTGAAGCAATGCCTGACATGGAGAAGGCATTACCTGACTGTCCACTGTTCTTCATGACTAGGTCAAATGCTCTGATGTTGTTTGGTTTCCTTTCCTTTCCACAAATTTGGGTTGCTGTTTTGTGTGGCTTTGAGTGTGAGCCCAATCAACACAGAACTTCTGTCTGTTTTTTTGAAAGTTTCTAAAAGCATAGTTAACAGAGATTAAATCAAGTTTGTTTTTTCTGCTTTACCTTTTATATTTGAAACCCTTGCACTTACATCACACACTATGGGGTCAGAATTGGCTATGCCTTTGGGCCGTCTAGAGGCATAGGGAGGATACAAAAGACTTTTAGAATATTCTCTCTGAATTCTGAAACTATTCACTCATTTGCTATATGTTTATTATGCACAGAAGATGTACGGTAGAATACTTACTGTCCACAGGGTCTGTTAACTAAGAGACAAGAGTTTAACTCTGAAGCTATTGGTCAGCTTATGTATTCAAACTTTTGTCAAGTCCAGATTCAAAATCCTTTCTGCAGATGCCTTTTCCTGACACTTAATTTCCAATGTGTAATGACAGTCAGTGTAAATTTCACCCTAGATGGGCATTCAGATTGGTTTTCCTGTTGCAATAACACATTTTTGGTATTCTGTGAGATAATAAGAGGATAACTAGGTTATGCTTATTTTAATCCCTTCATTTTGGCTTCATGATGTCAAACTGGACACAATTCGCTGAAAATTAGATAGCTAAAAATTCCATTCTAAGCCAGATTAGAGCTGGGCTCAGTTCTCTTTCCTGATACATATTAGGTGATTTGATATGTGGCTGGACACTTTATCCTGCTTAATATGCTAATTTTTCATAAAATTATAGTTTTCATAATTCCATTTCCATTTCAAGATTAATCCCAAATCAGTGAAAGGCCACTTTCACTATGTCCTTTACTTTGGAGATATTGGCCATCTTTTAGGGTTTTTGCGCCCCTTGATCTGCTTGCTGTCTCTCATTTCTTTCTCGAGCGGGCTGCTCTGTGAATTTCAAATGTATCTCTGGATGAATTCATCTGACATCTGCCTATGCACATCTGAAATGAGCCTGTTTTAAGCCGTTTCCCTGCCATTTGATTTTATACCCAAAAAGGAAATAAGTATTTTAAGTGTTCTATAATCTGCCCTAGTTTCACATCCTATCTCATAGTTTTTGGATGAAAAATAGAAATTTCAGTAATTCATCATTCGTTTTTGCTTGTTCTTGTGTTGGCTTCTGTGTTCTTCCTCCTGTGAAGAATGTGATGGGTGTTTGTGAAACTCTGTGGACCATAGGGGTTCTGGGCCTTGATACCAAAATATTTTTTGATATCATCAAAAATATTTTTGGCCACCAAAAAAAATTTTTTTTAATCCATTAGTATAGTTTATTAGTTAGTCATAAAAACAAAAACAAAAACCTCTTTATTGTCAGATTTTGGGCCGGGCTATAAAAACAAACTGTTTTTAGTTCAACAGTTGGTAAGGGAATAGATCAGATACGAACAGACCTGTGGCTTACAGACTGGTCAAGTGGCTCAGCTCTCACAGCAGGTCCAGAGAGGGGACGGGTGAGAAGGACGGGCTAGGAGTCATTGGTCTTGCCTTCTCTCCTTCCTGCCTGCCTTTCTCCTTCTTTACTTTCTCCCTCCCCCTCTCTCTCTCTTTCTTTATCTGTCTCTTTCATTCCCTCCCTCTTTCTTTCTTCTTTCCTTGCTTCCAAATTTCTTTCAACTGATTGTATTTACTGGGATTTAGAAAGAAAATGAATTAGCTTATGTAAGTCTCTCCAACAGAGACATGCTTGACATTTTTTTCACATTTACAGAAATGTTTTAAATATAGAGCTTTGTTGCATGTCGGTCATCTGTGATGCCTGGCATTAGGACAGTCAGGCCAGCCCCAGGCCGGCCTGTTCCTTCCCTCCCCACTCATGTGTTGTTGTACATACACTTGGACTGTGTGATACAAACTGAGTTGCTCATTCTAAAAATGACCCAGGTTTTGTTGTCTTATTAAAGACCTTTCACTGAAAGTCTTCCTTCTGCTTTTTACTTTTTGAGTCTCTTCCTGAAATATTCTGCCTTCTACTTCCTTCCAATTTTCTGTATCAAACTAGGGTGAAAATGTTAATACAAAATAATTTTCTCCAAAAATTTGTAATATGTTTAACATCATGAGATGGTTAGCTTTTGTCTAGCATGTTTCCATGCTAAACCAGCAAACATGAGTTCTCTGTCCATCAGAGTTGGTGTCAGTCTAACTCTGCCTTTGCTGTGTTACCTGGGACATCACACCCAGCCTTCCTGTACCTTATTCTGCTCACCTGTGAAATGATGGCAATAACCGTGGTCACCTTGGTAAACTGAACCCCAAGCGTGATAATGGACTTACACTGTGTCCAACCAGAAAGGCCATTATTCACGCTTTTGTTCTTCCTAACAAAGTTTTCTCCATAATTGATAAAATTGTGTTTATTGAATAATTTTAAAATTATTGAGTAGCTTTAGGTTGTTCTTCCCTATTACTCTTTGCATGAGCTTTTCTTCTTCTTCTCTCTTTTTTTTTTTTTTTGACTGAATTCAGCTTTCATTACCTATGTTCCATCAATACTAAGTAGATATGTTGGCTTTATATTTTCTCAGCATTTATACTTAAGTAAGGTAACCCTTGCAAACATGATCTTTTATATAACAATATCTTTAATTTCCTGAAACCTAGGAAATGTGTCAGATATATTAGATGAAAAGTAATATATATATATAATATATATACATATATATATATCTTGATAGATAAAAAGAGCTTTATATATATGGATAGATGGATAAAAAGAGCTTTATGTATATATAAAGAGAAGAATACCACAAAATAAAGCTTTCCTCACATGCTGAGAGAATGATCTACAATAGCTGTTGGTTTTCTTAGTTTAGACTTTATAAACCTAACTCAATTGCCTTGATTTATGCAAAAACTAATGTCTTTGGCATTCTGAATAAACTTGCAAGTGAATTAAGAAGTATTTCAAGCACAATAGTCAAATTTTCAAACATGCCACAATACTATAGCAAATAACTCTTTAAGTTATTTTGATTCTCTTCTACATTATCAACAGTAGCTTATCTGGTACACTGATCAATATTATACCAGCAGCGTGGGTCCTTTGGATAGCCTTGGCCTCTTGTTAAAATAGATTCAGTTGTGAGAGTCAGAGTGGCATTTTTCAGAGTGGGTTTCTTGCAAAAACATCAGTAATTTGCATTGCAGGCACTACACAGTCAAAACAGTTTTCAAACTGAGAAATTTCTTGTGCGATGGTATGAGCATCCACTTAAAAGCCACTTCTAAAGTTTGTTGTGTTTTGTTAGATCTATATTGGCTTCTTCCTTGATAAAGTTGAAAATTGACTAACACTTACAACCTTATGTCTTTGATTGTAAAGATTTTAATAGCAGCTGGACAAGAATCCCTGCCATGTGTGTGGATGTAAGTCGCCATTCTGAGAATTACACCTGCATGCCTCTGTGATGCAGCGCCAGTAATGTCTATATTTCACACACAAAAAAATTGATTTAGGAGCATTCACTACAAGGACAAAGGTCACACAGCTGGTGGGTAGCAGAGGTGAAACCAAACTAAGGCTTGTTGTAATTCACCATGTACATGTTCCTCCACTCTGCCTCCTAGAGAGATATTGTTGGAGGAAACTAATGTGATGTTAATCTCTGTTGATAAGCATTATCAAAAATTTTGATACCAGTATTCACCAGTGTTGCCTATTTTTTTCATAGGTGCACATATTCAATTTCTGAATTTTTCTACCGAAGCTAATCATGATTACCTTGAAATTCAAAACGGCCCTTATCACACCAGCCCGATGATCGGGCAGTTCAGCGGCCCCGACCTGCCCAGCGCCCTGCTGAGCACCACTCACGAGACGCTCATCCACTTCTACAGTGACCACTCGCAGAACCGGCCGGGGTTTAAGCTCACTTACCAAGGTAAGAGTCCTGCCACACCTGGGGGTGCGTCTGAGACTTAAATCGTGTGGAAGCGTGAACATCCGAGCTGGTTAAAGTCTCGCACAACTGGAGAGTCCAGAGTGGAGCACAGCTTTCTGGTGGGAATGGAGTCTCTGCAGGGCTTCACACAGGTCAGGACCCAGTGCCAGGAGCGGGTCAGGCGCTGCTTCCGGGGTCCCTTCTGTCTCCCTCCAGTGGCCACATCACCGCCTGGGATCCTCTTAGCCCCATCGTCACGTCACCTGGTCACCTGTGTCCGTGTCCTCTTGGCCACACACAGGTGTTATCCCTTCAGGACTATGGTAAAAGGAGTCTGTTTGATCTCGGGGGGCCCCCACCTGCAGCAGCTCACAGCAGGATTTCAGTTCCCAGCCCGAGACTGAGGTCAGGCCACAGCAGTGAGAGTGCTGAATCCTGGCCACTAGACCACTCGGGGCAGTGACAAAGCCCTGACTTGTTGGTTTTGTAGAAATAAATGTCCACAAAGAGACAGAAATAGTGAAACATGTAAAGGGTCCTAGGAGGAAAAGGAGTATGTGTGGATAGACACTGGGTGGGCTCAGAGAAGGAGTCACGCCCTCAGGTGGTCTGAATCACCTACCCGGGCCTTTCTTCTGGCTTCCTCTGGCTGATCACCTGCTCTGCCTGGCTCTGAGTCCATGTCTGGAGCATCTCAGGGTCCTCCCCTGTGTGTGGGCATCTCTTAGCCAAGATGGGTTCCAGTGCAGAGGCCTGTGGGTAGGTTGGCATCACCTGCTGTGGGGTGGGGCCCCCTTTCTTTTGACCACTGGGGGGCCTTTTCTGCACCTATGTAGTCAGGAAGGTCTCCTTGACCTCAAGAAGGAGGAACGTGTGGTCTCTCCTTCTCCCTTTTGGGCAGGGCTCAGCTCCCCTCTGTCTCTACTGTGACCGTTGTCTTAAGTGTCCACTGGAGCAAAGTCCAGCAATTGCCCTGTCCCTGCTGCTATTGCATCTGGAAATGGAGAGAGGAGGCTGACTGTAACATCTACGCTGGAGCCCATCTATCTCCTGCCTCATGTCCACAAGGGAAGTGGGTCTGACCCTGTCTCTCATGCATTTAAGTTTTCTGTCAGCTCAAAGTAATGACTTTGTGTACCATTGAAGTTATGCCCGGGGAGAGGAAAGGAGAAAGATAGGGAGGGAATGAACTTTATGTGTTCTTAAACCATCAAAATATGAGATCTCTAATAAAAGTTAGAATCTACCATCATCAAAGCATTTCTGACATGTGAAAAAGTTCAAAGTTTTCATTTCATACACAATAATTTATCTGGCCTTTTCTTCAGTGTTGTTAATTCAAATGAAGTAAAAAAAAAATGTCAAAAATGGAGTCTTTTTTTAACATGGTGAAATCACTTGATTTCTTTAATTTTATAGACTGCCCTGGAAAATATTTAATATTTCATTACTAAAGAGGATGGCATTTTATGTTGAACTTTCAGACCTTGTTACTTCAGCTGTTACTTACAGTATAAATTTACATTTCCAGAATTTGGGTGTCTTAAAATAGGAATCCAGGCAGGGGGAAAAAATGGCAGGGTGATACAATGTAAGGAATGAGACAGGAGACCTTGCCTAGATTTCTCTGCGTCCACCTTTGTCTCTCATTCCTTCTCACCGGAGCCCCCTGTGTCTCAGCAAGGGTGTCAAGTCCCACTGGAAGGCTGGTGTGTGTGGCCACGTACACAGAGAACAGTGGAGAGACACAGTTTCCCAGGCCAGCACAGAGGTCTGCCTACACCCCTGCTCTTCCTCCTTTTGGAGACAAGAGAATGATCCCTTCCTTGCAGGCAACCCCTCCCATGCACTAGGCTCTAAATTGTTTCTTTCTACTCTTTCCAGGGCATTTAAGGTAGGAATTGGGGCTTCCCTCATGGCTTAGGTGGTGAAGAATTTGCTTGAAATGCAGGAAACAGGGCTTTGATCCCTGGCTCGGGAAGATGCCCTGGAGGAGGGCATGGCAATCCACTCCAGTATTATTGCCTGGAAAATTCCATGGACAGAGGAGCCTGGCGGCTATAGTTCATGGGATCCCAAAGAGTCAGATATGACTGAGTGACTAACACTTTCACTTTTCTCCAGGTAGGAATTATCTTCCCTTCATTGCTTTTCCAGGAGCTGTTTCTCTTTCTCCTTTGAGTTTAAATACACTCAAGTTCCTCTCTCTCTCACACACACACTGCTACTTATGTTTAATTTTACTGACCCCTTCAGCTCCCACTTTCTGAGAAGCAGTGTGGAGGAATCATCTCCTCTAGCTCTCCCCGAGTCTCCTCCTCTTCTCACTTCTCCTGCCCACCCACATATACCGGCAACACCCCCATAGTTACAGTCATCCAAGTCCGCAGCTTTTTGTGTCATCTGAGGTTGTCCAGTGGGTGACGGGACCCGCCAGGGACAGCTTATCAAGAGGAGAACTAGTTTATGAGTACACACGTCTCACGGGCACAGACGCCTGGGAGAACCCAGACAAGAGTCACTCACAGGAATGGCTAGAACTCGGGGATTCAGGTACCTTCTGAAGCTAAAACAAGGGAGAAGGGGGTTCAGGATTCTAGGAAGAGAGGCAGCAATGGGAAGAAGACCAGGAAACCTGTGGTTCATGAGGGTCGTTGAGTGAAGTTTGTGTATTGATTTATTTCTCTTTTAAAGCATTTATAAGATTATAGCTGTTTTACAATGTTAGTTTCTCCTGCCCAGCAAAGTGCAACAGCTACAAGCGTACATGAATCCCTCTGCTTTGGACTTCCCTCCATGCAGGTCCCCACAGAGCCCTGAACAGAGTGCCCTGGGCTGTGCAGTAGGTTCTCCTCAGTCATCTGCTTTATACACGACATCAGTACTGTGCTGATTTAACCCCGCTTCTGTTCTCTGAGAAGGGTTTGGGGAGCATCCTCTTGGCACAAGAGCCAGAGACTTCTCTGCACACGTACATTCTATTTGTCAAAATAATTTCCTTCTCAAAAGAAGACCCTGTGCCCCGCTCTTAGAGATTCCCCCTGCATCTGCTGGTCCTCAAAACACCCCCCACACACAGATGTAGTTCTCTCAGAATCTCCCACAAGGACGCCAAGGGCCTGATGGAGTCACGTCATCTCCTGTCGTGCAAGTGAGGGATCTCTATGCACTGACCATGAACAGAAATTTGGAGACAGAGTTACGGAGGAGAAAGATAGAGTGATTTTATTTCCTCATCAGGCAAAAAGGAAACACTGTAGGGTAGCACCTCAATAACTGTGCCCCCCTCCCCTGGGGAGTAGGGGGAGGTTAAACAGTCAGGAGTTGGGGTTGGGGGTAGGTGATAAGGATCAAGGCAGTAATAGCCTTGCATTCTTCTTTCTACTGCAAAGTTTCAAAACTGTCACAACACTGGGCTTGATGGACTCCAAGGGCAGGGTTGCTGATAAGATGAGGGTGTGTGCAGGGTCTCAGGTTGGTCTAATCTCCCTTATGGCAGAAAACGAAGAGGAACTAAAGAGCCTCTTGATGAAAGTGAAAGAGGAAACTGAAAAAGCTGACTTAAAACTCAACATTCAAAAAACTAACATCATGGCATCCAGTCACATCACTTCATGGAAAATAATGGGGAAACAATGGAAGCTGTGACAGACTTTATTTTCTTGGGCTCCAAAATCACTGCAGATGGTGACTGCAGCCTTGAAATGAAAAGAGCTTGCCCCTTGGAAGAAAAGCTGTGATCATCATAGACAGTATATTAAAAGCAGACACGTTACTTTGCCAACCAAGGTCCAGCTAGTCAAAGCTCTGGTTTTTCCAGGAGTCATGTATGGGTGTGAGATTTGGACGATAAAGAAAGCTGAGTGCCGAAGAACTGATGCTTTTGAACTGTGGTGTTGGAGAAGACTCTTGAGAGTTCCCTGGACTGCAAGGAGATCATACCAGTCAGTCCTAAAGGAAATCAGTCCTGAATATTCATTGGAAGGACTGATGCTGAAGCTGAAACTCCAATACTTTAGCCACCTGATGTGAAGAACTGATTCACTGGAAAAGACTCTGATGCTGGGAAGGATTGAAGGCAGGAAGAGAAGGAGATGACAGAGGATGAGATGGTTGGATGACATCACCAACTATATGAACATGAGTTTGTGCAAGCTCTAGGAGCTGGTGATGAACAGGGAAGCCTGGGGTGCTGCAGTCCATGGGGTCGCAAAGTGTCGGACTGAACTGAACTGAACTGAATCTCCATGAACTTCTCTGGTCCCTATAATCTTGCCTCAGGAAGTGGTTTCATGGCTGTTCCTCCTTTGATTAGCAACTGTTTCTGTCTGCCCTTTGGAACTCAGGGACACCATGGAGGCTGAATAAATGGGGGACGAAAGGGCCTCTATGTCTGGGAGCCCCATAGAGCCCCACTCGGTCTCAGTTAGAGGAATGCCGTGGGTGCGATCTGACCTGGGCCTTGCAGTTAACACAGCTTTACTGAGAACTAAACTGCTTCTGTACATGTGACTCTGCTCGAGTCTTTGGGCTGGTGCTAAGTCACTTCAATCATGTCTGATTCTTTGCGACCCTCTGGACTCTAGCCCGCCAGGCTCCTTTGTCCATGGGATTCTCCAGGCAAGAATACTGGAGTGAATTGCCGTGTCCTCCTCCGGGGGATCTTTCCAACCCAGGGATTGAACCCATGTCTCCTATGTCTCCTTCATTGACAGGTGGGTTCTTTACCACTAGTGCCACCTTGGAAACAGAGTCAAAGAGGAACATGTGAAATGTGCCAAACACCCCAGACAGGACACTGAGAAACCAGAGAAGGAAGTGAACTCAAAAAGGTAGCAGTAGAGAAGATGCAAAGTCATGTGCTCTTAGGAAGTGGGGAAAACGCAGGTACTGAACTCAGATTTTGCCCTTCCCACCAGTGTTTGTGGAGGGGAGGAAACACATTTCCCCTACTTTTCTAGATTCTTTTCTGAGATCACCCCCCCCCCACCGCCGTAAAAACGTGAGAGGTGAGCAGGGAAGCACAGGTGTGGTTGTCAAGCAGACTGAGCTTGTTCTTTTCTTCTCCACTGATAAATTTCTAGAGATTTAACCACCTTTCTCTTCCTAGAGCAGAGAAAGGACACCCTTGCTTACCAAGGGAGATTTCCCTCATAGATGTAAATGTCTCCTATAAATGATTAACCACTCCTCTGTTTCCAAAGGTGCCCGCATGTCTTCAGCTCCTTAAGGATAACCAACTCACGATAATCCTCACACCAAAGAGGCATATTTTGGGGCAGCAAATTCTTCTCCCTTTCATTTGTTTACATGTAGGTTCATCTTTCTTTAAATTAAAAAAGATGCCATTGTGAGGATCACAGTGTCAGCAGGGTTCTTCTTTTTATCTTCTTCTGGGCTTCTTCCTTTTATCTTCCATCCATCAAAGCTGGCTGTGATGACTTAAAATCCAGTCTGTGGGCCTCCCCCGGCAGTCCAGGGTTAACAGTCAGCACTTCCACTGCAACGGGCGCAGGGTCCACCCCTGGTCGGGGAACTATGATGCTGCACAGCATAACCAAAAAAAAAAAAAAAAAACTCTTAAAAAATTAAAAATTAAATAAAGCAAAATCCAATTTGTAAATTTACAGATCCAGCTTTCACATGATTAGGTGATCATCAAAAAAATAAAAGAAACAATACTCAAATAAATCTCAAATTGTGCTAGCATCACTGTCATCTTTCTGAATCACAGATCTTAACAAGTTGTAGTGCCGCCCATCTCTGGACCACTCAGGCCTGACCAAGCGAACCAGAGTGAGGTTGCTGGCATCCTAAACCATGGCTGCTGCGTCAGAGCATCGAGGAGAAAGGACAGTTTGGGCCTGGGTCCCTGAGGAGAGGCACAGGTTTGCAGAGGTGTTGCGACTGGAGACTGGATTTCTCTGCACTTGCATCTGGCTTCATGCACGATAAGAGTCTATCCTCCCAAAGGGTGTTTATATAATAAACATAAATGTTCCTTAAGGTGTTTATTCCAAATTTAGGTTTTAAAATGAATACAGGCTAAAGGCTGGAGACTTTTTAGGAGCTGGAATGGGAATCACAGACCTTCCGAGTTAGCCCAAAGCCTGTAAACCTTCTCTTGGCTCCCAAACGGAAGGTGTCTGCAGTCTGGAGCCACTGGAGCTCGGCTACTGTCCTCCCAGGGCTCCCTGACGTCACTTCAGAGGATTGGTCTCCAGGCCCATTAGAAACACACACCTGCAGTGTGCAACTGACAAGAGACTCTTAAAAAGATTTACGTGCATCTCCAAGGAACAGAGGGGAAATGTGCAGTGACAAGTTTTCTAAAATAAATGCTCTAAGAAAAGGGAGGTCAAGAGCAGAGCCTGAACAAAGCCTGGGCAGAGTCTCGTGGTCGTAACTGTCAATCACCCTGAGAAGTCCAGGGTGACTTCTGCCAGCACTGAGTACAGGCCGACGACGTCAAGGCCAATCAGAATGTGATGCTTGTAGCCTTTTCCTCCTTGTTGCCTTGTGGTCCAAGGATAGCTGTTGTACCTCTGACGCCAGGTCCACATGCAGATGAGAAATGGGGGCAGAAGACAGCTTCTTAATACTGTATTTAAAAAATTAGCTTTTCTTTCTTTATTGACTTTGTAAGACTCAAATACAGATTCCCATGCTATTACTGTTTGCTGTGTACTTTTGAAATTAGATTTTATACTACATATATGCTAAGTTGCTTCATAGAAAAAACTAGGGAGTTCCAGAAAAACATCTACTTCTGCTTTATTGACTATGCCAAAGCCTTTGACTATGTTGATCACAACAATCTGTGGAAAATTCTTAAAGAGATGGGAATATCAGACCACCTTACCTGCCTCCTGAGAAATCTGTATGCAGGTCAAGAAGCAACTGTTAGAACTGGACATGGAACAATGGACTGGTTCCAAATTGGGAAAGGAGTACATCAAGGCTGTATATTGTCACCCTGGTTATTTAACTTATATGCAGAGTACATCATGAGAAAGCTGGGCTGGAAGAAGCACAAGCTGGAATCATGATTGCTGGGGAAATATCAATAACCCCAGATATGCAGATGACACCACCCTTATGGCATAAAGCTAAGAGGAACTAAAGAGCCTCTTGATGAAAGTGAAAGAGGAGAGTGAAAAAGCTGACTTAAAACTCAGCATTCAAAAAACAAAGATCATGGCATCTGGTCCCATCACTTCATGGCAAATAGATGGGGAAACAATGGAAACAATGACAGACTTTTTGCAAATGGTGACTGCAGTCATGCAATTAAAAGACGTTGCTCCTTGGAAGAAAAGCTATGACCAACCTAGAGAGCATATTAAAAAGCAGAGACATTACTTTGCCTACAAAGTCCATCTAGTCAAAGCTATGGTTTTTCCAGTAGTCATGTATGAGTGTAAGAGCTGGACTATAAAAACAGCTGAGGACTATAAAGAAACCTGATGCTTTAGAATTGTGGTGTTGGGGACAAGACTCTTGCAAGTCCCTTCGACAGCATGGAAATCCAACCAGTCAATCCTAAAGGAAATCAGTCCTGAATATTCATTGGAAGGACTGATACTGAAACTGAAGCCACCTTTGTGGCTTTGACCTTTTTGGCCACCTGATGCAAAGAGCTGACTGATTGGAAAAGACCCTGATTCTGGGAAAGATTAAAGGCAGGATAAGAAGGGGATGACAGAGGATGAGATGGTTGAATGGCATCACCAACTTAATGGACTTGAGTTTGAGCAAGCTCTGGGGGTTGGTGATGGACAGGGAAGCCTGGGGTGCTGCAGTCCATGGGGTCACAAAGAGTCAGACGCAACTGAGCAACTGAACTGATACTGAAGTAGCTTCAGTCCTGTCTGACTCTTTGTGACTGTATGGACTGGGGTCTGCCAGGCTCCCTGTCTATGGGATTCTCCAGGTAAGAATATTGAAGTGGGTTGCTGTGCCCTCCTCAGATTTTATCTTACATAACTTTAAACCTCCATTGTTCAAGCATTTTTTATTTCTCTTGATATTTTTCAGATAGGGTTACTAAGGCTGTGTCTATATAGTTCCAAAAGCTACCAATTAGTTCACTCCAAAAAGAGTACTAAAAGAAAGAAAGAGAGAGAGAGGAAAGAAGGAAGGAACACGATACCATAAAAATCTGTGTAGGGACTTCAAGAACCAGCTTATGGTTGCTGGTGGGAGGGGATAGTTAAGAAGGAGTGGGTAGACTGGTACATATTGTTATATCTAAATATAGATAACCAACAAGAACCTACTGTATAGCACAGGGAATTCTGCTCAATGTTTGTGCCAGTCTGGATGGGAGGGAAGTCTGGGAGAGAGTGGATACATGCACAGGTATGACTGAGTCACTTTGCTGTTCACCTGAAACCATCACAACATTGTTTCTTAGTCGGCTATACCCCAATACAAAACAAAAAGTTAAAAAAAATTTGTGTAGGAATCATGTAGACCAGAGATCATAAAACTGCTGAGTTTCATTAGCAAAATATTAATATTTTTTAAGTTGTCAATATTTAGCATTAGATTTTCATAATTGGTGAAAGACCCCTTTTCTTGTTGCGATGTCAGCATCGATATTTGCCAGTGTCGGCATGGGGCTGCTGTCCCCTGAAGTGTCAAAGTGATGGCCCTTCCAGGGTGCGAAGGCGTCGACTTCAAAAGTCTCCTTTAGTGGCCTGCCAGCTTTGAACTTGTGTCTGCCTGGCCTGTGGGCATCAGAATCTGTGAGTTATCACCCAGGCTAAACACCTGGTTCACTGAGGAATGTTTTATTTATTTGACACCTGACTCTAAATTTCAGTATCCACATTTTAAAAAAATATTCTAAGCGGTATATTTTTTTAATGTAGGTAATTAATTGATATAATTGAAAGACATAAAAATAAATTAAGTAAAAAAAAAATGAGAACATGAATATGAGGTGTTTAAATTTCTTGTAGAGTATCTTAGCTGACAGGGATGAAACTTAGTTTGTCATTTTATATAATTTATAAGCTGGCCAAATGACACAACTGTGATGTGTGTGTCACATCGAAATTCCTAGGTTCCACTTGAGATTTATAACTTAAGCTTATGATTAATAACTCATAAGAAGATGCATAAATCATGCAGATAATTCTTGTCATTCTCAATGATGACTGTGTGTACCCCTTATTACTAAGCCTTCTCATTTATTTATGACCATATAAAGGTCACAAATGTTACTAGTACACGTAGCTGTCTTGAAGTTAAATGACTTATGCAGAACTTGAGATGAATTGTGTTAAATAAAATTGAGTTCAGGTACCCTACTTCTAAGTCAAAAACTGGAAGATGGCTGATAGGATGAAGATATTTATCAACTAATTAGATATCAGTCAGAAAATATAATAGGCATTAGAAAGATGACTACATGGTTCCGCCTGCTGTCACACCAAGTGCCTATAATTTAAACACTTGATGCAAATACCACTTAAGACTGACAGATGTGAAGAATGGTTATTTTCTCAGATCCAAACAAAGGATTCTCCCGAAAAAGAGAAATTCTGAGTGTTGTCTTCTTTTTGTAGTACAGGTATGAGCTTTTCAGTACTGAGATTGTTTTTCATAGTATTTGCAAAATGTTGCCATATTAAGACTCTTGTTGTTGTCATTGTTCAGTCACTAAGTTTTGTCCGACTCTGCATCCCAATGGACTGTAACCTGCCAGGCTCCTCTGACCATGGGATTTTCCAGGCAAGAATACTGGAGTGAGTTGCCATTTCCTCCTCCAGAGGATCTTCCTGGACCAAGGATTGAACCCGTGTTTCCTACATTGGCAAGTGGATTGTTTACCACTGAGCCACCTGGGATGCCCATTAAGATTCTTAATGCCTTTCTTTTCCTTTTCTTTTTTGAGACTTGACATTTGAAGAAGTTCAATACTTATCTTGCTTCCTTCCTTCCTTTCTTTTCTCCTCCTCCATCTTTCTTTCTCTCTCTTTCTTTATGTTTCTTATATTATAAAGCATAATTGTTGAGTGCCAAAAACTTAAAGGTAATTTTAAATGCTTTAGCCATAGGTGGTGAAAGCATCTTTTTCCTTTTGCTATAAAGGTGCTAAACACCTTTAAAAAAAAACACACCTTAATAGGACATGTTAAATCTGCTTATTCATGCATGCGATCACAAAACCATTGCACTTTTAGTGAATTGAATTGAATCTGTTAGAAAATAAGCTATGGTTTGTGACCACCAGTTTTTTCCCTTTCGGAGGAAAAGCAGTTAAACTGCCTTGATGTGCAGTGAACAACTGAAGAATTCATTCACACCGACTGTATGAGCACACTCAGTGTGATTCCTTATAGACACGACTATGATTTAAACATGGAATTGTTGTGCCTTTAAAGCTGCTGCTCTTTCTTCTGTTAGCGTGCTCTTCTGAGCTGTTAGGGAGCAAGGACAGTGAGCTTCCTCTGTCCTTTTTCCACCATCTGCATGTCTGAACCAAGGTCTCAACATGAGGCTCTTTATAAAGAAGGCTATTTTCACTGAAAATTGCTTAAAGCGGTGGACAGTACACCACTTCATCAATCCTCATCTTCTGCAGGGTATCCTTTTTCATGATGGAAAAGTGGTTCATGGACTAAACTCTTAGAGACCAGGGTCAAAATCTTAAAAGGTGTCCCATTTCCTCCCTGAAGGTCCTGTGGATCTGCTTTTCCTTTCATGGCTTTGCTGAGAGTGAAGTAGCAATCTCAGCCCCTCTCTCCCTTAGGGGAGCTGTTCCTCTGGGCCAGAGGTTCACCTGGACAGGTTTGTCAGTGGCTGTGCCCCCAAGGCGACGGTGCCTCCAGGTATCCATGTCCTAGTTCCGGTATGCTTCTTCCTTGTCCTCCCTCAGCTCGAGGCAGTGAAGGGAGCGGGTTCTGGGTCTGATTGTGAGTCTGAAGTCTTGGCAAAGCTAGCAGTTTCTCTGGGTCGGAACAAACGTTTCTTTACGATGTAAAGGCTGTCGTGTGAAACGACTGCTGGGCCCTCAGTGCTGGGTTGGTGGGAGCACAAGACGCAGTTGGAGCTGCCACTGTGAGCAAGCAGTTTGGTGACTGGTTCTGCAGAGGAGCCTTTGGGCAGCCCAGAAGGCACGGGCTGGGCTGCAGCCTTCACAGGGAGGCAGGTGCACATCACCAGTAGGTTTGATCAAGGAGGTCACATGAGCCGTAAAGAACATTTAGGTGGCAAATCTGTCTTAAAAATGAGAGCTAGGAGCGTGCCCTTGTCACAGAGGGCAGACGTGTCATCCTAGTCACGACAACAGCCCCGTTTGGAAGCTGGTGATCTTATGTGCATGTGCACTTGAGAAATTCCATGGACGGCAGCATGAGTCTAGTCACTTCTGGACCAGAGCAATCTTTTCATTGAGAGGAAGCTGAGGACGTGAAAGGGGTTTCGAGGCCATATTCAGTGTGGACCTTGATGCTGACTGCATCCTGTCCTTCCTGCAACAAGGCTCTTTCTTAGTATTTCACACTAATTCCTGGTATTAGAACTGGCTTCTCCCCCAAGTCAGCCTCTATCAGAGAAGAGGCTTGAGTACTATGTCTTGAGCAATGAAACATATTTTATCCTAGAAACCAGACATTTCTTATGGTTAAGACTTAGCCTTACTCAGTTAATGCATACCAACCATGTTCACTGCATTTGTCATCATTGTTAATTCTTGTAGATCAGATAGACATAATTGTTCTCCTTTCACAAATGAAGGAAGGAGCCTCCCAGAATTGAAGTGGTTTGGTCCACATCCCAGGTCCATCAGATGGGAGACCTAGGTCCAACTCAGTCCCAGGGCTCCCTTGCAACACATTCCAAGGCCTCTGCTATTTTGCAGAACTACCTCAAGACTCTTGTCTTTACTTCAGAAACCTATTTCTCTGTTGGTTGATGATTCTCTATTTCAACTTTTCAATGATATATCATACAACAAATCTTTTAGAAATACTGGATAACACCTCAAAAAGTCTTTGGGAGTTGTCAAATATGGGAGTCTCTGAAAAATATCTGAAATGTATGAAGGACTCAATGGCCTTCAGTTGAAAAAGAACTTGTCTGAAAATGGTGATTTTTACTTCTCTTTATGCTAGAAGTCACTTCCTTATAAAATTCCAATGAAGTGGTCTTTCTTTTTCTCTCTTAGTTGATGTTTTTTTTTTCTCAAGTTAAAACATTTTATGTTATAAAAATGAGTTATGGCAGTTAATGATTTCACCATGAGTGATGAGTGCAGATCAACAAAGCCGTGCTTAGGTAAGGATTCTGATCCCTGGTTGAGCTGGTCTTCACCCCCAGGCCCAGAGGTCCAGGCACATGGAGGTATCACACGTGTTCGGAGGTACATGGATGTGGGCAATGCAGGTAACACAGAGTCTCCTGAACCTGTACTAAACAGCATGCAGTGGGAATCCTTCCAAAATAAATTTTTAGCATACTAACAAATAATTTTTTATTATTTCTTTGTGTTTACTTAAAAACAGTCCTGTAGATCAATATTTATGACCATGAGTCAAACTTTGCGACATTAAAAAAAAAAAAGAGAGAGAACGTATGTGTGACTTGTGACCTATCAATTAAGAATTTGGAAATATTGTTAGTGATATTTGAATAGTGAAGGACTCCATTAAATAAGAGATTTAGAAAAAGGCTTGAAAATAGTGTTGCTAATATGTGTAGTTAGTAAAATACTCACACTGAAAACAGAAATAACTGGGATACAAAATCTTAAGAAAACACTGAAATGAGCTGTGGATTTTGTTTTTGGTTTTGTTTTTCACCTGGAAGATATGATTTGTGAGATGAAGAATGGGTCCTGGTTTTTAAAACCATATCTGTGTCCCCTTGAGAAGCGTCCTAATTCCTCTTCTATGGCCTGGCCCAATTCTTTGCGAGGTTCTCCCTCGTGAGAGCTATAGACTGTGAACAGGATGGTCACACTGGGATGATGACCCCCAGGCTCCTCTTCTTGAACCCCCACCTTGTCTTGGAGACTCGACTTACACTGTCCTTTGGGCCCCCACTGCTCACTCTGCTGAAAGGTCTTCCTTTCTCGGTTATTACCTGGCTGTATCTTCTCCCCACTCAGATCTCAGTTTCAGGGCTACTTGTTCAAGGAAGCAGGTTTTGATCACTCTCACTTAAACCTCCATCCTGCCCCCCCACCAACCTTTATTTTAGTCCTTGTCCTTCTTTCACAACAGTTTACATAACTTAGTTATTTTATGTAATTACCAACATGTTGATTTATTTGTGTCTGTTTCCCTAAATAGAATGTAAGCTTTGTGAAAGCAGGACCCATTTCTGTCTAGTTTCCATCCATAACATAGCAGACACTCAATACAGGGCTTCCCTGGTGACTCAGTGGCAGAGAGTCTGTCTGCCAATGCAGCGGATGCAGGAGACACAGTATCAATCCCTGGGTCAAGAAGAAGGAAATGGCAACCCACTCCAGTATTCTTACCTGGAAAATTCCTTGAACAGAGGAGTCTGGTGAGCTGCAGTCCATGGGGTTGCAAAAGAGTCAGACTCAATTTAGCTACTAAACAAGAAGACACTCAATACATGATTTTTATTTTACTCAGTAAATGAGTAGGTAATAAAAACTATAGTCTCTCTCTCTCTCTTTTAATGCCCTTTAATCCCCATACAGGAAAGCTATGTTGGTACCATTAAAAAAAAAAAGAAAAAAATATCTTTCTTCTAATCAAGGGTAACCCAAAGTTTTTGGACTTAGTATCATGGGGCTGCTAAAGGCAACTTAAACTTCCATTTTCAATCCCTTTCACAGATGTTAGATGATGAGTAGGAAGGGGCTAATTTCATACATCCCTAAACAAAACTTGAATGTCTTTCTTAAATTATGCCAGAAACCACATAATGTGTAGGGAAATGCACCGTGGGACTTGTTATCAGCATGTGTGATGAACGTGTGGAAAGTGTGTGTGAATCTGTGTTAAATGCTGTTTCACATGATGGTTCATTTGGAATCTCTGTTACTTGTTACCTCCTTTATAATGTACCATGATAACTGATTTTTGTATTGATACCACCAGAGCCCCACTAAAGCATAAACAGAGTCTCCCAGGGAGGGTGGAGTGAAGTTGAACAAGGTTTTATTTAATTTTTGTCCCATGAAAACTGGAAATCCATTTTTGATAGTTTTTACTTTTTAAGTTTAATTATTAGCAGCCATATTTGATGTATTTATTAGAGGACTCATTTCGCCAACAGAGCTCACTGTGTTTGGAGTAAAACAAGAATGAGAACAAGCTGCTGACTCCAGTGGAAAGGAATATAATAAAGAAGGAAACTGGTTGATAGTAAGAACACAGCGTGGGGTTCTCTGTTCTTTTTCTGAGCCCTTGTCTGTGAGGTAATGTTAGACTCTGAAACTGCAGTTATCTCGAGGAGGGAAACCATGCGTTTGACAGAGCACAGAAGGCTTAGTGATAGAGCACAATAAACTAATAATATAGTTTATTAATTATTAATTTATTAATAATAGCACAATAAACTAATAAACACAGTAAACCATGCATTATAAAAAGGCTGTACTGGGGAATTCCCTGGCGGTCCAGAGGTTAGGGCTCTGTGCTTCCACTGCTAGGGTCCAGGGGTTTGATCCCTGGTCGGGGAACTGAGACCCGCAAGCCACGTGGTGTAGCTAAAAAAGGGGAAGTTTAAATAAACAAATAAAAGATTGTACTGGTAGTAATGGCTAGGTATGACACTACACTATTTTTTAAGGAAAAAAAACTTTAGAAAATGGAATGAATTTATTTTATTTTTTTGTTTATCTGCACTTCTTGTTTTGATTAAATTCCCCTCGTATATTTTCTTCCCAAGGTATGCCTTGTCAAATTTACTTTTAGTATGTGCCATATAACTTCTAAAGCACACACTATGTCTTCATTAAATGCAAATTCTTATGATTGTACTACTAAAAATAAGTACTGTGTTATACTGTTGTTGTTGTTCAGTTGCTAAGTCATGTCTAACTCCTTGTGACTCTTTGGACTGCAGCATACCAGGTTTCCCTGTCCTTTACTATCTCCCAGAGTTGGCTCAAACTCATGTCCACTGAGTCGGTGATGCCATCCAACTATCTCATCCTTTATCATCCTCTTCTCCTCCTGCCCTCAACCTGTTCCAGCATCAGGGTCTTTTCCAATGAATCGGCTCTTCACATCAGGTGGTCAAAGTATAGAAGCTTCAGTATCGGTCCTCCCAATGAATATTCAGGGTTGTTTTCCTTTAGGATGGACTACCTTGATCTCCTTGCAGTCCAAGGGGCTCTCAAGTGTCTTCTCCAGGACCACAGTTTGAAAATATCAGTTCTTTGGTGCTCAGCCTTTTTTCTGGTCCAACTTTCACATCCGTACATGACTACTGGAAAAACCATAGTTTTGACTAGATGGACCTTTGTTGGCAAAGTGATGTCTTTGCTTTTTAATATGCTGTTGTGGGATTTGTCTTAGCTTCCTTCCCAGGAGCAAGCATCTTTTAATTCTTGGCTGAATTCACCATCAGCAGTGATTTTGGAGCCTAAGACTGTAAAATCTGCCACTGCTTCCACTTTTTCCCCTTCTATTTACCATGAAGTGACGTGACTGGATGATAATGGGTATCTTAGTAAAGATTTCATAAACTTTATATCTTAAAAGTTCATGCTAAGAAGCTGTATGTCATCCTATTCCTCTAAATTCCAGACTAATTAAACTTCTTATTTATGAGCTTGTTTTTCTCTGTTTCAGCCTATGAATTACAGAACTGCCCTGACCCACCACCTTTCCAGAATGGGTATATGGTCAACTCTGACTACAGTGTGGGACAGTCAATATCTTTTGAGTGCTATCCTGGGTACATTTTAATTGGCCACCCAGTTCTCACCTGTCAGCACGGGATCAACAGAAACTGGAACTACCCTTTTCCAAGATGTGACGGTGGGTTAATCACTTTTCTCAAGCAGTTTCATTTTCACATGTATAATGGTGCATGAAATATTAAAGGAATGCATTCCAGAATTCATTAATTTGTTCAACCAATTTTTATTGGGAATCTGTTATATTAAACTCATTCCACTTAGTATTTCAGGAATATATCATATGTCAGTCAGTTTAAAAAAATGGAAAGGCCTTGCCTTCAAGGAGATTATAAGGATAGCAAAATAATACACACGAATATTTATTATGCACAATCAGGCACGAGGAGTGTTTTGATGATTGAAGGTACAAAAGACGGTGATTGCTGGGGAAGTGATTGACACTATTATCTTCATGGTTAGAGCAGTGTTTGGCTTTACAGTGGTTCCATCAAATTTTGGATTAGAGGGGGGTTGAGTATGTATCTCACCCTAGATACTTTTTTATTGTTTAACCTCACAACAATCACACTGATTTTGTATCTCAGAAAACTGACTTCATTTTTATAGTTAGATTTGAATGGCACGTACTATTTTGCTACTCAGAGACAGAGACCATCCCAGAGAGAAGAAGCAGTGATAGCAAAGACATCCTAGAAGAGCAGTCTTGGGGGGAAATGAAGTAGTGTCCTATGATGGTGCTTGAGAATCAGGGTTTCTTGGAAATATTCAAATCAGGTGATGGGAATGGCATCAAGGAGGGTTGGATTCAGTGAATATCCTTGTCTGAGCAGAAGTCACTTCTTCAAAGCTTCTATTTGACTATCTAATTTTTACTATGACTTTGAAATTTCTACAACTTTAAGTTAAATATATCAAGTACTTTGTTTTTGAAGAATTCATATGAAATAGGAAAGTTTGCTGTAAACCTAATATTCTAACATTATAAATACAGTACCTCTGAATGAAAAAATAATGAAATTACCAACTCGGTGGACCTTTGAAATGCTAAATACTTATATCCCAGGGGCAAAAAAAGGGAAAGGTATCCAGCTGTGTTTGAATTTCTACTGTAGAAGTTTAAAAAAAAGCATATAGATAGACTTTTTAAATGATATTTTTCACCTGTACGCTTCCATTCTTTATCATTATGTAAACAACTATAAAAGAAAAACATTTACTGTGTTTTTAAATCATAATCAACTACAGATTTAATAACTTAAAACAGCATTTAAAAATAATTTTATAAAACTAACAATAGCAGTGGGATATCTGATATTTTTTATTAAAACACTTTAAAAACGACTCACCATTTTAAAAATTCATATGTTTTTATGTATAAATTGCTTTGAATTGTTAAGACTGAAATCCCTTTTAACTTGTAGTTGTTCCCTGAATTCTTTGCATTCACATGTAAGTAGGAGACTCCTTGGCTTGATATGAAAAATAGAATTAAGTATTTAATTAGATTTCATTGCTTTTTCAAGTCCAACTTTCCAACATGGAAATGACTGCCAGTTTAGAATTATTATGTCAGTGTGATGATAATAAAATATATCTTTTTGGACAATATATGATACAGAATATTAATCAGAATTGGCAAAACCATGAAGCTAAAATCCTGCAGACACCCGAGACTGCCTGGGACTCCTGGTGCCACATGAAAGTCCCAGGACCACAGCCACCCTGAGGGTGGATAATTCACTGGTAGGCTCACAGAACCCAGTAAGCCATCTGCTCACGGTTGTGGTTTATAACCGAAAAGACGAAAGTCACCCAAGGAAGACAGATGCTTGCTCTTTGGAAGAAAAGCTATGACAAACCTATACAGCATATTAAAAAGCAGAGACATCACTTTGCCCACAAAGATTCATCTAGTCAAAGCTATGGGTTTTCCAGTAGTCATGAATGAATGTGAGAGTTGGACCATAAAGAAGGCTGAGTGCTGAGGAACTGATGCTTTCAAATTGTGGTGCTGGAGAAGATTTGAGAGTCGCGTGGACAGCAAGGAGATCAAACCAGTCAGTCCTAAAGGAAGTCAACCCTGAATATTCATTGGAAGGACCGATGTTGAAGCTGAAGCTCCAATTCTTGGGCCACCAAATGCCAAGAACTGACTCACCGGAAAAGACCTTGATGCTGGAAAAGATTGAAGACAGGCAGAGAAGAGGACGACAGATGAGATGATTGGATCACATCACCAACTCGATAGACATGAGTTTGAGCAAGCTCTGGGAGTTGGTGAAGGACAGGGAAACCTGGTGTGCTGTAGTCCATGGGGTGGCAGAGTCAGACAATTTTGGGCAACTGAACAGCAACAACAATATTATATTAAATTCTAAAAAATAAAAGTAACCAGGGAATATTCTTTTAAAACCGAAGGCCCTCAGGTTGGTGATTAAGTGGACTTTCTTTCCATCTTCCTCTTCCTGAGGTGGGGTTGGGGCTGAACCTCCAATCTGAGGCTGGTTCCCCTTGCAACTAGCCCCAAGGCTTCAGATTTCCTAATTTCTTCATTAAAGTAAACTCAGGTGTGGTTGAAAGGGTCTTGTTTTGAATAACAAAAGACAATTTGATCTTTTTTAAATCACTTTGTAAATTCTAAGGGTTTTGTGAGTTCTGTGCCAAGAACAGTGAGGAAGATCAAAAGTGTATTTCTTATTATTGTTGGGGGAGTGTGTAATTTCCTTGGTTCTGTCTTGTCACAACAAAAATTTGAAGCGACGGACCAGCATTACAGCCCTCGAATGGGCCAGCATTGCAGCTCTTGGACACACCAGTGTCACAGCTCTTGCAGTTCTTGGATGGACCAGTGTTACAGCTCCATGTTACAGCTCAGTTTTATTTAGAAAATAAAGGAAAATACATCCTCGAGGCATGAGGGCTTGATGACCCAAAAGATGTAAAGAGAAGAGAGAGAGACCCCCAGCCTTTGGCTCCTCGTTTTATATGTTTTTTTTCTCCTCCCCCTGGGCCTGCCCTATGTAAATTGAGCTAGCCAGAAGTGCTGTTTGTTCTACCTGAGGTCCTCACTCCATTCCTCAGACCTTCCTTTGTTCTATTTTTGCGGGCTTTTCTCTTCCTTGTCTTTTAGCCACCACCGTTCTGGACTCCTTTTTCCTATTCTAACTACCTAGCATGATAAATGCCACCATTGCAGTGTTTGTTCATGTATGTGAGGGGATTGCCTTTGTTGGCTCTCTGGTCCTGGTGTGGAGGAGGGATGCCATCTGTGTGGCCCCCAGTTGTGAAGTGCAGTGTGTAAAGCTCTCATGTTCTATGGTCTCTCTCCTGGCTGCCTGGTTGCCTGCCCCTCCTGCTGGGCCAGGCTCCTGGGCAGACAGGTGAGAAGCTGGGAAGTACTCATGGTTGCAGATGGTGCAGGGACCCTTCTATGCCCAGATGCTCCCCCTTGCTGGGCTTGCTGGCTGTTTTCCACTGGAGGGGCCTCTTTGACCCTCAGCCTCAGGGAGATGATAGGGGTGGGTGCATTTCCTGCTGAACTGGATTGCAGGTCCCTGTTGCTGAAGAGATCCCTGAGATGCTGCTGGGATGTGCAAGTCAAAATACAGCTTTGGTGCCACGAAGTTGAGAGGAAAGCCTCTGGGAGAAGGTGCTGGACCAGGGGAAAGGGAGGGGCAGCTTTGCTCATTATGTCTTTTTAGGGTCCTCCATCTTCCTCTGTAGAATATAGGATTTTGCCTTGAGAAAATGTTTTAAGTGCATTGAGAGTATTATCACACAAGTCAAACTTCATATTTAGCTTTTTAACATCTTCCTTCATCACTCTGCTGAATATAGCAAGCTCTGCAAGGCAGGGATGGGGTCAGCATGATTCTCTGCTCTAGCCCCAGGTCAACCGAGCTGCCTGGTACATAATAGACTCTCAGTAAACACTCGTTGAACATAGGAGTGAAAGGATTTGTTATTTGAATATCATAGATATATCATGGCAAATATATTAAGTGACCTAAAAAATATCAGAATGTGTTTTATGAAGAAAATAACCATATCATTATATTTTGCCTTTTAAGAGGTGGACACCATGTTTTGTGTTTGTTCTGTTTCCCCACCTCCCCATGGGAAGGGCACTACTCCTTGTAAAGTGGCTATACTTTAATAAGATGCAAATTAAAAAGTCAAAATGCTGAAGAAAAGTTTAGAGTTATAAATCAATAGATCATGAGTAACTTCAAATCACACATGAGCTATGTCAGCCAGTGGCTTCAACACATGCGTTAAGTGTTTGCTCTTCATTGTCTCACTCATTTCCAATCCCTCAAGTACTTGGTGTCTGTTGTTTATTGAGATCTGAGCCAGGCAATGGAATTGATGAGAGGAGGTTTGATGGAGCTATGGATATGGTCCCTGACTGCTGGTTGCTAACAGTCAGATGGTGAAGAACTGTAGTCCAGGGACAAGTATCCAGACCACAGCCACCAGGAAAGGCAGCCAGGAGGTGGTGACATTTGAGTTGAGTTTTGAGGAAGGGACCAGTTCACCTGCCAGCAACACAGGAGAAAAGCACAAGAGCTATTCATGCAGGTGAATGAGGACATGACGTTTGCAGCTAAGAAGAAGGATGGCATCTCAGGGGTCACCACGTAGTCACCTGTGACTCCAGCGTGGCCTCTGGCCCTATGTTTACAGATTAGAGGCATCTGTATGTTTTAGTTTGCTAGCTTACAGGTCAAGGTGTATCTGACTCCAAAACCTGCTTACAATTATGCTATAAAACTTGTAAAATGTTCTCCACAGTGCCTTCAAATAAATGTACCCAAAATTCAGACCAAGTCAATCTACTTGACACTGGCACGTTTTCTGTCTACTTTGAAATCAGTGTGCATCTGTATGGTTACTTTGGCTTCATGATATTTCACCAGTCATCATTTTAGATTTACATTTAAAAAATGTACACTGGCTTATTCATTCCACCTAAATTTTATACTTTTTTTTCCATTTATTTTTATTAGTTGAAGGCTAATTACTTTACAATATTGTAGTGGTTTTTGTCATACATTGACATGAATCAGTCATGGATTTACATATATTCCCCATCCCGATCCCCTATGGTAAATATTTGAAAGCCTGAAAAGATTCATGTTAGTAACAGACACTCTTATAGCATCTACTGGCTCTTAATTTGGTTAAAATGTCTACTTGCCTATGACTTTGATGTATTTATACCATGATATGAATTAAAGAATATATTTTGGATTTTTATCCAAATATATTTTATCCAAATATATTTATCTGCTCATGTATGATCATTTCATTTTTCCAAAAATAAAACAAAATGATTTCTATGGCAAGAGTGATGATCAAGTACTTTATTAAGTAAAATAAAAATGGACTCTGGGTATTGTTGAGATTTTTTACATCATTGGTAGTGGATGAGATGTGGAAGTGTTTCTATAAAATTTCACTTACATAATTTTATCTCCTTTAGGTATAGATCTCAGGAAAATTTATAAGGTCTTTGTTTCAAGGCAGATAGACTTCGATACTTCTCTTTTAGGCATTTTAAATGAGCTATAGAAATCTCACTTAAAACAAAAAAAAAATATTTTTCAGTTAAATATTCACACATAATTTCAACATAATCCCTTGCATCAGATAGTCCAATGGATTATCAGCTCAGTCTCAGGAGACTACTGACTAAGGTGTTTTTTTTTTTTCTTTCTTTCTTTCTCCTTTTAATTATGTGGAAACGACTTTATCCTGAAGGGATTTTGAATGTTTGGAGAATATGTTAAGAAACTTAGATAAGGTAGCTTAGAAGTAAAATTCTTCCAAGGTTTTAAGACTTGAGGGGAATTATTTTGACAAAGTAGTTGCTGAGGGATATTTCACAATTATTTCTTAGAAGGAAAATCTCAGCTAAGGGAGTTTAGAGACTGATAAACATCTCATTGTACCTTTTTAAAGTGGACTGTGTTGGGCTTGATTTTTCTTGGCTTTCTTCTCAGCTCCTTGTGGATATAATGTGACATCTCAGAACGGGACCATCTATTCCCCCGGATTTCCAGACGAGTACCCCATCCTGAAGGACTGCATCTGGCTCATCTCAGTGCCACCTGGCCATGGCGTCTACATCAACTTCACCTTGCTGCAGACGGAAGCTGTCAATGACTACATCGCGGTTTGGTATGAGAACCTTTCCTGAAAACACCCATCTGTCCTTGTGATAAACTGTTCTTTCAACCACTTACATGTCACTGCTGTCTATTTAGAGATGGAATAGTTAGGTAGATGTCAAAACAGAAATTTACCAACTAAATCTAAAGAGAGAATAAACCTCATGTACCATGCTACGTGGTAGATATATTCAGGATTACTCTAGATAGAGGAGAATATCCCAAAATTATTTTATTTTTCATGTTTATTTCTTGTTTTAATTTTTATTTATCTTTTTGGCCATATCACATAGCTTTTGGGATCTTAGTTCCCTGACCAGGGATTGAACCTGGGCCCTTGTCAGTGAAAGAGTTGAGTCCTAGCCACTGGGCCACTTGGGAATTCCTTCTTTTCTTTTTCATTTTCAAACATAAATCTTTTTTTTCTTAAAGAAAAGCTGATTGGATCCTTTGCCATATAATAATTTGATGCTTCTGGAAATACTGAAGAAATGATTGCACACAGCTTTCTCTCTGTACTTTATAAACCTTGCAGAACTGCCACCTCCCTACTCCCCCTTCCCCACCATGGGCTGTGTAGGGGATGCTGTGGGGGATGTAGCCCTAGCTCCCCATCTAATGAGCCATGTAGCCTCAGTTCAGTTCAGTTCAGTTCAGTCGCTCAAGTCATGTCTGACTCTTTGCGACCCCATGAATCTCAGCATGCCAGGCCTCCCTGTCCATCACCAACTCCCGGAGTTTACTCAAACTCATGTCCATCGAGTCGGTGATGCCATCCAGTCATCTCATCCTCTGTCGTCCCCTTCTCCTCCTGCCCCAATCCCTCCTTGGTAAGTTAACCTAAACTCTCCTTCACTGAATGTTCATGTCTATTAGAATGACTGTTTCTACCATTGCCTTTGGAGGTGAGACTTTATGGGGAAATGGGAATGACAAAATAAGATGGGAAGAGTAGAGCTTACCACTGGGTCTCAGCCCAGATTTGGAATAAGTTGGATGTGCCTTAGGAATAAAGTGCCCTGAAAACTCAACCATAATCAGAGTTAACAAGGCAGTGTGTGTGTCTGTGTGTGTGTGTTGGTGAAGTTGTTGTAAATGTAGGGGTTATCTTAGCCATTGGAAACTCTCTGAGGCAAGAGATTAGGTGAGTTGCAGGCACTGTGAGGCCCCAGGTGTGATATAGCTGATGTCTTGGGAGAGCACAGGAGAGAGAAGAGTTGACCTGCCCAGGTAAGCTGGGCAGACCATGCAGGACCTCATAAATCATGTTAAGGATTTTGGGCTTCATCCTAAAGCAACATGGATTCACTTTAGAGTCATAAGAGGGAGAATTATAGGACCAGGTCCTGGTTGCAGAATACCCATTATTATTGTGTAGGGGGCAGGTCAGCTGGATAAGATGGGAGACTGGCCTGTGAGGCTATAGAAATAACTCTGGGAGTGGTAAGGAGGGGAGATCAGGGGACAGGACCTGTGTTGTGGGAACGAGCAGAAATGGAGAACCTGAAATGTTAAGTTGACCTATGAAGCAAAGCAAGACAGACAAATGACACTGAAATGAAAAGCCACACTATAGTATCGGCAGGTTTACCCAGATTAATCAGCATTTTTAGCAGTAGGAGCAAGGTCTCCCTCCAGCAGCAGAGGGAGCCCCTGTCCTCCAAACACATGAGACAGACTGGAGTGCAGTCACCTATGAATATTAAACATCTTAGTATTTCTAAACATGGAATCTAGAAGATGGTAATATTTTATTCAGTTTTTTTTTTAATATCTCAATTCAGCCACAAGAGCTCCATAAATCTCACCCACAATTAAAGAGACACCCTGAATTTATACTTATAAAATGGGAACATTTGAAAGGAAGCTGATAAGTGGTAGTGATGTCACTAGAATAAATGTGACCTTGTCTCAGAAACAGCTTTGAGAAGGTCACGTGCGGGAGGAACAAGGGAGCCCTAAGTTGCTGTTTGAAGACCAGGCTTTCCAGCTGGATCCTGGGGTCAGACAGACAGAGCCCGGCAGTCAGAAGAAAACGGTTGCGAATTTAAGCTGTAACTGGAAGCTTTTTATTTAGAGGGCTCCTCCTCTCTTTCCCAGGGACGGTCCTGATCAGAATTCTCCGCAGTTGGGAGTTTTCAGTGGGAACACAGCCCTGGAGACAGCATACAGCTCCACCAACCAAGTCCTGCTCAAATTTCACAGCGACTTTTCAAATGGCGGTTTCTTCGTCCTCAATTTTCACGGTCAGTGTATTTTCACTCCATTGATGATGGCAGCGAATCCTAGCTGACTTTTCTCATAGGGTTGACATAAACTTTGTTTACAGCTTAAGTTCTGTGTTTCTGTCAAACGAAAGCCTATAGGATTTTCTCACATTTCATGCTGAGGTTCCTGTGATTCCTTTTTCTTACTGACATATTTAGGACTTCACATCTCTTTTATAGTTTATCTTGGATTTGCCCCCAAGATAAGTGTATTGTATGTGAAACTCTGATATGGAGGCCATGGAAATACATTTAGTAGCTTTCAGAGATTTCCTCATCTCTGTCTCCAGATGAACCTCTATAGTCAATGTCATATAATTGTAGATGGGACAAAGTGAATCTCTACTGATGTTGGGAATGAATGCTAAATAGTTTGGGGAGAAGCATTACTGGTCCCTTATCTCTCTTGAGGACTGCCACATGCATATCCTCAGGAAAAGAGACCGAGGAAGATGATGTCAGATCCCATTATGGACGTGGAACCATCAAGAACCATTTCTCCTGCAGAATTCCAAATATATGTAAAGTGTTTCTATTTAAACATCATAATTTTTTTTAAATGGTGTACTTTTCCCTTTCAATTTTGTAAGCATTTGAAGCTTGAGACTTTAGTAAAACTATAATTTACAAATATAGATATTTTCCCAGACCTAAGCATTGTAACAACACAAGAGAGATGTTTTTTTGTAAGATTTTTGTTTATTCATCAAATGTAATTTCACTTACTATTTTTTTTTATATAAACCATGTAGCATTTCAGCTCAAGAAATGTCAACCTCCCCCAACAGTTCCACAGGCAGAAATGCTTACAGAGGATGAGGATTTTGAAATAGGTAATGTTTTCATTGTTATATCATCAGCTCAACACAGGTCTTTTTTACACCCATGCAACTGCAGTAGATAGCCAAGTTGATGAATGTTCGTCAGAAATATTCCTAAAGCTTTCCTAGAGAGATACATATTGGTCATGAATTGAATAAATATGTTTTTCTTTCTTCATCTCCATGATTTTTTTTTTCCATTTAAATTTTGCTTTTGCCACTTTGAGCACATTTTCCTGCTGTGTGACTCACCAGTTTGTATTTTTCTCCTTAAAGCAGTTTTCAGACACAGACTTAAGCAGATGTTTGTGTTTAGTTAGGGAACCATTTTGGTGCACCAGAAGAAGAAAGTCATTTGTGGCTGAAATAATGGTTAGTCTAACATTGACCTTTCCTTGAAACTGGAATGTAGTTGGTAAATATATTGAATGATGCTATTTAGAAATTCTGTTTTTTCATTTTAAATTGGTGGCCTACTTCATTAAATCATCAGGCCACACTAAGAAACCTACTGTGGCATACGTTGGCCGGCCAGTTATTGTGACAAAGGATTTCTCGGTCTCAATTACAAATACCACGTCCCGTCTCACACCCTGTTTTATAGTGGTGGTCAAACCATGTGACCAGTTTCTACCCTATTCCTGATGGCTTAGCTGATGAGAACATTGTGCTACTTAGACCAATGTCATTTTATAGCCCTCTCTGGATGCATTAAAGACATTCTCTTATACAGCCTTCAGTCCCAAGTCTCTGAATCCCTTTTCTTTCCTTCTTTCATCTTTCTTTCTTTTTTATTAGTAATAATAGGGGAAAGGGAGTGAATATAGACATATCAGTCAAAGAAGAAAAAACTGCTCCATAATCTCTACAGAAATACTGGTTACATTTAAAGAGAGCATTTTTATAAATTAAGAACTAAAAATGACACTGTTTCACTAAGTAGACTAAGCATGAATACCAATCATGGTTCAGAAGTGGTTTGCACAGCAACTTGCGTGTCACATGTGTCTAATAATGTTCACACGCTGCATGCGTCATGGAGACAGGATTGCCAAGTATGCATGTGGACCCTTTCAGGAGACTTCGTGAAGTACCAGTGCCACCCTGGGTACACGCTGTCTGGGATGGACACACTGACCTGTAAGCTCAGCTCCCAGCTACAGTTTGAAGGCGCCCCGCCGACATGTGAAGGTATGAAGCTCCTACTACAAATGTGCTTGTTCCGTATGGAGCATTGTATTACTTTATTGGTGGGAACTTCCTTGTACATATCTGAATTGCTTTGTATGCATTTGAATTTGTCTCTGTGTTATGATTGTCTTGCAATTTAAATTACCCAAAAGTAGAAATACTTAAGTACCCTTCACTTTTAGCTAGCTGTACAAAATCAAAACTACATCAAATAAGACTTCTTGCTGTTTCCCAACAATTCGTGAGTAACATTTTCAAACTCATGGCAAAGGTGAAATACTTTAAAACTAGTACCCATCACCAAGGTTGCGCCATTAATGTTTCCTACACATCCTTTGTCACCTGTCTCATCTCTATTCATACATTAATGTATTGAATAATCAATAATTCTGATACCTTCTAGGCAAATTGCAGGCATTACTATATTTCCCTCTGAATTCTTTGGCATAAAAGAATGCATAAAACTATCTAGTGTTTACTATTTTCTGTAAAATATAGAGACATTGAAATGCACATGTTTCATATAATGCATGTTTCATATCTTTGCCCCATGTGTAATAACAGAAAATATACAATAGCAGAAGAAAATCTATTGATTCAGTTGATTTGTATATAATTAGATCACTTAAAAAACTTTTAAAAGTATCACTTTCAAAAAAAGAAAGGTATCACTTTCAAGTTTTATTGAAAGGAAAAAAGATTTGGAAAAAAACATAAATAAGCTAAAGTGTCTCAATATAACTCAGAAGTATGACTGGTTTGCCTATCAGAAAGCTTCCGAAATTAAGACAATTTATTTTGTGACTTCAAAATCACAATCACATTTGCTTCCTTTAAAGAAGGGTTTTCCTGGAAGCTCAGTTGGTAAAGAACCCACTTGCCATGCAGGAGACCCTGGTTCAATTCCTGGGTCAACAAGATGCACTGGAGAAGGGATAGGCTACCCACTCCAGTGTTCTTGGGCTTCCCTTGTGGCTCAGCTGGTAAAGAATCCACCTGAAATGCAGGAGACCTGGGTTCGATCCCTGGATTGGGAAGATCCCCTGGAGAAGGGAAAGGCTACCCACTCCAGTATTCTGGCCTGGAGAATTCTGTGGACTGTGTAGTCCATGGGGTTGCAAAGAGTTGGACATGACTGAGTGACTTTCACTTTCTCTTTCCTTTAAAGAATGGAACTTTCTCCATTCCCAGTTCTTCAGAGAATTTGAATATTATAATTCATTAGGGATAGTGAAGCATATAAAAAGTCAGAATGTAGGAAGAGAAGACCTATAGTCTAGGTTTGATTATCCAGTGATCTTGGTTAAGACACTATTCCTCTGGGCATTATATGTGTAATGAGAAGGATCATTTGTCTGCATTGTTTAGGGAACTTGTATAAAGATGAAGTAAATATTAAATTAATTCTAAGCATCTTATAATGCTAATTATCTACCCTGTAAAAGGCAATTTTCTTTGCATTGCAGTAGTATTGATTTTGCAAATGTTCAGCCCATGAATTGATTCTTCCAGAGTATCTGGTAACTTGGTGTGTTTTCGTTGCTAATGAGGCATTCCCTGAACACCTCGTTATTTAAAAAAGGAAATAGGGACTATGATGTCTTCTACCAAGTACTTAAACACTTAATTATCATTTTTCTTCCAATACTTTTCTTTTGTTTGATTGGGCCCAATCCTCCAATAAATTCTTGATGACAAATTGTACTAGTTATGAGTCCTACTTCTTCAAGTGTCATAACCACACTTTTAGAAGTTCTGCTTTGAAAATTGTCACCACTTTAGGGTGATTGATTGTTCCTTGGGAATGAGGGGAATAAATTGTTCCTTGAAAGTTCACATGTTATGCAGATAAATATCACCTTGTTGGATACTTACCTTAATTTAGAAAAAAAAAAATAAATGAGGGTCTGGAATGTTATTTGCCACCACCAAGCAGTTCTCTCATTTTCCTTGGACATCAGCCGAGTGTCCTACAGTCTAACTCCATCCTGAACTCTTGACCTAGGATAATGTCAAATCCCACAGGGTTAGAGGCTTAGTCCCACAGAACAAACCTCACCCCAGATGCCGATACCAACTCCAGGTTGTCACCTGTACTTCTGACTGACTGGTTATTAATCAGGGGTTCCCAAGAACCTCTCCTCTGGTTTGATCCTTCCATCAATATTTTTAATTAATTAATTTATTTTAATTGGAAGCTAATTACTTTACAATATTGTGGTGGTTTTTGCCATACATTGACATGAATCAGCCATGGGTGTACATGTGTCCACCCATCCCAAACCCCCCTCCCACTTCCCTCGCTGTCCCATCCCTCTGGGTTGTCCCAGTGCACTGGCTTTGAGTGCCCTGTTTTCATGCATTGAACTCGGACAGGTCATCTATATCACATATGATAATATGCATGTTTCAATGCTATTCTCTTATATCATCCCACCCTCGCTTTCTCCCACAGAGTCCAAAAGTCTGCTCTTTATATCTGTGTCTGTTTGTTGTTTTGCATATACAGTTGTCGTTACCATCTTTCTAAATTCCATGTATTTATGTTAATATACTGTATTGGTGTTTTTCATTCTGACTTACTTCACCCTGTATATTAGGCTCCAGTTTCATCTACCTCATTAGAACTGATTCAAATGTGTTCTTTTTAATAGCTGAGTAATACTCCATTGTGTATATGTACTAGTTTTCATATCCATTCATCTGCCAATGGACATATAGGTTGCTTCCATGTCCTAACTATTGTAAACAGTGCTATAATGAACATTGGATTACATGTGTCTCTTTCAATTCTGCTTTCCTCAGTGTGTATGCCCAGCAGTGGGATTGCTGGATCATATGGCAGTTCTATTTCCAGTTTTTTAAGGAATCTCCACACTGTTCTCCACAATGGCTATACTAGTTTGCATTCCTACCAACCATGTAAGAGGGTTCCCTTTTCTTCACACCTTCTCCAGCATTTATTGTTTGTAGACTTTTTGATGGCAGCCATTCTGACTGGCGTGAGATGGTACCTTATTGTGGTTTTGATTTGCATTTCTCTGATAATGAGTAATGTTGAACATCTTTTCATATGTTTGTTAACCATCTATATGTCTTCTTTGGAGAAATGTCTATTTAGTTCTTTGACCCACTTTTTGATTGGGTCATTATTTTTCTGGTATTGAGCTGCATGAGCTGCTTGTATATTTTGGAAATTAATTATTTCTCAGTTGTTTCCTTTGCTATTATTTTCTCCCATACTGAAGGGTGTCTTTTTACGTTGCTTATAGTTTCCTTCTTTGTGCAAAAGCTTTTAAATTTAATTAGGTCCCATTTGTTTATTTTTGCTTTTATTTCCATTATTCTGGGAGGTGGATCATAGAGGACCCTGCTGTGATTTATGTCAGAGAGTGTTCTACCTATGTTTCCTCTAGGATTTTTATAGTTTCTGGTCTTGCATTTATATCTTTAATCCATTTTGAGTTTATTTTGTGTATGGTGTTAGAAAGTGTTCTAGTTCCTTTCTTTTACAAGTGGTTGACCAGTTTTCCCAGCACCACTTGTTAAAGAGGTTGTCTTTTTTCCATTGTATATTATCACCTCCTTTGTCAAAGATAAGGTGTCCATAGGTGTGTGGATTTATCTCTGGGCTTTCTATTTTGTTCCATTGATCTATGTTTCTGTCTTTCTGCCAGTACCATAATGTCTTGATGACTGTAGCTTTGTAGTATAGTCTGAAGTCAGGCAGATTGATTCCTCCAGTTCCATTCTTTCTTAAGATTGCTTTGGCTATTAGAGACTTTCTGTGTTTCCATATGAATTGTGAAATTATTTGTTCTAGTTCTGTGAGTTTTTATCAAAAATGGCTGTTGAATTTTGTTAAAGGCTTTCTCTGCATCTATTGAGATAATCATATGGTTTTTATCTTTCAGTTTGTTAATGTGGTGTATTACATTGATTTATTTGTGAATATTGAAGAATCCTTGCATCCCTGATACAACCCACTTGGTCATGATGCATGATCTTTTTAGTATGTCATTGAATTCTGTTTGCTAGAATTTTGTTGAGGATTTTTGCATCTTTGTTAATCAGTGATATTGGGCTGTAGTTTTCTTTTTTGGTAACATCTTTGTCTGGTTTTGGTATGAGGGTGACATGGCCTCATAGAATGAGTTTGGGGATTTACCTTCCACTCCAATTTTCTGGAAGAGTTTGAGTAGGAGAGGTGTTAGCTCATCTCTAAATTTTTGGTACAATTCACCTGTGATGCAATCTGGTCCTGGGATTTTGTTTGTCAGAAGATTTTGTATTACAGTTTCAATTTCTGTGCTTGTGGTGTATCTGTTTAAATTTTCTGTTTCTTCCTGGTTAAGTTTTGGAAGGTTGTACTCTTGTAGGAATTCATCCATTTCTTCCAAGTTACACATTTTATTGCCATATAGTTACTAATAGTAGTCTCTTATGATCCTTTGTATTTCTTTGTTGTCTGTTGTGATTTTTCCATTTTCATTTCTAATTTTATTGATTTGATTCTTCTCCCTTTTTTTCTTGATGAGTCTAGCTAATGGTTTCTTTATTTTATCTTCTCAAAGAACCATCTTTTAGTTTTGTTGATTTTTGTTATAGTCTGCTTTGTTTCTTTTTCATTGATTTCTGCTTTGATTTTTATGATTTCGTTCCTTCTACTAACTTTGGGATTCTTCATTTCTTCTTGTTCTAGTTGCTTTAGGTGTAAAGTTAGGTAATTTATTTGATGTTTCTCTTGTTTCTTGAGGGAAGTTTGTGTTGCTATGAACTTTCCTTTAGCACTGCTTTTACTAAATACCATAGGTTTTGGATTGTTGTGTTTTCATTTTCTTTTTCTGTGCATATTTTTATTTCCTTTTTTATTTCTTCTGTGATCTTTTGGTTATTGAGGAGCATGATTATTAGCCTCCATATGTTTGTGTTTTTTATAGTTTTTTTTTCTCCCCCAATTGACATCTAATTTTTTCACATTGTGATCAGAAAAGATGTTTAAAATGATTTCAGTATTTTTAAATTTACCAAGGCTAGATTTATTGTGCAGGATGTGACCTATTCTGGAGAATGTTCCTTTTGCACTTGAAAAAAAGTGAAATCCATTGTTCTGGGGTGAAATGCCCTGTAGATATCAATTGGGTCTAAGGTCCATTGTGTCATTTAAAACTTGTGTTTCCTTGCTCATTTTCTGTTTGGTTAATCTATCCATATGTGTGAATCAGGCATTAAAGTCCCCCACTATTATAGTGTGACTTTTAATTTCCACTTTCACACTTATTAGCATTTGTCTTATGTATTGAGGTTCCCCCTATATTGGGTGTATATATATTTATCATTGTTACATGTTTTTATTGGATTGATTCTCTGATCATTACTATGTAGTGTCTGTCTTTGTCTCTTATTATGGTCTTTATTTCAACCTGTTTTATCTGATTTGAGTACTGCTACTCCTCCTCTCTTTTGGTCTCTATTTGCATGAAATATCTTGTTCCAGCCCCTTACTTTCAGTATGTGTCCAAGATTTGAGGTGGGTCTCTTGTAGGCAAGATATATAGGGGTCTTGTTTTTGTATCCATTTGACTAGTCATTGTCTTTTGGTTAGAGTATTTAACCCACTTACATTTAAGGTAATTATTGAGAAGTATGATCTCATTGCCATTTACTTTGTTGTTTGGGGTTTAATTTTATAAACCTTATCTGTGTTTCCTGTCTAGAGAAGATCCTGTAGTATATGTTGAAGAACTGGGGATTCTCTGGTTTCTTGGACTTGGGGGGCTATTTCCTCCCCATTTTAGGGAAGTTTTCAATTATTATCTTCTCAAGTATTTTCTCATCCCCTTTCTTTTTCTCTTCTTCTTCTGGGACTCCTATGATTCAAATGTTTGGGTGTTTAACATTGTCCCAGAGGTCTCTGAGGTTGTCCTCATTTCTTTTAATTCTCTTTTCTTTTTTCATCTCTGCTTCATTTATTTCCACCATTCTATCTTCCACCTCACTTATCCTCTCTTCTGCCTCAGTTATTCTACTGTTGGTTCCCTCTAGAGAGCTTTTAATCTCAGCTATTGCATTGTTCCCATTATTAATTGACTCTTCTTTATTTCTTCTAGATCTTTGTTAAACATTTCTTGCTTCTTCTCAATCCTTGTCTCTAGTCTATTTATCTATAACTCCATTTTGTTTTCAAGATTTTGGATCATCTTTGCTATCATTATTCTGAATTCCTTTTCAGGTAGATTCCCTATCTCCTCCTCTTTTGTTTGGTTTGGTGGGTATTTATCATGTTCCTTTACCTGTTGAATCTTTCTCTGCCTTTTCATTTTGTTTAGATTGCTGTGTTTGGTGTGCCATTTCTGTAGATTTGAAGTTTGTGATTCTTCTTTATTGTGGCATCTACTCCCTGTGGGTGGGGTTGGATTAGTGGCTTGTCAAGGTTTCCTGGTTAGGGAAACTTGTGTCTGTGTTCTGGTGGGTGGAGCTGGATCTCTTCTCTCTGGAGTGCAATGAAGTGTCCAGTAGTGAGTTTGGGGTGTCTACAGGTTTGGCATGGCTTTGTGTCTTAATCACCTCCCAGGTCCCCGGTGCTCGGTTTCCCAGTGGCACCGCAAGAGCGCCATCTCAGGTGAGCTGTATGTCTCCTCTGGGGAGCTGACCTCAGGCTGTGACACTTATGGCAGATGTCAACCATCTAGGATCCCAGGAAGACATGGGAGCCTCATAGTTTGGTGGAAGATGCTATCTCTGGGGCTGAGATTGCAGCAGCCCCTTGCCTTCCAGCCCTGACTGTGGCAGGCCTGCCTCTGCCTCCAGAGGCAGGAGGGGCCTACACACAGCCCGTTAGCTCTCCTTTGGTATTCACTCAATCCTTTGTTCTGTGAGCGTGCCAGGCTGAGAGTTAAAGCATTTTGCAGGAAAGGTTTTTTTTGTCTCCTGGCAATCCCACAGTTTGGGTCACTGTCTCATGTTATCTGCCTTAGATGGTCCTCAGGGCATTCAGGCCCTGTCCTTACCCTAAGGACCAACGATTCAGCCTGTGCCTCCCTGCCCAGCCCCTACTTGCTGGTGGAGGATGCGAGCATCTAGGCTACTTCTCCTCTGGCAGCTGCAGTTAGGCACAGAGTCTGTGTTGTTGTTGTTGTTGTTGTTGCTGTTTTTCTCCCGTTATATTGCCCTCTGAGATTCTAAAACACCCCACAGACCCGCCTGTGAGAGGGTTTCCTACTGTGTGGAAACTTCTCCTCCTTCACGACTCCCTCCCCAGGATGGGTCTCTGTCCCTCAATGTTTTGTCTCTGTTTTCATCTTTAAATTTTATCCTACCTCCTTTCAAAGAAATTGGGCTGCCCTTTGGGTGCCTGGTGTTCTGTGCCAGCATTCAGAAGTTGTTTTGTGGAAGTTGCTCAACATTCACATGACCTTTTGATGAATTTGTGGGGGAGAAAGCGTTCTCCCTGTCCTATTCCTCTGCCATCTTGGGCCCCCCTCTCTGGTTTGATTCTTTGTTAGAACAGCTCACAGAAATCAGGGGAACACATGTGACCCACGGCGGTGCAGTGAAGTAGTAGGGTTCACAGGGCTGGGCCTGGAGGTGTCTCCCAGGACCTGGGGTGCCCGCCCTCCCACCGTGTGTACCTTCACCAGCCCACAGACTCAGCAAGCGCGTTGTTTAAGAGCTTTGGTGCAACCAAGTCTCCAGTGCCCCAGCCCCACCCTCTCCGCTTCCCCCAGGCGTGTGAGTGGGCAGAAAGCCTGCACCCTCTCCTCCCTGGGTGCTTGTGGTGACCAGTCCTTCTGAGGCTACACAGACCCACCCTGAGTCACCTCATCAGCTCAGACTCGGGTGTCACCCGGAGGGGCCTTTGGAGCCGCAAAGACACTGCCAGCACTCAGGAAATTCCAAGGGTTTGGGGAGCTCCTACCAGGGGCCCCAGACACAGGCTAAGTGTATTTTAGCACAGAGGGTTATCACAAAAGTGAGTATTCTCAAGTTAAGGAAATGTGATGATATTAAAAAGGTAAAGTAAAATGTTAAGAGTATTTTTTTCTGTCTACATGTACACAGGGCCTAGGATTTTATGATCTCCCTGGACCTGCTTTAAATGTACAGTAGAGCCAGAGCTCAGAGAAGGCAATGGCACCCTACTCCAGCACTCTTGCCTGGAGAATCCCTTGGACAGAGGAGCCTGGTGGGCTGCTGTCCATGGGGTCGCTAAGAGTCAGACACGACTGAGCGACTTCACTTTCACTTTTCACTTTCATGCATTGGAGAAGGAAATGGCAACCCATTCCAGTGTTCTTGCCTGGAGAATCGCAGGGATGGGGAAGCCTGGTGGGCTACCATCTATGGGGGTCACACAGAGTCAAACACGACTGAAGCGACTAGCAGCAGCAGCAGCAGCAGAGCCAGAGCTGGGTTCTGCTCTGATGTAACAACACTCCTTAAGCGTCTTATCCTTATCCCTCAGAGGGCAGACAGAGTGAAAACTACAATCACAGAAAACTAATCACACTGATCACATGGACCACAGACTAGTCTAACTCAATGAAACTATGAGCCATGCTGTGTAGGGCCATCCAAGATGGACAGGTCATGGTGGAGAGTTGTGACAAAATGTGGTCCACTAGAGAAGGGAATGGCAAACCACTTCAGTACTCTTGCCTTGAGAACCCCGTGAACAGGATGAAAAGGCTCTGTGTGTATCACCTACTAAATCTGGTCACAGTTGACTCAATGAGATTGCTTTTTCTTTTCCCCCATGAGCTTTCATACCCAGGAATTGATTTTGTTAAAGAAAACTTTTCCTGGTGCTTTTTTCCTTAGCACAATGCCCAGCCAATGAAGTCCGGACAGAATCCTCTGGCGTCATCCTCAGCCCAGGGTATCCAGGCAACTATTTTAACTCCCAGACCTGCTCCTGGAGCATCCGAGTGGAACCAAACTACAACATCACCATCTTTGTAGACACATTCCAAAGTGAGAAGCAATTTGATGCACTGGAAGTATTTGATGGTAAGTCTCTTCAGACTTTGTTAACATACCAGTAACCTTGGGACTTCTTCTGTGGTCCAATGGTTAAGACTCTGAACTTCCACTCCAGAGGGTGTGGGTTGGATCCCTGGTCAGGGAACAAAGATCTCACATGCCTCTAGGTGCAGCCAAAAAAAGAATACATAACAGGGACCTATACATAGTTTAATAAGGATCCTGTTATATTTTGTAATGCACAAACCTGAGTATATTCTTGAGGTAAATTACATCTCCCCCCAAATGGAAAATGAATTATTCTTGGACTAGTGTGGTCTCAGAGATCAAGTGATAGGAAAAGCATCACCATGCCCTTCTTAATGTTGCAAATTTAAACCATTAAAATGCTGGTTTAATACACCTTAAAAATGTACTAAATTTACATTAACCACTCTTTAATTCTTTAACATCAGGCTTTAAAGTATAGATGTTTCAGAAGCTCTTCCTTTCCTTTCTTCTAAAATTATATTGATCTAGAAGATATTTTAGGGAATTTAAGAGGGCAGAGGGCTATAAGTACTTTAATCAGTCTAAATGATTGTTTTACTAGAAATATATAAAAGTAATGGCTCATTGAGTTTTCTGGGTGATAAATGCTATAGTTTTCCTAACGTAGAATTTTTTTAGAGATAGTCCCCTGAACAAATGCTAATACTGTTTTCAATGTGAGTCTTATGCATTTTTGTACAATTCTAATGAACATTTTAAAATGGCAGTGCTCTGCTAAAACATAGTATGTGCTTGAATTGTTGATTTGAAATGAAACTGATGTTAATAATTTTTCTTTGTACAGAAGCATTATCATAGCCCCAAAATTAGACCATGATACAGTTACGGCTGTAGATAATAATAGGGTTTTCACATGTTTTGATGGATTTGTCACTGAGTTCAGATAAATAACAATCAATTCAGTGAAAAAAAATGCTGTAATTGATTCTGTGTATGTTTGCATGCCTTTTACTGACTTGATGAATCATAATAGTCAAGTTGCTTCTGTGGATATACAGTAAATAGATTTATGGATTTCCAAAGATGAGCAGCTAAGTTGGAAATTAAACTCATATATGTAGAAACAGAGGACTGAAGAGTAATATTTTCATTTTCAGAGTTTTTAAGTGCATGTTAAAACAGACATGTACTATTGATGACTTGGCCCTTAATCTCTAGGATGGGAAGAAGTAACACATTAGCCAGGTACACAAACAGGCTTCTTTTGTCAATGAGGAGCCAGGGAAACTGTGCCTTTGAGGCTAATTAGATGTCACAAATAGTAAAGGCAGGCAACCAACCTCCAGGGGCTGTGTGTGTATCTTTGTGTATACGTATTCCTATAAATTCTGTGTGTAGTTATATATATATATTTACATAATCATTCTAAATATATGTGGGTTCCTTTGTTTTACTTTGGTAGAATTGAAGTTTAGCTGGCAGTGCTTCTACCTCTTCTAATTTCAGAAGCAAAATCATTATCAATAATTTATGCCCGAAGCATTTACAGTGTGAGCTCCCTCCAAATACAGACAGATCACGCCCATGATAAACCACAAGCAAAATAGCTAATGGAGATAATATCAAAGCAGTTGCTGTCAAAGTTTCCAGAGATCTATGAGTAGGTTTGGTTTTACTCTCAAAGATTTTTCTATAAAATGAAAGGTCAGAGTTTCATATGAATAATTTTCTAAGCATTGGCATTTTTGTTGCAGTAAATGTCATGTTCATTGCATCTCTTTTGTTTTTTTTTGAAACACAGTGGCTGTTTTATAGCTCATGAGTTGGCAAAAAAAAAAAAAAAAAAAAAATAAATTAACTATATCAATTTTAAGCTTTATTAACAGCAGCAGCATGGCTCCAGGTGGTGCTAGTGGTAAAGAATCTGCCTGCCAATGCAGGAGACACAAGATATGCAGGTTTGTACCATAGGTCAGGAAGATTCCCTGGAGGAGGAAATGGCAACCCTCCCCAGTATTCTTGCCTGGAATATTCCATGGGCAGAGGAGATCAGTGGGCTACAGTCCATGGGGCCACAAAGAGTTGGACACAACTGAGCGACTGAGTGCGCACACACACACACACACACACACACACACACACACACACGGCTCAAGGAGTGAATATTCCTCAATTTAAAAAGCAAAATAGGATTTAAGTCATTATAGAACTCAACTGAGAAATGTGTCAAAATACAGATGGTAGTCTTCACTTGTGCAGAACTTCCTAATTTTCACCTTAATAAAAGAGAAGGTACCACTATTGATTATGGACGTGTATATTTTTAAAGAATAATCCTTTAGAAAGTTTGTTACATGATAAGCAAAGATAAGAGATGAGAGATGATGAAGGATTACATGTTTGATTAAGAATATCTGAAACTTGACTCGAGTTCTGTCATTAAAAATGACTTTTTAAAATTGTATAAATTCAGGTGAATTTATTTCCCAGTGGCATTTCATTTTAGAATATAAATTATCTCTTCAAACAACAAGTAAAACAGCACAGACAACACTTGTCCATGGGATTCTCCAGGCAAGGATACTGGAATGGGTTGCCGTTTCCTTCTCCAGGGAATCTTCCTGACCCAGGGATTACACCCGAGTTTCCTGCGTCTCTTGCATTGGCAGGAAAGCCATGAAGCCTGTTGGAATTTGAGATGGCATCCAGGGGTGTCCTGGAGGAGACCTTAAAGTGTGGATGCAGCTTCTGAATTCAGTAGAGTGACGTGTCTCAACAAACAGTGTCAGGTTATGGTGATGAGAATAATGCCAGCTGACTATTAACGATGTTAAGTATTAGTTTTGTTTTTTTTTTTTTTCAGTTTTTAAAAATTAAATATACAGAGGTTTTTTTTTAATGTATATGAGTATGGACTCATTGCTTGATGTACTACATTTTAGGATTTTTGTCAGATTTATCTTGTGTACTTTGTTCCAAAGAAGCAACAAGTTCAGATCAATATAGGAGCTCCTTGCACACCCAGTTTTTCTCCTCTCCTGGAGGCATTTAATATTGTGAAGTGTTGTGCATGTGCATGTTTCATGGTTCATTTCTTATCTCTATCAGTCTATCAATCTGTCTGTCTATCTACTACCAAGTATCATCTGTCTATACACTCACAGACATGAACATTCACACACAGTTTGTATATTGTACACTTTTGAATGTTTACAGAATTGCTATCCTATTGTATTTATTTGAAAATAGATTTCACTTCTAAATATCATTTTTAATCTGTGTAGAATTTCCTTGAAAACACTTTTAATATCTTTTTAAACTCCAAACCACAAGTTGGAATCTAAATTTTCCTATAAAAATCGTTAGAATAAACATTTTGTTATGCAAACAACACTTGTGCACATATTCTGGAGTTTATAAAAAATATAATTAAAACCAACAATTGTATTGGATATTACTAACCTGCTCTCCAAGGTGATTGTACTAATTTTTATTTTCACTGCTGCTGTTTAATCACTAAGCTATATCCAACTCTTTGTGACCCCATGGTCTGTAGCCTGCCAGGGTCCTCCATTCCCAAGCGTGAATCCTAGAGTGGGTTGCCATTTCCTTCTCCAGGGGATCTTCCCAACCCAGGGATCGAACCCATGTCTCCTGCATTGGCAGACGGATTCTTTACCACTGAGCCACCTGGGAAGCCCGTACAGTCAAAGCTATGTACAGATGTGAGAGTTGGACCATAAAGAAGACTGAGCACCAAAGACTTAACACTTTCAAATTATGGTGCTAGTGCTCTCTCTTCTTGAGAGTACCCTGGACTGCAAGATGAAACCAGGCAATCCTGAAGGAAATCAGCCCTGACTATTCATTAAAAGGACTGCTGCTGAAGCTGAAGCTCCAATACTTTGGCCACCTGATGCAAAGAGCCAACTCATTGAAAAAGACTCTGATGCTGGGAAAGATTTGGGGCAAAAGCAGAAATGGGACCACAGAGGATGAGATGGTTGGATGGCATCACCGACTCAATGGACATGAATTTGAGCAAACTCTGGGAGATAGGAAGGACAGGGAAGCCTGGAGTGTTGCAGACCAGGAGGTCCCAAGAATTAGACATGACTTAGGGACTAAACAACAGTACTTTTACTAGTATTCAATTCCCTATATCGATTCAGTGTTGCATATATTAATAGTAGTGGGAACTATTTTCATTTTTTAAATTACTGCCATTTTATAAGTAACTTTTTCATTTCAAGTATTATGTATTAACAGCATATATATCTGAAATTATTTTGGTTGGCTATTGTTTCTTTTATTATTATTAATTTTATGAGGAACTGTACCTGTTGCTTTATCTATTTGGAGTTCTTTGTCTCTTTTGGAACTAAATAGCTGTATATTGTACAGTTAGACTCCAACTTAATCAAAAGCTAAAAGTAGCCTGTATTTTGTAGGTGCTAATTCATATCATAACTTATTTGCTTTTTTTTGTTTCATTTAGGGTCTTCTGGTCAAAGTCCTCTGTTAGTGGTCTTGAGTGGAAACCATACTGAACAATCAAATTTTACAAGCAAGAGTAATCAGTTATATCTCCGCTGGTCCACTGACCATGCAACCAGTAAAAAAGGATTCAAGATTCGTTATTCAGGTCAGTAAGTGAAGTTAAGGTTTAATATAAAATTGTTTTTAATATAAAGGTTCTGCATTAAATTTTAAAAATTAAAGGTTTATACTATAAACCTAATTTCTAAAGATGAATATGTAACTTCAGTAGAAATAATATGATGAAATCACTCTGAGTGATATCTCTAAACTGTGTTAGGAAAAATAAACTATCTGTTGATTAATATTAATAAATATTTTTTACTAGCATCATAACCCCTTGAACTGCATGGCACAGAAAGTAGAGATGCTTTCTCCAGAAATAAAATAATATAATATAGCATAAATATATAGTAATATAAATAAAGCATATTTTAATTTTAAAATATGTTTAAAAGCTAAGGAGACAAACAGGAGGAGATAATTGTATTGCATTTAATTTTTTAAGTAATAATAACATCTTATGATTAGTAGCATGTCTTTTTATTGATTATATGTTTGTATGTCTCTTTATGCAAGATACTATATGTGTATATATATATATATATACACACACACACACGTAACCATATACAAAATAAATGTCTACATATATATTTCCTTATCAACATTTAAAGGACTTTGTTTTTTCCCCATATAATTTATTTATTTTCTGTCAGTAGTTTTTTTATATTATTTAAATCAGTTAATATACTTCTGAGAGATTAGATCCTCTCAGTGTGGCTAGCCCAAAACCTCATGTTTACAATGCCCTACAAAAACTGTAGACAGACAATCTAAACTCCTCATATTTTAATTACTAAGCAAAATATCTAACCTTTTCTCAGTGTTACTGTGATATCCATGCTAACAACTGAGGTCTATTTCCCAAGGGAATTAGACGCCCACTCTATGCATTTCATGGACCAGTGTAACTCCCAGGGGTTGCTTATTCCAGGTCTGTTGTACATTGTCAGTGAAGGGCAACATCATTTGGGCAGAGAAAGGTGTTAGTAGTTTTAGGAGTATTTTTGCTCTCTCTGATTGGCAGGTATCATTAAATGATAAAAAGCTTTGAAAAAGCATTAGTGTTTTGACGTGTCTGTTGATGGAAAGACAAAGAATGTGAAATTCACTCATGTTTCCTCTATAAAGTCTAATAAAGCATGCTTAGTCTTTGTTTTTCCCTTTCACTAAAGTAGCCATTCAAAAAACTTATCAGCAATGAGTTCACGGTTGAAATCCCTTCACTGGAATGGGTATTGAGATCATTAGCACAATGATTGAATTTTTGTTCATCATATTCCTTGTTCTGATAAATAAATACTCAAGCCTGTAGAACTGTTTGAATTTATTTCTAATGAGCAAAAATGGACATTGCAGGGGAAATCATGGTGAACATAATTTATCTTATTTTATCTGTGGCAAATTACTTAATAGGCTGGTGGTGTGATTACACCTTGAATTCTGTCACTCAAAGGGTATTTTCATTCATTATAGAACAAGGTGATTCTCTTTGTTGGAAAAGCAGGAAAAAGAAGAATTTAAAGAGAAGGTTGTAAACTTGTTTTGTGAGTGGACGTATCTATGTTTCTCTCTATAGATATAGATAGAGATAGACCTCTGAACAGCATCTCAGTTAAAATTCAATGATGGTTCAATGACCACTGCTAGGAGTGCATCACCAGTAGTTTCAGAGCAGTGATCCTTGGACTATAGCACGTGGGCCAGGGAGCCACAGCCCATAATTGCACCACAAATCTTTGCCTTATGCGTGTCAACTATTGGTCATTGGGTGTAAGAACCATGTAACCGATCTACATAATTGACAAACAAAACACAGCAACAACAAAAGCAAGTGCTTGTACATCATGGTCCAAGTCAATTCAATAGACTGCTAAGTAATTGTTGAGGTAGTAATGGTCATTCACTATTAAATCAAGGGCATGCATGTTTGCTAAATTGCTTCAGTCATGTCTGGTTCTTTGCGACCCCTGGATGTAGCCCACTAGGCTCCTCTGTCCGTGGGATTCTCAAGGCAAGAATACTGCAGTGGATTGCTGTGCCCTTCTACAGGGGATCTCCCTGACCCAGTGGTTGAGCCCACATCTCCTAAGTCTCCTGGCTTGGCAGGTAGTTTCTTTACCACTAGCGCAACCTGGGAAGCCCATTAAATCAAGTACCTGGAAGTAAATGATAAGTTGTGGGCTTCCCTTTGGCTCAGCTGGTAAAGAATCAGCCTGCAATGCAGGAGATCTGGGTTTGATACCTGGGTTGGGAAGATTCCCTGGAAAAGGGAAAGGCTACCCACTGCAGTGTTCTGGCCTAGAGAATTCCATGGATTATATAGTCCATGGAGTCACAAAGAGTCGAACATGACTGAGTGACTTTCACTTTCAGTGTTGGGAGAGTCAGAACTAGAGAATGGGTGTTGTAAATACACCCAGACGCCACCAGAGCCAGCTGCACCCATGTCTTCCATCCCTAATACCTCCTTGACTGCCACCCTCCATAACCTGCTCTTCCAAGGCAGCACCAGCAGAATGAGAGGGTTTGACCCTGGTCCTTTTAATTCTTAGCATGGTCAGAAATCAAACATGCAGGACCCTGTGTTCTAATCTTCCCCTCTGTTTTCTGTGCCACGTCTCCTTGGGCTTCCGCTAGGGGTAAAGAACCCATCTGCCAATGTAGGAGACTTAAGAGATCTGGGTTCAATCCCTGGGTTAGGAAGAACCCCTGGAGAAGGAAATGGGAACCCACTCCAGTATTCCTGCCTGGAGGATTCCGCTGAAAGAGGGGCCTGGTGGGCTGCAGTCCATGGGGTCTCACAGAGTCAGACATGACTGAGTGACTCAGCATCCTCACCATGTCTCTGTGCTTGGGCCTCTCTATATCTTGTGCTAGATGAGTTAGAAAAGAAGTAATGATGGTAGAAGAAACTGTCAGTAGGAAAGGAAATAGTTATTGAACCCTATCAGTTCAGTTGCTCTGTCATTTCCAACTCTTTGTGACCCCAGGCCTCCCTGTCCATCACCAACTCCCGGAGTTTACTCAAACTCTGTCGTCCCCTTCTCCTCCTGCCTCCAATCTTTCCCAGCATCAGGGTCTTTTCAAAAGAGTCAGCTCTTCACATCAGGTGACCAAAGTACTGGAGTTTCATCTTTAGCATCAGTCCTTCCAATGAACACCCAGGACTGATCTCCTTTAGGATGGACTGGTTTCATCTCCTTGCAGTCCAAGGGTCTCTCAAGAGTCTTCTCCAACACCACAGTTCAAAAGCATCAATTCTTCAGTGTTCAGCTTTCTTTATAGTCCAACTCTGACATCCATACATGACTACTGGAAAAACCATAGCTTTGACTAGATGGACCTTTGTTGGTGAAGTAATGTCTCTGCTTTTTAATATGCTGTCTAGGTTGGTCATAGCTTTTCTTCCAAGGAGCAAGCTTCTTTTAATTTCATGACTGCAGTCAGTATTTGCAGTGATTTTGGAGCCCCCCAAAATAAAGTTTCTCACTGTTTCCATTGTTTCCCAATCTATTGGCCATGATGGAACTGGATGCCATTATCTCAGTTTTCCAAATGTTGAATTTTAAGCCAACTTTTTCACACCCTTCTCTCTTTTTCATCAAGAGGCTCTTTGGTTCGTCTTCAATTTTTGCCATGTGAGTGGTGTCATCTGTGTATCTGAGGTTATTGATTTTTCTCCTGGCAATCTTGATTCTAGCTTGTGCTTCATCCAGTCCAGCGTTTCACATGATGTACTCTGCATGTAAGTTAAATAAGCAGGGTGACAATATACAGCCTTGATGTACTCCTTTCCCAATTTGGAACCAGTCTGTTGCTCCATGTCCAGTTCTAACTATTGCTTTTTCACCTGCATATGGATTTCTCAGGAGGCAGATAAGGTGGTCTGGTATTCCCATCACTTGAAGAATTTTCCAGTTTGTTGTAATCCATACAATCAAAGGCTTTGGTGTAGTCAATAAAGCAGAAGCAAATGTTTTTCTGGAACTCTTGCTTTTTTGATGATCCAACAGATGTTGGCAATTTGATCTCTGGTTCCTCTGCCTTTTCTAAACCCCCCTTGAACATTTGGATGTTCACAGTTCACATACTGTTGAAGTCTGGTTTGGGGAATTTTGAGCATTACTTTACTAGCGTGTGACATGAGTGCAATTGTGCAGTAGTTTGAACATTCTTTGGCATTGGAATATAAACTGACCTTTTCCAGTCCTGTGGCCACTGCTGAGTTTTCCAGACTTGCTGGCATATTGAGTGCAGCACTTTCACAGCATCATCTTTTAGGATTTGAAATAGGTCACTGGAATTCCATCATCTTCACTAGCTTTGTTTATAGTCTTGCTTCCTAAGATCCACTTGACTTCTCTTTCCAGGATGTCTGGCTCTAGCTAAGTGATCACATTATCATGGTTATCTAGGTCATGAAGATCTTTTTTGTATAGTTCTGTATATTCTTGCTACCTCTTCTTTATATCTTCTGCATCTGTTAGGTCCATACAATTTCTATCCTTTATTGAGCCAATCTTTGCATGAAATGTTCCCTTGATATCTCTAATTTTCTTGAAGAAAGACAATAAGGCTCTGTTGGACCCTATAGAGCTAGACAATTATCCTGCAGTTCCTCTCTCTTAACAGACTGAACTGTGACAAAAACCCACCCCAAGAACCATGTGGTCCCACTGCCCCTTCAGGAGCATTTCAGACTTTATCTCTAAACTTGGCCAGGGTCTACAGTCTGCTTGGTCTTCCTGCTTTTTATTATTATTTTAATTTATTGACACAATAATCCTGGGTAGTTGGTAGCTGAGGTGCCTAATTATACTCATACCTTCCCTAAACCAAATATTTTGATTCATTCAAAACTTAAAATAGGTAATCTCAGACAATTGAACACAGAAAATGCCATGACCAATAAGATACAAGTTTCTTCTAAGAATTAGTGGATTTTTACCTTAATAAAAATGAGTCTGTTAAAAACAAAAAATGAAACAGCACTTCAGAAGACCCTCTGGCTGAGACTATTCTCTGAGGATTCATCTCAGAGGAGCATGGTTGACAACCCAGCCAGACACACAGACATCACTTCTCAGCAATGCTATGATGTGAAGTCTTCAGAAGGTTCCTTCTGAATTTATTTCTAAGGAAAAATTTGACATTAAGCCTTCAGACCTGCGTGTGTGTGCTTTCTATGTGGAACTCCCACAGGGGAGTGGGACATTTAAAACCTCCTCTTTCAAAAGAAACCCTGGATTTCCAGGACTTCACAGCTTTCTTTAGTTTAGTGTTTTATTCATCTGAAGGGGGTTCATAGGATTTTATGGTGTGGTGAAACTGGTCTTGTAAGAGTAAACTGAGTTTCTTTCTCTAAATGTGTAAATAAGATGCAGAGCCTTTAGCCCCTGAAAGGTTAGATTCTGTGTAGGTAAGGCTGATTTTCACAATTCCTGTCTCTAATTTTAAAAGTCTCCCTGCAAATGTGATGATTAAAGCTATTGTAACATGGTCATCAACATGAAGTAGTGCATTTTCTTCAAAGATGGTATTCAAATCCCACGTGTTAAAAAGAGGCTACCTCATGGTACAATTCTCAGGATTCATTTAACAACAAGGGTAAAATTAATGGCCTTGATTGCAAGGTATTATGTTCTTAAATTTTCTCCATTTTCATGATACTTTTTTTTCTTTTTTTTTTTGGTCAGAAAGTCAGAATTTTACCACCACATTGATTAACAGTTGTAGATAATCTAAACTTATAACTCAAGAGAGTTGACCCTTGGGTCTAGATTTCTTGGCTTTTTTTAAAAAGGATAACTTTTGAGTTTTTTTAGATTATTTATTTATTTAACTCTTTATTTTGTACTGGATTATAGCCCATTAACATTGCTGTGACCATTTCAGGTGCAGAGCAGAGTGACTCAGCTTTACATGACTTTTTTTTTTAAAGAAGCCAACAAATTGATAGGAAGTTGCAGAGATTTACCCCATACTCCTTGGCTTTTGTCTCCTTGTTCACATCATCAGCAGAGGCTACATTTGTTAACCTACACTGACACATCATTATCACCCAAGGTCCATAGCTCACACTGGGTTCACTCTTGGTACTGAACATCCTGTGCATTTGGACAAATATAAAGTGACATTAACCCACCATTGTGGATTCATTCATGGTATTTTCACTGCTGAAAATCCTTCAAGCTTCACTGTCCTTCCCCCATCAGCCTCTGGAAACCACTAATCTTTTTACTTTTTCCAGAGTTTTGCTTTTTCTAGAATGTCATAAGGTTGGAATCATGCAGTGTGTACCCTTTTTAGGTTGGCTTCTTTCACTTAATCATATGTAATTAAGGCTCCTCCATGTCTGTCTGTGACAGAACATTTCTTTTTAGCCTTGAATAATACTGCATTGTCTGGATGGACCACAGTTGGTTTATTCACTTAACCTACTCAAGGGCACCTTGGTTGCTTCTGAGTTTTGGCAACTCTGAATAATGCTGCTATGAACATCTGGGCATAGGTTTCTGTGTGGACATAGGTTTTTAGCTCCTCTGGGTAACTGCCAAGGAGCATGATTGCTGGATCACGTGATAAGAGTGTGTGTAGTTTTGCAAGAAACTGCCACACTGTCTTCCAGAGTGGCTGCACCACTTTGGATCCCCATCAGCAATGAATGAGAGTCCCCCTTGCTCCACACCCTTGCATCCACATCTACAACATTTTTGTACTTGAAGATGCTTTTAGTAAAGTTTCTGTATCAGTGCTGATTTCCCACTATTTTAACAATAGAGAGACTCTTTCATTTATATGTCTCAAATGCAACATTTATTTATTTATGTATGTGTGTTTGTGTGCCCACAGCACCTTACTGCAGCTTGACCCACACCGTGAAGAATGGTGGTGTTTTAAATAGGACTGCAGGAGAAGTTGGAAGTAAAGTGCAGTATTTCTGCAAACCTGGGTATCGGATGATTGGCCATAGCAATGCCACCTGTAGACGGAATCCAGTTGGCATGTATCAGTGGGATTCCCTTGCTCCACTCTGCCAGGGTAAGAAATGTGTTTTTCATTCCCAAACTTGAGTTCAATTTATTGCTCTTATTTTAATCACAACTTACCGGAGCTATGATTTTGGATTAAAAGGTAAGGGAAAATTGAATGTGAGTTCATAAAAGTACAAATTAAACTTTCTACTGACCGTGCAAACACTTCTAACATTTGCACTAGGCTTGATTGAGCTTTATAGCCTGAATTCATAGGATGGTTTGAACACTCACTAGATACTGTGTAAAGTTATCTTAATACTTGACTTATATTTCATTTTAAAATTAAAAACTGTGTTATCCAACTTAGAGTTTTCTTGACAGTTGTATAAATTTTAAAAAATCAATTACTGAAGCTCATTTTCCCTTCTCTTAGATTAAAAACTCATACTTTGAGCCACACACTGCATATTTCATTTTCTTTTGGTCACGTAAAGCTAGGACTTGTTAGAGTTAATTTCAATATCTCATGCCTTTTCCCCCATTTTATCTCCCATGTGCATAAAAATCATATTTCCAAATAAGACATTTTAATTTTAATTGAGGACTTTGAAATTTTCATAGTTTTGTCTTATCAAAATTTATATGCATAATGAAATATATTGGTCTTTGATAGCTAATTACATTTTATGAATGGAACCTCATATGGATTTCCTTGTTTCTCAGCTTTCATTAGATATTAGACTTTCTAGTATTGCTCTCTGAGACAATAATAGATATTTCTCACAATGCTGTATGTCTCTTTAACCACAAGAAGTTAGTCAGACACCTAGCCTGCATCATTTATGTTGTACCTCCCAAAATTCTTCTTTAATGTAAGATAAACATAAGATCCAATGAGCTTGTTTCATTAGGAATGATTTTTTTCCCCAAGAAGAGTTCTTTTTCTTTCAAAAGAAGAAATGCTTCTCATTTTCTTTAAATGTTTCATTACTCTCTGCCTATGAAGTAGGATTATTACTCAGAGAACAGCCCCATGGGCTACCTGTCCTTGGCACTCGGATCAGATTGTCCAGGACATAAGCCATGACCTAAACAGCAGACTGAACCAGGAAAAGGGCTGAAAACAGAATTGACAAGGGTTTCCAAACTCTGACCTCTAGGGGCTGAGTCCCTGGACAGGACCCTGAATGGACTTGAAAACTGGAATCAAGCAAATAAATAAGTGGACAGATATCCCTGTGTGGCACTAGGAGCCCACTTTTAATATCCATTTAATTTATTTATACTTTTAATATATATTGAATGATACAAAGAGTCGGACACGACTGAGCGACTAAACTGAACTGAACTGACTGAATGTTGTAATATATCATTTAATATTTCAGTTGTCTTCTGGAGGTGGTATAGTTTTTTCTCAATGGTTTGAACATCATGCCTTTTATTCTGACAGAGGAAAAAACACAACTTACACATTTCCTATCTGCACTAGGATGTTGACTTTTCTCTAAAAAAAAAGCAGAAAAAAATGTGCAAAATAATATTTTTAAATGTTTGCTAAAAATGTACCTTTTAGTAACTGAGGGAGGTGTAGATCCGAGGGTCGGCATCAGGTCTTCTCAGGCCCCACTGCTAGCTTTATGACCATGAGGGTGCTGCCCAGGGACCCCTAGCAGGACACCTGCCCAGGCAGCATTCGGTCAGTACTTTGAATGGGGAGAAATGTGCACATTAATGACTTTCTAAGACAGGCATCTGAGAATGATTTTCTTTTTCCATTGAAGATGATATATCTTCTGACAGAATCTTCTTAGCTCTCCTTTTCATAGACTTTTTACTGGTGGCATCTTAGAAGCACAGCATTTTAATAGAAAAAATCATCTGATAGGCAGGGCATCCTAATCTCCCTATGTCTGGTTCATGAAACAGGATCTCTGTTTTGAAAATCTGTTTATTTATTTATTCTGGCTGCACTAGGTCTTTGTTGCTTTGTGCGGGCTCTCTCTGGGTGTAGCAAGTGGGGACTATTATCTAGTTCTGGTGCTCAGGCTCCTCATTGTGATGGCTTCTCTTGCTGTGGATGGAGCATGGGCTCTAGAGCTTGTGGGCTTCAGTAGTTTTGACACGTGGGTTTAGTTGACCCTCAGCATGTGATCCAACCAGTGCCTCCTGCATTGCAATGAGAATTCTTATCCACTGGACCACCAGGGAAGCTCTCAGAATTGTTGAGACAGTTCAAGTGCTCGGACAGTCCTGGGCAGGACCCAGCAAACAGACGTCTACACGGTCCCTCGCCTGTGAGTGAGAACATGCAACCAGCCAGATGGGTGTGTCGTTGCAGAGAACCTCAGCCTGCTTTTCTTCCTTTCCTTGACCTTTTAAATTACTTCTCTCAGAAAACCTGTTATTGGTTTTTACACTCCTTGATAAAGCAGGGTATATCTGCTGCCCTTCAGGCTTCATTTCCTGCCTTCGAGCAAGAGGCTCCTCCAGGCAGCTGTTTCCCTTATCAATGCACTCATCTTATTCATCTTGGAAGGAAGCTAAATTAGAACTGAAATTTTCTGTATTATCTTAAAGATCCAGTTAAACTGGTGCCTCAGAGGCCTCAGCTTTCAGGTCCCCATGTTACAGGGAGAGTAACTTTATCACAAAGCCCTGATTCCCAGAGCCCTTGTGAGCCAGATACCTGGTTTGGACTTGATGTTGTGGGTGCTTTATGCTTTGCTTGTGTTTGGCAGGCGATGAAGCACAAGGACAGCGACCATTCTCACAAATGACATGATTGAGCTTCTGATCATACAGTCCAGACTTTAAGATGCGCTCTGCTAATGTGCACTAATGTAAAGGGTGTGGGCAGAGTGAGAGATGGGTGGGTAGGCAGGGTGGTTCCTGTGTGTCTGCTGTGAGCCAGATGGTCACCATCATAGATTCTTCATTTAAGAATGTTTCCCAGACCTTTTGAAATACAAAAGCCATTTTTAGCTGGCACACCGTACAGAAACCAACTACAGGCTGCTTCTGCCCTAGGGGGAGGTCTGCTGACCTCTGACCCAAACAATGTGTCAGGATCAGATCACAGCACAAGGGTAATTCAGCCAGTGTCAGGTATCGTCTATAGTTTTCAAATTACATCTCCAGCATTTTACAGAGGATGTGTAATATACTCTATCACGTGATGGAATCTGGTGTGTTTATTCACCAAGTTAAATGATGCATTTTTTCCATCTATGCTTGGCACATTCATCACTAAGCTCCATATTTCCTGTCTGTGTCTGGAACATGGTGGATAATAAACACAGTAGTGAGTGCAAATGTACATGAAGGGTAATTTAGTGTAACAGCAATGGTGATATGAAGCCCTTGATCTTCCTGGGCAAGGAACTGTGCAAAGTTTGCAGAGTCCTCATTTATTTCTAAGAGAATTCAGAGTGCTATCGACCAGAGTAGCTAACAGACCAACCGTGTGCACTCCCGTCAAGGACAGCCCTGTGACATTGCACAGGACGTGCATGCTCCGAGCACACAGCCAGACACAGAGAACTCACAGTGTTCCTCGAAGCCCGCAGAAGGGCCTGGTGTTCCCCTTTCTTCTGGAGGGAAGAGTCCACACTGAACTTCAGAAGTGTCACTGAGTTCCTCCAGCTTCTGTCCCCAGGCTCTTGGTTTTTATTGACTGGAACTTTATTTCTTGGTTCCCAAGAAATGGCTCTTCTCTTTTCAAACGTTCACACCTTGCCTTCTTATGACTCCTCCTGCAGTCCTCCAAGAACAAAGATGTGGGGCCAGCTACTTCCTGCAGTGTCCAGTGAGTGGTCCGGCGCTGTGCATGCCAGGTCACAGCCTGTCCTGGTCATCAGTCATTTGTCTGTCGACCACTGGGCCCCCTCCTTTCCGAAGCTCTTATCTTTGTTTCAGATGATTGTTTTTGTTTTCCTTCCTTGGACTGTGATGTGCTAATTATTTTTGAGAGCTCTCGAGCAGCTAAAGATGCTTCTCGAGGGAATCCTGAATTCATGCATTGTCCATTTCAGAACCACCAGTGTTCTTAAGTTGCCCATCTTTCTGTGGTAATGTCTGTACACACCAGTCATGACATTCCTCTGTCTGCCCTCATTCTTAGAAGCACTAGCCTTTATCCTTCAAGACAAATAGGAAGCTGCTTCTAATGCTAGTAAAGCCTCTTTGTAAAGGGCCTGACATCACACCTGACCCCAGAAAGCAAATAAACACTGTGAAGCCCTGCTGGCCTAGAGGTGATTCCAGCCCATTATCTCCCATTTTACTGCTATTTTCTGTCTCAACCTTCACCCAGGATTAATGGTGTACTGTGTGCTGGCTGAGAGTCACCTGAGATGTTGCTTAGAGTTTTGGAAATCACACAGAGGTAAAGTATGGACTGGTGGACAGTGTCGGAAGGAGAGAGTAGGACGAGTTGAGAATGTAGCCTTGACACATACACACCACCATGTGTAAGATAGATCACTCGCGGGAAGCCGCTGCATAACACAGGGAGCGCAGTCTGGCACTCTGTGACGACCTAGAGGGCTGGGATGGGGCGAGAGGATCAGGAGGGAGGAGATACATACATATAAATAATTATGGCTGATTTGTCTTGATGTATGGCAGAGACTACCACAACACTGTAAAGCAATTATCCTCCAATTAAAAACAAAACACAGAATTTGGGAAATCAGTGAAGACAAGGGAAATTAAAAAAGGGGGAGGGAGTGTCCAGAAATATCTTTAATGCTGAAATTCAGCATGGTCTTTTTATTAGTTGGCCAAAATTCTAGTAAAAGCCGTAATGAACTTTTTGGCCAACCCGATATTTTCAGAATTATATTTTTAAAATATATTTCTAACCTATTCATTTATCCATCTATTCACTTATCACTGGTGGTTGGACACTGGAAATAAAAAGATATGGGTATACTTAAATGTGATTGCAGCCATGAAGTTAAAACATGTTTGCTCCTTGGAAGGAAAGCTATGACAAACCTAGACAGTGTATTAAAAAGCAGAGACATCACTTTGCCAACAAAGGTCCATGCAGTCGAAGCTATAGTTTTTTCAGTAGTCATATTTGGATAGGAGAGTTGGACCATAAAGAAAGCTGAGCACCAAAGAATTAAAGCTTTTGAACTGTGGAATTGGAGAAGACTCTTGAGAGTCCCTAGGACAGCAAGGAGATCAAACCAGTCAATCTTAAAGGAAATCAATCCTGATATTCACTGGAAGGACTGATGTTGAAGCTGAAGCTCCAACACTTTGGCCTCTTGATACAAAGAGCCGATTCATTGGAAAAGACCCAGTGATGCTGGGATTGATTGAGGGCAGGCAGAGAAGGGGATGACAGAGGATGAGATGGTTGGATGGCATCACTGACTCAGTGGACATGAGTTTGTCCAGACATGGTGAAGGACAGGGAAGTCTAGTGTGCTACAGTATGGGGGTCACAAAGAGTCAGACATGAGTTAGTGACTGAACAACAGCAACAGTACTGAAATGCAGCAGATGGCACCTTGGAGACAAGACAGAGTAGCTAAGACACCTACTTTGGCATCAAATACCCTGAGGCATGTCCCCCAGCACAGCTATTTGCTGTTTATAAGAATCTGGGTGGTTTGCATGGCGTTTCAAAAGCTCAGCTTGCTTTTTGGTTTTGTCAGTCAGGGTTCTGTAGAGGAGCAGCACCAACAGGATACACGTAGATACAGATTAATGTATCTAAAGAGCTGGTTCACTTGGTTGTGCAGGCAGAGAAGTTCTGGGATCTGTGGTCTGCAGGCTGGAGGCCCAGGTGGCCAGTGGTGGGATTCAGTCCAGGTGCCACGGAGTCCAGTGCGGTTGGGGATCGGGGTGTGGAGGGGGCAATAGGGAGAGTGCCAGAAGCCCCAAGTAGGGGCAGGGGAAGCTGGACCTTTCTGCTCAAGCAGAGGGAGCAAATTCCCCCTTCCTCTGCTTTCTTGTTCTATTCAGGCCTCAGGACTGGATGATGCCCACCCAAATGGGGGAGGGTGGACTTCTTCACTCCTTCTGAGATACATATGCTAATCTAGTCTGAATCCATCCTCACACACCCCAGAAATAATGTTTTACCAGCTATCTAGGCACCCTTTAGCCCGGCCAAATTGACAAATAATATTAACCATCATAGCAGTAATAAAAAAATAATAAAGTAATTTACTTCTTGGAATGTTTTTGAGGTTAACTATTTTTGAGATTGAGTGAGGTCATGCAGGTAAAAACTTCTCACAATGGAAGGAACTTTGTATTTGACGGAGGAAAGCCAGGTGTAACACTGATGAAGATGATGGTGTTATCTGGAGGCTAGTGATGGCTCAGGGACTGCGTCTGATCCCACCTCCTCCAGATGTGGGTGAATTTCGCACCCCTGTGCTCTATGCTTTCAGCATATTGGGCTCTGCGCTGGCTCTCCAGGGCGCAAACCCTGGGGTGACTGTTTGAGAAGACGCTAGACACCGGGCACAGCCAGTATCAGACTCCAAGTCTCACCACCTCTGGTCCAGAACTGCCTAATTTCTCTTGATGGTGGCCTGAAGGGTCTGAGGGATTCATGAGCAAATGTATTAGTGATGAAAGGGAAAAACATTCTTCCATACTACTTAGTTTTTAGGGGACCCTAATCTAGAGAATTGATGGATGCTTTGCTTTATATTAGGGCTTCCCGGATGATACTAGTGGTAAACAACCCCACTACCAATGCAGATTGTTGTTGTTGTTTAGTTGCTCAGTTGTGTCCAACTCTATGCAATGCCACGACCTGCAGCACGTCAGGTCTCCCTGCCCTTCACCATCTCCTGGAGCTTGCTCAAACTCATGTGCATTGAATTGGTGATGCCATCCAACCATCTCATCCTCTGTCATCCCCTTCTCATCCTACCTTCATTCTTTCCTAGCATCAGGGTCTTTTCAAATGAGTTAATTCTTTGTATCAGGTGGCCAAAGTATTGGAGCATTAGCTTTGGCATCAGTCCTTCCAATGAATTTTCAGGATTGATTTCCTTTAAGATTGACTTGTGTGATCTCCTTGCTGTCCAAGGGACTCTCAAGAGTCTTCTCCAGTACCACAACTCAAAAGCATCAGTTCTTCAGCATTCAGCCTTCTTTATGGTCCAGCTCTCACATCTGTACATGACTGCTGGAAAAACTAGCTTTGACTATATAGACCTTTGTTGGGCAAGTGATGTCTTTGCTTTATTTTGTACCTCACCTACATTAGTACTAAAACTAGCTGGTTGTTTCTACAGAACAAGTTGATGGAGACAGGATAAGATAGCTCTGCTAATGGACTCAAAATGCTTGTAAATCATCCTGTATTATTCATGCCTAGAGCAAATGCAACTCATTAGCTGAGGGTGTTGTCTCTTCTAATCCATTAACAAAGATGCAAGGCCCATTGATTAAACCCAACAGTGCTCCTGGCTTCTGTCCCCTGTGAGGTACTGAAGAAATTTGTGGGTAGTTAAGTGATGTGCAAAAAAACACACTCTGGAGCCGCAGTATATTCAGATGCCACTTTTATTGTAGTCCTCTTTAGGCCAGTCATGATTTTTCATTTTTCAGACACCTCGTGTCTGCCCAAGTGATTAATGGAATGTCTGCCATTTAAAGATGGTGGCCAAATCAGAACTCAGTTTTACTCCTGGGATCAGAGACAGTTCAAAACCGGACCCAGTAAAAGAGTAGACACCATTCACAACCATGCAAATATTTATCAATGTTTTAAAATATTTGTTAAACAAAATAATATTATGTTGACTTTTAAAAATGAAACAATGGTGTTTTAGGAGTCAGAGAATATGCTTGCTGCTATACCAGGCCTAGTTAACACCACACAAATTCAGAACATTTGGAAGAGGAGCTATATCTTCCCCTGTACTTCCACTTGCCATGCTCATCTTGTGATGGCTTAGAAAACTCTCTGTCCAGCAATGTGGAGGGAAGGGAGTGGATGCCAGGACAGACACTCCTGTCTTGTCTGTGCTGAGGAAGGCTTTGGGTAGAATCATTGGCATTTAGAGATAAGCCTATAGAGATAATCTAGATTACCTTGCTCTTACACATGAAAATGCCATAGCTGTTAAAATATGTGCAGAATGTAGTGGACTTCTGATCAGGGACTCATGACCACGGGAACTACTAATGTCAATGTTAACGACTCCAGGGTTGCAGGAGCCTTTCACTATAACACGGTGCTACCCTGGCTTTAATTACCAAGGGAATCTTTTTCATGCCTAAGGAGAGCATAACTCAGGCCAGTTATGCTAAATACCTATGACGTTCAGGAAGTTAATGATTTTAAATGGTTAAATCACTATTAATATCAATTGTGTAACTAAGGTCCTACTCAAAAGGGGGAAAAGCAAAAGTTTTGCGTCTGTATACCTCAAGAGTATTCCTCACTATTTACATTAGAATTAAATTATCAGGAAACTCATTTTAGAAATAAGAATCACTAATAATTAAATCATAAGCCATCAAATATCTCCCTTTCTTCCTCTCTTCCCCTCCTTTCTGTTCCCACTTTGTGTTTATTTTTGTGGTTGTCAGATTGGAAAGGACATGGACCATGTCAAGTGACCTGAATTCTAGCCCCATCTTTTCCAAATTTAGCAAAAGCAGTCAATTTTAAAAACAATTAAAAATTGGACTAGCAAACCAACTGGCTGTGTGATCACAGAAGACTTATGGGCTTTTCAAAGAAAGACAAGAGGCATTTATTTGCCTTTGTTTCACTTTCCACTTGCTCTCAGTGGTCCTTCACATTACTCAACTTTGAGTTTATCTCCATTTTATGTAAAAGAAGGCTGAGCACCAAAGAACTGATGCTTTTGAACTGTGGTGTTGGAGGAGACTCTTGGGAGTCCCCTGGACAGCAAGGAGATAAAACCAGTCCATCCTAAAGGAAATCAGTCCTGAATATTCATTGGAAGGACTGATGCTGAAGCTGATGCTCCAATACTTTGGCCACCTGATAATGAAGAATTGACTCATTAGAAACGATCCTGATGCTAGGAAAGACTGAAGGCAGGAGGAGAAGGGGACAACAGAGGATGAGATGGTTGAATGGCATCACCAATTCAATGGACATGAGTTTGAGCAAGCTCCAGGAGATGGTGAAGGACAGGGACTCCTGACGTGCTGCAGTCCATAGGGTTGCAAAGAGTTGGACACAGCTGAACAACTGAACAACAAATATGTAAAATGGAAATATTGTTTTACCTTCCTCAAATTATGTAATAATTTTTAAAATTCAAGCTAATTAATTAATAGGAATGGAGACAAGGAAATGATATTATTTGAATTGCTTAAATAAAAATTTAAAGTAGAAACTTAACATGAGAATTGATGAAGACATTTCTGGGGAGAAATAAATCCCCCAGGTGCCTGAGTACACACATTCTGTTTTCTTTCAGAGACCTTAACCCTATAACGTGTTGATGTATTTTAATCTTTCAACAAATTAGTTCCATGGTATGTGTGTGTGCACTCAGTCACATGTCCAACTCTTTACAACCCCATGGACTGCAGCATGCCAGGCCTCCCTGTCCTTTACTATCTCCCAGAATTTGCTCAAATGCTTGTCCATTGAGTCAGTGATGCCATCCAACCATCTCATCCTCTGTCACCTTCTTCTCCTCCTGCCCTCAATCTTTCCCAGGATCAGAGTCTTTAATAGATTATATGACCCTTTGTTCCACTCATGTAATCTTATACTTTGAACTAAATATAGAAAGACTCAAAGAGAGTATGTTATGGAAGGTTGCAATAAACACTAAAAATTATGATTCTACATTTGTGTCTTCAGAGTTCCAGAAGAAAAGGAGAAAGAGGGAAAATCTGAAAAGAAAATATTTGAGGAGAAATAGCTGAAAACTTCTCAAATTTGACAAAGTATGTGGACCTGAGAGATTCAAAAAGTTAACTGAATCTCAAACACCAGCAACTCCAAAGAATGCCTACCAGCCTCATTGTAGTAAAACTTCTGAATACTAAATACAAAGGAAAAGCATCTTGAAAATATCCAGATAGAAACAATGGATTACTGATAGGAAAATAGGATCTAAATTACAGAACATTTCCCATCAACAACCTGGCGGCCAAAAGGAAATCAAATGACATTCTTCTAGTGCTGAAAGGAGAGATCAATCAATCTAGAGTTCTATGGCTAACAAAAATATCCTTCAGGAATGAAGACGAAATCCAGTTATTACCAAATGCTGAAAAACTAAGAGAATTTGTTCTATCAGACCTACTTTAGAAGCAAGGCTAAAGGAAATGCTCTAAATAAACAGCAATATAAATATAATAAACTTAGAGCATCAGGAAGGGAAAAAAGAACACAGAAGAGCAAGAGTATGAGTGAATACAATGGACTTTGCATTTCCTTTTGTGTGTTCTAAATTGTTTGACAATGGCAGCAAAATTATAACATGTTTAATGTAGTTCTCAAGGTTTACAGAAAAAATAATTAAAGGATATTATCAGGGGATGGTTAAGGGTTATAAAATAATGTAAGCTTTCTATACATCCCTCCAACTGGTCAAATATCACCAATAGACTTGAGAAGTTTTGTACATATAATTCATATCTAGAACAATGACTTAAAAAAGCAACACAAAGAGATAGGCTAAAAACCTACTGTAGGTAAACCAAAATGAAGTTTTAAAAATGTTCAAGTAACTGACAGGAAGGCTGGAAAAGAAAACAGAAACAAAAATAAAATGGCAGACTTAAGTCTTAACATATCCATGGTTACAATAAATGTAAGTGGTTTCAATTTATCAGTTGTAAGACAGACATTGGCATAGTAGATAAGCTGAATAATTCAGTGGATAGATATGGTCATGTTCAATTTATGGGTCAGTCCCATTTTCATTTGGAAATGAACTTCACTTAAAGAGCAAAGCACCTTGTAGATTTTTTTCATATATTGATTTATTTTAATTGGGAAATAATTTCTTTACACTATTGTGTCTTTTGCCATAAATCGACATGAATCACCCATGGGTGCACATCTGTTTCCCATCCTGAGCCACCTCTCCTCTCTCCACACCCCATCCCTCTGGGCTGTCCCAGAGCACTGGCTTTGAGTGCCCTGCTTCATGCATGGAACTTGCACTGATCATCTATTTTACATATGGTAATATACATATTTCAATGCTATTCTCTCAAATCATCCCTCCCTCCTCTTCTCCCACATAGACCAAAAGTTTGTTCTTTACATCTGTGTCTCTTTTGCTGCCTTACATATAGAATCTTTGTTACCATCTTTCTAAATTCCATATGTATTAATACACTGTATTGGTGTTTCTTTTCCTAACTTGCTTCACTCTGTAAAATAAGGCTCCAGTTTCATCCACCTTATTAGCACTGACTCAAAAGTGTTCTTTCTTATATCTGAGTAATATTCCATTGTGTATATGTACAACTTCCTTATTCATTCATCTGCCAATAGGCATCTAAGTTGCTTTCATATCCTAGCTATTGTAAACAGTGCTGCAACGAACATTGGCATACATGTGTCTCTTTCCATTCCAATTTCCTCGGTGTGTATGCCTAGCAGTGGGATTGCTAGGTTGTATGGCAGTTCTATTTCCAATTTTTTAAAGGATCTCCACACTGTTCTCCATAGTGGCTGTACCAGTTTGCCAATCCCACCAACAGTGTAACAGGGTTCTCTTTTCTACACACCCTTTCCAGCATTTATTGTTTGTAGACTTTTTGATGGTGGCTTTTCTGACCAGCGTGAGATGATACCTCATTGTGGTCTTTATTTGCATTTCTCTAACAATGAGCAATGTTGAGCATCTTTTCATATATTTATTAGCCATCTGTATGTGTTCTTTGGAAAAATGTTTAGTTCTTTGGCCCATTTTTTGATTGGGTCATTTGTTTTTCTGGTGTTGAGCTGCTTGAGAGCTCCTTGTATATTTTGGAAATTAATTATTTGTCAGTTCTTTCATTTGCTATTATTTTTCCCATTCTAAACGCTGTCTTTTCACCTTGCTTATAGTTTCCTTCATTGTGCAAAAGCCTTTAAATTCAATTATGTCCCATATGTTTATTTTTGCTTTTATTTCCATTACTCTGGAAGGTGTGTCATAGAAGATATTGCTGTGGTTTATGTCAGAGAGTGTTCTACCCAGGTTTTCCTCTGAGAGTTTTATTGTTTCTGGCCTTATATTTAGATCTTTAATCCATTTTTAGTTTATTTTTTGTATGGTGTTAGAAAGTGTCTTAGTTTCCATCTTTTACACATGGTTGACCAGTTTTTGCAACATCGCTTGTCAAAGAGATGGTTTTTTTCTCCAATGTATATTTTTTTCCTCCTTTGTCAAAGATAAGGTGTCCATAGGTATGTGGATTTATCTCTGGGATTTCTATTTTGTTCCATTGATCTATATTTCTCTTTGTGCCAGTACCATAATGTCTTGATGACTGTAGCTTTGTAGTACAGTCTGAAGTCCGGCAGGTTGATTCTTCCAATTCCATTCTTCTTTCTCAAGATTGCTTTGGGTATTTGAGATTTTTTGTGTTTCCATATGAATCTGTCTATCACCAAATTGTCTATCACCAACTCCCGGACTTTACCCAAACTCATGTCCATTGAGTCAGTGATGCCATCTAACCATCTCATCCTCTGTCATCCCGTTCTCCTCCTGCCTTCAACCTTTCTCAACATCAGGGTCTTTTCAAATGTTTCTTTAGGTAAATTTATTCCTAAGTATTTTGTTTTTTTCAATGCAGTGGTGAATGCATGTGTTTCCTTAACTTTTCTTTCTGTTTTCTCATTGTTAGTGTATAGGAATGCAAGGGATTTCTATGTTTTAATTTTATATCATCCAACTTTACTGAATTCATTGATTAGCTTTAGTAATTTCCTAGTGGTGTCTTTAGGGTTTTCTTTGTAGAGGATCATGTCATCTGAAAACAGTGAGAGTTTTGCCTCTCCTTTTTCAATCTGGATTCCTTTTGTTTCTTTTTCTTCTCTGATTGCAGTGAATAAAGACTTCCAAACCTATGTTGAATAGTAGTGGTGAGACTGAGTACCTTTGTTTTGTTCCTGATTTTAGAGGAAATGCTTTCAAATTTTTTTGCCATTGAGGATAATGTTTGCTGTGGGTTTGTCATACATGGCTTTTATTATGTTGAGGTATGTTCCTTCTATGCTTGCTTTCTGGAGAGTTTTTATCATTAATGGGTATTGAATTTTGTCAGAGGTTTTCTATGCATCTATTGAGATAATCATGTTTTTTTATGTTTCAATTTGTTAATGTGGTATATCACGTTGATTGATTTGTGAATATTGAAGAATCCTTGCATCGCTGGCATAAATCTCACTTGATCATCTTTTTAATATGTTGTTTGACTCTGTTTGCAAGAATTTTGTTGAGGATTTTGGTATCTATGTTCATCAGTGATATTGACCTGTAGTTTTCTTTTTTGTGGCATCTTTTTCTGGCTTTGGTATTAGGGTGATGGTCACCTCATAAAATGAGTTTAGGAGTTTACCTTCCCCTGCAATTTCATGGAATAGTTTAAGTAGGATAGGTGTTAACTCATCTCTAAATTTTTGGTAGAATTCACCTCTGAAGCCATCTGGTCCTGAGCTATTGTTTGTTGGAAGATTTTTTATTATAGTTTCAATTTCTGTGCTTGTGATGGGTCTGTTAAGATTTCCTGTTTATTCCAGGTTCAGTTTTGGAAGGTTATACTTTTCTAAGAATTCATCCATTTCTTCCAAGCTGTCCATTTTATTGGCATGTAATTGCTCCTGGTAGTCTCTTATGATCTTTTGTATTTCTGTGTTGTCTATTGTGATTTCTCCATTTTCATTTCTAATTTTATTGTTTTGATTTTTCTCCCTTTTTTTCTTGATGAGTCTGGCTAATGGTTTGTGTATTTTACTTATCTTCTGTAAGAACCAGCTATTAGTTTTGCTGATCTTTGCTATAGACTCTCTAATCTCTTTATCATTTATTTCTGCTCGATTCTTATTATTTGTTTCCTTCTACTAACCTTGGGGTTCTTCTGTTCTTCTTTTTCTAGTTGCTTTAGGTGAAATTTAGGTAGCTTATTTGATGTTTTCTAGTTTCTTGAGGTGGGCCTGTATTGCCCTGAGCCACCCTCTTGGCTCTGCTTTCGCGCAATCTCAGAGGCTTTGGGTTGTCATGTTTTCAGTTTCATTTGTTTCTGTGCATATTTTGATTTCCTTTTTGATTTCTTCTCTGATCTGTTGATAATTCAGAAGCATGTGATTTAGCCTCCATATGTTTGTGCTTTTTTGTGTTTTTTTCCCTGTAGTTGACATCCAGTGTTACCACACTGTGGTCAGAAAAGATGCTTGGAATGATTTTAATTTTTTTTAAAATTTACTAAAGCTAGATGTATCACCCAGGATGTGATCTATCCTGGAGAGTGTTCTCTGTGCACTTGAAAGAAAGGTGAATTCCATTGTTTTGGGGTGAAGTGCCCTGTAGATTTCAATTAGGTCTAACTGGCCCATTGTATCACTTAAAGCTTGTGTTTCCTTGCTACTTTCCTGCTTGGTTAATCTATCCTTAAGTGTGAGCGGGGTATTAAAATCCCCCACTATTACTGTGTTTCTTTTAGTTTCCCCTTTCATACTTGTTAGCATTTGCCATATATGTTGAGGTGCTCCTATACTGGGTGCATATGTATTTATAATTGTTATATCTTTTTCTTGGATTGATCCTGTGATCATTATGTAGTGTCCTTCTTTGTCTCTTATCATGGTCTTCGTTTCAAAGTCTGTTTATCTGAAAGGAGTATTGCTACTCCTGCTTTCTTTTGGTCTCCATTTGCATGAAATATCTTTTTCTAGCCCCTCACTTTCAGTTTGTATGTGTCCCAAATATTAAGGTGGGTCTCTTGTCAGGACCCACCTCAATATATATGGGTCTTGTTTTTGTATCATTTGGCCAGTCTTTGTCTTTTGGATGGAGAATTTAACCCATTTACATTTAAGATAATCACTGATAAGTATGATCCCATTATCATTTACTTTCTTGTTTTGTGTTCAATTTCATTAACCTTTTCTGTGTTCCTGTTTAAAGAAGATCCTTTAGCATTTTCATTAGAGCTGATTTGGTGGTGCTGAATTCTCTCAGCTTTTGCTTGTCTGAAAAACTTTTGATTTCTCCTTCATATCTGAATGAGATCCTTGCTGGGTATAGTAATCATGGTTGTAGGTTTTTCCCTTTTATCACTTTAATTATGTCCTGCCATTCTCTTCTGGCCTGAAGAGTTTCTACTGAAAGATAAGCTGTTATCCTTATGGGGATCCCCTTGTGTGTTACTTGTTGATTTTTCCTTGCTGCTTTTAATATTTTCTCTTTGTGTTTAATTTCTGTTAGTTTGATTAATATGTATCTTTGGGTCTTTTGCCTTGGGTGTATCCTGTTTGGGATTCTCTGGGTTTCTTGGACTTGGATAGCTATTTCTTTACCCATTTTAGGGAAGTTTCGACTGTTATCTCCTCAAGTATATTCTCATCCCCATTCTTTTTGCCTTCTTCTCCTGGGACATCTATGATTCAAATGTTTGAGTGTTTAACATTGCCCCAGAGGTCTCTAGGGTTATCTTCATTTATTTTAATTCTTTTTTCTTTCTTCCTGTCTGCTTCATTTATTTCCACCGTTCTATCATCTACCTCACTTATCCTCTCTTCTGCCTCAGTTATTCTACTGTTGGTTCCCTCCAAAGTGCTTTTAATCTCAGTTATTGCATTGTTCCCATTATTAATTGACTCTTCTTTATTTCTTCTAGGTCCTTGTTAAACATTTCTTGCATCTTTTCAATCCTTATCTCTAGTCTATTTATCTGTAACTCCATTTTGTTTTCAAGATTTTGGATCATCTTTGCTATCATTATTCTGAATTCCTTTTTCAGGTAGACTCCCTATCTCATCCTCTTTGGTTTGGTGGGTTTTTATCATGCTTCTTCACCTGCTGAATATTTCTCTGCCTTTTCATTTTGTTTAGATTGTTGTATTTGGGTTGCCCTTTCTGCAGGCTGGAAGTTCATGGTTCCTCTTAATTGTGGAGTCTGTTCCTTGTGGGTAGGGTTGGACCGGTGGCTTGTCAAGGTTGCCTGGTTGGGGGCACTTGTGTCTATGTTCTGGTGGGTGGAGCTGGATCTTTTCTCTCTGGAGTGTAATGAAGTGTCCAGTAGTGTGTCTTGGGGTGTCTGTGTGCTTGGGATGGCTTTGGGCAGCCTGTCTTTTAATTTCAGGTTTTTGCTTTTGTTTTGGTGAAGGATTAGCGGGTGTGTCTTGCACTAGAGCTTGTTGGCCCTTCTGTGGGGCTTGGTTTCAGTGTAGGCAAGGAGACTTTTGAGTGAGCTGTTGTCTATTAATGTTCCTGGGAATCAGGAGTTCTCCTGTGTTCTATTATGGAGTTAAGCCTCCTGCCTCTGGCTTTCAGTCCTTCTCTTATGGTAGCCTCAAGATTTCTCCATACAGCACAGAAGATAAACCCTTAGGTTAATGGTGAAACAGCTTTCCACACCCAGGAACACCCAAAGAGATTCACAGAGTTATATAGAGAAGAGAAGAGGGAGAAGGGGGATAGAGGTGACCAGGAGGAGAAAAGGGAGAGTCAAAAGGGGAGAGAACAATCAAACCAGTAATCAAATCCCTAAATGAAAATGGATATTGAAGATTAGATCCTTAAAGGTAAAAAATTGATAACAAATAAGAAAAAGCAAAGATTAAAAACCTAGAATAGAGGTTATACTATCAAAAATACAATATAAAACGTGCAAAACAAAATTGATCACAAAATCTAAAAAGTGTATATGGAATTTGTTTTTTTAACAAATAGGGGGTTTTTTGAAAGGTGATAGTTGGCTATAAAAATGAAAGTTAAAAAGTAGTAAAGAACTAAATTTTTTTTTTAATTAAGAAATGATAATAGTAAATATATATATAGGGGTTTCTCTGGAGCTGCTTTTGGTGGTGTGGGATCAATTCAGTGTCAGATAGTCCACTTGTTCTCAAGGTCAGTGGTTGCCCCTCAAATGCACAGTCTCAGCATTAACTGCAGGGTTTTAATCCATTGCACCTGTCACTTTGGGGCGGTTCCCTCTTCTTTATTTGTTTTGGCTTTCTCTGTTTGCAGTTCTCTTCAGTGTCTTAATTTATACCCTAACACCAGGGGGTGACAGTGGCCACTTATTTAGGCTCACTTGTTCAGTTATGCTGTGGAGAGGGAGGGACACTGAAAATCAATACCGCTAGCATGTGTAGGGAGTGCTCGCAGCGGATGGACCACACTGGGTTTGACACAGCCCAAGGCAGCATGTACTCCCCAGGTCTATACTGCCCAGGCTCCAGGGTGCTCTGCAAGACCCAGATGGGCTGTGCATTTTGTGCCCTTCCCAGGCCCAAGCCATTCGGGTGACTGGGTGCGTGGCGAGCGCACTGTCCCAGGTAGGCCGTGTATCTTTAAGGACCTCCCCGCTCCTGGCCGCTGGACTTCTCGGGTGCACCACTCAGGCACAGTCTCAGGCATGCTGTGTGTCTCCTCTGGGGAGCTGACCTCAGGCTGTGATACTCCTGGAACTGGTGAACTGCCCAGGATCCCAGGAAGACGTGTTTAGCAACTGGCAGCCCACTCAGAGTTTGCTGGAAGATGTCGTCTCTGGCTGAGATTGCAGCAGCCCCTTGCCTTCCAGCTCTGGCTGTAGTAAACCTGTCTGTCTGCCTCCAGGGAGGGAAGGCCCTAAATGGCAGCTGGCTTGCTCTCCTTTTTTCTTTTTTTTGTGATCCTATAGTTTGGGTTGCTATGTCACATTAGTTCCCTCAGATTGTCCTCAGGGCATTCAACCCAGTCCTTACCCTAAGGACCAATAATCTGAGGATGCAGGCCATGACTCCCTGTCCAGCCCCCACTCACTGCTGGTGGACGTGAAGCGTCTGGGCCGCTTCTCTGCTGGCAGTTGTGGTTAGGCACACAGTCTGTGGGTTTTTTTGTTTGTTTGTTTTTTTAATTTCCCCATTATGTTGCCCTCTGAGATTCCAAAGCTTCCCACAGACACACCTGTGAGAGGGTTTTCTATTGTATAGAAACTTCTTCTTCACGACTCCCTCCCCAGGATGGGTCTCCATCCCTCAATCTTTTCTCCCTGATTTTGTCTTTTATATTTTACTCTACCTCCTTTCAAAGAGATTGCGCTGCCTTCCTGGGTGCCTGGTCTTCCCCACCAATGTTCAGCAGTTGTCTTGTAGAAGTTGCTAAACTTTTAAATGATCTTTTGATGAATTTGTGGGGGAGAAAGTGATCTCCGCATCCTATTCCTCTGCCATCTTGGGACTGCCCCTCCATTTTGTAGATTTTAAATTTCTCAAAAAGGACTTTGAGTTTGCCCTTTATACAAATGAGGGAATTGAGTATCAGAGATTGCTAAGGTATACACTTTGGGACACACAGATCATAGGTTACAAAATCAGGGCTGAACCCCAAGAACTGCTGATCCAAAGATTGATCATTTTTCATAAATTGTTAACAGTGAGACTTCCCCAAGATTTTGCTTTAAAAGCATTTGTCTGTACAGAGAGCAGCTTGGGAGGAAGTGTAAGGAGTGGCTTGTAACAAAAGCAAAGCTTCAAATGTGGGGGTACATGTGTTTGTTTATTGATGACAGTGTTTCTCTGTCTGGTCTGCAGGCTTCTTAGACTGCTTTGTATTTTTCTCTTTTGTAACAAACTGTTACCGTTAATGGTTGCACTAACATGGGCTCCAGTAAGCTTGGCAGACCTTCTCTTGCACTTGCAGATCTGCCATAGTCTCATTTAAAGATGGAATAGAATCCCCAGTCAGCACAGGGTGAGTGGGAAGAAAATTGCCCACAACGCATCTGTCTTTCCTCAAACATTTCCAGATCTAACTCAATACCTCCCTTTCAAGGAAGCATTCAGACAGTAACCTAGGAGCACATCAGTCCTTCTGAACAGAATGGGTTTCTGTGCTGCTGAAGCTTGTGGATACATGAAGGGCAATCACCAGCTTGCAGGGAACTTAAATGGCAACCTTTTTTAAACCCCTGGGGGGAAAAGAAGAGCATTTAGGGTGTCCTAAACCATTGCTCCTCTGAGACCATGTGTGTTTTGTGCACTGTGCTTGGTAGTGTCTGACTCTTTATAACCCCATGGACTATAGCCCACCAGGCTACTCTGTCCATGGAATTCTCCAGGGAAGAATACTGGAGTGGGTAGCCATTCCCTCTTCCAGGGTATCTCCCCAACCCAAGGACTGAACCCAGGTCGCCTGCCTAGGCAAGCATTCTTTACCATCTGAGCCACCAGGGAGTTACTAGTAATTTTAAGAAGACTGTGTCCAAGCTACAAAGAAAGCTGCAGAAAGTGTATCCCCGTGTCCAGTTTTGGGAAGCAGAACTTCAGGTAAACACTTGCCAAAGTGTTTTTTTTTTTTTTTAAATAAAAGGCTATTTCATTCAGTAATACTGCCAATCAAAGTAATACACATGCATGAAACCACCTACTATCCCAGACTTAAATAGGCACAGACAAGGGAGGGGTTGGGAAAAATAAACCAAAATACACATGGTGATGCTGTAGTCTTGTTTGATGGTCAGCTCAGTGTTTGGGGTTATGACTGGGATACCTGTGGTATTACTTCCTGGGTGCCCTGTTTCAGGCCTTATTACCTACCACCACGTGTGCGTGCTCAGTCATGTCTGACTTTTTGCAACCCTGTGGACTGTAGCCCCCTGGGCTCCTCTGTCCATGGCATTCTCCAGGCAAGAACTCTGGAGTGAGTTTCCATGTCCTCTTCCAGAGGATCTTCCCAACCCAGGAATCAAACCCGAGTCTCTTGCATTTCCTACACTGGCAGGCAGGTTCTTTACCACTAGCGCCACCTGGGAAGCCCATTACCTACCGTGAAGTGAAGTGACATGAAAGTTGCTCAATTGTGTCTGACTCTTTGCGACCCCATGGACTATAGCCTGCCAGGCTCCTCTTTCCATGGGGATTTTCCAGCAAGAATACTGGAATGGGTTGCCATGCCTTCCTCCAGGGGATCTTCCCAATCCAGAGATCAAACCCAGGTCTCCCGGAATGCAAGCAGATTCTTTGCCATCTGAACCACCAGGCAAGGACCATTACCTACCATGCTTCTTATCTAAACCAGGCCAGAGGAAACGCTGCTCCTGGACACTCTTCCTCTTCCCTACTATGGGTGGCCCTTCCTCTAGGTTTGCCCTAGCCGAATGAGTGGGGTCCAGATAATGGAACGGTAGTGTTTTGAAGTCACAGGGATGTGTACTAGAATATTGGTGATGGACAATGAGAAGGCCACCAGTATGAAGCAAATTTTTAAATATTTAGACAGTGATTGCTGGTCAACCAAATGAGAACAGCAGGAGGAAAGGGGTGAATCAGGATCTCACTCGACTCCCACTTACCAGAGGAGCAGTTTACTGAGGCCTGGAGTTTGTCTAGCAGCTGCATGAGGGTCAGCAGTGACCTTGGATGTGGGCAGAGCCCCTCTGGACATTGAGTAGAATGGAGTGGAAATTAAGATATGAGAATCCCAAGTCTAAGGCAATAGTCCATGTCCAGCAATCACTGAGCTTTTGAAGGGGAAACAAAGGAAAAGGAAAAGAAATAAAAATAAAAACAAAGCAAATGGTGAGGTATTGAAGCTTGAGTAGCTCCAGAAAGGAGCCAGTGTAAGTTACAGAGCACAAGCATTTGAAAGAAGTAGGAAATGGTCTGAGAAGTTCTTGAAACTTGCAGAGACAAGAAAAATTGCTCTTTGTATGACCTTAAATATGAAAAGAAAATAATCCCAAATGGATCTTGTGCTGTTAAGAAAGCCTGCAACACTGGAAACTGGAGTGTCACTTCCATTTATTTGAAACCAAAATGTCAGCTCACTCATGAGATATATAATAGAAGTAAACCGGCTTCCTTCGGATTTCCTCTTTGCTCTCTTTAACAAACAGACTTAAAGGAGTTGTTCCTTGCAATTCATATCTTTATTTACAAAAGAATAAGAATAAATTATGTGTGTGTTTAAAGACACATGCATGTAACAGTAGTATACTGTCATTTACTGAGAGCCTACATGGTGTCGATAGAGTGCTAATGGTTTTGTGCACATTATTTCATACTGTCGTCACAATTTCCTTTGGGGTGAGCATTATTAACCTAAGAGCAATGGGACAAGTTACTGAGAAACTTAGGTCATGGGTCTGCTGAATGCCAGAGGCTGGAGCTGATTCAGACGTCTGACTTTAAAACCTCTGCTCTCAGACAGAAGATCAGTTTCATGATATGAGTATGAGATTGTTGGTCTGAGTTGCCAAGCAATATAATGCTATGTTAGTACAATAAAACAAAAAACAAATATAAAGCAAAAGGAATTTTACTCCCTTTTAGCTACACCAAAAGTAAGAAAGTTCTCCAGGTTTTGATAGTTGCATACATTTAGCTAATTGATGTTTAAAAAGTGATCTAAGGAATATCTGTCGTATAGTTATCATGCAAAATTTCCAGAATGAATAGATGGATGCATACTAGATTTTAGCAGAAAACTGACTTCATCTCATAAGCATAAATTTACAAGGCTATGAGAATTGTTCCATCTATTCTTCATTGAATCAGAAGTGTAAGAATTCCATTTTCAGTAGAATGCCAACCTCTATTTTAAGCTCTGCCAAGTAGCCTGATGTTAGGACACCCTAGGGCCTAAAACCTACAGCACAAGGCCAAAAAAAGATTCCCATTTGTTGATCAGACAACATGAAGTGGGTCTTGTTAAGTCCTGGAAATAAGGGTTCACTTGTGCCGTAAGCTTCAAGATTTAACAGAAGTAGTTACAAAGCTTTACTGCTTTGCCCTCTTGGGTCTGAATCCTTTCAAGTCAGGGCTTCAAACGTGCTTGTGGAATGTCTTCTTCCCCATTTAACCTGCCAGAGAAATGTCATTCCATTCAGAATTCTCCCCAAATGAGAATTGTAGGGAAGTGAGCCACTGGGCATGCTTCAGCAAGTGGCAGAGAAATTAAGGTTGGTGAGAATGAACAAATGATTGCTGGAGTGAAATCTCAGAGAAAATGGCAAGAAAATAAGATATTGGCAATACTCTGAGAGCAGGATCATAAAGGGCATTTACTGCATTCAGTAAATTAAGCTGAATTTTGTGCAGAATACTTAGCAGCCTTCCCACTGATACAATGCCTTGACAAAGGAATGGCTTCAGAAAGCCAAGGTTATAATTTCATTATTTTCAATACTTTGTTCAAAATGATGTCCATATGTCTATGTTTTTTTGTTTTCCATCTGTGAGTTTTTATTACGCTTTATACACATACACACACACACACACACACACACATATATACATATATGCACTCATAGACACACGAATACAGGGCTTCTCAGGTGGCACTAGTGGTAAAGAACCCGCCTGCTAATGCAGGAGATGTAAGAGATGTGAGTTCAGTCCCTGAGTTGGGAAGATCCCCTGGAGGAGGAAATGGCAACCCACTCCAGTATTTTTGCCTGGAGAATCTCATGGACGGAAGAGCCTGGTGGGTTACAGTCCATAGGGTCACAGAGAAGACACGACTTAAGTGACCTAGCACACACACACACACACACACACACACACACACACATATATATACATATACACTCACATACCCAGCAATACACAGCACACACATATACACATGTATACACAGATACAGATATATATATACACACGCACATATGCACTCATACATACACATATGTATACATATATACCCATACACCCTATGAGGGCTACTCCATTTCTTCTAAGGGATTCTTGCCCACAGTAGTGGATATAATGGTCATCTGAGTTAAATATGCCTATTCCAGTTCATTTTAGTTTATTGATTCCTAAACTGTCGATGTTTACTCTTGCCATCTCCTGTTTGACCACTTCCAGTTTACCTGGATTCATGGACCTAACATTCCAGGTTCCTGTGCAGTATTGCTCTTTACAGGATTGAACTTTGCTTCCATCACCAGTCACGTCCACAGCTGGCCACTGTTTTTGCTTTGGCTCTGTCTCTTCATTTTTTCTGGAGTTATTTCTCCACTCTTCTCCAGTAGCATATTGGGCACCTACCAACCTGGGGAGTTAAACTTTCACTGTCATATCTTTTTGCTGTTTCATACTGTTCATGGGGCTCTCAAGGCAAGTCCATTGAAGTGGTTTGTCATTCCTTTCTCCAGTGGACCACATTTTGTCAGAACTCTCCACCTTGACCCATCTGTCTTGGGTGGCCCTACATGGCATGGCTCATAGTTTCATTGAGTTAGACAAGACTGTGGTCCATGTGATTAGTTTGATTGGTTTTCTATGATTGTAGTTTTCATTCTGCCTGCCCCCTGAGGAATAAGGGATAAGCTTATGAAAGCTTCCTGATGGGAGAGACTGACTGTGGGGGAAACTGGGTCTTATACCAAAATGCAGTTCTTGAGTGCAATCTCAAAAATGACAGAATGATCTCCGTTCATTTCCAGGACAAACCATTCAATATCACAGTAATCTGAGTCCATTCCCCCATCAGTAATGCTGAAGAAGCTGAAGTTGAATGGTTCTATGAAGACCTAAAAGACCTTCTAGAACTAACACACACACACACACAAAAATGTTCTTTTCATTATAGGGGACTGGAATGCAAAATAGGAAGTCAAGAGATACCTGGAGTAACAGGCAAATTTGGCCTTGGAGTACAAAATGAAGAAGGGCAAAAGCTAACAGAGTTTTGCCAAGAGAATGCACTGGTCATAGCAAATAACCTCTTCCAACAATTCAAGAGACAACTCTACACATGGACATCACCAGATGGTCAATACTAAAATCAGGTTGATTATATTCTTTGCAGCCAAAGATAGAGAAGCTCTATACAGTTAGCACAAACAAGAAGGGGATCTGACTGCGGCTCAGATCATGAACTCTTAATTGCAAAATTCAGACTTAAATTGAAGAAAGTAGGGAAAACCACTAGACCACTCAGGTAATGACCTGAATGACCATGACCATGGTCATGAATTGTATGACCTTATGATTATACAGTGGAAGTGAAAAATAGATTCAAGGGATTAGATCAAATAGAGTGCCTGAAGAACTATGGATGGAGGTTTGAGACATCATACAGGAGGCAGTGATCTAGACCATCCCCAAGGAAAAGAAATGCAAAAAGGCAAAATGGTTGTCTGAAGAGGCCTTACAAAGAACTGAGAAAAGAAGAGAAGCAAAAGGTAAAGGGAAAAAGGAAAGATATCCCCACTTGACTGCAGAGTTCTAAGGAATAGCAAGGATAGATAAGAAAGCCTTCCTCAGTAATCAATGCAAAGAAATATAGGAAAACAACAGAATGGGAAAGACTAGAGATCTCTTCAAGAAAATTAAAGATACCAAGGAAGCATTTCATGCAAAGATGGGCACAATAAAGGACAGAAATTGTATGGACCTAACAGAAACAGAAGATATTAAGAAGAGATGGCAAGAATACACAGAACTAAACAAAAAAGATCTTCATGACCCAGATAACCATGATAGTGTGATCCCTTGGCTAGAGCCAGACATCCTGGAAAGACAAGTGGACCTTAGGAAGCATGACTACAAACAAAGCTAGTGGAGATGATGGAATTCCAGTTGAGCTATTTCAAATCCTAAAGATGATGCTGTGAAAGTGCTGCACTCAATATGCCACCAAATTTGGAAAACTCGGCAGTGGCCACAGGACTGGAAAAGGTCAGTTTACATACCAATCCTAAAGAAAGGCAATGCCAAAGAATGTTCAAACTACTGCACTATTCCACTCAACTCATTCATACTAGCAATGTAATGCACAAAATTCTCCAAGCCAGACTTCAACAGTACGTGAACTGTGAATTTCAGGATGTTCAAACTGGATTTAGGAAAGACAGAGAAACAAGACATCAAATTGCCAACATCCGTTGGATCATAGAAAAAGCAAGAATTCCAGAAAAACACCTACTTCTGCTTTATTTGGCTATGCTAAAGCCTTTAGTCAAATGCTCTACCACTGAGCTATACCCCCTATGCTAAAGCCTTTAACTGTGTGGATCACAACAAACTATGAAAGATTATTCAAGAGATGGGAATACCAGACCACCTTACCTGCCTCCTGAGAAATCTGTATGCAGGTCAAGAAGCAACAGTTAGAACTGGACATGGAGCAACAGACTGGATCCAAATTGGGAAAGGAGTACGTCAAGGCTGTACATTGTCACCCTATTCATTTAACTTATATGCAGAGTACATCATGCAAAATGCCATGCTGGATGAAGCACAAGCTGGAATCAAGATTGCTGGGAGAAATACCAATAACCTCAGATATACAGATGGCACTGCCCTTATGGCAGAAGTGAAAAGAAACTAATGAGCCTCTTGATGAAAGTGAAAGAGGAGAGTGAAAAAGTTGGTTTAAAATTCAACATTCAGAAAACTAAAATCATGGCATCCAGTCCCATCACTTCATGGCAAGTAGATGGGGAAACAGTGGAAATAGTGACAGACTTTATTTTGGGGGTCTCCAAAATCACTGCAGATTGTGACTGCAACCATGCAATTAAAAGACACTTGCTCCTTGATTACTTTGCCAACAAAGGTCCATCTAGTCAAAGCTATGGTTTTTCCAGCGGTCATGTATGGTTGTGAGAATTGGACTATAAAGAAAGCTGAGCACCAAAGAATTGATGTTTTTGAACTGTGTTATTGGAGAAGACTCTTGAGAGTACCTTGAAATGCCAGGATATCAGACTAGTCAATTGTAACGGAAATCAGTCCTGAATATTCATTGATAGGACTGATGCTTAAGCTGAGACTCCAATACTTTGGCCATCTGATGTGAAGAACTAAATCATTGGAAAAGACCGTGATGCTGGGGAAGATTGAAGGCAGGAGGAGAAGGGGATGAAAGAGGATGAAATGGTTGGATGGCATCACCGACTCGATGGACATGAGTTTGAGTAAACTCTGGGAATTGGTGATGGACAGGGAAGCCTGAGGTGCTGGAGTCCATGGGGTCGAAAGAGTCGGACACAACTGAGCAACTGAACTGAACTGATCTCATACACACACACACACACACACACACACACAGACACACACACACGTGTGTGTGTGTCTGTGTGTGTGTGTATATATATATATATATATCTCCACACATATACCCTCATGCACATATATACATATACACTCACACACATATGTACATATACAATCATACATACACACACATATATATTTTAGATAGTTGAAATAGCTTAACATAAATTTAAGCATTAGAGAAACTTTAGAGTTTTAATTTTTCTAGAACTTTGATTCTTATCAGCACTACATTTTCTTTAACTCTTCTGATAACTCCCTATTGCGTTTACTGAAGATTCTGATACAGAAAAAAAGAACAAAGACAGCAACCAAAACACTCAGACTTAGCCACAGGTGACCTGTGTGCCTATAGAGCAGAAGGAGGTCTCGCTTGGGAATCAGGTCTGTTCTCCAGCCCCCGGTTTTAAACAAAGTCACTGTGCTACCCAGGTGAATAATTCTATCTTTCTGACCGTCTTCCTTACCCATAAAATTAAATAAACTTATATATACTCATGTTTATATAAACTTTTTCAACCAGTCATTCCTGCTTTATCTTACTAGGTGTGTATTCTCATTGGAAGCTATGTGGGAAATATTTTAAATGATCTAAATTAAAAATCCATGATGCTTCAAAATCCATAACATCTTCGATGTTGATTGAGTAAAAGAAGATCCTTAAATTGGTGATTGCAAAGATTTCCTTTGACAAGAGCTCCTGAGTTGTGTGTGTATTTGGGGGGATTCCTGTCTTATCATCTTCCATTACTATGGATTCCATGTGCTCACTCACTCAGTTGTGTTCGACTCTTTGGACCCATTAAGTATAGCCCACCAGGCTCCTCTGTCCATGTGATTCTCCAGGTAAGACTACTGGAGTGGGTTGCCATTTCCTCCTCCATGGGATCTCCGCAACCAAGGGATCAAACCCGCATCTCTTGCATCTCTTGCATTGGCAGGCAGGTTCTTTATCACTAGCAGTACCTGGGAAAACCCTGGGTTCCTTACTGTAACTTATTTAACTTCAGAGTTGTTTTGTTTGTTTCATCTCACGGTGAATAAGTCTGGTCAGAGCTAGTAAATTTAAGAAGGAAGTGCTTATAATAACTTCTCTGTTCATCTTACTAGTTGTTAAAAGTTCCTTCTTCTTTGGCACTACTTTCTTGCCCAACCTTTCAGGCTAGGCTGGTGGGAGGGGAGTTCAGAACTGGGGGACACATGCATACCTGTGGTTGATGTATAGCAAAAACCATCACAATATTGTAAAATAATTATCCTCCAATTGAAATAAATTAACTAATTTTTTAAAAAACTGGCTTGTGTGTCCATCCCTGTAGGTCTGAGCTTTCTGTTCTGAGTATCTCCCTTAATTCCTTAGTTCTGCAGCCCCTGCTTTCTGACTGATAGTTGATAAACTCATACATTTTATAGCAATGAATGCATTGATGCTCTTAACTAAGGTAATATTTGTCTTGAAACAAAATTTCCTGTGCTTTAAGGAAAATGAATCTTTGGTGAGTGGGGTGAGAGGACTTAAGCTGTGGTAGGTTTCTAAGACCTGAGGTGAGCTATTCCTTACTCTGATTCCAATGAAATCTCAAACCGAAAGAGTCAGTATGGTGATAAATTTGTGATGGTAAAGATATTAATCTATGCTTTCTTTCCTGTATTAAATGAATTATAGCACATTACACTGTTCTCTTCACCATGACCATCTGATAATGTCCATGTGATGAAGCTGTGTGAGAGCCATCAGACATACCTTCTGGATTAATAAATTTAAAAGATGCTGTATCTTGACCCATTTTTCATTGTCTCTCATTAACTCTTAAGACCCATACAACTTTGTAAATGTTCCTGTTTATGCCACACATGAGAAATGCTAATATTTAACAGTTTTTATATATCTTTGAGATGAGATACAGAAAAAGAAAAGAAAATTTCGTTATATCTTGTCAGGATAATTCTGAACTTGTCAGGTTTGTTTGTTTGTTTGTTTTCCAGCTGTGTCCTGTGGAATCCCAGAGTCCCCAGGAAACGGTTCATTTATGGGGAATGAGTTCACACTGGACAGTAAAGTGACCTATGCTTGTAATGAGGGCTTCAAGCTGGATGCTGGTCAGCAAGCTACAGCCGTGTGTCAGGAGGATGGATTGTGGAGCAACAGGGGGAAGCCTCCCGCGTGCAAGCGTAAGTGTCCAGTGCTCTGCCTGGCCTCAGATTTAAGGAGGAACAGACACATGGGTGAGAACTCTGGCCTCCACAGTGCGAGATTCTTTCCCTCAGCGTATGAGCATTTGTGGTCATGTTACATTAGTCTATTCCGTATCAGCCACTCTAACCATCAACATAAGCTCTGCAGTCCTGAAGGTGGGTCATATGGAATCACGTTGGGTCCGTCAGCACCTAGACCCTGAAACGTGCACAGAGAATCCTGGCCATGCCGCTGTGTTCAGCTTGGAGAGATTCAGTCAGGAGGTTATTGAGACATCAAGTACTCTACACAGAATATTAAAATGTAATTCAACAAGTTTGCTCTGCGTCTCCCATCTCACTGAGTTCCCTGAGTGTCAAGGTGATGCCTGAGTCTATTTGTACATCGCCTGCCTGTGTAACACACTGATGCTCAGTAAATGCATCACTGATTTGTGAAATAGGGTGACTTTTCTGGAAAGCTATTAAGAGTACATGATGATATTCTTAAAAGAATCACAAGTTTGGATTCATTCTTATTTCTTTTTTTTACTTTTTATTGTTTTTTATTTTTTTATTTTATTTTGTTATTTTTTAAATTTATTTTTATTAGTTGGAGGCTAATTACTTTACAATATTGTAGTGGGTTTTGCCATACATTGACATGAATTAGCCATAGATTTTCATGTGTTCCCCATCCTGAATCCCCCTCCCACCTCCCTCCCTAATTTATGTATTTTAATTGGAAGTAATTACTTTACAATATTGTATTGGATTCATTCTTAAGCTGTAGTCTTAAAAAACAATAATCAACTCCATAACACAAAGCCAAAGAGAACAAATGTTCACAGACACACACACACTTGCACATGCCCACACACAGAGTGTACACAAAGCTTTTCATTGAAGCTATGTTAAACTAGCTTCAAATTGGAAGTAATCTAACTACCTAGTTTCTAAAAATCAAAAACTACATAGTATTTCTACTTATACAGTATTTTTGCTCTTACAATATTACATCAAAGTCTTCAGTTATAAAATTAATTTATTGGCTTTTTTAATGTAAAGTATTTTAATCATGTTAAAAAGTTATTTGAACTTTCTAGGTGTGAACATGTAAATGTTTACAAAAATAACCAACTTCCTTCCACAGGTTTTATTTTCCTCACTGTCATTTTAATCTGTGTTTTTCTTTTTTGCAAATAATCGCTGCATTTTCAGAGAGTCAGGAAAGCCCCATTGAGACAATCCTCATCCCTCAATGCCTGGCCACCACTGACCTTTTCACTATCTCCATAGTCTTGCCATTTCTAGAATGTTGTAGAACTTGGAATCCCTCAGTAGCCTTTGCAGACTGGCTTCTTTCACTCAGTAACATGCCTTTAAGATTCCTCCATGTCTTTTCATGACTCGATGTCTCATTTCTTTTTAGCAAAATAAAATTCCACTGTCTGGATGAACCACAGTGTATTTATCCATTCAACCACGGAAGGGTATCTTGGTTGCTTACGAGTGTTGGCGACTATAAACACAGCTGCTACATACATCTGTGCGCAAGGCTCTGTGTGGACATAAATGTGCAACTCCTTTGAATAAATGTAAGGGAGCATGATTGCTGGATCATATGATAAGAGTTTGTTTAGTTAAGAAACCACCAAAATCCTCCAAGGTGACCGTACCGTTTTGCACTTGCACTGGCAATGAATGAGACTTCCTGTTGCTCCACACCCTCACCAGCATTTGATACTGTCAGTGCTGTGGGTTTTGACAGCTCCAGTACCTGTGTGCTGGTACCTCTTGTTCTCATTTGCATCTCCCTGATGACATATGATGTGGAGCTTCTTTTCACACGTTTATTTGCCATCTGTCTGCCTTCTTTGGTGAAGTTTCAAATTAGGTCTTTTGCACATTTTTAATCAGGACATTCATTTTGTGTTGTTGTTCTTTAATTTTAAGAGGTCTTTGTATATTTTGGATAAGAGTCCTTTATCAGATGTGTCTTTTGCAAATGTTTTCTCCTGGTCTATGACCGGTCTTCTCATTCTCTTAACAGTGTCTTTTGCAGAGTTTTTAATTTTAATCAAGTTTAGCTGATCAGTTCTTTCTTTCATGGAGCATGCCTTTTATCTTGTACCTGAAAAAATTGTCCCCAGAATCAAGGTCACATAGATTTTCTCCTGTGTTATCTTCTAGGAGTTGTGTGCTTTACATTTGGGTTTTTGATCCATTTCAGATGAGTTTTTCTAGAGGGTGCCAGCATTTATTTTTGCATGTAGATCTCCAGTTGTTCAAGCACCACTTGTTGAAAAACTGTCTTTTTTCCATTTGTATTGGCTTTTGATCAATTGTCAAAAATCAGCTCTGTTTATATGAGTGTCTTAGGCTCTCCGGTCTGTTCTGTTGATCTCTGTGTCTATGTCATGCTGTTTCCTTGTTTTGTTTTTACTAGGAAACTAGTAAAAGAAAAATTTTCAGTTTCCTACAAAATCAGTCCTGTTTGGGATTGTAAATATCTCTAGGTATGTATCTGATTTTAGTGAAAATGTCCAGGTAGACATGGATACCTCTGTTCTCGTTAAAGCTGTAGGAAAATCATTTTGCTTGAAGATAATGCAGCTCACTGGGGGTCACAGACACACAGTCTCTGTGGTGTTTATTTTAACCATGGAAGCTTTATCCTTAGCTTAACTGAAAGGTGTCTGTCATGTGTGCCTGTTGCTTCTCAGGATAGAGAAGTGAACATGCACAGTCAGTCTATCTCTATAATGCCAATTCGGTTCTTCCTGAATATATGTAGGACAGAATGCCTTTCAGTATAAACACAGACTTTTTCTTTTTTTTTTTAGTATCTGTATGAGTCCTGTTTATGTTAAGGCAACTCTTCATTGGGTAAAACAATGCACAGCTACACCTCCATCTCAAGAATTCTAATGCAAGTGGTTTGTTGTTGTTTATAGTCACTCAGTTGTGTCCAACTCTTTGCAACCCAATGGGTTGCAGCACACGAGGCTTCCCTGTCCTTCACCATCTCCCAGAGTTTGCTTGAACTCATGTCCATCTAGTTGGTGATGCCATCCAAGCATCTCATCCTCTGTCATCCCTTTCTTCTGCCTTCAATCTTTCCAAGCATCAGGGTCTTTTCCAATAAATCAGTTCTTAGCATCAGGTAGTCAAAGTATTGGAGTTTCAGCTTCAGCATCAGTCCTTCCAATGAATATTCAGGACTGATTTCCTTTAGGATTGACTAATTTGATCTGTTTGCAGTCCAAGGGACTCTCAAGAGTCTTCTCTAGCACCACAGTTCATAAGAATCATTTCTTTGGTGCTCAGCCCCCTTTATGGTTCAACTCTCACATCTGTACATGACTACCAGAAAGACCATTGCTATATATGGACCTTTGTCAGCCAAGTGATGTCTCTGGTTTTTAATATGCTGTCTAGGTTTGTCAAAGCTTTTCTTCCAAGTAGCGAGCATCTTTTAATTTCATGGCTGCAGTCACCATCTGCAGTGGTTTTGGAGCCCAAGAAAATAAAGTCTGTCACTGTTTTCATTTTTTCGCCATCAATTTAACATGAAATGATGGGACTAGATGCTATGATCTTAGTTTTCCAAATGTTGAGGTTTAAGCCATCTTTTTCACTCTCCTCTTTCTGCCAAAAAATAGATTAGCATTCTAGATATTCAACATGAGTGTTAACTATGTGAGAATTATGAGAAAAAGAAGCACAACATAGCTTTTTGAGTCTTGGGTTGAGGATGGAGAAGGACAGAAGAGACTCAGAGAGAGGGAAGCAGACAGCATTTGTTGAATTCCATTGGAAAAGTGGGTGAAGTCTCCCTCTGAGCATGGGGAGTCTGACAGTCACTCTTAACAGCAGACCTGAAGGTGCCCTGGCTCACCTCTGCTCTGCCAGGACCTCAGCCTGACTGTCTGCACGGGGTTTTGGACAGACAGAATGATGTAAGCTCTCCAGGGGAGATGACAGACAGACAGACGTAGAGGAGGTAATGTGAGTGCCTGGTCAGTCTTTATGGAGCAGACAGTGATCCCGTGGGGACTGAGCTGGGTCTGCTGAGATGACAGTGATGATCTACACCCATGTTTTGAGTGGCAAGTCTAAACACTTGTCTATGTTGCATCATACAGTGATACTAACAGTCCTCTGGACAAAGTAGTGTTTTCACCTCTTGCTAAATTCATACAAAGTAAATAATGGAAATATCCAAAGTTCACAATTTGCAACCACATATATTTGATGGGTGACACCATGAAAATATCTGGAGAAGCGTTTTGATGTGGTCACAATGTCCTGTTGGAGGTCCCCTGCTGCCACCGGTAAAGCCATGTGGTGACTGTTTGGTTTGGTACCAAAGCTTTGGGCATCCCAGAAGCACAGGGGTCATGACCTTCCCAGGTCTGCCTGGGGATACAGTGAATTGTGCTGTGGTGTGAGTGCAGACTGTTCATTCCATGAGCCCATAGAGACAGTTTAAATATTAAATAGATTTCATGATGAGTGGGGGTGAGTATAAGGAGAGGAGATATGAGAGTTCCCACAGTTGTGAAATACACCCAGAGATCAGATGTCCTAGGATGTTCCCGGCTACCCACAGCCAAGAAGAGAGCTCAGAACCACAGTCTGGAGCCCCAGTTCACTCCTCAGCGCCATCCTCCTGCCCCACATTTGCTGCATCATGTCCCATCACCTCCACCCACTCTACCCAGTACACTCGGCTGCCCACTCAGGCCCCATGTACACAAGTCACCACCTCTTGCACCGTGCAACCACCTCCATTCACCTTCCTCCACAGTCTCCTTCCACACAGCCGCCGGCTCCTCCTTTAAGCACATACAAGTCACAACATGACACTTCACTGCTTAAATCCTCCCAATTCTCCTGGCAATTAGGATGAAATTCATAAACTTGATTATTTTGCACTCACTTCTCCAAAAGGCAGATATTATGGAGAGGCCACCTAGGAACCTGAACCAGCTTGACCAAGCGGAGACATAGGTTCGATCCCTGGGTCAGGAAGACCCCCTGGAGAAGGAAATGACAACCCTTTCCAGTATTCTTGCCTGGAGAATCCCATGGACAGAGGAGCCTGGTGGGCTACTGTCCATGGGGTCGCAAAGAGCTGGACATGACTTAGTGACTAAACCACCACCACCACCACCTGGGAATCTGCCCCAGCTCATGTTTGATGCCTATTTAGGTGTTGAGGGACACACCTTATGGATGATAGCTCATGTAAGACTAGCCTTGGACTCCCATATCTCCCAGGCTAGATTCCCAAAACTTTATACAAATTGACCCTTTTAATTCTACTGAGGAAGGCAGTCTTGTTATCCCATCATCTAGATATGAACCATGAAGAAGTGGTTACATTGACCAAACCTACAGATAAAGTAGCCGAGTCAGGGTTCGGTTCCAGGAGACCTTGTTCCTAAACTCTGTGTTGTTCTGCCTCTTGGAATTGATTTCTCTCATGAATTTTAAGTCTCATAAGTTACAAAAACCAAGTTATAAAAAAAAAGAGCAGAGACAGAAGCAAAAGGTTCCACTTTAATCTAACATATAGTTCATTCTAAAAAGTATTAAATAGCTGATGGTAAGGAGGGAGTCAAGTTTTGTTTGAGGATTGTAGCAGAACCAAGTGATTTCAAAGACAATGTATATTTATGCCTAAAATTTTCTGTGAAAATCAGGAATGAGAGGTCTTTGGCAGTTCAAAGGCACATGTGACATCAATTAAGATAACTGCTTTGTGCTCACATAAAATATTATGTTACAGCACACAGAGTGGTTTCACTTATGAATATATTTGATTTTTCTGTTTTAAATGCACATCTCGATGTGGAAACTGCTTTAAAGTTGTAATGAAAAATCTAAATAACAAAACGGTTTCTTACATACACATGAGGACCCCAGCCTAAGAAAGTTATTTGTTCAGTTAAATGCAGTTAAATGATTGTTAAATGGGAAAAAGTAAATTTGCATTTTAAAGCTTTTTTTGACACTGACTGGTACTTTGCAGTAGGACAGGATGATAAATATAATATTTATAGTAAAATGGGAAATCAGACTTAAATATTCCAAGTATAGTCTCAAACTTTCAAATATTTTTCCCTTTGTTTATTAGACTTCATTAAAATTCCTTGGTGTTCAAAGGCTGGAAAATCTATTTAATTTTTTGAGGGGAAGTTTTTTTTTCACATTTTTTAAATTGAAGAAATTGAGCAGAGTAAGCATAAAACTTCTCCTCTTAGTCAGAAAGTTTGGTTACTATTAAATTCTGAGATGTGTATTTCCCCAAGGCCAGTTCCTACGTTGGTATGACACAGTTTGTATAAGTTTCTTTAGCATCTGAATAATATGTTGATCAGTACTGGAACCTCAAGAGATAAGAAACACTTCAGCTTTGATAAGTAGTAACTGTAAACGGTAAATAAACTGAGTTCATGTTGCCCTTGGGCTTACCAGAATGAAGATTATAATAAATAACTGCATTTCAATTTGCATGCATCCCCCAGTTGTACAAATCTCAAGGCAGATGTTTGAGGTTCATTCTTTGCATTTTAATTATTTACTGAAGCTGGATTTGGACCATTGACGACACAAATGATGCTCATGCCGCGATGAACTAGGGAGAGTGGCTGGGATGAGTGTCCCAAGTTTGCGGGTCTGCCAAGTGGTGAGCAAATGTGCTCCTCACCCTCTGCTTTCAGGAGAAAACAAAACCACTAAGACTACCTGCCAACATCAAACATAATCCCAGTGTGCAGGGGACTTTTTCCTCTTTCAGTTAAAGTTGTCAGAGAGACTCGTTTGTCATTAATAATTTATTTAGGACCTGCTCCACCCTGGGCACCATGAGGACTTTAAGTGGTTAATTGCAAGGTATATACATTTAAGGAAAGAAGGGGCAAATTAAAGCCACATGGACCAGCGTTATATCATCTGTAAATAGCCCAGTTTTCTTTGAGGAACAAAGATTGCACATAAGTTATCTATTTGTACATATGTATGTCTGCGTTCATCTGTCTGTGAAGGATTTATGCATATAGTCATATTTAACACACACATTTATGTGCATAACGGTGCTGTGCTGTGTGTAGTCGCTCAGTCATGTCTGACTCTTTGTGACCCCATGGATTGTTCCAGGCTCCTCTGTTCATAGGGATTCTGTAGGCAAGAATACTGAAGTGGATTGCCATTCCCTTCTCGAGGTGATCTTCCCGACCCAGGGATTGAACCTGGGTCTCCTGCATTGCAGACAGATTTCTTTACTGTCTGAGTCAATGTTAAGGGTATATATTTATCCCTTTAGCCTCTCAAAACATGGCCTCATCATACTTGTGTTTCTTTATTAGTTATTTCTGTTTTCATTTAACAACTGGTTGAGTGTCATTTAATCGTAGATCGTATTGCTAAACTGCAGTGTCAAGAGACCAGCTGATCCCTGCATTGTGGACTTTCTGTCTGTTCTGACCACTTGCCGAGCACTCACCCGCATTCCATCTCCAAGTGTCTGTAACACTCAGCTCACCATTGTTACTGCCGTCCTCAGTGGGAGCATGAGTGCCCACCCAGGGCCACAGGGAACCTCAGCCAGAGTCCGGCCTGCGGCTTGGCCTCGGCTGTCAGCCCCGCAGTGCTGGATCGCTGCATCCTGTGTGTGCAGTGGCTGTAGACGGTCCTTCTTGCCTGCACTGGGCCTTGACGAGAGATGTCAGTTAAGATGTTAGCAAAGCTGTGGGAGGAAGGCCAGGTCACCCCTGATCTGAATGCAAACTCATTGTGCAAGCTACAAATGCATTTCTAAAAGTATGTGTTAAAGCTCAAAAGTGGGGAGGAGTGGCGAAACCTCCATGTGCAAGCTGGGAGCCCTTAGTTCTGTCTCCCAAGACTGTGGTCAGCTGTGGAAAGAAGCCCAGAGCAAAGGGCCATTTTTCTTTTTTTTAATTGGAGGACAATTGCTTTACGGTGTTGTGTTGCTCTCTGCCAAACACCAGCACCATTCAGTCATAATTGTGCTTAAATCCCCTCTCTCAGCCCATCCCACCCCCCAGGCCATCACAGAGCACCACGCTGGTCTCCCTGTGCTATAAGCAGCCTTCTGTAGTATCCACTTTACACACAGTGGTGTATATATGTCAGTGCTACGTTCTCAGAGTGTCCCACCCTCTCCTTCCCCAAGTAATGTGTCCACCAGGCCGTTCCCTGTGCCACAGCAGGCAAGATGGGTGGGTGGCAAGATAGGGGGAAGCGCCCCTTCCCAAGGCCCAGCCTCATCCTCGGTGCTTTGAGACCTGTCCATGTGCCTGGTGTGAGCTCGGGAAATGGAGGGCAAAGGGGGGAAAGGGGATGCCCACCCACTCCTGGACAAGGTGTTGGTGGATCGCAAGTACCTCATTAGCCCGCAGGAAGTGGTGAGCGGCTCCCTGACTGCAGGGCCGGGTCCAGCCACTCACCATCTGGAGGCAGCACTCTGTGGGGTAGGCGTGGGCTCTTCGGTGCAGGGCAGGACTCTGCCAGTCGGGGAAGCCGCTTTCTGGGGGCCACTAGGGGGTGACAAACCTCTCTGCTGCATGCTGCGGGGAAAGACTGTCTTAAGGCTACACCTCACTGTTGTGCAAACTTTTCATGGTCTTTTAGGATTGTGGTGCTTTGGGGGAGGTAGGCTGTTTAAAGGACTCAGATTCTGTCGTTTCAGTTGTGTTTTCAGTCCTTTATTTTCAGGGCCATTTATGTTCTACTCTGTATAACGTTTCCATCTCTTATTTCATTTCCAAAGATTGAATATGGGTTCCTCCAGCTTTTTGTATTTTAGTTAGAATTGTGAACTCTGAACAGCTCTCCATGGTTCTCTGGTAAATATGAGAAAGTGAAGTTTGCACAGAGGTTTAAGAATGGGAAATAGAGGGTTTGTGGTACCCAGGTCCTTTATGGCCCCTGTGTTTGTTATTCCTCTCCACATGAACACTGCTCAAGGGCAGGTGTAGCTTTGATTCACGTCTGTAACTTTACAAATATTTCTGGAATGAATGAATGGACCGTCTGCAGTGTGGTCTGACGCCACTTAATTTGCTTGCTCTCTTTCCCTCATTTGTTCTTCTTGTCAAACACCTGACTGTTGCTCAGTGCAGGACAGTGGTCTCCGCTCAGACAGGAGCTGCATGGGGCCCCCTCTTTCAAACCCCTCTGAAGATCATCTATCATTAGTTCAAATGAAGACTCAATGACCTGAAGTGACTTGCAGTAAATTTAGTTTAGAAAACACCCCCAAGTCAGAAAGACTGGGTCACTGTGGAACCCTTCTTACACATTCTTTTTACAGACACTTGGATTAGAGGTATTACTTTCAGAGACTTCCCTGACTGTCCAGTAGTTAAGACTCAGTGCTCTCACTGCTGGGGCCCCAGATTTGATCCTTGGTCTAGGAGCTAATCTCCCACAGGCTGTATGTACATCACAACCAGAAAAAAAAAGAGAGAGAGAGAGAGGTGGAAAAAAGAAAAGCATTCAATTTTCATCCTTTCCAAGGGTTGGTTTAGAGTCATTTCATGTAATTATAAAATTAGCTATGATATGTAATTTTTTAAATGGATTTTTCTATGGTACTTGGATTACAGAATTGAAAAAAAAATCTAACATTTGCCACTTAGTGTCACTAAGTGGAAGAGGTTACTTCAATATTTTCATGTTGAAATCAGATTTCACGAGTGACATTTAGGCTGCAGAGTATTGGTTATTGGATGCAGTTCTAGTTATTGATGTAAATGTTCTGCTAACAATTTTTTTTTTTAAGTCTGGCCACAGTAACAAAATGACAGAAAGCCCAGAGCAGAAAAAAAAATGTGCAATCTCATGAGGGTTTTGGAAACTCTGCAAGAATGGGCAGAAATCTAGCAGTCCCAGGTCACTGAGAACTTGAGAGTCCTGAGAGTCCAGGCTCAAGGATTCTACGAGGAACCTACGAAGTTCCTACGAGGAGAAGGGACCAGCTCCTTTGTGGTCTGTGCCTCTCAAGAGCCGGTAACACAGGTGAGCCTGTGAGCAACACCTGACAAGCTCACTTCAAAACTCTTATCTATCCACCTGCTCTTATTCTAAGTAACTCATAGCTAATCATGCAGTCATCTGACTAAACTCTGAGATTAAAACACTCATTTAAAAAGAATGATCACCCTTAGGAATTCCAGGCTCTCAGCCCAGCCTTTCTGGAAGGGCTTCCTCACAGGGCCATGTTGAAGTCAGATGGCATGAAATGCACTGAAGTCAGAGTGGTACCCTGGGCATCCCCACTTCATGCCCCTGACTTGCTGAAACCAAAGCAGCGTGCTCCACCGCTTCCAAGTCAAAAGAACCAAGGCTAGCTCAGCCTGTCCCCAGCCAGCAAGTCCAGACTGAGTGGCACCCTGAAACTCTGTTGGTCTGTGAACACAAGTAGTTATATTCTTGTTGTTGTTTAGTTGCTCAGTCATGTCTGACTCTTTGCAACCCCATGGACTATAGCCTGCCTGGCTCCTCTGTTCATGGAATTCCCCAGGCAAGAATACTGGAGTGGGTTGCCATTTCCTCCAAGGGATCTTCCCAACCCAGGGATCAAGCCCTACATCTCCTGATGGCAGGTGCATTCTTTACCACGGAGCCACCCCAGGAAGTCCCACAAGTAGTTATGAGTCTGGTTAAATCATTTTACTCCAGTGTCATCAGATCATAATTTTATAAATCTAATTAAATGTTCTTGAACTGAACTTAGTAGCACAAAGCACTTGCACACATTGACTGTGATGGGGGAAGTGTGTTACAGAGAGAAGACCCCTGCACCCCCACATCTCGATTAGAATTTCGCAGAAGATTTATGAGCAGGACCTGTAATTCATGAGAGGGGAGGCCGGAGGGCTTTATTCATAGTGGCACTGCTGCCACTGTCTGAATATCTGAAACAAAACAACTCTCAGCCTGTCTGGCTCGCCACTGGTGGGACGACTCTGTCATAAATCAGAGCCACTCATGGTAAAATGAAAAGTCAATCTCTCTCGAGCAAAATGTGAAATGTTTGGTCTTGTCTCTGCAACATTCACAAGATGGAAAAACTGCATCCTTTCTGTGCAGAAACTTTATTGTCTGTGCCTTCAGTGAGTATGATTTGAGATAAGTACTTCTAAATAGTAATTTAGGAGTTTTTATGCAAAACTGTATCAACCATGTCAGCCCTTAATACGAGTGACCGTGTGACTTGAGAGTGGCTATCTATACATCTGCTCTTGAATTTTTTTGAAACAGAAGAAAATTATTCTGTTAAGAATTGTGTGCTTTTTTTTTAAGGTGATAGAAGATAATCTGTATTTCTGTTTTTAAAAAAGGAAGGAATATGAGGTGAACTGGCAGATGGAGCACTTTCTATCAATCCAGCTAAACCTGCCTGTTATGGAAAATGTTTAATTTCACTAATTTGACCTGGCAGTTGACTCACTTACCACTGTCGTAAATACTATTTGATAACATTGATGAAAACGAAACGCTTTCTTTTACTACAGCTCCAGATGGACCGACTTTTTAGCGCATTCTTTAACAGTTGTCATTGCTTAGGTGATATTCAATGCTGATGTGCCCGGAGTCCTCGCTGTTGTAGTGGTATCGCTTGTTCTAGTCTCTTACAGAGTAAGTACCCTTGTCAACTTGTGGATGGGACGGCAGGCCCAGGGGTGCACAGGTAGTCCTGCCTGGGCTGGGGGACCTGAGCTCACTGGCTGGTCTGTACAATGCTGATAACGACAACCACATCACCGGTGTCCCCTGACCCGTGTGGCTGTGAGGATCACTTAGTGTGAAATTAGGTATACACTTAGACGTGCAGTGTGAAAAGGGTGTCTGTTTCTGGAAACAATGGGCAAGCGCGTCTGTGGAAGCAGCAGGACTCGTATGGCCCGTGACTTCAGGCAGCTGGGGGGCTGGCAGGTGCCTGGGGAAACCCCCGTGGATGCTAGTCTGAGACGGTTCTGTTAGGAAAAACAAACTGCTTTCTCTGTGAATGTCAACCAAGCTGCCCGCAAGCTGCTTTGCTGCCTTCTGACTGCACCTGGGCCCTGTCACCGTGGGTCTCAGGGAGATGACCTGGTCACTCACTGGCCTCTGAGTGGCAGGGCCGCCCCAGGCACAGTGACAGCCCACCTGGCAAAAGCCGTCTTCGGGCGGCCGGCCCTGATCCCCCCGCGCCTCCGCCGATGCCCGTCTTCCTCCTGTTCCCATCTGCTCCTCACGTCTCTGCCCTGGCTCCTGGCTCAGCTATACGGAGAGTGTCAGTCCACACATTCCTCGAGCTTTGCCTTATTCTGTGATGTCTGATGTCATGAAAGGAAAATATCCCTATCAGGCAAAGTACTCAGCTCTCTATATATTACTCATGCAACTCCCTCGTGTGATGTGTGCCCATGTTCCTCCTATAGCCTGTGTCTCTGTTCTGTTTTCTTTTCTTTTCCCCCCTCAAAGTATTGATGTAGTGGGAAGGAATTTTAAAAATTAAGAATACAACAGAAGCAGTCTAGTTTCTCTAAATAATCTCCTGTTAAACTATTAGACATTGATTTATGTAATATTTTATATTTGTACAATCAAGATTAATATTGTTGTTCAGTTGCTCAGTCATGTCCTACTCTGTGACCCCATGGACTGCAGCACGCCAGTCAACCCTGTCCTTCACCATCTCCCAGAGTTTTCTCAAACTCGTGTCCATTGAGTTGGTGATGCCACCCAACCATCTCATCCTCTGTCATCCCCTTCTCCTGCCTTCAGTCTTTCCCAGCATCAGGGTCTTTTCTAATGACTCAATTCTTTGCATCAGGTGGCCAGAGTATTGGAGTTTCAGCTTCAGCATCAGTCCTTCCAATGAACACCCAGGACCGATCTCCTTTAGGAAGGACTGGTTGGATCTCCTTGCAGTCCAAGGGACTCTCAAGAGTCTTCTCCAACACCACAGTTCAAAAACATCAATTCTACGATGCTCAACTTTATTTATGGTCCAACTCTCACATCCATACATGACTACTAGAAAAACCAAAGCTTTGACTAGATGGACCTTTGTTGGCAAAGTGGTATCTTTGCTTTTTAATATGCCGTCTAGGTTGGTCATAGCTTCTCTTCCAAGGACTAAGTGTCTTTTAATTTTGTGCCTGCAATCACCATCCACAGTGACTTTGGAGCCCAATAAAATAAAGTCTGTCACTGTTTCCATTTTTTCCCCATCTATTTGCCATGAAGTGATAGGACTGGATGCCATGATCTTACCTGATTTGTGTATGTGTATATGTGTGCGTATATACATAGTTGTGTGATGTATGTGTACATATATTTTTGTGTCACAAGACAGCACATTCTTTCACTGGCACTTAGTTCAACTGTTTCAAGTTTTTGTCTGAAAAAATATTTTCTTAACTTTCAGCTTTTTCCAGAGTATTTTCTTATATTTTAAAATGTATTATTCATTTTTTGAAAGAAAGTGCTCTTTGTGATCATCAGGCCAATGCTCCTAAATCCTTTGACTCCTTGTTTGACTTTTATCTGGCCATCAGTAATGTGTGGAAAACCTGGAAACTACGGAAAAGAGTGAAAAAGGAAGAAAAAGACACCAGTAGTCTCACTGCCCACAGATGCTCCATCGACTCTCCTCACATCATCCTGTCATTTCCCTTTCACCACTGAGGTCTGAAACCAGATTCTAGGAGATCCTGGGGTTCTGCCCTCATGTGTGTGTGTGTGTGTGTGTGTGTGTGTGTGTGTGTGTGTGTTCTCCAAACAGGAAGCCTCTGTTTTCACCCTCCCATCAGATCCAGTTGTGGAGCAGACCCCCAACACAGGGTGTGCCTCCTCTGAGTCCTCCTCATACGTCTTCACAAAGACTGATCAGCTCATAGATGGTGTGTTTCCACAGCACACCTGATTCCTGGCTGTACTACACAGGCACAGACTTTCAATGGGGTGGTGCTGGCCCGAGGAAACAGACCGATGGCAGAGAATACAGACCTGGGGACAAAGCTGGTTGGTCTTTCGACAAAGTGAACATGGCATCCCAGTGAGGGAAGACACAGAGGTCTTTTCAATATGTGGCTCAACGGGACACTCAGATGGGAAAGTGAGTCTGGACCTGCCCCACAATGTAGACACAACCAACGCAGGATGACGACAGGCTAAATGGGAAAGGTGGAACATAAATCTGTGAAAATACAACTTCCCCTTTCCATCAACCCACTTGCATGAGCCTGGGTCAGGTAAAGACTTTGCAAGCTCACAAAAAATCCCATAACAAAGGATAAAGTAGATATATGTTGTTTCAGTACTTCTTCAAAACCTATGTTTAAGAGCTTCATAAAGGCAAACTTAGAAAGGGTAAAGATATTTGAAGGACGTGTATTAAGGACTGATTAAGGAGTTCCATTGAGAAGAATGCAGAATATCAAATAATACCACTATACCTCACACCAGGACATATAACTTTATAAAATAAAAAGACTAGCTACCTGCATCAACAGAGATGCTAGACCAGTGGAACTCTAGTGCATTGCTGGTGAAGGTGGTAAGTTGACCTAGTCTCTTTGGAAAAGCATTTGGTTGTGTGTCCTAAAGTTGAAAATATCTTAAGAGCCAGTAGCAGTTACTCCCTAGAAACATATCTACAGGCTGGCATAAGGATGTTCATCTAAGGACATGCTCAAAGCTGCAGTTTGTAAAAGCCAAGAATGCAAGATGACCCCAGTGGCTATCAGTAAGGAATGGATACATCAATTCGTTGAGAATATACAGAATATATAGAAATGCAAACAAACCCTACAGCTGTGGGGCTTAACATGAGTTAGTTTCAAAAGCATAATACTGAAGGCAGAAGTAAGAGACCACATGGGTTTTTAATGAAGAAGCAGAAAGAGATTAGTATTTTCATGAAATTGGGTTAAGCGTAGGCAGGTGGAGTTTTCCCCAGAGTTCAGAGCTGACTGGTGGCTGGGGAAGGCGCCGGTGAGAAAGAACACAGTGACCGAGGGTGGGGGCTGGGGGTGAGCTCATGAGAACATGGCTCAGGTTTCTGACTTGGGGGCCTGGACTGCTCCTCAACAGGCCACCAGGAGAACAGGCAGGCATGCTGGACATGCAGAAGTTTCTGCTCTGATTCTCCTACGAGACTCCCAGGTCTGCTGCAGGGCTGTAGCTCCCTTGGCTTCCGGGCCTAGTGCATTGTCTATGACATCTTGGTTGGCAGGACAGGGCAGGGGGATCCTTTCGTGGGGACAGTTTGCCTTATTTTGTGAGCAAAGACCTGCATGTAGAGAAGCTTATCAAGAGGGGGTCCAGTGACCACAGTTTGCAGGGACTGGTCTTCTGCTGTCATCTTGGTTTGCTCAGATATCACCACCTGAATAAACATAGTAAGCTTTAGACTACATTTCTGTACACTCTTTTCCTTGAAGTGTCTTTGAAAATATCAAATATAATCACATCTGCAGAAATTTCTGGAAAGCTCCACCCTTCCCCTCTGTTCCTTTAGTAAACAAAGGGCAAGGTAGACTTTGGATAAATATTTGTTCTAGTTCTCACTTTTTTTCTTTTTTACTCTCAGTTTCTACCTATATGCTTTATTGCCTCAGTTTCTTTGTGGGTTTTTTTATTATTATTGTTTGTTTATTTGTTACTTTTGCTGTCACAACACTTTTTTTGGCATGTTACTTTTCAGAGCACACATACACTCACACAAACACTCATATACAGACATACTCCATGTCACCAGCACTTGCTTTTAGTTGGACATTAATCTCAAAAGAAAAAAGAAAAAAAAACTCTGGAAGGACATAATGTTTACAATAAAAGAGCTTAGAGTCTAGCAGAAAGACAGAGAGGCAAGCAGACAATTAAACTAGGATCAGATAATTGCAAAGCAAACCAAATACCATTTTCATAAAGAAAGAGGTTATCATGTGGAATTTGGAAACCACTGCTATGGATGATATTAATGGAAGAAAGCTTCTGTTCCATTGTGTACGCCAACACTGAATCCTTCTTGGCAGAAATAGAGTTTATAAAAGATTGTTCAGTAATTAAAAACAATCACATTAATTCTAGAAACACCGTCTTGGTGAAATGAAGTAGATTTTATTTGAAATGTGCAGTAGGATTGAAATTAAGTTTTGGATTTGTAAGGTTAAAGACATTAAAGTCTTTTCAGAAATGGCAATCATGCCTGGAATTCTAAAGGTAATCTGGTTAGGAAAAAAATTATTTGTATCACTAGGTAAAACACATGAATATGCATGCAAATTTTAGATCATTGTTTTATCTAAAGAGTACCTTAGAGAATTAGATCTAAGGATTACTTTTTTCTGAATTAATTGTTCTGGCTGTGCTGGATCTTTGTTCCTGTGCATGGGCCTTTCTAGTTGTGGTGAGCAGGGGCTGCTTTTAGCTGCAGTGTGGGCTTCTCACGTGGTGGCTTCCGTTGCACAGGCTCTCAGGCGTACGGGCTGCAGTGGCGTGGCCCTGGGCTCTGGAGCACAGGCTTCAGAGGTTGCAGCCCACGGGCTTAGATGCTCCTGACATGTGGGACCTTCCCCGACCAGGGATCGAACCCGTGCCCTGCACTCGCAGGCGGATTCTCATCCACTGCACCACCGAGCAAGTCCAGAGGACTACTTTCAAATTAGGAAATCCCTTTCATATTTCAACCCTTGCTGATATTACTATTGTAATTATCCAGAAAGTCCTAATTTTTCTGTTTATTTGCACACAGTAAAGTTATTAAAAGAAGATTAAATGGGATATTTGTAACACTTTGGATATGTCTGATTCAATTATAGTGAACTTGTATAGAATTTATAAGTACAAGATATTTATTAATAGCATTCTGGGGGCCGGGGGGAAGGCCTGTGGTATCTCTAGCTACTTCTTACAGGCTCAATAAATTAATCAATCAGGTCAGCTTTGTGGGTAGCTGTCTGTGATGGTTACTAGTTGATGTAACTTCATATTTAGAGAAGTAGAGTTCTAGTTCCTAATGTTCTAAAATTAATGTTGGCCGGCGCAGGAGACGATGCCGTTTCCAGTTACAACACAGGGATCACAGCAAACACAGCCGCCTCAGAAGCACTATGGCATTACTTCTCCCATCAGCTTAGCAGCCCCCAAGGAGACTGACTGCCTACTCACACAGAAGCTTGTTGAGACTCTGAAGCCCTTTGGGGTTTTTGAAGAGGAAGAGGAGCTGCAGCACAGGATTTTAATTTTGGGAAAATTAAATAACCTGGTAAAAGAGTGGATACGAGAAATCAGTGAAAGCAAGAATCTTCCACAATCTGTAATTGAAAATGTTGGTGGGAAAATTTTTACATTTGGATCTTATAGATTAGGAGTACATACAAAATGTGCTGATATTGATGCATTGTGTGTTGCACCAAGACATGTTGATCGAAGTGATTTTTTCACCTCGTTCTATGATAAGTTGAAATTACAGGAAGAAGTAAAAGATTTAAGAGCTGTTGAAGAGGCATTTGTACCAGTTATCAAACTGTGTTTTGATGGGAGAGAGATTGATATTTTGTTTGCAAGATTAGCACTGCAGACTATTCCAGAAGACTTGGACTTAAGAGATGACAGTCTGCTTAAAAATTTAGATATAAGATGTATAAGAAGTCTTAACGGTTGCAGGGTAACCGATGAAATTTTACATCTAGTACCAAACATTGACAACTTCAGGTTAACTCTGAGAGCTATCAAACTGTGGGCCAAACGCCACAACATCTATTCCAATATATTAGGTTTCCTCGGTGGTGTTTCCTGGGCTATGCTAGTAGCAAGAACTTGCCAGCTTTATCCAAATGCAATAGCATCAACTCTTGTACATAAATTTTTCTTGGTATTTTCTAAATGGGAATGGCCAAATCCAGTCCTATTGAAACAACCTGAAGAATGCAATCTTAATTTGCCTGTATGGGACCCAAGGGTAAACCCCAGTGATAGGTACCATCTTATGCCTATAATTACACCAGCATACCCACAACAGAACTCCACGTACAATGTGTCCATTTCAACACGGATGGTCATGGTTGAGGAGTTTAATCAAGGTCTTGCTATCACAGATGAAATTTTGCTGAGTAAGGCAGAGTGGTCCAAACTTTTTGAAGCTCCAAACTTCTTTCAAAAGTACAAGCATTATATTGTACTTCTAGCAAGTGCACCAACCGAAAAACAACGCCTAGAATGGGTGGGCTTGGTGGAATAAAAAATACGAATCCTGGTTGGAAGTTTGGAGAAGAATGAGTTTATTATACTGGCTCATGTGAATCCCCAGTCATTTCCAGCACCCAAAGAAAATCCTGACAAGGAAGAATTTCGCACGATGTGGGTGATTGGGTTGGTGTTTAAAAAAACAGAAAACTCTGAAAATCTCAGTGTTGATCTCACTTATGATATTCAGTCTTTCACAGATACAGTTTATAGGCAAGCAATAAACAGCAAGATGTTTGAGGTGGACATGAAAATTGCTGCAATGCATGTAAAAAGAAAGCAACTCCATCAGCTGCTCCCTAGTCATGTGCTTCAGAAAAAGAAAAAGCATTCAGCAGAAGGCGTCAAGTTGACACCTCTGAATGACAGCAGCCTCGACTTGTCTATGGACAGTGATAACAGCATGTCTGTGCCTTCACCTACTAGTGCTATGAAGACCAGTCCATTGAACAGTTCTGGCAGCTCTCAGGGCAGAAACAGTCCTGCTCCAGCTGTAACAGCAGCATCTGTGACCATCATACAGGCTACTGAAGTTTCTGTGCCACAAGTAAATTCCAGTGAAAGCTCAGGGGGTACATTGAGTGAAAGCATTCCTCAAACTGCCACACAACCAGCCATTTCATCACCACCAAAGCCTACGGTCTCCAGAGTTGTTTCCTCAACACGTCTGGTAAACCCACCACTGAGACCTTCAGGAAATGCAGCAGCAAAGATACCTAATCCTATAGCAGGAGTCAAGAGGACATCCTCACCTCATAAAGAAGAGAGCCCCAAGAAAACCAAAACAGAAGAGGAACAGCTTGATACAGAGACAAGTACAACTCAATCAGAAACCATTCAGACAGCGACTTCTCTATTGGCCTCTCAGAAAACATCCAGTACAGACCTTTCTGATATCCCTGCTCTCCCTGCAAACCCTATTCCTGTTATCAAAAATTCAATAAAACTGAGATTGAATTGGTAAAAACAACCTCAGGGGTCCAGAAACAATGTCTGCCAACTCAACCTGTTGTCTTCAAATGCTAAAAAAGGAATGGAAGGTGCAAGACTAGACATGACTGAAAGTGGATTGAGGGTTTTTTGTGACCTCCCTTACTGGGCTAATCAGCACTTGATCGGAAGTCCAGGTTAGTATGTGAAGCCAGGAGTACTATTATTATTGTGTTAGCAATAGTTGCATTAACTATTTCAAAAAATTACTGCCTTTAAAAAAAAAAAAAAACCTCAAGCTATATTTGTATTCATAATTGACATCTGGACTGGGTTTATGTTTGCTGCATTGTTTGGAAAATTTGCAATACAAACTGGCATAAGAATTCTTTATTCTGATGATGCACTTTTATGTATTTTTTTTATTATTATTAGAGAGTATAAATAATTTTAGATTTTCAGCTTGATGGATTTTCATTTTTTCCTGAAGAATTTCCTTTACCATTAGTCTTCAAATCGGATGCCGTTGCACAGTGGTATACTGTTATGCTTCAGAGAAAGGATAAGAGTACATCTAGGTCAGTCCCTCTGAGGTAGCTGTAACCTTTAAAATGAAATGTCAACACTAGGGTATATATTTGACATTGAAAGCATAATTAGGAAATACTTCGTTTTGATGGGGTCATGATTAAGAAATGATATTGGTTTTTATTTATAGAAATGTTTAGAGTGCATGCAAATCAGCGATCAGCCAGCAAATATTTTTCTTTGAGCTTGTTAAAGCTCCATATTCTTTTGCCTTCAATCTGTTGTCTTTGAAACCAAGCTTTTTGCTCCTCCCCTCTTCTTCCCTCCCCCTACCCCTTTTGCTTGTATGTGTAAGGTAGGAATTCTTTCATTAAAAAAAAACAAAATGCCAGTATTTTCTAAAGCCATGATGTGAAACCAGTGACTCTGTGGCTGTATGGCACAGAACACTAAATTTTGGTCCCATGGCTGAAACTTTAGGGTGACTAAAAATAATGCCTGTGAAACATGATATCTATCTTGGATGGCCGTTTGATCTCTAAATATGAGGAATTTTGTACACTCCACAGAACTCCTGTCTATAGTAAAGTTGATTTTCAATATTAAATGTGGGCAAAAAGGCATTTTCTCCAAGAATTTTAAACTAATTTTTATTTTTAAATGGTTGACCAAAACATGTCAGTAAATTTTACATGTGGAAACATTTAAAAATCATTTCTAGCAAGCACTTGACATCTAATCAGTTCTTTACTCCTTTTTCTGTTTTATCCTCTCAGTAAATAATTCCTCATAATTAAGCAGCAGAGCATTCATCTTTACAAATATATGAGGGAAGCCAGATGTTGATAAACTTATTCTTTCTTAATCTGGACAAAGCAAACCTAACATTTTTCTGGTGAGCATGTTTTATGAATCCTCCATTGTGCTCCATTCTATCACATGTGCATTTTTCATGTTAAACTGCAATTACTTAACCTCTTCCCCGTTCCCTCTAAATTAATTTTCCAAAGTTGGAGTGTAGTCTTTCCCCCTTAGGCTATGCATTAATTGCGGCTTTCTTTTCGCCATACTTTGTAGCGTCTAGCACACAGTGTTCTCCTTCCCACACCTTGGCCCTGCACAGCCACCTTGCCGCCCCAGCGCCCGCGCGGACGAGACGGTCAGGCCAGCAGGTGAAGGCTGCAGGGCGGCTGTGTGCTTCGTGTAGCTGAGAGTTAGATCGAAACCGCCAGGCACAGACTTAGTCTTGTCATTTTGTTTACACATTGGGGAAAAAGAATTCAGTTTATTAAACGTTTCATGTACCTGCACCCAAGTTTTGCCAAGCTGGGAACTTGGACCTTTTCTGTGTAGTGACTTTTTAATTCTAGTTTTCATAACCTGGAGATCAGACTGTTGCTTTCGCATGATGTACGTAGTGTTTCATGACTGGAGTTTGCTTTGTTTTATAGTATCTGTACTCCTTGTATTTTTCAAGAGCTATTTTGTAAACAGATGATGTATTTCTCCATTGAAAACACAATAAAAAAAAAAAGCACAAAAAAGTAAAATTAATGTTAAATATTATTGTACTCTTCAGAAAATGTACATACTTACATGTACCAAATTTTACATATATTGTCAGCATATCCATAAACCCCTTGACTCCACTCCAGTAATAATGTGCTAGGACTACTGCTATTACTACTGTTATTACAGGTATCTCTACTGCTCTTTTTAAGTCTCTATTGTAATTCAGTTTGTTTCCTAAAGGCATGAATAGATTCTCTCCTTTAAAACTCGTTAAACACTTTTCTTCACAGTATTAATGCATATGCATTGGAATTTGTGTGCTAATAAATCCAGTAATATGCAGAGTATATTACGTGGGGAAGAAGGGAATGAGGGCATCTGACTTTCTGAATTTGCTGGAAGCTGGTTTTTCAACTAGTCAGCTACTCTTGCGAGCTTCTCAGAGGTTGGGGACAAATTAGAAGTTAGAGGTTCTGTCCGAGCCTCTATTTACCTGATGATCATTTTCACGGAACCTCAAGACTGTGCAAGAGATTTATCCCTACATGTATCATCTCACTGCAGGATTTCCAGTGCACTTACCATGAGGCTGTGGACTGCATTGGACATCCGAGATCACTTCTGTGTGGCTCTGTGGGTGGTAGGGAAAGCCTAGAATGCCAGGTGAGGGCATCTTTTCTGCATGGCAGGGCCCTCACCATGGAGAGCAGGCCTGGTCTGATCTTTCAGAACAAGTGATGACATGAAGTGTGTTTCTTTCCAGCGGTCACCTGCCCGGGCATTGAAGCCCAGCTCTCGGAACACGTCACCTGGAGGCTGGTGTCGGGGTCCCTGAATGAGTACGGAGCGCAGGTGGTGCTGAGCTGCAGCCCAGGGTACTACCTGGAGGGCCGACGGCTGCTGCAGTGCCACGCCAACGGCACGTGGAGCGTGGGGGAGGAGAGGCCGCGGTGCAGAGGTGAGTGACAGGCGTGGCCCCGCCCCCCAGGCCCGCCCGCGTCCCTGATGGCGACAGCATCTGCCTTTCCAGGGCCTGTCATCTGTTCTCTGCATTAGCGGTGTAACCAAATGGCATTTCTTTTCATTACAATGAGGAATGTATATTTTTCTCCAACATACTTAACTATATGACTGCTGCCTTAAGTGCTAAATGTTGGCTTTTCCTTGTGAACAATCATATTTTACAGACATTGAAATATTATTATAGAATACTCAGATACTTCAAATCAGCTCAAAAACAAATCCACGTCTGTGTTTTTAAAGATCAGTCTTACTCCATGCGCTGACTATTCAAACCTTCTAATTAGGATCTTGGAAGCTCATGCATTTATGCTAAGGATGTTGTGTTCTCAAATAATAACTGTCTTGAAAAGGGAGATTATGATTCTCGTAGGTACAAGATAAGCAGTTAAGCTTCTGAGTGGGTTTCATAATAAATATGAATAAATAGAAAAATAAAACAATATTAGTATTGTTCAGAGCTCTATTTGATTCAGATATATTTAATATACAATCTGTAGTGGGATTGTTCACAGGAAATTATCATGCACAAAAACAAGCAGTTAGAACAGTGTCAGATTTATAAAATACCCAGCTTAGCAAGAATAAAGCAGAATAAAAATGGGAAAAGGACAAAAGAAACAACACTTCACTGTCTGTGATAGTCACTCTGATTCAGTCTATGAATCTGAATGGGACAAATGGTGATGACGCGCCCACTGATGCTCTTCACCAGGATCACGGACGTGGATCAGGAAGGGCCCAGACCTCTGGGAGCTCAGAGTGAGAGTGGACAGGACCCCTCCCGAAGCTTATTTATTCATGGGTCCCTCACCATTCCCTAGGGTGTCCTGGTTTGACTCGTTGCCCGGTCACTGAAGGTGCTGAACTTCTCCATGTTAGACACCTGAATTAGTGAGTGCCCCCCTTCCCGCGACCTCCCACCAGCAATCTCAGGCTGTGATTCTGAGACTCGGGCATTAAACTCAGAAGGCAAGTGGAGGAGGAGTCGGGGCCTCTACCTTCTGCTATTTCAGACTTTCCCAGCCAACATCCTCTGTCAGTTTCACACAGGACACGGGGACTTGCACACAGGCGCTGGCTCACCTCCCGTGGATGAGGAGCTCTTGGAGAGCTCCTGCAGATAACCAGTCTCATCAGTTTCCCATCCTCCCTGTTTGTCCTGTGACCCCAAGATGGGGGGTTTGCTGGGCTGGGGGGTGCCTTCTGCACCCCAGCCTTGTATACTTAGGACTCAGATTGCCATTCTGGGATGCTGGACCCTTACAGGGAGAGCCTTCCATCCATTTATTTATTTATTTTTAATTTAATTTTTTGACCCTGCTGCATGGCATGTGGAGCCTAGTTCCCTGACCAAGGATTTAACCCAGAGCCCCTGCAGTAGAAGCACAGAGTTTTAATCACTGCACCACCAGGGAGTTCCCTAGTCTTCTATTAATATTTAAAGGAGTGTTTACAAAAACACTGATTCTTTTGCCCTTTTTCTCTTTTTTGTTTTTTTAAATTATGGAAGTATGATAACATTTACAGGAGACTTGGAAAATGCATAACAGGGTTACCTATAGTTCTCCTATATATTACAATTATTTTTAAGTAGATGAATTAAGATTTTTAGTTGGAGTTTCGATATCAAACTCTTAAAAATTAATAGAATGAGTATACAGAGAAGTAGAAGAATATAGTAGACCTGAAAAGCACTATGAACCAATTCAACATAATTAAGATTTAAACAATTTTCACACAACAGTAGGATATAAATTCTATTCAAGTTCCCATAGGCTGTAAACTAGGAGACCCTGGAATACAAGGGACATAAAACAAAGTGCAAAAATGTCATGGTCTAAAGGTATTGAAATCATATAGGGTCTGTTCTCTTATCACTGTGGAATTGTGTTAGAAATCACTATCAAAAGATATTTGAAAATAGCTCTCACATTTTCAAGTGCAATGTGACATTTACTAAGAGAGATCTTCAACTTGGCCATCAAAAGCCTCAATAAAGTTAGACTAAAAAAAAACACAGAGGGTGATTGCAGAGGAGAAAGCATTTAAATGAGAAATTAATATCAAAATGATAAATTAATATCAGCATTACCTTTTTAAGTCCCATGTAGTTGCAAATTAAATATCCACTTTTTTTAATATCCACTTTTTAAAATTAATTTTTATTGAAGGATAATTGCTTTACAGAATTCTATTGTTTTCTGTCAAACCTCAGCATGAATCAGCCACAGGTATACATATGTCCCCCCCTTTTGAACCTCCCTCCAGTCTCCCTCCCCACCCCACCCCTCTAGGTTGTTACAGAGCCCCTGTTTGTGTTTCCTGAGCCACACAGCAAATTCCCGTGGGCTCTGTATTTTACATATGCTAATGTCAGTTTCCATGTTACTCCTTCCATACATCTCGCCCTCTCCTCCCCTCTCCCCATGTCCATAAGTCTGTTCTCTATGTCTGTTTCTCCACTGCTGCCCTAAGTAAATTCTTCAGTACCATTTTTCTAGATTGCATATAATGGATAAACGTCCACTATTAAATGATGAATGTACCTAAGAAGCCATAACAAGGAAAATTAGAAAATATTTGCAATAGAATAAAAATGAAAAGAAAATTTGCCAGAATTTGTTGCATGCAGCTGAGGCTGCTCAGTGAAATCAAATACAATGTGGAGTCTTGAATAAGATATGAAAAAAAATAATGGACACTAGACTGAAATTTTGTGAAATTGGAACAAAATCTCTCCTTCAATTAATATTACTGTATCACATGTTAATTTATTTCTTTTCTTTCCTTTTTTAAAAATAACATTGTATTTCTTTATAGTCTCAGATTGGATTAGAAATTTTAAGCCTTGTTGAAATCTTTTTTTTAAATCACTAAGATAATAAATTTCTAGAATTTTAGTAGTCATACTAGATGCCAAAGTACATGGAACTATATCAAAGTTTTGAATGAATATAGATTAAAAATCAAGCATTGTATTCCTACTAAGTCAACCAAGTGGAATTAAATGTCATATTTTTTTTAGCTAGGCAATAATTCTTAAATTTTCTAAAATATATATATATTATACATACTATATATATACGTATATGTATAGTATGTATACAAAAGCTTCTCCACTACACTAGATAAAGGTTTGAGAAAGAACAAAAGAGATGAAGAAATTAGAGAACATAAACTAAATGAAGTGGTGGCACTGAATATCAAATAGAAAAAGTGAAACAAACTAGATAAAAGTAAAAGATCATCATATAGCTCAGTTGTTTTTAAAAATGACTGCTCTTTAGAAACACATCTAGAGCTCCAGAAAAAAATTTTAAGAAAGCAATACCTGGGCATTTGTATTTTTCAGAAAATTCCAAGATCATTCTGATATACATCTGGATTTTAAAAAGTGATTACAGATTTTTCTATTAAATGGTGGTTCTAATGATATAGAATTCTATTGACCAGTCATGATACAATGGTGTTCAATCAGTAATATTTACAGACTCAACAATAGTAAAAGATGAAAAACACACTGATTCTTAAACTGAACCATTGGCAGCCCAGTTCCACCCTCATTTGTGAAAAGAAGGCAGAACTTGGCTTCGGCCATCCATGAATTGTATCTCTACCTCCCTCTTTCTGATTTCTCAGAAGCCTGTTTTCCCGACTTTCAATTGACGTCCTTTAATCCGCTGGGTCTCATGCTGGGTCTGGTCCATGGACAGTCACCACCAGGCCCTAGGCCTGAAGACGTCTCCAGGCATCTGGGCCACAGACATTCTCTGCAGATGGTTGGGCCTTCGCTGACTGACTGCGTTGAGCAGGAGCTGTTCTATCTCACTTTGTTATTTGTCTCCTTCAAACGTCCTTGAGGATGTGTGGCCTTTTCTAAAAGCATTGGCTTCCACGGAAATCTTTGCTCGCCTTTTGGTTTTGTGTCTTTGTTAGTATCTGTTGTTCGGTTGGTCACCCTATGGCCAGGGGGCGTGCATTTACACTTGAACCTCTGACATCTTTGAATCAGCCGCATTTCCTCATAGAGACAGGGTGTTTTATGCTCCTCCTGAGTTTTCCTCGCCCAAACATGGAATCTGCTCTTCTCCAAGGAGCCCTGCTACCTGTTACTGGAAACAGTATAAGAGACCAAGCTCTGTGCCCAAGGGTGTGCATTATCTGAGGGTCACTGTCTTTATTCTTGAAAGCTTGATAGAAGAAGAGAACAGGGACATAAAGTTTTCCCTTGGAAATTTGATGAAAGATTTCATTTGTTTTTTAGGGTAGAGGAGTCCTCTCTTTCTGTTAGGGGGCTTCCACGTTGGTGCTGCGCACCTCATTAACGTGGCAGGTTTTCTGCCACCCAGATCTCCACATCTGAGACCCCATTATCCAGCTGCTGGAAAGCTAAAGCTTTGTCCCAGTAGTTCTTATATACAGTCTAGTGAAGCTTAGTAGAGGACAAGCCTAAAATAGTTTAGTTACCAGAATATTTTTAACAGAGGCTAAAAAAATAGAACAGATGTGAAAGCCACGCTCCTTTCTGCTGCTCCACCATTGACAGTGCGTCAGGACCTCCAAGAGGAAGTGTGCTCAGACCTCCCTTCTTACTAACGCTGAGGTTTCAAAACACGGTCCAGCCATCCTGAGTGGCTGCAAGGGGATCTTTAAATATCATCACTCAAAGTTAAGTTCATACCATGTTTGAGAAAAGGCATAATGAGAAGTTTATAATTAATTGTAAAAAAAATCTGAATCTGACTGAAACCCATGGACGTGTGGAAGAGCAAACGCGTTAGCAGTATTACTGAATGCATGAGATACGACCCTGTAAGAGTTTAGCAATCCCAGAAACTAAGAAGTCCTCACAGCTCCCTCAGCAACAATAACATTCTCATCAGGACATGCTCCAGAGCTGACCTTTCCAGATTTCTGATGAGCGGTGCCCCCAGAGCACACATTTCCAGGCTGTGCATGTCTGTTTGAAACGGAACCAGGGTTTTGGGTCTTGGAGTAAAATCAGCTTAATTCAAAAGATTGGTCTAAATGGTAAAATTGTCTTCACTTGAATTTTCAGTAAAGGCTTTCAGATTTTGGAACCAGTTCCCCAAATAGGCCCCGAGGTGTCCTTCACCCTTGGCGGACACCGGCCCAGCCCCGGCCAGGCGCAGGGCACTGCATTAGTGTACCCCCACCCGCTGTCCTCTCGCCAAGCTCAGCGCGCAGCGCTACCTGGCCGGGGCTGGCGTTAACACCTTCAGAGACGAACCAGGATGTCTCAGAGACCCAGAGAGGTTGGCGGTGTCACCCAGCTCAGAACTGGCAAAGATGAGTGGACCCCGGGCGGCCTGCAGCCAGCATGTGTGTGCTTGTTCTTTGCCTTTTACTGCCTCTTAACAGTTTACTGCTAACGAGGACTCAGTCATTTCTAGCTACTTGGCGGCTTTGCCCCAAGCCCTTTGCACATAAAAACTCACTTAGTGCAGCAGGAAATTTTTATCACTCCTCTTAGAAGAGCTTTTCACTTTCACTCTCACCTGTTAAATCACATTTAAGCCTCTAATGAGCAGTTCACCTTGATGACTTTATGATTCCCTCCTCCCCTGAGATTCTGCTGATTTTTTTTTTTTTTTTTTTTTTGGTGCTCAAACATCAGATTGATGTTGATTTTGTGAGTGGATTTTGCAAGTACAGGGAGTCAGGTGGTGTTACAAATATCTATAATGAAAGTGACCACTGCATTCTTCTCCGCACCTGGACTAATCGTGTCGGTGTAAGTGGTCAGTGATCAATAATTATGCTGGAACATACATGTAAACTGGGTGCCTATTGTTTTAATTTTCAGAAAGTCTGCACACATTCCATATAGTCAGCATTTTTATGAAGCTCATGGTCCCAACAAATAGTAAATGAAAGAAAAAGTGAGCTCAGTCCTTCTACTGTAGTGGGCATGCTGGGGTTTAAGTCCGTACATTTTGTACCAGTTTATGACTTTGGAGAAGACTAGCCATGTGTCTCAATTCCTGTTACGCACATGTGGATGTCCAGTAACTGTGATGAGATTCTTGTAATTGATGTAAGCAGAAAAGAGGACAGAAAGTCAACTTGTTGGACTGACTTGCTTGTATGGTAAGATATGTGTATACTGTGTATTTAAAGAAAAGTTTAGTTACCTGTGAGGATGAAAAAAAATAGCAATGGATGAAGGAAGGGACTTATTCTGTTTTGGATTCTACTCTAAAGTTTTAAGTTTTCATTCCAAGGATACAAGAGAAGGGAAATTAAACTTACCAGGTGATGGGTCATGTCACCCTGAGATGACACCCCTGCCCCCCAGATTCTTAATGAAGATGAAGACTTGAGATTTTGTGGTTTTTTACACAGAGAGTAGTCTATGTCAGACCTGCAACAATGCTCACTCTGTTTTTCTTTCCGTTCTAGTGATCTCATGTGGAAGCCTGTCCTTTCCCCCAAATGGGAACAAGATTGGAACACTGACGGTCTACGGTGCCACAGCCATATTCACGTGTAACTCGGGCTACACACTCGTGGGGTCCCACGTCAGAGAATGCTTAGCCAACGGGCTCTGGAGCGGCCCCGAGACTCGCTGTCTGGGTGAGTTAATCTTTCCAAGGGCACTGCTTTACTTCAAACAGACCTCAAAGATGGAGAACAGCAAGACAGAACGTGGTACTTCTCGCCATGAAAGCGCTGATGGAGAGTAACTAAATCCTCCCGGGGCCTTTAACGCTGCTCTTTAGAGTATCACTTCCTCTTTAAGTATCCAAAGGGATTTTTAAAAATCTGAGCGATAAATGCAGGTCATATATTGCCTTAAATGACACAAAAATTATTTTATAGAGTGCTGAAGGTAGCACTGCCCTCGAATGCCTTCATGGTTTTAGAATGCACACACACACGTTGAAAAAAAATAGAATGCACAAAAAATAAATTTTAAAATTGTCATATATTTTATCTTCTTAAAAATTTTAAAATTACATTAATAAGTTAATGTGCCATTAATGTCCATCAATGTAAGGACAATGAATTGTTTAAAATGGGGCTTCCCTGGTGGTTCAGACAGTAAAGAATCTGCCTGCAATGCAGGAGACCTTGGTTGGCTCTCTGGATCAGGAAGACCCCCCTGGAAAAGGGAGCAGCTATCCACTCCAGTACTCTTGCCTGGATAATTCCATGGACAGAGGAGTCTGGCAGGCTATAGTCCATGGGGTTGCAAAGAGTCAGACACAACTGAGTGACTTTCACTTTTTCTTTGTTATCTTTTTTAAAAAGTTTTAAATTGCCTTAGTAAGTTAATGTGCCATTAATGTCCGTCAGTGTAAGGACAATGAACTATGTAAAATAGAAAGTGTGCATAGTATTAATAATTTGGTCTTCTTTTTCCCGAGGATTAACATTTTCTACATGATAATTTTTTTTTAAATTGGGTTGAGGGGCTTCCCTGGTGATCCAGTGGTTAAGACTTCACCTTTCAGTGCAGGGGTGCTGGTACAATCCCTGATCACATGCCTCGTGGCCAGAAAAACAAAATATAAAACAGAAGCATATTGTAGCAAATTCAATAAAGACTTTCAAAATGATCCACATTAAAAGAAAATGTTTAAAAAAATTGGGTTGAAAGTTTTTCCTTTGAAAACTTAAGTGTATGAAAATTGCTGAGTAAGCAGTTTAAAGTGCAGAGATTTTAATGCTTCTTCTAGGTCTGCAAGTGATTAGTAAAATATGTTAATTGCCTTTGCATGTGTGCATGCTAAGTCTATTCAGTCCTGTCCAACTCTTTGCGACCCCATGGACTGTAGCCCACCAGGCTCCTCTGTCCATGGAATTCTCCAGGGAAGAATACTGGAGTGGTTGCCATGCCCTCCTCCAGTGGATCTTTCTAACCCATGGGTCAAACCCACATTTCCTGTGGCCCCTGCATTGCAGGCAGAATCTTTGCCACTGAGCCACCAGGGAAGCCCCTTTTATAACTGTCTCTATGATCTTGATAGCTTTGTAACCACTCCAACACAGCAGAAGTGGGAAGTTTAGGCTTCTGAACCTCTGCAGGCGAGGCTGACTTCAGGAACTCAGCCAGGACCAGTGAATTTAAATAGTAATAATGCTGCCATGGCTGATTCATGTCAATGTATGGCAAAAACCACTACAATATAAAAAAAATAAAAATAAATAAATAAATAGTAATAATCTGTTCTTTCTACTGGAGGGAATTTGAAGAAATACTCAGGCATTTGAAGGAAGCAGCAGACCAGGAAACAGGTAACCAATGCTAGAAGGAGGTTCTCATGCTTCTCCGTGGAGTGACTTTCTTCAGATTAGCACAAGACTTGGATCCATGCTGTTCTAACACAAGGCGTGCGTGTGAGGCCCTGTTCAGTGTAGTCGCTGTAGTTCTCAGCCATCCAGGACATCTCCCTGGGATTTATGTGGTATTTCCTGGGAGGCAGTGCTGCTTCTGAGACGTCCTGTGCTTTCCTACTGCTATTATGAGACTGGCTGGTGAGCGGTGCTTTGCTTTAGGCTGCTGTGGTTGGGGTAGGTTTTCTCCGTCAGCTGCAGTGAAGCGTGTCTAGAAAGAAAGGAATCCGGTGATCTAAGAAATTCCATCTCTGCTCTTAACTGTGAGATGGAGAGTAAACTTGAAGTTCACTTGCTTGGTGGATCACTGCCCACGAAAGCCTTATTGGCCCTTCCAGTGACCCTGGGATGCTAAGGCAGCAGTGGCCACAGGGAATTTCAGTGGCAACTTCAGTTTTTGTAACTGTTGAATCGTGGAGCCAGCTTGAGTCTTGTTGATTGCAAGCAAACCTTCACCTGTTTCGTGGCATTCTTCTGATGGAAGGTTAGGGCTTTGAAGTGGAAAGAATGAGATGCGTAGTTAGCTGTATGGAGGTGCTCAAAGGTACAGCCTCGGTGGGATGCAGTGTGACTGAGACACTTCTGGATGAGGGAGTTAAGCTGAAAGACAGAGGAAGGAAAATGTCCAGATTATAGTGTATAAAATGCTAGTGTTGTAGAACCTGGATGCAGGATATGAAGAATAATGCAATTGGAGGAGGCCAGAGTATATTGCTCAGCCATTAAAAAGAATTCATTTGAATCAGTTCTAATGAGATGGATGAAACTGGAGCCCATTATACAGAGTGAAGTAAGCCAGAAAGATAAAGACCAATACAGTATACTAACGCATATATATGGAATTTTAAAAGATGGTAATGATAACCCAATATGCAAAACAGAAAAAGAGACACAGATGTACAGAACAGACTTTTGGACTCTGTGGGAGAAGGCGAGGGTGGGATGTTCAGAGAGAACAGCACTGAAACAAGTATACTATCAAGGGTGAAACAGATCACCAGCCCAGGTTGGATGCACGAGACAAGTGCTCAGGGCTGGTGCACTGGGAAGACCTAGAGGGATGGGATGGGGAGGGAGGCGCGAGGGGGGATCAGGATGGGGAACACATGTAAATCCATGGCTGATTCATGTCAATGTATGGCAAAAACCACTACAATATTGTTAAGTAATTAGCCTCCAACTAATAAAAATAATTGAAAAAAAACAAAAAACCACCTAGAAAAGGATGAGAAATGATGCTTAGCCATGTGAGATTCTAAACCAGTGAGTAAAGAATGGGTAAAAAGTCTAAAGATTCTGAAAGTTGTAAACATAGTCTCAGTGAGACTTTACAGGTTGGGATTCATAATACACAGACTATGACAATGGAGGATAACTCTTTTCCTGAAAAAAACGGCTTGCCGATGGGTAGATAATATCATGTAACCTGGCAAGAATATATGTCCACAGGGCCCAGAAGACTGTGTGGGAGACAGTGGAGAACATGGGGAGAAGGATAAGCAGGTGGAGAACAGAGCCCTGTCAGTGTGGAGATGCTCAGATGGGGAAAGACCGTGACAATGCTAGCTGAAAGACTGAAAATAAATATCTGATGACAGATGCAGGAACCCTTCAAATCAATGATTGGCCAAATAGATTATTTTTAGACGTAAGAAGGGCTTCTCAGGTGGCGCTTGTGGTAAAGAACCCTCCTGCCAATGCAGGAGACGTCAAAGATGTGACTTCAATCCCTGAGTCGGGAAGGACTTCCCCGGAGGAAGGCATGGCAACCCACTCCAGTATTCTTGCCTGGAGAATCCCATGGACAGAGGAGCCCGGCGCAGGGTACAGTCCACAGAGTCGGACACGGTCAAACATGAGTGAAGCAGTTTAGTACATACAGATGCAGACTTAAGGAAATAATGGAATTAGTATGACATTTTACTCATAATGAAAAGTAAAATAGCTTTAAATGTACATGATGAGGTGAAAATTATGAAGTCATAGCACACACAGAAGGACCGTGTGTTTTGGGTAACAGAGGCTCATTGGCGCTAAGAGATGGCTGTGCCACCGGTATTATTTCCTTCAGTTTCCTTCTCGTCCCATGTGCCTAGGCGGTCCATGTCTGGGGTGAAGACTTCAGTTCTGTGAGGTAGTTCAAGTGAGCTGCTGAGGACTTGAAATGCATTTGTAGTGAAGGTTCTGGTAACCATGACATGTGAGGAATGTTTAGAAAGCTTGTGATCTTCAGTTTGGCTGAAAGAAAAGTTAGGTAATTAATAGCTCTTTTCAAATATTTAAAATAGTTGGTGGGAAAGAATTTAAAAACTAAAATTAATTAAACACATCTGCTAAGGGCAAGGACCAGGGCTGCTAATGACATTAGTGAGACGTAATTCCATTCATTGGTTTCAAATACCAGATGTGCATACAGAAAAATAGTTTTCAGATTCAATATAGGAAATATTTTCCCTTATTTATTCTTAAACAAGTGGGATCTGTCCAGGAATGCGATGAAGACTTCCTGAAGAAGTGCTTGGCCACCTGGCAAGTGTTCGTGTGGGGCTCCATGGGACTCTGTGCTGTTTTGATTCTATACCCAGCATGCTTTCTCCATCATAATGCAAAACACTTTGGCAAAAGCATTTTTTCAAGTTGTGGGTAAAGTATCTTGTTTATTTTTAGAGTTACTAGAACAAAAGAATTCCTTTGCTTGAAATTCTGTTTCACATGGAGCAGGCATCCTGTTTCTAACTGGGGTACAATGGTTATTTCCAATGATTTCCAGCAGGGAAGTACATGCCAGATTCCTTATGATTATGACAGCAGAAATGGCCAAGCACACACATGGACACTGTCACAGTGGGAGTCTCATGACTGTTAACAGTAGGAGAGCTGGATTTAAGACGATGAAGGTGATTTTCTTTGTCTGACATCTGAGAACTGAACCTGTGCTATATTTGAGGTCTCTTGTCAGAATTCTAAGCTAGAACTTTTGAGGAAAGATAGAATAAGGAAAACTTGGCAACCCCGTGTGCAACCATGATTAGAACTAAAATTTAGGCAAAGTGCTCCCTGTGAGCATAAACGGTTCACCCTCGCTTAATCAGTGCCGCATCTCTGCTACAAGCAGGGTCTTGCCAGGCTGGGAATTGCCCAGGACGTGTTCTTATTCACCGTCTACTGTGCAGCTCTCTGCATCTCCCTGGGCTGCAGAATTAAGTGCCAAGGAGGCTGACCCCATATCTACGCATCAGGTACCTTACAATCCATCAGGGAAGTGTTACAGTCCCCACGCTGCCTTAATTATCTCCTTCTGTTTATCTTCCCTGCGGTAGCTTGCATTGAACTCAACAGAGAACATACCGGCTCCACCAGGTTGTCCATTTATAATCCAGGTCTCCTATCGCAGGAACCACATTCATCTTTTAAGACCATTGATATCGTTTAGCTTTTCAACACATAATAACCCATCATGACTTTCACTGTCTTCCTTCTTTAGTCTGTAGTCCTCAAGATATCAGTGATAGATTGAGACATTTCCCCCACAAAGAACATTATCTCTTTTTCATTTGATTATTTTGCTGTTATTGGAGGTAAGTTTGCATTTGCTGCACTTTGATGACCTATGGGGAGATGAATTCTTTTGTAATGTGATATCATGGTGACATCTGAGTGGCTGAAATAACTGTTAATAGATGACATGATTCAAAATGATATTGTAGACCCTGCTTTTCCATAGCTATTAGAGAATAAAACCAGAAAGGATTCAAGTACCTTGTGTTTTGTGACACATCCATGTACAGATTTTAATAAAACAACTGGTTATGACAATGCTTGTATCGCAGCAAAAAGATATTAGAGGAAAAAGATTAACCCTGCCCTCCTTGATCCTGGTATAAAATTTATCTTCAGTCTAAAATTTAGGCTGTATGATAGTCAGGGAAGGTAAAATATTTGGAAGACTCAGTGCTAATTTCACAGGTGGTCCTCAGGGAGCTCTGTGTGGTCCCGTGGTGCTGAGGGTCTGGGACTATGGCAAAAAGATGTGGGAGGAATCCATGTCCTTTCACAGACACCCCCTGGATCAGGCAGGGGCTCAGAGCTGGTGCAGAGACCAAGACCCAGATCTAGAACTCACAGACTAAGAGTGGAGAAGAAGAAGTAAGAAAAACTATTTCCATCTGCTGAATTCAAGACAAAACAACCCTCGCCATATGGGTATTGTAAATAGATGGTCCTAGAGGTAGAGTCTCCTTCTGCAGGGAAACCTAAAATAAAGGAGATAATTGAGTTGAGTATTGATTCTTGCCTGGGAAACCCCACAGACAGAGCTTGGTGGGCTGCAGTCCATGGGGTTGCAGAGTTGGACCTGAAACTAAGCGACCAACACGTCCACTTTCAGAGTATGTCAAATAGAGACTTGAAACAAATGTATTCTGTGGCAAAGGGACCAGCCTTGGTTGTTGGTGGTACTAAGGGCCCTGAATGTCGTTCAGCTCATCACACCCCACCTGCCGATCCTCGCAAAGATTCAGGCACTTACTACAACACTATATTTTCTCTGACTTCCACAAAGATGCTCAAGGATACCCCCCAAAATTGCTCATGGAGAGAAAAAAGTCTCGTTTGTGGGAACTCAAATGTGTTCCTTCGTTAATATGTCAGATCTGTAGATTTAAATGTATACATCAGTGTTTAATGCTCAGTCATTAGCCTGTTTCCTGTGCTTAAGGGGATCTGATCCATCTGACATTTCATGGCCTTTTGTTAACACTCAGGTGGAGTTTGTAAACTGGTTTTAAAAGTCACTGCCAAATAGGCCTTTAGACCCCCAGCTGGAGTTACTGGTGGAGCCAGCAGAATGAAGCAGACTGCATTTCTCAGTCTCCTGCAGGTACAGCATAGTCGTAATGCTTCTTATTTTATTTTCAGCAACGAGTGCCAGTAATCACAAAGCAAATACAGAGGCTGAAGAATTTGGTTTGTATATTTTGTAAAAATGTGTGAATGTATTCACTTCCAATCCCCAAACCAATATTTAGTATTTGTCCTGATACAAACTGGCACAGTGAAAAGAAGGTGACCTTAAAGTAGAGGATTCTGGGGTGGGGGAAATGTGTGTGTGTGTGTGTCTGTATGTGTGTGTGAGTGTGAGAGAGTGTCCTTGTGACAGGAGGCACACTTGTTCAATTCCTGTGAACGCACAACCTCCACAGTGAGAGATGTAGGCTCTAGGTCTGCCCTGACCAGGACACCCCTGTCACCTGGGAGCCAGGGTGCCCGGTGGGTCTCCTGGAGGAGCAGGTGTCCGTGGGACCAGGGGAACTGGATTCAGTTCCCACATCACAGAATTTCCTTCTGAGATGGCATGAGTCTAGGTAATTGCAGGAGTTTGTAACCAGGCATTCGGTCTGTGCGCTCACTGTGTGCTCAGACACAGCTGCTGACTGACCTCTGACACTGCATGTCCGTCGCCCAGGGAGGTCACCCCTGAAAGGCGGTGCGGTTTTGTCAGGTTGCAGCTGTGATCATTGCAACATCAGAGACAAGGTGCAGTGCAGAGAACTCACCTGGACAGTGTGAAATCCTATCCATGGGGAGACCCCATCTCTGAAATACACCTGCCTGGGGCCCCCTTCCAAATGCCTGGATGCGGCAGCAGGTGTGGGGGCTGGAGGATGGAGGGATTCCATTCATCCCAGGGCAGTGTTCAGAATAGTCACTCCACTAGCAACAAGCTGGCAAAGCACACTTTTGCTCTGTCATACAACTGTGTTGTTGGTCTACAACACATACTAATGCATCTGTCAATCATAAAGGAGATTGACCCTGAGTATTCACTGGGAAAGACTGACGCTGAAGCTACTGCTCCAATACTTTGGCCACCTAATGTGAAGGAGCTGACTCATTGGAAAAGATATTGATGCTGGGAAGTACTGAGGGCGGGAGGAGAAGGGGGTGACAGAAGATGAGATGGTTGGACGGTATCACTGACTCTATGTTTAAGCAAGCTCAGAGAGATAGTGAAGTACAGGAAAGCCTCGTGTGCAGTCCATGGGGTTGCAACGAGTTGGACATGACTTAGTGATTGAAAAACCACAATTGCATCTGTGTGTAGAATTTGGACTGTAACCTTCCAGAACTGCTGCCTGGAGAGGCAGCGCCTGTGGAGGCCCTGCCGTGGTGGGATAGACACGTCACACCCAGGAAGATCCAGTTCCCCTGGCCCATGTGCTAACCCAAGCCGATTGATATCAGGGCCCTGGCTGGTGTCTTCTCTGCACTTCTGACCGTGAGTAGGGATCCCACAGGGGGCATGGCTGCTGTCCACCATGTCCAGTTCCCGCTCGTAATGAGTTTGCAGGAATCCCTGGACCTGGGAGGAAGCCGAGAATCCCCTGTGGGTCCTTTGTTCTCCTTGGGTTTGACTCACAGCCTCCCAACAGGACTTCTCCTGAGAGTTGACCCGGCCTCTACTCTGTGTTTTAGCAGAATTTTTTCCATGGATTTTATTCCACCTAATTCAGTTTTAGAGAAAGATTGTTAAAAGAAGTTCTCTCTTTTGTTTGGGACATCTAACGAAAATATAGTAAATAAAAACAATAATACCACTGTCATTACACCTGAAGTAGCATAAACTTAAAGACCAGTGATCTTATGGCTTAAGGCACAGAGGAGTCATTCTGCAGATGAGGCAAAACCTTCAGACCCTTGCGACCCACTCACACATATGGAATCTTAGTCATTCTGGAATTTCATGTAATTCCCATTCCATCATGCAGTTCATCTTAGCTGGCCAATGAATGATCTTTTCCACGGTTTAGTGTGTGAGACAGAATCACTTGTCCAGAACTGAAAACAGCCACCCCAGCATGGAATTCCTTGTTCTGCTACTGACTCTCAAGAACAATTTTAAGCAGTTGAGAGAGAATTACCCATTCCATAGTAATGCTTGTCCTCAGCAGGGAGAAAATGGAGAATTAAAATGTAAAGTTCAAGCAAACTGAAAATAATAGATTTTGTAATTCATACTTAAACTAAAAGAAAATCCATCCAGTCCTATAGGATATGTCTCTCTGTCAGTCAACCCATTCATTGAATTAAAAATTTCGTGCAGTTACAGTTTTACAGCATTCTACCTAATTCACTTGCTCCTTTCTAGCCCGAGCTCTCAGATTCTGATTTGTGGCAGATTATTAAATTCACAAGTTGGATTGAAGGAAAAATAAAATAATCCACATGCTCTTCACTCTGAGATTTTCTGTCCACACTTTGATGGACATTTGACACATTTGTCAAGAAATCCAGCCTCCTAACCTAGGTGCAATGATACTGGCTGCAGAATTGCCTATAAAAACATCTAGTGATCTTGTTTAAGCTGAAGCCGAATGCTAATGAAAAAGAAACAAACAAACACAAAACCCGGAGGCCTGGCATCCCAGTGTCAGGTCTCCCAGATAATCACATCACTTTACTTAATTTAGGAGATACTTTCTCTTGAAACATGCAGGGTTGCCCATATACCTCATCCCAATTCTCTCTCTCTCTTTTTCAGTTAATAGAGTTTCTTGTCCTTTCTTTGCTGCTGATTGTGCTCAGTGGAGGGCTTCCCAGGGGGTGCTAGTGGTAAAGAACCTGCCTGCCATGTAGGAGACTAGAGACATGGGTTCAATCCCTGGATTGGGAGATCCCCTGGAGCGGGGCATGGCACTCCATATTGTTGCCTGGAGAATCCCATGGACAGAGGAGCCTGGTGGACTATAGTCCATGGGGTCGCAAACAAATGACAAGAGCAACTTAGCACGTGTGCACCAGTGCTCATTGGAATACCAACAGCTAAATGCAGCCAAAACTGGGGAAGTTGCACAACATAGAGTGTGAAATGTGTATGGCTGTAACCTAAAAGGATAAAATGGGTGCCCTTCTGGAAAATGAATAGTTTAGTCCCATAGATCCATAATCGTCATTTTAACTGAGACTTTAAGAATAAACCAAGGTTCCCAATACAGGGACTCGACGCCTTGATCTAGCTAACAGTGTCCTCCCTTTAGGCCTTCAGTGTTGCCTGTCTGGGTGTCTGATGCCCAGTTTGGCTACATGTCCCCTCCCCACTCCTCACCTCTTTAAGATGAAACTCCCTGGGATGCTTTCTGTGTCAGACTTCTTATGACTGCCTTACTCCTCATTGAATCCCCAGCCGCAAAGACACTGCTGGACGCTTCCTGAAATTGGACTTATTTTATGACACCAGTCCTTCCTCTAGAATTTCATAAATAGTTCAGGAATCTAATCTCTCACTGGAAATCCTTCCATCCTTTTCTTCACTACACATATTCAGTAGGGTTACAGAACTTGTATTAAGTGTCTCTTCCTTATTCCAAGTGTCTGTTCCTTTCTTTTGACTTTTATTTACCAGATAAATACCATAAAATATGAATGAAAAATAAGTAGAAGAAATAAATGGAGAAACCATAACTAAGGAATACCCTTTAACAATTTTATATTTGAGATATTACTTATGTTCCCACAATTTGAGAAAAATTAAAAAGCTGAAAAGGAAAACATATCAAATATATATATATTATATGTATATTTATATATATAAGTGGAAAATTTTTCAATACCATTTGCATTCAAGGCTGTTAGTCCTTTGACAATAAAGATAAGCAAATTATGAATGTATTACTTCTATAATTTTTGATGGATGTATATAGTCCATGGACAATGTTGTGTTAATCTCTTCCCTACAGCAGAGTGACTCAGTGACACGTGATACACAAGTCTGTTTCACATTCTTCCCCACTCTGGTGTATTCCAGGCTGTTGTGTATCGCTCCCTGTGCTAGACAGTAGGCCCCTGTTGTTTGCCATGAATGTGGTGCTTTTACAGAAGACACACTCTCCAGCATGTTTTCGTTGGTTTTGCTCATTTTCCAGCCGGCCACTGTGGCTCCCCGGACCCCATCGTGAATGGTCACATCAGCGGCGACGGCTTCAGTTACAGGGACACGGTGGTGTATCAGTGCAACCCCGGCTTCCGGCTCGTGGGGACTTCCGTCCGGATATGCTTGCAAGACCACAAGTGGTCCGGACACACCCCAGTCTGCGTCCGTAAGTACCTTCTGTGGACTAATTCGGGCGGTGTTTCCCTTAGGGCTGTTTCCCTTTTGTCGTTAAGTTGTAGTGCAGACATGTTTGATCTCAGAGGAGAAGATGGAGAGCTGACGGGAGAGAGAGAACACGGGCACTCCCCCGCTTCCGTCTCTGGTCCTCCTCCCATGTTTTCCCAGCCCTCCTCCAGCCTCCCATCCACATTGCGTTTGCTCACCAGCTCATCTCAGATGGGTCCCAGGATGAGAATGTCAGGCCTTTATTCCCCTAGCCGTCATCACAGGACGACCAGGTAGACACAACCTCCGACTAGTGGAGGTCTGAGCTGCTGAGCCTGAGCCTGCAGGTCAACTTCGCAGGTGCCCCGTGCCCACACAGTCTTCTGAGTTGTGTGTGTCTGTCATTGCTTCATCAAGAACACAGACAGCTTTGTACTCAGACCTTCCTTTCCTAGAAGTTGAAACTGTATGTAACAATTGTCCTCAAACTTTCTAACTTCAAAGGCAAATGCCAGCTCCTATTTTTAGAAGACATTGTACCTCTATTGCAAATTTCCTTTTAAACCAATTTTTCCTAATATGTTCTCTATTTTCCTAAACAAAGGGAACGTTGATATAAGTTTACGACAGTGATGGATCTTCTCTGTGATAGTGCTATGGTAAATGTACAGTCAAGGGTGAAAGTTTTACTTAGAAGGGAAAATGGTTGACAAGATAAGTGAGAAGAACACGGTTTTACAGCTGTAATGTGTTTCTTTTGAAAGGGCCGGTCGAGAGTATCTTCATGATTTGTGTTACTGTGTGTGTGGGCATCACAGGGTGACAGTTGATTGCATAAATGGGGGATGTTGAAGAAAATAGGATTTGAGCATGCCCTCATTTTTGCTAATTTCATGATGTTTAGATTGATTTTGGAATAATTTATACATACATAATTTAAATTTTCAGCTAAATTCCTTTAATGTCTCAAAATGAGAATTCCACTTAATTAGCTGATGTTTTCCAAGGGAAAAATATTCAAAACTCATGATTAACAAAAAAAAATTTGCATCTTGTTTTTCATTGTTTTATTTCAAAGTTACTTGATATTCCATCATGATATAAATAAGAAATAATAATTATGATTATGAACAAATGCAGGTGCTGGTTATTTTCCACAATTATTTATAATAAAAACCTGTGGGTTCAACCCACGACTCTCCTGATATCCACTTCCAAATATAAACACAATCTGTGACATATCTGATCTGCTGTCGACCCTCTTAAGTCACACGTTTAACACATATGAATATGCATGATGAAGAATTCCAGGTGAGGGTGGTAACTAGTTCGTCTTCTGACCACCATGTGGGCCTTCCTCCATAGCCATCACCTGTGGACACCCGGGGAACCCCGCCCACGGGTTGACCAACGGCAGCGAGTTCAACCTGAACGATGTGGTGAACTTCACCTGCAGCCCCGGCTACCTGCTGCAGGGTGCATCTCGAGCCCAGTGTCGGAGCAATGGCCAGTGGAGCAGCCCCCTGCCCACCTGCCGAGGTAGGAGAGTCCCCGGTCAGCGGGGGCGATCACACACCAGGGGGCCTGTCTGCCTGTTTCAAGGGCTTTTGCACACGCTTCCCATGTGGTGGGATAACATTTCTGAGGATGATGCGCAAATCTCTCCATGGTCTCTGGTCTTTGGCCAGATATTCAGTCACAGAACCCTGGGACTTCATGCTTCAAAGACTTCCTCCATTTATCCCTCTCCTCATTTAGGCACTCATTTATCTCTACCACATATATTCCACACCTTTGGTCCTTACGCTTCTAGACTTAGGGATGCACTTAAGGAGTTCTAACTGCTTTTAGATCTCAAGTTTTAGATCTCAGGGCTTTCCTGATAGCTCAGTCGGTAAAGAATCCACCTGCAATGTGGGAGACGTGGGTTCGACCCCTGAATTGGAAAGGTCCCTGGGGAAGAGAATGGCTACTCATTCAGTATTCTGGCCTGGAGAATTCCATGGATTATACAGTCCAAAGAGTTGGTTGCAAAGAGTTGGACACAACTGAGAGACTTTCGCACTCACACTTAGATCTCAAGTTTTAGAAATTTGCTTCTTTAAAAATTGTCGCACAGATTTGGATTAACACCTAAATTTCCAAGGAAATGCTGCTCTGTAGTTTTTGAGTTTTTAAGAGTTTAGAGAACTTGGATACTGACAGGTTCATCTTGTAGCTTTTAATTCATGCTATTTAAGGTTTTGCTCCAATTACTTTCCATTAAAACATCTCTCTTATTGAAGTGTTCTTCCATGTGAAGGTGAAGTGTTATTTCTGTTTGTTTTTGGTAGTAACAGTATTAAAGCCAGACACTTACAAAGGTCCCATGCTCTGACAATCACCCACCTTCCCACTGGGTACCCAAGAGAGCACTATTCAAAAGCAACAATAGCAGGGTGGGAATTCAAGCTGTGCTTCAAAAGGCAGTTACTTGAAATTTGGCTGCCTACCTGTTCAGACTGGCACACATCTATATCAGAGTGCTTGGCTGCAACTCAAAAACAGAGTAACACCTCCTCATTCCACTTCCCTCTAAAACTCCCTTTTCAACATGAGAAAGTCTTGCCATGAAGAGCAGACCGCAGGTTCCCTGTTCTCAGTGTCCCCAGAATCAGGCTTCAGGTGTGTCCTGTTGGGGGAGGAGAAGTGAAGTGTTAGTCACTCAGTCATGTCTGACTCTTTGCAACCCCACAGACTGTAGCCCACCAGGCTCCTCTGTCCGTGGGATTCTCCAGGCAAGAATACTGGAGTGAATTGCCATTCCCTTCTCCAGAGGATCTTCCTGACACAGGGGTCGAACCTGGGTCTCCTGCATTGCAAGGAGATTCTTTATCGTTTGAGCTGCAGGGAAGGAAAGGGTGGAGTATCTCACGGAGATGCCCCTGGTTTCTCGTCCCAAAGCTTGCGCTGGTCTCCTGACAGTGTGGGGCATCTGGTCAGCCTGGACCTTGGCAGGTTCACCTTGTGGATTACATGTTATCGTTAAATCATATTAGTCAGGGGCAGTGATTGGGACGAATGGAGTTGGGGGATCTCTGGCACGAGTGAGCTGGCACAACTAGTGGGTGTCTACGTATGTCTGGCCCCTCCCCTTCAGCGGGGCACCCCAGCAGCCCCTAGTGCTTGCTGAGCATGGTGTATGCATGGCTGTGATAGCCATGGTGACTCATTCACCCCCCTCACAGGGAAACACGGGGCCCACGTGTCTGCCCCGGGCCCTGGGCACTTGGACGACAGTGGAGAGACTGGGCTATGGTATCCGCCACTTGTCCCAGCAGCTTCAGAGATTGGCTAAAGATTCAATTCAGTTCAGTCACTCAGTCGTGTCTGACTCTTTGCAGCAGGTGGCCAAAGTGTTGGAGCTTCGGCTTCAACATCAGTCCTTCCAATGAATATTCAGGACTGATTTTCTTTAGGATGGACTGGTTGGATCTCCTTGCAGTCCAAGAGACTCTCAAGAGTCTTCTCCAACACCACAGTTCAAAAGCATCAATTCTTTGGTGCTCAGCTTTCTTTGTGTCCAACTCTTACATCCATACATGACTACTGGAAAAACCATAGCCCTGACTAGACAGACCTAGGTGAAGGTTAAAAAGCTTTAATCAAACTGTTTTCTTTATCCACTACGACAGGGAAAGATAGCTCAACAGTAAGAATGATTAAAAATGAAGGCCCATAAATTTGGGTCCAGTTAATGTTCACAGGGGGTTACGGCATAGCTATGCCTTTGATGTCTTAGGCATGTAGGGCCTTCTCGATCCATCCCTCCAGTACCCTTCTCCTCAACCTAACATTTACTAAGTACCTACTATGTTCTGAGTGCCATGCCATATACTGTCAATACAGAGCTGACTGAAATAATTCATACATTTATGCAGACAATAATCCAGAGATCAGGGCTGGTTAATTAGGGAGGAAGGTCCGCAGCTGCTGAGATTGTCCCCTGGACACAGGACATTCTGGCTGAAGGAAAGATGGAGTAAGTTCAAATAGCAGGCTTTTAATTATCAAAATTACTCTTCTGTACCTCACTCTCCTTTGTCATTGTTTAGTCACTAAGTCATGTCTATACTCCTGTACAGACCCCATGGACTGTGCTCGCCAGGCTCCTCTGTCCACAGGGTTTCCCAGGCAAGAATATTGGAGTGTACCATTTCCTTCTCCATCATTTTCATCCAACTTAGGCCAAAACAATGGAGGAGAAATCAAATGCCTGTCATTTAACAGTAGTTCTGGGTGTTTAGGGCTTCCCTTGTGGCTCAACTGGTAAAGAATCCACCTGCAATGCAGGAGACCCTGGTTCGATTCCTGAATCAGGAAGATCCACTGGAGAAGGGAAAGGCTACCCACTCCAGTATTCTTGGGCTTCCCTTGTGGCTCAGCTGGTAAAGAATCCACCTGCAATGTGGGAGACCTGGGTTCAGTTCCTGGGTTTGGAATATCCCCTGGAGGAGAGAAAGGCTGCCAACTCCAGTATTCTGGCCTGGAGAATTCCGTGGACTGTATAGTCCATGGGGTCACAAAGAGTCGGACACGATTGAGCAACTTTCACTTTCACTTGGTGTTTTACCATAGGTGCTGGTCCTTTAGCAGTCTATGGCTCAGTGTGAAGGAGGCCAGGGTGCACTTTAATGACTTCAGTGTTAATTTTGACTTGTCTTTTCTTCCTGCCTTTTCTTGAAAAATTGGAAAGGACTTATTTTTTTAATAGATTTTATTTTTTTAGAGCAGTTTTAGGTTCATAGCAAGATTGAGCAGAAGGTGCAGAGGTTTCCCAGTACCCCTTGCCCCCACAGTGCACACCCGTAATTATCAACATCCCTGCAAGATGGCGCATTTATTAACACTGATGGTCCTACACGGCACACGTTGGCTGTGCTGGGTCTTCGATGCGGCTTGGGCTTTTCTCTAGTTGTACCAAGCGATGGCTGCTCTCTAGTTGCACTGCTCAGGATTCTCATTGTGGTGGCTGTCTTACCACAGAGCATTAGCTCTAGGGCATGCGGGCAAGCTCTAAGGCTTAGTTGCCCCTCAGCATGTCATCTCAGACCAGGGATTGAACGTGCCCCCTGCTTTGCAAGGCAGATTCTTAACCACTGGACCACAAGGGAAACCCAGGGTTTCAGTTTTAACATAGGACCTGTGGGTTTGGACAGGTGTGTGATGCCATGTGGCTTCCCAGGTGGCAGTGGTAAAGAACCTGCCTGCCAATGCAGGAGACATTAGGGACTTGGGTTTGATCCCTGGGTTGGCAAGATCCCCTGGAGGAGAGCATGGAACCCACTCCAGTATTCTTGCCTAGAGAACTCCTGAACAGAGGAGCCTGGTGGGCTACAGTCCCTGGGGTCACAAAGGGTGGGACATGACTGAGGCAACTTAGCACGCACACATGAGGACATGTAGCCGTCATTGCTATACCTGCCAAGTGTTTTCACAGCCCTAACATTTCCTTGTTCAGCCTCCTCAGCCTTCCTTCTTCCCCTCAGCACCTGGCAACCCCTGATCTTTTTATCATATCCATAGCTTTGCTTTTTCTAGAAAGTCAAGTTGCAACCACAATATGTAACCATTTCAGATCTGAATTTTCATTTAGTGTATGCATTTTTTCCTCTATGCTTTTTAATGGCTTGATAGTATGTTTTTAGGGATGAGTAAAATCCTATGTCTGGAAGGATCACAGTCTATCTGGAGATTCACCTCCTGAGGGACATCTTGGTTGCTTCCGAGCTTTAGCAACTGTAGATAAACCTGCTGTAATCATTCCCATGTGGGATTCTGTGTGGACAGAAATTTTTAACTCCCTTGGGTAAATATTAAGGAACAGGATTTCAGGATTGTATGGTAAGAGCTATGTTTAATTTGGTAAGAAACCACCAAACTGTCTTCATAACTGGCTGCACAGTCTGATCCCCAGCAGCAACGATGAGAGTTCCTGCTGTCCCCATCCAGACTGGCATCTGCAGTTGTCCGTGTTCTGAACGTTGGCCATTCTGATGGGTGTGCAGTGGCATCTCTGGTTGTTTAATTTGCATCTCCCTGAGGACGTATGACCTGTAGCATCTTTCCTTGTGCTCGTTTGCCATCTGTAAGTCTTCTCTGCTGCGGGGTCAGTTATGGTCTGTGGCTCATTTTTCAGTTGGGTTGTTTTCCATTGTTGAGTTTTAAGAGTTCTTTTTCAGTTTTTGGTAGCCATCTTTTATTGGCTGTGTCATTTCTAATACTGTCTCTTATCCTGTGGCTTGTCTTCTTTTTCTTTTGACCCTGCCTTTGGAAGAGCAGACCTTTAAAGTGAGTACTTAATTTTAAAAGTTGGCACCTCCAAAACGCTGATGAAGGGGGAGATGACCGAAAGTGTTGTCATCCCAGCCTCGAGGCGAGTAGAAATCCTCCGGCAAGCCAGGTGCCTCCTGCTCACGTTTTTTGTTATTCTCCATTGCTTTGTGTTGCTTCATTTATGAAGTACGGGGTACTGTCTAATTCACAGAATTTACATGTATATTATTCAGTGAGGAAAAGCATGGTTTCAAAGAGGTCAGGTTCATAAGGATGGTAAAGTGTCAGGAAAAAAAGTGACAAGAAATTTAAAAAGTTGAAGTTAACAGAAATAACTCCCCTATTAACACAATTTCCAGAGATTCTCCATGTGCCCTGCATTATGGCCTGATCCTTCTCTGTGTGATTCTTTGAATAATTCCCCAGACATTCTAAGGTGTTGTATCTTGTGTAAGCATGCTGTTGTGCTTCATTTCTTCCCCCCTCCAAATCTTGGATACATTTCCCCCATGTCTTAATATGGGGGGGGGGTCAATGAATTTGGAATCCTGAGCATGTGTGCTCAGCTCCCAAGTCGTGTCTGACTCATTGCCACCCATGGGCTGCCGTCTGCCAGGTTCCTCTGTCCATGGCATTTCCCAGACAAGAATACTGGAGCAGGTTGCCATTTCCTTCTCCACAGGATCTTTCTGACCCAGGGATCAAACCTGTGTCTCCCACACTGGCAGGTGGGTTCTTTACCATCTGAGTCCTGTGGGAAGCCAGCCCTATAGTATCTGGTTAATGATGTGACAGAGAAACTCCACCGGAACTTTGGAATGAAACTCCAGGTAAATCTGTGCTCAAGTGAGGCTGGTTTAGATGCAGATTTCCAGTCTCTCCACTTGAGTCACATTTTATCCTCAGACTCAGCCCTACCCAGAAGAAAGCCCAGACCATGCCTGATACATTTGTGATAAATCAGTTCACTGTCATCCAGGAACTGGGAAAGATTGAAGGCAGGAGGAGATGGGGATGGCAGAGGATGAGATGGTTGGATGGCTCTGACTCAACAGACATGAGTTTGAGCAAACTCCGGGAAAGAGTGAAGGATAGAGGAGCCTGGCATGCTGCAGTCCGCGGGGTCACAAAGAGTTGAACACGACTGAGTGACTCAACAACAACAATATACAGGAAACGACTCAACACCCCTTTACAACAGGACCAGGAAAATAAATAAATAAATAAGCCACACTTTTTTGCTGGTAGTAATATCTTTCTGGAGTAAATAAGTTGTATGGCTGCAGACTTGGTAACATGGAATGAAAATAGACATTGTCATGTCTACTCTAAGAGTCAGGTTTATATCTGCTATTTCAAGACCCTGTTTCTATAGAAGAGCATTCTCTGAGTCTTTAATCTCTTAAATTCCAAAATACATGTCAAGTTCAAGGACAAGAAATGAGGTAGACCAAGTCTGACAGTCTTAGGATGACTTACAGTGTTTTCTTTCCCCATGTAAAAATGTTTGTGTTACAGGCAAACATTAGGAGGTTTTTATTTTTTTCCATCTTATCTACAGTTTTGTTGGATTGGTCATTTTAATGCAGAGAATATGTGTCCTTTGCTGTTATATACATGAGGATAAAGAAAATTAAGAAACTATGGGGTGAGGGAAGGCTTTGTTCTGATTAGAGAGGAATGAAAAAGGAAACAAACAAAAAAACCAAAAACTCACTAAACTTACATAACTGAATCTGAAAGTGTTTACCTCAGATTGGGACTCTAACCAATATGGGTGGGACTGAAACCAAGCCAAAACCCTGCTTGGGACTTGAACCCATGTGGCTGGGACTCAAATCCAGCCAAAACCCACAATACCTGGTTTCAAGACCTACTGGAACTCAGGTTCTTGATGTCTCATCGTGGAAAGAATTCAGTGAGAGACAAAGTGATAGGTAAGAAGTGAATTTATTCAGATACAGAGAGACGCACACTTCACAGAGTGTGGGTCCTGGCAGAGGGCGAATGTGGCCACGAAATTTGGTGTGGTTAGTGTTTATAGGCTGGGTAATTTCATATGCTAGTGAGTGGGAGGATTATTCGAAGGGTTGGAGATTTCCAGGATTTGGGCCACTGCCTACTCCTTGGTCTTTTAACAGTTCCATGGCACCTCTGGATGTGTCATTTCACTTGTTGATTGAGGATTAAGAGCTCTCTTGTCTGTCACCTTGATCCCATTTGATTCTAATTGGTTTCTGTTGCATTCTTGTGCTAAGTCATCCTCTCAAAAGTGTGCCCTGCTGCTTTCCCTGTTACAAATCCAGGGTCTTGTAGTTAGTTATCCTCAACTTCACTGGAGAACATCAGCTTTCTTCTACAAATGGGCAGAGAAGGTTTGGGTTTCTGTGAGTTCTAAGTAAACCAGCGCATGTGACATGCTTAGCAAAGTATCTGACACATAGTAGGTTCTCAGTCTCCCCACCCCCACCTGTCTCTGAAATTTAACTGGAATCAATTATAATCAATGAGAATGTTTCTTCTTTATCAAACCTGAATATCACATTACACTGAAAATCAGTTTATTTTTATCAGTTATTGATAAAAAATGAAAGGCTACCTTCATGTATTTGAAAAACAGTCATAAGAAATTGTTTTTTGGGTTTTTTCCCCCCTGTGACCAGTAATCTTATATTTAAATTTTGATTCATGCAGTTAGTAAACAAGCTGAAAACATTTATTCTGTGCAGTACACTGAACACAGAAGTCATCTCACCTTCAGTTGTCCTCTCAACTTTGCATAATTCCTTCTACTGGAAAATTTAAAAACAAATATTACTCAGAACTCTAATCAACTATGAATACTTAAAAAAAAAAAAAAAGTGAGTGAACGAATACTTACCCATTTTTTCCCACTGCCAAAGAGTTTAATTTGGCTATAGTTTCCATTATGGAGCATCATTTCTTGTATTTCCTGTTTGTGATCAGATTTTTAATGAGCCATAAAAGAAAATAAGAAATAAGCAAGTAACAGGAGTAAACATAGAAAAGGAAATGTAAACAAATTGTAAGATAAAAGAATTAAGAAGATAAGGAAATGGTTCTTTCCTCCCTTCCTCCTCCCTCCCTCTTTCCCTCCCCCTCCCCTCCCCTCCTTCCGCCCTTTTCTCACAAAGCCCTACATCCACTGCAGGAGGCTCAGGAGGCCTCAGGTGGTCCAGAGCTCTGACCCTCACCTAGCTCTGGTGTAACTGCCTTTGTGACCTCAGACATGTTGCTTATCCATTACATCAATATCTTAACCCCCAATAAACACAAACGTCCTCCGGGACTCCATGTCGGCTGTGTGTGTATGATGCAATCTTTCCCTTTCTCCCCAACTGAGGACTTCCTCTTCTGTGTCAGGCTTTAACACCTGAACATCAAGGCCAGGTCTCTGCTTAGCGTGTTGAGGGGTGTGATGCTAGGATGTGGGAAGACCTCCACAGTGAGTCTGTCACCGGTTTTACTCTGATGTGTTACCCTCTGCTAGACACTGTGTCTCCAACTAAGAGTGCAGCAGTTGCCGCAGGTCTGAAATGTGGGCGACAGCGTGGCTCCCACAGCTGCCCTTCAGCCCTGGGCAGTCAGGGTGCAGCCAGTCCCGGCCCCTTCTCTCCTCTGCACCTGTGGCGGCTGGTCCCCTCCCCGACACCAGCAGGCACTCAAGCTCGGAGAACACGTCCCCTGTCCCTGCAGTTTCTACAGGGGAAGACCTCAAACCAGGGGCCACCTTATTTTACATTCTATTAAGTGTTGATGCAAGGCTTCTCAGGTGGTGCTAGTGGTAACGAACCTGTCTGCCAGTGGAGGAGATGTAAGAGATGCGGGTTCAATCCCTGGATTGGGAAGATCCCCTGGGGGAAAGGCATGGCAACTCAGTCCAGTATTCTTGCCTGGGAAATCCCTGGATGGAGGAGCCTGGCAGGCTACAGTCCATGGGGTCACAAAGAGTTAGACACAATTGAGACAACTTAGGACAGGTGTTTAACAGAAATCTCTTCAGGCATATATTGAAGCATTAGTGCATGTTGATGGGGGTAGGAGGAGGAATTAATTTGTGTGTCCCAGGCTGTCCTAAACCCTCACACTTACATACAAAGACTTTAACTTCAGCCATTTCTACTGTAACATTTTCATAATATAAAAATATAAGCAGGAAAATTAATTTTAGACTTTACATTGAAGAAGCTTATTTATTATTAGGAAGTAGTTAAAAGCTATCAGCCTCATGTTAAAATTGCTGTAGAAGCCAATATGTTGCTCAAAATTTTTTTGAAGCCTGGTGACTCAGAGCAGGAAGTGGAGCTGCTCAAGGCTGCAGGATTTCACACTAAGCCTTGGCTGTGAGGTCGTCATCCTACAAACTTCCCAAAACCATGAGGAGGAGTTCACCTTCTCTGCAGTCTGTTTCATTTATAAATGTTGTTGTTGTTGTTTAGTCAGCCATGTCTGACTCTTTGTGACCCCTTGGACTGCAGCTCATCGGGCTCCTCTGTCCCCCTGGGATTCCCCAGCTGAGCATGCTGGGTTGCCATCCCCCTCTCCAGGGTTGTAACTGTAGAGCTGCGTGTAAACTATGTGTGATATGCTCCCCTCCACAGTGGTGAACTGCTCCGACCCAGGCTTGGTGGAAAACGCTGTTCGTCACGATCACCAGAGCCTCCCCGAGGGTTTTGAGTATGGAGTGACTGTTGTGTATCAGTGCAAGAGGGGCTTCTACCTGCTGGGATCTTCTGCCCTCACCTGCATGGCGAACGGCCTGTGGGATCGCTCTCTGCCCAAGTGTCTGGGTGAGTGGGGTCGTCTGGCCTTCAAAGAACACTGCCAACACAACATATGTAGTTTTTTTTTTTTATATACTATTCAAAAAGGTATTGATTTTTTATTCTCTCGACCTGACCCCATCACAAATCATATTAGTTTTTATGATATGTTTAAGAGGGCAAGGAACCCGGTCAGCTCCGCCTGGACCCTGCTGTCCCTGTGTCCACTCCTCAGCGCTCGTTTCCTGCTTCAGCCCGGCAGGTGGGCAGATCCACCGGTTCACCCAGATGCCAGCAGCCTCCATACTGTGCCTCTCGCAACACGCTGCCTCCCTGGGGACCCAGGTTCAGAGATACTGCAAACGGCTGTAGTAGGGAGTCTCCATCTATGGACCCAGTATCTGTGGCCGGAAGCGTGGAGCACTCTGGGGGGCCTCATTTGTCTCATCAGCTCTTCTGGGACAGTCCAGTGTGAGCCTGATAAAGAAGACAGCATCTTGGTCAGCACTTCCTCCTGACCCTTAGGTTTAACTAAGAGGAAGAGCGGGGTGCTGCTCCAGGCAGACAGAATTACAGGTCACGACTCTGGCTTCCCAGAAAAGGTTATTAACAGTATGCAGATGATCGGGGCATTTTCTTTTTCACCCACTAGCTATAGTATTACTTTCTTTGCCTTGAAATGGCATATTGTCCTTGAGTTCAAAGAGAATTGTCTTGTGTCTTTTTAAAACAGAGTCTGAAAATGAAGGAAAGGGAGTCACTCTCCTTGGTCTTTTAAAAATCAGAAACAAAACCGTTCTTAAAATCAATATCTTTTTAGTATTCATTTTTCATGCATACAGAAAATGGGAAATGACAACATTATAAATTGAAATAAAGGTGATAGTCCATTTTAGCCTTCATGATTGCACTGTTTTCAGTACATTTTCAGAGTGGACAGGTGCTGGAGACTTTTTTCCTGCAAGTCAAGGTCCCTCGAAGTCCTTTGTATCTTCCTGGAAACCTGTGTCAAGTTTGAAGTGTAATAATGCAGTTAATTCTTATGGAGAAAGAGAGCAATGACTTTCTAAAACAAACGTACAGGCTTATATGACCAATAAAAAAATCTATAAATGGGTTACAATTCTCATCAAATTTTATGTGTTCTAGTTTTCCATGCCTTCACACATGGGAATTTTTCAGAGAAATTAGTTTTATTTTCTCCCCAAAGATTTGCTGATCCTCTTCCCCACCATCCCCAAGACTTCCATTAGAGGTTGTGATGATACCCCTGTGCCCCAGACCTCCAGGAACCAGCTTTTCACTGATGTCATTTTCTGAATTGATGAGTTCTCACTGCTGTTATCATTAACTGCTGGAGTTATGGGAACTTGGGAACACATGCTCTCCAAGGAGTGCTTTTTTACCACAGACTCTGCAGCGACTGACCACCCTCTCTATTTGTGGTGTTGTATGGTTTACTAATCTTTATTCTCTTTTATTTCACCTGGAACTGATCGTTCACCAACCACGTCACTGATTCAGCGCTAGTTAGCTTCTTTTTAGGACTCTAGTAAACTCCTGTCTCCAGTGAGTGGAGGTCAGGAGGAGAGAGTGTCAGGGGAGGGTGACTGTGACTCGGGGGCACTGGGGCCTTTCTGAAGCCTGCCTCTGGTTGGTGTCGCCCTGCGGTTGCCGATGACCAAATGCCACCTCTCTTGGATGTAAAATTAGCTCCCTTTGGATCATTTCTGGCACCCTCAGTCCAGTTAATAGCTCACAGTGAACGATGTTGAATTCGTGATCTCCAAAGAAGAAGATTCTGCTTCAGAACCAAGGACTAGTCTTGATCACTCAAGAGATTTTGTATAGCAGAGTTTTATTAAAGTATTAAAAGGGACAGAGAGTGCCTCTGACATAGACATCAGCAGGGGGACAGAGAGTGCCCCCACTTGCGAGTCTTAGGAAAGGGATGTTTCAAAAGAATGTTTCAAGGTTGTAAAAATTTTGCTAGACCCACTCCCACAATTCACATTTTAAGATAACAGGATTAGTCAGGAGGTTTTCAGGAAGAAGAAAGTCCTCAAGCAGTATACATTATTGTTATATAATCCTTAGTATAGCGTTTAAACTGCGTTGTTTGTTGCCTAACCATCAGTTCCAGGCTTAAAGAAAAAACCATTTTATTTTATATGACTAAGACTAAGGAATGTAGAGGAGAAAAAATAAAAAAGATGTTTGTCCTTTCCTCCTCCTTGAGAATTCCAGGTCTGCGGCCTTCTTATCAACCTGCCTCCCATTCCTCCCTTTTCTTTTAGGAGAGTTATTTTGCCAACGGAAAGGGGCATTGTTTTCAATTCATAACTACTTCCTACTGTTTAGAGGTGCCATCCCTAAATTGTTGAGGCAACATATTCTCCTAACCCTCGTACTGAGGGTCTTAGATTCAGGAGCCCCAAGTAATAGTTGAAGGAGGTTGTGGCACTTGTAGGAGCCTGGACAATCATTTGTAATTTAAGAACTCAGACAGTTAGAAACAAACCCCATTATACAGGTCTAGATATAAGGCAAAATAGTCATTAAACCAAGTTAAAACATAATCAAAATTAAAAGTCACATTATGTCGATAGTTACATCAATCCATCTTAGGATTGTTGGATGTCATTGCAGAGTTGAGGAAAGTCCTTTCCTTGACGAGGAGAAACCCACCTTGTTAAGCCTTCAATTGATGAGCTGGAGAGTGCGCCACAGACCCAGTAATTAGACCAATTGTGAAATGCAGCGTAGGAATGAGCCCAGGACAAGAAGGCATTGTCTTGAGGGTCAAACAGCAGACTCAGGATTTTGGAGTCAGTAGAAGCAAGCCCACCTATATTCTCAGGCCCATCTCGGTTCCCGGCTCAAACAGTGCCTTATTTGACTCAAAGGCTGGGTCAGGAGTTAATCTCCTGGTAAAGTCTGCTGAAAAGCTAAAAGCTGAGTCACATAGTTAATTCTAAGGCTTCTGGATCTATGACAATATCTGTGCACAAAAAACAGTCTGTCACAGAGACACTCCCTTCTTCTTAGGGGCAGCTCAAGCCCTCATTAAAGCTATGGGTAAAACTTTAAACCAACAGTCTTGTGTTTCCTGAGTTACCTTATGCAGATGCCTCAATAATGTCACTAGCCTTTTAACTTTTTCTGAAAATTGGGGTCTCCAGGAACAGTGTAAGTGATATTCTATTCTTTGAGCTTTTGACACCCCTTGAGTTACAGGAGCTTTAAAGATGGATCCATTCTTGCTCTGAACTTTAGAGTTTAAGAACCCACTTACAGCATGAGAAGTCAGTATAGTAAGATTTTGTCCGTTAGTAAACTTACGAGCTTTAGTCATTAGCAAACAATAGTAGCAATTACTCTTAAGCAATGTGGCCATAGCCTTTTTTCCGTAACAAACTGAACTCTGATCCTGTGGGCAGGCTCAAATTAGGAGCCTGCAAGAGAGCAGTTTGTAGAGCCTTAAAAGCCTTTTGATCCTCTGGGGACCAAACCAACTTGTTTGGGCCTGCTGAGTTTCAGTTAAAAGTTTATATAAAAGTCCAGCAAGTTCCCCATAACCCAGAATCAAAATGCAGCAATAGCCTGTAATGCCCAAGAATCCTCTCAATTGTCTTAATGTCATAAATAGAAGATGATTTAATATAGGTTTAACTCTAGAAAGCAACCTTCAAATCAGTGACTGAAATATATTTGGCTCATTCAGGAACTTCAGACGATCAGGTATAAGGATCAGGCACTTATTATTTGTATATCTTAGTCTCTATTTATCATTTGATATTTTTACATCCAAAATAGCAGTGTTATATGGACTATTACAGAGAATTAATAGTCCCTGTTCCTTTAAATTTTCAATGATGGGTTTTAACCCTTCCTTAATACCTCAGGCTTTAGTGGATACTGCTTTTGATATGGAAATAGGTAAGGGTCATTGAGCTTGATAACAACCAGAACAGCATTTTGTGCTTGACCCACAGTTTATCAGTCACCCACACTTTAGGATTTACATTTTGTTCAGTTAAAAAGAATGAGTTTCATATTTATGAAAACAGAGGCCTGGACCTTGTTCAATATATCCCTCCCCAGAAGCGGTGAGGGAGACTCCCAGCACAATTAGAAACTCAAGAAACTAGCCCAGAGTCCCAGTTGCAACTTAAAGGATGACTGACATAATGACGTTGGCTCGTCCTGACAGCCCCATTACAGTAGTGGGTCAGGAGGAAAACAGACCCGGGGCTTCCGTGAGCACAGAGAAAGTGGCCCCAGGGTCCAAAAGAAAATCCACTGATTGGCCCCCACAGTTACTAATACCCGGCGTTCCTCAGGTGTAATTAGGAAGGGGGCTTGTGTGGAGACCCCTGGGCACCTTCAGTCCCAACTGTCTTGAGAGTCCGACCTCTGGGGCTACACTTCAGAGGGCAGTCTCTTCTCCAGTGTGGTCCTTTGCAGACCAGATACAGAGCTGGGGGTGGCTCAGATGCCTGAGGGCAAACCCGCTTGAAATGCCCCTCCTTCCCACAGTAGTAACAAGTCCGTCCCTTTCCACCTGGGTCCCTCTGGGCATTTTTCCTCAAGCTGTTTCAAAGCAGGTCTAACAGCCAATGTTGGGGCTTCAGTCTTTGGCCTGGTTCTTTTTTCTTCCTATTTTCTTCCTCATATTTTCTACCATAATATACTGTCTGAGCCAGCTGCAAGTTTTTCTAAAGACTGATTTGATCCAGACACCTGTTTTTGTAGCTTACAGCAGATAGCTAGAGCTGACTGAGTGAGAAATCTACCTTTTAAGATCATTTCTCCCTCTGTACTTTCAGGATCAACATCAGTTTTCATTCCAATCCCAAAGAAAGGCAATGCTAAAGAGTGTTCAAACTACCACACAACTGCACTCATCTTACACGCTAGTCAAGTAATGCTCAAAGTTCTCCAAGCCAGGATTCAACAATATGTAAACTATGAACTTCCAGATGTTCAAGCTGGTTTTAGAAAAAGCAGAGGAACCAGAAATCAAACTGCCAACATCTGCTGGAGCATCAAAAAAGCAAGAGAGTTCCAGAAAAACATCTATTTCTGCTTTATTGACTAGGCCAAAGCCTTTGACTGGATCACAATAAACTGTGGAAAATTCTGAAAGTGATGGGAATACCAGACCACCTGACCTGCCTCTTGAGAAATCTGTATGCAGGTCAGGAAGCAACAGAACTGGACATGGAACAACAGACTGGTTCCAAATAGGAAAATGAGTATGTCAAGGCTGTATATTGTCACTGTGCTTATTTAACTTATATGCAGAATACATCATGAGAAACGCTGGGCTGGATGAAGCACAAATTGAAATCAAGATTGCCAGGAGAAATATCAATAACCTCAGATGTGCAGATGACACCACCCTTATGGCAGAAAGCAAAGAGGAAATAAAGAGCCTCTTGAAGGTGAAAGAGGAGGTGAAAAAGCTGACTTAAAACTCAGCATTCAAAAAGCCAAGATCATGGTATCCAATTCAATCACTTCATGGCAAATAGACGGAGAAACAATGGAAACAGTGACAGACTTTTATTTTCTTGGGTTCCAAAATCACTGCAGATGGTGACTACAGCCATGAAATTAAAAGACACTTGCTCCTTGGAAGAAAAGCTATGACCAATTTTGATAGCATATTAAAAAGCAGAGATATTACTTTGCCGAAAAAGTTCTGTCTAGTCAAGGGTATGGTTTTTCCAGTAGTCATGTATGGATGTGAGAGTTGGACCATAAAGAAAGCTGAGCACTGAAGAAATGATGCTTTTGAACTGTGGAGTTGGAGAAGACTCTTGAGAGTCCCCTGGACTGCAAGCAGATCCAACCAGTCTATCCTAAAGGAAATCAGTCCTGAATATTCATTGGAAGGACTGATGTTGAAGCTGAAACTGCAATATTTTGGCCACCAGATGGGAAGAACTGACTCATTGGAAAAGACTCTGATGCTGGGAAAGATTGAAGGCGGGAGGAGAAAGGGACGACAGAGGATGAGATGGTTGGATGGCATCACCGACTCAAGGGATGAGTTGGTGATGGACAGGGAAGCCTGGCATGCTGCAGTCCATGGGGTGGCAAAGAGTTGGACATGACTTGAGTGACTGAACTGAACTGAACTGATAGAGTTTAAAACTGAGGTTTTTGTTGTGTAATCATCAGTTCCTGGCTTTAAGAAAAAACATTTTATGTGATTAAGAAATGTAGAGAAAGAAAAAAAAAAAGACGTTTGTCCTTTCCTCCTCCTTGAGAATTCCAGACTCCTCTTTCCTCACTGAGAGCCCCAGACCCCTCTCTCCTCCTTGGGAACCCCAAACCTCTTATCAACCTGCCTAGGAATTGACTGTCTCACAGTTAGCTATTTGATCACAGTATAATTTTTTTTAGTGGTTAACCCTAAACATTTTGGACTTTACAAAAAGAGTGATAGAAGTCTTTACCATCCTGTGGTATTTCATAATTTTCCTTTTTGAGGAGTAGTTATGATCAGATGATGGGTCTCATTTGGTATAAAGAATGAATGGAATACTTGGGTTAAAAATTAATCAGTAATTTGTTATTACTTTTTTACTTAAGCATTTTGTTTTTTATTAAGGTAAAAAATTTAATAGAGGGTATATATATATATATATATATTTATTTATTTATTTATTTATTTATATATAGCTGATTCACTTTGTTGCACAGCAGAAACTAACATAATATTATAAAGCAACTAATCCCCAATTTAAACATTCTTAAGACAGATACTAACAAGGAAAATTTGTTAGAATGGTGTCTCTAGACATGTGATCTGGAAGAGGGAGCAGATTTGACTGAGTTTTGTTCCCATGCAAAGCATACTAACTGAAGAAATAATGGTGATAGCTTTGGTGGATCTATGTTAGTCTCTACCATTTTGTATGAACACTGCTTACTTAGTATACAGCTAAGGGCTCAAACTACTGCACAATTGCACTCATCTCACACGCTAGTAAAGTAATGCTCAAAATTCTCCAAGCCAGGCTTCAGCAATATGTGAACCGTGAACTTCCAGATGTTCAAGCTGGTTTTAGAAAAAGCAGAGGAACCAGAGATCAAATTGCCAACATCCGCTGGATCATTGAAAGAGCAAGAGAGTTCCAGAAAAATATCTATTTCTGCTTTATTGACTATGCCAAAGCCTTTGACTGTGTGGATCACAATAAACTGTGGAAAATTCTGAAAGAGATGGGAATACCAGACCACCTGACCTGTCTCTTGAGAAACCTGTATACAGGTCAGGAGGCAACAGTTAGAACTGGACATGGAACAACAGACTGGTTCCAAATAGGAAAAAGAGTACGTCAAAGCTGTATATTGTCAACCCTGCTTATTTAACTTATATGCAGAGTACATCATGAGAAACACTGGGCTGGATGAAGCACAAGCCAGAATCAAGATTGTAGGGAGAAATATCAATAACCTCAAATATGCAGATGATACCACCCTTATGGCAGAAAGTGAAGAAGAACTGAAGGGCCTATTGATGAAAGTGAAAGAAGAGAGTGAAAATGTTGGCTTAAAGTTCAACATTCAGAAAACTAAGATCATGGCATCTGATCCCAACACTTCATGGCAAATAGTTGGGGAAACAATGGAAACAGTAGCGGACTTTATTTTTCTGGGCTCCAAAATCACTGTGGATGGTGATTGCAGCCATGAAATTAAAAGACACTTGCTCCTTGGAAGGAAAGTTATGACCAACCTAGACAGCATATTAAAAAGTAGAGACATTAATTTGCCAACAAAGATTCATCTAGTCAAAGCTATGGTTTTTCCAGTAGTCATGTATGGATGTGAGAGTTGGACTGTAAAGAAGGCTGAGCACAGAAGAGTTGGTGCTTTTGAACTGTGGTGTTGGAGAAGACTCTTGAGAGTCCCTTGGACTGCAAGGAGATCCAACCAGTCCATCCTAAAGGAGATCAGTCCTGGGTGTTCATTGGAAGGACTGATGTTTAAGCTGAAACTCCAATACTTTGGCCACCTGATGCAAAGAGCTGACTCATTGGAAAAGACCCCGATGCTGGGAAAGATTGAGGGCAGGAGGAGAAGGGGATGACAGAGGATGAGATGGTTGGATGGCATCACCGGACTCAACGGACATGAGTTTGAGTAAACTCCGGGAGTTGGTGATGTATAGGGAGTCCTGGTGTGCTGTGACTCATGGGGTTGCAAAGAGTTGGACACGACTGAGCCACTGAACTGAACTGAACTGAAGGGAAGGGAAAATGGAAAAATTTAGGTAGATGACTTTCTTTTTGAAAATTTCAATGTTAATTTCTACCTTCAGCACAGCTACCTTAATAAAAAAACAAACAAATAAAAGCAAAGTTTCACTGATGGACCCTTTCCTGGTCTTCAGTAATGTGTGAGGGAGGGTTGTCTGGAAGTTGACGCTTCTCATCCACAGGGTACCAGGGATGTGTTTTTGTTAATAGGTGGTGATTGTATGAGTCTCTGAAGTAGAGTGACCCAACACAGAGCAGCTTCACAGGAACAGTGTACTTACTGATTATTTTCTTTTTTCTCAAGTGATATCGTGTGGACACCCCGGCGTCCCTGCCAACGCCATACTCACAGGAGACCTGTTCACGTATGGGGCCGTGGTCCACTACTCGTGCCGAGGGAGCCGCAGTCTCGTGGGCAACAGCAGCAGGACCTGCCAGGAGGACAGTCACTGGAGTGGAGCCCTGCCCCACTGCACAGGTGGGCTGGCGCGGGCAGGTCGTCCGTCACGCGAAACACGGACTGGGGGCTCCCGTCTCTAAACTGGTTACTAACCCTCTCCATCCACGCACGCCCCTAGATACACCACCGGCATCTTCGGCTTCTTCTCTTTAAATGCCTATCCCAGCACGGTTTCTCCTGCTGGAGCCCCGGGAGCCTCCCCACCCCTTACCAGGAAGCCTGCTCGCCTTGACTCAGCTTGCTCTCGCTTTTCTTTCTTTCTGCTTCCTCTCAGTTCTTCCACATCTTTCCTGCCCCCACCGTCAACAATCACATCGGTCCTGTTTGGAAAAGAAATCATCTTAATTCTTCCAGGAATGTTTCATAATAAAACTCAGTGGATCACACCTCTTACTAGATTTTTTTTATTCCCAACACACCTTCCCCCATCCCCTTATGGGCATCCTTACCAGCATTTCCAGTGAGAAATTCCTGCGCTCATGGCCCCAGTATTTTGTTTCTTCCAAAGAATATCAATTATCATCACTACCATATTTTAATAGACTATTTTGATTTTAGTTACATGGAAACAATTTATTAGAGTCTTCTATTTTTGTGCTGTAATAAAGAAAATCTTTGTCACAGGATTTCTAGAATGTTATGACTGTGATCATGTTTGATATACATTTACATAAAGTTTTATTCTCTTTAAACATAACAGCCCTGTTTTAAACAGCATCATCTATTGCCATGTGTTTGTGTTCCACAGGAAATAACCCTGGATTTTGCGGTGATCCTGGGACCCCAGCCCATGGGTCCCGGCTTGGAGAGGAGTTTAAGACCAAGAGCCTCCTCCGCTTCTCCTGTGAAATGGGCTACCAGCTGCGGGGCTCGGCCGAGCGGACGTGTCTGCTCAATGGGTCCTGGTCAGGACTGCAGCCCGTGTGCGAGGGTGAGTGGGTCCCAGCCTGAGAGTCGGCGCTGCAGGTGGAAACCGGGTAGCTCTCTCTGAAATGACCAGCAGCGTTCCGCAAAGTCCTTCAGCTGTACACTGTTTCTACAGTTGACTAATCTATCCCCACCCCAAGCGTATTGGAGAATCCTCAGGAAGCAGATTGGGCAAATGGAGGCACTCGGACTGAACAGAAGAAGGCAGAACACCGCCTTGCCCTCTGACAGTCCCCGGTCTGCTGTCTGTCTCTCTGCTCCTGGTGACATCTCCGAGCGGCTCTGCAGTGTGTCCCGGTCTGAGGGCAGTGTCTGTCTGTCTGTTCCTGGTGACATCTCCGAGGGGCTCCGCAGTGTGTCCTGGCCTAGGGAGGTGTCTGTCTGTCTGTCTGCTCCTGGTGACATCTCTGAGTGGCTCTGCAGTATCCTGGCCTAGGGAGGTGTCTGTCTGTCTTTCTGCTCCTGGTGACATCTCCGAGTGGCTCTGCAGTGTGTCCCGGTCTGAGGGCGGTGTCTGTCTGTCTGTCTGCTCCTGGTGACATCTCAGAGTGGCTCTGCAGTGTGTCCTGGTCTGGGGAGGTGTCTGTCTGTCTGTCTGCTCCTGGTGACATCTCCGAGTGGCTCTGCAGTGTGTCCCGGCCTAGGGAGGTGTCTGTCTGTCTGTCCGCTCCTGGTGACATCTCCGAGTGGCTCTGCAGTGTGTCCGGGTCTAGGGAGGTGTCTGTCTGTCTGTCTGCTCCTGGTGACATCGCCAAGGGGCTCTGCAGTGTGTCTGGGTCTAGGGAGGTGTCTGTCCTCGCCTGGTGACCGTCTCTGTGTGGCTCTCAGTATGTTATGGCTGGTGGGGCTGAGAACTCAGGTGAAGGGGCTGTGAGCAGGGCAGGTCCTGACGGGGGCTCCCTGCTGCTGGAAGTCATTCCGCTCACACATTATTTCATCTATTGGTGGCCCTTGTCTTAGTTTCTTGCAAACTTAAACAGTGAAAAAAGTAAAGCAGTTGAGTGTAAGTCATGTTTTCCATAGAAATCTCAGTCCGTTGCTGGGGTACTACACTATGAGTTCTTTCCCAACAAAATATAAGTGAATTCACTTATTCAATTAGGAGAGCTTAACTAAATTTTACTTCATGATGTACTTATCCCAGGCTATGCAAAGTGCTTATTAAATAGCATTTAGTTTAGGAAAATGTTATCATCACTGACTCACTGGACATGAGTTTGAGCAAACTTCAGAAGTTAGTGAAGGACAGGGAAGCCTGGCATACTGCAGTCCGTGGGGTCACAAGGACACGAGTTAGCTACTGAATAACAGTTTAGCAAAAGTCAGAAATTCAAATGGTTCCTATAAAATCCTTTTAAACTTTTCGCTTAAAATCTATATACAAAAAGAAGTTACTAAAATGTTTCAATACTAAATATATTTATCAAAAATGCAATGGTCCACAAAATTGGCTACTTCCAAATTGTACTGTACAGAAATCATTGGAAGTCAGGTGAGTGATAGTTCAGTTACACTCAGGAACACCAGAAATGATGTCTCAGAATAAATGACTAACCCCCTTCCTGCTTCCACATACACACTGAACAACTCTTAAAGCTGTGGAGAATCTGTTGCTTTCTGTTTTTTCTTACTTGCTGACACAGGTCCACATCTTTGGGGCACATACTATTTTCTGTAGAAAGTGGGATAATCAGCAACTTTTCCATTGCCACAAAGGTTATCCATGACCTATGTACTCAATCCCTTGACTAAGGTCACGCCCCTTCTGATGGATTTACCTTCTCTGAATCTATTTAAAAAGACATTAGATCTTGATGGACATTTCAATAAATTTTAAAAAGAGGTTCATGAATTGCAAAATAAAAACATCTGAAAAATTCTTAAGCATCAAAGAACATAACTTTCTAATACATTTTCATCACTTTAAATCATGTTTTCTTTTGTTATGATCTAGTCTTTGAATCGCAGGCTCGCTGATGTAGCTTTCCATTTGGATATATCTTACCAAGATGTGTAAATGTAACTACATCTTTGGGGTAACTCCTAACTCTCTTTCCCAGGAGATTATGATAAAGTTGTCATTTATTGAGGTAATGGACATGTGATTAAAGTGATGATAATGAAAATAAAAATACCAGTATGACTGCCTCTATAAAAGATGGTGGCAGTTTGCACTTAGTTTGGCCTCCCAGGTGTCTCAGTGGTTACGAATCCGCCTGCCAGTGCTGAAGACGCAGGAGACACGGGTTCAGTCCCTGGGTTGGGAAGATCCCCTGGAGGAGGAAATAGCAATCCCAGTCTTATATTCTTGCCTGGAAAATCCCATGGACACAGGAGCCTGGTGGGCTTCAGTCCATGGGGTTGCAGAATCGGACATGACTGAACACTCATGCACACATGTACTCTTACAATGGGAAGCAGTTATCTTTTTTATCCATTTCACAGTGAAGGCACTCCATGTTGATAACTGGAATTGATCATTCACATTGAATTAACTTGTATGAGCAGAGATTAAAACCTACAACTATTTAACTCAGTTCAAAAGCAGTCATCCTAATACAGCATGCTGCTGCGGCTAAGTCACTTCAGTTGTGTCCGGCTCTGTGCGGCCCCATAGACGGCAGCCCACTAGGCTCCCCTGGCCCTGGGATCCTCCAGACAAGAACACTGGAGTGGGTTGCCATTTCCTTCTCCAGTGCATGAAAGTGAAAAGTGAAAGTGAAGCGCTCAGTCAGGTCTGACTCTCAGCAACCCCATAGACTACAGCCTACCAGGCTCTTCTATCCATGGATTTTCCAGGCAAGAGTACTGGAGTGGAGTGCCATTGCCTTCTCCGAATACAGCATGCTAAGTGAGCAATATTGACATGAAAACAATAATGTGCATATGGAATGAGTATGGTGCTATTTTCTTACAAACTGAGTAAAAGACAATGATATTTTATGAAAATGAAGCACATTAAATAAATGTACTTTTAAAAAGATGTATTTATTTAATTTATTTATTTTTCATTTATTTTTATTAGTTGGAGACTAATTACTTTACAATATTGTAGTGGTTTTTGCCATACATTGACATGAATCAGCCATGGATTTACATGTATTGCCCATTCTGATTCCCCCCTCCTGCCTCCCTCCCCACCCCTTTCCTCTGGGTCTTCCCAGTGCACCAGCCCTTAGCACTTGTCTCATGCATCCAACCCGGGCTGGTGATCTGTTTCACCCTTGATAATATACATGTTTCGATGCTGCTCTCTCAAAACATCCCACCCTCGCCTTCTCCCATAGAGTCCAAAAGTCTGTTCTGTACATCTATGAATCCTTTTCTGTTTTGCATATAGGGTTATCATTACCATCTTTGTAAAATCCATATATATGCGTTAGTATACTGTATTGGTCTTTATCTTTCTGGCTTACTTCACTCTGTATAATGGGCTTCAGTTTCATCCATCTCATTAGAACTGATCCAAATGAAATCTTTTTAATGGCTGAGTAATATTCCATGGTGTATATGTACCACGGCTTCCTTATCCTTTCGTCTGCTGATGGCATCTAGGTTGCTTCCATGTCCTGGCTATTATAAACAGTGCTGCGACGAACATTGGGGTGCATGTGTCTCTTTCAGATCTGGTTTCCTTGGTGTGTGTGCCCAGAAGTGGGATTGCTGGGTCATATGGCAGTTCTATTTCCAGTTTTTTATGAAATCTCCACACTGTTTTACATAGTGGCTGTACTAGTTTGCATTCCCACCAACAGTGTAAGAGGGTTCCCTTTTCTCCATACCCTCTCCAGCATTTATTGCTCATAGACTTTTGTGTAGCAGCCATCCTGACTGGCATGTAATGGTAAATCATTGTGGTTTTGATTTGCATTTATCTGATAATGAGTGATGTTGAGCATCTTTTCATGTGTTTGTTAGCCTTCTGTATGTCTTCTTTGGAGAAATGTCTGTTTAGTTCTTTGGCCCATTTTTTGATTGGGTCATTTATTTTTCTGAAATTGAGCTGCAGGAGTTTCTTGTTTATTTTTAAGATTAATCCTTTGTCTGTTGCTTCGTTTGCTATTATTTTCTCCCATTCTGAGGGCTGTCTTTTCACCTTGCTTATAGTTTCCTTTGTTGTGCAAAAGCTTTTAAGTTTCATTAGGTCCCATTTGTTTTTTTGCTTTTATTTCCAATATTCTGGGAGGTGGGTCAGAGAGAATCCTGCTGTGATTTATGTTGGAGAGTGTTTTGCCTATGTTCTCCTCTAGGAGTTTTATAGTTTCTGCTCTTACATTTAGATCTTTAATCCATTTTGAGTTTATTTTTGTGTATGGTGTTAGAAAGTGTTCTAGTTTCATTCTTTTACAAGTGGTTGACCAGTTTTCCCACCACCACTTGTTTGAAAAAATAAAATTGACAAACCGTTAGCAAGACTCATTAAACAACAAAGGGAGAAGAACCAAATTCACAAAATTAGGAATGAAAATGGAGAGATCACAACAGACAACACTGAAATACAAAGGATCATAAGAGACTACTACAACCAGCTCTATGCCAATAAAATGGACAACTTGGAAGAAATGGACAAATTCTTAGAAAAATATAACTTTCTAAAACTGAACCAGGAAGAAATAGAAGATCTTAACAGACCCATCACAAGCACAGAAATCAAAAGTGTAATCAGAAGTCTTCCAGCAAACAAAAGCCCAGGACCAGATGGCTTCACAGCTGAATTCTACCAAAAATTTAGAGAAGAGCTAACACCTATCTTACTCAAACTCTTCCAGGAAATTGCAGAAGAAGGGAAACTTCCAAACTCATTCTATGAGGCCACCATCACCCTAATTCCAAAACCAGACAAAGATGCCACAAAAAAAGAAAACTACAGGCCAATATCACTGATGAACATAGATGCAAAAATCCTTAACAAAATTCTAGCAAACAGAATCCAACAACATATTAAAAAGATCATACATCATGACCAAGTAGGTGTTATCCCAGGAATGCAAGGATTCTGTAATATCTGCCCATCAATCAATATAATGCACCACATTAACAAATTGAAAGATAAAAGCCATATGATTATCTCAATAGATGCAGAAAAAGCCTTTGACAAAATTCAACATCCATTTATGATTAAAACTCTCCAGAAAACCGGAATAAAAGGAACATACCTCAACATAATAAAAGCTATATATGAGAAACCCACAGCAAGCATTACCCTCAATACTGAAAAATTGAAAGCATTTCCCCTAAAATCAGAAACAAGACAAGGGTGCCCACTCTCACCACTACTATTCAACATAGTTTTGGAAGTGTTGGTCCCAGCAATCAGAGCAGAAAAAGAAGTAAAAATAATCCAGATAGGAAAAGAAGAAGTGAAACTCTCACTGTTTGCAGATGACATGATCCTCTACATAGAAAACCCTAAAGACTCTACCAGAAAATTACTAGAGCTAATCAATGAATACAGTAAAGTTTCAGGATATAAAATTAACACACAGAAATCCCTTGCATTCCTATACACTAACCATGAGAAAACAGAAAGAGAAATTAAGGAAACAATACCATTTACCATTGCAACAAAAACAATAAAATACTTAGGACTATATCTACCTAAAGAAACAAAAAACCTATACATAGAAAACTAGAAAACACTGATGAAAGAAATCAAAGAGGACACAAACAGATAGAGAAATATACCGTGTTCATGGACTGGAAGAATCAATATTGTCAAAATGGCTATACTACCCAAAGCAATCTATAGATTCAATGCAATCCCTATCAAGCTACCAACAGTATTCTTCACAGAACTAGGACAAATAATTTCACAATTTGTATGGAAATACAAAAAACCTTGAATAGCCAAAGCAATCTTGAGAGAGAAGAATGGAACTGGAGGAATCAACCTGCCTGACTTCAGACTATACGACAAAGCCACAGTCATCAAGAGAGTATGGTACTGGCACAAAGACAGAAATACAGATCAGTTGAACAGAATAGAAAGCCCAGAGATAAATCCATGAACCTATGGACACCTTATATTTGACAAAGGTGGCAAGGATATACAATGGGGAAAAAAAGATGTATTTATAAAGAAATTTTAACTTGTAACTTTCCAAATATCTCATTTTCCCTCTAACAACCCTAAATTTAGTCTCTTATTTTGCCCAAGTGTCAGTCTTTTTATGTCTCACAACATCAGGACCTTATTTTAAAAACAGTTATGTTGACCCTGTTTTCTGATCTCCACATTCATAGGCGTGATCATCAGTGAAAGCGTCCCTGTTAGGGGGAAAAAAAAGTTAAACATGAATTTCATAGTATCAAATTCAATATTAGAAGGGACTTTATAAACATTAGGGTGTCATTACTATGAGGGACATTCCTTTATTAACAATATATTTGTCTATATATTAAGTTGAATATGTTTCAACAGTCACCTACTTTATTTTAGGATTAGTGTCTCACAGGTCACTTTTGAAAATTGCTACATATTTTTGAGATTAATCCTTTGTCTGTTGCTTCGTTTACTATTATTTTCTCCCATTCTGAGGGCTGTCTTTTCACCTTGCTTATAGTTTCCTTTGTTGTGCAAAAGCTTTTAAGTTTCATTAGGTCCCATTTGTTTATTTTTGCTTTTATTTCCAATATTCTGGGAGGTGGGTCAGAGAGAATCCTTCTGTGATTTATGTTGGAGAGTGTTTTGCCTATGTTCTCCTCTAGGAGTTTTATAGTTTCTGCTCTTACATTTAGATCTTTAATCCATTTTGAGTCTATTTTTGTGTATGGTCTTAGAAGGTGTTCTAGTTTCATTCTTTTACAAGTGGTTGACCAGTTTTCCCAGCACCACTTGTTAAAGAGGTTGTCTTTTTTCCATTGTATATTCTTGCCTCCTTTGTCGAAGATAAGGTGTCCATAGGTTCATGGATTTATCTCTGGGCTTTCTATTCTGTTCCATTGATCTATGTCTGTCTTTGTGCCAGTACCATATTGTCTTGATGACTGTGACTTTGTAGTATAGTCTGAAGTCAGGCAGGTTGATTCCTCCAGTTCCATTCTTCTTTCTCAATATTACTTTGGCTATTCGAGGTTTTTTGTATTTCCATACAAATTGTGAGATTATTTGTCCTAGTTCCGTGAAGAATACTGTTGGTAGCTTGATAGGGAGTGCACTGATTCTATAGATTGCTTTGGGTAGTATAGCCATTTTGACAATATTGATTCTTCCAGTCCATGAACACGGTATATTTCTCCATCTGTTTGTGTCCTCTTTGATTTCTTTCATCAGTGTTTTATAGTTTTCTATGTATAGGTCTGCCATATGACCCAGCAATCCCACTTCTGGGCACACACACCAAGGAAACCAGATCTGAAAGAGACACATGCACCCCAATGTTCGTCGCAGCACTGTTTATAATAGCCAGGACATGGAAGCAACCTAGATGCCATCAGCAGACGAATGGATAAGGAAGCCGTGGTACATATACACCATGGAATATTACTCAGCCATTAAAAAGAATTCATTTGAATCAGTTCTAATGAGATGAATGAAACTGGAGCCCATTATACAGAGTGAAGTAAGCCAGAAAGATAAAGACCAATACAGTATACTAACGCATATATATGGATTTTACAAAGATGGTAATGATAACCCTATATGCAAAACAGAAAAAGATTCATAGATGTACAGAACAGGCTTTTGGACTCTGTGGGAGAAGGCGAGGGTGGGATGTTTTGAGAGAGCAGCATCGAAGCATGTATATTATCAAGGGTGAAACAGATTGCACCAGCCCGGGTTGGATGCATGAGACAAGTGCTAAGGACTGGTGCACTGGGAAGACCCAGAGGGATGGGGTGGGGAGGGAGGCAGGAGGGGGATCGGGATGGGGAATTCATGTAAATCCATGACTGATTCATGTCAATGTATGACAAAAACCACTACAATATTGTAAAGTAATTAGCCTCCAAGTAATAAAAATAAAATAAAAAAATACAAAAATAGAAAAAAGAGAAATCATATTGGTGGTCACCTGGGGTAAGAAGGGGAAGTGTGGTTCAGAAGAGGAGTGTGAAGGGTTCTAGGATACTGTCCCTTTGCTGTTTATTGGCCCAAATGCTAGGTACCCAAGTGTATTCAACTGGTGACAATAAAAAAAAAAAAAAAGAAAAGAAAATTGCTACATAGTTTTTAATAGCAGATATGACTGGAAGAAAACATAGTGACATGGGTGTCTTTTGTTACAAGTTGGATCAATATAATTCTTTGCTGTTTCAGTTCATACTCATGAACAATAACTGTGCATAGGAAGCAATGAATCCATTTGTGCAGTGGAGTAATGGTCTTGAGTAGGCCAACAGCTTGGATTTTTGCAGTGAAATTTTAATTTATGTCACAACCATCATAGAACTCTGTGCTTTAGAGAGTGTTAGGCATCATCTGCCTCAAGATTGGTAAACATATCTCATCTCAAATGTCAACCAATAAACCACTGAACAGTCTGTGTTAGAAGGGATTGTAACCCAGACTCATCAGGGAAGAGGATGATAACTGGTTAGTTTACATCTGACGTAGATAAATGAAAGTGTTAGTTGCTCAGTTGTGTTTGACTATTTGTGACCTTATGGGCCATAACCCACCAGGCTCCTCTGTTCATGGAATTCTCCAGACAAGAATAATAGAGTGGGTAGCCATTCTCTCCTCCAGAGGATCTTCCCAACCCAGGGATCAAACCTGCGTCTCCTGCATAGCAGGCGGCTTCTTTACCATCTGAGCAACCAGGGAAGTGTAGGTACAAATGTAAAAGCACCAGCAAGTATACTCTTTATTTGTCAAACAAGATCTAGTCCAAATCAGATCTGAGAGTATATGAATTTTTTAACAAACTTATAGGCAATTCCATAAACTTCTATTATAGTGGATTTTATTTTGCGATGTGTTTTCTTCCATATTTTAAAAGAGAGTGTGTCTTTGTTCACAGGCTAGAGTTGAAAGTGAAACAGCTAAATAGGCCAGAATATTTGCAAATATTTTCATCATTCTGAGAAAAGGGACTCATGATACATTCTTCTTATTAGAATTTACATCCTTTGTATGTCTGTATGTTGTGCATTATTGTGGGAGGATTAAGAAGGAAAAATAACCATCTTTATGGTAAATGGGTTCAATGAAAAAAAGGCAGAGTCTTGTAATGGATTGAGATAGCATTGATACACACCCAGCAGCTGCTGAGTTTCCTTTTTTGCTGAGGAAGGAATGTACCTGATAGATACTCAATGTAGACCTGTCACACTGCCCATCTTAGCTGAAGTCTTCATGCCTATACACAGCATTGTGGTCATTCAGAGAGATTTAAGGTGTGGCCATTCCAAAGCCAGTCGAGGTCTAGAACTTTTATGGGCTTCCCAATGGCTCAGTGGTAAGGAACCCACCTGCAATGCATAAGATGGAAGAGACTCAGACTCTATCCTTGGGTGGAGAAGATCCCCTGGAGTAGGGAATGGCAATCCACTACAGTATTTTTGCTGGAAAGTCCCATGGACAGAGACAGCCTGGCAGGCTACAGTCCATGGGCTCGCAAAGAGTCAGACATGACTGAGCCCAAATACAGAGATTTATAGACAGGAGGAGGGCGCTACATGCAGAAACAGCACAGACAGCTCTGACGGTCATCTTCAGGTTGGTCATCAGTGGTCTGACCAGCGTCATCTGGCTCTTTGAGTGCAGTCAGGCTTCAGTTCCAGGACTGGTTTGCTCCCATTTCCTCGAGGCTGGTCCTGAGACTTGTGGCAGCCTGTGTCACGGCTGCAGTCTGCTCATGGTGGAGGTAACTTCTCCACCTGGCGGGGGTCTCCGTTTCTGCCCAAGAGCTCACAGGACATGGCTCACAGTTTTATCTACAGCCCTGGAAAAGGAACTGTTAAAGGCCCTGACTTGTGACTAAACTGTTTTTATTTTGTCTTGTTGGACTCCTTTCTTTGGTTCTGCATTTTCTCACTTCTCTGATTAAATTCATTGTTTGGCTACAGTTTTTCTGCAGATGAAAGGCAGGCAGGGGATGTAGGGGTGGGGCAGGACCTCAGTGACTTCCGATGATTTCTTAAATAAATGCGCGATCCGTTACACAGATGGCCCTCGACCTCTCGAGTTTATCGCATGGTGACGGGTCTCCCGCTGCCGTTCTGTTTCCCCACAGCTGTGTCCTGTGGGAACCCGGGGACGCCCGCCCATGGCAGGATCGTCAGCAGCGATGGCGTGCTGTTCTCCAGTTCGGTGGTCTACGCATGCTGGGACGGCTACAGGACCTCAGGGCTGACCACGCGCCACTGCACTGCCAACGGGACCTGGACTGGCACAGCCCCTGACTGCACGCGTGAGTGGCCGCCAACCTGGCCAGACCCAGGTCCCCACAGCGACTCACACTGGACTGGGAGAAAGGAGCTGATTTTACAGAGGCTGTGTTGTTTAATCCCTAGGGAAAAAAGGATTATATCACATGTATGTTTGCTAATAGGACCCCTTTCTAAGCACTTCTAGATTTTTCTTCACTTTCTTATTTTTATGGTTAAAAATGCTTTGCCTGACTGGTTGAGTTGGATATTATAAAACTGAGTTCAGAAAAGGCAAGGTTCATTCTCTCTGTAGGCCAGTTAGTCTGAAGGGAAATGGTGCAGGAGCCTGGTTCTCTCTGATCTCAGCCTGTGTCTCTGTCCTTGACTTTGTGGGGTGACCCCTCACAACATTTAGTTAAGGACAGAACACGGATGACAGTTGTCATCTACACAGCCAACCACCAGTGGAGTAGAAATAAGCGGTTCCAAACATGCAGCCTCCTGATGGCCGGCCAGCGAAACTGTCCCCCAGAGAGAGGCTGGCATCGCTGTGCCCAGCCACGGCGTCGTCACTCTGAAGAGCAGCTTAAGGAGAGTCCCTTAAACAGAAGCCAGGAGTCAGTCATCCCGTGATGATGGTGTGTCTCTCTGTGTCTGTTCTCTGCTGGTTAGTCATCAGCTGTGGAGACCCAGGGACCCTGGCGAACGGCATCCAGTTCGGGACCGATTTCACCTTCAACAAGACGGTCAGCTACCAGTGTAACCCCGGCTACACCATGGAGCCCGCCACGTCCCCCACCATCCGCTGCACCAAGGACAGTACCTGGAATCACAGCAAACCGACCTGCAAAGGCGAGTGTTGGGGCTCCTCTTGTGCGTCACTCACACATGGAGACTCTTTATTGAGTTAACATTTTACATCAGTTTGCAAGCATCCGTGTAGACCTTCTACGTGCTCACCTTTGCTGTAAACTCATTCGCAAGTATTAAATCACTTCCTTTTCTTACTACCTTAATCTTGGTCTTACAGCCCGGAGACTGACTCACAGAGAGTTGCAGTAAATTCTCGGGTCGCAGGTCAGGTCTTGGAGACATCGGGCTTCAGGGACGACTCTGAAGTCCGTGCTGTGAACCCAGATCTGTCTCGGTGTGCGTGGCTGTGTTGAGTCCTGTGGCCATCACCACGGGGCTGGAGAGGCGGGTCACAGCCGATCATCAGATAGTGCAGAACAGTGGCAGAGACCACCAGTGTCCTGATGCCGGTGGGCCTCGGGCGCTGAGACTAAGGAAGCCCCACCACGAGGAGGGGGTACAGGGAGGTTTCCCACTTGGCCGGTGGACTTTCCAGGGAGAGAGTGAGCAGGCAGAAGGCGTCTCGGGGAGCAGAGGGGCTGGTGGTTCGCTGATCCAGGACTGATCTGCAGGGTGAGCGTCTCCACCAGCTCCAGATGGAGCTGCAGGCCTTCTCAGCTGGGCAGGAGGGGCGGGGCAAGAGAGGGCATGGATGCCGGCAGTGACCACACAGTAGAAAGGGGCGTCTTATGGTCGTTAGACGAGGAAGGGGGAAGAGCTGGGAGCTGGAGTAGCAGGAACCCTCAGGAGGAAGGTGTGTCCTGTGTGGACAGTCTTGTGAGGTCAGAGGAGACCCCACCCCGAGGGCCTTGTTTACGCCCTTCCGACCTGGGCGGTTTTGGTGCATCCTGGTTTCCTCCCGTCAGTGGGTAAGGAGTCCTGTCTCATGTCCTTCTTTACAGCTGCAGTTATTAACACCGTGCAGCGCTGTGGCAGGTGCTAAGAGGGTGTTACATGCAACTCACACAGTCCTGTTGGGAGCATTCTAGTCCAGTGAGCGTGTCCACACACTTATCCCTAGAATGTCTGCTCTCTGGACTTCAGATACATTTGGGTAGATCTTGTCCCTCTGTTTAGTGTGTGTTGGATTAACAGCCCTTCCACAGCCAACCCGGCCCTCACGGATGAGACCTGTCTCTTCTCCTGCTGGCCACCCTGCCCACTCCTCCCTGGAGCCATGTCACTCATCACCGTTCCCACCTGGGGGCCTTGGAACCCGACGTCAACCTGTCTAGACTGCTCCCCCAGTCTTCATTAGGGGTTCTGCAAAAATCTCTGTTGAATGAGTGCACAGATGGAGGGAAGGTGGATGGCAAGAGGAGGGCCCGTGTCCAGCTTCCGGGCTTGCACGTGTGGTTGGGTCTGTGTCTTTCCCACGTGAGAAGGTGTGAGCACCCGTGAGAAAGTGCAGGGGAGGAAATACGGCTGAGTCTCCTCTCCTGCCGCCTTCCGTGCCCACTGTCAGCGGCAAACCTCCTCCAATGTGAAGTCTCGGAGCTCTTGGGTCTTCAGGGAGCTCTTAGACCAGGCGTTGTAGAACAATGGTTGGAGTGGGCCAGGCAGATGCCAGCACCAGCGGGCGCTCACTCCTGGGAAGAGTGTTCTCCCTCGAAGCCCCTGGATGAGACAGAGCCCTGGCAAAGCGGTTTCTTACAGGGTCTTCTCTAACCACGCAAGTGTTAGTGCTCAATTCTGCAGCAAGTGCATCAGCAGCCTATGTCTTTTGGAAACTATATGCTATCTTTATATAAAGACTCTGGAGAAGGAAATGGCAACCCACTCCAGTACTCTTGCCTGGAAAATCCCATGGACGGAGGAGCATGGTAGGCTACAGTCCATGGGGTCGCAAAGAGCTGGACACGACTGAGTGACTTCACTTTCACTTTCATGACTTTCACTTCTTTCTTTTATATAAAGAAAAAAGTACAGATAAATTCTTGCCATCTGTTTATATAAATTCAAATGTTTGTACTCATGTCATAGGACCATGCTCCTGACTGAATTTGCCTCTGGTAACCATCGTAAGAAAACATCAGTGGAACAACAGTCTTTCTTTCTTGTCTTATAGACTGAGACTGTCTTGTTTACTCCACCTTCTTTTATGGTGGGATATGCTTTGACTTTGCTTTGCTTTTATGAACTTGATCTAAATTAATGAGGAAATGTTAGAGAAAAGTTTTATTATTTTGATTTACTATCTTCTTCAGTAATTTGTCTATAAAAAATTCAGCCCTTGTAGATGTCTTTTGCAACATGGGTGAAATTAAAATGTGAGGCCTTGGAGAGCTGTGTTGTGTTGGAAACTCCAGAATGTTGAATCCTGTTTGTTCCCTGACAGCTGTCACATGCGGCCAGCCTCCTCCGGTCCAGGACGGGAAGGTGGAAGGAACGGACTTCCGCTGGGGCGCCAGCATCAGCTACAGCTGCGCCCACGGCTTCCAGCTCTCCCAGCCCGCCATCCTCTCCTGCGAAGGCCGAGGGGTCTGGAGGGGCGAGGTCCCCCAGTGCCTGCGTAAGTCCTCAGGAGCACAAACCACGACACGCAAACCTCGGGCTGCAGTCTGAGCAGGAGGGCCTGTGGGACTTGTAGGCAGGGAGCAACAGGCTAAAGACTCCACGTGTGACCCAGGCTGCCCGAGGGCAGATTCTGTCCTTGTCTTCATCGTTGGCTCCTAAGTATTTAATGTGTGTACGTTCTTTGTGACCCATTGGACTATAGCCCTCTAGGATCCTCTGTCCATGGGCTTCTCCAGGCAAGAAGACTGGAATGGGTTGCCATTTCCTTCTCCAGGGGATCTTCCCTACCCAGGGATCGAACGTGTATCTCCTGCATATCAGGCTGATTCTTTACCCACTGGGCCTCCCAGGGCTTAATGGGAGGATTTAATGGAAAGTAGTTAGACAAGTTGAATAGACGAACCTCACCCGGGGCACAGACTGTGCACTGACCTCCTGGTTGTCTTCTCTAGCTGTGTTCTGTGGGGACCCCGGCATCCCTGCTGAGGGGCGCCTCAGTGGCAAGAGCTTCACCTACAGATCTGAAGTCTTCTTCCAGTGCAAGTCCCCCTTCCTCCTGGTGGGGTCGTCCCGGAGAGTCTGCCAGGCAGACGGCACCTGGAGTGGCGTCCAGCCCACCTGCATTGGTAATGATGGCAAGACAGCCCTGGAGGTGGGGAGAGGGCATTTCATTCTAAAGCTGGAGCATCTGCGGGCACACAGGTGATGCTCTCCTGGGAGATGTTCTGTGCAGGGGCTGACCAGCCATGCTGATGGCAGCCTCTTTTAAATCCTGTCACGGAGCTTGGAGTTGACGTGATAAGTCATTTAAAAACAGCTCCTAGACTCTCTTACCCTGGCAGCCCCCCTCTGCCCATGTCAGCTGACAGCCGCGATCTTCAGGGGAAAGACCAGTTTGCTGAAGATCTCATTGTTGCCGTGGCACCAGAAGGGCCCCCACTTCAGTGCCTGACACCCTCTCCCCCAGCCCACCCCCGCCCCCAGTAAACCACCCGCTCTGTCAGCCACGGCTAGTGCTCTGCTGACCTTCCAATATGAAGGGAAACTTACAAGTTAAAAGAGATTCTCTACATGACCTAAACTCCTCCTTTTTAGACTAAATCTCTGTCTCATAGGAAGGGTTCAGGTAGAAATTATGCTGGTCGACAAACTGCATCAGTGACACAGGAACCAGAACCCTCCCTGCTTCACTCCCAGCCTCCCTCCACCTCGCCCTGCAGACTGAGCGAGTGATGGCCGGCCGCTGCGCGCCCTGCTTCCCCGAGCATGAGAGGACCTTCTGCACGCACGCAGCAAGCAGGGAATGACTTCTATCCCTGGTTGTTTTCTAAGAAAGTAAATACCTACTTAAAAATACGGTGTCAACAATAATTTCTTTGGAACACTGCTTTTTATAATTAAAGTTTACTGCCATTGGACTAAAACTATTGCTTTATTTTAGCTATTTCTGAAAAAGTAAAAATATATATATATTTTTTTCTTCCCTCCAATAGGTTAGTTTCTCTTGAAAACACTTTTTTGAAGTTATCTATTTTGCTTTCCCATCAGCAGCTGGAGAGCTGACATACTGAAGCCACTCATTGATTGCTGAAGTAGTACAATTTTTTAGAAAAATATCACTGTTGGTCTACCATATACTTATATTTTGAAGCATTAAGTATATTCCACATTTTGAAATCTTAGGAAAATTAGTTTAAGATGTTTAGAGTAATATAATAGATGACCAAATGAGATGGTGATTAATTAAATCAACAAAAAATAAAAGGTCATAATAGGTAATTATTAAAGACTATATATATCATTAACTAACCAATACAGTATGTTAGTAGAGAAAACTTAAACCAGAGAATGGAAGAGAATGTGTTTCTTCTGACATAGAAAATAGTATAATCAGGGCAATTTAGAGTCTGATAAAGCACTAAAGATTAACATCTAAAGAAATCAGAAAAAAGATGAAAATAGCAATTTAATTTTTAATTTTCTTGCAAGACATCTTGCTCACTTGTCAAAACACAATTTTCTGAATTTTGTAAGACCTCTTAGTAAAAATATTAGAATTCCTGTAATAACCATATCTGGCTCTCTTTGCTTTTTTTTTATAATTGTGAATTTCAGATCCTGCTCATAACACCTGCCCAGATCCTGGTACTCCACAGTTTGGAATACAGAATAGCTCAAGAGGATATGAGGTATTTCATTTTTATTTTGCTATGTTTTTCTCTATTTTAAAATGTAATTGATACTTAAATATACATGTGTCTGTGTACATATCTGACTCATGTTACATTTGCCCAAATATAGTCCATTCAGAGAGGATTTCTGCTTATTATGTTAACTGTTAGAACTGAGACAACTGTATCTGATTCACACAGAATTAATTGCTGTATAAATTTCTATTTGAAAGCATGTATATTTCTTTCTGTCTGCTGAATTGACACAGCAAATCTCAAATGAGGGTGATTTGCCACTGATTCACATAAGAGGACTCCACTTGGTGACCAGATAGAATAGGTGAATAACATTAAATCCCAGAGACAAAAACAGAAGAAGAAAATGCCTTCAAAGTATATTAACACTTATGTTAACACAAATATCAGAGAAACGCCTAAACATGGAAAGTAAAGAAGCTTGAAATAAAATGTTTCAACCATCTTAAGTAATTGAGTGACTTCAGGTTCTCTGATCAGATACCTTTGAGAGCCAGAGCTAAACATACACACTACTTCCAAGTTACCGTTCCCATTCATTGAGAATAAAAGTCCCTTTTCTTCAGCCACTTCTCCTCCTTTTACCTGAAGTGTAAACTGTCCTCACTTGATTGCCCTGATGCCACACTGGCTCCTTCCTGACAGCCTCGCCTCACTCTGCAAGGACAGCCTCACAGGTCCCCGGGTTAAATCTAGCGCACTTTATGTAGGGTCTCGTGTGTGGCCTTGCAGCTTCAGGTCACGTTTTCTGACATATGCTGAACACATTGCAACACCAGAAAATACAAGATGTGGGCGTTCTCACTAACTCATCATGAGAAACCCAAGTTGTGGTCACCCCTGGTTTCAGTGACCCCTAACTTGCCTGCATGTGGCCTGTAGGAAGTGAACCTTCATGACGATTGCTTTCAGTGATGCAGTCCTGTGATCTGCTGTGAGAAGCTAACCGGGAGGGGTGGCCCACCATTCCCCTTATGACAGTAGTTACACTACCCCAGATAACAGACTGGACCCAAGGCAAGATTTACTAATCATTTAAAAACCCAGATGCCATCTTTTAAAGAGATGACTGAGACCATCAGAAGAATAGTTCTGGAGGATTCTATGATGGAGTCCTTATCAGTCTCCAGGCCAGTTCCTGCAAGTGCTAAAGTAACTTGCTGACAAGCACTAATTGCTTAGAATAGGACTTGTTGTTTAGCCTCAAAGTCATGTCTGACTCTTTTGCGACCCTACGGATTGTAGCCCGCCAGGCTTCTCTGTCCATGGGGATCCTCCAGGCAAGAATACTGGAGTGGGTTGCCATTTCCTCCTAGATTGGATCTTCCCAATGCAGGGATTGAACCCAGGTCTCCTGCTTTGGCAGGTAGACTCTTTACTGCTGAGCCACCTAGGAAACCCAGAATAGGACTAGCAGAGGGGAAAAAAACAGAAAAGAAAAGAAAATTATCACAAACTAAAGAGATAAGGCTAAAACTAAAGAGAAAAGGCATACTTTGTTACCCAAATAAACTGCTTCTAAATAATCACGGGTCACCGTATCTAAGACCTCACACAATCCATTGAACAACCTGTACTGTGTCTAACACAGCCAAGCAGGAGATGTGGGTTTGATCCCTGAGTTGGAAAAATCCCCTGGAGAAGGAAATGGCAGCTTAATCCAGTATTCTTGTCTGAGAAATACCTTCGACAGAGGAGCCTGGCGGGCTACAGTCCATGGGGTCACAGAACAGTTGGCTACAATTGAGCAACTAAACAAGAACAACTGTGTCTGACACTTTAACCCACATTTTACGTGTACACATTGGTTCACACCCGACCCTGGAGCGTGCTTTCCAGCGCGAGTATGTCCATGGCACCTCTGAGCTTGGTGCTGGCTTTCCCCTCCAGGTTGGAAGCATGGTGTTTTTCCGGTGCCGAAAAGGTTACCACGTTCAAGGCTCTACAACTCGAACTTGCCTGGCGAACCTGACGTGGAGCGGCATCCAGACAGAGTGCATCCGTAAGTGTGACTCTGTGCAAGGGCAGGGCCTGTCTGCTCTCCAGCAGCTGAAAGAATTCACCTTCCTGAGAGAGAATGAGGGGCTTATTTTTGTTTGTCTCTTTCCATTCCCTAAACTCATTTCTCAGAGTCTGATTCCCTAGAACCAGGAGCAGCAGCAGCACCTGGAATTTGTCTGAAGTTTGAAACTTGAGTCCCATCCTGCACATACCTGCAGTATCTGAGGCTCTGGGGGCCAGGGGCGGGTGGGGTGCAGAGAAGGAGGGGACCCCAGTCTGTAGTTCCCAGGCACCTCCGGTGATACCCAGGCCCCAAAGCCTGAGAAACTGTCCTAAACCAAAGTCCAGTGAATAACACTGTAGTTAACACTCACTGAGAAAAAACCTGCATGTGCTCCTACTCCCCTAGTATGTTCACCTCGGATCACTAAAGATCATGTGACTTGTCAGAGTATTAATACAAGTGTTTAAACTATTCTTTTTGGAGTCCATATGAATTGATAATTCAAATACTTTGGACCAAGTTTTGTTTTGTGATTTTAATCATTTAATCATTAGAATTAGGAAAAATGTAATGATTAGTAACAAACCTTTCATCCTCTACCAATCTAGGACAAGGTAGTGTCTAACTCTTACCAGGTTCAGTCAGTCAGTCAGTCAGTTCAGTCGCTCAGTCATGTCCGACTCTTTGCGACCCCTTGAACCGCAGCACGCCAGGCCTCCCTGTCCATCACCAACTCCCGGAGTTTACTCAAACTCATGTCCATCAAGTTGGTGATGCCATCCAGCCATCTCATCCTCTATCATCCCCTTCTCCTCCTGCCCACAACCCCTCCCAGCATCAGGGTCTTTTCCAAAGAGTCAGCTCTTCACATGAGGTGGCCAAAGTATTGGAGTTTCAGCTTCAGCATCAGTCCTTCCAATGAACACCCAGGACTGATCTCCTTTAGGATAGACTGATTGGATCTCCTTGCAGTCCAAGGGACTCTCAAGAGTCTTCTCCAACACCACAGTTCAAAAGCATCCATTTTTTGGCGTTCAACTTTCTTCACAGTCCAACTCTCACATCCATAATTGACCACTGGAAAAACCATAGCCTTGACCAGATGGACCTTTGTTGGCAAAGTAATGTCTCTGCTTTTTAATATGCTGTCTAGGTTGGTCATAACTTTCCTTCCAAGGACTAAGTGTCTTTTAATTTCATGACTGCAATCACTATCTGCAATGATTTTGGAGCCCAAAAAAATAAAGACTGTTTCCACTGTCTCCCCATCTATTTCCCCATTAGCTCTATACAAAAATGTTCTGAGGATGTAAGTTGTGAATTTTGTGTATTTATGTATCAGTCTTTATTTCAAAGCTATCATCTCTATTCTAAATCTCTACATGAATCCTCTATGTGAATATTATACAGAGATATCACACATGCATGCATGTATATGTATGTATATACACCTAGGTGTGTGTGTCTGTGTGTGGAGCTTGCTAACATTAGGTCTTCATTACCTTGAAAATTTGGAGAAGGAAATGGAAACACCTCCAGTATTCTTTCCCGGGAAATCCCATGGACAGAGGAGGCTGGCAGGCTACAGTCTATGGGGTCACAAGAGTCGACCTACTGACTAAACCACCATCACCTTGAAAGTTTGTCAAAGTGAAAAATATTACAATACTTAAAAAGATTGTATTAGTGATGTTAATAATATAAGCTTGTTTTATAATACTTGGCCACGTCCTTTATTTGAGACATAAATGTGCACTCTATAAAGAATGAAAAGTTATTTGAGATCAAGCATGGGGCTTCCCAGGGTGCGCTAGTGGTAAAGAACCCCCCTGCCCATGCAGAAGACATAAGTAAGTGACATGGTCTCGATCCCTGGGTCAGGAAGATCCCTGGAAGGAGGGCATGGCAACCCGCTGCAGTATTCTTGCCTGGGGAATCTCATGAACAGAAGAGTCTGGTGGCTACAGCCCACAGGGTCCCAGAGAGTCAGACACAACCCAAGCAGTGTAACACAGCACACACACAGCACCTTATAACCCTGGGGCTCCCCGGGGGCTCAGCAGTAAAGAGTCAATGCGGGAGACGCAGGTTTGAGCCCGGGGGGTGGGGAAGAGCCCCTGTGGAAGGAAACGGCAACCCACTCCAGTATGCTTGCCTGGACAGTCCATGGACAGAGGAGCCTGGCAGGCTACAGTCCATGGGGTCACAAGAGTCAGACACAACTTAGCAAGCAAAAAACAAAAACAATTACAACCTTATTTATTCCTAAATGATATTTTAAATGAAATAAGAATCTATATTTCAGTTTAATTTAATTTTCTAAACACACAGTGGATTTTGGCCAAAATTAATTATTCATTTAACTGAGCAGTAAATTTGCTAGTTGGCACTGGACAAAAATCAAAGCATATTTTAAAATACACATTAATCTGTCTGTGTTTAGTTTAAAGGGCTGCTCTTTTAAGAAATTTCACATATTATTTATCTTAATATTAGTTGTTCAGTCATGTCCAATTCTGCAACCCCATGGACTGTCGCCCGCCAGGCTTCTCTGTCCATGGAATTCTCTAGGCAAGAATACTGGAGTGAGTAGCCATTCCCTTCTCCAGGGGATTGTCCTGACCCAGAGATGGAACCCAGGTCTTCTGCAATGCAAGCAGACTGTTTACCATCTGAACCACCAGGGAGGCCCCACTTACCCTAACAGTATGTCAGAAGTGTTTATTTTAAAGCTATGCTTTCTAAATTTCTGTACATAATTACATATATACATGTATGTAAAGGAGACTAGATAAATAGATGATAGATAAACAGGTGATAAATAGAAGACAGACAGCTAGATAGAGACAGAGGAGGAGGAGAGAGTGAGGGAAGGGTAGGGGGAGAGGAGGAGACAGACATGGCAACACCAGGTTCTGCTGTGCTGTAAGCTGCAGAGAGCAGAACGTCAGTGATCTGTAAAGCTCCTGTATTCTCAGTTGTAAATGGTAAACTAACTTTATAGCCATTTCCATCTCTTTCTCTGTATTTCCTTTGACACACATGCTTAGGCTCCAGTGGACTTACTAATGGACTAAATCCCATTTCAGCTCACGCCTGCCGCCAGCCTGAAACACCAGCCCATGCCGATGTGAGAGCCATAGACCTCCCCACCTTTGGCTACACCTTGGTGTACACCTGCCATCCAGGATTCTTCCTTGCAGGTGGATCTGAACACAGGACGTGCAAAGCAGACATGAAATGGACAGGGAAGTCCCCTGTCTGTAAAAGTAAGTTACTGGTGAGAAGTGAGAGTGGGTCCCTGCAGACCAGGATGAGTGTCAGTTGCCCACCAGGCTCGTGTCCAGGTGGAAGATGCCCAAGTAGTAGCCTCTCGGAGGCACTGTCCGTCACCCTCCCCCCAAATCCATGCTTGCTATGTGTGAGCTGTGTGTGTGAATGTGTGCGCAGTCTGTGTTGAATGCAGAGGCGGCACAAGCTAAGGAGAGGTGCAGGTCTCATTATTTGCAAATCACATTTTAAGTCAAAGAGAAACACACTGAGTTAAAAGGAAAATAAAATACAGTATGTCTTTGGAAAATATATTTTTTAATGAAAATGGGCAAAGACCACCAGTGTCGGTGAATATATAACATAGGTCCGTTATTTTTGAGACCACAGCTATTTAGTGGTAGAATATAAGTTTATGTGTCCTTGACATTGGTTCCGGTTTTTAAACTTACAAAAACAATTAACACCAGAATGATGTACTAATGACTCACGAAGTTGTGTATTTACATATAAAAGTAACACATAGTCAGAGCTGACACCAACACGCCTTCTGTTTCCTCAGCAAACCACAGTTGGACATGATGGCAAAGCAACAGAAACAGACATGACAGAGTGTGATACAGCCCAAGCCTTTAGTGGTAGCTTCTTGGAGCCTATGTGTAGTTCTCACTTTTCAATTCTGAAAGAATTCTTTATCTGTGAGTCAGGATTCCCTAGGAAATCCCCTTCTGCCCTCAGAAGTCCACCAGAAAACCCCTTCTGCCCTCAGAAGTCCACCAGAAACCCATTTCTGCCCTTAGGATTCCAGCCCAGAACCCCCTTCGGCCCTCAGGATTCCACCAGAACCCCTTTCTGCCCTCAGGATTCCCCTAAAAACCCCTTCTGTCCTCAGGATGGCCCTGGAAATCCCATACTACCCCTCAGAATTCCCCTGGAAACCACATTCTGCCCTCAGAATTTCACCCCAGAAACCCCCTTCTGCCCTCAGGATTCCCCCAGAAGCCCACTACTGCCTGTCAGGATTTCTCTGGAAAGCAAATTCTCCCTCAGGATTCCACCAGAAGCCCCTTGTGGCCTCATGATACCACCAGAAATCCCCGTCTGCAGTCAGGATTCCCCCGGAAACCCCTTCAGCCCTCAGGATTCCTTAAGAAATCCTCTTCTGCCCTCAGGATCCCCCTGGAAAAACTCTTCTGCCCTCAGGATTCCAACAGAACCCCCTTCGGCCCTCAGGACTCCACCAGAAACCCCCTTCTGCCCTCAGGATTCCCCTGGAAACCCCCTTCTGCCCTCATAATTCCCCTAGAAACCCCTTCTGCCCTCAGGATTCCACCCCAGAACCCCCTTCGGCCCTCAGCATTCAACCAAAACCCCCTGCTGCCCTCAGAATTCCCCTAGAAACCCCTTTCTGCCCTCAGGATTCCCCTGGAAACCCCCTTTTGCCCTCATAATTCCCCTAGAAACCCCTTCTGCCCTCAGGATTCCACCCCAGAACCCCCTTCGGCCCTCAGCATTCAACCAAAACCCCCTGCTGCCCTCAGAATTCCCCTAGAAACCCTTTTCTGCCCTCAGGATTGCCCTGGAAACCCCATACTACCCCTCAGAATTCCCCTGGACACCACATTGTGCCCTCAGGATTCCCCCAGAGCCCCCTTCTGCTCTCCGTATTCCATCAGAACCCCCTTCTGCTCACAGGATTCCCCAGGCAACCTCCTTCTGCCCTCAGGATTTCCCTAGAAACCACATTCTGCCCTCAGGATTCCCCTGGAAACCACGTTCTACCTCTCAGGAATCCCCTGGAAACCCCTTTCTGCCCTCAGCATTCCACCAGAAACCACCTTCTGCTGTGAAGAATCCCCCAGAACCCGCCTTCTGTCCTCAGGAATCCCCCAGAAACCTCTTTTTGCCCTCAGAATTCCACCAGAAACCACCTTTACCCTCAAGATTCCACCAGAAATGCCCTTCTGCCCTCAGGATTTCCCCAGGAACCACCTCTGTCAGTGAGGAATCCTCCAGAAACCACCTTCTGCTGGTGGTGAATCCCTGGAAACCACTTTCTGCCCTCAGGATTCCCCCACCCAGAAAACTCTTCTACCCCTCAGGATCCCCCTGGAAGCTACCTTCTGCCCTCAGGATTCCCTGGAAACCCCCTTCTGTCAGTGGGGAATACCCAGGACATTACCTTCTGCTGCTGGGAAATCCCCTGGAAACCATCTGCCTGTGGGGAATCCCCGTGAAAACTCCCTTCTATTGGCGGGCAATCCCCAGAAACCATCCTCTGCTGGTGGGGTATCCCCCAGGAAACCACATTCTATTGGTGGAAAATTCCCGGAAAACCCCCTTCTGCCCTCAGGATTCCTCCAGAAGCTGTCTTCTGCTCCTCAGGTTTCCCCGAAAAAACCCTCTCTCTGATGGGGAATCCCCCAGATACCACCATATGCTGATGGGGAATCCCCCAGAAACCCCCTTCTGCCCCTCAGGAATCCCCTGGAAACCCCTTCTGCCCCTCAGGAATCCCCCAGAAACCCCCTTCTGCCCTTCAGGAATCCCCTGGAAACCCCTTCTGCCTCTCAGCAATCTCTCAGAAACTTGCTTCTGCCCCTCAGGATTTGGGATTTCCTTGGAATCTCCCTATTTTCTGCCAAAATTCCCCAGAAACAACTTTCTGTCAGAATTCCTTCATAAATCTTCAGTCGAATTCACGTTAGGAATTAAGTCAGTTATGTTTCCCTTTCCCCTCTCTCCCTGAAATAGACAAATACATACTTTAAAAAAAAAAGTAATAATTTGTAGTTTGATACAAAATTATGAAATAAAAGAGATTACGAGTTAAGTTGATAGACTAAATTAAACATTTTGCAGGGGAAGTATTTTGATGTTCACTGCTAACTGGTGAGTTCATTGATCAGGGTGGGGACTTGGAAAATTGAGATGATTGTAACTCTTTACAAAGTAATTTCATAAATTACTTTTCCCTTGGGGGCAGGAGGTCCCAAAGAAGAGTGAGAAAGGGTATAAACACCCTCCTTTACAAGGCTCTCTGTTGTAGCACAGTGAATGCACAAGTCAGATCCAAATTGATTTCCACTAAGAAACTCAGTTTTCCCACAAAAGCAAAAGACATTACGCCGTGAATATATGGGTTTAAAGTGGAGATGTTTAAGATATTACTACTTTGTGCATTCAAGAAATCTGGAGAAACAAACATTGCTTCGGTTTGACATTTTTTCAAACTTATTCAAAAATAAATGTCTTTTGAAAGTGATAATTTGTCTTTTTACTTGTAGGTAAAGGAGTGAGAGAAGTTAATGAAACAGTTACTAAAACTCCAGGTTTGTATACCAGAACAGTTACAGATTTAAATAAGATGATCTGTTCTCTACTATACTCTGTGCAGCCAAAGAAACAAATTTCTGATTCCTTTAGTCCATGAACAAGTTAAAGTTTCAGTTATTTAAAACACCAAGCCCACACAGGTTCCTCTTTCTCTCATAACCATGGTTTGTTAATGGAATAACAATACTTTACTTAAAAGGAAAACCTCTGTCATTGCCCCATACTGTTTTACAAAAAGGTACCTTGGGCACGTCGTAGGCAGAAGTGGACATCAGATGTTAAGCCAGAATGTGGTATAACAGAGAGCCTTATAAAGAGGGTTGTGTGCCTCCTCCACACGAGGATGCTACAGTAAGTAACACATCATGACAGCTGTGCATTCCAGCAGTTCAAATGTGGGGTACATCCTCCCCCAAGTATCTCCATCCTCTGCCTCTGATACACTAATTCTCGCTTTCTGTTGTGTGTGATACCTTGCTTAATGCATGCCATAGCAAACGGGAAAGGTGCAAGTTTATTTCCTAATGAAGATGCTCATTACTCCAAATCACCTGGCCTGTTGTACCTGTTATAAATTTAGAGAATATTTAAACAATATAGTGTGTCCCCAAATTATAATGTAAATCAAGCTTAAAAAAATACAACAGAAAACACTTAGGTAAGTTTCATTTTCTGGTGTTTTCTGTATTCAGGTTTTCACACTGGTTTCTTAGACATAAACTCTGTTCCAGGATCAAATGTGGAGAGGTTATATGAAATGCTGTAAGTTCAGTCACAGTTGCTGGGTTTTGCATTTAATTCTTAGATGAGGCAAAAAGTTCCAACATGGTTAAAGGAATTCATGCATTGTACACCACGAAGTATGAGACCTACCTTAAATTTTTTTTCTGTACTATTCTATGCAAATGTTATTTGAAAATCAAACACAGAAATCAGTGTTCTACCCAAGCAACATCTTCTTCAATGGAAGAAAACACAGTGGGTGGTGGTGGTGGTGTTTGTTCTGTTTTGTTTACTGGTCTTGTGGGCAGTGAAAAGTCTGCAGGCTTTTTTTAAAATTTATTTATTTTTAATTGAAGGATAATTTCTTTACAATATTGCATTGGTTTCTATCAAACATCAGTATGAGTCAGCTATAGCGCTGCAGACTCTACCTCAGTGTACCCTATCCTCTCTGAAGGGAAGCGCTGAAGAAACAGGCCTCTTTGTACAGGCACACAGTCTAGCACCTCCACTGTGGTGGTTACATTACACTGCAAACCACCAGCAACAGGTCAGAGGACAAGGGCCCAAAAGGACCCCCATGTCCCCAGTGGGCACAGCTGAGCACGGTCGAGCTGCCCCGCCGACCTACTGCTTCTCCTGCTGCCCAGCCCGGCTGGCCCACCTGACCTGCCAACGAGAGGACCTCGGCATTCACAGCTTCCACTGGGTGTGTCCCTTCTGACTAGGGAAAGAGATCTGGATACTGTTTAAAAGGCTATTTATTTTAGAAAAGGAAGACGAGGCGTCTCGGGCTTGCTGATGAAAAGTGGGCCTCGGTGATGCTGCTGACGACGGGCCTGCTCAGTGTCCTGAGCGATCAGCAGCTGTGTCAGAGGCCTGTGTCAAGTCTCCGCTTCAAACTTGAGTTTTGAAACTATTACTATTAGAAAGTTGGGTCCATCAAAGCCCTCGCAAGTGCTGACATTGTTTTCTTGTCGGGAGATGTCTTACTGGGTCAGCCTGTCTGGGGAATCAGGCAAACGTCCAGTGGAGCTGAAAAGAAAAGAGAACCAGGGACCCCATGCTCCGTCCTCCTCACACTGTGGCCATAAGTGCGTTTGCAGAAACACACTCAGGGAGACGAGCACCTTTCTTTACACCTGGGAAGTCCAAAAGTGCCTCCTGACCAGCCCCACTCACGGTGGATGTTGTCCAACTAAACATTTTACACATATCATGAGACCGAGCAGAGAGAAATTTAGTGGATTCACTGATGTAGATTTACATCAATTCCCCTGTAAAATGTTATAGCAATATTGTAAAAATAGATTTTTAAACATATTAGCAGAAATGTGAAAAAGTTTGTTTTTTTTTGGTATCCAGTGAAGAGAATATCTCAATAATCTTTGTAAGAATTCCTCGCCCAGAGGAATTGTAATATTTTAAGAAGACAGTTTGCCTTTTGTTTTTAACATCATTTAGTCTAGCTTCCTTACCAATTCTGGGCTATTTCTTATCGGGGGATTGGAGTAGAGCAGAAGAGCTAGATGAGAGATTGTCTTTACTTAAAAAATAAAGATCTTGGGAAATAGAGCATCTTTGTTTCCATAAGCCGGGTCTGTGCAGTCAGAGCGGTGCTGTGAAATGCAGGCTTTCTGAGGGCAGAAGAGCCCTGGCAGATGTCAGTTCCTCTGAGCCTAAGTCTTCCCATAGCAAGTGGACTCGGACAGTCAGTGACACAGCAGTAGTGATTTCCGGGTCAGCCTGACTGATGAGACCTTACCTAGTGTCCGCAGTCCCAGTTCACTGCACACGCTGGCCCTGGTGGATCTGGTAACACAGGTGCGCTGGCGTCCAGCCCAGTGACAGATGACTGTCTGCACATCACAGTAAGCTGCCTGCTCCCGGCCCGGCTCACCTGACTCTTACGAACCTGCTGTGAGGAGACACAGAGACAGGTCTTTGTCATCACCATCGTCACTGTCGTGCCGTCTTAATGAACAATGCTATGCCTTCTGTGTATTAAAACATCTAAGTGTAATTGTTCTGCATGTGCTAACATTTGTTTGTTTTTCCCCCCCACAGTTCCTTCAGATGTGTTTTTCATCCATTCGGTGTGGAAGGGATATTATGAATATTTAGGGAAAAGACAACCTGCAACTCTAACTGTCGACTGGTTCAACGCAACTAGCAGCAAAGTGAATGCGACGTTCACTGAAGCCTCCCAGGGGGAGCTGAAGTTGACAGGTAGGCACCCAGGGGGCTCCCTCACCAGACCCTCCATCAGTCTTCTGGCTGAGGGGGCAACAACACGGGCCAAGCGTGGCTGATTCACCAGGGCTTTGCACCCGCAGCCTCTCACTAGGTCATCTCAGGGACGGGGGCAGATGGGTCTGTCTCCTCACTTTAAAGGTTACAAAACCAGTACAGAAAAGCAAATTAATCTGCTGCCGATTACACACAGATCATGTTACATCAAAGATGTAACATTTATGCCTAGATAGTCACATCTTCAAAATTCACAGTTTTGATATGCCCTTGCTGTCATTCTTTAAAACTTGTTTGCTCCTGGTGAGCTTTTATTGATGTGTCTCAGTTTAAAAAAACAATTAAAAAGAAAAGAACCAACTCTGGTTTATTTTTAAGCAAGAGACACTTTTAGGTGCTTTATATATATATATATATATATATATATATATACACAAACACATACATATATATATATATATATATTGTTCATTTCCTTCTTGCATCAATCTTGTGATTTAACTATTATTATTAAACACTTTTTATTTTTTTAACTGGTTTAAAAAAAGAGAGATACCCAGGAAAACTAAGCAGCCTTCCTAAGCGACAGGGCAGGAGTAGGATGTGAGCTCTGCGGTCAGAATCTAAGTGATTAGAATCTCCAGCCCATGTGGGTTGATACCATCAACCCACAGGACACAGAATCACCATGAGACTGAATCTACTACCTTTTTTTAGCCCAAATTATCTCACTCATAACAATGTATCCTTTTTTGTTGACTGACTTCCAAAGGGTTCAGACTGAGTTGTCCACAAGTCCCAGCCCTGGTTCTGAACATAAGGGCCCCCAAGGGGCCCCCACAGGTCCCTGAGGACTAGACAGGCACATGGTTCGCCTCCGCAAAGGATGAGAGCCGCTCAGGACCCCTCCCACCCCTCACGCCTCACTTCTCTGCTTTCCTGGCTGCTGCTGTGTGTGCTTGGTCACTCAGCTGTGTCCGACTCTGTGATTCCGTGGACCTTGGCCCGCTAGGCTCCTCTGTCCATGGGGATTCTTCAGGCAAGAACACTCAAGTGGATTGCCGTGCCCTCCTCCAGGGGATCTTCCCAACCCAGGGATCAAACCTAGGTCTCCTGCATTGCAGGCAGATTCTTTACCATCTGAGCCACCAGGGAAGCCCTGGGAAAACACCTAAAAACAGTGCACACACTCTGGACTTAAGAAAAGAAAAATAACCCATACTCACAGATTTTTAACAGGTTCTTATTTATGAATTCATAATCTAGGGTCCCCAAAATTGCTTTGCACCTTGACCCTGTGAATGTATAAATGAGATAGACTGGGTGCTCAAATCTAGTCCTGGATCAGAATAAACTGAGAATAACTGAGACTTTGTAAAATATTCAGATTTCTTAGGCTCACCCAGGTCCTTTGGATAATATTTTTCGTCATGGAGTTTGGACTTTTTAACCAAAGGAAATGTTCTCCAATGTGACTTTGATGCAGTTAGGTTTGAATTGGAGAAAAGTTTGGATCAAAAGTTGTTCAGACTGAGTCCCTGTGGCTAGACAGAAGTCCACCCGCCACGTACAGTCTGACTGCGAAGGACCATACAGGAGGAAGCGCAGGTCATGCTCCTGGAAAGCCAGCCAGGACCTGATGTCCTGTGGGTGATGAATTTAATCACCATAAAACTCTCCTGAGTACACATATCTCTACTAAGAGTTTGTGGAAGTGGGGTTCAGAGCTTTAGAGGTTAACCTGTATGCCAAGAACACAGAGCTGCTGATGGTGGCGATGGACAGCGGCCCAGATCCTGGGCTGGTCCTCCCCATCCATGGGTCCTTCTTGTCCATGAGTTCCATTCCTCTTATGTGACTGGCCAGTGGACAGTCTTCCTGCAGTGTTTTTTAGAGGTCTGTTTCTCTAATGAGAGAAAGTGGGAATTAACTGCTGGAGTTCCTGAAACAGTGCAACCTTCCCTTGAACCTGTCTCTGCACAGAAGGCGTTTGGGTTATTATTATTTACTATCTGTTCGTTTCTTTGTTTACTTACCCATTTGGTTCCTCCTCTGGGTAGGGAACTAGCCATAACTGCAAACACATCCCCCCATACCCCCACTACAAACCCTGACCCCTTGGACAAAACCATTCAGCAGTCATTCAGAGGACCTTTGTCCACCAAGCCATTCATTTCAATGAGCATAGTTCATCTACATAAGTAGCTATATTTGGGGCTTTTTTTATAGTTTCTCTTTTTTTTATTTGATTTAGAAATATTTATATTTTCCCACACTGAAATTTTGTAAGAATTTTGTACAAACTCTCTGCGTGTCCATTCAGCATAGCTGTTTTTATCAAGACATCATTTTCTTAGTGATTCAATACTTTTATAGATTATTCTCCATTTAAAGTTATTGTAAAATATCTGGTATATTACCTGTACTATACAATATATCCTTCTAGCTTGTTTATTTCATACACAGTAGTTTAATCCCCTCTATAATACAGACCCCTGTCCTCAGAAGTGAGTACAAATGGAATAAAAATGATGAATTTAAAAAACTTAATATAAGTGAATGTATATAAATATTTTTCCTCCTGTGGCATTAAGATACTGAATTGCATGAAGTAGACAATACTTATTCGAGACAGACAATGACTTCAATAAGAGGTGAGTTTTAGGAAAAAAGGAGGACTGCAGCTAAACTTTAAAAATAAAAATACTAACCGCTGCTATTGAAAACACTATCCTCTCTATATTATATTCCACATAAATGGGCTGAGTGCCTACCTTCCTGACCATAAGCATTTCTGCGATGTAAGAATAACCCATGATCCATCTGCTGATGGGCATCTAGGTTGCTTCCATGTCCTGGCTATTATAAACAGTGCTGCGATGAACATTGGGGTGCATGTGTCTCTTTCAGATCTGGTTTCCTTGGTGTGTATGCCCAGAAGTGGGATTGCTGGGTCATATGGCAGTTCTATTTCCAGCTTTTTAAGAAATCTCCACAGTGTTCTCCATAGCGGCTGTACTAGTTTGCATTCCCACCAACAGTGTAAGAGGGTTCCCTTTTCTCCACACCCTCTCCAGCATTTATTGCTTGTAGATTTTTGTGTAGCAGCCATGCTGACTGGCATGTAATGGTACCTCATTGTGGTTTTGAACAAAAACCACTACAGTATTGTAAAGTAATCAGCCTCCAACTAATAAAAATAAATGAAAAAAATAATAATAATAAAAAAAAGAATAACCCATGATCCTTTCCTAGGTGTTTACAAGAAGGAGGAGGCCCACTTACTTCTGAAAGCTTTTCAGATAAAAGGTCCAGTGGATATTTTCGTCAGCAACTTTGAGAATGACAACTGGGGACTGGATGGTTATGTGAGTACTTCCTAGAGGGTTTTCTAATCGTCATGTCTGCGCAGAGTTGGGAGCACCAACGGAGATCCCTTCCAAGATGCCCTGGGTCCTGTCTGCACCTTGAAAACTCAGGGCCCTTGCCCTGGCCTTGCAGCAGCGACACCCCTTCATCATCTGAGGGAAGAAAGCCATCTCTGAGACCAGAAAGAAAATGGCCAGAGCGACAAGCTGCTCCTGTCAGAAGAGCTTAGATGCAGACCACACCCAACTCTAACACTGGGGCCGGACTTGCCCCAAAGCCACAGTAACCACCCTGCATGCACTGAGAGAGTTCCGATGCCCCTTCATAGTGTTTTGCAAGTTAACTCTTTGCTTCTGCGCCAATTCATCCTCAAACTTGAGTGTAAAGGGCTTCACATGATACACAGGAGACAGTAGCCGTGACACAGTGAGTTTTACATAATGCAGGCTCTGAGGTAATTTATATGTGTGTCCCCCTTACAAAGAATACTTAACATATAAATAAGGTGTACATTTTACTACAGTTTTGGAGATCAAAATGAGACAGAGTTTGTTAGTTGAAAGTTCATATCTTTATTTCTCAATTTTAACTATAAATGGGAATCTCAAAAGGAATGACAAATGTTTAAAAGAATTAACCATTAATGTCTAAATAGGAGAAATAATATTTATATTATGATAAAAGAAGAGATCATGGTTAATTCTTGTTGTTTCCTTCCTTTTCATATGTATCAGGTATCATCCGGACTTGAAAGAGGAGGGTTTACTTTTCAAGGTGACATACACGGAAAAGACTTTGGGAAATTCAAGCTGGAAAGGCAAGGTATGCTGCACTTACATGATTTTTCAAATCAAATATCAGGTTGGTCTGCAGGTGACTGAGCTAAATGCGACAGAAAATGTGACTGTAAAGAAACAGAAACAAAAATAACAGGAGAGACATGTATTTTACAACTGGATGAAAAAATCTTCTTCATTGTCAAGCAAAACAAAATATTAGCTGGCATAAATGCAATAAATATGCCAGACACAGAATTAATATCTTTAATATACAAAGAAATACTTTGAAATATGGGAAGAAAGCAAAGTGGAAATTCAGAGAATAAACAAACTATATTGCCCTAAGAATATCATTAAGAAAGAGTAATTAAAAATGGCCAATAAACTATGAAAAGATATTAACTTGAAAAATATGTATTATGTAACAAAGATAGATCATTTTCAGCTGTGAGAATGTCAGATTTGGTGTGGACTAGAAAAAGACACTTGGGTGTTCATTTTTGGTGAGTGTGTGAGTAGATGTGTATAATTTAATTTAACAATAATCTTTTATAAAAAAGTCTGTTGCTAAGATTTTTCATCAGATGAGTGTGACGATGATTCGGGTATGTGTACAGCAGAATTATTCTTAATAGTTGAAATTAGAAATAACCTGAATATCTCACACATATATCATAAATGAATTGCTTCTTACATCAATCTTATGCAATATGTTACATTAAATATAAGACAGTTTAATTCAATCTATGTCATTAGAGAACAAAGATTACCTATTGATGTGGAAAGGTGTTCAAGACTTATACACATGAGAAAGAAGTTTGCTCTAGATAGACAGAAGGGACAAGTATGCCTGCCTGCCTTCTTTGTGTCTTTCTCAAGTACTTGATGTATGTCTTAGTAATTAGACAAGAAAAATGTATGGAAAAAACCACTAAACGTGAAGCTTACCTCATCCACTTGCTAGTTTTGTGATCCAGGAGGAATTACAACATTCTCAAGCCTGTTTCGTCGTCTGAAATCTCAGTGGAGAGTCAGTTTCCGGTTGCTGGGAAGATTGAGAGTCAGTATGAGGGTCTACTTTGTGCTAAGGCTCTTCTTGCACATATCTTTACTCATGTTGCTACTAACACAGATGAGAAGGTGCAATTTTTATAATGAGATGAGTGCCATGTTTCTCCTGAATAGCATCAGCTACTTTCTACTTTACTTACAGAATGCTCCTAACGTATTAATTGTACACAGAGGAGTCCCCTGTGTAGGATTTGATGCCAAGCAGTCTTTCAGAGGAACAGGAGTGTAGTATTTGGTGATGATTGTTACTGATGTACTGATTTCATAAAACCTTTATCAATATACTGAGGGATTCCAAAGGAAATATATATCAAACTGTATAATATCATGCTTTAAAAAAAAAAAAAAAACTTGACCAAAAGAGATAATTATAAAATACTCCAAACCCACCTTTCCAAATTAAAAACTTTTACATAGAAGAGCTTAAATTACAGTGTCAGCCATGGCTGAGATGATGCTTTCAATGGGGTCACATTATTTTGAGATAATGAAAATAGGCCGGCACTAATGATGGTGAAGTTTTCTCTTGCTCTGAGCCAAACCCTGTGGTTATCTGCCCTCCTTTCTCCAAGGCACACGCTCTAGTAATTCTGTCTAAGGACACCCCAGCGAGCCGTGCACAATACTCTGTGGATGGCAGAGTTTACTGATCTAGTCAGCCTGACCAGAATCATCACTTTGTTGTTGAGAATTTTTTGCACTGCCCCATTTCTTTTTAATCTAACAAAAGAACAGCTTGCTTTAACAAGTGATCTTCTCATGTGATGATGAGCTTATTGTCAGGAAAAACAATTTGGCTCACAAAATAATTTGAATCACAAGCAAGTCTCCCATTCAACTAATGAGGAAAAGTCTATCTATAAGTAATGCTTCAACAACAGCCATTCATTTCAGAGTTGTGGCTACACTCTATTTTTATGGATAAAAATAAACAACCTCTTAATTGTCTCCAGTCAGTAGATAAATTGAAAAAAATGTGATCATCTTTAAATGGATACTAAAGCAAGTTAGTTTGAAAGGCAACTCTAATGCAAAAATTGTGTAAGGAACAAAAATAAATTGGTTTCCCCATTAAAATCAAAGCCCCCAGGACCTCCCTAGTGGTCCAGTGGCTAAGACTCCATTCTCCAATGGGGGCCCAGGTTTGATGCCTGGTCAGGGAACTAGATACTGCATGCCACAACTAAGATGCAGAACAGTCAACCAAATAACAATAAATATTAAGAAAATCTAAGCCCCCCTGCTACTCCCCACCCCCAATCAGAATGTGAGAGAGTACAAGCCATGTATCTACTCAGGAACTTGTATCCAGAATATATAAACCCTATGGCTAAAGAGTACACGTTTCAGTTCAGTTCAGTCGCTCAGTCGTGTCTGACTCTTTGCGAACCCATGGACCACAGCACGCCAGGCTTCTCTGTCCATCACCAGCTCCCAGAGTTTACTCAAACTCATGTCCATCGAGTCGGTGATGCCATCCAACTATCTCATCCTCTGTCATCCCCTTCTCCTCCTGCTTTCAATTTTTCCCATCATCGGGGTCTTTTCTAATGAGTTAGTTTTTCACATCAGGTGGCCAAAGTATTGGAGTTTCAGCTTGAGCATCAGTCCTTCCAATGAATATTCAGGACTGATTTCCTTTAGGATGGACTGGTTGGATCTCCTTGCAGTCCAAGGGACTCTCAAGAGTCTTCTCCAACACCACAGTTCAAAAGCATCAATTCTTCAGGGCTCAGCTTTCTTTATAGTCCAACTCTCAGATCCATACATGACTACTGGAAAAATCATAGCTTTGACTAGATGGACCTTTGTTGGTGAAGTAATGTCTCTGCTTTTTAATATGCTGTCTAGGTTGGTCATAGTTTTTCTTCCAAGGAGCAAACGTCTCTGAATTTCATAGATGCAGTGATCATCTGCAGATTTTGGAGTCCCCCCAAAATAAAGTCTATCACTGTTTTCATTGTTTCCCCATATACTTGCCATGATGGGATCAAATGCCATGATCTTAGTTTTCTGAATGCTGGGTTTTAAGCCAACTTTTTCACACTCCTCTTTTACTTTCATCAAGAAGCTCTTTAGTTCTTCAGTTTCTGCCATAAGGGTGGTGTCATCTGCATATCTGAGGTTATTGATGTTTCCCCCAGCAATCTTGATTCCAGCTTGTGCTTCATCCATCCTGGCATTTCACATGATGTACTCTGCATATAAGTTAAATAAGCAGGGTGACAAAATATAGCCTTGATGTACTCCTTTCCCGATTCGGAACCAGTCTGTTGTTCCATGTCCAGTTCTAACTGTTGCTTCTTGACCTGCATACAGATTTCTCAGGAGGCAGGTCAGATGGTCTGGTATTCATGTTCCACAGTTTGTTGTGATCCACACAGTCAAAGGCTTTGGCGTAGTCAATAAAGCACAAGTATATGTTTTTCTGCACTCTCTTGCTTTTTCAATGATCCAACAGATGTTGGCAATTTGATCTCTGGTTCCTCTGCCTTTTCTAAATCCAGATTCAACATCTGGAATTTCATGGTTCACATACTGTTGAAGCCTGACTTGGAGAATTTTGAGCATTACTTTACTAGCACGTGAGATGAGTGCATTTGTGCAGTAGTTTGAACATTCTTTGGCATTGCCTTTCTTTGTGATTGGAATGAAATATGACTTTTTCCAGTCCTGTGGCTACTGCTGAGTTTTCCAAATTTGCTGGCATATTGAGTGCAACACTTTCACAGCATCATCTTTTAGGATTTGAAATAGCTCAACTGGAATTCTGTCACCTCCACTAGCTTTGTTCATAGTGATATTCCCTAAGGCTGACTTGACTTCTCATTCTAGGATGTCTGGCTCCAGGTGAGTGATCATACTATTGTGGTTATCTGGGTCATAGAGATCTTTGTTGTATAGTTCTTCTGTGTATTCTTGCCACCTCTTTTTAATATCTTCTGCTTTTGTTAGGTCCATACCATTTCTGTCCTTTATTGTGCCCATCTTTGCATGAAGTGTTCCCTTGGTATCTCTAATTTTCTTGAAGAGATCTCAAGTCTTTCTCATTCTATTGTTTTCCTCTATTTCTTTGCACTGTTCACTTAGGAAGCCTTTCTCATCTCTCTGTGCTATTCTTTGGAACTCTGTATCCAAATAAGTATATTTTTCCTTTTCTCCTTTGCCTTTAGCTTCTCTTCTTTTCTCAGCTATTCATAAGATCTCCTCAAGTACACGTTTAACAGGCAAACAACCTAATTAAAACACTGGCAACCAGTTTGAATACACATTTCTCCAAAGAGATAAAAATGACCAACAAGCAAATGAAAAGATGCTCAACATCATTAATCATTAGGGAAACACAAATCAAAGCCACCTCACACCCACTTGGGTGGCTCAGACCATAACGACAAGAAACAAGTGGAGGCAAGATGTTCAGGAATTAGGAGGCTCATACCGTGCTGATGTGAAAGTGATGATGGCGTGGTTGCTGTGGAAAACTGCCTGGCAGTCATTCATCGGGTAGCTGAAACATGGGGCTACCACAATGTTCAGCATTTCCACTCCAACACATATGACAAGAAAACTAGGAAACACATGTTCATACATAAATTCATACATGAATGTTTATACCAGCATTATTCCCAATTGTCCAAATGTGGAAACAATCCAAGTGTCCATCAGCAGTGAGCAGATCAACAGCATGTGGCGCATGCGCACAGTGGAAGTTATCTTGAAAACGTCATGCGAAATACGAGAAGCCACTCACCAAAAAACACATACTGAGTTCTTGTATTTATATGCAGTATCTAGAGCGGCCGAATCTATACAGACAGATAGTACAGCAGTGGTTGCCGAAAGCTGGAGCCTGGCAGAAGGAGGAGGAGGAGGGACTGCTGAGGGGCCCTGTTCAATTTTAGGGGCAACAGCAGTGTTCTCACATAATGTGATGATCACTGCAGCATCAAACCCCCACATTTTTACTAGTAAAAAAGAAAACTCTGAAATTAAAAGGGTCAGTCCTTGCACCCTTGCATTAAAAGGGTGAATTCTATAGTATGTGCATTTCTTTCAGTAGTACTCCAGCCTATAACGTGAAAAGACACTCACCTTCTTCATTCTTAAGAAGCACAACTGAGAAAATAGCTGCACACTGCATCTGATGTCCTAGGGCAGCAGCAGTGGTAATAATGTGCAGAAGGGGGGCAGCGAGAGGCAAGGACGGAGGTGGAGGGTGTGGGCAGGGGGAGATGGGACACAGTGTGCAGGTCCCTTCTGAGATGGGCTGAGAGGAAATCGGGACGCCACTCTGGAGAGAGACTAGCTAAGACTGAGCAACGCTACAAGGTACACGTTCTGTTAGGCAGTGCTTCCACTTCTTAGAATCTGTCCTGTATATTCAGCCTCCTGTTGATGCATCTCTGTAGAAACAGGATTTCACGGTGGCATCATAGAGAACTACTAGAAATGGCCCAAATGTTCTTCAGCAGCAAACTGGCTAAATGAATTCTGGTTTAGCCAATTAATAGAATACGGCACACCTGAAAACAATTACATTCACATGTGCAGATGGAAGAGCTTCACAAATATATGGTTAAGTTTAAAAAGGCACATTTTAAAAAATGTAAATAGTATCCCCATATTTTAGGAAAGTAAGAACAAAGAAACAGTCACAAATATTAATAGTACACTGGGGACTTTCCTGGTGGCCCAGCAGCGAAGACACTGCCCACCCAATGCTGGGGACCCTGGTTCCATTCCTCATCAGGGAGCTAGATCCCGCATGCCGCAACTAAGACCCGGTGCAGCCAAATAAATAAATACAAAATACACACACACACACACACACACACACACACACACACTCTATACTAGTACATTGTGTGAAGGACGCTAAAGCACAAACAAAAGCAAAACCGAAGACCTTGTTAGTCAGAAAGAGGAAAACTAGTGCAAAGGGCAAAGCATGACCCTTTATGTCCATCATCTTCATATTTATTTCGATATCTGCTTATGCCACTTAATTAATATCATGTACATGTATTACCCTTTAAATGATTAAAACATGGGTAAATAACTGAAATTAACTAGGAGCTCCAGACAGCATAATAATTTTGGAGTCAAGTCAGGAGTTTAATTCAAAAAGACCTTTCATGTTGCCCTTTGTCATGATGTGAGGTCTCCTGTGGCAGGTCCATTATCCAGGATTTTACTAATTGGAAGTCTGAGATCTGTTATGGCCAAAAATATATAGTCTTGCTCACAGATAACAGAAAGTGGCTTTGGTTAATTTAAGCAGACTACAAATTTATCAGGATGAGCAGAGATGCACAGAATTATAAACACCTGGAGAATGAGCCACGGTAACTTAATGGAAACCAGCAGATACTGAACCACTACAAAGACAGCACCACTTTTTCATTTCTCAAATATGTACTGAGCAACTGTTATGTTCGAGGTTCTACTGTAGGAACTGGGGATTTAAGAGGAAAGCTGGCCAGACAACTACTCGGGCGTCATGCCACCAATTTCCTAGTAAATGTGGGTCCTGGGGAAACTGTGCGGCTAAAGTTCTAAGTAGCTGACATGTCCTGACATTTCATTCTCACAATAAATCTCTGAGGCTGGGCCCTTTGAGCAGCACTGACTTCTCCCTGCTGGACAGGGTGGCTGGGGTCACTGCTGCACCTGGCCTCCAGACTGGACAGGCCTGCCTGCTGCGGATGGAACCACCACCCCCAGGAAGCTCTTGATGCTGTCCTCAGGGCTCTAGCCACACCACAGCCCCAAGTCTCTGCATCGCTCATGCTAACCTTGCCCAGGGAGGGAGCACCCTGTTGGCTTTGCTCACAAGCCCATCACCTGGGTGCTGAGATTTGGGAGAACAAATATCTGGCATCCTCCATGCATGGCAGCTGGTGAATGCACCTGAAAATGAAAAATTAAATCTGAATCATACATGCTGATACAGGACGATCACAAAAAGATATGGTTGATTTACAAGGTGCCAACATCCAGGATAAAATATGTTTACATAAGAACTGGAGGTGGTAGGGAGTAGCATAATCTTGCATCTACTGAAGGTGTGTGTGTGTGTGTGTTTGGTCGCTCAATCAAGTCCAACTCTTTGCGACCCCGTGGACTGTATAGCCCACCAGGTTCCTCTGTCCATTGGATTCTCCAGGCAAGAATACTGGCGTGGGTTGTTATGCCCTCTTCCAGGGGATCTTCCCAACCCAGGGATCGAAACTGCATCTTCTGCATTGGCAGGAGGATTCTTTACCACTAGTGCCACCTTGGGAAGCCCATCTACTGAAGGAGATGACAATTAATATTATTTTTAAGTTTTTATGAAAAGTTCTTTAAAAGGTGATTTTTTAAATATTTGATTACTTGTTTGTATTTGTGGTTTGTAAAAAAAAAAAAAAAGGAACAGAAAACATCCCATAAATTCTGGAAATATACTTTGAAATGAGGTCAGCTTCGTTTTACAGTTCTGCTATATTCAGATGACCCCAGTCATAATTAACTACACACATGCATTGAGTGGTTCCATGCAATTAAGTCAAATACATTTCAAAATTGTGTTTTGTAAGTAAATTCCTCAAGAATAAACTTATTTGGAAATAATCCCTTGATAAAAGTTCTCTGATCTGAACTTTTAGTGTTTGCTTCTTCCTCAGTGCTGTGCGGGAGAAGGCAATGGCACCCCACTCCAGTACTCTTGCCTGGAAAATCCCATGGATGGAGGAGCCTGGTGGGCTGCAGTCCATGGGGTCGCTACAAGTTGGAACGAATGAGCAACATCACTTTCACTTTTCACTTTCATGCATTGGAGGAGGAAATGGCAACCCACTCCAGTATTCTTGCCTGGAGAATCCCGGGGACAGGGGAGCCTGGTGGGCTGCCGTGTGTGGGGTCGCACAGAATCAGACAGGACACGACTGATGCGACTTAGCAGCGGCAGCAGCAGCAGTGCTGTGCAGAACTGTCCACTTTGGAGATACACAAGCTAATGATCATATCGCCTGCCTGGTGTCTGAGATGTGTATTCTTGCCTTCCCTTCTAATGGACCGAACTCATTTTATAGAAACTTGCTTTATAAAATTGACATGCGTTCTTTGATTATTTCTAAATTCATAATGAATTTTGAAATCTATGCCAATAAAGGTAGAATGCACCAAAATATTCACATGTGATGGGTCTCCATGGTGGCTCAGATGGTAAAGAATCCATCTGCAGTGTGAGAGACCTGGGTTCAATCTGTGATTTGGGAAGCTGCCCTGGAGAAGGGAACAGTATTCTGGTCACTCCAGTATTCTGGTCTGTAGAATTCCATGGATAGAGGAGCCTGGTGGGCTACAGTCCATGGGGTCACAAAGAGTCAGACATGAAGGTGATTCCACTTCTACAGAGACCTGGATTTCTTGTGTAATTTCAGTGACTTGTCCTGGGGCAGGAGCAAACAGCACATGCCACCCACATCTATAGACATGTACAGCCCTGTAGATGCTTCAGTTAGACTTTACACAAATGTGAGTCTCTACAGCCATGAGCAAAAGCCAGTATGACCACAGCCCCCTTTGCAGTTCTCACACTGGAAACACGACACTCTCAGTGTTGACGGTCAGTGAGGAACCACCAGCCTTTTCTGTGTTAGTCCTTAAGATGGATGTTAAAATCTTTGAAAAGTGTCAGCTGCTTCCCAGTGGAATGGGAACACTTTCTGCTTCTTGTGGAGTCTCCCTTTGTTTATAAAGCCCACTGTAGCTCTGTCTCTGTGTGAGCAGGAGGCCGCTGACTTTAACGCTCACTTCTTTTCCAGACCCCATGAGCTCCGACCAGGACTCCTCCGGTCACTACCACGGCACCAGCAGTGGCTCTGTGGCGGCTGCCATTCTAGTTCCGTTCTTCGCGCTCATCTTATCAGGGTTTGCGTTTTACCTCTACAAACACAGGTACCGTCGCCCCGCCGTCGGTTTACAGGCGCCGCGCCTCTCCCCACGCCCTGGCCCTGCGGTCCTGACGGCCTGTCCCTGCTCTTGTCTCCCGCCCCAGGACGAGACCCAAGGTCCAGTACAACGGCTACGCCGGCCACGAGAACAGCAACGGGCAGGCCTCCTTTGAGAACCCCATGTACGACACGAACTTAAAGCCCACCGAGGCCAAGGCCGTGCGCTTTGACACGACTCTGAACACGGTGTGCACCGTGGTGTAGCCCGCGGGCGGCCGCCTCATAGCCATACCTCCGACGACGGACAGCAGGGACCACAGGTGCCACAAACCCTCCCCTCCGGCCCGGCGCCTCCCGGACACGCGGGGGACGCGGGCCACAGGCAGACCCTCGTCCCGGGAGCGGACCCGCCGCCGCCCTGCTGCGGCCCCGGGGCGCGGAGGAGGGCGCGCCCCGGGACGCGTGGCCTTGCCCAGCAGCCCTGCGCGCCTGCTGTGGCCCAGCTGCCTCAGAGCAGCCTCGGCCGGACGGCCTCTGGGCCACACGTGGTAGCACCGCAGTATGGGTTCATTGTTTGTTTTTTTTTAATCCCCATGAATATTCTGGAAAAAGAAAAAAAAAAGCCCTCCTGAAGAAGACACCTTTCCGGCAGCCGCACACACCTGCAGACGCTTTGCGCCATCCTCCCCGAGACCGGCAAGCTTCGAGGGCCCCGCAGCTCACCTCGGGGCCACCCCAGGGCCATCTGCAAATTTCCCAGTCAGCTGTTCTCTCGCAGAATTTTTGATGCACAATTTTTTGCACTAGTGTGTTATGAATGACTAAGATTCTGATAAAAAATAAACTATTTACATGGGGTTTCTACACACTATCCATTGTATATAAGCATCCTGCCATACTGTCAAGCTAAGCATTCCAGCTTCAGTTTAGTTAGCGTGTGAGAAAAAAGAAAAAAAATCCCCAGATATGGCACAGGTTTTAAAACGAAAAATAATATCGAAGAGATTTATTTTATTACTGCTTTCTTTTAGCTTCACAGCTGTGTTGAATTCATTGAGAAAGAACAGAGGCCTTTTATTTCCCACATCCTTTCTTTAGTCTTGTCCCCATCCCATGATCGTAGATATTCCACTACTTCATAGCAGGAGGTCTGCAGCACTTTCCAAGTGCCGTGTACAGATGTGAATAGTAATTTATTTTAGGTCGCTCCTGACCTGCCTGTGGGTTTGGGTTCACCACACAGTCTTCCTGTCCATCCTCTGCTGTGATTTCTCTCTTTCACTGCCATCCCTCTCATTTTCTGTTAAAGGACTGTGTGTTCCTGGGACGCAGTGGAAAAGTTTCGGGATGATCAAAATAGTAAGTGTTCCTTTAGAGGCAAGGAAAAGTCACACCCACTCTTCTTTACTGATGACACAGATATTACTATTATAGATTTCTTCTGTTTTATGCTATCTAATCCCAGATGGAAAGAAAACCTTGGTGATTTTTTGTCTTCACAGGTAAATTATGAATCACAGTATAAATAAAGTAGGTGTGACTCCCCAGGCAGTAAAAACCCAGACAGGAAGCCGAAAATGCGGCCGTGAGGATGTTTACATAATAAACTCAGAGATCGTGTTTATTTTTACTTACAGTTGTTTGATTTTTAAAAAAAATTTTTTTTTTTGCTTTGAAAAGGCAAGGCGTATGTTACTATCTGAGTTTTAAGTATGCATTCCACTTACTGAGAAGGTCCCCTTTGTCCATCCTTGGCAGCATCGGTAGAGACTTGGTTCTTGAGGACATGTTCACATGTAGCTTTAAGACTGATGTATGTGTTTGTTACATGTTTCGATGCAGGGCTTGAAAAGTGAACAATGAAAAACACAGATGTCAGGATAATAGCTCATTCTTTCAAAAGTTTCGATCTGAACATTTCAGTGGCTCTTACCCATGGGGCACTCACGGTCTGCTGCCTGTTTGAAGGGCACAGCGGTCGGGAGGCGTGGCCAGGCTCTGTGGCCCCGCCTCCCCCGGCCTCTCCCGCCCGCAGCATGGAGCTCCAGGGTTCGCCCTGGCCAACCTGGCAATGGGACCAAGTGGGCTGTGCAGCCTGGAGTCCTTACGGCTTCTTCTCCTTAGGCCAGATGAGGTCAGTCAGAGGCAGGCTCCTCGCACACCCAGGGAGCTGAAGTAAAGAGAAGACAGGAGGAAGCCGTCGCGTCTTTGTGTGCAGGGGAGAACAGGGTTACTATACATATGAGGTGTATATATATACATACATATAGATAAATATAATAGCGTGTACATATGCGGTTTGAGTCATTCAAACTAGGTGCAAAATGCTGACTTCAGAGTCTGAATCAGTGTCTCTCTCCACATCCCTGACCTGCTTGCTGGTCAATGACGTTACGAAACCCTGACACGACAGGACATATACCTACATACAAGAAACCACATATCAGATCCGACGTGATTCTCCTTTGTGCGCACACTCAGAGTGTCCTCAGGTGCCCGTTTGGAGCATGTTGTTAAAAAAAGTGCCCCCATGAAATTCCTGTGCGAGAGTCCTGCCCAGTTTCTCCCCAGGCTGTGTGCAGTGTTGATCAGATTCCCGAGAGGTGCTGGAGGTCCGGTCCAAGCCGTCGGCACGGGCGCCCTCCGGTCCGGCTGCAGGATTGTTTCCGGGAGCAGCCAGAGGCCGAGGAGGGCGGGAGCCCCGGACAGGTCCTGTGCTTCAAAGCTGTTCAAACTGCTGCTTGTCCCACACATCTTGCCTTTCTTCAGGCTAGCTGCAATAATTTTTTTCTTCTGTAAAATATTTTGTAAACAACCACAAAAAAAAAAAAAAAAGCTACTATAAAAAGGGGAAAGAACGCTGGCATTACGATCAGGAAACCATCGCCATCAGCCACCCGTCTCGCCACCTCGCCACATGCTGCTGACATGAAGTAGGTGCAAACGACCTTTTTGTACAGAGATATATTTTTTATGAAGAATTTGTAAAATTATTAAATATGCTGTAATTTTTTGATTAATGTAGGTAAATTGTTAAAAAATAAATGTTTTTACAATACAAAACTGTAATTTTCCCAATAATGTACAATGTACCATCTCTAGCTGACGTTCAGTTCTGATCCTATTACACATGTATTAATATTAAAGTGACCTGTTAAAATGAACAGTTATCTTTTTTTGTCAAAAAAAAAATTATACAGAGAGTGTAATATAGCCTGTGCAATGCCACCTATCTTTAAAGCAAATCAGAGTTCTAATTAAATATTTAATTTTAGATTTCTATTTTTTGGTGTGAATTTATTTTATCTTTAATAGATGCCTGCAAGTCCCTGGAAGGGGAGGGAAAGAATGAACAAATTAGTGATGGGTGTTCACTGTATTTAGAACGAGAGTCAGTACTTTTCCCAAGATACAGCATCCCCGTTGTGGTTAATAAAGAGCACATCTATGAAAAGCACTGATACAGAGAAACAGAGCCTGACAGACTTCTTGATGGTTTTTGAGTTAAAATCAGTGAGAGCTTTCAGTTCCCTCCAAACCAAAGTCAAGCCTACACTTTTATGATTAAAAAAAAAAAAGTGTGAGTTCTTTCAGTAAGCCTTCACAACACTGAAAACACCATATAAGAAAACACAGACAGATTTCCCTGAACATTCCAAGGGTCGTGCATGAAGAAGGCTCAGAGAACACCCCTCAGGACCCTGTGACAGCAGAGTCAGCTCCCTGCTCACTTCTGGGCTGGGGGGACACAAAGCTCTCTGAATCCTTGGTGTCAGGTGAGGTGTCGTGCAGTTAACCAGATGATACAGTCATTTTCCTGAGAATCAAGTCACACAACAAAAAAACAACCCAAGAAGAGCCCCGCTGTGGCTTCCAAGTAACAAAGATTTGTCATCCAGCCTAGTGTGCAGGTCTCCTAGGACCAGTGGATGTCTTTAAATACCAAGGGCTAGGACCTTGCAGGAAAATCAGCTCCAGACACCCACAGACATTCAATATAATCTAACAAAGTAGATTTTATCACTGATTCTATAGATGACCAAGCAGAAATCCAGAGATGTTAGATTATCCAAGTATGCACAGCTCAGTGATGCTGACGTTAGAGGCCAATTTTCCCTTGCTTTAACATTCTTCTTTGCCATTTGCTATAACATTCCTGGGGTGGGGAAATCCGTCTGCTCTGCCTGGAGGGTGGGGCTGCGGCACAAGGCCTGCACGGGGGACCTTCAGGAGCTGTCGGGAGGCTGAGCACACAACCAGCCATGGGCGCACGCTCGCTCTGAATGCTCACCAGGGCCCCTTCCATGAAGGCCTGTGAGGTTCACACTCTCACCAGCCGGGAGCCCAGCACACAGCAATGCAGCCGTGGGTGCCAGGCAGAGGCTCCTGAGAGCACGAGATGAAATCTGACTGCCTCCTGGTCTTGGCTGAATCGCAGTCACAGGACAACAGCGGGTTTCGACCAAGGCAAAGTGCCCAGAATGACAGGTTCACGTCTCTGGACGTCACTGCTTCTGAAATCCAGCTCGGCTTCTTTTCTTCCCATGGCAAAGCCTGGGGAACAGCCTCCCCATGACAGTTTGTGGGGTGTCAGCCTCGATTCCCCCGCCACCCTGAGCCCGGAACCTCCTCCTGGGGCCGGGGGCAGGCTGGAGCCTTGAGGGCCACGGCTCAAGCCCAGGGCACTTTTGCCTGATATGAGGGGTCTCCCAGCAGCCTCCAGAAACCAGCCACCCCTCCCCCTCTCCATCACCCCTGGCCCAGGTGCTGGGCTGCTCTCTCCTGGGTGCCCCCCACACCCTTCCAAAATTCTTCTGTTCAGGACATTCACACTTGTGCTTCCGCTCCTGTTCAGGAACTCGGTGGTTGTGGCTACAACTGATCAGATCCAGAAGGTGCCTCCTCTAGGGCTGCGCAGACATAGACTTGGAGCTAGACCACCACTCCTGCCTCCAGCACAGTTTCATTGCCAACACAGGAAGAGCGATAGCCCTGACTGTAAACCCAGCGGCTCCCTTCTGTCTTTGCTGAGGAACAGCCACCAGAGGAGCAAGCAGTTCCTCATGGGGAGTCGCTCACTGGAGAACAGCAGAGCCTGGGTCCAGCGATGCCCCACAGGTGGTCAGTCTTTCTGCTCCAGTGCTCCGATAAGTATGTGCTCATTCAAAGTCCAGGTAAACTAATATTTTCTCTCCTCAACGTGGTGTGTTCTAGAAAATTAAAGACAGCACTAGAATGGAAATCGAAAAGAAAAAAAGATAGTCAACCACAGTCACTAGAAGTTGAAATTGGGCCAGTAATATATGTAAAGAAATACTCCATATTCAAGGTTTGTTCTCCATGGGACACTGATACATCTTCTCCCAGACAACTGTCCTGGTTTGCCATGACAATTTTTTAGGGAAGATGCCCTTAGTGTGTAAGAAGGCCATAAGACCTGCTGATTCGACAAGTGTTTATTCAGTATTTACTAAATATCAAAATTGAGATTAGTTTTGGAGACCTCAAGATTAAAAAAAAAAAAAGCAAAGTCCAGGCTCCTAAGAAAAGTCCAGTCTAGGAGAGGCAAACAGTCACAGTAAATACAGTTGCTATGTGGTTGGTACATGCATTTGTCTGTCTGCTCAGAGTGATGTATCACAGGAAAGGATACCTAATATTTCTGGGGGCAGCATAGGTGGGGAGATTATTGAGGAAGCCTTCCCAGGAGCTGTTAAGAAGGAAATCCAAATACTTGAGGTAAGGAAGAGACAACACCAGCCACATCTCTCTTTCTTGGCTTTTGTATCAAGAAAGCCAACAATTTCACAAAGCTCCCCATCTCCCCCCACCACCTTCAACAAACTTCAATTTCCATCTCATGGCCCAGAATCTGGCCACAAGACACTCAGGGATGCAAAGAAAGGTGGAAAAATAGACAATGGAAACTTCAGTAACATTAGGACTCATCACCTTGGGGGTGGGTCAGGAAGTCCCCAGTGACAGTGTGGGTTTTGGTGGTAACAAAAATAAATTGCTTTAAGACATTTTCATCCTTTGAGAATAAATAAAAGATCCCATGTGTTTACCCCCTAAACAGAAATTAGACGCTAAGACTCAGCCATGAAGATCCATGCTCACTCACTCAGCAATTCTGCCTCACTGTAGGACCTCATTATACATATTGCCTCCCTCTAGCCCACCCTCCCCACTCTTTGTTGTTGTTGTTAATTCGAGGCTTTAAAACAAAAATACAAAGACAAAAATAAGTTTATGAATACATGTATATACTAATTTATAGAAATTTCTTTATGGGTAGGGTAGTGCTCATTCAGTAGCATTCTCCCACTAGATAGGAGAATTTATACATAAATAAATTCCTCATAAATAAATAAATTTATACTAAATAAATCTTATTTATACATAAATAATATTTTAGTAGGAAAATGATTTACACTGTAGTCACCTTTTCTTTTTGTTCTGAGGAAATGTGTGCACGTGTGTGTGTGTGTGTGTGTGTGTATTTAAAAGACTCAAGCAGATGTTTTCACAAAGACGCACAGCACATTTAATAGTGTATGCCTTTGTGAACAGTTAGCTATGTTGGCATGGGGTTTTTATTACGCAGAGAGCAATTTAGCGACGTATGGAAAAGTCAAACATATGTTGTTCTAGCTGTCACATCAGCTTAAGAAGTAGTTATCATAGCTTTCTACATATTTGTTTTGAGTTACAGGTAGAAAAATGAATTTTCTTTCCCTTACTGCTATGTTTGAGTCATAGATTCTAGTGGCAAATCTGAAATAAGATAAAAAGAAGACCTGTGCTTTAGAGTTTTGTATCAATTTTATCCAGATGCCTAGTGAAATTTTTCAAAAAATTAATCAAATACATACTTATGCTTTTAGGCATTATTCACATCCAAGCAACATTTAGCTGGTAATGTCTGTAAAATTACAACTAGCCAAATAAGAAAGTCATAGACTGTTTGTGAAATGCATCTGCATTAACCACTAACCAGGGAAATGAAGAAAGACTTATTGTTTTAAAAACATTGTGATTGAAAATATCTGCAAGTTAACACAATGAAGGGCTGTTACAAACCAGTTCGGTGAGGAAGAACCACCAGCCTGCTTCACAAAGCTGATGAGGCTACAGTAAACCCGACACCTCTCTGGGTATGCAATGGTGGAATATGTTGCAGTTGGACCGTATGGGTCAATAATCTTCATGGGGTTGATAGAGCTGACCCGTTAATATTATGAATGAAACCAAATCCTAAAAAAAGTAAACCTGTAAGAAAACAAAGAGCAAATCTCTACATTAGATAGATATCAATATAATAGATGGCTACATGTATATATCTGTAATTGACTAAATGGCAGAAATAAATGAAACAAATGTTTGAGAGCAGAAAAAGTCACAAAACTGAAAGTAAAATTGCATAAGTACTATTCAGCCATTAAAAATGTTTCTGTGCTGTGCTTAGTTGCTCAGTCATGTCCGACTCTGCGTGACCCCATGAACTATAGCCTGCCAGGCTCCTCAGTCCATGGGGTTCTACAGGTAAGAATACTGGAGTGGGTTGCCATGCCCTCCTCCAGGGGATCTTCCCAACCCAGGGATCAAACCCAGGTCTCCTGCATTGCAGGAGACTCTTTACTGTCTGAGCCACCAGGGTTGCCCATGAATACTGGAGTGAGTGGCCTATCCCTTCTTCAGGGGATCTTCCCAACCTAGGAATCAAATTTGGATCTCCTGCATTGCAGGTAGATTCTTTACCAGCTGAGCCACAAGGGAAGCCCAAAAATGTTTACTATAAGATTCCATAGCAACATAACATAGATAAGGGCACTGTGAAATTTAGAACTGATTTATGTGACAACTGTAACTAGAATAAGCCACCAAATGACCAGGAAAAGCAGGAACTAGAGTCCTGTGTGTCTTACTGGAGGGCAGCAGACTATGGATGTTAATGTTTCACTGGGTTTGCTGTAATGTTTTAAGAATAAAAATGGGAGAATAAAGTGTAGAAAATCAATGAACAAGAGTGAAATAATCTTTTCCAGTTACTAAATTTACTGATAACAACTTAAAATCTGGTTTACTGGAAACAGCTGACCATGGAAGACCCACCTACGTACACATCAGAGTCGTGGATGGGGCAGTTACAGATTCTCAGAGAGATGTGGAGGCAATTTATAATTACTTACTTTCTGACAGTTCAACTGCACAAAGCTTTAAAAAACAGTGTCATTAATTTTTCAGTTCTAAACAATTTTTGTATCATGATATGAACTCCCAATTCAATTAACATTTATATTTGGTCAATATTTCACATTTTATGAAAGAACTTAGTCTTAGAGTACTATCATGGTTTCTTTTTTTCTTGCCCATTTTTAAAAAAATTTTAATTAGAGGCTAATTACTTTATAATATTGTGGTGGTTTTTGCCATACATTCACATGAATCAGCCATGGGTGTACATGTAGTAGTCTCAACAACTCTGATCTTTTCCAACTCCAATACACACCAGATGATGTAACGCATTTTGTCATTTTCCTATAGACACATGTGTGAGCATGTGCACACTCACGCACACACAAACAAACACACACATCCGTGTTACTCAACGCCATCTCTGTATTCTCGTCCTTGTTCTGGGTGCCCTCTGTGACTTGATCTCATTATTGCCTTTATATCATATTTCCCCATATTCTCTAAAATGTGTCCTATTTTGGGTATAGAAATGGTATTTATAATCAGAAGATTTTGGATTTAAATCCCAGCTGTGCCACATGCTAGATTCATGATTTGGGGAACATCCCAAAAATATTCTCAAGTATAAAACGGGGGATAATGATGCATTCCATTCATGGATGTAATGAGAAGTTAATGAGCAATAGATACTACTCAGATTTCAGAAACACTATTTTGGGGCATGAAAATTCAGTCTTTTTAGGAGTGATTTGATAGTATCTTTAAAAAAAAGAAAAAGGCACATTGATTAGGTTAGACCAAGCCTGAGTAACAAATAGTATCCAAATGCTAAGCGATAAAACAGAAGTGCATTTCATACTCTCCAAAGTTTGGAGCAAGTGTTCAGATGAAAAGCACCATCCAGGTCACACTCTGGGGCCCAGGAGAGGCTGGCTCAGTCGCTTAAGGAGAGACAACTGGCTAATGAACTTGTAGGACTGCTCATCTGAACTGGCAGCTTGACAGGTTGATGAGACAGCTTCACATCACCTGCCTGTTGCAGGTGCAGGAGGTCAAGGGCTGTGATGGTCAGTGTTTGGGGGCATTTGGGGGTCGGCCTCTGTCTACTCCTAGAGGCAGGGCATCTGGTAAAAGGCACAGTGCTGCTCAAATCATCAAGTACCGTGTTCAGGGCTTTGAGGTCGTTGTCAATACTGGGCAAACCTAAGCACTCGTATTTTAGAAGCACAGAGTCTGTGAAAGTGGCAGGAAACATTTAGTCTTAAGTGCCAGGAAGCAAAGCTGGGGTGATGGATGGGGCCAGCGTGGTGGGTTTCAGGGAGCGCTGGCTTCAGCGGGGCACCCAGTGGGGTTGCCCACAGCCTGGCACCAAAGCTGAGGCTCCCAGGGGGCCAGGCTTGCGGTTAGCGAGACCTGAGCTGGGCCAGGCATCCATGGGCAGGGTTGCGGGGCGAGGCGGGCATGGCGGGAAGGGAGTCGAGGACCAGGTAGGTTGTGGAGCCTCAGAATTTGCACAGTAGTGCAATAACTTCCCTACCCAGACCAGCCCCACCCGGCCAGCCAAGGGGCTCCTGCTGCACCCAGCCGCGGAGAGGAGTGTCAGGACCCAGAGCTTCGTCAGTCTGCCAGCTCCAGACATGCTGCCAGAGCTGTGGCAGTGGTCGGTGTCCGGGGCAGCTCCTTAGAAATATGCCTCTAATGGTGGGATTGCAGATGACTGTCCAGTGGATGGGGGAGCTTTTGTATCCTCGGAGTCTAAGCTTTCCACACGGGCCCATCAGCCCCACCTCCTCTGTCTGACGCTGCCAGAGTTCTTCTAACTCCAGGAGCCTTACCTCACAACAGTGAGCAGCACTCATTGTTCAAATCAGACAGTTCAGTTCAGTTCAGTCGCTCAGTCGTGTCCGACCCTTTGCAACCCCATGAACCTCAGCACACCAGGCCTCCCTGTCCATCAGCAACTCCCGAAGTTTACTCAAACTCATGTCCCTCAAGTCGGTGATGCCATCCAACCATCTCATCCTCTGTCATCCCCTTCTCCTCCTGCCCCCAATCCCTCCCAGCATCGGGGTCTTTTCCAATGAGTCAACTCTTCGCATGAGGTGGCCAAAGTATTGGAGTTTCAGCTTAGCATCAGTCCTTCCAGTGAACACCCAGGAATGATCTCCTTTAGGATGGGCTGGTTGGATCTCCTTGCAGTCCAAGGAATCTCAAGAGTCTTCTCCAACACCACAGTTCAAAAGCATCAATTCTTTGGCACTCAGCTTTCTTCACAGTCCAACTCTCACATCCATACATGACCACTGGAAAAACCATAGCCTTGACTAGATGGGCCTTTGTTGGCAAAGTCATGTCTCTGCTTTTTAATATGCTGTCTAGGTTGTTCCTAACTTTCCTTCCAAGGAGTAAGCATCTTTTAATTTCACGGCTGCAGTCACCATCTGCAGTGATTTTGGAGCCCCAAAAAAAAGTCTGACACTGTTTCCACTGTTTCCCCATCTATTTCCCATGAAGTGATCAAATCAGACAAGATGTCCTCAAACGAGGGGAAAGAATCACTCATCCAATGATACTCGGACCCCAGTGATCTCAGGGGCCTTCATGGACTTTTCCACAGAAAATGTGAGCACTGTCTGCTATTCGAAAAGGACTAGCTCTGTCTGACCTTGAACATAAGGTGAGTTATCAGCTTCCAAATGGATCAACTAAAAACAGAATATAATGCATGGCATTTGTGAAAAACAAGAATTGCCACACAACCAACAAAGAGGAAGGAAGGCAAAGAAGCACAGGTAGCTTCGCGCTAGCAAAGGTATATGTTCTAAAAAATGCTGCTACCCTGCGTTTTCTGAGGGCATTTAAGATACTTTCAGTGAAGAACCACAAGCATCTTCTTGTCCTGCCCGGAAGATCTCTCCTCCCAGAACACCATTTCCTTGGCAGTGCAGCTTGCTGCCCTGAGTGTAAAATCATGGTAGAAAACAGTGCTATAATCAGAATACTCATGGGTTCTGAGTTTTAAGTTAGTCTTTAGACTAACTTACACAATAACCTGGAAAACTGCATGATAGCAGTCTGGCCAGACAGACGTAAATTCGTATTTGGGATGTTAAAACAAAACAGCTCCATTACACAGAAATTCTTTTTCCCCATTATAAGGGACACTGAGACACACAAAAAATTTTCCAGTTGCAAGCTTACAGAAGTTAGTTATGGAAAAGCTGTAGTTATGACAGGTGGCCGACTTCCTATAGCTGACTTCCTTAAGCATGATTTCTAGCAAAATCACCCAGTCCTGGTGTTTACTTTTAGCAAAGCAAGTGGAAATGCATATATTATCTCCCCAAAACATGTCTGCCCTTCCCCATGAACTAGCTTTCCCTAGCTCCTCACATATGTATTCACTTATCTTTTGAAAATCTTTCTCTAAAACCAGAGACAGATTTTTCATAGCCTCTAACACTAGAACCAAGACATTCTCATGCATGTATACAATGGAATACTACTCAGCTATAGAAAAGAGAGACATGAAGCCATTTGCAGCAACATAGATGGACTCAGAGATGGTCCTACTAAGTGAAGTAAGTCAGAAAGAGAAACACACATATCATATGCTGTTGTTGCTTAGCCTCTAAGTCATGTCCAACTCTTTTCTGACCTCATGGACTGTAGCCTGCCAGGCTGCTCTGTCCATGGGATTCTCCAGGCAAGACTACTGCAGTGGGTTGATATTTCCTTTTTCAAAATACCATATAATATATCCACATATAGCAATATAGTAATAATGGCACAGAGGAACTTATCTACAAAACAGAGACAGACACACAGACACAGAGAACAGACTTGTGGTTGCCGAGGGGGAGGACGGTGGTGAAGAGAAGGACTGAGAGTCTGGGATTAGCAGATGTGACTGTTATATACAGGATGGATAAACAACAGATCTCACTGTAAAACACAGGGAACCATATTCAATATCCTATGACAAGCCATAATGGAAAAGAATATGAAAAAAAATGCTTCACTGAATCACTTTGCTGTCCAACAGAAATTAGACTAGACTCCAATAAAGTGAATTTTAAAAGGACACTCTTTGGTGTGAAGAGTGGGCACCCTACCCGCGGCGAGGGCCCATGCTGCCTTCCTGGGGGATGGCCAGACCCCAGCAGTGTGAGCACACAGCAGACCCTCACTGCCTGTGATGGTTGTTCTCGCTGGTGATGAAAGTTTAACTAACGAGAGCGAGCATATGAAAACCAGCTGGGCCCTGAGAGGAGTGTGATTCATTAGAAAAAAGAAACCAATGATGCAAACAAAGGCATAGCAACAAGGGACCCCAGGATGAAAGACTAAAGTCCTTCCGCAACTTGGAGGAGGGCACGCACTGTAGTAAGAAGCTGGTGACACTTCCCTAGCTTTTACATCATTTCACTCAACTTGATTACAAGTCCTGATCCTTTCAGACCCAGTTAGCATTCACCCATCAGATCTTAGGGAAAGTCTTTGCTGGGACCCTGACTGCATAAAACCCCCTCCTCTCTGCAAACACAGCAGCCCTGACATTCCTTTGTAATATCCATATAAGCTGAAACTTCCTTCAATTAATTAAAGTTGGAAAAATCTAGATGTCTTAATAAAGTCAGCTACCTATGAAGATGACCAAAGGATCATTTCTGAACATGAATTAGGGAAGGCCTGAGCAGACTCTTATTGAAAAGCATGAGGAATGAGAAGAAAGCTTGTCACTGAAAATAAAAATGAAATTTCTGGGGACTTCTCTGGTGGTCCAGGGTTAAAGACTCCATGTTGCTTGGTTTAACTTGGTTAACACGGTTTAACTCCATGTTAAAGACTCCATGTTGTAGAGACGTGGGTTCAATCCCTGGTCAGGGAACTAATATCCCAAATGCCACATGCCACAGCCAAAAAAAAAAAAAAGAAAGAGAGAGAAAGATTAAAAAATAGTTAATAAACATACAAGGTCAGGGGCCTGTGTTCTGAAAGCTCTTCTGCAGAATCCTCACTGTCTTCATCTTTATCACCAAGGCTACTATATTATTTACTGGGTACCTGGTGTGAGGTTTACCCAGGTACCACAGACTGTCGACTGCTTTGAAAACAAAGATTAAATTAGAGGATAATTTGAGACAACAGAAAAAGTCACGTTTTCCAACATGTTATACTAAGTATTTTAAAAGTCTCTGTTCCCTGGTAGGTGACAGACTCCTTGAGGATCAAGAGGGGAAAAAAATAAATAACACCTGTTTGGCCCTATTAGTGCTGGTATTTGTTATGTAAATGAAAGAGTATTTGTTAATGACACTTTGTGGTGAGTGGCTGTGATTTGGGTTCCCCACTCCCCTTTCTTTCTTTCCTTCATTAGAAGCAACAAGCAGAGGGGTGTCTGGGGGCACCCATCACGGCCCGCTCCCCCTGCCCTTCAGGGGTTGCCGATGCTCCTCTCTGTCTACAACAGCAGCTTGTGACCTGAGTCTAAATTATCACAGGAACCCCATATCCTTGGACACGGCCACTGCCTCCAGGGTAGGCAGGCAATTAAAATGAATACAGAGAAAATTTCAAACCTCTTGTTTAAATTTGTGTGAAAGAACATCCTCTTCCCTCTGCCCAGGCAACCTCAGGCTGGCCCGGGGGGATGGGCAGCTCTGGGGACCACGGCCAGAGAGATGCTCTGTTGGGCAGTCGTCAGACCCAGGAAGCAGAGCCGATGGCAAGACAGACGATTTCTGGGTCAAAAATCACTCATTTCCAGAGCCAGCACTGTCACATGAATTGCCAAGGTGGCCTGGGTGGCTTTTTATTATTACTACTTGAAATGAAAAGATTCCTGATTGATACCAATGACGAATGATTCAAAACTTCCCCTGACTGATGCCATCGTCACATAGAGCTTTCTCATCACCATACAGGTTTAAAACATGTTTCAGAAAACATAAAAATTAAGTGGGAGCACAGAGAAAAATGTCTGGGAAGCAGCTGTTTGTCAAGAAGGGAATTAGTTTCGGGGCTCTGGGTGAGTCCTACCTCCCAGAGGACTTTGGCGTCTGGAGTCCACTGGCCTTGACGTGAAAGGATAAATGTTCCCGTTGGAAGTATCACTAAACACTTGAGTGTCAGCCGCTACTTATTATGGTCTTAGGAGATTTCAGCGAATGTTCGATGGGCGCTTAAATTTCACCTCTGCTGAGACTGAGCAGCACGGAACGACCCACTGCCCATTTTGCAGAAGCTGACAGGGGCTGGGCTGTGCTGGTGAAGGTGGACCCCTGAATCTGCTTCTCCCAGGTCTGCTGAAATCAAACAGTGACCACAAAAGGCACTAGTCATGAGAATCAGGGAACCCTCCAGCCGCCTCGTATCCCCTTGAAATGAAAAGGTGGGGACGTGGGCAGTGGCCACGGGAACAAAACACGACCAAGTGCTTTCAGGACCCGGGCTTCTGAGCAAATGGGCCATATTGAACGGCTCAGTAAGTATCTCACTGAAGAAAGGGTTCTTGTTAGGGCAGTGAAATAAAACACCACCGTACATCATCGAGTTGCCTCCTAGATCTGTCAATGACGACAGCATTATTTCCCCTCTGTCTTAACCTGAGTGATGAGTGAGGTGACTACAACCCATGCACAATCGCTTGTGCACAAGGTGAGGCTTTCTTACTGGTCAGCCTGGACATTGGGAGTCCCCAGCGATGGCGGGTATCTGTGAAAGACCGCCAGGAACTTGTATAACAGAGGCCGTTTCCCTGCGCGTGATCCTCCGGGATGAAAAGGTCTGAGTGTGACTTAGAGGAGACTTTATCTAATAGGGCACAGGTTTTGCCCCAGGGAGGCAGCACCCATTGTGTGGCAATGGGGCTCCTGCAATGGCCATGGCACCTAGACTGTCACCAACTCTGAGGTTCCCCAGAGGGAGGGCGTGTGTGTGCATGTGTGTGTGCACACGTGTGTGCATTGGGACTGATCGGGCAGAGACCAAGCTCTGCGGAGGCTGCTAACCTCCCATTTCTCTATCAGGGGCTGACGGGGCTGAAAACCCTGGTCCTCGTCAAGCTGTGAACCTACAGCATTAACTTTTCTCTGTGCAGATTATACACAATGAAACATTTACAACACGGGGGCAGGCTTTCATGAGAAAGAAAGGCATAAAAACGCAGGAGCTGCTCCTAATTAGAAAAATACAGATTAAAGGAACAGGGAGTGAAGAGAGAAAAGAGGATGACGGCAAGGGCAGGCCTGAGAGTGAACACAGGCTTCACTTCCACACTTGGCTGAGATGGAGAGCTGGTGCAGCTTGGGTGGGAAACTTCTCAGTATTAGGAATGCTTTCACCATATTTTTTACTTACAGCTCTAATTGTATTTGTGCAAATGTCCTATTTAAAATATATCTTTGGGGGCGAATGGTTACATGTATATGTATGGCTGACTCTCTTGCTGGCCACCTGAAACTATCACAGAATTGTTAATTGGCTCTACCCCAGTACAAAATGTTTTTGGTGTTTAAAAAAAAATAATAAAACATATTTATTGAATCTGCTGTGTTTGACAGCAAAGCCTTAGAAGTGGCTGCATGGTCCTCAGTGGGGGTCCGTCAGGAAACCAGGGGTGTCCACTAAACTGGCACCAAAATGCTCAGCCTGAAAAGGCAAAAAGACCTCATGGTGGGAAAACAGCAAGATGTGGCGACTGCATGTGGAATCCTAACGCTGCTGTGAAACAGGAGATGCATTTTTACAGTGGATACAGGAAACCACACAAAAGGGTGCAGGATGAACATGACCACTGTCAGGGGACGTTCAACTTTAAGGAATCCAGTATGTTGCATTTTTCTTCCCTTGTGTGCCATTTCTCAAGGATTCTCTGTTCCTTATCAGTTCCTATTCCGGGAACGAGTAGAGCTGCATGGGAAAGGGCACCTGCTTGGATTCCTTTCAGTAGCTCCCTTCAGTGACTCTCTTCAGCGACCTTGTATGTGTTAGACTATCCATTTTGTTTCAACTGATGGAATTTCATTCTTTGTAATGGCTGAGTAATCATTTTAGTAAAGATATATAAGCCTGCATTTCTGTTAATAAAATACCCTTGCTCCGCTAGAGACCTGGGTCCCCCAAGTCCTTCTTTCTGTCTTCATTCATGGAAAGCAGCCAAGCTCACACTCTCGCCTGGGCTTTCAAGGCCTCCTTGAGAGGATGCCCTGTACCTTCATGAGTGGTACAAGTCCTGTGCATGGGCTTTATTGGTTTTCCACGTAACCCGAGAGATACTGCTCTCTCTCTCTTTTTCTCTCTTTCTTTTCGTCGACTCTGGTCCACTAGGTACTGGTCTGTACTAAAGACCAATAGACCGTGAGCCTTGGGGAACCAGAGTGATACTGATGGAACCCCTGATCCAGTGAACCTGATTCAACACCAACTGAAAGATGGGCCACCAAGAAGTAAACCCAGGAAAAAGAGCGTGAAGCACAGCATCATGTGTCTGTGGTTGTCAGACACATCCCCACGTCCAACCTCAGATATGGTAGAGCGTTTAAAGAAAAAAGAAACAAACATTGTAGAATCTATGAAATTCTATACAACTCATCTGATACCCTTTGTGGCCTTTAGATTTGATATTACTGATTCAAACTAGTATACTAAGCTCACTTAAGTCTCACAGTTAACAGTTGAGTTTGATGAGTGTAAAGTGTGCTAGGAACCCCAACACAGGGAACGCTCAGAGGGACACAGTGCCGTAGGATCACAGACCTGAAACTGGACAGGGGAAAGGGCCAGTGTGTCTGTCACACAGGTCACGGGACTGGCACGGCCGTGGACGGGCACCAAAAGGGGACACTGAAGCATTCTCAAATGTGAGGCAGACAGGGAGCCTCTTTATTTCAAGAATCTCATTCTGATAAAAAAATATTCTAGAATAAAGAACAATCAGTTCAGTTCAGTTTAGTCGCTCAGTTGTGTCCAACTCTTTGCAACCCCATGAACCACACACAGCACGCCAGGCCTCCCTGTCCATCACCAACTCCCGGAGTTTACACAAACTCATATCCACTGTGTCAGTGATGCCATTCAACCATCTCATCCTCTGTCGTCCCCTTTTTCTCCTGCCCTCAATCTTTCCCAGCATTAACTCTTTTCAAATTAGTTAGTTCTTCACATTAGGTGGCCAAAGTACTGAAGTTTCAGCTTCAACATCAGTCCTTCCAATGAACACCCAGGACTGATCTCCTTTAGGATGGACTGGCTGGATCTTCTTGCAGTTCAAGGGACTCTCAAGAGTCTTCTCCAACACCACAATTCAAAAGCACCAATTCTTGGGCGCTCAGCTTTCTATACAGTCCAACTCTCACATCCATATATGACTACTGGAATAACCATAACTTTGACTAGATGGACCTTTGCTGGCAAAGTCATGTCTCTGCTTTTTAATATGCTGTCTAGATTGGTCATAACTTTCCTTCCAAGGAGTAAGCGTCTTTTAATTTCATGGGTGCAGTCACCATCTGCAGTGATCTGGAGCCCAAAAAATAAAGTCAGCCACTGTTTCCACTGTTTCCCCATCTATTTGCCATGAAGTGACGGGACTGGATGCCATGATCTTTGTTTCCTTAAAATGTATGCAAAAACACAGAAAAGAAATGCTTCTAACTATTGCATGTGACTCCACAGAACACGGAGTCTATTTGTGTAAACCTGCTGCAAAGTAAGTAACTGCACCCCTTTCAGTTTGGAATAATGATTATTAGTTGATAATATTTATGGGGCATTTATGAAGTGTCATGAAGTATTTAAGCTGCTCACAATTATTAACCAATGATTGAGGATTCCCAGTATGTAAATAAATCACTTCTCTGTTCACATTCTAGCAAAGCTACAATTTATTAGTAGTCAGCTAATTAAAAATAAATGAAAATTTCTAGACCTGAAATGGAAATCTGACTCATGATCCTAGTTTGGTGGTTTAAATGACATTGTAGAGAAGTCGCTGCCTTCGCAACCGCATTTTGCTATTCCAGTGGAGAATTTCCATTATTCATTAGCTGACCTTTTTATTTCATTGTGCACTAATTGACTGTGTGATTTAATTATGCATAAAACTCTAATTGATGATATTAAGGGTGCTCAAATGGTTCTATCTATCAGAAGGAACAAATTGCGATTATTATGTGGTTTTGTTACGTTGTAGCCAAATAAAGAAGCGCATTTCACAAATTGTATGCATTTTATTCCTAAAGATAATCAGGGTCTCAGAATCGTCAAGTGAATTATAAGCTAACATTCAGACCTATCCTGGTCACCCATCTCATTAACCTAGTAATTAAGCATATATTTCTCTGTATAATCCAAGGGTCTGTGTCTTCTGATGATCTCACTGTATTTTATTTTATTTTTTGTTAATTAATTAATTTATTTTTTTATTTTTCAGTGGGTTTTGTCATACATTGATATGAATCAGCCATAGAGCTACACGAATTCCCCATCCCGGTCTCCCATCCCACCTCCCTCTCCACCCGATTCCTCTGGATCCCCCCAGCCCAACAGGCCCGAGCACTTGACTCATGCCTCCCACCTGGGCTGGTGGTCTGTTTCACCACAGATAATATACATACTGTTCTTTCGAAACATCCCACCCTCCCCTTCTCCCACAGAGTTCAAAAGTCTGTTCCGTACTTCTGCGTCTCTTCTGCCCTGCATATAGGGCCATCGTTACCATCTTTCTAAATTCTGCATATATGCATTAGTATACTGTAATGTTCTTTATCTTTCTGGCTCACCTCACTCTGTATAATGGGCTCCAGTTTCATCCATCTCATTAGAACTGATTCAAATGAATTCTTTTTAACGGCTGAGTAATATTCCATGGTGTATATGTACCACAGCTTCCTTATCCATTCTTCTGCTGATGGGCATCTAGGTTGCTTCCATGTCCTGGCTATTATAAACAGTGCTGTGATGAACACTGGGGTGCACGTGTCTCTTTCAGATCTGGATTCCTCAGTGTGTATGCCCAGAAGTGGTATTGCTGGGTCATATGGTAGTTCTATATTTCCAGTTTTTTAAGAAATCTCCACACTGTTTTCCATAGTGGCTGTACTAGTTTGCATTCCCACCAACAGTGTAAGAGGGTTCCCTTTTCTCCACACCCTCTCCAGCATTTATTGCTTCTAGACTTTTGGATAGCAGCCATCCTGACTGGCGTGTAATGGTACCTCATTGTGGTTTTGATTTGCATTTCTCTGATAATGAGTGATATTGAGCATCTTTCCATGTGTTTGTTAGCCATCTGTATGTCTTCTTTGGAGAAATGTCTGTTTAGTTCTTTGGCCCATTTTTTGATTGGGTCATTTATTTTTCTGGAATTGAGCTTCAGGAGTTGCTTGTATATTTTTGAGATTAATCCTTTGTCTGTTTCCTCATTTGCTATTATTTTCTCCCAATCCGAGGGCTGTCTTTTCACCTTACTTATAGTTTCCTTTGTTGTGCAAAAGCTTTTAATTTTCATTAGGTCCCATTTGTTTATTTTTGCTTTTATTTCCAATATTCTGGGAGGTGGGTCATAGAAGATCTTGCTGTGATTTATGTCAGAGAGTGTTTTGCCTATGTTCTCCTCTAGGAGTTTTATAGTTTCTGGTCTTACATTGAGATCTTTAATCCATTTTGAGTTTATTTTTGTGTATGGGGTTAGAAAGTGTTCTAGTTTCATTCTTTTACAAGTGGTTGACCAGTTTTCCCAGCACCACTTGTTAAAGAGATTGTCTTTTTTCCATTGTATATCCTTGCCTCCTTTGTCAAAGATAAGGTGTCCATAGGTTCGTGGATTTATCTCTGGGCTTTCTATTCTGTTCCATTGATTTATATTTCTGTCTTTGTGCCAGTACCATACTGTCTTGATGACTGTGGCTTTGTAGTAGAGTCTGAAGTCAGGCAGGTTGATTCCTCCAGTTCCATTCTTCTTTCTCAAGATTACTTTGGCTATTCGAGGTTTTTTGTATTTCCATACAAATTGTGAAATTATTTGTTCTAGTTCTGTGAAAAATACCGTTGGTAGCTTGATAGGGATTGCATTGAATCTATAGATTGCTTTGGGTAGAATAGCCATTTTGACAATATTGATTCTTCCAATCCATGAACACGGTATGTTTCTCCATCTGTTTGTGTCCTCTTTGATTTCTTTCATCAATGTTTTATAGTTTTCTGTGTATAGGTCTTTTGTTTCTTTAGGTAGATATACTCCTAAGTATTTCATTCTTTTTGTTGCAATGGTGAATGGTATTGTTTCCTTAATTTCTCTTTCTGTTTTTTCATTGTTAGTATATAGGAATGCAAGGGATTTCTGTGTGTTAATTTTATATCCTGCAACTTTACTATATTCATTGATTAGCTCTAGTAATTTTCTAGAAGAGTCTTTAGGGTTTTCTATGTAGAGGATCATGTCATCTGCAAACAGCGAGAGTTTCACTTCTTCTTTTCCTATCTGGATTCCTTTTACGTCTTTTTCTGCTCTGATTGCTGGGACCAACACTTCCAAAACTATGTTGAATAGTAGTGGTGAGAGTGGGCATCCTTGTCTTGTTCCTGATTTCAGAGGAAATGCTTTCAATTTTTCACCATTGAGGGTGATGCTTGCTGTAGGTTTGTCATATATAGCTTTTATTATGTTGAGGTATGTTCCTTCTATTCCTGCTTTCTGGAGAGCTTTAATCATAAATGAGTGTTGAATTTTGTCAAAGGCTTTCTCTGCATCTATTGAGATAATCATATGGTTTTTATCTTCCAATTTGTTAATGTGGTGTATTACATTGATCGATTTGTGGATATTAAAGAATCCTTGCATTCCTGGGAAAAAGCCCACTTGGTCATGGTGTATGATTTTTTTAATATGTTGTTGGATTCTGTTTGCTAGAATTTAAGTTTAAAAAAACCTTAGGAGACTGTTCTTTGCCTCTGATCCACGACCACAGCCCACTCTCATTCTACAGTGGGTATGGACTGAGCTTAAGAAAGCATCTCAACTCTCTACAGCCATTAGCATATCACTGCATTCTTTTCTTATTTTGTTTTAATTCGACTTCTATTCTCAGTGGAATTACACGTGCCCACAATTCAGAGTCACCAACTTTTACAAGGCACAGCAGTCCATCCCCCCTCCGACAGGCAACCACATTCAATTCTTTTAATAAATGCTTTGGTATTTACCTCTAAAGTGTAACTGGAAAGGGAAATGGCAACCCCCTCTAGCAGTCTTGCCTGGAGAATTTCATGAACGGAGGAGCCTGGCAGATTACAGTCTTGGGTCACAAAGAGCTGGACACGACTGAGTGGCGAACACACTCACTCACTTTTTGTAAAGTGTAAATACTATCCGTCAACTGGTGATTGTTGACTTTCATCTTGAGACAACACATAGGCATCATGAGGACCGGAAGATGGGGATTTAGCTCACCATCACCCCTCCCCTGCCCCTCAATGCTTTCCATTTCTTTCTCCTTTCTTTTCCATGATAATTTGCCTAGACCAACACTACCTCTTATGTTGCTATGACAACATAAATGCTATTCACAGCTGAGCCACATACATCACAAACTCCTTTCATTTCCTGAAATGCTATTGCTTTTAAGAGTTGTACAAAATTAATAAACAGAAACATCACTTAAGTGGAGTTGGGGGACCAGAAGGGGAAATCTTTGCTCTGACAGTAGCAGAGCCCAACAGGACAAGACAGACACCTCTTCTTCTCTGGCAAGGATTTAGCAATGATAAGCTCTGGGCACTCTGTTCACTGCGGCCCACACCTGCCTTGCCCACATTAGAGGTTCCCTCCTCCCTTGAGGGGCATGGACTTTCACATGGCTGGCCATAGGGGCAGACGCCAGACGGCACACTCCACACATCCCAAATAAACCATCTTCACTGGAGAAACATCTGGCATCTATTTGTGCCAGGTCAACAGACACTATAGTGTATTCCCTCCCCACCTATATGTACTTAGTGGTCTGTTCACGTCACATCACACATTCCCCTTCCATTGGTGATGTGTCCACCTGCTTTTTGTACAGCAGATCCTGCCTGGAGATTCTGACCCATGTCGGTTGGAGCTGGGCTCCCTTGAGGTCTGTTTCACAGATGCCTCCTGGGTTTCTTCACCACCACACTGATGGCCACCCCTTCATTTTTCTTTATTGGATTCCCAGCTCCCCTCAGTTCACAGCATCTTCGTTTTTGACATCAACTCCTATTTTGGTAGCATCGACCTCCTTTATTGCTCCAAACATGAGCTTTGAAGAACACTTTTGGAGAACTTGTTGGCCCAAACTGTCTTTAATATATCATCATACTTCATTAATTCTGCAACTGCAAGAGCTTCTCATTCTCTTACCAGTCTCACCACTGCAAGGTGTCGGGAACCCGAGGTTAGTGAGACTCGATACTGTAACCTCAGGCACGGCCGTCCTGTGTTCTGGCTCCCCACCGGTCCACGCTGCCAGCCTTGAGGAGACAGCCTTCATTGCTCATGTGCCCATGCAGCCCCTGTTACCTGCGCACACCCCCACCATCACCTGCACCGTCCGCACTGGCCGATGTCTGCCCCAATCCACATCCACACCTTGGTCCTTACCCAAAGTCCTTCCTGACTGCTTCCTTCCATGTCAGTTTTCCAATTCCTAAAAGCATCGGGGTTAAAATGATTAAAGAACTTCAGATGTCCTATTCGGAAAATCATTTACTATTTTAATAGGTGTTAATTCATTGGTAGTAGTGACAGAGGTCACGTTAGAGTTACAGCCCTTTGAGAACCTTGACTGGCCTATGGATAACATACAATTATCAAACTTCCACTATGCTTGGTGAAAGTGTTGGCATTCCTGTGCATTTTCCTCAATATGAAATAAGCATCTTTAAGTATTTGCCATCCCCTTGCCAAAAGGCAGAAGCTCCTGTCTTCTGCATAAGCTACTGAAGCTATAAACATTATAATGACATGAAGGCTAATTTTGTTAATTCTGTTTGGTAAAATGACTTATTAAATTTTCTGTTTTACTTGGAAAAGGTAGCACTCCAGATCCTTTCACGTGCAAGTCTAGTAGTTCTAACAGTTACGGAGAGGGAGGTGCTTAAGTTCTCACCTGTAACTGAGAAGTTGCCCCTTTCCTTTCAGCTCTGTCAGCTTTTGCTTATGTGCTTTGAGGCTCTGCTGTCTGGAGCAAATGCACTTAGGATCATTGTGTATTCTGGGAAGATGACCCTTTCATCATTACGTAATGTCCCTCTGTGTTTCTAGTCATTTTTTTGTTGTTGTTGTTCTGAGGTTTATTTTATCTGATATAGTGAGAGCTACTTGCTTTTTGAAACTTCAAAGGAGTAAACACAAAATAAAAAGATAAAAAAATTTACAATAGAATAATGCAGAAAAATTAACCAGTGCAAATAAATAGAGTTATTTGGAGGTCCCTGATGGCTCAGCCAGTAAGGAATCCACCTGCAATGCAGGAGACCCAGGTTTGATACTTGGGTTGGGAAAATCTCCTGGAGAAGGGAATAGCAACCCACTCGAGTATTCTTGCCTGGAGAATAATGCAGAAAAAATAACCAATGTAAATAAATAGTTAAGGAAATGTCTAATTAAGCAAATGCATAGAATATGAACCTACTAATAGTCCAGAACATGCTTAATTGTCTATTTTGGCCTAAGACCAATTAGCTATGGATAATTTAACAATAGTTGTAGCTGTATGTAAAATTTCAAATTATATGTAAAAGATATACTATCATTCCATTTTGTGATTTTTCTTGCTTTAATACCTGTGTACAGTAACTAATACAGATCAATTTTCTGAAGAAAGTTATGACATTTTCCGATTTCGATCAATTGTTTAAGTCTACTTGTTAACACATGCTAAATGCAATGGAAATGGAAATCTTTCTATAGTAAATTCCAAGGTACATGACACTGTTATCAATTAGATATGCAGTCATTTGATATCTTCCCAATGAATCTTTAAAAGTATATTAAAAAAATAAATAAATAAAAGTATATAAACTCCATATTATATGCTTTTTGCAGAGGAATTCACTTCTACATGCAAATTACTTCTGTTCCATTCTATACTCACAAGGGAAACAAGAAATGAAATATAGTAAGTACATATAACTATAACTGAATGGTTGGCATCTATGGTCTTTCCCATATGGATCTTTTATAACAGACTGAAATATTATCAATTTAATGAGAATCACTTTATCTAAAAGAATAATTATTTAACAAAAAAATATACCTAAAAGAGAAATGAGATGCCATCTAACCCTGTAAGAGTCAAACATTGGTAGTAGTGGACATTTTAAAGCAAAGGTAAATCTTACAAACATGACAGGAGAAATTGACAATCACCCTATGCATGTGAGTTCATTTACTGAGCTTTCATCAGGTGGAGATTTTAAACCATTTTTGTGTTTCCCTGATCAACACTGACAACAGTGTTGATTACCACACCATGGTGTTGAAACACCACAAAAAGTTTTTGTGTGTCCAAGAGTGAAGGGATTAAGATACTGACTTACTCTTGATTGAGAAGGAATGAATACAACTTCCTTAAGACAGTATAAAAGTACTTAGGCTAAAGTGTAATGTAATGTTGCAGGTTTATGGGGAATACCATTCTTCAAAATGTATCCTGTTGCCTGTGACAAAACAATGCAGCGGGAGGGTTGCTGCTGCAGCTGCTGCTGCTAAGTCGCTTCAGTCGTGTCCGACTCTGTACGACCCCATAGATGGCAGCCCACCAGGCTTCCCCATCCCTGGGGAGGGTTACTGCTGCTTAAATGATGGCCAGGCTTGCTCGGCATCTGCTAACTTCTACAGCATACTCTGTGCCTTATGTCCTCCCCATTTCCTTGAGAAAATGCACACTTTCAGGCCGCTTGTGTTTCTTATGGTCCCAGCCTCGGCATCTATCCTACTCACAGAGACAGGCTATAACCTAAACCAGCACCGACCAGGACTCATCCGTTGCCGTTCTTATAGCAGCAAAGTATGAAATAAAGACAGGTGGGGTCAGACCTCCTGTAGATCTCAGGTTCCGGGCTGTGAGGTTAGCCCTGGTCCTTGAAGAAGTCAGAGGACACTGATGCAAAGTGCACAGCAGAGAGAAGACCATGAAAACATGAAGACAGAGTCCAGACTGCAGTGTCAAATCAGTTCTTAGTCCCTGTCCTTAGAAATGATGTAATTTCTATGCTTGCTACATTCCTTTCTCTTTTTTTTCTTTTTTTAAGCTCAAGGTTATTTGAGTTGGGCTTCTGTAACTGGCATCAAAGAATCCTGGCACACGTACTCAGGACGATCTGCATAATCAGCTAAATAAACTCACATTACTTTTCAGGAAGTCACTGAGTGAGCTACCCTAGCGTGGAATCCCGCAGAACGGCATTGTAACTCCAGGGGAACCTTGACCAGACTCCAAGAAATTAACCTCCTTATCTGCTTCTCATTCCAATTTAGATGCTGTGTTTTCTGGGAACAGCAGCATCTTATTTATTTCCATACTTGGTGACTGTCACTGGGTGAAAGTGAAAGTCGCTCAGTCGTGTCCGACTCTTTGTGACCCCATGGACTATATATCAAAGACATTGCTAAACACCATTCAGTAACTGAGCACAACCAACACATACTAATATCTGCTCCAAAATACAATTGGCGATAGAATGGGAAAGAATAGAGATCTCTTCAAGAAAATTAGAGATACCAAGGGAACAATTCATGCAAAGATGGGCACAACAAAGGACAGAAACAGTGTGGATCTAACAGAAGCAGAAGATATTAAGAGCAGGTAGAAAGAATACATGGATAAACTATACAAAAAAGGTCTTAACCATAATGGTGTGGTCATTCACCTAGAGCCAGACATCTTGGAATGTGAAGTCAAGCGGGCCTTAGGAAGCATCACTATGAACAAAGCTAGTGGAGGTAATGAAATTCCAGCTGAGCTATTTCAAATGCTAAAAGATGATGCTATTAAAGTGCTGCACTCAATATGCCAGCAAATTAGGAAAACTCAGCAGTCGCCACAGGACTGGAAAAGGTCAGTTTTCATCACAATCCAAAAGAAGGGCAATGTTAAAGAATGTCTAAATTATCCCACAATTGCACTCATTTCACATGCTAGCAAAGTAATGCTCAAAATCCTTCAAACTAGGCTTCAATAATATGTGAACTGAGAAATTCCAGCTGTACAAGCTGGACTTAGAAAAGGCAGAGGAGGCAGAGAGCAAATTGTCAACATCCGCCAGATCACAGAAAAGGCAAGGGAATTCCAGAACATCTGCTTCTGCTGCATTGACTACATGGAAGCCTTTGACTGCGTAGATCACAACAAACTGTGGAAAATTCTTAAAGAGCTGGGAATACACAGAACACTTTATCTGCCTTCTGAGAAACCCATATGCAGGACAAGAAGCAACAGTTAGAACCTTAGAACCAGATACGGAACAACAAACTGGTTCAAAATTGGGAAAGGAGTATGTCAAGGCTGTATATTGTCACCTTGCTTATTTAACTTATACACAGAATACATCATGAGAAATGCCAGGCTGGATGAATCACAAGGTGGACTCAAGATTGCTGGGAGAAATAGTGATAAGCTCAGATATACATATGACACCACCCTAATGGCAGAAAACAAAGAGGAACTAAACAGCCTCTGCTGCTGATGCTACTGCTAAGTTGCTTCAGTTGTGTCCAACTCTGTGCGACCCCACAGACGGCAGGCCATCAGGGTCCCCCATCCCTGGGATTCTCCAGGCAAGAATACTGGAGTGGGTTGCCATTTCCTTCTCCAATGCATGAAAGTGAAAAGTGAAAGTGAAGTCACTCAGTCATGTCCAACTCTTAGCGACCCCCTGGACTGCAACTTACCAGGTTCCTTCATCCATGGGATTTTCCAGGCAAGAGTACTGGAGTGGGGTGCCATTGCCTTCTCTGAAACAGCCTCTAGATGAAGGTGAAAGAGGAGAGTGAAAAAGCTAGCTTAAAATTCAACACTCAAAGAACTAAGATCATAGCATCTGGTCCCATCAATTCACGGCAAGTAGACGTGGGAAAAATGGAAACAGTGACATTCTTTATTTTCTTGGGCTCTAAAATCACTGCAGACAGTGACTGCAGCCATGAAATTAAAAGATGCTTCCTCCTTGAAGGAAAGCTATGACACACCTAGACAGCATATTAAAAAACAGAAACATCATTTTGCCGACAAAGGTCCACCTAGTCAAAGCTATGGTTCTTCCAGTAGTCATGTATAAATGTGAGAACTGGACCATAAAGAAGGCTGAGCACTAAAGAATTGATGCTCTCAAATTGTAGTGCTAGAGGGCTCTTGAGAGTCCCTTGGACTGCAAGGAGATCAAATCAGTCAATCCCAAAGAAAATCCATCCTGAATATTCATTGGAAGACCGATGCTGAAGGCAAAGCCCCAATACTTTGGCCACTTGATGCAAAGATCCAATTCATTGGAAGACCCTGAGGCTGGGAAAGACTGAGGGCAGGAGAAGGGGGCAACAGAGGATGAGACGGTTGAGCAAACTCCAGTAGACAGTGAGGGACAGGGAAGCCTGGCATGCTGCAGCCCGCAGGGTGGCACAGAGTTGGACATGACTGAGTCACTGAAAAATAATCACCTGGGAGATGCTTAATAAAAACACTAATGAGGCCCTGGACTGCGGTTTGGGAGCCAGGGGTGAAGAGCCCAGGAAAGCAAAGCGGGGAGACCCCTGCCTGCCCCACAAAGCCTGCCCCAGCACCATCCCTGTCCGGGCCTGACTCTGGGGGCAGCTGAATTTCCACTGGAACTCTTCTGGGAGGATCTCTCAGGACAGAGAGGCTACAGGCTCCGCCTCCTCTTGGGAATGCCAGGTGGCACAGTGGTGAAGAATCTGCCTGCCAATACAGAAGACTGAGAAGATGCGGGTTCAATCCCTGGATCAGGAAGATCCCTTGGAGACGGGAATAACAACCCACTCCAGCATCCTTGCCTGGGAAATCAGCAAACAACACAAAGGATCAGTTCTTGTGTTTAGAATCTGAAGCCTTGACCAGACTAATTACAGTCCCCACAAGCTGCAAGTAAATTGATAAAGTAAAATGAATGCAGACAAACTGAAGTCCAGAAAGTATAAAGGACAACCCTAGGGTTTCCTTACCTTCCAAGCGTCATTAATGTCCATGGATATTTTTGGACCTTCATATGTACAAGCCTTGTTAGTCAGAGTTGGAGAAGTTGCCTGGCTTCTGTCCACCAAGTAAAAGAAGAGCTAAACACCAGTAACAGACGCAAGCCCTGCTCCAAGGGTGCCTCCCCATCAGTAATCTGGCTTTCTCTTCCTTTGCTGCGACAGGACCTTCTCTTTTCACGAAGTCAAGAAAACACGCTGCAAATCACTGCATCTGTGACCTCTGGTCCTCAATGTATTCCCTCCTCAGTGGCTCAGAACAGGACTTCCTAACCATGCAAGAGAGGAGAATTCACAGCTCACTGGTTAAGGTCAAATAAATACAGAATGTTTGTGTACCCGCCGACAGGCTGTGTGGTGAGATTGATGCCGTGGGTTCTGGGACATAAATCATGGCACCAGGCCATCAGTTTCCTAAGAAAATGCAGCGTGAGGAACTCTGTCACATACACGTGACCGTGTCTGTGGCGAGAACCCTGTTCTCTAACACACACAAAACGGCGTGTTTATATAACCACGGCCAAACTTGTCCCTCCTCAGAGAGTTCTGATATCCCCATTCATTTAAAAATATTATATAGCTGATCTCATAACAGAAACACACTTATCAAATCAGTGATACTATCACACCTGGAATCCCAGTCATGAAAGGGTATTTTGTTCCTTTGTTTGTGAAACATGTTACAAGGCCTCCCGGATTCACCCAGAACAATACACACAGGATGCCAGCCAAGATGTCACAAGACAAATTCTAAAGGAAGAAAAAAAAAAAAAAATACAAAGTCTGATCTCAATGTAGTATATCCCTACAATAAGGAAAAAGACCTTCACTACAGAGGCGAGAGACAAACCACCAGGATTTATTTGGATTTCAGAAGTAAACTCAGGCAAATGTAAATTTTTAGCAGGCCACCGAGGAAGTCCTTAAAAGTAGATGTGAAATCTGGCTTATTTCAAAGTATGGAGTTATTACATACATCAGGGAAATAAGACTGGGTCAAAATATCCCTAATACTACATATTACATATACATAATATTACATATACACACACATATATATATATATAAACAGGCACAAAAACAGAAGAATATGTCCATAAATGCGTTTATAAGCAACTCTACATTATGGTCTGCCCAAAGGCTTGGTTCTCACACATTTTCTCTTCACTTGTTGATCTACCCTTAGTCACTAAGTATTTTCATCAAATTGCCTGGTTTAGAAACTGCAGTTAACTGGGAGACTCCTGAATCTCTACCTACAGTGTAAACCCCTGAACTCTCCCCACCCCATGCTCCCTCCTGCCTGGACACCTACCGGCGAGCTCGCCCAGGGCTGCGCCCCTCCGCTTCCTTCTAGACTTGCTGGCATCCCTCCCAGACACAGGGAGCGGGGCACCGAGGCCCACGCCTGCATGGGGACGGCAGCATCTCCCCAGCCCCTTGTCCCATGACCTCTACGTGGTCAGGAGGCCAGAGTGTCCGAACCGAGGTCAGGAGCAGCCTGTTTGTTAGGAGTGTGTATTCTTTTCTTTTCATCAGCACATGTTCTATTTAATGTATCTTCCCTAAGTGTAACTTTCCCTCTTTCTAAATGGAGTTAATGATTCTCCATTTCACAAGTTGCTCAGGCCCACACCCACCGCATCCCTGGCTCTGCACCTGCTCCTCCCTCCAGCAGGACAACTTCTCTCGTCTAAATGAAGGCAACCGCCTCCCGTGCATCCCCTGCGACCACCCCACCCTCTAGGCTGGTCCCTGCAGGAGCCGGGAAAACACTTTCCAAGTGTATGTCTCATCCATCACTCCCCGCTCAAAACTCTCAGGCCTCTCCTTCAGGGTTAAGGGAGCATCTGTGATTCCATCCATGACTCACAGGGCTTCACGTCCCCTGGTCCTGACCCCCCTCCAAACTCAACCGCAGCCATCCTTTGCTCTGAGCAGCCCTCTGGCCTCCTTGGTCTTCCTCAGAACTACAGAGGACAATCCCATCTCCCACTGTCTCACCCACTTCGAAATGCCTTCCCTGTGTTAGTCACCTGCCTGACCCACTCGAGGCTTTGCTCACAGTCCCGTCACCAAAGAGTCCCTCATCATGGCCATAGCCCGAGATGGCCTTTCAACTTGTGTTAATAAACTGAAACTGCAAACCATCAATCCATTTTACCCACCCGATACAGACTTCTGGTTTGAGCAGCTGGAAGTAATTCTTAACTGACGAGCAGAGTTATCGTTATTAAAAACGAGGCTTTTGTATTCTTTTCCTGATTTCACAGTTTTAGAGGCAACTGAAGATATAAACCAAAGTGATATCAGCTCCTGGATTTGAGGAAGTAGCCATGCACTTCTGGGAAATGTCTCAACCCTAATAACAAGAGTTGCGAGGACATCCACGTCCCTCACCCCTCTGGCAGCTGCAGAGCCCTTTTGTGATGCCAGAAGCTGGTGTAGCCGCATTTCACCAGAGTCAGGCCATCTCATAGGCACGAGAGCAGGAGGGTGGACATGCCAAAGGTGGAGGATCAGATGGGAGGAATGCTTCTGACCCTGGGACGCCATAAGCTTCCAAGCCAACCACGAAATCACCTTGTCAATCTTCCCTGGACAATTCAGTTTAATGCAGGTTCCCCAGAGTCTGATAGGGAGGGTATTCCTGAAAAAGATGTCCTGGTTTGCCCAGTAATTTATAGAGATCTCACCTTCAGATAAAGTCCCGGCTAAAACATAGATTATCTTCAGTTCAGTTCAGTTCAGTCTCTGTCATGTCCGACTCTTTAAGGAGTGTGTATTCAAGCTCTGTTCAATTACTTAACAGCTGTGAGACAGGGCGAGCTTCTAGCACACAGTAAATTCTCAGTACATGGTAACTACTGCTATTTGGACTAGAGTGTTAGGAGCAGAAAACTGTCTTATAGGAAGGAAACAGTTGATAGATTATGGAAGAAAAGACTAAGAATGAAAGGAAGTAAGGAGGGAGGGAATAAAAAAAATATAAGTTACCAACTTTAGGAAAGAATCAGATCAGACAAAGAAAAGAAAGAGGAACGATTCGCAAGTTGGGTCTACACAAATGAGGAAATGACGTTATCCACAGTGGAAAAAAGAGAAGACGCTTTTAGGAAAGAGACTCAAAGTGTTGGTGACAGTTCTGTAAACATAACACATAATTTACCAATCTAAAATAACGGTATTCCTGGAATATATATGACTATCAAGCAGTGCATTATCATTGTGAAAATCTAGAAGTCGCTAGAACCTCTAAGCCTCTAGAACCTCCTTCAAAGACCAGTTCTTACAGGGCCATGGGTGTCTCCAAGTGTCCTGTGGAATAATGTTAGACTAGGTGACTAGCTCAGCCTTGGATCACTGAATTTTCCTCCTTTTCCTAGAAGACACAAGGCTGGGTAATTTACCTTAAAATGCTGTGTAATCAGTGTGTGCAACTTAACACCCCAGAGAGTTTAATTAGCATTTGAATCCCTCTCTTTGGGGTCCTCAGTCCAAAAGTAATCAATTAGCACATGAAGGACTTTAAAAGGAACCTGGTCACTTGAACAGTCTTGTTGTTTAGTTTCTCAGTCATGTCCAACTCTTTGCCACCCCATGGACTGCAGCACACCAGAGTTTGCTCAAACACATGTCCATTGAGTCGGTGATGCCATCCAACAATCTCATCCTCTGTCGCCCTCCTCTCCCTCCCTCAATCTTTCCCAGCATCAGGGTCTTTTCAAATGAGTCGCCTTTTGAATCAGGTGGTCAAAGTATTGGAGCTTAAGCTTCAGCATCAGTCCTTCCAGTGAATATTCAGGATTGATTTCCTTTAGGATTGACTGGCTTGATCTCCTTGCTGTCCAAGGGACTCTCAAGAGTCTTCTCCAACATCACAGTTCAAGAGCATCTAAATCATTTCTTTTGGGTCCAACTCTCACACCTGTACTTGACTACTGAAAAAATCATAGCTTTGACTACATGCACCTTTGTTGGCAAAGTGATATCTCTGTTGTTTAAAAGCTGTCTAGGTTTGTCACAGTTTTTCTTCCAAGGAGTAAGCCTCTTTTAATTTCATGACTACAGTCACCATCCACAGTGCTTTTGGAGCCCAAGAAGATAAAGTCTGTCACCGTTTTCATTTTTACCCCGTCTATTTGCCATGAAGTGATGGGAACAGATACCATGATCTTTGTTTTTTGAATGCTGAGTTTCAAGCCAGCTTTTCCACTCTTCTTTCAGCTTCATCGAGAGACTCTTCAGTCACTTAGTGTTTAATGGTTCCTATTGAAACCTAACCAGGAGGTAGGCTATCATAAAGGCTGTGAGACTCCCTTGCTACTAATGAGATGAGTGGTGTTGAGAATGCTAATAAGGAATATCGTGCAGACACTGGCGGTCCAGCAGGCCAGGGCCCTGGAAGCAGCCCCTGACCCTAGAGCTCCAGTGGCCCGGAGCCCAGTGACATCGCAGCGCAGACTGCGAGCCAGTCCTGCTTCCAGGCCGCTACTGGCCAGCCATCCCAGGACATGGAGCGGACCTCCGGGGCCAGAGCAGACTGTGAGCTGTTGCCCATCTGTGTCACATCCCCACCACCATCCCTCCTTCTAGTTAACAACTCCCCTCTGATCTTTCCCACACACTGTTTACATACCAGGGGGGTCTTCGGGGATGGGCCGGATGCTGTCCTGTGTGTGTAGGAAAGAGACTTTCGTGTCCTGAATCTCAACATTCAAGTGCAATAATGCCCTGTCACTGCAGCAGGGAGACCAGGGAGGGGCCTCCAGGGGGACACGTGGTGCTGATACTCACCCTCTGCACGGGGCCCCCAGGAGAGAGCCACATGTGGGGGCAGGAAGGACAGGGCGGCTCTGCGCCCTGCCGGGAACGTCCCCTCGGGCCTCTCCTGCCAGCTGCACGTCACCCACCAGCGCCTGGTGGTGCTGCAAGCCCTGGGGAGAGTCAGCGTCGCTTGGACTCTGTCCCCTGCTGCTGCCTTCCAGCTCCTCCTCCACTCACTCCTCTCCTCTTCCCTGTGATGAGAGGAAAACAAGAAGGTGATGACAATGAGCCACGGGCAAAGGCACTGTTCCTCTTCCTCTTGAAGGACTGAGACGCCTGGTGAGCTAGAAAGCTCTCAAGTCCAAGCTCCCCTCTGAGATCTGTACTGGGCGCCATGGGCCTGCATAGCACAGGCTTCCTGCTCATTGTGGGAGACTCACCTGCAAGATCCCCATGCAAGGGAAGACCAGCCTCCCTTGCCCTGGGAGAGGGGTGCTGCCGTGGACCCCCGGGACTGGTGACTTTGCTCTTCGCTGGCGTCCTTCGGTGAGGACACACCCTGGGTGGGTGGAGAGGAAGCCCCACCCTAACCAGTGTCTTGTTCACAGTCCACTTCACACAGCTGACACTAGAGCTGTCACTCAGCGCTGGCACTGTCTTCTTTGCTGGCCTCTGCTGCATAGCTTATGGGCGCAGTCCCACAGCAATGCCGTTCAACCCCACAGACTCGTGAGTCCAGGCTGCCACACTGCTTCTGGCCGACCAACCATAGGCTGGAGGTCCCAGCACCTGCTCTTCAGGTCTGATTACTCTGGGAGAGCGGCTTCAGAGCTCGGAAGCACTGCACTTCTGAGCTCACCGGTGTACACGAAAGAGCAGGCCTGGGGAGCAGCCAGATGGAAAGCATGCCCGAGGTGGGGTAAGAGGCCACAGAGCTCCAGCCCCCACCAGCACCTCCCGCGCCACCGCCCAGAAGCCCTCTGTACCCTGTCCTCCTGGATTTCTACTGAGGCCCCATTACACAGCATGACCGATCATGCCACTGACAACTGGTGACTGACCCCAGCTCCAGTCCCTCTGTCCTCCTCGAGGTCAGGGGTGAGGCTGCCAGTTCCCACCCCATAATCACCAGCCCCATCCTTCAAGGCTTCCCCAAAACCACCTGATTAACAAAGGCTCAGTTGTCATTGACAGAGCACCTGAAGAACTAAGGACAGAGGTCCCCATTATACAGGAGGCAGAGAACAAAACCAACCCAAAGGAAAAGAAAAGCAAGAAGGCAAAGTGGTTATCCGAAGAGGCTCTACAAATAGTGGAAGACGGAAGCAGGGGAAAGAGGGAAAGTTACATCCAATTAAACACAGAGTTCCAAAGAATAGCTAGGAGAGATAAGAAGACCTTCTTCAATGAACAGTGATTAATAACAGAAGGAAAAAACAAAAGAGGAAAGATGAGAGACCTCTTCAGAAAAACTGGAAACATCAAGGGAGCATTCTGCACACAGATATGCACAATAAAGGGTGAAAATGGTAGAGCCCTCGTTGACACTGAAGACACCAAGATGAGATGGAAAGAACACAAGGAAGAACTGAATAAAAGAGATCTTAATGAACCAGATTACTACAATGGTGTGGTTCCTCACCCAGAGACAGACATTCTGGAGTGTGAAGTCAAGTGGGCCTTAAGAAGCACTGCTGTTAATAAAGCTAGTGGATGTGATGAAATTCTAGCAGAACTATTCAAATCCCTAAAAGAGGATGTCATCAAGGTTTTGCATTCATTATGTCAGCAAATCTGGAAAACCCAGCAGTGGCCATAGGACTGAAAAAAGTCAATCCTCATCCCAAATCACAAGAAGGGTAGTACCATAGAATGTGCTAACCATAAGACAATCACACTCATCTGCCATGCTAGTAAGGTCATGCTTAAAGTTTTGCATGCCAGGCTTCAGCATTATGTGAACCAACAACTTCCAGATGTCCAGGTTGGGTTTAGAAAAGGAAGAGGAACTAGAGATCAAATTACTAACATTTGCTGGATTAGAGAGAAAGTAGGGGAATTTCAGAAAAGTATCTATCTCTGTTTCATCGACTATGCTAAAGTAAAGCCTTTGACTGTGTGGATAATGACAAAACTGTGGAAAGCTCTTAGAGAGATGGGAATACCAGACCATCTTACCTGTCTCCTGAGAAACCTGTATGTGGGTCAAGAACAACAGTTAGAACCCTGAATGGAACAACTGATCAACTCAAGACTGAGAAAGGAGTGTGACAGGGCTGTCTGTTTTCATCCTGCTTGTTCAAGCTATACACTGAGCACATTATGAGAAATTCTGGGTTGGATGAGTTACAAGCTGGAATCAAGATAGGTAGGAGAAACATCAACAACCTCAGATATGTGGATGATACCACTCTAATGGCAGGAAGGGAAGAAGAATTAAAAAGCCTCTTGATGAGGGTGAAGGAGGAGAATGAAAGAGTCGGCTTAAGATTAAATGTTAAAAAAACTAAGATCACGGTATCTGGCCTCATTACTGCATGGCAAATAGAAGCAAAAGGTGGAAGTAGTGACAGATTTCCTCTTCTTGGGCTCCCAAATCACTGCGGATTGTGACTGCAGCCATGAAATCAGAAGAGAACCGCTTCTTGACAGAAGATCAATGACAAACCTAGATAGTGTGTTGAAAAGCAGAGACATTACTCTGCTGACAAAGGTCCATATAGTCAAAGCTATGGTCTTCCTAGTGGTCAGGTACAGTTGTGAGAGCTGGACCATGAAGAAGACAGAATGCCAAAGAATTGATGCCTTCGAAATGCGATGCTGAATAAGACTCCTGAAAATCCCTCGGACAGCAAGGAAATCAAATCAGTTAATCTTAAGGGAGATCAAAGTCTGACTATTCATTGGAAGGACTGATGCTGAAGCTGAAGCTCCAGTATTTTGGTCATGTGATGTGAACAGACTTATTGGAAAAGTCCCCAGTGCTGGGAAATATTGAGGGCAGAAGGAGAGGAGGGCATCAGAGGATGAGATGGCTGGACAGCATCACTGATACAATGAACATGAACATGGGCAAACTCCAAGAGATGAGGGACACGGAAGCCAGGCGTGCTGCAGTCCGTGGGGTTGCAAAGAGTCAGGCACCACTGGGTGACTGAACAACACCAGGTGTCCTGGTCATGGACCCTGCAGACCTCTGTACGTTGTCATCACCGAGGAGACCTGGGACTTTTAGGAGCTTCAGGGGGACACGAGGGGCATCTTCCTGGCAGGAAAAGCCCTCTCCTCTAGAGTATCCAGCGGCTGGCCTCTTCCCCAGGTCCCAGGCCCGCGGTTGGGAGGGGACAGCAAAGACCAGGCCAGACAGCTCCGTCAGGGCAGGGTCGGTGTGGGGACCTCCACGCAGGAGGCCCCGGGAGGCACTGAGGATGCTGGGGGCAGCGCTGCGCTGACTCGGGTCTCCGTCCCTCTTAAGCCCCGCCTGGCCTGAGCGTGTATTCTGAGGACAGTGGCTGAGAGTGAGCAGAGATGCTGGGGTGGGGTGGGGACCGATCCCTGCAAGGGTGACGGGGGCCCGGGTGTCATGTCCTCACATCAGTGCTGTCTGGCTATGGAAACAGAGCTCGCAGTTTACCTCTAAGTCTCTGTGTCGGCGGGGGCGGGGGCCGCGGGGCGGGGGCCGCGGGGCTAACACTCACTACCGGTTCTGCCATCTTGTTTCCCCCGGCTCTGTGAGCTTGTCCGGCTTGGCTGCTCACTGTTGTGAGGAGAACGGAGTGCTTACTCGGCCCGGGACGTGCTGCGGCTCTGGTGGAAGGCGCTGCCTTGCAGTCAGGCGTGCTCCAGCCCTGGGCCAGGGCTCTGGGCCGCCTCTGAGGGGCCCCGTGCTCTCACCCGCGGGGCCCAGCACGGGGGCACCCGGCTAAGACACGCGGTGAACAGGGGATTTTTGTGCATCTGCAGCTCCCTTGGGGACTTCCCACGCATGATAATAAAGTTTAGATCCGTGGTATTTCTGACGCCGTCAACAGCTGTTGAGAAAGTTAAGATTTGAGTGAGCATTTACCTCACAGAATGGTTTTTAAAAAAAGACGTGTTAATGAGATACCTTACACAAATGTCACCCCATTAAGGCACCATTTTCCAAAATATCAGGCGTTAAGTCAATATGATCTATGTTTAATCTGGGGCTCACTTCTTTTATTTTAAGATAAAATGTGAATTTCTTCTAGAAGGCTTTTGCACAAAAAAAGTCAAAACCAAACTTGTATGACTCATTCTCATTTAATTCCAGTGGACACATCCCCGAGGGACACTGCTATCCTTAAAGTCAGGTGTACATCTTCAGCAATGCACCCAGAAACCGGTTTTTCTCATGCCAAACTTTGGTAAATCTGTCAGAAAATGCTAAGGCATGGCAACCTCACCAGCAGGATTCAATGTGCTTATGAACTGACTAAAATTAAGTTGAAATGATTTCAGAAGATTCTAAGTTGACAGTGTCAGAAAAATTAACTTGAAAGATAATGTATTAGACGTAAACCACACAGAATATTATTTAAATCAATAAGCACGTTTAGTGTTTTATTTCAGCATTTTTGGTTTAGATTCAGCATGGAACTGTAGTCAGACAAACAGTAATGAAAATATCAATTAGAATAAAATTGGGGGAATTAGAATGTTTTCCAACATAGTAGGTGGCCAGTCACAAAGGGGAAAATGCTGAATAAACACTGTAGACTTTTCTTCTCCCTTCAAGAAATGTGAACATGAAGGTACTTTTCTTCAAAGTTGCACTTGGAATATGCTTACCTGCACTCAGGCATTTGTCGGCTTTAACGTTTGTCCTTTAAAGCCTCGAGTTCCCAGCATAATTAAGTTATTCTTTACCCTTTGTGAACTAGAATAGCAATACTTTTTTAAAAACTTCAAAAGTAACATCTAGATACTTTTTGAAGTTAGTATCCATATTGTATATGCCTGTGAAATATTTAAAATCTGAATCTTAATCTTCAAAGTGAAAAAGGTGATGACTCATCTCTAGGAAAATCACTCTGGCAGAAGAATTAAATTCTGTGTAAGCAGCAGAAGCTGAAAGTAACAAGGATCCACGGAAACATTTCCAGGAAGAGCCAACAGCAGGCGCTCGGCCCTAAATACTGGAGCGGCCTGGCGGGGCCAAGGCCCCCAGCAGTCCCAGAATGAACCCCTTCTCACCGCTGGACTTGCCTCCGCCTCAGATGGCCGCCCTTGCTCCCTGCCCACCGGCATCCCCTTGGTTCTTTCATGCACAAAATACTGGCACCCGTGGTGTTTCCACATTCCCTCTCCAGTTCTCTCTGTAAGGCTTCATGGACAAAGGTGGTTTTGTCTATTCACTGAATCTCAATCACCAAGAACTGCACATGGTGGCTTTAGACATTCCACACGTGGCTTTGGAATGAATGCACAAATGAGTGAGTGAATGTGGCAAAAAAAAGTCTAAACAATGTTTTTGAAATGAACACAAAGGTTCAGGTTTTCTCAGGCTATTTCCCTGAGTGTTACCTTGATGGACAAATGCATAAAGATAATAAGTCACACAAACATCGTCCTGCAGCGAGACAGAACAGCGGGAGGGACCTGGAGGACGTAGCGGTGCCCACGCGGGGAGAGGAGGTGAGGGACATGTTCAGAGCTGGTCACAGACCAACACCAAACCATCACAGGTGGAGTGGAGGCTGCTGGGTCGTATCAGCTCTCCTCAGAGGAGCAGCCACAAGGCAGGGGGTGGGCAGGAGACTGCGGAGCTTATGGGCGTGCAGGAGGGTGGGGGGAGACCAGAGTCCAGGAGAGAAGGGGGAGAGCGTGGTCCTGTCTCATCAACCAGAGGTCCCCCGCTTTCACTACTGTCCTGACCACTGGCAGTGGCCCTCCCTCTGTGCCTGGTCACAGTTGTCGTTTGGAAAAGGCTCGCGCTTTTGATATGTTCAGATTTGACGATGGTTCTGTTTCTAGCATCACGGTAACAAACTTCCACAGATCAGGAGACTTAAACCACAGAAGTTACTTTTCTCCCAGTCCTGGAGGCTGGACGTCCCAGATCAAGGTGTCGGCAGGGCTGGCTTCTCCTGAGGCCTCCCTCTGTGGGTGTAGACTGACAGCTTCTCACCATGTCCACACAGGACCTTTCTTCCGAGACCACACGTCCCTGGTGTCGCCTCCTCTTCTCAAGACGACACGAGTCCTACTGGATCAGCGCCTCAGCCATATAGGTTCATTTTACCGAGATCACCTCTGTAGGCCTGTCTCCAAATGTGGCCACGTTCCGAGGACCTGGGGGGGTGGGTTCCGTCCACAGCATGTGGAGTCTTCCTGCTGACCCATCGCAGGATGGTTCTGTCTGCAGTGGCCTTCTGGGTCATTCTGAGGAGCTCGGCCCATTCAAATCTCCTCTTCCGATCACTCCCAAGCATCACGTCTCCTGCAGTAAGACAGGCCCCCTTAAGTCTACAGCTGTGACAAGCTTCTCACTGGTCTCTCGGTGGCGACTTCCCAAGGCCGGGTTTCACTATGGACTCTCCCTGCCGGCAGCCTCTGCCCCTCCTGAATTCCCTGTTCCCCACCCCCTTCTCACTGCGGATGGGCGCATGCTCTCCATGCATTTCTGATTCCCTCTCACTGGGTTTTAAGTTGGTTTAGGAAGAGGGGCTCCATTTTATTTATTTTTGTGACTTTATTCTCTCAGGGCTTTGCTTACAACAAAGCTCCATCAAGTATTGAATAAGTAATATAAAAAGTCTTTATCAGCATATATTACACATCAGTACTGCTTAACTAATTTTGTGGTAATATCACAGATTCTTTTACAAACATGTCTTAAAGATGACAATAACCTCTTGATATCAGGCATTATAATCAAATCCCATTATTTTCAGTATAAAGAATCTTCAATTTAAGATGAATGGCCTTCTGAAAGCGTTGTGTAATTTGAAAAATGAGACAGATAAAACAGAAGGCAACTTCCCACGGAAACAGTAGCAGAGGACTGGGGGGAGTCTTCCCGGCTGAGGCTGAGCCCCGTCAGGGGACCCGGTCTCCGCAGTCCTTGCAGAAAGCTGGCCCCCAGGCGACGGGCAGGAGGCAGTGTGACTGACCGCCGGCCGCTGGGTCAGTGGTGAGCGGACCAGACCCAGACCCAGGCCCACACCACAGGGGCTCCTAGCCAGCCTGCAGCTTCTGCTGCAACGTGGCAGAAGTCATGTCCATAACGTTCGGGAGCCTGTGTGCGGATCTGACCAGGGCACTGGGCCGCCGGCCCCAGGGCGCCTTCTGCGCATGGCAGGGATGGGAGATGCTGAGGGGAAACACCGGCTGTGGTCACTTCAGCTCTGGCTTTCCCCCTCTCATAAGGTGAGACTGGAGGGAGACACTCCCTCAGGATGGTTAACCGCCCCCGGAGAAAACCAGGACGCCAATGATGAAAGCAGTTTCAATTTTCTAGTTATCCTTTTTAGGGCACTGCTGTCTCTTAGAAGAGAGCAAGATAGCTATGAAGGAGTCTCTGGTTTTCCTCATCTTAAAAGAAAATGAAAACAAAAGAAAGTCAGAGGCTCTTGTTTCCTGAAGCAGAAAATGAAACGTTTATGGTTCCTAAGAGTGTTTGTGGTTCTGAAAAGGAGAGCGACTCTTCACTCTGGTTCTGATGGGAGGAACCTTCTCTCCTCATGAGAAGGGCTACTGTTTTCTTTGAGAACTTGATTTGCTAAACGTGCTCATGAAAACTGAATTAGTTTACAAGTTTCACATCTACTTCCAGAACATGTCTGTTAATACCAGTTACTGTTGTTGTTTCTGTTCAGTTGCTCAGTCCTGTCTGACTCTTTGTGACCCCTTGGACCGCAGCACTCCAGGCATCCCTGTCCATCATCAACTCCCGGAGCTTACTCACCTCGTGTCCACTGAGTCAGTGATGCCATCCAACCATCTCACCCTCTGTCGCTGCCTTCTCCTCCTGCCCTCAATCTTTCCCAGCATCAGGGTCTTTTCCAATGAGTCAGCTCTTCACGCCAGGTGGCCAAAGTGTTGCAGCTTCAGCCTCAGCATCAGCCCCTTCAATGAACAGCAGATGACAGTGACAGGATTCAGAACTGTAAGAAAACTGATGATGAGGACTGGCAAACAGGCCACCACCTGCCGTCCGTGGGTGTCACCTGCACCCGAGGCAGGTGAGTAGTCCTCGCACACCTGGTGGGAAGCAGAGGGCTGCCCGGCCTGGAGAACATGGCGCACAGCCCATCAGGACCCCGGGAAAAGGACTGAACAGCCCACCTGGATCCACACGAGACAGACGCTTGGGAAGTGTGCTCTGAGCCCCCAGGAGGACAGCCCCTTGTGTCCTCCAGGTCCCGGTGAGGCCATGACCCCTGTGGGTTCTGTCCCAGCATCTGTTCCTCGCAGGACCATCCATGGCAGGCTGGGTGTGCAGCGGACTCAGAGCCAGAGATCTAGTACTGCTCCCTGAACCTCACTTTGTGCCTCTGTAAAATGGACAGATGCTCTCTGCCCAGTTCCACTTGTGGGGCTGGCCTGAGACTGCAGTGAGGCCCTGGGGGAGTGGGGACTGTGAAGTATAAGCAGATGCCTCTGACCTTCATTCATGAAGAGCTCCCTATGTCCTGGGCCCATACCGCTGAGTCCTCTTGACAGCCCTTGCAAGAGCCCCGAGCATCATCGCCCTTCTCCTGTGAGGAGACAGAGACCCTGATACATTAGGTTATTGTTCAAGGTCACACAAACAGTAAGGGCCAGGGCTCTCTAGAGAGATGTCCCCACTCCATGTATCTCATGAATTCATCCAAATGTCTGCCAAGAACAGGCGAGGGCGGGCACACAGCTACCACATTCAGAACCACCAATATTAATCTTCCTTTCATGGCTGGGAGCAGTGGCAGGAAGCACTGCATCCCAGGTTGCCAGACTCCCACAGGCTGCATGATGCAGCACTCACCTACTTGCTGGCCTCTGAACACAGAGCATCCGTGTGAACTTGAGCCAGAGGCCTTCTACTTGGGCTTCAGCATTTTCAGTGCAATGACACAGCTGTTTCAAGTAGATCATCTCTGACATCTCCTCTCTTTAGGACTCCAGAGAGGGAATAACAGAAGAAAGTCTGAAATCAAGTAAAGTAACACAGGTACTGGTAATTGGAACTGTGTGACACCATTTTAAGAGTTTTAAAATTCGTTTCCCCCAGTATTTGAAATATTTGGTATTTTGATGGCTTCTTCTTCTACTTTAATAATCATTTATTTATTTTGGCAAAATCTAAAGCACATACACATTCCTCAGGCCCAACAGCACTGGCTGGGTCAACGACGCACTGTGTGCCCTTCTTGCTTTTCAGGAGTACTGGTTTTCCCAGAGCACTTTCAGACTAGCTCTCTGAAGAAGAGCATAGAAGGATTTCACGCAGGGGTCCGGGGGCACGCAGAACTCTTCTGGAGGTCCACCTGGGGAAGGACCACAGCTCCCTGCCGCCACCCTTATACCTGGGGAGGCCTGCCCTTACCTGCTGCTCCAGCTCATCAGAATCTGCTTGTTTTCACCATCAGCTTGCTTTTCTTTCTCCAGACCTGAGTTCCTACAAATGCCTCTACACTGTTTGCATGGCAGACATATTTGACACTCCCTCTGAAGAAGGAAATAATCAGTGTATTCAGCACATCACACAATATTTAAAAAATAGATTTGTTTTCCCTCTTGCCAACTTTGAAGTCAGAGGTATACAAACGGCTGTGAAACATCTAACTGCCATCAAAGGCCATTTTCTCTGAGGGAAAACATGAGTGTGCTTTTACTAAAACAAGTTGAAGAGTGATTGCCAAAGCACATGGGGTAGAAACTTGCCTTTCAACTCTGTGGTACCTTTTTCATCTCTACTGGAAACTGGATTAACTCAAAGGTTTTCCTTTCTCTTTTCTCACTTTTTTTCCTATTTATATTTCTAAGACCCTGAGCAAAGTCTTTCATCTGAAAATTCAGAGTCTAACCTCCTTAAAATGCATGGCAGATGATCTGAATATCCATTTTGGCAGATGTTCCTAAAATTTCCTCTGTTCAGTGTTATTTGAATTCTTCTCAAAAAAGTTCAAAGAAGTTTTACAATATACAGTATGCTTATAGTCCCCAAGACTGAACTGCAGTTTTGAAGTCTTCTATTCATTAACTGGGCCACATGCATGGCGTGGAACAGAATCAGAAATTTGGCCAGAACAGTAGGAAATAATATTAATCTTGCAAGTCCTATCAGGACATCTTGTTTGATACAGAATATTTTGGAGCTGACTGTTATCTACTTGTCAAGTTTGAAATAGCATTATTTTTTAAAATACTGAAAGTTCTACCAATTAGACACTTTTGTTGTCTTATAGGCAGAAGACAATTAGAATTATGACCATGATTTTAAAAAGGATATTGAAATTAGCCCCATTATGCACCAAATAAATCAAATAAAATTGACAATTCTGTTTTACTTCTGTTCAGGTCTACCCTAACCAGTTTACACTAATCAGTTCAGTTCAGTTCAGTTCAGTTCACTCGCTCGGTCATGCCCGACATTTTGCAACCCCATAGACTGCAACACACCAGACCTCCCTGTCCAGCACCAACTCCCGGAGTTTACTCAAACTCACGTCCACTGGATCAGTGATACCATCCAACCAACTCATCCTCTGTTGTCCCCTTCTCCTCCCATCTTCAATCTTTCCCAGCATCAGGGTCTTTTCAAATGAGTCAGTTCTTCACATCAAGTAGCCAAAGTATTGGATTTTCAGCTTCAACATCAGTCCTTCCATGAGTATTCAGGACTTATTTCCTTTAGAATGGACTGGTTGGGTCTCCTTGCAGTCCAAGGGACTCTCAAGAGTCTTCTCCAACACCACAGTTCAAAAGCATCAATTCTTCAGTGCTCAACTTTCTTTACAGCCCAACTCTCACATTCATACATGACCACTGGAAAAACCATAGCCTTGACTAGAGAGACCTTTGCTGGCAAAGTAATGTCTCTGCTTTTTAATATGCTGTCTACATTGCTCATAACTTTTCTTCCAAGGAGTAAGTGTCTTTTAATTTCATGGCTGCAGTCACCATCTGCAGTGATTTTGGAGCACAAAAAAATAAAGTCTGTCACTGTTTCCTCATCTACTTGCCATTAAGTGATGGGACCAGATGCCCTGATCTTAGTTTTCTGAATGTTGACTTTTAAGCCAACTTTTTCACTCTCCTCTTTCACTTTCATCAAGAGGCTCTTTAGTTCTTCTTTGCTTTCTGCCAAAAAGGTGGTATCATCTGCATATCTGAGGTTATTAATATTTCTCCCAGCAATCTTGATTCCACTTTGTGCTTCATCCAGACCAATGTTTCTCATGATGTACTCTGCATATAAGTTAAACAAGCAGGGTGACAATATATAGCCTTGACGTACTCCTTTTCTTATTTGGAATCAGTCTTTTGTTCCACGTCCAGTTCTAACTGTTGTTTCCTGACCTGCATACAGATTTCTCAAGAGGTAGGTCAGATGGTCTGGTATTCCCATCTCTTGAAGAATTTTCCACAGTTTCTTGTGATCCATGCAGTCAAAGGTTTTGGCATAGCCAATAAAGCAGAAGTAGGTGGATTTCTGGAACTCTCTTGCTTTTTTGATGATCCAGTGGATATTGGCAACTTGATCTCTGGTTCCTCTGCCTTTTCTAAATCCAGTTTGAACATCTGGAAGTTCACAGTTCATGAACTGTTGAAGCCTGGCTTGGAAAATTTTGAGCATTACTTTGCTAGCATGTGAGATGAGTGCAATTGTGTGGTAGTTTGAGCATCCTTTGGCATTGCCTTTCTTTGGGATTGGAATGAAATATGACCTTTTCCAGTCCTGTGACCACTGCTGAGTTTTCCAAATTTGCTGGCATGTTGAGTGTAGCACTTTCACAGCATCATCTTTTAGGATTTGAAATAGCTCAACTGGAATTCTATCACCTCCACTAGCTTTGTTTGTAGTGATGCTTCCTAAGGCCCACTTGACTTCACATTCCAGGATGTCTGGCTCTAGGTAAGTGATCACACCACTGTGATTATTTAGGTCATGAAGATCTTTTCTGTACAGTTCTGTGTATTCTTACCACCTGTTCTTAATATCTTCTGCTTCTGTTGGGTCCATACCATTTACGTTCCTAACCAAGCCCATCTTTGCATGAAATGTTCCCTCGGTATCTCTAATTTTCTTGAAGAGATCTCTAGTCTTTCCCATTCTATTGCTTTCCTCTATTTCTTTGCACTGATCACTGAGGAAGGCTTTCTTATCTCTCCTTGCTATTCTTTGGAACTCTGCATTCAAATGGGTATATCTTTCCTTTTCTCCTTTGCTTTTTGCTTCTCTTCTTTTCACAGGTATTTGTAAGCCCTCCTCAGACAGTCATTTTGATTTTTTGCATTTCTTTTTCTTGGGGATGGTCTTGATCCGTTTCTCCTCTACAATGTCATGAACCTCCATTCCTAGTTCATCAGGTACTCTATCAGATCTAACTTAATTATACTAATCAGGGGCTCAGTTTTTTCAAGGCAAAATACTGGAAATTGTAGGAAAGAAGTATCAGAAAGTGAGCACTTTTATGTTTCTGTGTGGTTACAGATTCTCACCACAGCTTCCTGGCCCTTGGTTAAGGTATAAGCCTGTCATATCAATGGTCAGAGACTTACCGCCCTGAAGGTGTGTGTCCACTGTTAACAGATGATGAGATGTGGAGCCATGTGGCTGGTCCAGAGGGTATAAATGCACAGATGCGCTCACCTTGTCTCCCATGAGGAAACATCTATTTACAATCCAAAGAACGAAAACCCAGAACCCTTCTCTGCCCAGGAGATGTGTTTAAACTAGGGAACAGAGAGTTATCTCCCTTCGTGAGAAGAGGGGGTGGCTTCAGGGGTCCCTCTCCTGTATAAGCGCTCAGATGTGTGTTTTGGGGATTCCTCACCTATGCTATGGACTCTGATGTACGCAGGGTAACACCTGGTTCTCATCACATCACCCCAGACATGGCAAAGACTGGGAAAGGGAAACCTATGTAGTTACAGCTCTGCAGACTGGAGCCAACAGTCTGTCTCTGGATCAGAAACCGTATGTCCACTTGCAGGATATACAAATATACCGACTGACAGATCAGCAGATGAATGACAGGTCAATAGACAGACACTGGCTCCCCACAAGTGGAGAAATAATAATTACAGAAAGCAAAATTTAAGTGTCCTAAAGAAAAGTAACTGTTGTGGAAGAGATTTAAGGAAGGATAAATTACAGTAGGTTTCCCTGGTGACTCAGATAGTAAAGAATCTGCCTGCAATGCAGGAGACCTGAGTTCGATCCCTCGTCGGGAAGATCCCCTGGAGAAGGGCAGGGCAACCCACCCCAGTATTGTTGCCTGGAGAATTCCATGGATGGAGGAGCCTGGAGGGCTACAGTCCAGGGGGTCACAAAAGAGTCGGACACGACTGAGCAACTAACACTTTCACTTTCAGAGGGTCATCTGAGGGGAAGCCTTGAGGTCAGTGCTGCTTCCGGTGACCCAGAGTGATAACAAGAGTCCAGCGTCCAGCTAGAGGGTGGAGATGTGAGACTGCAGATGGAGGGGTGAGCAGAGCAGGGCAGGGTGAGGCCCGCTGCAGTCTGCCACAGGCCCCCTGTCTGGAGCGACTTCAGGTTTGTGAAAGAAGAATGACAAGATCAGAGATTAATTTTTTTCCACAAAGAAGTTATGGGACTTCCCTGGTGGTCCAGTGGTTAAGACTCCGCTTTCCAATGCAGGGGGTACAGGTTCAATCCCTGGTCAGGGAGCTAAGATCACCCCCTAATTCACGGTCAAAAATACAAACCATAAACAACAGAAGCAATATTATAAACAATTCAATAAAGACTTTAAAAATGGTCCACAGCAAAAAAATCTTACAAAAAAAAAAAAGAATTTATCTAGCAGATTTGAATGAACAGGGCATTCTATGTGCTATGTGTATTATTTTTAACTCAATATTAAATAATCTATTTCAAGTTACCCAATAAATGATTTTCTCTTTTGAGTCTGTTCCATCATCTTATGCTGACCCCATTTTGAAGTCTGTTGCTAAAAATACTATCAAAGATATTGATTCATATCTCCAAATGTTCTGAATGCCACTGAATTGCAAGACTATCAAATTCAGAAATGTCTAATAATTAAGAATTTCTTTCTCCTAATGGTATGTGTTACTCTGTTAGGGTTGCTGTAACACGCACACAGACAGCTTGGCTTAAAAAACAGAAATGCATTTCCTCAGGGTCTGGAGGCCAGGCGTCAGGGTCAAGGTGTCATTGGGCTGGAGGCTTCTCCAGAGTCTTCTCTCCTTGGTCTGCAGATCTTGCTGTGTCTCCACACAGCTTTCCCTCTGGACACATCCCTTAAGGCTCTGCTTTTAAGGACATCAAGCACTTTGGGTTTTGGCCCACCCTAACCTAAAAATCTCTCTAAAGTTGGGGCTCATGTTCAGTGATCTAGGAGAAGCTTATTGCTTAGACATGGGGATTTTTAGGTGGGGGGGTGGGGAGGGGGTGGAAAGGGTGCATGATTCAGCCAATCACAGTCTCTTGTGTGTTTAAAATCCTTAAACCAAGTTTTCTGCAATCTCCAAGCCCAACTTTTTGCAAACAGTGTTGTCCTGTGTTTCAGTACTTGTAATCCTGGCATAATCCATGCCATTCTACATCTAAATCTGATTTGCATCTGAATCATGGGTGGAAGTTAAAGAATATTGCTGCTCAGCAAGATGGTAAGAGTCTCTGTTTTTTTCTTTTAAATCTTTTCTTTATGTCCCTTTTTTCTTCATTGTTACCTGAGACCCGTTGGCAAAGGAACAGACAGATTTTTTGTGGAAGTGCATGAACTATCTTCAAGGGATGTACAAAGGAAAGTAACTTCCCAACATCACAAACATCAGAGCTTCCAAACATTTTGTTCAGATTATTACAAAATAATTTATGAGAGTAATTTTCTTTTTTTCAGAACCTCTGTGTGGGCTGCCTTTTTCAGCTTCTCTATTCATGAAAATATCACAGATATTTAAAATCCTCTGTTCACTCCCAAATTAAGATACCCTTTGTTATAGACACCAGTGTATACTGTATAAATCAATTATACATATTTAGTGCCTGAATCAACTACATGGTACATGAGGATGAGGGAGAACTGATTTTTTTTTTTTTTTTAAACCCATCTCCTAGTGGCATGTGCAAAATCATTATGAAATTCCCTAAAGCAACAGAAATTATTTGCAAATGAGCATTTTTCATTAAATTCCTAAGAATCTCATTCTTATGCTGGACAGAAGCCTTACAAATTAGAAAATGCAAACTATCAACTTGAAAATGAAAACGAATCTATTTTATTCCAGTGTGTCTGCAAGTAAGGGCTTCCCTTATGACAAGTGACTGTGGCGAACCTGGGAGTATCCAAGGCAGCTGTGGCAGAGGGAGGTGCGTCTGGGGAATTCCATCAGGAAGATGGATGTAAATGGCGCGTTCTCAGCAAGGTGACTGGGAGCTTTGATCAAGAACAATTACTATTAAGAACTTAGGGACTCTTTCCAGCACTTAAAAATCTTACTGTTTAAGTTTCCAGGGAATAGTTTTCCAGGTTTAGGAAAAGAAAAACCTCCAAGAAAGACAAGCACTTGTTTTCTCTGGGAACTGCTATAAAAAGTAACAATTATGGGAGGACAGCCGGAAACTGTAAAGTGCGTGCGCTACAACAGTAGGTGGTACAGAAGATGGAAGGTATCTGGTTTAAAACAAATAACCTCTGGATCTCGGTTTTTACTTCTTAAGCAATGGATTTAGACAGTTTTAGAAAAAGAAATTTAAATATAGAATTAATGAAGAGGAAGCTCACATCGTCTGTTCCCGGCCACAGTGAAGTAGCCAGGATCAGACCCGGCCTCTTGAAATGAATAACTATGAAACCTGGACAAATACGCACGGAACCGCTGGCCTGCGAACGACGCGGGCAGGCTGGGTGAGCCCCAGGCTCCGCTCTGCAGACGGTTTCCGAGCAGGGTCACTCACAGCCAGCATGGAAGGCAGCTGTCTCACCGGGTGAAGGGGACAGACATCAGGGGGTGAGGCAGCCACACAGCCGGGGTTTGGGGAAGCGAAGTACTTGAAAAAGGAAGGTCATGAGGAGGGAACGGCAAAGTCTAGGTAGTAATTCACTTCCAACCTTACACTCCGGGGCCATGTGCACGGGGGACCTGGGGCATGGCTCCCAGGAGAAGGTGAAATTTCAGAGGCGTCGCCTGCTGGGGAGACACTGCAGTTGGTGTCCAATCAGAGGGGAAAATGTTGTCGAATATTCAGAGAATCTGTAAAGTAAATATTGACGCTACTAGGAGGAGACAATTTCACAACTGTAGTCAGGAATTTTAACACAAACACCACAGAACTGATAGAATAAGCAGACAAGAACCTGTTAACTATATGGTTCTGAACAGCACTATTAACAACCTTGATATGATGCAATATTATACATATATGTACATATATATGGGTGTATGATACATACCAAACTCAATAATTACAGAATTTGAATTCTTTCCAAATGCTTTCAGAACTAATATTTTCCTTATGCTGATTCTTAAAGCAATTCTTAACAAATTTCCATGGATTGAAATCATTATGACCACGGATTTCAGCTCAGGCAGATTAAACAGATAAGGAAATTCATCCACAGAATGGAAATTAAGCAATACATTTCCAAATAAGCCCTGATTAAAATTCAAAGTGAAATTTAGGAAAACAATGAATCATAATGAAATTCTAAAGTATCAGTATGGGCAGATGAAAGTAAATTAATGCTCAGGAGGAAATTTATTAATGATGAGTGTATTAAAGAAGTAAATATCTAACTTTCCATCTCAAGAATCTAGAAAAATGGCATTTAAAATGAAACATAAAGCACATATAATTAAGAAAACAGAATAAGAATAGAAGTAAATAAAACAGGAAAATAAATGAATGCCAAAATGAAATCACAAAGAAAACACAAAGATTATCTCTGGAATTCGAAAATATTTTTAAAACAATGTGACCAACAAGGGATTAATTTCCAAAATATTCAAACAGCTCAATATCAAATAAACAACCTAATAAAAAATGCACAGAAGATCTAAACAGATATTCCTCCAAAAAAGACATATAAAAAAAAAAGGCAGGCTCATGAAAAGATGCTTAACATCACTAAGTATTAGAGAAATCAAAACAAAATGAAGTATCACCTCACACTGGTCTAAATGGCCATTATCAAAATGTCTACAAACAAGAAATGCTGGAGAGAGTGTGAAAAAAAGGGAACCTCTTACACTGTTAGTAGAAACGTAAATTGGTACAGCCACTATGGAGAATAATATACAGGCATGGGTCCTCAGTCGCTCAGTTGTGTCCGACTCTTTTGCAACTCCATGGACTGTAGACTGCCAGCCTCCTCTGTCCATGGGATTTCCCAGGCAAGAATATTGGAATTGGTTGCCATTCCCTCCTCCAGAGAATCTTCTCCATCCAGAGACTGGACCCAAATTTCCTACATTGGCAGGCAGATTCTTTACCACTGAGTCACCTGGAAAACCCTGGAAAATAGTATGGAGATTCCTTAAAAAAATAAAAATAGACTACCATATGATACTGCAATGCCACTCCTGGACATATGTCCAGAGACAACTATAATTTGAAGAAGTACATGTATCCCCGCATGTGGCACTAATTACAACAGCCAAGTCATAGAAGCAACCTAAATGTCCAGTGACAGACAAATGAAGATGTAATACATATGTGTGTATGTATGTATACACACACATATACATACATGCACATACACACGCACAAATATTACCCAGTCATTAAAAATAATGAAATAAAGTCATTTGCAACAACATGGATGAACCTAGAGATTACCATAATAAGTGAAGTAAGGAAGACAAATATCATATAATATTGTTTATATGTGAATCAAATCCTAAAAGAGGATGCTGTTAAAGTGTTGCACTCAATGTGCCAGAAAATTTGGAAAACTCAGTGGCCATAGGACTGGAAAAGGTCAAATTTCATTCTAATCCCAAAGAAAGGCAATGCCAAAGAATGCTCAAATTATCACACAATTGCACTCATCTCACACACTAGCAAAGTAATGCTCAAAATTCTCCAAGTCAGGCTTCAACAGTACGTGAACTGTGAACTTCCAGATGTTCAAGCTGGATTTAGAAAAGGCAAAGGAACTAGAGATCAAATTGCCAACATCCGTTGGATCATCAAAAAAATAAGACAGTGCAGAAAAACATCTACTTCTGCTTTATTGACTATGCCAAAGCCTTTGACTGTGTGGATCAAAACAAACTGGAAAATGCTTCAATAGATGAGAATACCAGACCACTTCACCTGCCTCTTGTGAAATCTGTATGCAGGTCAAGAAGCAACAGTTAGAACTGGACATGAAACAACAGACTGGTTCCAAATAGGGAAAGGAGTATGTCAAGGCTGTATATTGTCACCCTGCTTATTTAACTTATATGCAGAGTACATCATGAGAAATACTGGGCTGGAGTAAGCACAAGTTGGCATCAAGATAGCCGGGAGAAATATCAGTAAACTCAGATATACAGATGACACCACCATTATGTCAGAAAGCAAAGAACTAAAGAGCCTCTTGATGAAAGTGAAAGAGGAGAGTGAAAGAGTTGACTTAATGCTCAACATTCAGAAAACTAAGATCATGGCATCTGGTCCCATCACTTCTTGGCAAATAGATGGGGAAACAGTGAAAACAGTGACTATTTTCTTGGACTCCAAAATCACTGCAGATAGTGACTGCAGCCATGAAATTAAAAGACACTTTCTCCTTGGAAGAAAAGCTATGATCAACCTAGAAAGCATATTAAAAAGCAGAGACATTACTTTGCCAACAAAGGTCTGTCTAGTTAAAGCTATGTTTTTTCCAGTAGTCAAGTATGGATGTGAGAGTTGGACTATAAAGAAAGCTGAGCACCGAAGAATTGATGCTTTTGAACTGTGGTGTTGGAGAAGACTCTTGAGAGTCCCTTGAACTGCAAGGAGATCCAACCAGTCTATCCTAAAGGAAATCAGTCCTGAATATTCATTGGAAGGACTGATGCTGAAGCTGAAATTCCAATACTTTGGCCACCTGATGCAAAGAACTGACTCACTGGAAAAGACCCTGATGCTGGGAAAGATTGAGGGCAGGAGGAGGAGACAACAGAGGATGAGATGGTTGGATGGCATCACCGACTCGATGGACATGAGTCTGAGTAAGCCCAGTAGTTGGTGGTGGACAGGGAGGCCTGGCGTGCTGCAGTCCATGGGGTCACAAACAGTTGGACACGACTGAGCAACTGAATTGAACTGGAATCAAGTAAATGATACAAATGGACTTTTTACAAAACAGAAATAGAATCAAAGACATTGAAAACAATCTTATGGATCCCAAAGCAGGTAGGAACAGGATAAATTAAGAGTTTGGGATTAAAATATACACACTACCATTTATAAAATAGATAACCAACAAGTACCTACTATATAAGACAGGATACTATACTCAATATCTTATAATGAGGTATAATGAAAAAGAATCTAAAAGAGAAAAAAAGTGTATATATATAGCAAAGTCATTCAATTTTACATATATATATACATATAAACATTCTGTTTATTAATTTTTAAGTTTCACCTGTTTGAAAGGTCTTGACTAACAAGATGGAGCAGCATGGCCCACATAAAATAAAAGTATACATATTGTGTATTCTATGTGCCAAGCAATGTTTTGGAGCAATATGTTTGTGAAAACTCACTTAATTCTCCAGATAAACCTGATGAGGTAGACAGTCATCTCTCTTTTTCAGACGAGCAAAAGCACAAGCAGTTATACATAAGAGTCTTGTTGTTGTTGTTCAGTCATCCAATTGTGTCCAACTCTTTGCAATCCCACGGACTACAGCACACCAGGCCTCCCTGTCCCTCACTGTCTCCCAGAGTTTGCCCAAGTTCATGTTCATTGCATTGGTGATGCTGTCCACCTATCTCATCCTCTGATTCTCTCTTCTCCTTCTGCCCTCAATATTTCCCAGCATCAGGGACTTTTCCAATGAGTCGTCTGTTTACATCAGATGACCAAAATAGTGGAGCTTCAGCTTCAGCCTCAGTCCTTCCAGTGAATATTCAGGGTTGATCTCCCTTAAGATTGACTGGTTTCATTTCCTTGCTGTCCAAGGGATTTCAAGAGTCTTCTCCAGGACAACAATTCGAAGGCATCAATTCTTTGGGGTTCTGGTTCCTTTACAGCCCAGCTCTCACAACTTTACATGACCACTGGGAAGGCCATAGCTTTGACATAGGAACCTTTGTTAGTAGAGTAATGTCTCTGCTTTTCAACACACTATCTAAGTTTGTCATCGCTTTCCTGCCGAGAAGCAGTCATCTTCTGATTTCATGGCTGTAGTCACAATCCACAGTAGTTTAGGAGCCCAAGAAGAGGAAATCTGTCACTACTTCCACCTTTTCCCCTTCTATTTGCCATGCAGTAATGGGGCAGATATCATGATCTTAGTTTTTTTTAATATTTAGACTTTTTTTTGTGTGTGTGCTTTTTATTTTTTCATTTATTTTTATTATTTGGAGGTTAATTATTTTACAATATTGTAGTGGTTTTTGCCATACATTGACATGAATCAGCCACGGATTTACATGTGTTCCCCATCCCCCCCACCTACCTCCCATTCCCCTCCCGCTGGGTCTTCCCAGTGCACCAGCCCCGAGCACTTGTCTCATGCATCCAACCTGGACTGGCAATCTGTTTCACCCTTGACAATATACATGTTTGAATGCTGTTCTCTCAGATCATCCCACCCTTGCCTTCTCCCATAGAGTACAAAATCCTGTTCTATACATCTGTGTCTCTTTTACTGTCTTGCATATACGGTTATCATTACCATCTTTCTAAATCGCATATATATGCATTAGTATACTATATTCGTGTTTATCTTTCTGCCTTACTTCACTCTGTATAATTGACTCCAGTTTCATCCATCTCATTAGAACTGATTCAAATATATTCTTTTTAATAGCTGAGTAATATTCCATGGTGTATATGTACCACAGCTTCCTTATCCATTCGTCTGCTGATGGGCATCTAGGTTGCTTCCATGTCCTGGCTATTATAAACAGTGCTGTGATGAACATTGGGGTACACATGTCTCTTTCAGTTCTGGTTTCATCGGTGGGTATGCCCAGGAGTGGTATTGCTGGATCATACGGCAGTTCTATTTCCAGTTTTTTAAGAAATTTCCACACTGTTCTCCCTAGTGGCTATACTAGTTTGCATTCCCACCAACAGTGTAAGAGGGTTCCCTTTTCTCCGGACCCTCTCCAGCATTTATTGCTTGTAGACTTTTGTGTAGCAGCCATTCTGACTGGCATGTAATGGTACCTCATTGTGGTTTTGATTTACATTTCTCTGATAATGAGTGTGTTGAGCATCTTTTCCTGTGTCTGTTAGTCTTCTGTATGTCTTCTTTGGAGAAATGTCTGTTTAGTTCTTTGGCCCATTTTGTGTTTGGGTCATTTATTTTTCTGGAATTGAGCTGCAGGAGTTGCTTGTATATTTTTGAGATTAATCCTTTGTCTCTTGCTTCATCTGCTATTATTTTCTCTGATTCTGAAGACTGTCTTTTCACCTTGCTTATAGTTTCCTTTGTTGTGTAAAAGCTTTTAAGTTTCATTAGGTCCCATTTGTTTATTTTTGCTTTTATTTCCAATATTCTGGGAGGTGGGTCATAGAGGATCCTGCTGTGATTTATGTCAGAGAGTGTTTTGCCTATGTTCTCCTCTAGGAGTTTTATCGTTTCTGGTCTTACATTTAGATCTTTAATCCATTTTGAGTTTATTTTTGTGTATTGTGTTAGATCGTGTTCTAGTTTCATTCTTTTACAGGTGGTTGACCAGTTTTCCCAGCACCACTTGTTAAAGAGATTGTCTTTTTTCCATTGTATATGGAAAGTTTTGGAAGTTTTGGCCACAGCAAAACTTGACTCCTTTGTGAAAGATAAGGTGTCCATAGGTACTTGGATTTATCTCTGGGTTTCTATTCTGTTCCATTGATATATATTTCTGTCTTTGTGCCAGTACCATACTGTCTTGATGACTGTGGCTTTGTAGCAGAGCCTGAAGTCAGGCAGGTTGATTCCTCCAGTTCCATTCCTCTTTCTCAAGATTGCTTTGGCTATTTAAGGTTTTTTGTATTTCCATACAAATTGTGAAATTATTTGTTTTAGTTCTGTGAAAAATACCGTTGGTAGCTTGATAGGGATTGCATTGAATCTATAGATTGCTTTGGGTAGTATAGTCATTTTCACAATTTTGATTCTTCCAATTCATGAACACAGAATATTTCTCCATCTATTTGTGTCCCTTTTGATTTCTTTCATCAGTGCTTTATAGTTTTCTATGTATAGGTCTTTCATTTCTTTAGGTAGATATACTCCTAAGTATTTTATTCTTTTTGTTGCAATGGTGAATGGTATTGTTTCCTTAATTTCTTTCTGTTTTCTCATTGTTAGTGTACAGGAATGCAAGGGATTTCTGTATGTTAATTTTATATCCTGCAACATTACTATATTCATTGATTAGTTCTAGCAATTTTCTGGTAGAGTCTTTAGGGTTTTCTATGTAGAGGATCATGTCTTCTGCAAACAGTGAGAGTTTTACTACTTTTCCTATCTGGATTCCTTTTATTTCTTTTCCTGCTCTGATTGCTGTGGCTAACACTTCCAAAACTGTGTTGAATAGTAGTGGTGAGAGTAGGCACCATTGTCTTGTTCCTGATTTTAGGGGAAATGCTCTCAATTTTTCACCATTGAGGATAATGTTTGCTGTGGGTTTGTCATATGTAGCTTTTATTATGTTGAGGTATGTTCCTTTTATTCCTGCTTTCTGGAGAGTTTTTATTATAAATGAATGTTGAATATTGTCAAAGGCTTTTTCTGTATCTATTAAGATAATCATATGGTTTTTATCTTTCAATTTGTTAATGTGGTGTATTTACATTGTTTGGTTTGCAGATGTTAAAGAATCCTTGCATTCCTGGGATAAAACCCACTTTGACATGATGTATGATCTTTTTAATATGTTATTGGATTCTGTTTGCTAGAATTTTGTTAAGGATTTTTGCATCTATGTTCATCAGTGATATTGGCCTGTAGTTTTCCTTTTTTTGTGGCATCTTTGGTTTTGGAATTAGGGTGATGGTGGCCTCATAGAATGAGTTTGGAAGTTTCCCTTCTTCTGCAATTTTCTGGAAGAGTTTGAGTAAGATAGGTGTTAGCTCTTCTCTAAATTTTTGGTAGAATTCAGCTGTGAAGCCATCTGGTCCTGGGCTTCTGTTTGCTGGAATATTTCTGATTACAGTTTCGATTTCTGTGCTTGTGATGTGTCTGTTAAGATCTTCTATTTCTTCCTGGTTCAGTTTTGGAAAGTTATACTTTTCTAAGAATTTGTCCATTTCTTCCAAGTTGTCCATTTTATTGGCATAGAGCTGCTGGTAGTAGTCTCTTATGATCCTTTGTATTTCAGTGTTGTCTGTCATGATCTCTCCATTTTCATTTCTAAATTTGTTGATTTGGTTCTTCACCCTTTGTTTCTTAATGAATCTAACTAATGGTTTGTCAATTTTGTTTATCTTTTCAAATACCAGCTTTTAGCTTTGTTAATTTTTGCTATGGTCTCTTTTGTTTCTTTTGCATGTATTTCTGCCCTAATTTTTAAGATTTCTTTCCTTCCACTAACCCTGGGGTTCTTCATTTCCTCCTTCTCTAGTTGCTTTAGGTATAGAGTTAGGTTATTTATTTGACTTTTGTCTTGTTTCTTGAGGTAAGCCTGTATTGCCCTGAATCTTCCCCTTAGCACTGCTTTTACAGTGTTTCATAGGTTTTGGGTTATTATGCTTTCATTTTCATTCATTGTTATGCATATTTTTATTTCTTTTTTTATTTCTTCTATTATTTGTTGGTTATTCAGAATCATGTTATTTAGCCTCCATATATTTGAATTTTTAATAGCTTTTTTCCCTGTAATTGAGATCTAATCTTACTGCATTGTGGTCAGAAAAGATGACTGGAATGATTTCAACTTTTTAGAATTTACCAAGGCCAGATTTATGGCCCAGGATGTGATCTATTCTGGAGAAGGTTCTGTGTGCACTTGAGAAAAAGGTGAAATTGATTGTTTTGGGGTGAAATGTCCTATAGATATCAATTAGGTCTAGCTGGTCCATTGTGTCATTTAAAGTTTGTGTTTCCTTGTTAATTTTCTATTTAGTTGATCTATCCATAGGTGTGAATGGGGTATTAAAGTCTCCCACTATTATTGTGCTATTGTTAATTTCCCCTTTTATACTCATTAGCATTTGCCTTACATATTTCGGTGCTCCTATGTTGGGTGCATATATATTTATAATTGTTATTTCTTCTTCTTGGATTGATCCTTTGATCATTATGTAGTATCCTTCTTTGTCTCTCTTCACAGCCTTTATTTTAAAGTCTATTTTATCTGATATGAGTATTGTGACTCCTGCTTTCTTTTGGCCTCTGTTTGCGTGAAATATTTTTTTCCAGCCCTTCACTTTCAGTCTGTATGTGTCCCTTGTTTTGAGGTGGGTCTCTTGTAGACAGCATATATAGGGGTCTTATTTTTGTGTCCACTCAGCCAGTCTGTCTTTTGGTTGTGGCATTCAACCCATTTACATTTAAGGTAATTATTGATAGGTATGGTCCCATTGCCATTTACTTTGTTGTTTTGGTTCACATTTATACAACCTTTCTGTGTTTCCTGTCTAGAGAAGATCCTTTAGCATTTGTTGAAGAGCTGGTTTGGTGGTGCTGAATTCTCTCAGCTTTTGCTTGTCTGTAAAGCTTTTGAATTCTCCTTCATATCTGAATGAGATCCTTGCTGAGTACAGTAATCTGGGTTATAGGTTATTCTCTTTCATTAGTTTAAGTATGTCCTGCCATTCCCTTCTGGCCTGAAGAGTTTCTATTGCTAGATCAGCTGTTATCCTTATGGGAATCCCTTTGTGTGTTATTTGTTGTTTCTCCCTTGCTGCTTTTAATATTTGTTCTTTGTGTTTGATCTTTGTTAATTTGATTAATATGTGTCTTGGGGTGTTTCACCTTGGGTTTATCCTGTTTGGGACTCTCTTGGTTTCTTGGATCTGTGTAACTATTTCCTTCCCCATTTTAGGGACGTTTTCAGCTATTATCTCCTCGAGTATATTCTCATGGCCTTTCTTTTTGTCTTCTTCTTCTGGGACTCCTATGATTTGAATGTTGGGGCATTTCACATTGTCCCAGAGGTCCCTGAGGATGTCCTCGTTTCTTTTGATTCTCTTTTCTTTTTTCCTCTCTGCTTCATTTATTTCCACCATTTTATCTTCTACCTCATTTATCCTATCTTCTGCCTCTGTTATTCTACTCTTGATTCCCTCCAGAGTATTTTTTTATCTCATTTATTGCGTTATTCATTTTTAATTGACTCTTTTTTATTTCTTCTAGGTCCTTATTAAACATTTCTTGAATCTTCTCAATCCTTGTCTCCAGGCTATTTATCTGTAACTGCATTTTGTTTTCAAGATTTTGGATCATTTTTTTTTATCATTATTCTAAACTCCTTTTCAGGTAGATTCCCTATCTCCTCCTCTTTTGTTTGGCTTGGTGGGCATTTTTCATGTTCCTTTACTTGCTGGGTATTTCTTTGCCTTTTCATCTTGTTTAGATTGCTGTTTGGGGTGGCCTTTCTGTATTCTGGTGGTCTGTGGTTCCTTTTTATTGTGGAGGTTTCTCCCAGTGGGTGGGGTTGGACGATTGACTTGTCAAGGTTTCCTGGATAGGGAAGCTTTCGTCCTGTTCTGGCAGGTGGAGCTGGATTTCTTCTCTCTGGAGTGCAATGGAGTGTCCAGTAGTGAGTTTTGAGATGGGTCTGTGGGTTTGGTGTGACTTTGGGCAGCCTGTATGTTGATGCTAAGGGCTATGTTCCTGCGTTGCTGGAGAATTTGTGTGGTATGTCTTGCTCTGGAACTTACTGGCTCTTGGGTGGTGGTTGGTTTCAGTGTAGATATGGAGGCTTTTTGGATGACCTCTTATTACTTAATGTTCCCTGTAGTCAGGAGTTCTCTGGTGTTCTCAGGTTTTGGGCTTAATTCTCTTGCCTCTGGTTTTCAGTCTTATTCTTCCAGTAGTCTCAAGACTTCTCCAACTATACAGCACTGATAATAAAATTTCTAGGTTAATGGTGAAAAGATTCTCCACAGTGAGGGACACCCAGAGAGGTTCACAGAGTTACATCTACGCAGTACTCTGTTCCCTAAGTATTCTCTGTAGCCCAGAACACCCACAGAGATTCACAGAATTGTACTGAGAAGATAAGGGGGAGGGAGGAAATAGAGGTGATCTGGGGGAGAAAAAGGAGAGTCAAAAGGGGGAGAGAGTAATCATCACACTCCTGAGTAAAAATGGGTACTGAATATTGGATTCTTAAATGTCCAAAATTGATATCAAATGCTAAAAGACAAAGACTGAAAATCTAGTGTAGAGGTTAGACTATTAAAAATACAATGTTAAAAACAAAAACACAGAATTTAAGAAATATATATGAAGTTTGCTTTAAAAATAGGGTCTTTTTTTTGTGCAAGGTTATAGTGGGTTATGAAAATTAAGGAGTAATAGAGGAGTAATAGAACACTTTAAAGAAAGGGAAAAAATTTAAAAAAGGAAAAAAAAATAATAATAGTAAAAATATATCTAGGAGTTTCTCTGAAGCTGTTGTGGGCAGTGTGGGTTTGGTTCAGTTTCAGGTAGCTCCTTGTTCCAGCTTACACTTCTTGATATCTATAGGCCCCTTCCAGTGTAGTTGGTGTTAACTACAGGGATTTTAATCTGTTGCACCTGTCACTTCTAAAGTGGTTCCCTTTGTTTATTTGGCTTCTGTTTATAGGTCTCTTCAGTGTCTAATTTCCGCCCTGACACAAGTGGGTGGAGGTGGTCTCTTCTTTAGTTCGCTTGTTCAGTCGTGCTGTAGGGAGTGAGGGGCGCTGCAGACAAACATCACTGGCCTGTGTGGGGAGCGCTCGCAGTGTTCTGGCCACACTGGGTTTGCCCCCGCTCACGGTGTGTGTGCTATCCCCGTCTACACTGCTCAGGCTCCAGGTTGCTCTACAGGGAGCGCGCCCTGACTTGTGTGCACTTCCCAGGCCTAAGCCACTCAGGTTCAGGTTCTCGGGTACTCCACAAAGACGCAGACTCAGTTGGGCCTGAGTTTTGTGCCTTCCCCCGCTGCAGCAGCGCAGGCAGCCAGGAGCTTGATGGGCGCACTCTCCCCGGGTGCGGTGAGCCTCATCCCCTCCGCGGTCCCAGCCTCAAGTTTCCGCGCGTGCTGGTCCGGTGCGCCTTGTGTCTCTTCTGGGGAGCTGGTCTCTAGCTGCGACCCTCCCAGCGGATGTCAACCATCCAGAATCTCAGGAAGTCTTTGGTTAGAAACTGGAAGCCTGTTTGCAGTTTGGTAGGGCATGCCGTCTCTGGGGCCGAGTTTGCCCCTTTCCCCTCCCCCCTGCCTCCTGCCTCTGGTGGGGGATGGGCCTGTCAGCACCTGGCTAGCTCTTCTCTGGAATTGCTCAGTCCTTCCTTTGTTCTGCCAACGGGCCGCAGTGTGTTCGGGCTGGTTAATTCTCTCTCTCTTGCTATCCCACAGTTTAAGTTGCTACCTCACATTAGCTCCCTCCAATTGCCCTCAGGGCGTTCAGGCCCGGTCCTTACCCTAAGCAATGCTGCCCGCTCCTCTCTGTTCAGCCCCCACTTGCTGGTGGCGAATGTGAGCATCTGGGGTACTATTCTGCTGGGAGTTGCATTTAGGCATGTAATCTGTGGGTTTTATTTATTTTTCCTCCCAGTTAGGTTGCCCTCCGAGATTTGAAAACTTCCCCCAGACCTGCCAGTGAGAGGGTTTCCTGGTGTTTGGAAACTTCCTCTATTCAGACTCCCTTCCTGGGACGGGTCTCCGTCCCTAACTCTTTTGTCTCACTTTTTATCTTTTATATTTTGTCCTACCTCCCTTCAAAGACAATGGGCTGCTTTTCTGGGTGCCTGATATCCTCTGCTAGTGATCAGAAGTTGTTTTGTGGAATTTGCTCAGTGTTCAAATGTTCTTTCAATGAATTTGTGGGGGAGAAAGTGGTCTCCCCGTCCTATCCCTCTGCCATCTTGGCTCCTTCCCCAATATTTAGTCTTAAGCTGGCTCTTTCACTCCCCTCCTTCACCCTCATCAAGAGGCTTTTTTTGTTTAAGTTCTTCTTCACTTTCTTCCATTAGAGTGGTATCATCCACATATCTGAGGTTGTTGATGTTTCTCCCGCCTATCTTGATTCCAGCTTGTAACCCATCTAGCCCAGCATTTCTCATGATATGCTCAGTGTATAGGTTAAATAGACAGGGTGACAGCAGACAGCCCTGCCATACACCTTTCTCAATCTTGAACCAATCAGTTGTTCCATACAGGGTTCTAACTGTTGCTTCTTGACCCGCACACAGGTTTCTCAGGAGACAGGTACGATGGTCTGGTATTCCCATCTCTCTGAGAGCTTTCCACAGTTTTGTCATAATCCACACAGATAAAGGCTTTAGCACAGTTGATGAAACAGAGAGATATATTTTTCTGAAATTCCCTTGCTTTCTCTCTAATGCAGCAAATGTTTGAAATTTTATATCTAGTTCCTCTTCCTTTTCTAAACCCAACCTGGACATCTGGAAGTTGTTGGTTAACATAATGCTGAAGTCTGGCATGCAAGATTTTAAGCATGACCTTACTAGGATGGGAGATGAGTGCAATTGTCTGATGGTTAGCACATTGTTGGTGCTTCCCTTCTTGGGACTTGGGATGAGGATTGACCTATTCCAGTCCTGTGGTCACTGCTGGGTCTTCCACATTTGCTGACATAATGAATGCAAAACCTTGATGACATTCTCTTTTAAGGATTTGAATAGTTCTGCTGGAATTACATCACATCCACTAGTTTTATTAACAACAGTGCTTAATGCCCACTTGATTTCACACTCCAGAATGTCTGGCTCTGGGTGACTAACCACATGATCATAGTAATCTGGTTCATTAAAAATTTTTTATAAAGTTCTTCCATGTGTTCTTTCTGTCTTATCTTGATCTCTACTTGATTGTCTTACTTGACTTGACTTGTCTACTTGATTATCTACTTTATCGTCTACTAGGGCTCTACAATTTTCATCCTTTATAATAAGTGCACGTCTTTGGGTGGAATGCTCCCCTGACATTTCCAATTTTCCTGAAGAGATCTCTAGTCTTTGTCCTCTTGTTGTTTTCTTTTGGAACTCTGCATTTAAATTGGATATATCTTTCCCTGTTTCCCTTGCTTTTTGCTCCTGTTCGTTCTTCCACTATTTGTAAAGCCTCCTCAGATAACCACTCTGCCTTCTTGCTTTTCTTTTAATTGGGAAGGTTTTGTTCACTGCCTTCTGTACAGTATTATGGACCTCTGTCCACAGCTCTTCAGGCACACGGTGAACTAGATCTATTCCCTTGAATCTATTCATTATCTCTACTGTGAATTCATACAGGTTTTGATTTAAGTCATACCTGGCTGACCTAGTGTCTTTCCCAGTTTTCTTTAGTTTAAGCTTGAATTTTGCTATGAGAAACTGATTATCTAAGCCACAGTCAGCTCCAGGTTGTGGCTTTGCTGACTGTATACAGCTTCTCCATCTTTGGGTACAAAGAATGTAATCAATTTGATTTCGGTATTGACCATTTGCTGATGTCCATGTGTAAAGTCATCTCTTGTGTTGTTGAAAAAGTGTATTTGCTACAACTTGTGCATTCTCTTGACAGAATTCAGTTAGTCTTTGCCCTGCTTCATTTTTATCTCCAAGGTCGAACTTTCCTGTTACTCCAGGTATACATTCACTTTCTACTTTTGCATTCTAGACCCCTATGATGACTAGAACATCTTCTTTAGCTGTTAGTTCTAGGAGGTCTTCTAGGTCTTCATAGAACTTATCAACCTCAGCTTCCTTGGCATTGGTGGTGGGGGCACAGACTTGGATTACTGTGATGTTGAATAGTTTGCCTTGGAAACAAAATGAGATCATTCTGTCATTTTTGAGGCTACGCTCAAATACTGTATTTCAGACTCTGGTTGATTATGAGGGCTACTCCATTTCTTCTATGGGATTCTTTCTCATAGTAGTAGATACAGTGGTCATCTGAATTAAATCTGCCCATTCCCATCCATTTTAGTTTGCTGATTCCTAGGATGTTTATGTTTAGTCTTACCATCTCCTGCTTGACTACGTTCAATTTTCCTTGATTCAGGGACCTAACATTCCAGGTTCCTAAACAATACTGTTCTTTGCAGCATCAGATTTTACTTTTGTCACCAAACACATTAACAACTAAGTGTTGTGCCTGCTTTGGCCCAGCTGCTTCATTCATTCTGGGGCTGTTGGTAATTCTCCTCCACTCTTCCCCAGTAGCATATCGGACACCTTCAGACCTGAGGGACTCATCTTTTGGTGTCACACCATTTTGGCCTTTTATACAGTTGGTGAGGCTCTCATGGCAAGTATACTGGGGTGGTTTGCCATACCTCCTCCAGTGGATCACGTTTTGTCAGAACTCTCTTCTATGACCCATGTCTTGGGGGCCTTGCATGGCGTGGTTCACAGCCTCATTGAATTACACATGCCCTACACAAGCCCCTTCATCACGACAAGGCAGCGATCCTTGAAGGGAAATAAGACTAACAGTCCTGCCTGCCATCAGGTAACTAAGAGAAGCAGAACTAAAATTTCAACCTGGACAGTCTGTTTCCTGTGTATTCTCCATATTACCTCTTTATTCACATTTTACATCTTATTGTACTATTTGGGCCAATTATTTATTTTCTTGACTTAATGTATTACTCTGGTGCAGAAAATTTCACATAGCATTAACTATATCTTTTTTGTTTCAGATTTATCCCTTGATCTGGGAATAGTATGTTTATACCTTTGAATAACCTTAATTAACATATGACCTTGCACATGATGTTATGTCTGTCTATATATTATATACCATCTATTATTTAGTCATATGTTTTTGCTGATTGAAAAAAAACAAACATGTTTTAGAAGTCAATTATCTAAATACATATTAAAAGATCTTTTGAAAAGGGATGAATTATTTTTGATCCAAAGTGAAAGCTTTTCTGAGTAATTAAAATAGCTGAATATCAGAAATGGCTAGCATTCACTTATTTTCTTTATGTGACACTCATCTTTCTAAGTACTTTATAGTCATATTCTGAAGTAACAGTAAAAATTAGTCCATGGTTTTACATCCCAAATAATGCTCACCAATAAAAGACAAATTCTACCCAGTCTTAACGGACACCTAGGTTTGTTTTCAATTAGTCAACAAGCGTCATATATTGTCCCACAAAGAGCTAAAAATGTCATTCAAAGGATGAAATGCAACAATATTTAATCTCATTCTCATTCAGCTAAACACTTTAAATTCCCCTCTGGTAAGCAAGACGTGAGGATCAGGGTTGCAGTCTGTTTGAATACAGATACAGGATGCCAATTATAATTTTGTTCATCTTCCAACGGATCAACCTCGAAGTTAATGGAATCACACTGAATAATGAAAGAAAACGCCCAGACATATTTTATTTTTTTTTAAAGTGATCTCTTAAAATTTAATTATATATGTTCTCAATGAAGAAGATTAACTCAATTATAATGACTCATCAAAACAGTGTAAAATGAATCATTCCAGGACTCTAAATTCATTATGGAACTATTCTTAAATCTGCTAACTTTTAAAATTATGTCAGAAAACCCATCACTATTAAGTCAGCATTAATATTTTAGAAAATTAGTAAGCCAATATTTTTGCAAAATATCTGCCTCCTCATTTTAAATTTTAATAATCCATTAATAAAAATGCAGAAACATTACAATTCCTTTTCTCTTCTAATTGTGGGGTAGAGAGGTACTCATATTCATGGTTAGGGGCATGCAATCATCATATCTTGCACACTGAATTTTCCTAATTTTTCTCCATTTTCCACAGTATTATTCTCCTACTTGTAGTAACCCATTCCTTTACCTAATGGTTATTCTTGTTACAACTGACTGTGTGCTTTACTTACATGTATAATTATCTGCTATAAAGGTTAAACTATCTCCGAGTCACTCTATATTCCAGAGATGACTTTTCTCACCTTTTGACCTGTACATGTGTTTAAGCATACTTTGAGACCTAACATGGCTTTCTATGTGATTTCTCTATCCACAATCAAATAACAATGTCTTTATACACAGAATCCGATTATTTCTGTAATTGGAATTCCTTGTACCCGCGTCTGCCTCTATCAATAAGTTTTAAGGTGACTGAGCAGATGGCCTGACTACCAGCACTTCACAGGTGCCCAGCACAGAGGAGGCCTTTAATAATATCTAATAAATGAAGAAATACTATATCTGTGACTAGGTTACTGTTTTCATCACATAAGTCCCCTCTGTGACCTGAACCTTTCGCCCTATTTAAAATATGTAACCTCAGCTAATCTATATGTTGGCTTGTTTCATTTTGCTCCAATTTAAAATAAAAGGTCAGAGCCTTGAAAACTATTCAGTAGTATCCAGTACCTAATATATTTAACATTGAAAGAGTGATAACGATCAATTTTTTAAAAAATTTATTGAGGTACAGTTGAGTTACAATGTTGTGTTGATTTCTTCTGAACAGCAAAGTGACAGTCACATAAATATATGTTCTTTTTCATATTCTTTTCCATTATGATTTATTATAGGATATTGAGTATTATTCACTGTGCTATACAGTAGGACCTTATTGTTTATCCATCCTGTACATAATAATATGCATCTGCTAATCCAAAACTCTTAATCCTTCCCTCCTCAACCCCCTAAACAATGATATATTTTTGACAAAGAATTATTATAATGAGGAAAAGTTGTTTTCCCTTAAGATTTTTAGAACTTACAGTTTGTACCAATTATATTTTAATTTTCTCTCTAAATGCCTTAATGGAAAAAAATATGGAAATCATCAACTATGAAATAATAAGCATATATACATAACTTGATTTTATTATAGGTGAATTATAAAATTAAATATATTTGGTAGTTGTTGCCTTTGAAGCTCTCTTAGGGGCTAATGGGCAAAATGTTTCTTTTTTTAAACTTATCATTTAGAAGAGACTTTTTTAATAAAACTTTTTCTTAAATGTGTTTTCCTACTAACATTTCACTCTGAATATTAGGTTAAAATGTACATTTAAAAATTCATAATAAGTTTTTCTATAATAAGCAATTATATAAGCAATTAAGTTTTTATATAATAAGCAATTTATAATTGCTTTCTATCTCCTTTAAATTTCCTCAGGATGCACATGCATAAGTAAGGTTTGCCAGGCTCTGACATCCATTCTCCCCACCTGTTGAGGCCATTTTTAATTCTATTAATAATTATTTCCAGTTATTCCTGACATACCTGTAGCAAACCAATCAAGAGACCCACAAAGCTGTACTGTTGAGTCTTGGATACATTTTAGGCTGAATGTATCCACTCAGTACTGTAGTAAAGCTGTGCACTATAAAATATATGTACTGCATTTTTAAATCACTACTGTTAGGGAAAAGAAAATCTGTAGTTGAAATTGTTAGAAAATTGGTGCTTTGAGGGCCCACCTCTATTTGCCACTATCACCTTTGGTCCTGAGCATTCAAATATTTCTGAGTTGAAATCCAGTTGTAATTTAACAGCTTGTGTCTTTGGAAGTTTACATCAACTCTATTCATCTCAGCATCCTATGCAATTGTGTTTCCACACTCCCTACCTTGTGAGGGCTTCATTACAGGAGACAAGCTGGAGTATCATATCCATGAGCTCTCCATTGACCCTACTCAAGCTTGGTGTCTCTCTGCACTTTCAATCTTAATCATATTATCAGTTACAAAAATTAAACAGGCAGGCTTAGTACTTTTAGGGGTCAGTCAGTTCAGTCCCTCAGTCAGGTCTGACGCTTTGTGACCCCATGGACCGCAGCACGCCAGGCCTCCCTGTTCGTCACCAACTCCTGGAGTTTATTCAAACTCATGTCCACTGAGTCAGTGATGCCATCCAACCACCTCATCCTCTGTCGTCCCTTTCTCCTCCTGCCTTCAATCTTTTCCAGCATCAGGGTCTTTTCTAATGAGTCAACTCTTCACATCGGGTGGCCAAAGTAATGGAGTTTCAGCTTGAGCATCAGTCCTTCCAATGAATATTCAGGACTGATTTCCTTTAGGATGGACTGGTTGGATCTCCTTGCAGTCCAAGGGACTCTCAAGAGTCTTCTCCAACACCACAGTTCAAAAGCATCAATTCTTCGGTGCTCAGCTTTCTTTATAACACAACTCTCACATCCATACATGACTACTGGGAAAACCATAGCCTTGACTAGATGGACATTTGTTGACAAAGTAATGTCTCTGCTTTTTAATATGCTCTCAAGGTTGATCATAGCTTTTCTTCCAAGGAGAAAGTGTCTTTTAATTTCATGGCTACAGTAATCATCTGAAGTGATTTTGGAGCCCCCAAAAATAAAGTCAGCCACTGTTTTCACTGATTCCCCATCTATTTGCCATGAAGTGATGGGACCAGATGCCATGATCTTAGTTTCCTGAATGTTGAGCTTTAAGCCAACTTTTTCACTCTCCTCTTTCACTTTTGTCAAGAGGCTCTTTAGTTCTTTGCTTTCTGCCATAAGGGTGGTGTCATCAGCATATCTGAGATTATTGATATTTCTCCTGGCAATCTTAATTCCAGCTTGTACTTCATCCAGCCCAGCATTTCTCATGATGTACTTTGCATCAAAGTTAAGTAAGCAAGGTGACAATATACAGCCTTGACATACTCGTTTTCCTATTTGGAACCAGTCTGTTGTTCCATGTCCAGTGCTAATTGTTGCTTCCTGACCTGCATACAGGTTTCTCGAGGCAGGTCAGGTGGTCTGGTATTCCCATCTCTTTCAGAATCTTCCACAGTTTGTTTTGATCCACACAGTGAAAGGCTTTGGCATAGTCAATAAAGCAGAAATAGATGTTTTTCTGGAACTCTCTTGCTTTTTCGATGATACAAAGGATGTTGGCAATTTGATCTCTGGTTCCTCTGTCTATTCTAAAACCAGCTTCAACATCTGGAATTTCATGGCTCACATATTGCTGAAGCCTGGCTTGGAGAATTTTGAGCATTACTTTACTAGCGTGTGAGATGAGTGCATTTGTGTGGTAGTTTGAGCATTCTATTGCATTGCCTTTCTTTGGGATTGGATTGAAAACTGACCTTTTCCTGTCCTGTAGCCACTGCTGAGTTTTCCAAATTTGCTGGCATATTGAATGCAGCATTTTCACAGCATCATCTTTTAGGATTTGAAACAGCTCAGCTAGAATTCCATCACCTCCACTAGCTTTGTTTGTAGTGATGCTTCCTAAGGCCCACTTGACTCGGCATTCCAGGATAACTGGCTCTAGGTAAGTGATCACACCATTGTGATTATCTAGGTGGTGAAGATCTTTTCTGTATGGTTCTTCTGTGTATTCTTGCCACCTCTTCTTCATATCTTCTGCTTCTGTTAGGTCCATTCCATTTCTGTCCTTTTGTGATCCCATCTTTGCATGAAATGTTCCCTTCATATCTTGAATTTTCTTGAAGAGATCTTGTTTTCCCCATTCTGTTGTTTTCCTCTATTTCTTTGCACTGATCACTGAGGAAGGCTTTCTTATCTCTCCTTGCTATTCTTTGGAACTCCGCATTCAGATGGGTATATCTTTCCTTTTCTCCTTTGCTTTTCGCTTCTCTTCTTTTCACAGCTATTTGTAAGGCCTTCTCAGGCAGCCATTTTGCTTTTTTGCATTTCTTTTCCATGGGGATGGTCTTGATCCCTGTCTCCTGTACAGTGTCATGAACCTCCGTCCACAGTTCATCAGGCACTCTGTCTGTCAGATCTAGTCCCTTGAATCTTTTTCTCACTTCCACTGTATAATCATAAGGGATTTGATTTAGGTCATACCTGAACGGTCTAGTGGTTTTCCCTACTTTCTTCAAGTTAAATCTCAATTTGGCAGTAAGGAGTTCATGATCTGAGCCACAGTCAGCTCCCAGTCTTGTTTTTGCTGACTGTATAGAACTTCTCCATCTTTGGCTGCAAAGAATATAATCAGTCTGATTTCAGTGTTAGCCATCTAGTGATGTCCATGTATAGAGCCTTTTCTTGTGTTGTTGGAAGAGGGTGTTTACTATGACCAGTGTGTTCTCTTGGCAAAACTCTATTAGTCTTTGCCCTGCTTCATTCGTACTCCAAGGCCAAATTTGCCTGTTACTCCAGGTGTTTCTTGACTTCCTACTTTTGCATTCCAGTCCCCTATAATGACAAGGACATATTTCTAGGGTGTTAGTTTTAGAAGGTCTTCATAGAACCGTTCAACTTCAGCTTTTTCAGCATTACTGGTCAGGGCATAGACTTGGATTACCATGATATTGAATGGTTTGCCTCGGAAATGAACAGAGATCATTCTGTAGTTTTTGAGATTGCATCCAAATACTGCATTTTTATTGAAGAGCTTGAAAAGTAGTGATGGAGTCCAGGAGGGTGAACCTATGATGATGGAGAGACAAGAAGGAAACACACCTGGAGATAGGTGCTTGTGCTGTGACCTGAGCTATCTCCACTCTGATCACCCCCTTCTGCACGGTCAGGAAATAAACACAGGCACTGTTTGTATCTGTACCATGGTCTTTCAAATGTAATTTTATCCTAAAGGTAAGATTCATGGATGTAACAAAATAGCAATTAGCCAAAACTGCATTTAAACAAGGTAATTATGAAAGTTCAGAACTAAACCTTGTTTTGTATAGCAACTAAGAACCTCCAAATGCCCTGGGCTTTACTTTAAAGAAGGGAACAGGGGTTTCACTCCTGACTGGTTTGGGACAACACTTGTCAGGGCTACAGGGGAGTCTGAAACACTTTAAACAGCAGGTCATTTTCTCAAGCAGGTTTCTGCCTGTAAGCGGTTCCTATCGTTCTGTTCCCCCCCAACAGGATGGGGAGTTGGACAGCTACTGGGGGCCACTGAGTCCCACAGAGACCCCCATGGATGATGGAAGCCAGTCTGTGACCCGACAGCCAGAAGGGCGAAATCACTGCTGGAATTGTGCCCACAGTCTTCTGTCACGAGGGTCAAATCAAACATAAATTGTCCTCTTTGGGTCCTAAGCTGACCATCTGGTCCACTGCCCACAGCTCCCCACCTGCCATCTCCTCCTCAACTGTTCCTCAGAGAAGTCAGGAAACCAGCCCTTTCCATGGACCACAGGGCTATGGGATCACAGAGAAATGCCCTACAGTGAAAATCATACCTTCTGTGTGCTGATTTGTAAGTTGCAACCAAAGTTTTCAGCTGAATGCGAGAATTACAAAACATAAAATTTTTTAAAATCCAGTTTAATTCTGCCTAACTTACTCATTACATGGTGGTGGAATTTCTTATTTTAAGACAAAGGACAGGGCAAATTTCCTTCCCATAACTGTATGTGGTGAAACACTTAAATCAGGCAAAACAGGTGGATATAAAAACCAACCCAACCCAACCCAACAAAAAAAGCCATTTGTTCTACCTCTAAACTTAGAAATTGATCTCTATATACTTGAAATCATCATGTGAAAAATGTAAGCTGTGGAGCCAAAGGTCACAATGGTGTCTTGATCTCCCTAGTGTTTTCAGAATGCTAAAACCCAAACTGTGGTGCTGGAGAAGACTCTTGAGGGTCCTTTGGACAACAAGGAGATCAAACCAGTCATTCCTAACAGAAATCAACCTTGAATATTCATTGGAAGGACTGATGCTGAAACTGAAGCTCTAATCCTTTGGCCACCTGATACGAAGAACGGACTCATTAGAAAAGACCCTGATGCTGGGAAAGATCAAGGTCAGGAGGAGAAGGGGATGACAGAGGATGAGACGGTTGACAACAGAATATGAGATCGTTGGACGGCATCAATGACTCAATGGATATAAGTTTGAGCAAACTCTGGGACATAGTGAAGGACAGGGAAGCCTGGCATGCTGCAGTCTATGAGGCCACAAAGGGCATGACTGAACAGCAACAACAAAACCAAAACATCAACACTTTTTTCAGACAAATATAACAGAATCCTGACAACACACCATTCACAGTGTTCAGGATATCATCACCTCAGAGAATTCACTGCTACCAGACCACACTACAAGAAATGCTATGGGAGATTTTAGGCTCAGAAAGCTGGGTCTTCAGAAAAGAAGAGTATGAGAAATGGAAACTGTTATTAGTCTGAACATGACCTTGTGTTACATGTATTGTTAAAGGACAGTTGTTGAGTTCAGATTTCTGGAACAAGAGTTAATTTCTTCTGCTAGTTTTTGTTTTTAGTTCAGAATTTATAGTTATTACATGAGAAAGTGTTTGTTACAAGTTCACTCTTCTATATCGTCAGTATAACTTCAAATATAGGTATTTGTGGGAAATCATAAATGCACTCATGTCCTAGGTTTGAATAGTGTAAATTTATTAATTTTTTTAATAGTATAAATTTAAATCTACAAGATGAGAAGCCAACCTAAGCAACATGACACACACAGTTACCCCATCAAAACACATGCTTTGGTGAAGTTATGTAGCAAAAGCTGAAGTAGGAGAATAACTTACACAATTTAGGATTGGTAGGTGGAGAGAGAAAAAGCAAAATTCCATAAAGAACTTGTGGAAATCCTAAATAAGAGTCCCAGGGTTGGGGGTGGGGGGGAGATGATGTCTTAAAACACAGTAATTGAGGAGCTTTACCTTTTTTAATTAGTTCATTTATTTTTAACATTAATTGGTTTGTTTTAATTGGAGGATAATTACAATATTGTGATGGTTTTGCCACGTATCAGCATGAGTTGGCCATAGGCATGCACCTGCCTCCTCCCTCCTGGGCTCCCCTCCCACCTCCCTCCTGAGCACTAGTTTTGGTGCCCCGTGCCAAGCATCAAATTCTCAGTATCTCACATGTGGTCACGTATGTGTTTCCGTGCTATTTTCTCAAATCATGCCACCCTCTCCCCCTCCCATTCTGTCCAAAAGTCTGTTCTTTATGTCTGGGTCTGCTTAGCTTCCCTGCATGTAGGACTGTCTGTACTATATTTCTAGATTCCATATGTATGTGTTAATACATGATATTTGTCTTTCCATTTCTGACTTACTTTACTCTGTATAATAGGCTCTAGGTTCATCATCAGGACTGACTCAAATCCATTCTTTTTTATGGCTGAGTTATATTCCATTGTGTATATGTACCACAACTTCCTTATTCATTAATCTGTTGGTGGGCATCTAGGTTGTTTCCATGTACTAGCTCTTGTAAATAGTGTTGCAATGAACACTGGGATACATGTGTCTTTTTCAGTTTATATTCCTGGTAATGGGGTTGGTGGGTCGTATGGTTGTTTTATTCCGAGCTTTCTAAGGAATGCATACTGTTCTCCATAGTGGCTAAATCAATTTTCATTCCCACCAATAGTGCAAGAGGGTTCTCTTTTCTCTATACCATCTCCAGAATTTAGTTTGTAGACTTTTTGATGATGGCCATTTAGACCAGTGTAAGGTGATACCTCATTGTTGTTTTGATTTGCATTTCTCTAATAATGAGTGATATTGAGCATCTTTTCATGTGCTTACTATCCATCTGTATGTCTTCTTTGGAGAAATGTCTGTTTAGGTCTTCTTCCCACTTTTCGATTGGGCTGTTTTTCTTGTATTGAGTTTACATGAACTGCTTGTATATTTTGTAGTTTAATTCTATGTCAGTTGTTTCGTTTGGAATTATTTTCTCCCACTCTGAAGGTTATTTTTCATCTTGCTTATAGTTTCCTTCATTTTGCAAAAGCTTTTAAGTTTAATTAGGTCCCATTGGGAACCACCCTGGAAGTGGCAAGTGTAACAGATTAATTTATTTATTTTAATTGGAGGATAATTGCTTTACAATACCTTGTTGGTTTCTGCCATATACCAACATGAATCAGCCCCTACAGGCAAGAAAAACCAGCAGAGATGCTAAAAAAAAGTAAATAAATAAATAAATCCCAGGGTTAGCAAAAGAAAGGCGTCCTCTCCCACTGGATGGGGAACAGTGGGGGTAGGACCCAACTGTGGGGTCCGGGAGGAGGTCAGCTTTCTGAGAGGCCCTCTGTCCGCCCTCAGCAGTGCCCTGAGTCCTACCTGTGGCCGCCTCCCCTTGCACACAGCCGAGGGCCCGGTAGCCCTGCTGACTCAGGCCAGAAAACGTAGTCCTGGGCTCTGGGCAGGGTAAAGAGTGGAGGTCAGTCCAGGGGGATAAAGGAAGTGCACAGAGCACAAATTAAGAGCAGTAATTTCCATTTGGTGTTTCTAGAACTAGCGGCCAGACTAGCTTGTTTCTCAGCTTCCACAAAAGAACAATGACAGGCTGACTCTTGTTTTTGCCTCTGTCTCCCCAGAGGCTGGATCTTTTCTGTTCTTTCTTGTTGCAGGTTGTTAGCGTGTCACTGTGCAAGAATTGGGTTCCTGGACCCAGTTCCAATGTGTGTGTGTGTTGGGGGGTCGTCCCTGCACTGACAATCAGTCCTTTGGTGCCAGCTTGTGTCGAGATCCCACCCCATCCCTAGGTTCTCCACCTGGGGTCAGCAGCGGGGCCCCAGGGGAAGGGGTTCAGTCCACTTCAGACATTAACACCTGCCCTTCTGATGGACCAGCTACAAGCTGGACATCCCTGCGACCCCCTCCAACTCAGGGTTGCAATCCAGGTTGTCACCTGCATTTCTGAATACCTGGTTTTAAACCAGAAGTTCCCTTTTCTTGGATTCTATTAATTTCTAAAGCCACGAACAAAACTTAGAAAAACTGTACTCACTAGATGAACAGTTAATTATAAAAGGATACCAAAGTACAAGAACCAACAACCAGAGGAAGAGATACACAGGGCAAGGCCCCCAACAAAGGAGCATCCGTCCTCCTGAAACCTGGGCCACGGCTGGGTAGCACAGGAAGCAATGTCATCTCCTCACCTCAGAGCTCACCAAGAAACAGGTCGAAAAATTGTTTTTGTGGGTTTTATGGAGGCTTCGTTACAGTCATGACTGGCTAATCAAGGGCCAACGGCAACGATTCAACCCCCAGCTCCCTCTGCTCCTCAGGGCAGCAGTTGGGACTAAAAGTCGAAACTTCTAATCTCACAGTGGCTTTTCCTGGTTCCCACCGTTGAGTAGGAGGACAAGGGGCCAAACATGCTCCCATCGCTCTTCAGTTCCGTTCAGTCGCTCAGTCATGTCTGACTCTTTGCGACCCCATGGACTGCAGCACACCAGGCCTCCCTGTCCATCGCCAGCTCCCGGAGTTTACTCAAACTCATGTCCATTGAGTCGGTGATGCCATCCAACCATCTCATCCTATGTCGTCCCCTTCTCCTCCTGTCCCCAATCCCTCCTAGCACCAGGGTCTTTTCCAATGAGTCAGTTCTTTGCATCAGGTGGCCAAAGTATTGGAGCTTCAGCTTCAGCATCAGTCTTTATTGCTGAATAAGTCTCATCATTGCTGAATAAGTCTCATTGCTCTTATTGTTCAGGAAATTCCAAGGATTTGGGGAGCTGTGAGCCAGGAACTGTGGATGTTGACAAAATATATGTATTTCTTATAAATCACAATAGAATGGCAGTTGAGTAGCAAAATCGCCCTGACTAGTATATGTGGCTTAATCTTAAGAACTGCACATCTGGGGCACAATAAGAACTCAGGAAATATTTTTGAACACATTAATGAACAAATACCAAAAATATGACAAAAATCCTTGCAACTGAGTTCCATAGGATCATTTAGCAGATCACATACAGTGTACGTGTTTAAGGCCATGCCGAGCCCTGTGACGAGCCACATCAAGACCCCTGTAGCTGCCACATTGCTGATGGTATTTGTCATGCCCTTTTCCCATATTTCTGCTTCTCCCCTGATAAACACCAAGCGTGCACTGACCCATTCCCCTGTCACTAATTCTCCCTGAGCCAGGAGCTGATCTGATTGATCAGGGACGTGGCGTTCCCTGCCTACACTTTACAGGCTTGCGAGTTGACAGCAGAGCCACACACCGTCACCCTGCTTCCCTCCTGAGCAGGGTCCGCTGTCTCTTCCCTGACTCCCTCTTCCTGCCTCGTGGACAGGAGCTGGCGAGGGAGCCTTGCGCTCTTGGCCTGCTCCCCGTTCTCGCTCTTGCAGGTGGCCTGGCCGCCCATCCTGGTTTAGTGGTCTGCGCTGGAGCCTTGCCAGCCTGCACAAGCCAGCGCTGAGCAGTGGAAGACTCGCAGGTGGCCCTTACGTCCCCATGGAGACACTGTCCAGGGTGATGGCCATACAGGCAGACTCACGGGAAAAGGGCAAGTGGCCCCCAGAACTCTATCCTTAAGCTGCATTTTCTCTTCCAGCTCTAAAATTCTGTGAATCTGTGAATTATTGAAATGGGAAAATATTTCCCCTGCAAATGGAAGTGAAACACAAAGAATCTTAATTATTATTGCTAATTATTCATGTTACTGTAGGATAATTAATTTTAATATTAAATTTCAAGAGCCTGATAGCTGACTTTAAATATTTTTAACCGTATTTTGAAATATCTTTTTTTTTGGCAGAGTTTTACAGTCTTAACTTTTAATCCATCATCAGTGGTTGACATTTCCCCAGATATTTTTATATAATCCATATTAACATTCTGTAATGAACTAACACTTAATTAAAATATATAATCATGTTTTAATTCCTTGGTTGTTTTCTTAAATTCCTTTCTATTTATTAATACATAGGAGAGCATAATATTTGCATCTTAATTAACTTTTTCATACTTAATAATTGTTTGTTATTGCCTTTGTATCTGTTCATAAGCAGCAGCTAATTCCCCAATCTATTAATGTATACTCTTAACTCCATGATTGCTTTATCTTGTAATTTCCCACTAAACTGAGAAAATATTTGCAAAGGGTTTTTTTTTACTAAATGTTTTTTAAAAATTATCAGTCTGCTTCAGATATACTCACCATATTACATAGCAAAATCCACTGATTTGCTTAAAATGTATGTAGTCTGGGGGGTATGGGGTTAGTGGGGTGCTAACCACATGAAATTAGTGGGGTGCTAACCAAACCCCTAGGTGATTTCACCACTGCATCACTCCACACAGTAGGATCCTTTCATTTCATTATATGACCAACCAATACTGCTCCAATATAAAGCATAATCTATAGCTCTTCTGTTCTGGAGTCTTAGTCTTCAAGGCAACTAGTGTTTCCTTTTTCCTAGTAATGAATCGATTTTGAAATGCTCCTAAAATATAATTTTGAGCAACCTGTCCCACACCTTCAATAAGAAAGGTCACAGTGCTGTAGCCAATAATTATGTCCAGGCTGACTGGTCAACACTCAGGCTATAGATGATTATTTTTAAAAACACCAATACAGTATACTAATGCATATATATGGTATTTAGAAAGATAGTAATGATAAGCCTATATTCAAGACAGCAAAAGAGACAAAGACGTATAGAGCAGTCTTTTGGACTCTGTGGGAGAGGGCGAGGGTGGGATGATATGGGAGAATGGCACTGAAAAAAAAAGCTTTCTGGAACACATTAAAAAACACATTAAAAAATCATAATTTGATAAAGAGACACTGTCTCATTTAACTTGCAAAACAATAGAATCACAATTTTATACAAATATAAGATAAACCCATGAAAATATTTTATTAGACTCATTAATTAATGAGTGAACCAGTGAGGTGTCCAAATTAATTTGAACACTGTTTTGGAGTACGTGTATGTAGGGACCAGTTAATAAAGGAAGATGAAGATAAGATTTTTGTGTTAGATATGAAATTGGTTAATGAGAAACAGGACAATTAAACATCACCATTCAGTTATCTTCTTCATTATTTGGAAATTGTTTGCGTTTCCACATTGTAAGTTCATTTCTATCAGTACAAAGTTAAAATAGTCTATTCAATTAAAAAAAAATCAAGGATTCAGGGCCAGTACTGCCTTTTCCAAGTTATCAGATGATTTTTCTATCAAAGGGTTTTTAACAAATAACAATAAAAAGTGTATAAACAATGGGGACCATGGGATCCCAGATGAAGTGAGAAGTGTACAACATGTCCAGTTAGACAGCCTGTTTGTGGCTAAAGCTTTCTTTGGATATACGGTCTACAGTGCAATCTGAGTTCCTTAATTTTTTTAAATAAAAGTCTAGGAAACAGAAATTTTTTAGAAGAAAACCCTCGATTTGTAAAACCTAAGTAGACTATAGAGAAGACCCTGATGCTGAGAAAGACTGAAGGCAGGGGGAGAAGGTGGCGACAAAGGATGAGATGGTTGGATGGCATCACTGCCTCAATGCATATGAATTTGAGCAAACTCCAGGAGACGGTGAAGCACAGGGAAGTCTGGCCTGCTGCAGTTCGCGGGGCTGCAAAGAGTCAGACATGACTCAGCGAGTGAACAACAAGAAGAAGTAGACTGGAAAAGACACAGGTTTCTTTGGGTACAAGTTTTTAATCTGCTAACTGTTCAAGATGGAACTGTTTCCTGGAGGAAAACATCTTTGGATTTGCAGTTGGCTTTGGACGCGGCCACAGTCTGCCACACTGTGCATCCTTAGCTGTTAGTTTCCCCAGAGGCAAGTTACACAGTTACTGAAGTTACTTCCAGGCTGGAGGCCCCAAGCACACTCCCCAAAATCTGAATGCCCTAAACTTAGATATGGACCTCAGATGCCATTCCTTCTCTCTGGGTCTGTTGCTCTACCAGTTTCTCAACACTAGGAAAATTACTGATCTCCAAAGCCGGGGCAAAACATACGAATCCCTGCTGCTGGTTGCAAAGCATCGGCTTTCTTTTGTCTAAAGGAGGAGTTATGGATATGTCTGAATTGATAGATCACATTTAGAGATCACGTCTCCTAACAGAGTCGAGATCCTGACCCCAAGTTGAAGTAATACTGGCCTAAAACAAGCAGCCATTTCTCCAGCAATGATGCATGATCTTGGAATCGACAGAGAAACTGATTTGGGGATGTGCAGTCACAGGAGGCTTGTGCAAGCCCCTGCACAGGAAGGGGACAGAGGCTTTTATAGAGGGGAAAGGTAGGCAGGTGGGAGGGCTGCCAGGAATAAGGAGTCTGTGTCTTTTTACTGGCCCGGAAAGAAGTAAGTCCGTCTTCCTGTTGGGCTCTGCTATCCTTGCTGGCAAGAGGGAGCCCCCTTCTGGTCTCCCTACTCCATTTAATTGAGGTTCCTGCTTATTGATCCTTTTTCCGTTCAGCAACTCGGGCTTCCCAGGTGGCACTGGTGGCAGAGAACCCACCTGCCAGTAGTGCAGGAGACACAAAGGATGTGGGTTCGATCCCTGGGTCGGGAAGATCCTTCTTAGGATATCACGTTAGGACATCACGTAAAGTCTCCCACCAAGAGGACCCAGCTCTCTGCTGAAGCGGGGCTCCTGTATGAAGGTCCCCCTCCCTGGGGAGCTGAGGCTCCCCCTCTTTACAGACAGCTGCCTCCCCTTCTGTGCGGCCCAGGGAGCCTGTGGCATGCAGCTCGTGAGCACCGCCGTCTGGAGACTTGTCGGGGCCCCACCAGGGTGACTCCCTCAGAGACTCCATCCTTCACACCACACTGGGCTGTGACGTGCCCCACCTGCATGGCCCCGAGGGCAGAGGTGAGACAGTAACCACATGCCAACATCTCCCCATGGGGCTCTGCCAACATCTCCCCATGGGATTCTGCCAACATCTCCCCATGGGGCTCTCCCCACACCACACACATTCTCAGACCAAGTGCCGCCTCTCAGAGGGGAGCACTCCACCTTCTCTGCTGTCTCAGCCACCGCAGGTAATTCCTTAATTCCAAAATACTCTGGTAAGCATGAAGATGATTACAGACCAGCTCACCTCATTCCCATGACAGAATGAAGACAGACACCACCTCCCCAATTAACAGGAAAGCAGACAGCAGGAAGGAAACGCCACCTGCAGAGCCACACCCCTGACATGTGTCCCGGCAGGATCCAAATCTCTTCTCTCCATCTGCCCGCCTGTGAAAGGAGTGAGACCCAGTGTGCCCCCTCGGGAAAATGACGGGGTACCGAGGGGCCCAGCAGTCACCCTTGGTATGGCAGCCTCCATCCAAGGAGGAGCCCCCGGTGCTCAGGGTCGGAGCATCCACCGTGCAGTGTCCTCCTGAGTCGGAAGGGGCTGTTCCCTCTGAAGCCAGTGGATCCAACCAGATCTGAACATACAGAACATATATCCGCTGCCCCTCTGTATGTCAGAGTCCCTGAGCCAAAGCAAACAGGAAGGGGCAGTTCACTTTCTAACACGGATTCTATGAAAGGACAAAGAGAAGAATCAACTTGACCTAATTGGCAGATGGAAGGCACTGCCATTTTTTGGGTTAACCTTTTAAGACCATTCATCTTATGAAACCTGTACAGCAGAAATAAAGAACCTCTTCAAATGTAAAACTTCTAAGCATTTACATTGTTATACATTCACCTTTCAATGAGCTTTCTTTTTATTTTTTTTTTAAAGATCATATCTACTCGAAGATTTCCTTTCTTTTAGTAAAAAGGGCTGAAAAAGTTAACATCTCTGAAGAGCGACTGTTATGAACAAGGTTAATTTGGTTCAGCCTTGCTTCAAATGATTTATCATTGTCCACAATTTATTTTACTGGATTTTTTAAAAAAGAAATTCAGTTGGAATTTCAGCCACACACACACACACACACACACACACAAATCTCTTTAGGTTGCTATACACAGTTATTTTGAATTTTTTCCTTGTCTCCCAAATAAATGAATGATTAAACTGACTAAGGAGACTCCCACGCAGCTCATTTCACTGTATATTTTTACAGAAACAGCACATCCTCCAAGGGCCACTTATTAATATTAATGTTGCTGTTCAGTCACTCACTTGTGACCCCATGGACTGCAGCACACCAGGCTTCCCTGTCCTTCACTATCTCCCACAGTTTACTTAAACTCATGTCCGTTGAGTCGATGATGCCATCCAACCATCTATCTCATCCTCTATCATCCCCTTCTCCTCTCCTGCCTTCAATCTTTTTCTAGCATCAGGGTCTTTTCTAAGGAGTCAGTTCTTCACATCAGGTGGCCAAAGTATTGGAGCTTCAGCTTCAGCATCAGCTTTTCCAATGAATATTCAAGGTTGATTTCCTTTAAGATTGACTGGTTTGATCTCCTTGCTGTCCAAGGGACTCTCAAGAGTCTTCTCCAGTCAAGAATTATGATTATTAACTGTATTAACTAATACAATTAATATTGCATTAATATTAACACAAGTGAACAAAGTTCCTCTGTCCACATATCCTATCAGCTCTAGTCTTTCCCTCGTGACCTTGGTTGGGTTCTTCCCAAACCAGTGGCAACAAATCACCTCACTGCCTGCTGCCCTCTGCTGACCTGCTGGCCCATGGGCTCCTGTGCTTCCTGGAAGGCCAGTCAGAAGCTCGTGAAATTGCTTGCTGATCTTAGAGGCTTCCTTCAACCACTTCGTCCACCCACACTAGCTCTTCTCCTTAGGGTGACAGCAGTCCCACGCGCCACGTCTTAAACCACACTGTGTCTCCCTCTGATTGCCTGTCCCTGCGGCCCTGCCCGCTGCTAGCCAGTCCCTCATCCGTGATGCGCTCTGTCCCCATTTCCACGGCAACACTCTGTCTTCTCTCCTCCTCTCTGGCTTCCTCTTCATTTCGAACTGGGCTGCCCTTCTAGAACCCAGGCAGGAACTCAACTCCCCTCCCCACAGTTCTTCCCACCCTTTCCTTTTTCCTCCTCTCCTCCCCACTCCTCCCTTTTCTATCTGACTCCTCACAGTAACGTTCTCTTCATCTGACAGAAGAATCCTCTCTTCATCAGATGAAATAAAGGACACCCAATCAATTGGCAATTTCCAGTAAATGTCAAACACCTTCCTAGCTTTAAGGATCTCACAAGTATTTCATGGGACACAGAAATAATTTTTTTTTAAAGTTCTTTTATCTGAAATTTTCATTTAACTCGGTATCTGGTATTTTTATTTGCTAAATCTTATTTACTAAATCTTACTATCCGAGGATAAATTAATTCCATACATATGGAACCCCACAGCTTCCGTAAACATCTGGAGTTTTCCAACCTGCCCCTTCACCTGGACTACCTTGAGCTGCCCCCAAATACAATGACACTCTTTTACACACCTTCACCTTTTCCCAGACCTTTTCTTTATGACTGAATTGTCCAGCCCGATTTCTTCCAGACACACACCTGCTCTTCAACACGGCGTTTCAGGTACTTGTCATGCTGACTAGTCCTGGACATCTGCAGGAACTTTCTGGATCACAAGTCCTCTCTCAGCAAGGACTTACTCTCCTGGGCCTCCTATGTGTGGTCCAGACTCTCACACGAGACTGATCTGGCAGAAAAACCAAGAAGGACAGCCACCGAGTGCAACCCTCCGCGTGTCTGAGACGCTGTGTGCTGTGGGGCCTATTTTTCTCTCAGAGCTGATCCTCCATTAATCTAAAGTAACTTTCCTTTAACCATCCCTCTGCTTTTAAGCCTTCAGGTTCGGTTTGCTCACCCACACATTTCCTCTTAGGCGAGTCTTTCTCAAGACACACGTGGCCGAAGGCGCCCAGAGGCTCAGAGCTGCACGTCTGCCTGAGCATCTTCCACCGGCCCCCGTCCAGCCTCCCCGCAGCCCAGGGAGCCCTCCGTGCGCATCAGTCAGCACGCGGGCTGCCCAGGTTATCCGTCCCCCGCGCTCTGCACGCGGCGCACACCCCGGGTCAGCCCGCGGGAGAGCTGCGAGCTGGGACCGCAGGGCTCTGCGATCTGACGCCGCCCCGCCCCCGCTGTGTGACTGGGGGGTTAGCTGAAGTGCCTGGGGCTCGATGCTTCATCTGTGCAACCCGGGCAACACCACCATAATCTCCTAAGACCCCCGTGACGAGCAGGCGCGCTGCTGCTGCTGCTGCTGCTGCTGCTGCTAAGTCGCTTCAGTCGTGTCGGACTCTGTGCGACCCCATAGACGGCAGCCCACCAGGCTCCCCCATCCCTGGGATTCTCCAGGCAAGAACACTGGAGTGGGTTGCCATTGCCTTCTCCAAACATGCAAGTGAAAAGTGAAAGTGAAGTCGCTCAATCGTGTCTGACTCTTAGCGACCCCATAGACTGCAGCCTACCAGGCTCCTCCGTCCATGGGATTTTCCAGGCAAGAACACTGGAGGCTCGCTAGTCCAGGTGAAAGCAGCTGGCTGCAAAAGAGGGGGAGCTCTGAGAGGCAGAACATCGCGGTCACTGCCGCTAGGACTGTCCCCCTCCGAGCGCCGCGCCCCTGCCTCCTCCAGCTGGGCTCCTCCTCGCCTCCTTCAGCCGCACTGCAGCTGCTCGGAGCCCCGCATCACCAGACACGTCTGACCGCTCCTCATCTGCGACCCCCGCTCCTGAGCACAGCGGCCTTTCCGCTCCTCACGCTCCAGCCGGAGGCTTTTCCCCAGTCACCACGCACAATGGACACCCAGCGCCCCGTCCTCTCATCTCTTCTGCATCCACTCTAAATACACATTTTTAAAAATCAGTGGGTTTTTTTTTTTCTTTCTTTTTTTGGTCCATTCTTACCTCTTCCCAGGAGAATCCAAGCTCCTGAAGGCAGGAGCAGTGGTGAGCTGTTAAATTTTGGGGAGTTTGCTGAGCTCATTGACAAGTATAGTCAATCTTGAGAAGAATGTTACATAAGCATAAGATCAAACAAGTCATTTTTTAAATGAGGAGTGGGAAAACGCCCCCTCCTCTACAGTTCTCCTCTGCAGAACCACTCTACAGTTCCCTGTGCTCTGGAGACCACCAAGGGTGGTGTCTGACTGGTGGGAAAGACACACAGACCTGAGCTGCACAGCCTCCTGCCAGCTGCCAGGTCAGCGGGGTCACCAAGACAGCCTGAAACTGGCCACCATGGGAGCATCTATACCACAGAACCAGCAGACACTGGACTCAGGGCTTCCTGCACCATTCTGCTGTTTGATTAGAATTAGCAATGCAGTGGGAAATGTTAGTAATGAAGATCTAATTAAAAACGTGTCATGTCCATAGCTGTTATACAGTAGAAAATACACAGACAAAAAAATAATAAAAAAGTCCATCTAGTCAAAGTTATGGTCTTTCCAGTAGTCACATATGGATGTAACAGTTGGACTGGGAAGAAAACTGAGCACAGAAGAGTTGGTGCTTTTGAACTGTGGTGTTGGAGAAGACTCTTGAGAGCCCCTTGGACTGCAAGGAGATCCAACCAGTCCATCCTAAAGGAGATCAGTCCTGAATATTCACTGGATGCTGAAACTGAAACTCCAATTCTTTGGCCACCTGATGCTGGGAAAGATTGAAGGTGGGAGGAGAAGGGGGCGACAGAGGATGAGACGGTTGGATGGCATCACTGATGCGATGGACATGAGTTTGAGTAAGCTCCGGGAGTTGGTGATGGACAGGGAAGGCTGGTGTGCTGCAGTCCATGGAGTTGCAAAGAATCGGACACGACTGAGTGGCTGAACTGAATACACAAAAAAATTGTGGCCTTGTTCTTCCAGTGTCCAAAACTGATCATTCAGTATCACCCAGGAGCTGCTGTGGCACTGACAAAGTGTGGACACAGACGTCATGGATCAATGCTCTTTTATATTAGAGAAAGTGTATTTCAGCTTCTGTGTCAAAGGTGCCCTTGTCTGTCAACTGAAACCAGGTCAACTATGGATACAGAAATCAACTACATGCACATACACATGTATACACACACACTCATGCATTCCCCCCTGGACAGCAGATATTCAACCTTAGTTGGTGCAGGACGGTCAGGGTATTGTCAACCTTTTAAATGATCTCCTTATTGCCAATAACAGGACTGGATATATTGCTTGAAATATATTAACATTTGCTAAATAAGTGATTGAAATGTGTGACATAAGTTGGCTGAATCAAGTACATTTTAGCCAAATTTAGACACTCAGTACTGCTCAAGGAACATGAAATTCTCATTACTAGTGAGTTTATCATTTCCAAGTTTCTTTTCTGGAAAGTCCAAATGTTCCTATCTCAAAATTTTAAAAAATTATTTTGATAAGCTTTAAACATCTCATGTCCTAGACAATGACATAGTATCTTTAAATTATATATATACCCTCAAGTCATTACATCTTTTTCATAAACCTACATAGCACTAATTTTTTATCCTCATGTGTCAGCCAATAATACGCTTATCCTTTTTTATTAGAAAGCATCATCTTTTTCCAATTTAAAATTATATATTTATTGTGCTTCTTCAAAATGCATGTGATCCTTTCCTTTCCACGTTAAATTTGGCTCTACCTCCTGCCTGGGAGGACACCTCGGTGTCAAGGACCATGAAGGTCTGTGACTTCACCTAACTTGCGAGCTGATGAGACAAATGCTCTTGACAGTTTCATGGATCCTGGCAGAAGACATGAACTCCCACGTCAGTGATAAAGGATGACGTATTTCTCAGAGCTCAGAGCGGGGCAGCGGGTCAGTGTTTCTGACCTCTCTGAGCCCTAGCTCCAAGGGAGACAGGGAGTGTCTAGGTTACACCTACATATGCAGTTGTCTGCCCTACAGAGGAGAAACCCAACCCTGGGGGCTGGAATCTTCTAAAGTGGGCAGGGAGTGTGCCTGCTCTTTGCTCTGGAGGGAGCGCTTATCTCTGTCTTCTAGCACAATTCACTCCACAAACATCTCTACAAAGATAAGCTGGAATTAAGAGCTGCCAGTGCCTCACTTCAATGGTGCAGAACATAAGGAACCCACGGAGGATCGCTTCACAGCAATTAGGACTATCAAGATGGCAACTGACTAAAAGATAACAAGATAACTCGAACCAGATAAAGCAAAAACGAAGCTTACTCGTTTATGTAACTGGGAACTAGGGGGTGATTCTGGGTGCAGGCCATGCTTTTGATCAAGAAAATCACAGAATAACCTAGGGCATCTCTCTCTTGCTCTCTTCTTAATTAAACTCTTCGTAAATTCTAATTATGTGTTGGACTTGTTCACTCTTTATGCAAATCAGTTTCCACACTGTGGCCAAATATAGGAGGGAATAGATCTCTGTCATTCTGCCTAGTGATCTCAGAGGACAGGCCTTCTTTTTCCCTCTGCCCACACGCTAGTTTCAGATGTGTGGCCTGCTGAGGGTGTGTGCGCACTCTGCCGCGGGAGGTACGTCCACGACTGACCAGGCCTCTGCAATACCATGACCCTGGTCTCCTCCATAAGGATTGAATTCAGTAAAAAGGAAAAAGATATGAGAAAAAATTCTATGTGTCACAGTCCATTTATAGTCCATTTATTTATAGGAGGGTTTATTCTCATTTGAAATATAGTAGTTTGTGAAGAGCTACTCTGAGTAGATATTTCTATAGTGAAAAATGCTAAGGAGGAAGGTGCCTGACCACTACAGTAGTAACAGGAGGTTCATTTATTAATTCAATATATTTTAGGCATGAACATGATCCAAGAAACTTGCTGTGTGCTAGAAAAATAATAAATAAACTGCACATGACCCTCTGTTACTACTTTCAAGGAAATATCAGCCATTTTCCCCATATTATCCCAAATAATGTGATGTTTTAAATGTCTGACATTTGTGGATATGCTACATTATCATTTTTTTTTCTTGGTGGTAGTTTAAAGTCTTGCTGTTCTTTGCTCCTACCTTTTATCTCTATAAATGATTTTCATTTCTAGCATTTTTGACTGCTTTCATGTTTAACTGCCCTTGTTATTTACAGTTAAGTGTTGGTATTTGGTTTGCAAGGACTGGCTGTCAGCATGAGTCCAGAACAACCTCTACCACTGACTTTGTGTCCTTTAAGCAGAACTAAAGTTTTTCTTCTTTTTTTTTAAAGATTTTTTTTTTTTTTTAACGTGGACCATTTTTCAAGTCTTTATTGAATTTTTTACAATACTGCTTCTGTTTTATGCTTTGGTTTTCGGACTACAAGGCATGTGGGAGGAACCCACACTGCCTGTAATGGAAGGTGAAGTCTCAACCACTGGATCACCCGGGAAGTCCTTTCTACTTTCTCATTCTCTCTCTTCACCTCTGTCTCTGTGATTGTATCTCTCTCTGTGTCTTAAAAACACACAGTGTGTTTACATGCTAAGTTACTTCAGTCATGTTCAACTCTTTGCAACTCCATGGACTGTAGCACGCCAGGCTCCTCTGTCCATGGGATTCTCCAGGCAAGAATACTGGAGTGGGGTGCCATGTCTTCCTGCAGGGAATCTTCCAGATCCAGGGATCAAACCTGCATCTTTTATGTCTCCTGCATTGGCAGGGAGGTTCTTTACCACTAGTGCCACCTGGGAAGTGTCCCCCACTCCCCACAAAAAAAAAAAACCACACACACAGAAAAGCACACAAATGCAGTAGCTAATTTGTACATACTGAGCACATACCTCTTATTCACATTCAGAGGAACCACTGATTCTTTCAAATGGTGATTTATTATTATTTATAAATTATTTATTTATTGAATTATTACTGAGTGAATTGTTTATTACTATTATTATTTATCTATTGGCATAAAATCATCCTTGTCATTCTTATTTCTTCTTACATTGACTACATGTGTTCCCATGATCTGTATTAAGTCTATTCATAAAATAGTATAAGAATTCATTCTATAATTAACATAGTATCTATCCATTTTGGTGGATTACCTCATATATAGTATACTTATTAATATCTACCTAATGTCTGGATTGTGGTTCAGTCGCTCAGTCTCATCTGTCTTTCTGTGACCTTACGGACTGCAGCACACCAGGCTTCCCTGTCCTTTACTGTATCCCGGCGTTTGCTGAAAACTTTCCTATTTGTCTGGGTAGAAAGACATTTATTAAACATTGTTTACACTGAAAAAGAGTTGTCAGAGACCACACAAGAAGCCTGCGAGTTACGTAGATGTTCAGAAACGCTCCTTTTCTCCACATTTTGGGTTGAAGTCTGGGAAAATGCTTGTCAGCATAAAATGTGGATGTCCTGCTCCAACTGTCCACAATAGGCTGAATGCCTGTGTACCCAGAGTCGACATGCTGTAACTTAACTGTGGCGTGATGGTATCTGGAGCTGGGGCTTGGGGGTGACTAGGTCAAGAAACCCCATGCATGGACTCTGTGCTCTCAGGAGGACCTAGCAGCCCCCTCCCCATCTCATGAAGGCACAGCAAGAAAACAGCCCTCTGCGAACCAAGAACGAGGCCGGCTCCCCAGCTCAGACTTCAGCCTCCAGACTGAGACCAATAACTGTGTGGGTCAAGGCTCTTGTCTACAGCATTCTGTTAGAATGGCCTGAGTGAAGACACTGTCAATAGCAAGCGTTCCACTATCCCTTTCTCTTTGGCCCACATAATCCACTTCTCCAGTGATTGTTAACATTTTGGCTCACTCTAAATGTGAGTGAGCTCACTCTACCTCTTTCTCTTAAACCAAACTGCCATGAAACAAAGTATGGATCAAAAGACTCTGTTAATTAACTACTGTTCCAATTAATCTATATCATACATACAACATTTAACTAAATCTTTTCCTACTGTTGGATAAAGATGATGTACAGTAATGCCTATTGATGTTTATAAACTTCTAACCTCAAAGTGTTTAAAGTGACTGCTGACTTATTCTGGCATTGTTGAGTCCATACACAATCACAAATGGTTTGCATGCAAAGGAATGTGGCCCCTGTATTCAAGAGGCAGATAAGTTCACTAGACGCTTCTCAAAAAGCTATTGATTCCACTAGTGTCTTCTTCATCCACTTTTCATTGTTCAGCAGAATAAAATGATAAACACATAGATCATTTTAAACCAGACAGTTGAGTACTGTGAGACATACATTCACACACAAAAGGTAGTGCAATCTTGAACTAAACCGATATTGGAAATCTGTTTTCTACCCGGATTCCATTCTGCAAGATTCTCTCCAAGATATTCACATATTTAACAAAATAAACTCCTTACTACAGTCTATTCCAAAAATAGCTTAAAGTAATTATACTTGATATTGTTTATGGTGATTGTGAAAGAACAGATGGGTCTGGGAGCGAAAAAGCATCTGAAGGTACATGTTCATTAAAATCAGAGAGGACTGGGCACCCCTCCCTGTCTGCAGGTAGCAGCCTCACCTCTGCCCACACCTGGCAAGACAGCCTGGATGTTCCTCACCTCGCCTGTCAATCACCAGGTGGAGGCCAGTCAGGGCTCCTGTTACCGTGGGATTTGCATGCAGTGCATATGTATATACCAGGGAGCGTGTACACAATACAGTGCTATTCAGTAAGTAAGCAATTCGTGTCTAATTATCTATTCCATTACCTGCCTCCCCCACAGCATAGAAGATTTTACACAATGGCCTGTCTGCATCCACAGCTCACCGCTGAACCTGTTATACCTGGACAGGCTTTCAGGGCAGCCAAGTGCATATTTGTTGAATTTTTTAAACACTTGAGTAAATCTATACATATTTCAAAGGCCTGTTTAAAATCTCACTGAAAACAGATTAATGTTTAAATTCACACACACACACACACACACACACACACACACACACACACACACACAATTGCAGGCAAAATTCTTTGAATAAAACCCACTCCATCTTCCACTTGCAAGTCTGGCATAGAGAAGACACTAAAATCAATGAAGGCAATTAGCTGGATTAAAGGCATGAAGAAAAGACAATGTGACTACACCCAGAAAGTTGAATTTTTCATCATCCTTCTTTGAAAATGTACTGTGTTTGTTTGTTTGGTTTTTATACCCAATCTTGGTGATTTTCCCATTTGCTCTTTTCTACTTGGAAACATTGGTGCAGACTTCAGGCAAACAAATATTATGTGAAACCCAAGTGGATTGCTTTCTTTGTGATAATCATAGTGAATGATTTTCTCCCACAGTTTCAATATTTTAAAGGTTAAAAAGGTTTGTAGGCTAGTGCCCTTAAAGTCACATTTACATTGGCTTCTAAAGAGGAAGTGTGACCTGAAACCTGGCACAGATTTGTCAGTTTGAAATCAGTTTAAGAAAAAGTTGAGGAACCAGAGGTCAAATTGGCAACATCTGCTGGATCATAGAAAAAGCAAGGGAATTCCAAAGAAACATCTACTTCTGCTTCCTTGACTATGCTGAATCCTTTTACTGTGTCGATCACAACAAACTGTGGAAAATTCTTAAAGAGATGGGAATACCAGACTACCTTACCTGCCTCCTACAAAACCTGTATACAGGTCAAGAAGCAACAGTTAGAACCAGACATCAAAAAATGGACTGGTTTCAAATTGGGACAAGAGTATGTCACGATTGTATATTGTCATCCTGCTTATTTAAAGTATATGCAGAGTACATCATGCAAAATGCTGGGCTGGATGACTCACAAGCTGGAATCAAGATTGCTGGGAGAAATATCCACAAGCTCAGATATACAGATGATACTACTCTAATGCCAGAAAGAGAAGAGGAACTAAAGAGCCCCTTGATGAGGGTGAAAGAAGAGAGTGAAAAAGTTGGTTTAAAACTCAACATTCAAAAAACTAAGATTATGACATGCATTCCCATCATTCCATGGCAAATAGATTTGGGGAAACAGTGACAGACTTTCTTTCTGTGGGCTCCAATTCACTGTGGATGGTGACTGCAGCCATGAAATTAAAAGACAGCTGCTCCTTGAAAGAAAAGTTATGACAAACCTAGACAGCATATTAAAAAAGAGAGAGAGAGAGAGAGAGAGACATCACATTGCTGACAAACATCATACAGTCAAAGCTATGATTTTTCCAGTATCATGGACAGATGTGAGAGTAATAACAATAATTTAGTCACTCAGTCATGTCCAACCCTTTGCAACTCCATGGACTATTAGCCCACCAGGTTCTGTATATGGAATTCTCTAGGCAAGAATACAGGAATGGGTTGCCCTTTCCTTCTCCAGGGGATCTTCCCAACTCAGGGATTGAATCCGGGTCTCCTGCAGCACTGGCAGATTCTTTACCATTTGAGCCATCAGGGAAGCCCCTGGTGATGTGAGAACTGAACCATAAAGAACCCAACAGACTTGGACCATAAAGCCCCAGTAGATGTGAGAGTTAGACCATAAAGAAGACTGAGTGCCAAAGAACTGATACTTTTGAAATGTGGTGCTGGAGAAGACTCTTGAGAGTCCCTTGGACTGCAAGGAGATCAAACTAATCAATCCTAAAGGAAATCAACCATGAACATTCATTGAAAGGGCTGATATGGAAGCTGAAGCTCAACACTTTGGCCACCTGATGCGAACAGCTGACTCACTGGAAAAGATCCTGATGCTGGGAAAGATTGAAGGCAGGAGGAGAAGGGAGTGACAGAAGATGCGATAGTTGGATGGCATCACTGACTCAATGGACATGAGTTTGAGCAAACTTGGGGAGATAGTGGACAGGGAAGCCTGGCCTGCTTCAGTCCATGGGATCACAAAGAGTCATGATTTAGGGACTGAACAACAACAAAGAGGAAGCTGTTCCCTGTTAACATTTCTCTCAGAGTGCTAATTTTCATCCTGGTCACAAGTCTCATGCTTTCACACTTTGCAATTTTCCTTCATCTTCTTCTCCCTCTTCTGCCTTCCTGCCTTCAGTGTCTCCTTTCCTCCTCTGCTCACAAGCTGTTTTTAGGTTCACATCACAATTTGCATCCAAGATCTTTCACATCATGTTTCCTGCCCAGCACACCTGAGATGGTAGGTGTTGACTGCCATCAGCATTTAAGAAATAGGCAACTGATTTACAAATGTTGTTGATACTTTGCTGGGACAGCTACACCATCCAGCTCATCCACTGAAGAGAACATCATGTGAACTGCTATAGTCAGGAGTCAGACGGTAAAATACAACCCTGATTTATTAATAGATAAATCTCAGAGAGTAAATGACTGACAGTCCTCCAAAGCAGACACCCTAGGCTTGCAAAACCCCAGATCTCCAAAGGAAGAGATGAGTTTCTTTCATCCTGGGAGCAGATGCTGGGCTGAGGTGTAATGGGAGGCGTCCACAAGCCTGTGCAGACTGACCGGCTTCACATGCCTATGCCAGATCCACCAAAGAGCTGGCAGCTTACAGTACAGTGTCAGATTCGTGATCTCCAAAGAAGAAGACTTAACTTTGGGAGCAGGTACCAGGCTTGATCACTCAAGAGCTTTTGTATAGCAGAGTTTTATTAAAGTGAAATGGGGCAGAGAGCTTCTGAGATAGACATCAGAAGGGTGATGGAGAATGCCCCCCCTCACTAGTCTTTGGCAAGGGAATTATATGCTTTTTAAATTAGTTATTATAATAAATCAAAAGAATGTCTCAAGGTTGTAAATATCTTACTAGATCAACTCCCATAATTTACATTTTGAAGCAGAGAAACCCACCATGTGAAGCCTTCAGTTGATGAGGAGGTTGAAAAGCTGAAAGCTGAGTCACAGAGTTAATTCTAAGGCTTCCAGATCTATGACAATATCTGTGCACAAAAAATAGTCTGTCACATAGACACTTCCTTCTTCTTAGGGGCAGCTCAAGCCCTCATTAAAGCTATGGGTAAAACTTTAAACCAACAGTCTTGTGTTTCCTGAGTTACTTATGTAGATGCCTCAATAATGCCATTAGACTTTCTAACCTTTTCTGAAAATTGGGGTTTCCAGGAACCCCAATTGTGTAAGTGATATTCTATTCCTAAAGCTTTTGACACCCCTTGAGTTACAGCAGCTTTAAAGATGGAGCCATTCTTGCTCTGAACTTCAGAGTTTAATATCCCACTCATATCATAAGTCAGTACAGTAAGATTTTGTCCATTAGTAAACTTATGAGCTTTAGTCATTAGCAAAACAATAGTAGCAATTACCCTTAAGCAATGTGGCCATAGCCTTTTTTCAGTAACGAACTGAACTCTGATCCTGTGGGCAAGCTCAAAGGAGGAGCCTGTAACACAGCCGTTTGAAAAGCCTTAAAAGCCTTTTGAGCCTCTGGGGACCAAACCAGCTTGTTGGCTTGGGCCTGCTGAGTTTCAGTTAAAAGTTTATATAAAGGCTGGGCAAGTTCCCCATAACTCGGAATCCAAATGCAGCAATAGCCTGTAAGGCCCAAGAATCCTCTCAATTGTCTTGAAGTCATATTTGGCTCGTTTAGGAATTTCAGACAAGGTATAAGGATTAGGCACTTATTATTTGCAAATCTTAAACAAGTCTCCATTTGTCATTTGACTTTTTTCACACCCAAAATAGGAGTGTGGTATGAACTGTTACCGGGAATTAATAGCTGCTGTTCCTTTAAATTTTCAATGATGGGTTTTAACGCTTCCTTAATACCTCAGGCTTTAGTGGGTACTGCTTTTGATGTGAAAATAGGTGAGGGTCATTGAGCTTGATCACAACAGGAACAGCATTTTTGTGCTCGACCCACAGTTTTTCCATCAGCCCACACTTTAGGCTTTACATTTTGTTTAGTTAAAAAGAATGGGTTCCCTACTTATGAAAACAGAGGCCTGGACCTTGTTCAGTATATCCCTCCCCAGAAGGGGTGAGGGAGACTCCCAGCACAATCAGAAACTTGAGAAAACAGCAGAGTCCCAGTTGCAGCTGAAAGGATGACTGACATAACAGCGTTGGCTCGTCCTGACAGCCCCATTACAGTAGTGGGTCAGGAGGAAAGCAGACCCAGGGCTTCCATGAGCACAGAGAAAGTGGCCCCAGGGTCCAAAAGTAAATCGACTGATTGGCCCCCACAGTTAGTAATACCCAGGGTTCCTCAGGTGTAATTAGGAAGGGGGCTTGTGTGGAGACCCCTGACACCTTCAGTCCCAACTGTCTTGAGAGTCCGACCTCTGGGACTACACCTCGGAGGGCAGTCTCTTCTCCAGTGTGGTCCTTTGCAGACCGGATACGGAGCTGGGGGTGGCTCAGATGACTGAGGGCCATCCCGCTTGAAATGCCCCTCCTTCCCACAGTAATAACAAGTCCGTCCCTTTCCACCTGGGTCCCTCTGGGCATTTTTCCTCAAGCTGTTTCAAAGCAGGTCTAACAGCCATTGTTGGGACTTCAGTCTTTTGCCTGGTTCTTTTTTTCCTCCTCCTATTCTCTACCATAATATACTGTCTAAGCCAGTTGTAACAGTTGTAATCAAAAAATGGGCCAAAGAACTAAACAGACATTTCTCCAAAGAAGACACACAGATGGCTAACAAACACATGAAAAGATGCTCAACATCACTCATTATCAGAGAAATGCAAATCAAAACCACAATGAGGTACCATTACACGCCAGTCAGGATGGCTGCTATCCAAAAGTCTACAAGCAGTAAATTCTGGACAGGGTGTGGAGAAAAGGGAACCCTCTTACACTGTTGGTGGGAATGCAAACTAGTACAGCCACTATGGAAAACAGTGTGGAGATTTCTTAAAAAATTGGAAATAGAACTGCCATATGACCCAGCAATCCCACTTCTGGGCATACACACCGAGGAAACCAGATCTGAAAGAGACACGTGCACCCCAATGTTCATCGCAGCACTGTTTATAATAGCCAGGACATGGAAGCAGTCTAGATGCCCATCAGCAGATGAATGGATAAGGAAGCTGTGGTACATATACACCATGGAATATACTCAGCCATTAAAAAGAATTCATTTGAATCAGTTCTAATGAGATGGATGAAACTGGAGCCCATTATACAGAGTGAAGTAAGCCAGAAAGATAAAGAACATTACAGCATACTAACACATATATGTGGAATTTAGAAAGATGGTAATGATAACCCTATACGCAAAACAGAAAAAGAGACACAGATGTACAGAACAGACTTTTGGACTCTGTGGGAGAAGGCGAGGGTGGGATATTTTGAGAGAACAGCATGTATATTATCTATAGGGAAACAGATCACCAGCCCAGGTGGGATGCATGAGACAAGGGCTCGGGCCTGGTGCACTGGGAAGACCCAGAGGAACCGGGTAGAGAGAGAGGTGGGAGGGGGGATCGGGATGGGGAACACATGTAACTCCATGGCTGATTCATGTCAATGTATGACAAAACCCACTGCAACGCTGTGAAGTAATTAGCCTCCAACTAATAAAAATAAATGAAAAAAAATAAAAATAAAAAAACAAAAAAAAGGAAATGTGAGCCTTTCCACACGCCTCCATGGCCGTCTCCAGGGCCTGCTTTATTTCCTGTGAATGGGTCACCCTATGCTGCTTCTTTGTATGTCCTTGCAATTTTAAAAAAAATTTTATTATTAATTCTTTGTCATTTTTATTAAAAACTGGACATTTTAGATAACATATTGGAACAATTCTAGGTATTGATGTTCCCCATATTCTGAGGTTTATTTTTGCTGTTTTTGGCTTTCTTGTCTAAAAATTGGCTGGACCAGGTGAGTCAAGCCCAGCCCACGGAGTGCAGCCCCCAAGGCCACCCTCAGGGCAGGGGCCGGGCCTGATCTCCTAGCCAGCAGGGAGCGCATGGTGTCGCCAGAGGATGGAGCTGTTTCTGGCAGCACCCCAGGCGTGCGCTCCCCACAGTCCCGCCAGATTCAACGATTCAACATGGGCACCTTTGCAGGGGTAGCGGTTGAGCGGCTCTGAGACCTGTCCCAACCCCAGAAGCGCCCTCCTCAGCTGTCTCTTTCTGCGTCTTGCTGCTGGCTTTACAGCATTTCCTCTTAAATGCTCAGCCCCAAGATCTCCACCGTCATTTCTGCCTCCTGGAGGAGCTGTAATCAAATTACTGCAGAGACACACACGAGGAACACGACCTCAGACGTGGTCACCTGAGACGCCCCCCTGCGGGCCGTGGGTTTGGGATGCGTGGGGCCGGGCTGGCGGAGCGAACCTCTCTCTCCGCCTCACGGTCTGCAGGGCCCGGCTGGGGTGCGCTGAGCGGTGACCCGGCTTCTCAGCGGCCGCCTCACCTCCTCAGAGCGCAGCCAGGACCCTCCATGCACAGGGCCCCGACCAGCGCCCGTGCCGTCACAGGCCTGTGCCCCCTGCCCCCGCGGCCCCCGAGGCCCCCAGGCAGAGCTCCCACCGTCTCTGACTCTGGGGAAGGCTGTGCCGAGGCGTATCTGCAAGGATAGGACAGTCTGTGCACAGAGCGAGGCCTGCGGTCTCCGACCAGGCCGCAGCGAAGGGGCCTGGGTGCTCTCGGCTGGCTCTTCCACGGCCCTGAAGGAACCGGGACCGGCCGTGCCGAGCTCACAGGAGCAGAGCTTCGGTCACAGCAACCTGGGATCTGGGGTCGGACTGCAGGTGGGCTGTGCCTCAAATACCACCTTATCTTGCTCTTTCCACCAAAATTTGGGAGAGTTTCATAAACAAATGTTTCTCCATTTATCTACTTGTTATGTCCTTAGGGAAATTTCCAGATCCTGTAAATAGTCACTGAATTATTTCTGTTTAGTGTGAACCAGAAAGATCGTGGTGGTTGTTCTAGGAAGACAGTTCACCCCATCTTTCATTAATGTCTGCATGTAGCTAAACTCCCTTATGGATGATTATCTTTACCTTCTAAAATAGCACTTATTAGGGTATAATTGGTGAGCAAAAATTCACCAAGGTTAAGTGTATAATTAGAGGAGTTTTGATAAATGTGTAACTTACACAGCCACAGTCAAGGCAGAGAGAATGAGTCCATCGCCCCAGATACCCTGCATGTTGGTTCAGAATCAATCCAAGACCCCAGATCCAACCCTAGAAACTACTGGCTTGATGTTATTTCTGTAACAATGAACACACTTACCTTCTCCACAGTCACATAAATCCACACGTCTGGCCCCCAAAGGAACCCAGACCCTCCTCCGTTGAGCCTGCACACTCTGACCTGCACCCAAACGTGACTCTGCCTGTGACTTGGCCAGAGGTCCCGAGGTGGAGAGAGCCCTGTGAATCATCCAGGGGGGCCCTAAGTGTAACCCCAAGCAAGCTTATAGTTTCTTCATTCTTGTATCTAGTCAAGGTCGTTGATCTAACTTTTACATAATTCTGAAGCTGATGAGCTCACAGAGCTGACAGAATAATACAGTGTGGTAACATTCCTACAAGTAACTGCAGAAATTTTATGTCTGTGGGAAAGAGCAGGGGTGAAGGGTCACTGTCACGGAGATAAATACTGGATCTAACCACAAACACTGCAGATGGTGTGTTTGGAGCAGAGGGCTCCAAAATCACTGCAGATGGTGACTGCAGCCATGAAATAAAAAGAAGCTTGCTCACTGGAGGAAAAGCTCTGACCAACCTAGACAGCATATTAAAAAGCAGAGACATTACTTTGCCAACAAAGGTCCATCTAGTCAAAGCTATGGTAAGTTTTTTCCAGTAGTCATGTATGGATGTGAGAGTTGAACTATAAAGAAAGCTGAGCACTGAAGAATTGATGCTTTTGAACTGTGGTGTTGGAGAAGACTCTGGAGAGTCCCTTGGACTGCAGGGAGATCCAACCAGTCCATCCTAAAAGAAATCAGTCCTGAACATTTATTGGAAGGACTGATGCTGAAGCTGAAACTCCAATACTTTGGCCACTTGATGTGAAGAACTGACTCATTGGAAAAGACCCTGATGCTGGGAAAGATTGAGGGCAGGAGGAGAAGGGGGGGACAGAGGATGAGATGGTTGGATAGCATCACCGACTCAATGGACATGAGTTTGGGTAAACTCCGGGAGTTGGTGATGGACAGGGAAGCCTGGCGTGCTGACTCGCAAAGAGTCAGACACGACTGAGTGACTGAACTGAACTGAACCACAAACACACATGGAACTGGACTTGAGTGTGAAGACGAAGCTAACAACTGCGACGGTAGTGGGGTTTCTCTAGGGTGGCGCACTGCACAGCACAAGTCAGGGAGTGAGACTCTCCAGAGTGCAGCACGGCTGGGACCTGGTTTATAAATGTCTGTGGGCTTGGAATTTATGTGATATTTGGCCTTTGGGGTTTAATAAGGTGAATTGGAAGTAATCAAATTTGGAGAGAAAACACAATTTTTGGCTAGCTGTTTTCAACTCTACAAATACCAACTTACAGGATAAAATTAATGACATTGAAATATTTGTACTGGTAACTGCATTTCATCTGAAATGCATACCCTGAGACGTCTTGTCACTGAAGCAAATTTCAGCACCATTCTACACTTCTGATACACTTAACAGGCAAGTCGCTGATGCGTGTCTTGTAGACAAGCCTCAAAACCCTCACAAAGTCACAAACTAGATGGTTTCATCCTCTCATCTAGTGATTCAAATCTGTGAAGTTAATGTCTGGATAATTCATGTTCAATATGATCCCTGAGTGTGGAGGAAAAAACATGCAAACCAGATTTAATATATATGCATTAATATACCATATTTATCTTTCTCTTTCTGACTTACTTCACTCTGTATAATATGCTCTAGGTTCATCCACTTCATTAGAACTGACTCAAATGTGTTTTTTTTTTTTATGGTTGAGTGATATTCCACTGTATATATGTACCACAGCTTCTTTATTCATTCATCTGCATGATGCAGGGAGCTCAAACTCAGTGCTCTGTGACGACCTAGAGGGGTGGGATGGGGTGGGAGGTGGGCGCGTGTACACCAACGGCTGATTCATGATGTATGGCAGAAACCAACACAACACTGTAAACCAATTATCATCCAGTTAAAAAGAAATAATTTCTTTTAAATGTAAACTAGGAAAAACTTACAACACTGAATTGTAAAGAAACACAAGGAATTTGATATATGACTAAAAAAGACATAGTAATACAAAGCATAAAAATACGCATATACATCTTTAGATGTGCCAATGAGAACAATCCATGGGTTGCCTGCCTTCACAAAGATATCACACTGCATGGTAGCAGGGTTGTTTATTTGTTTTTTTTTGCTTCAAACATGTGAAGGTCCATAGAGGAAGGTTCACTAATGGCCTATTCTCTAAAAAACGGTCTCAAGTGAAAGGACCAACACAGGGCTGCTGTGAAACCATTTCCATATAGACAAAATGTCCCCAGTTAAATGCTGTCTCTTCCCGTCCTCCCGTCTCTATGCTGTCTCTGTCACTGCTTCTACCCTTCCTTACCTTATGATGTAAGGATATTTCAGGGGATTGTTTGCTGCTTGTGACAGAGACTTCGCTCTTCTGCCCATCCCTATATTCCTAGTGAGTAGACAATAGTTGTTCTTGATAAATATTTGTTGAACTAATAAACGCATGATATGGTTGTAGCTGGTGAGGATGTGTAGGTTTTTATTCGGTTAAGTAAAGGTTTAATGCTCTGAATCAGAACTCTTAGTTTCGGTGGCATTATTTTTAATTCTCCTGGATGGAGAACTGCACAAAGTCTGGAAGTCTCTGACGGGCAGCATATGTCAATCCTGGCAGAGGTGATGTGGGTAATAACTAGATGGGGGATTACACGCTTCAGGATGCCAGCTGCTGGCAATGTTTAGCAGTACGCACTTCAGTGTAAGCACCTGCATAGTAAGACCTTCTGTAAGCACACGTAACATTACCCATAAAAATAAAGCCTTGAAAGGCCTTAGCTGGTTCCCTGCAAATTATGTTGTTATTGCAGGAGAAAGAGGCTTTTACCTGAGGAGGCTGGGTGATTAAATAAAGTTCTAGGTTAGGTAATTTCCCATTTTTCAAACACTGCTGCAGGGCAGGAGGCTGACAGCAATGGCAGAAAGAACGATAGCCTTTATTAAGCCTGGACGGGTTTTCATCCCACAGCTTTGGGATGCTAAAGGACTGCACCGAATCCCTTCTCAGGGACCCCACACCTAACACTCTCAGAGCACCCCTGCACAGGGCCCTGCCATCCTGCTGGGAGGTTTGCTGTGGCCAGGGGGGGAGGAACCGCTGGACCATCAGGGAAGCAGACAGAGCTTTCCTCCCTGCAGAGGCTCATGTGACCCTAGCGAAGCCCACCCCCACCGCTGCTGACTGTGGGACCGCCGCCGCTTGCCCCAGCTCTCTGGTCTCACAGGGGCCACCCCACCTTCTCGTAGGGCACTCCCCCATCAGGCAGAGCAGTTTAGGGGAAAGAGGAGCAGTGGGTCTGCCCGCAGGGAACATGCCTGAGGTTGGACCAACACTGCCACCCAAACTTTGTGGGTCTAAGGTGGAAGAGGGGAGTGAGGGAGGCACCCTGAGAACTGGGGGTCCCTGCTCCACACCTGATGTTTTCAATGTCTTCAGCGTGTGATCAAAGGCCTCATTTCTTCCTGCCTGGATTACGCATCCTGCAAACATCTTGTTAGGAACCTGGGGTTAAAGTGACGACTTCTTATCATCCACAGACGAGTTACATGCATGGGCCACACAGCATTTCCTCCCTAAAAAACAAACATCTTTAGTAATGAATGATAGAAAATGTTGTATTTCCTGAATCCCAATGCAAACTACATGGTCAGTTCTTGCTCACAAGAACAGGATTCATCAAGAGTATACAGTTCATGTACGGAAAATCTGTTCTTTTCAAGGCATTTCATAGTTTCCAAGATCAGTGAGAAAGAAGCCTGAATTGCAGTTGATCTGAAGAGGTTCTCAAGTTCTGGGATGATACGCTCCCATAATGGGAAAATGATTTAGAGGAGTGTAATTTCAGAAAGCTACTTTATACAACCATGTTTATTTAGGAAATAAAGAAGCTTTTCATTGGATGTAATCTGTGTAATACTGACCTGCAAAATCTAAACAGGGCTGATAGAGAACGGGAAAAACTTAAGTCAGTGGTACTGGTGAAAAACACACCAACCTTCATTGAGAAAATCAATGACGAAATGTTAATCAGAATTTTTCAGCACTGACTCAAATTCAGAGTCTGATCCTGTAACTTTTTTTCTGCTTGAGAGAGTCACTGCAATTACATGACTCAGAAGCTGACATTTTCCCTTTGAATTTAGTAGGTGTTAATTTCCTATGCTTTTTATTTCATTTTACTTTGATCAATTAATCCCTCCTCTGACTCTGGTATAAATAATAATGTCCCCAAGAAGATCATGGATCACAGGGTAGTTACTTGAAAAAACTGCTGTGTAAAAAACTTTCACACAAACATAAGATGTGTCAGCCTGTCTGTGCTGCTCAGTTCATTCCTAAACATGAATTTCCCAGCTTGCATGAAAATAACATGTAGTTAATTTCATGACTATTCATAGATAAGAACAAATGTTCCAGTCTATTATTTATTTGGTCCTTAGGAGGTATATATTTTTACTAATCCCCATTTTAAAGACTGAAAAATTGTGGCTAAGAACACTTAAGAAGTGCATCATCAACTTGTGCATAGTTAACCCTTCAGTCAATTTCTAATCATTCAAAATATTGTGATTGGAGGGGGTGGAATCCATAATATAATTTACAGTTCCAGGCAAATATAAGGAACAACTTGTAAAATTAAATTAATACACTAGGTATAACATCTCAAAAATTGCATCACTGTAAGTTTTAGGTAGAACAGACATGGGAGACAACTATGATTTTCACAGGGAAGGAACTGTGATGACCCCAGAGAGAATTCTGAGACAATGAAGGGAGACTCTCACTTATGCCCTGTAGACTTTCTTTCTCATGTGAATTTTTATAATGAAAGTACATTCATGTTTTAAGTGTGTAAATAAACAAAAACTTGTTAAACTACTCTTGTACATTAAAGAGCTTACTTTGTTAAAAGAAAGTAAAAATAATTGTTCAGAGTATTTGTTATTGCATATCCTCAGTTTTTGGGGGGTGGGGTGTCGGACAGGGAAATGTGCTGGAGGGAAAGAAAAAACAGTTCAAATATAGACTCCTAATATGCAGTGGGAACAACCAAGGGGGTCATTGCAACATCCCAGGATAGCACTGTCTCCCCAAGAAAGGTATCCGTGGGGAACAAAATTAACACTGTGCTGACATGACGTTATGTCAGAGCGCATTCCCCAGAGCCACTCTACATGAGCGCCCAGAAGAGACTGGCCACAGACGAACCCAGGGCATATTTCAGCATAGAGGGAGCTGTAAGTGGTTAACTCACAGGAAAATATTGCTTAAAAATAAACGTCCACATCCGTATCAGATAGACTATTATCTCTCGTGTGGTGATTTTGGAGGGAAGACCTTGGTATAATTCCTCACCCAGCAAAATGATAAGCAAGCAATTTACTAACACCTCAGTTGATCGGGAAAAAAATTATCCTTCACCACCTGAAATTGGTATGATGTGTCTAAGCTGATATTTCCCGGTCCCAACTTAATTCATTTAGGGATGGTCGCTTGTATTTTTTGTACTCAAGAAATTTAGAGAAAGTTTCTAGACATGCTCTAAAAATAACCAAAAGCAAAAGGGGTTTGTCACCCCCGGTGCTTCTCAAAATTAATGGCTGGTGCTGAAGACTGGCTTTCACCCTCTCACTCCCTGCTGACTTGTATAAGAAATGCGCACAGTAGTAGGAATTCCCCCTGGCAGGTTTCCTCAAGCATAACTAGGTGGATTTTTGTCACTTCTGCAAAGAAATGGAACAGTCTCAGACAGTGTCCCCGTCAAACTAAGATGAGTAGCCTGCAGTATTTGCCGGGGTTTCTCACTGCCCTGTGGCTCCAAAAACTAATAGATTTTTTCTTTTGCAAAACATTGTAAACAAATGTACACAAAATCTCCCTTACATTGATATTTGACATGTAATAAATCTTAGAAAAACTAATTTTCTTAAAGGTTTATGTACAGGAAAAAAAAATGTATCTGCATGGTCCCTGAAATACAGACATTATTAGGTCTCTCAAACTCTTTGTATCGATAGATGGGTTGTTAGTCGTTCAGTCATGTCCAACTCTGCGACCCCATGGACTATAGCCCACCAGGCTTCTCTGTCCATGGAATTCTCCAGGCAAGAATAATGGGGTATGTCACCATTTCCTTCTTCAGGGTATCTCCCCGACCCAGGATTGAATCCAGATCTCCCGAATTGCAGGCAGATTCTTTATCATCTGAGCCACAAGATGAAACTGTATGATTTTGCAATTAAAGCTGTTCCGTGTACTATACCAAATGAGTTCTAGAAACATTTCTCACCCAGCTTAAAGTAAAATACAATTAGGTAAGTACATCTCAAGAGGAATCAGCTCCCAGGCATCAAGAGAAACTGTGAAATTACATGTTATGATCATTTCAATATGGCTAGTGGTGAGCAGAAAGTAATACTGATGAGACAGTACAAGTCAATCTGAGGATGAAGACGAGATATGCAGGCAGGGCTCATTTATTTATCCCTTTAGGATGCATTACCCATCCAGGCACTCTGAGCTCAGTTTTGCATCAATGGGTGTCCTACAGCGAGTGGAAGGAGGCAGGGGTTAGCTCAGAGTTCCCAGCAGGGTCCACTCACCAAGTCCATCACTGGGCAATGACGTCCAGTGTCCAGAGCCCTGGACCAGGGTTCCTGCTGGTGCTGTGCTTGAGTTGGACACTGGGCACCATCCCCCAATCTGCTCGTCCCTGACCCAGGCCACCTCCATCAGCCACAGGGGGACGCAAGCACCCCCTCCGGACGCAAGCACCCCCTCCAGAGCTGTCACTCAAACACGTTCTTCCCCTCCACCCACACCTTACGCAAAGAGCTTCAAAACCTAACACACTTCCTTTCTAAGTATCTCTGAAACACAGTCCATTCTTAATTCTACTGTCAGTCACCATCTTGGTCCAGACACTCACTGCCTCATGAACAGATTACTTCAAAAGCCACTCAACGGTGGGAAGGCAGTTTACTGATGCTGCCTTTCCATTATAATTTCTCTTGGACACATATTTATCCAAAAGTGAAAACTAGAGTTACTCTAATGTAAAATATTTTCACAAGGTTGATCTCCTGCTAAATCAGTGTGATGAGCTTCCACTTCCCACTTTCTCATAAGAAACATTTTCTTTGTTCCCCAGCAGTTTCCATAACCCAGTTTCAACCTGGCTCTCCAATGTGTCTCTTCTCCTTCTGCACTGATTTCCTCTTGCCTAACAAACTATGCTCCTCATTTACAAAAATCCTTGCTTATTCCCACAGCCATATCTATGATCACAGAGATACCTTCTCCACACCTGGACATGTTCCCTGCTTTACCTAAAACCACAGACATGATGACTGCCTCTCTGAAGGTTTTTCTGACATCACCAGTCACGCTTATTTCTGCAACAACTCACTGTTCCATTTACTCCGTTAGTATGTTTGCCATTACTAATCATCCCTTCTATGTGTCTATGCCACATCTTTTCAATTAGGTCCTGATCTCTTATTTGACAGGGCTTGAAGCTTAATTCAAAATTCTGAAAAATTGTGCATCACAGAAATCAAGAGGATCCATCAAAAACAAGTTTATACTATCTCATTTCATGTATTTCTTTACTCCCCACTCAACTTCAAAGCTGAAAAGTAACAAACTGTGTTTTATTCATGTAAATTTTATGAGCAGCGCACTAAATTTCAAAGGTCAAATTTCAACATTAATATGACTAGCTCAAACACCTCATAAAAATAAATGAGGTAAATAATAATGGAATTTAAAATGTTTGTGTGATCTAAAGATGAAAAATGGTTTGGCACAAGCTATTATTTTAGGATCCTGAATATCTTATGGCACATTTTTTATATTAAAGTTGTTAATAAAAGTTTTTTATGATATAATTGTCAGGGAAAGAATAACATATAACTTAGGGGCTAAATATTTCAAAAATGCTTTATCTATATTTAATTTTTTTTGAGGAATGTGATTTGCTCCTTTCTGTGTCAAAACCACCCAAATAGGAACCATGTTTTGTTTTCTTGTTTAAACTTCCTGTTTGATCCTATAAGGCACCATACAAACACATGTGTCCTGACATAATGATGCAGAGCTTCAGCTAACAGATGACAACTGTCTGCAGAAACATGTAATTAAAAATTAAGGAATTATCCATAAATGAATAGAAATATTCTAAGTAAACACAGGAAGGATTCAGAACTATGTATAGGAGTTAGCTATTAATACCAAGTAACCTGGGTAGATTTTGCTTGTTTGGGGGGTTTTTTGAGGGGGAGGTTGGCCACACCATGCAGCATGTGGGATATCAGTTCTTTGATCAGGGATCAAACCTACACTCCTTGCAGTAGAAGCTCAGAGCCTCAACCTCTGGACTGCCAGGGAAGTCCATGCCTGGGGTGTTTATGCTCAAGCACACTTAGTAAGCAGATGTCTAACCAGCTGAGTGGAGGACAGCAATGGAAACCAGGATTCAGGCTCACAGAGGAGGATTTTAGCAGATGTACATACTCAAGAGGCACTCAACCTCAACAACAGGGGCTCCGGACACTCACATAGGGACAGAGCTTTGAGCCCAGGATGGAGGCTGTGCTTCTATGCAAACAAGTAATCAGAACTAAAGAGAAACCAATTCTAGCCACAACTGGGAAATGTGCACTATGAGCTGCTCAGAGGTCAAAACCTTATTTTAAGGGAAGGAGGTTTTTAATGCAGGTATTGGAAAAATAACTGGAGGAATACAGAAAAAGCCAACAATCATATAGAGACAAAAGAATCTGGGTTAACATATGAAAAATAGATAGCCAATGGGAGTTTGCTGTATCACTCAGGGAACTCAAACCTGGGCTCTGTAACACCTAGAGGGGTGGATCAGGGAGGGAGGGGGGAGGAAGCTCAAGAGAGCGGGGACACATGTATACCTATGGCTGATTCAAGTTGATGTCTGGCAGAAACCAACACAATTCTGTAAAGCAATTACCCTTCAATTAATAAATAAATAAATTTAAAAGCAAATAAAAAAGAATTTGGGTCAAGAGAGTAGCTCGTTCAAAATCTCACCAGATGAAAGGAAGGAGACTTAGTTCTTTTTAATGTTTTAACTGAGGAGCAACATATAGCAACATGTAAAAGATGTACTTATTTTAGGTGTGCAGCTTGATGAATTTTTGCATATGTGTGTACCTGTGAAGCCATCACATAGATCAAGATCTAGAACCTTCCAGCATTACATACATTCCTCTCATGATTATCTTTGACTGTGTGGATCACACAAACTGTGGAGTATTCTTAATGAGTTGGGAATAACAGACCACCTTACCTGCCTGCTGAGAAACCTGTATGCAGGTCAAGAAGGAATACTTAGAACTGGACATGGAACAATGGACTGGTTCAAAATTGGGGAAGAAGTAAGTCAAGGCTGTATATTGTCACCCTGATTATTTAACTTATATGCAGAGGATATCATAATGAAATGCCAGGCTCCATGAATCACAAGCTAGAATCAAGATTTCTAGGAGAAATATCAACAATCTCAGATATGCAGATGAAGCCATCCTTATGAAAGAAAGGGAAGAGGAAGAGCCTCTTGTTGAAGGTGAAAGAGGAGAGTGAAAAAGCTGGCTTAAAACTCAACATTCAAAAAAACAAAGATCATGGCATCCAGTTCCATCACTTCATGGAAAATAGATGGGGAAAACAATGGAAATAGTGAGAGACTTTATTTTCATGGGCTCCAAAATCATTGCAGATGGTGACTGCAGCCACAAAATTAAAAGACCCTTGCTCCTTGGAAGAAAAGCTATGACAAGCTTTGACAGCATGTTAAAAAGCAGAAACGTTACTTTGCTGACCAAGGTCAGTATAGTCAAAGCTATGGTTTTTCCAGTAGTCATGTATGGTTGTGAGAATTGGACTATGAAGAAGGCTGAGCACCAAAGAATTGATGCTTTTGAACTGTAGTGCTGGAGAAGACTCTTAAGAGTCCCTTGGACAGCAAGGGGATCAAACCAGTCAATCCTAAAGGAAATCAACCCTGAATGCTCATTGGAAGGATTGATGCTGAAGCTAAAGCTCCAATACTTTGGCCACCTGATGCAAAGAGCTGACTCATTGGAAAAAACCTTGATGCTGGGAAAGACTGAAGGCAGGAGGAGAAGGGGGCGACAGAGGATAAGATGGTTGGATGGCCTCACCAACTCAATGGACGTGAGTTGGAGCAAACTCTGGGAGACAGCAAAGGACAGGGAAGCCTGGTGTGCTGCAGTCCACGAGGTCACAAAGAGTCAGACAAGTGACTGAACAATAACAACAACAACATGATCATCTTAGTCTGCAATCTCCCCACTTCAAGGGAATCAACCACTATTGTGACCTCTGACATTCAACTTCCTTTTACCTGTTTTTGATAGTCATAAATATTGTATCATCTCCTCATTCACCCTGTATGATATTTTGATCAACACAATGCTTTGGAATTATTCTGTGTATCAGTAGTTTAATCTTTATTTGTGGCATATGATGTGGAGATAAATAAAAATTGAATTGTTTATTCTCTTTTTGATGGGAATTTTGTTGGTTTTTCCTACATGAGTTATTATGAATAAAGCTGCTATGAAGCTTCCTGTTCATGCTCTGTAGGTGTCTGCAGTCACATCTCTTACTGAACAGCCTACCTTCAGCCCAACACTCACTGCCTGACAGTGCTCTAGCATCTCAGCAGCTCTAACATTCTCACCAGCAATGTATGCCTTGCTAGTCACTCCACTTTCCCCAACTCTTTCCAACACTTTCTGGTACTCTGACTTTTCTTCTAATGGACAACTCTTTTTTGGTGTGCTGGTGTGCTCCGAGTTCAGCCCTCTTTACCGGTCTGCAGAGTCAGTACATGCTGGCTGTAATCTGCACATTCTTGATGACTAAGAACCTGTCAGTATCTAATACTGGAGAGCTGAGCCCTGTTTCAATAGCTAACTGCACATTCAGATACTGTATTCTTCTTTGACTTCGCTCGTCCAGTGTTTTGACCACTGCAGTGGGCTGTATTTTTAAAATATCTATTTCTTATTGTTCTGCTGGAATTTTCTAAATATGAAGGAAATGAGACTTTGGACAGAAATGTTGACCACAGACTGCCTTTGTAAGAGTTAGCTTAAAGCTGGGGGCTCTTAAAACTCGGTCAGGCCATGAAGTTTGCTTTGGGTGCAAAATTTGATGGAAATAATGGCCTGGCTTCAGACTGGGCTGCTTCCTCTTCAGTCTACCGCTGCCCCAGAAAACAGGAAGAGCAGAAGTGACCTGCTCAGCACAGGGATTGGCATGTGCACCCAGATATCCGTGGGCTCTCAGAGGCCAGACAAAGCTGAGAAAGCCGTGGGCACCTGTGTGCAGAGGAAAAAGCCTGGTCGGAAGGCCAGGGTCAGGGGACTCCTGCCTCTCCCTTGCTGACAGCTGGCAGGGTCAGGCACAAAGGCACTCACAGGTCACATCTGAGTCCCTGCTGTCTGAACCACACGCACATACATTTGTGTGTTATTCCTCAAGGTGACTAGTTCTGGCAGGCCACACAGAATCCAGCCTCTAGCAGTGGAGGAAGTAAAAGGACAGCGACACCAGACCAGAGATGACAGGTCTGCAGCAGCACACCTGACTCACACGACCCATCGGTCTCCTTCACTTGACATCAAGAATAACTCCAAAAATGGAATGCCATCCCTCAGCATAAGGAGAAAAGAGTGTAAGTCATGTACGGTGTTCATATGTGCAAAGATGATATCATTGCATGTATTATAGATTCATTACACAAAACTATAATTAATAATTAGCAGAGTAAAAATTACCATACTTTCAGGAGAAATAAAAACAGGATAGCTATTTCAAGGTACTTCAATAGATTAATGAAATTTTAGGGTCAAAGTACTTTAGCCAAATTGGTTAGAGGGTCTTCACATATGAATTATAAACCTCATCCCATGAAGTATCTAGGAACATAAAGAACATTCCCAGTTCTGGGCAAAAGCTACAAAATTCAGTGTTTCTGTTAATTTGAATAGTTACCCAAACCTAGAAACTGACAGTAATTACACTGAATGGACAAACCATAGCACTAATATTTACTATTTGGTGTGTGATACAATTTGGTCAAGTTAGTCTACATTCTAGCATTATTAAGCCCAAGATGGCATAACTAATTCCTGGAATTTCAACGTGAACATGAGGAGGTTCAACCATCTATGAGAGGCTACCATGTTGTGGTATTATTTCAAAAGTGTGTGCTTACGTGCCAGATGTGTATCACAGAGACCCAAGGCTGTTCACTTGGTATTATGATCACCGTCAGTGCAGATCAGTCCAGGTAAGGCTAACGTTAGTTTCTTTTTCATGATGCCTTTCCTCCGGGCTAGAGCAGCCTCTATGGGGCTGTCTTCTTAAAGCCGTGATGCACACACTCCCTGGCCCAGGGAGGGTTTCCCTGAGATGCAAGTAGGGGCCCTGCCCTGTGGGCTGTGCTTCATGCCAGTAGATCTGCGGCCTCATCTGACTCTCACACACTGGCTTTGCGATGTTGAGGAAATGCCAGCTTCTCCCAGGTTCATGCTTTTATTTGTACAATGGGATGAATATAGTTAGTAGTTTTGAGGCTCTGGCAATGGAAGACTTCTTTCAAAATACAAAACAAAGCACTTTTTCAGAAACCCAAACCATGAAACCAAATATGGAAGTGTGAACTGTTAGGTAGACTATTAGCAACTAACTGCATGACTCTTTGTCTCCAATTTGGTCTCTATAATGAAGATTGAGTGAGATCTATAGTTCTGCTCATTGCCAGCAAATCGTCATCCGAAGATCATCCAAACAGATAATAAACAAACACAAACAAAAACAGGATTTGGTAAAGAAGGAGCTGGAACCACAGAAAACAGGATGGACTGTGGACTCAGAAATTTAGACAACACCACTCTAAAGGCAGGAAGTGAAGAGAAACTAAGAGGCCCCTGAGGGGGGTGAAGGAGGAGAGTGAAAAAGCTGGCTTAAAATTCAACATTCAAAAAACAAGATCATGGCATCTGGTCTCATCACTTCATGGGAAACAGAAGGGGAAACAGTGGAAACAGTGAGAGACTTTATTTTCGTGGGCTCAAAAATCACTGCAGACAGTGATGCAGCCATTAAATTCAAAGACACTTGGTTCCTTGAAAGAAAAGCTATGCTAAACCTAGATAGCATATTCAAAAGCAGAGACATCACTTTGCCCACAAAGGTCCATCTAGTCAAAACTATGGGTTTTCCAGTAGTTATGTGAGAGTTGGACCATAAAGAAGGCTGAGCGCCAAAGAATTGATGCTTTTGAACTGTGGTGCTGGAGGAAACTCTTGAAAGTCCCTTGGACTACAAAGATATCAAACCAGTCAGTCCTAAAGGAAATCAACCCTGAATATACATTGGAAGGACTGATGCTGAAGCTGAAGCTCCAATACTTTGGACATTTGATGTAAAACTCATTGGAAAAGACCCTGAGGCTGGGAAAGATAGAGGAGAGTAGGAGAAGGGGGCAATGGAGGATGAGATGGTTGGATGGCATCACTGACTCAATGGACATGAGTTTGAGCAAAGTCCAGAAGATAGTGAAGGACAGGGAAACATGGAGTGCTGCAGTTCCTGGGTCAGACTTGTAAAGAGTATGACATGACTGAGCGACTGAACAACAACAAAGACTGGGGCGGGGTAAATGGAAATTATTCCAAGGGAAGAAGAAGGGAAAGGAAAGTTGAAGAGTTATGGGCGTGAAGTTGGTCATTATTGCTGCAGGGATCCCAGGGCTGAGGGATGAGGAGGATAATGATTATGTGGATGATAATCATCACGATGGTTGATGAAGACGATGATGAATGATGATGATGATTCAAGGATATGTTGGGGGATCTCCTCTGGATTTCTCAGTGTTCCTACAGAGTCTCAGTCTCCTAAGCAGTGGAGGGTTTCATGCTGCAGAGACAGGGAGAGTCTGAATTCAGTGTCTCCAGGAACATGCTTCACACAGCACAAGGATCCACACTGCAACCATCTGCTTTTGTAACAACAGAGCCATTGATGCTTATTTCTACCCAACGTGACAAAACACTTCTTATTTCCATAAGACCCCCATGGCTACATCCAGGGTGGACACCTGATATAATTCTGAGCAAAACTAAAAAAACCCAGAGATCTTCACAGGGATCAGGCATGTCTTCCAGATGTTCAGAAGGGATGACAATTTGGGTTGTAAACCTGGAAATCTTCAGTCTTTCTCCTGCAGAGGTCACCAAGGGTCCTTTCCATCCAATCTTTGAGGAAACTCCTAGAAGTTGATGAGAACAGCCACCTTTTCCCTTTAAGAGCAGAGGAAATGCATGTTCTGGGCCATTTCCTACAGAACAGGTCTGCTGGTTATGCAGGAGTGTTGTTCATACAGCTCCCGCTGGGTTGCCTGGGGAGTTCCAGACTCTAGATGTGAGGAGACTGACTTTACAATGTTGGTCTGGCTGTTCCTATAATTCCTAAAAGGTTGGTAGAGTGATCTCCATCTTAGAGATGGAGTAAGGAACTTCTAGTAAGTTTACTAGTAAGTAAAACTTCCAGTAAAGAACTGTTCTAATGCTCACTGGCGAGAAGTCCACACTCAGTTCTCATTAGAAAAAGAGTCTATGGAAACAGAACACTCTTAGAAACCTGACCCTTCAGCCCTTAGGGATAAAGAAAAGAAAACAAAGATACAAGTATGCAGACTTCCTGATCTTGGGGAGGTGAGAAACCAGCCTGTGGCAGCTGTTTTACTTCCTGTCCCTCTTCAGTTCAGTTCAGTCCCTCAGTCGTGTCCGACTCTTTGCAAGCCCATGAATCGCAGCACGCCAGGCCTCCCTGTCCATCACCAACTCCCGGAGTTTACTCAAACTCATGCCCATCGAGTCGGTGATGCCATCCAACCATTTCATCCTCTGTCGTCCCCTTCTTCTCCTGCCCCCAATCCCTCCCAGAATCAGGTCTTTTCCAAAGAGTCAACTCTTTGCATGAGATGGCCAAAGTATTGGAGTTTCAGCTTCAGCATCAGTCCTTCCAATGAACATCCAGGGCTGAACTCCTTTAGGATGGACTGGTTGGATCTCCTTGCAGTCCAAGGAACTCTCAGGAGTCTTCTCCAACACCACAGTTCAAAAGCATCAATTTTTCAGCACTCAGCTTTCTCCACAGTCCAACTCTCACACCATACATGACCACTGGAAAAACCTATCCCTCTTAGTGACATCATTATCATTATCATTTCATAAGACCCTGGCACTTCTAAGGTCTTCCTAAAGTCTACTTTCTACTTGTAGGCATGGCCTGAAGAATTCTGGAGAAATGACACAAAGGAGCCACACAAGCTGGGTCAAAATCTGAACCTTTGTAAGGAAAACCATTTTAAGGTTGATGCCTTTGAATAGACAAAGTGTTTATTCAATAGTATTTCTAACAGATTTTACTGTTGTGTAGTATTAATTAAGGATGGATAAAATTTTAAAAACTCATCTGAGAACACAGACATGCTTTTGTGCTAGCTATTAATACAAGTATCTTTTCTTATTTATAGATTATCCCCCATCATGTAACTGAAAACATAAGCTGTGTATTGTGAAGGGTGCAGGCAGAAAGTTTGGGTAGAGATTACATGGAAAAATTAAAATAACATTTTTTAAAAAGCCATTATTTTTCATTTGGAATTGCAAATTTGAAATCTTAGACTGAAAGCACCATTTTATTGAAGTTTCATAGAGAAGGAAAATGCCTGTGTCATGCGGTGCTTGATGATTAGAACGTTATTCAGAGTAAAGTGTTAGTTATATGTTTACATTACATAACCACAATTTGTCAGAAAAGCATTTTCAATGAACAACACAATTATACTGTGGATGTGGGAATTTATACTTTTTTCTTCCTCAAAAGGTCTTTATTATTCAGGAAAAAAATGTCATTTCATAATGGACCACCTGGAAATGATGAAAATTTTGTAGCCTCATTTCAGACATTTAGTACATTTTTAGTTTTATTAAAGATTGTCAAAACAACAAGTTGATTATGCCCAAAAGCAATTTTAAAAGAGTATTTACTGCAAGTAATAAATACTAAAATAGTTTATTTAGTACAGAGTATTTCAAATTTAAATTTGATACATGCACTCTTGATAATTTGAATTGATTCATATGGTGTATTATACATTATGTTTTATAAAGTCATATGGATAAAATGCAGAGTAAAATATTAACAGAAAAGATTTTTAAAAAATTGTTTCTTGCAAGGAAAAATTCTCAGAAAAGCCTTCTTTCTGCTTCAAGAACAAATGAAGAATACAAATGTGGTCTTGGATACAGAGCTGATCATCACTAGCAGAGTTAACTGTTCACTTGAATCAGGACCAATGTCAGACTCAGGCATACACAGTGTGACTCCAAACATTCTGTGGAATACATACCCAAACCACCTTCCTGACAAGACACAAATCACTGGGAGATGGGAATGAATTGATGGGTTTCAGGGAATTAGTTGACTTAGCTCTAATGCTCTATCCTGGTACAGTTTTAAGCTCATCATGCCACTAATGACCTTGGCAACATTCTGATGGCTTTGTTGTTTCACACAGAAATTCCAGAACTGAATCAAGACTTTGTGACGTTTGCTAAGGCTAATTTTGTCAAACACTAACTATTGACATGTGTGGGAAAACTGAAAATTAAGTAAGTCTGCTGTTATAATGAATTATAGTATTTATAGAACCTTCTCATTACATACAGAGGATGTGTATTTAAAATGTCAATGCAAAGTATAATGAATTAATTTTAATACTGAACCAAAATCAACTTGTCTTCTCAGGCATATTCAACATTTAGGTACTTTGAAAAGAAGCTAAATTTATGATGGTAAAAAATGGAAATGGTCTTCATGTATCATTAATTTTTAATAATGGTCATTTTTGCTAGTGTAATTTGTAATAAATGCTATTTAATTTTTAAAGTTTTTCAAAATTTTTTTAGAAATAAATGTTTCTAGCCAGTTTATCTTTGATAACCATTACCATCCAGAAATAAAGCATAAAAAATTAGCAAGGTAATCTTGTAGTTTTAGACAAAATCTTTTAACCATCTGAAAAACTAGAAGGCAGACTAGGGTGACCTAGTCAACTAGTGGCCTAGTGTAGACCTATAATTCTCATTTTGTTCAAATCACAGGATATAAGTCTTCATACCATTCATAGCTGTGACTATTGATAACTTCTGATTCATTATATATATGACTATTTTCCTAAATAATCTTAGATGACTTTTAGGTGCACTAAGAAAATGAAGTATTTTAATTACTTACAAATGTAATTTTTAAGCCATACAAACAGGATAAGATTCCTAAGCTGAATTCTTAAAATATGAAAATATAATCAAAGTCTGTAAGGGCCCAAACCATGCTGTGGAACTGTGATTTATCACAGGCCATCACAGCTAGGGCTTCCCTGGTGCCTCAGATGGTAAAGCATCCGCCAGCAATGCAGGAGACACAGGTTCCAACCCTGGGTAAGGCAGATCCTCTGGAGGAGGAAATGGCTACCCACACCAGTATTCTTGGCTGGCTAGATAGCGTGGGGCTTTCTTGTGTGTGTGTGTCTGACAAATGCAGAGTTAGCTTTTGTTCTCTGTAATTCATATTGGTTACTATGGGGAAAATATATAAAGTGGAATTTATAAAACATGGGATTAAAAATAATATTTTGAACCAAGAAGGTCTATACAGAGAGTCAGTGGCTTGTTGGGTTTTGCTCTGCAGAATAGTTGGTAGCTATTGATTCTGTCTGTCAAAACACAAGAAAATTGATTGTGTGTTAAAAACAGTATTCTCTTCAGAAACCACAAGACTCTGAGTGACGACTCAACAGGAATCCTAATGAAGAGCTGTAATCCCACTGCTGTTTATTTCCATACAGTATGTCACATCGTAAAAGTGGTTTTGACTCATTATTTAAATATCACAATAACTTTATCACTTGGGTAGAACTCTAAAGTGCTTTCCAGACCTTTTTTTTAATCAGTAGTACTATGGCCTGAATGTGATTTCATACAGAAACTGACATCTGAGCTGACCCATAAAAAGTGGGTCACTCCGGCACCTGGAGGGCCCGGTCCAGCGTCATAACGGGACGAGTTAGCAGGGCCGTTCCCCTTTCAGGCCCCATCAGGATGCCACCGGCAGAAGCAGAACACTGCCCAAGCAGACCCTGCCCCTGGTTTGAATCCAGAGAGGCACTTGTGCAGTGATCTCTATTTTGGTTTTTCTAGCCAGTTTCTCCTTGAGACCTTTTATTGATTCCTGCCAAAGACTATCACAGTATTCACAGGAGGAAATTTAATAAGAGAACTGTGGGAATAGAAGCCCACAACACATAGGCCTGTTTCTGAACGTGCTGACGCCAGACCCACAAAGCAGTGAAATTTGGCATCTTCTAACCACATGACATATCAGTCCAAAGCTGTGCTTATAAAGATATATTTATGTGATGGTGGTGTTCCAGAAAATGATGAGAGAGAACCCAGACTGCAGGTCAGGTCTGCAAGATGGGTAGATCTCTACTTACCCTATGAAGGAGGGAGCTAGAGAGGTGGTGCCAGGGTGAAGAAAAGTAGGTGTCTGGTGTTTTGATAAAGAATCCAGGTGCAAATCAGGCTACTGGTGCCACAAGCTGCCTCTGAGTTATGGCTGCACATGATGCCTACCACTTCCAGGTCTCAATTTTACAGCAGGCACGGGCAGTCCTCAAGGTAATTTAAATCAATGCACTAATATTTAAACCAGCATGCCATGCTATCTTCCCACCCTGATGCCAGGGCTGCTGCTTCTTCCCAGCATTTCCTGGGTACGCAACTCCACGACCGCACCTTCTCCTAAGGGAAGGATCGGTGCCGGTGTTGATGAGGGAGAAAATGAAGAAGGGCTGCCTTTCCTTGGGACTTAGTTACCTTCCTTGTGTTTGAAAGAAGACCATCACCAGACATCATATAACTGAAAAATCACGGACCAAATTGAATTTTCAGAAACATGAGTTTTAAGTTTTACAAAATACATCAGTTAAAATTCTCATATTGATTTCTCCTTTTCCCCTGTTGTCACAGTAGCTTGAAGAGCACATGGAGAGTGACAGAGGAAACATTTATTTTTTATTACTTTCAACCTAAAAATAATGTGTATTTTTCTAAAACAAGGAACAGCATCTCATCCTGGGAATCATAGTTTACTGGGGACTCAAGGAAAACATTATTGCTTGGAAACAGAATGTATTCAAGTTAGCCCCTTTGAAATGATATTAGAAGCTATATTTCTCATACAATTGTGTATCTTCCTTGATATTAGCCCTGGATTTAATAATTTCCTGACTTTAGCTCCATATCATTACTAAGTTTACCTGTGGGCTTGTATTTCTGATTTTGCTATTAGATTTTGCTTATAGAACTTGCAGTGAGAAGAACACTTTTTCTTTCTTTAAAAGAGTCAATTATACTCTTAATGTTTCTCCAGAAACATAGAAAGGAGGAAATAGCTAAACAATAAAAGTATTAATTATTTTTGGAAGCATGCTTCTCCAGATTTATATTTATAGTAGTTATACAGTGATAATCATCAAACAGTTTAATCTTGTCCTAAAATGGTTCCAAAAATAATTAAGAGAATATATTCATAGTAGGTCTCAAATCTCTTTTCTCTATTCATTTACTTCTATGAAATACTGGCCTTTTGAAAGAAATTATTCTTGGGGGTTAAAGAGCATATCATCTTGCTAGCATTTAACACAGTAAATATTTGGCTTAAATAAAAGTACTTGAACGTAGGGTGATCTCCAACCACTATAAAATAATGTTTCTGGTTCCTCTTAATTTCAAGATTGTTACTGACTTTCCTAAGTATACACTGTGGATGCAGGTGATAAAGATTTGACCTATAAACACAGCCCCACATCTAGGAAAGATAAAGACAAACAAGCCTCTAACCAGAATGCTACTAAAACAGTCTCTTACTTTCCATTCTGGGATAATATTTTATGAGGTTATATAATCAATTCCTTTTCCATAATTCTATTTCTCTTTTAACCAGATCCCTATTTAAACTACATCTACTTCTGCTTCATTGATTACTCTAAAGCCTTTGGCAATGTGGATCACAACAAACTGTGAAATATTCTTAAAGAGGTGGGAATACCAGATCACCTGACCTCCTTCCTGAGAAACCTGTAGGCAGGTCAAGAAGCAACAGTTAGAACTGGCCATGGAACAATGGACTGATTCAAAATTGAGAAAAGAATGTGTCAAGGCTGTATAGTGTCACCTGGCTTATTTAACTTAAATGCAGAATACATCATATGAAATGCTGGGCTGGATGAAGCACAAGCTGGCATCAAGATCACCAGGAGAAATATCAACAACCTCAGATATGCAGATAACATGTGTGACTATACATGTGCGTGTATGGTATGCATTTGTGGGCACCAGGTTATATGTGCAAGGATGTCTTTACCTGAATCGTTTTTGAACATACTGGAAGGAATCAAAATGCCTGTCAACAGAAGGAATCAAAATGCCTGTCAACTGTGACAGTGTCCCACAGCCAAGCACCGCCCAGCAGTGAACTGAAGGGACATTATCTATGTGCAACTAACGAAGCAGTGGGGTGTCACACCTCCTATTCCCTCCATCCACACATGCTCTCTTGGTAATGCCCTCGGGCCCACGGTTTTGTGCATGATCCACTGATCACATCCAAAAGTATATTTCTAGTGCACACTTTTCAATTTCACATGGTCATGAGCCATTTTCTTTGAAAGAAAATGTAAGATTACGCTTAAACTTGGCAGATTACGTTGAAGTGACACAGTCACAGACACCCTATATTCAAATCAATTGTAGAAAATGTCTGTTTTCAAGTAGCTAAAATGCCAGTAAACCACTTTCAGCTCTCATTTACTTCTCATTTGACAACTCTTTTGTGTGTTTCTATGATTAAACTTTTATGTTATCTACTCCTTTATGCTGCAAAAAATTTTTAAAAATGATAATGATATGGGTGATAATTTTTAGTCAAAACAGCATTCTTAAAAAAAAGAATGGATGTAAAATGACTGACCTTTGATGCAGTGTTTTGCCAAAATACTATTTTTCAGCAAATGGGACTGGAGTTACAAATATGAAGAGAACATGAAGGAAACCAGTTGGAAAGGAGCATAGACTTAAATCATATTTAAGTAAAGCATGGAATTTCACTGTGATGTAGGGAAAGGGAAAATGGTATCCCCATTGCTATTGAAATACACCCTGTAAACTGAGATTAATACCAGTGGAACCGGAAGCTATGAAACACAGCAACACATATACCCTGTGGGAGCAGACAGCATGTCCTACCACCTACATTATCTCCCAGGCAACGCAGCACTGCTGCAAACAGCTTGACTTCAGGTGCCTGAGCGCATGGGCTGGGTCTCGGAGACCCTTTGGAGAGGTTTTCTAGGGCCATGCTGAGTTACTTCTCTCGTCTTTATTTAGACATATTACAACATTTGCCGGGGTTTTTATTCCCTGTTATCTCAACATATCAAAGACTAGGGTTTCCTATTCTTTTCAATTTATGTTTCTTAAAACTCCTCTATAGTGTCCTACAATCAACAAAGTTTATCAAGAAAAGCGACTGATATTTGAGAAGTAGTGAAAAGTGAAAGTGTTGGTCACTCAGTCATGTCCAACTCTCTGTGGCCCCATGGACTGTAGCCGCCAGGCTCCTCTGTCCATGGAATTTCCCAAGCAAGAATACTGGCATGGGTTGCCACTCCCGTCTCCAGGAGATCCCGACCCAGAGATTGAATCCAGGTCTCCTGTATTGCGGGCAGTTTCTTTACCATCTGAGCCACCAGGGAAGCCTGATATTTGAGAACCCACAAAATATTTTAGCACATTGTCACATTCATCACCAATATGATGTACCAGTTTTATATTATTAACTCGTTTTACTGATGAGGTGATAGGGATTATCAGGCTCGAAGTGGTTAAGTGACCTTAACAACTAAAATTACATTAAAAATCAGAGATGATGCAGTCCAGGCCCATTTGCTTAAGGTCACTGAATACGTCCTCAACTTTTAGTTTGATAAAAGAACGTCACTTCACCACCCTATTCATTTCAAATACACTTTACTGTTTAAAGTCTCCCAATATGACTTCTGCCTCTTACTTGCAAACTGGCACCTAATATGAGCATCTGACTCATCCTCTCCCACCACCTGTCCACCATCCCATAGTGGAGAGACATTTCACATAACAAATGGAAAAGGTAAATGCCGTTTCATTTGGTAACAGAACAGGGTGTCCTTCCAAGTTCTACTTAGAAGTGTATTCCCTTCAGAACTTTTTTATTGTTTCACTTCCATACACAAGTGAGGTAAGACAAGTCTCTCCATGAACCTGAAGAAATACAACTCGGGCAACTTACACTTTCCTCTAGAAGAGAATCCCCTGTCCATATGGGATCTCACAAGCCACAGATCATCTGAAACAGGGACCTGAGGCAGCAGATTCAGGGAGAATGTACCTGGGAATTGATGAGCACCATCTCTGCTTCTGAAAATACTGCTCTGCACGATTCATCGACAGCTCAGGGCCACCTCAGTTATCTGAGCAGGAAAAGGAACTAAGTGTATTTCAGAGATGACACATGGACCAGCGTACACCCTGGTATTGAGCAGGATGCTGCGGGAGCCTGCCTCCTCCTCGGCATCTGCCTGCCGGTTCCCCCGCCTGGTGGGGGCTGCTCCCACTGCTGAAACAGGGACGTGCTGAGATTTGCCAGGTGTGTTCTCCCTTTACATGGGGAGAGCGCTCACTTAAAACTCGCTACCCCGCTCCATCACCTGCGCCCAAGAGCCTCTCGTGATCTCCTTTCCAGGCCCGTCCTGGGCAGTTGTTAATTCTGTGTTGCTCTCCTCTGGGCATGGACGCTGAGGTCAGGTTCCATCTTCCTGATGTCTCTAGATTCTCGATGCATCGTGGTTAACTCCTTCCCGGCCCTGGCTACACTTGAACAAACGCCACGTTCTCTTTCTAATCCCAGTTGCCCAGCTCATCTGGCCACGTGGCACCCCACACCATCCATCTCAGCACACGCACAGCCCGTCCCGGGGGCTGAGCGCCCCCTTCCAGCCCTGTGCCCTGAGACCTTCTCACTCCCCGCTCACCTCCTCGCTGCTCTGCCTTCTTCCTGCTGCCTTCTTCAAGGACAGATCCTGGACAACACTGTCTTCTTCATGAAGCCATGTGGCAGAGAGCCATGGTCCCAGTGCATGTTTGAGAAATGTGGAGCTGGTCTCTCAGTGCCAACAGTGGGGCTTGTGGCCCAGACTTGTACCAGCGGGTATGCAACCAGCCTCCGGGCTGTACCTGACCCTCCAGCTGCAGTTCTGAAGGCAGGGTCCCTGGGGGCCAGGGGAGAGCGGCGGGTGGCTGCTGTCCTGTCATCTCCCCTCCTGCCCTCCCCTGACCTCCACCTGCCACACAGCCCTCTGCACCTTCACGGTATTCACACCCTTCTCCATGGCAAATGCTGGCTCATCATGTAGGTCCCGGTGTCAAACAGGAAACCCAAATCCATCCCCCTCACAATCAGATGGTACTTGGGAATGTTCTTTATTTATTTTTTCCATTAAAAGCCATTCAGCTCTTTCCAGGGCTTCTAAACCTCTTTTTTTTTCTTACAATTTCCATTCAAATTAGGAAGTTTAAAATAAATCAGCTCAGAGAAAATCAATTTGAGCTTTTGCTGAGATGGTAGCTGTAGACCTTGAAGCAGCTCTAAGCAGGCACAGCTCCCAGATGGGTTGATATGAGGGCTTCACATCAACATAATCCCACTGGGGCAAACTAAATGGTCAGACTGAAGGTTTTATCTGAAAAGTCCCAAGTGGTATTCTCGATAGAGGCAACTATTATTTGAGAACAGTGTTTTAATTCCTATTTTCATTTTTACTCTCTTTTTAAGAACTAGTTCAAATAATTTTTAGGCAGGTGGGTGCCTCACTGAGAGTTCAATGGGAAGATGTGTGCACGTCCTCGCCCACGCCTCCCAGGGCAGCTCCTGTTCAAAGCGTGAAGGCGCCAGGGGAGACAGGAGGGGTCGTGGCATGATAGCACAGGGCAGGAGTGATCAGGTTCTCTCCCCCTGCCGGAAACCTCAGGACCGCCTCACGAGACCGCCCCGGACTCTGGCAGCACAAGTACATGATGACACTGAAACGCCTGCTGCTGAACCGGAGACAGGAGGCCACGTGTCTCCTCCATCCTGATTCAGCAAGACACACAGCGTCAAGTGACCGCTGCGGCCTGTCTACATAGTTATCACCACTTATGTTCAGAGAGGAGTTTTCCTTGATCCCAAGTGGCTTTTGTGAAATGCGAAAAAAAAAAAAAAAGGCTTTTTTTCACAAAAAGATTGCCACATTCACTATTAGGAGGTTTCCTCCCAGTGCAGAAGCACTCAGATTACTAAACTCTCAGATGTAAGGGTGATATCAAGGCAGGCTTTCAGCATTAAGAGGAAGAGGACTTACAGGCACCTAGGTAACAAGGTGTTCTTCTGAAAGCATGGCCACTTGGAATTCTACGCCACTTTGATTGCTGTGCAACGTGAAAGGATCATTCAGAATTTTAAATTATTTTTCTACATGAAATACATTCAAACTGATGTGGCCCATTTTACTGCCTCAGAGTCATTAAAAAGTTTTTCTTTTTTTCATTTCTACTGCTATTTCCTAAGTTTCTTTTGTAACAAATAGAATCATCTAATGTAATCATGACAAAAGCTTGCATAACTGGATACTAAAACACATTGAAACCAATGCCATTTAGAGCCGAACAGTCAAAATCCTAATAAGAATATTCAAATTAGAAGCCACATACCCGAGTATTTCACTGGGACATCTGCCCTCGGGATGCCACACTCCACATTTCCTGAGTCAGAAGACTTTGCTCCTCTCCCCCCAGAGGTGTGAACTGTGAAACTGCACCTTTGACACTGGCTGGGAGGTCACAGCTCCCTTCTCTGTTCAATGCCATGAAGTTTTATTCCATTTGTGGTTATTTGAACACCAGCAGATCAGGTACTGAGGTCAAAGCGAGATGAGGAAATTCCATGTTCTAGATGCTTCATCACATCTCGTCTGTCCTGTTCAAGGAAATTCTGCCCCATCCAGGATGTGCACCATTTTCAAGGAAAATGGGATCACCACAACCCAGAATGGCAGCCCACTTCTGTTTCCACTTTGATTTAGTTCAATTTTCTGATCATTTTCTAGTTGTAGAGACGACAGCCTCTGGACCGAGAGAGAGGCTAATAGAGTAATTTTACTTGCAGGACCCGGACGTCCATTTGAAAGAGATCAGTGCATGGACTAAGGTAGACCTGGTTTTCAGCCCTTTTCTATGGGGTTTTTGGGAAAAGTTTTATTCTGTATTTATGTTCCTCAACGTTATAGCTGAACCAGCTCCCATAGAAACTCCTCTCTCTTTCGCACATTATAAAATGTGGCTGGGAGTGGAATATCCCAAGATGTGGGAGGACTGAACGACTGTTGTGTGCGTCTAGAGATGAGACCTCTAGCTTCACAATGGATTGGGGGTGGGCTGAATAAAGTCATATGAAATGGTGTCAGGAAAAACAAGTGGTTTTGACTAATTTTATTTGGAGAATCACTGAATCATGTGAGTTCTGGCAGAAGAAATCACACTTTGACAGATCTCCAGGTTCCCTTAACAAGTTTGGCCAGACACAGTCATTCAGCACGAAGAGAAAGAGGAATTTATGTTTGTTGAGCATAAGGCACTTAAAAATTTCATACTCAACATGGATCAGGGTATCCACATTATACAAACAACTAGACTACAGAAATCCCCAGCCTTTTCCAACACCTTGAAATCCCAAGTTTCCACACGCCTCCAGCAAGCACTCTGCACTGTGCCATGCACTCAATTTCAGATTTTTGATGAGAAATAGTGATATAAATAAAATAAATGTGCCTTATCAATGAAAATATAACCTGCACTTAAAAATATAATCAGGTTTGAATATTAAAGCAGTTGTTTGGTAAGAACTTGAACAAGAAATTCAGTAGGCAGAAAAATATTTAACTGTAAATATTTTATGTTTTTCATTTCAAAATTAAGATAAACATGTGGTAGTTAAAAGGCAAACAGTAGGAATGGTTATAAAATGAAAGGGCAATATATTCTTTGGGGCCCCTTGTCTCCACACTGAGGGACTGTGTTCTCAACACCTGGACCAGTGAGTCACATGGAGCATCTCCAAAAACGGGCCAGTTGGAGCCTCCTGCTAATCTGCCACCTAAAAAACTGAATTAAGTATTTAAAAAGCTGATGTCTTAACTAGGAAATACGCTATAAAGAACAAGTTTAAAAATATACCAGCAGGATGTCAACAAACATAACAGAATGAGGGATATTCTAAAAAAAAAAAAACCAGCTGACTTGATGTCTTCAGCAAGTTTAGACATTAAGCACCAGTGCCTGTGTATGAGAGACACAGCCCCAAACAAAATACGTGATCCTTGTCGGGAGCCTGACTCAAACCAACGAATAATTTAAAACTGTCTTTGACGGAGTCAGGAACATGAGGACGCATGCGTGCATGCTCACTCACTCAGTCGTGTCTGACTGCTTGAGACCCCAGGGACTGTAGCCCACCAGATTCCTCTGTCCATGGGATTCTCCAGGCAAGAATAATGTAGTGGACTGCCATGCCCTCCTCCAGGGCATCTCCCTGACCCAGGGATTGAACCTGGGTCTCCTACAGTGCAGGCAGATTCTTTATTGTTGAGCCACCGGGGAAGCCCATTAATTGCTAATAAAATGAAAGAATTATTTTCTATTATCACCTAGAGATTCTGTTAAATTTTCCTCTAATTTAGCTTTTTATTTTAATTTCATTTCTCATTAAAATTCTCAATAGCAAACTAGGTACAAGATGTAAATAAAAACAAACTCAGGAAAAAGTTAATTGTGAAATTTTATACTGATTCTAGTAAAAGATTTTGAAGACTAAAAAGCAGTTTGCTATAAAAAATAGTTGTGACTATATCGGGATCTTTTCCTTCACTCAAATCCTGCATCACATAAATGTTTATTCATGAAAATCAGCAATAACAACATTTTGTAAGAAATAACAATGAAATTTCCCTTTGTTTCATAGGTACAGAGCTCTTCATTATCTTAAAATATGAAACTAGTTAAAACAAAAACAGAAGGACTTTACATCTGAATGTGAATTTTTTAAGAATTTATTAAAATAAATTAATATTTTAAAATGATAATTTTACAGCTTAACCTAGTATAATGTGCACTTAAGCTTTACTCAATGCAATATGCACGACTCATTTTCATACTTATAGATGTAAAGTACTCCCGTTTAATTAGAAGTGTTTTATTCTCCTAACAATTGGTACTTGCCTTATTGTGAAGGAGATTCATTTATCATGAAAGAAAATTCACATTAAATTTTAATACAGTATACTAACACATATATACGGAATTTAGATAGATGGTGGCGATAACCCTATATGCAAAACAGAAAAAGAGACACAGAAATACAGAACAGACTTTTGAACTCTGGGGGAGAACGTGAGGGTGGGATGTTTTGAAAGAACAGCATGTATATTATCTATGGTGAAACGGACCACCAGCCCAGGTGGGATACATGAGTCAGGTGCTCGGGCCTGGTGCACTGGGAGGACCCTGAGGAGTCGGGTGGGGAGGGAGGTGGGAGGGGGGATCGGGATGGGGAATACATGTAACTATATGGCTGATTCATGTCAATGTATGACAAAACCCACTGAAATGTTGTAAAGTGATTGGCCTCCAACTAATAAAATAATATTAAAAAAAAAAAAAAAAAAAAAAAAATTTTAATAGGACTATAGCTTTTGCATTATCTTAAGTCCAAATCTATTATTTAAAAATTTAAAAAAAGATTTTTCCTGTGTGGTATGTAGGAAAGTAACATGGTTCTATGGTTGGACTCCATTTTGCATAATGAAGACTCTGTGGGGATTATTTATCACAGGCAGATTTTTTTAAAAATCAATGTATTTTTTTCAAAGTTCTTATTTATTTGTAAACCCAAATGAAATTCTTGGCTTCTTTAGTATGAACCTAAGTCTTCTATTTAAATTCTGCAGGTTTATGTAGTCAACAGCTACTAAATAATTAGTAATTGCTGATGATAAAGAACTAAGCCATCTTCGTTAACTATCTTCTCATATCAATCATTACCCCACTTTCATCAGATACAAAAAAAATAACTTATTTCAAATTTTGGCATGAAAAAATGTATAGCTCACTTCAAGAAAAGGAAAGGTATGTATTTAGACACCTAGACATTCATATATTAATGCTATATTTATTATTCACCTGCATTCCTATGATAAGACATACAAAAACAAACATGCTTCCCTCTTTCCCTTATCTTCAGCCTTTAACTACTTTTTTCTAAATTCCAGAGATGAAGTCAGTTTCTATAGTCCTAGAAACTTATAAATTCTTATTCCTATATTTTTGTTCTCGCTGCTTCGGGCTTTCTGTGTTTTTCAGTTAATGTCTCGTGAAGGTCTGCCTCTTATCCATCAAAGCTGGTATCTATGCCACTAGTTTGAAGACTCACCCACTCTACCTTTAAAAATGGGTATGTTTTGTCTCAAAATATTTAGAGGAATTTGGTCTGAACATCCTGCTCACCAATGTATAGCTTGGTGTTGGAACCACTTATGCATGAGTTTCTTACCTTCTTGATAATAAATGACTAACAAGACTGTCTTACATATGCATTTGGTAGTGTAGTTGCTTTTAAAAAGAGAGAAAATAGTGAAGAAACATATTTCTACATTATAAGTGGAGCCAGCAGTATGATCCCTACATACTAAAATTTAGAAAACAGAAATGTTTTCTAAATTATTAAATAATGATTCATGTGATTCATCATAGTTTTAACAAAATGAATGTTGTGGCATTATACTTAAAAACCCATTTGTTTATATAACTATTACTAAAAGATAAATTTATTAAATACCAATTATATTGATATGTCTTGTTAACACAGAAAATTTTCACTAAATGTAGTTAGAGCATTGCTTTTCATGAAAACTGTATTTTAAAAATCAAATAATCTGTGTGACGGGTGACTCTCTGGTAACCAGTTTACCGCACAAATGCACTCTGCTGTGTGAAAGCTAATGAACAAATACAGTGAGTAATGCTGAAACGCCGACTTGTCCAGATAGCTTGATTCTGTGTGAGAAGTCTGCACCAGCGTCCACTCCAAATCTGAGAAAACAGAGTAAGCGCTGCCTCCACCAGTCAGCTGGATTTCTGTCTCTACAGTAACATGACACAAACTTATTTTCTCAGTTGATGTGAAGTGACAGGCAATTAGCTCCCATCATTCACGCTGGGGGTGGCACGCTGTGATTCTAGAAGCAGAGGACAATGACTGAAGGGTTAATTTGTGCTCAATCAGGAACAGAGCCATTTCATACTCTCAAGGGGAGTTAACTCAGGGGGTTCTCAAGGCGAGAACTCCAGGAGACAGTGAAGGACAAGTAAGCCTGGCTTCAGTGGACTGAAGCTGCAGTCCATGAGGTCGCAGACAGTTGGAGGCGCCTGAGCGATGGAACAGCAAAGGACAGAGCATCACGTGGCATCAGGCCCCACAGACAGCAGCTGACCTCACCAGCACGGGCCCTCATCATGCAGGCGCCTTGTGGCCCAGCGGGGACTTGATGGACGGCATGCACGTGCACGTCAGCCGAAGCAGGAGCAGAGAACGAGGCGTAGCTTGGTTTGGTTTTCAACAGCGGTAAGTCCTAGAAAGAAACCAGCCTTTCTAAAGGGGACATATCTCTCTTTTTGTTGAAAAATATAAAATATAAATTATAGTTTCTATAGCGACTCTAAGAATATTGATTAGGAAGCTCTTTGTCAAAAAATTACCTTTCACTATAAAACAGCAACAGTGACATCCAGTGTTTAGTAGAACTAACAGCAGGTTGTCCCCAAGGACAATGACAGATTCTAGCAATTTAACTTATGTGAAGGTGCCTGTACTTCTTCTTCTGTAGGAAACGGGCACATGCGAACACATAACTGTCCACCGCGGCGTCCCTGCCGGGCTGACGGCCACACTCCCCACATACTACATATGTGGGCATGCAGCTGATGCAGGTCCGGTGGTGTTCTACCCTGAGAACACGGGTTGCCATCCACTGATGATGGAGTCTGCTGAGTCCAGGGCGCATTCATTTCCCCTGTTTCCCTTATTTCTGCATCCTGTGTTTCATGACTCTGAGAACAAGGGAGTCGCGGCAGAGAGAGCAGTTCTGTGGGCTCCCACGGGGCTGACTGGCTGTGGTTCATTTCATTCCCTCCAGTTCTTCTTGGCTCTTCAGTGTCAAGACGGGTCACCCAGCACTTAGAGAATTCATCTGCATTGAGAGGGAACTTAGTTCTTATTCTGCGTGGATGATTCCAGATGTCAGGCCTCCTTGCTGCACCTGCTGAAGCTCTGTCACCCCGCCCCTGACTCCAGGAGCAGAGGGGTGTCTCCCCACAGGGCATCTCCTGCCCCGACACAGACCTACCATCGCAGGTGCACGCCAGCCCAGCTTTGCTTGGTAGAGAGCTCCCAGCTGCTGCCTTCTCATCAGGACGCACCCCAGGGTTTTAGATTGACATGTTAGGTTTTCTAATATCTAATCCCAATTCATTTCTCGAGTTTTCAAACTTTGTGTATGCACATGACTCTTATTTCCGCCATTTCTCCTAATGCCAACAATACACACGGATACTCTGAATAAATTCAGTTCAGTTCAATTCAGTTCAGTTCAGTCGCTCAGTCGTGTCCGACTCTTTGCGACTCCATGAATTGCAGCACGCCAGGCCTCCCTGTCCATCACCAACTCCCGGAATCCACCCAAACCCATGTCCATTGAGTCGGTCATGCCATCCAGCCATCTCTTCCTCTGTCATCTCCTTCTCCTCCTGCCTCCAATCCCTCCCAGCATCAGGATCTTTTCCAATGAGTCAACTCTTCACATGAGGTGGCCAAAGTATTGGAGTTTCAGCTTCAGCATCAGTCCTTCCAATGAACACCCAGGACTGATCTCCTTTAGGATGGACTGGTTGGATCTCCTTGCAGTCCAAGGGAATCTCAAGAGTCTTCTCCATGACCACAGTTCAAAAGCATCAATTCTTTGGCACTCAGCTTTCTTCACAGTCCAACTCTCACATCCATACATGACCTCTGGAAAAACCACAGCCTTGACTAGATGGACCTTTGTTGGCAAAGTAACGTCTCTGCTTTTTAATATGCTATCTAGGTTGGCCATAACTTTCCTTCCAAGGAGTAAGCATGTTTAATTTCAGGCTGCAATCACCATCATCACGCTCCAGCAAATCACCAGCCTCCTGTCCATCCCATTGACTCCTGATGGGGTCTCTTCACACTGTTCCCCTATTTCCTTCAATCCTCCTTGCTTTAGTTTCACTTTTGTAAATTGGTTAACTAATTTATTACCAGACATTTTCCATGAACTTGATATAAAGGAAAAGGCAGAAAATATCCAAGTGAATTGATCATATTGCTGTTACTTAGTCACTAAGTCATTTCTGACACTTTGCGATCCCATGGACCTCAGCATGCTAAGCTTCCCGGTCCTTCACTACCTCCCAGAATTTGATCAAATACATGTCCATTGAGTCGGTGATGCCGTCCAACCATCTCATCCTCTGTTGCCCCCTTCTCCTCCTCCCCTCCACCTTTCCTAGCATCAGAGTCTTTTCCAATGAGTCAGTTCTTCACATCAGGTGGCCAAAGTATTAGAGCTCCAGCAACAATCCTTTCAGTGAAAATCAGGGCTGATTTCCTATAGGATTGGTTGAATTAGTCATACAAGGGTCAAATTAAATGGATATTTAATAACGTGATTTGTTTTATCAAAGGCGCCACAATTTGGGAGTTGTGTAAAAAAGTCAGTTGGATAGCTGAAAGTGTTTTTTTTTTAATGTATTTTAAAAACAGTCCTTTAACTTTTTAGCTTAGAAACAATTACAGATTCACAGGGAGTTTACAGACAGTGGAGTGTGGCGCTCTGCACACTCTAGCTAATGTCCCTCCAGTGGTACATTTGTTATCCACACTAGGGAGGCGACCAGGCACAACACGTGTGCAGAGTTTCATGATGTTTCATCACATGCATGAGCCACCAACGCACTCAATGGACAGAACTATTCCATGTTCACAAGATTCCTCTCCTGCTCTCCCTTCAGGCCTATCTTTCTTAGCATCTCCAAATCCAGAAACCACTCAGTTTTCTCCATCTCCATATTTTTGTTGCTTCAAGAATGTGATTTAAATGGATCATTGAGGGTGCGACCTTGCACTTCACACTAAGCTTAATGCCCTGAGAGCCACCCCAATAGCACCTTATAACAGTTTATCGCCAAGTGGCATTCCATGGGGTGAACAGAAGACCGTCTTATTAACCATTCATCTGTTTGCGACATTTTCAGTTTTTGGCTGTTAAAGCTGCTTTGAGATTTTCCTGTGGACAGTAGTTTTCACTTCTCTGGGACACACACCAGAGAGGGCAATGGCCTGGTCCCATGTGAAAGTGAAAGTCAGGCAGTCGTGTCCGACTCTTTGCGGCCCCATGGACTATACAGTCCATGGAATTCTCCAGGCCCAGAATACTGGAGTGGGTCGCCTTTCCCTTCTCCAGGGGATCTTCCCAACCCAGGGATTGAACCCAGGTCTCCAATATTGCAGGCAGATTCTTTACCAGCTGAGCTTTCAGGGAAGCCTGGCCCCATGGAAAGTGCATATCTATTATTTTTAAGAAACTGGACATGGATTTTCCACAGTGGCCCTACCGTTTCACATCCACGCCTGCGAAGCGGGGCAGACCTCATCCCCGGTCTCCTCACCACACTTGCTCTGCGCGGGCTTTGCCGTCCCGCCCCAGCAGGCGCACGGAGATGGGGCGCCCCTGCCCTGGCCTGTGTGTTTCCGTGACAGCCTCTCACCCCAGGCGTCTCCTCAGATGCGTATCTGCCATGCCTCCATCCTCTTCAGTACAACAGGCTTGCTGCCACTTTTCTGTTTGGATTTTGCTCTTTCCCACTGAGCTTTTGAGGCATGTTTATACATTCAAGATGGGAGTCCTTTGTCTTTATGTGGTTTGCAAATATTTCCTCTCAGCCTCTGCCTTGTCTTTAATCCCATCCTATTCAAAGAGTCTTGTGCGGAGCATTTTTGCATTTTCTTTAAATTTTGATTTCATTAGCTCATGGGTTTGTTTTCTCTGTCTTATTTTCTGTTTTCTTATTCTTGCCTGCCTCTGGGTTTCTTGAACACATTTTTAGATTTCCATTTTCATTTGTCTGTGATGTATTTGAGTCTATGTCCCTGTATAGCTTTTCAGTAGTCGCTCCAAGTGTTACATTATACACACAAAGCTTATCACTGTCTATCAGGTCACTTTCCACCAGTGTGAATAAAATATAGAGATACTATTTCTTTTTATTCCCCTTTACCTTTCCTCATTTTAATAAAATTATCTTAAATATTTCCTCTATATACATTAAGAATCACATAGACAGTACTATTATTTTTGCTTCAAATATTAAAAATAATTTAGGAAGCTCTAGATGTGAATGGAAGACTCTTATATTTACTTTCTGTTTATTCTTTCAGTTCTCTCTTCTTTTAGGGTAAGTCTGCTGTCAAAAAATGTTGAGTCCTCCTCCATCTGGGAACGTCTTGGTTTCTCTTCATTTCTGAAGAATATTTTCACAGGACAGACTTCTGACTCAGAATCTTTTTTTTAAGTATATGAAAAAGGTTATGCCGCTTCCTACGGCCTCCATGGTCCTGAAAGAAAATCTACAGTCATACCCACAGTTTTCCCCAGTGGGTAAGATGCCATTTCTCTTTTACTGGTTTCAAGATCACTCCTTGGTCTTTATTTTCCATAAGTTTGACCATGATGCATATTGCTAAGCATGTATTAAGTTTTATTGGTTTGGGTTCACTCAGCTTCTTGAATCTGTAGATTTGTTTCTTTTGCAAAATTTCAAACATTTTTATCCACTGTTTCTTCAAATCTTTCTTCTTCCCCATGCTCCTCCCTCTCCTGGAATACCAAAGACATGAATGGTACACATCTTCTGTGACTGCCCACTCGTCCTTGAGCCTCTGTTCAATTTATTTTCTATTTTCAATCTATCTTCTGTCTGGCTCAGATTGGGAGAAACAAGGTTGAAAATTGCCTTTGTTCTTGGCAGAGCTGTTCAGAAGAGTCAGGTCTCTACCTCAGACATACGAGGAGAAACAAGGCAGGTTTAACCCCCTGAGCCTGGGCCCACCTGCCGTACTAAACACAGGAGGCTGCTCACTGCAGAAGGACTCTGCTCCCCACCCAGCCTCTCCCACCACCACCCTCTCTGAGGGCACAGCTTAGGCTGGAGGGTAACAGTCAGGAGACCTCAGAGAGCAAACAAATCAGCTGAGAGATAAAAGATGCCAACAGAATGCAGGAGTAGAAAAGCAGAGAAACGGAGAAGGGATGGGGTAAATAGAAAACATGTCAAGATGAACTTCCAACCTTATCATAGATGCGATCAGCAGAGAAGAAAGAAAGGTCCTGTTGAAAGGCGGTGTTGTCAGACTGGATGAAAGAGCCAAACACAAGTATAAGATGTTTATGAGAAACACACTCTGAAGAGATACAGATGCATGGTGTGACATTAGACTTAACACTACTGGCAGTTCATACAATAATATTAATAAAAGTCATACTTATATTTACAGAATGTCAGTTATATTGGTGTGTCTTCCTAACATGGACTATTGGCACTAAATCTGGTTAGAAATTCGCTTTCCATGAAGACTACATTTTAAGAAACTTCCCTGGTGGCTCAGACGGTAAAGTGACTGCCTACAGTGTGGGAGACCGGGGTTCAATCCCTGGGTTGGAAAGATCTCCTGGAGATGGAAATGGCAGCCCACTCCAGCATTCTTGCCTGGAAAGTCCCATGAACGGAGGAGCCTGGTAGACTACAGTCCATGGGGTCACAAAGAGTTGGACATTTTAAGAATCGGAATTTTAAGAATCAAATAATCTATCATCTCACAGGTGACTATCAGGTTATCATAGGATTAAAAGTCCTAAATATATATGCACCTAAAATGGTACTTCAAATAAATACAAATTTATAAAACTAAAAAGGTAAAAGGATAAATTCACAAAAATAGTTGGAGAGTTAAAAAGAACTTCTGTTCCAGTAACTGATAGAAGGGGTAAATAAAAAGTGACAATACTTTCAACCAACTTGGTCTTTTTGAACTTTACAGAACACTACAAACAACTGTACAATGAATTTTTATTTCAAGGGTTCATGGAATATTAACTTTATAGTGAGTCATTTAACAACTCAATGAATTTTGAAGTGCAGAATTCGCAAAGAATAATCTCTTATCATGGTGAATTACTTTAGAAATAAATTACAATGTTTTATTAAGAAATGAAGCAATAAACTTTAGAATAACCCACCAACCAAAGAAGAATTCATGAGGACATATAAAATATTTTGATCCCAACAATAAACACAACCTATGAAAATGTTGGGATGCAGGTAAAGCAGGTTTACAAAAAAAAAAAAAGAAAGAAACAGAGTTTTAAATGCCTCCTTAAGGAAGAAGAGGGAGGCAAAATGCACAAAATAAGCTTCCAACTGAAGAACACAAAAAATAAACAAATTAAGTCCAAAAGACAGGAGGAGAAGAGGATGACAGGATGATATGGTGGGATGGTATCACCAAATTCACCAAATCAATAGACATGAGTTTGAGCAAGTTTCAGGAGTTGATGCTGGACAGGGAAGCCGGGTGAGCTGCAGTCCATGGGGTTGCAAAGAGTCGGACACGGTTCAGTTCAGTTTTGACTGAACTGAATTGAAATCCAAAAACATGGGAGAAAAAAAGTAACATAAAATCAGAAATCAATACAATGGGAAAAAGAAATTTAAAAAAATAGTTTAGAATCCATTAAGTATTGAAAATATGTAAACCTGATTAACTCCCAGGAAGCCTGATCAGGACAAGGAGAAAATACAAATTATAAACATCAGAAAATAAAAAAGCAGATTTCCAGAAATCACATAGCTTTAAACAACAACAGGATGACACCATAAAAATTATGACAATGAATTAGGAAAATTTAGATGAAATGGGTAATGTCCTTGAAAATAATAATTTATCAAAAGTGATTCAAGAAGGAATAGAAAAATATGAATATCCCTATCTAGTAAAGAAAGTGAAATTATAGTCACAAAAACTGTTCACAATAGTCTAAACTCAAATGGCTTCCTTGGTAGGTTCTATCAAAAATATATATATTAGAAATAATATCAAATGTTGTCAAATGCTTCAGAAAAAAACAGCACTCCCCAACTAGTTGTATGAGACTAGGATAATCCTGATATCAAACTGACATGAGTATTACAAGAAACAATTCACAAATATACGAGCAATAATTCAAATAAAAATATTAGCACATTGAATGTAGTTCTGTGTAAAAGGGTAATACATTAGTAGCCGGTGAGTTTTGACCAAGAAACAAAGTTTGTATAACATTGAAAATTATCAGTGAAATTCACACGACAGGATCTGGCCATTCAGTTGGAAGCCTTTTACTGTGCTTTTTAAACTCACTACCTTATTGTCAAGTCTTATGCATAGTCAGAACAGCCTTTACAGAAAGAAATTCTCAAGTGCTAATTAGTTGGAGAAACACTCCTCAAAGGAGACTTTGCGTACAAATGGGATTTAACAGTTCCCCAAACTCATTATGGAACGTGGATATAGCTTGTAGCTTTTTTACTTAATAACTGGAGTCTCTGGGACCCCTCTCCCCTTTGGATGGTCCCCTTGCCCCCATCAGCGTCCTGTCAAGAACGGATCTAATCAACCTTCGGGTGCGGTTCCTCACTGGGCCACCAGGTGGCGCTGCCTAAATGGGCAACCTTCTTCAGGGTTTTGCCCGATTTCTTGAGTCCAGATTCGTAACTGTGCTATGAACTGAATCTTCAAGACAGGTGATCCCACTCCCGTAATGGTAAGCCTTGCCAAGCAACCACCCCATCTAGGATCCACAATGTAAGGATCCTCTAGGATGAGCTCTTTAATTTCACAAGCCAGCTCGGAGGGGACCTGGTCCAGCCCTGTCCTTTCCTTCATCTGATGGTTACTCGAGTTCATATGACAGCCCGAGACTGGCTGTCCCCACTGGGACAGTCAGCGACACCCACGGGGTGGGGGTGGGGGGCAGCTCTTCACATAATCGTCACAATGAGACCCTGCTGACTAAGGTCAGGGTCAGGTTGCGCTGCCCCAGGACGCTCCCCAGGGATATGCGCTCTCCGCTTGGGGGAGGCACCCCGCCCCCACCAGGGTTAAACCAGAGGTCCGCGTCGGCCCCCCCAAAGTGAGGCTCCCCCTTCACAGCCAGGAGGTGCTCCGCCAGCTGCTTTCCTGGCAGGACACACCCGCTGCTGGGTCCTCCCCCGTGAGGTGCACATTTACAGCGCGGAGCTCCACAGCACTCATGCTTCCATGGAAACAGACCAGGAATTGGTGCTGCTGGAGACACCCTCTCGGAGGTGTTGATATAAAGCCGGAAGATGTGATGTGACCCATCTATGTTATGGGATTAAACCAAGACCAGCCAAAGACAGCAGGCAGAGGCCCTTTACCCAGAGGCTGCAGGCCATGGCATGCCACAACAGGCAGAGGGGTGGGAACATGTTCCCAGTGAGGCAGGGCAGGGCTCCCCCGTGTCTGGGGGGGCTCAGTGGGGGTGGAGAAAGGTAAGGCTGCTGGTATCTGAGGACCGGAGTGGAAGCTGGTAGCAGGCAGCTGCAGTGGGCTGATAGAAGGACCTCCTCAGGACTGGGGTCTGGCTGGTCCTCAGGGGAAGGGGCACAGATTCAGGCCAGCAGTCAGTATGATCCAGTCCTGGCCACTGCGTCCGCTGTCATAGGGTTAAAGTCTAGCTTGAAGGATTTTTAGCATGACTTTGCTAGCAGGCGAATGGAGTGCAACTGTGTGGTAGTTTGAGCATTCTTTGGCATTGCCTTTCTTTGGAATTGGAATGAAAACTGACTTTTTCCAGTCCTGTGGCCACTGCTGAGTTTTCCAAATTTGCTGGCATATTGAGTGCAGCACTTTCATAGCATCATCTTTGAGAATTTGAAATAACTCAGCTGGAATTCCACTACCTCCACTAGCTTCATTTGTAGTGAGGCTTCCTAAGGCCGACTTGACTTCACATTCCAGGATGTCTGACCCTAGGTAAGTGATCACACCATCGTGGATATCTGGATCATTAAGATCTTTTTTGTATAGTTCCTCTGTGTATTCTTGCCACCTCTTCTTAATTTCTTCTTCTGTTAGGTCCATACTGTTTCTGTCCTTTATTATGCCTATCTTTGTATGCATGAAATGTTCCCTTGATATCTCTAATTTTCTTGAAGAGATTTCTAGTCTTTCCCATTCTATTGTTTTCCTCTATTTCTTTGCAGTGTTCACTTAAAAAGGTTTGAAATCACTTGAATAAGGCTTGCAAAAGGAAGCTAATCAGGCAAGTGTCTCTACTAGGAATGTTAGGGCTGAGGTCAACTCTCTTTAAGGCCATTAGTCCCCAAAATGCCATTTATTTGATATCTATGCTGTCCCCAGAAGTCACAGGAATTGAGTTCACCACATCTTTCTGTTACATGTACAGTTACCATCAAGATGAAGCTGAATGACATGGGGATATAAGGAGGAAGGACCAGCTGGTGTAACAGTCTTTGCATACCATGGACAGCACCCACTGATCGCCCCCACTCCCCACCCCCCAACACAACCACATTTCCTAATGTCCTGACTTTTACTATTGATATTTTTCTTCACAGATGACTTTTGTCGATATTTTTGGCACATATTAGCTATCCTTTCTTTGTTCCTCGATTTATGTGTTTTCATTTTTAGGTATATTTATGAGTTTATGGTTTGTGGCTTATAGCTGTGACAGTTTGGTAAGCCTTTTGAGGTCAAACACTATGTCATGTGCCTCCCAGTTTCCTTTATGGCTCCCCTAGGAGTGATGTCTTCTCTCACAGGAAGTGTTCCGTAAACATCCTCTGGTTGATTAGCACCGAAGAGAACAACTCTCTCAGGATCCATATAAAACTCTCTTGATCAATCAGACAGTAATTTCCACTGTTTTATGCAAGCACAAACTTAACAATATTGATGCCAAATGCCTTCTCCTTCTAAACAAGAGAACACTAAAACGAAAATTTTTCTGCAAAGGAGTTGTGCTTCAAAGACCTGTTGGAGATGCTTTTAGGAATGCCAGTAACAGATAAGACAATAATTTGATCATTGAATTTGGTGACTAGAACTGATAATGAAATGTTTGCTTTTCTTGTGATTTTAACATTTAGTTTAAATTCTTATGGCATGAAGTTAAAATTAAATGTGAGTGATTCATCACATATGAGATTTATGAGAAGTGATTGCAATATGACTGGAAATGGAAGGGGCCAGAGAAAGACAGGCAGGTTGTCAAAGACCGGCTCTCGCATCCTATCCTGACTGAGCACCGTGACAGCTGGAGTTCTAAAGTGGCTGGCCGACAAATCTATTAGGAGATTTTGAAAAGATCCTGTCTAGAGAAAAAAATTGTTCAATGACATGAGACTGCTCTTCAAGGAAACTCTCAAAGCACAATAGATATGCCATCAACACTTACTCAAGGTGGAACTTTGGAAACAATCAGAAAATCACATGGGAATATTTGATATTCACATCTCTTCAGAAAATAGTCTCAATGAGGTGTCAACATAGTGAACATTTCTAACACATACTTTTAAAATTGGAGTATAATTGCATTACCATGTTGTGTTTCTGCTGTACCATGAAATGAACCAGCTATATGTATACATACACCCCCTCCCTCTTGGACCGCTCACCTACCCCTGCATTCCACTCCTTTAGGTCTTCATAGAGCACCAACTGAACTCACTCTACTGTATAATACGTTCCCACTAGCTATCTATTTTACACATGATAGTGTATATATGTCAACCCTAACATCCCTATCCCTATCAAAAAAGTCAACCAATCCAATAAAAAATGGGCAGAAGACCTAAACAGACATTTATCCGAAGAAGAAATCCAGATGGCCAAGAGGCACATGAAAAGATCCTCAACATCACTAATTATTAGAGAAATGCAAATCAAAACTACAATGAGGTATCCCCTCATACAGGTCAGAATGGCCATCATCAAAAAAATATACAAACAATAAATGCTGGAAAGGGTGTGGAGAGAAGGGAGCCCTCTTGCATGTTGGTGGGAATATAAATGGATACAGCCACTGTGAAGAACAATATGGAGATTCTCTAAAAAAAAACTAAAAATAAAGCTACCACATGACCCAGCAATCCCACTCCTGTACCCATGACACATGTACCCCAATGTTCACAGCAAGGCCATTTGCAATAGCAGGGACATGGGATCACCCTAAATGCCCAACAGACAGATGAATAAATAAGATGTAGTATACATCCCAAAGCAATATTACATAGCCATAAAAAGAAAGGAAACTGTCATTTGTAGAGATGCGGATGGACCGGGAGTCTGTCATACAGAGTGAAGTAAGTCAGAAAGAGAAAAGCAGACATCCCACATGAACACGTGTGTGGAATCTAGAAGAATGGTATAGATGAATCTACATGCAGGGCAAGAATAGAGACACACACACATACATACTTAATTCAGTTTTTCTCACAACTTCAGATGTGCTCTTCTTTTCCACTTAATTCTGCCCTCAGAATTGTAACTCAGTTGTTTCAGTTGGAACAGACATCATTTTCTCACTATCAAGACTCCTCTTTGTACAAACATAAAAACAGGGTATGGACACGTATCAGTAAAACCAAGATGGCATGCGGTGAGGTAATGATCCACCCACAGTTGGAACCTGAAGGGACCTCTCAGTCTTTCTGAAACTCACAAGCCCGTCCACCTCCCCAGCATCCCATACAGCCTGCCACCCACGTGGTGTTCTGCAGCCAGCATTCCATAAATGCTGAATGCATCATAAGGAGGTAGGGAATTTCACCACAGGCGTACCATACCATGGAGACTTTTATTCAACATCCCCACAATAAAGCGAGTCAAATGAATTTTTGGTTTCCCAGTGCATAAAAAGTTATCTTTATACTACAGTCTAGTAAGTGTACAAGAACATTATGTTTAACCAATGCATATGCCCTAATTAAAAGTATTTTATTAATAAAAAGGTTAACTATCTTCTTACAACGCAGAGTTGCCACAAAACTTAAATCTGTAAAAAACACAAATATCTGCAAAGACCATTGAAATAAGGTGTACCTGCATTTGCCTGCCTGCTCTGTGCCTTGCATTCTGCATTGACACCTAATTTGCTATCAGGAGCAACAAAAAAGTGTCCACAACTGAACCTAAGTGCAGGTGAATCCACGTCTCCTTTCGGGACCACAGATCAAGTACAGACAGGCCCTCTGCCAAAGGCCAAAACACACGCCCCAGCAGGCTGCACGCCCTGGAGGACACCTCCGAACCCTTTACAGTAACAGAAGGGCCGCCCACGGGCAGACTGACCCAGAGCCACAATCCCCACGCATCCTGGTCCCAGGGCCTCTCGCAGAAGTAAACTTCACTGAGGATCCAAAGAGCTTTGTATTATGTGGGTTAAACCCACTGAGCTTTACCGTATTAGGAATTAAAATAGAGAGCTTTTAGAATACTCCTTTAAAAATAACTATGATAAGTCAATTCTAGACATATATAATCCATTTTTATGAAAATAGCAGCCTTGCAAAGCACAGACAGTGCGCAGTGGCAACGTGACAGAGGGAAGGGTCACTCTGACCCAAAGGTGTCTTCTGTTCCAGCCATCATGACAGAGGAGGATGCGGCTAGACCCACCGGGTTTCCCTGAAGAAAGCGAGTGAAGCCTGGCTGAGCCCTCCTTCCTCGACTGCCAGTGCAGCCCGCGGGCTCAGCACCCCCTCCCGGTGTGACCCAACACCAACCTGTGGGCGCTGGCGAAAGGAGGCAGCAGATACTGAACAACACAGGGTCACAAGCACTGTCCCAAGGGCGCCCTCATACGTTCACTTCTTTTGCTCCACAAAATTCTGTGACTCACAAACTGTGATGATCTGAACTCTCATGGGGAGCAGGCAGTGCACATGGGCTAAACAACTCACCTCTGGTTGCACAGGAAGGCAGTGGTGGATCGTGGGTTGGAACAAGGAAATCTGTCTCCTAATTCTTTGTTCTAAAATCTGCATCTGAAGGAAACATGCAGGAAGCAGATGTCCAATTTTCACTCATAACTTGTTCCTCGTATTTATTACAAATCAGATCTGGAAATTCATTCCAAGAAGAAAGAAGAGTTGTAATGTAATTTGTACAAAATAATAAGATATGCTATAAAATACATTTCACTCTAATAAAGACAATACTGAAAAAGAAACAGTATCTTTTGGTAAACATTAAAACCCCTTCCAATATTTCAAGAAAAACATATACCAAAAAAGACAAAGAAAGAAGACATTACAAAACACTATAATTTTCAGCAAAAACTTGTTTTATTATTTTAGTGATCACAAAGAGAAAATCTGCAAGTAATGATATGACCTATTATATCACAATAAAATAGCAAGAACATTTCTTGAAGTGGGTTTCTGAGATTTGCTATGAACACTTTATATATGTTTTTATGAGCCAACAACCATAAAACTTTCATCTTTATCCTCTGTCTTTTCCTAATTTTTTTTGTTTGTTAAAATTATGATGAAATAGTTTCAGATATTTTTTCCTTTACACATTTGAATTGGTTTGAAATGTGGAAACTGAGGAATACATATTTGGGTTTATTCTGATTTCCAAATAAGACCAGAAAGAAAGGTAACAGGCTTACTCTATCATTTCCTTCAGCAATTCTCTTCTGATTTAAACCAACATTTAAAAGAGTTGAACACATATTCATCTAACTATTAAGTACCTTCACATTAGTGTCCAATCTCTTTTGATAAATATGTATTTAAACTGCATATTTTAGCAGATGAAAAACCTCTTCATCACCATCCCAGGTAAATAGGGTCACCTTTCCCCAGTGGCTCCCGCAGCAAAACCCATCCTGCACCATAGGAATCCTGCAGTCGAGGGGTGCCCGGAGGGGGACCAGCCTCTCGGGGGGCAGGCGCGCCCAGCAGCCGTGCAGCGCGGGGGTCGCACACGCACTGTGACAGGTGAGGCAGGTGCCCCGTGGGCTGACTCGAGGACGCGTGTGAAGACCAAGCTGTCAGAGTCATGTTTGCTTGGCGTCATCACTATTCCCCCATGTGCATGTGTGCTAAAGTCACTTCAGTCATATCCAACTCTGCAACCCCACGGACTGTAGCCCGCCAGGCTCCTCTGTCCATGGGATTTCCCAGGCAAGAACACTAGAGTGGGTTGCACTACCCTCCTCCATGGGATCTTCCCAACCCAGGGATTGAATCTGCGTCTCTTACATCTGCATTAGCATGCAGGTTCTTTACCAGAATTTCTGTCAAAGAGGGCAGAACCTTCAGAACATTCAAAAGGGCATAGCCTGCAGAATATTCAGGCCAAAAGGACCGAATGCTTGAGCTTTGGGTAGCAACAAAGCATGAAAACCATCTATTATTCCCAATGTACATTTCAGAAAAGCACCCAGCGGTCTACATAGACAAAGTCAGACTCATGCTGAGCACAGTGAGGCCTCTCTCCCTGTCTTGCTTTAGGTGGAATGGCAAAAACGGGAAGAGGGAGTGGATTGGACCTGAGACGGGCCAGGATATGTTTAGTGCTCACACTTCTATCTTAGTTCAGTCTTAGGCAGTGACTGGGCTATTTGGTCACAGTATCGATTTTCCAATAACAATAACTCACAGATCTTATGGAAAGAATTCAGAGATTGTCAATTTTATCACTTTGGTGATGAACATTTAATTTTGATCCCTTCCCTCATGGAAAGTCGTGACCTTAGGATATCTACCATGCACCTGATACACTGTTATTGGAGTCAAACATTAAAGCTGAAGGAAAAATTGACAGCCACAAAACACGTCCGCTCATTCTGCATTCTTATGCACAACATCCTGTTTATGGGCTCCATGATTCACTGTTGCTTTGAGTTTACGGGCTTCCCTGGAGACTCAGAGGGTAAAGTGTCTGCCTGCAGTGCAGGAGATCTACATTCGATCCCCAGGTCGGGAAGATCCCCTGGAGAAGGAAACAGCAATCCACTCCAGCACTCTTGCCTGGAAAATTCCATGGACAGAAGAGCCTGGTAGGCCACAGTCCACGGGATCGCAAACAGTCACACACGACTGAACAACTTCACTTCTTTACTTTTGAGTTTATAATTATAATGTATATGTGGGTTTTCTTTTTTTGTATTATATGTGTATATAATATGTGGGTCTGTTCAGTGAAAGAAAAGCAAGGACAAAGCCACACTATGAACCAAAAACTTGGAACAGATTCTGATGTAACACAACCGCACACGTGCACACACACAATCACACAGACACAGCTCTGGCTGTGGTAAATAACATGCCTGCTGAGAAGAAACAGAAAATCCAGAGTCTACAAAAACAAAAACCTTCTTGGAAAGCAACGATATCTCTTAGGGCAACCAGGTCTCAAGGGCCCAAGTCATAGATGAGAACTATACAGACGAGAGCTTACTGTGAGACCCGCCGTTCTCACCAGCCTCTCGCCAAGTCGAGGCTCTGCAAAGAGAGGCTTCTAGAAAGAAATGCATCTGCAGAGCCTGGGGAAAGTTCCTGGGCTGGAGAGGGAGGACAGGAGTTGGGAGTCCCTGGGCTGCAAGCACTCAGCGGCCCGTCCAGGTGAGGAGGGAGGGCTGAGGTGTGGCTCTGTGCCCCGCGGGCAGTCTCAGCCAAGTGCTTAATACTTAAGCTGAACCGAGCGGGTCCAAGGAGAGCTGATACCCTCAGAAAGCTGGGAGCTCTGCGTCTGAGCGCAGGGGTGGGCGGGGGTGCGTGGGGGCTCCTAACGCTGCGGCTCTGAGGGTGTATCCCATGTGTGGATGAAGGCTGAAGAGCAGGAAACTGTGACTGACTATTGAGTCCAAAGGAATGTCAGCCTTATATTTTCAGGATTTAAACAAATACCCATAATATATCGCATATCACTAATGAGCTAATAAAAGAAAAAGTGGAAATTAAGAAATTAACTAATGCAAAAGAAGGACAGAAAAAGAAAATTTAAAACACGTGAGATAAATAGAAAAAATTAAAATCATAACGAGAAATCACATATTCCAGTAACTGTATTAAATGCAAACTGTTCAATTATCCAGTTAAAAGACAAAGATGATCAAGATGAATAAAAATACAGAAGTCAATACGTCCTACTAACAAGCAACATGCCTTAAATATGAGGACACAGCATGCTGAAAATAAAAGTATGAAAAAGATAGACCTAAAAAGAACCCTAAATGAAACAAAGCAAGGATGTGTTAGTAATATCAGACTGCAAGGCAAGGAACGCTTCTGAAGATTAAGAGGGCATTTCAAGACAAGAAGATCAGCCCACCAGGAAGACATCACAGTTTAAAATGTATCTACACATTGTACCATAACTTTAATATATGTGAAGAAAAGTTGAAAGACTAAAAGAAAAAAAAAAAAAAAAAGGCAATCTACACAACTCTGTCAACAACCAATAAAACAAGCAAACTTTTAAAGCATATAATCTGAAAACTATGAAGTTTTTGACCTAATTGATATTTCGCATACATGTTCATCTACATACACGCTGCGCCTGACGGCACCTGCTGAGCAGCAGGTTCCCGCCTCTGCGCCGCCAGCCTCCCGCCTCTGCCAGCACCCTCAAAACTCTGCTGCAGTGACTGCTCAGCAGGGCAAGGCCTCAGGTCCCTCATATATTTTGACAAGGATATGACTGACAACGAATACCAAGGTATTACAAAACCTGAGTTCAAGAGCTGAAATAAATTGAAGAAGTTTTTCTGAAATGATAACTCTTAGCTGTAATATGGTCACCGGCTCCCCAGCGCTGCTCTGCTCCACCCAATGGGTCAGACACGTTCCTGAGGCTGCCCTGCACACAGTGCGTGGGGGGACTGGGCTACTGTTCCCAGTTCTTCATGCTCGCCCTGGCTCTCACACACATCCTCTGACATGTGACTGCATCACGCCCACTAGAGTAAAGAATGTTTTCCATCCCATTGACATCAGACTCTGCTACATGACTGGCTTTGGTCAGTGGACAGAAGTTACACACTCGAGTTTCCCACTAAGGCCTTAAGAGGTGCTGTGTATTTTTCTTACCTCTCCTGTTTTCTTCAGATCCCTCTGTTAAAAAGGCAGGTAGTTGTTGGTCACCTAAATGAAACTGCCTTGACTTCTGGAGCCAGGATTTGCAAATCAAGGTGAGCCCAGGAGTTATGTGTGACCTGAAGGTCCAACTAATAAACACTTGTTGCTGTAAGTCATTGATACTTTAGAGATATTCTGGAAGCAGCAAACACTTTATAATATAGTATTGCTATGCTCATAAAATTCAATGGACTTCCTCTAGCCTGAAGGATGAAGATCATAAGAGTTATGTTCAGTGTTCTCTATAATTCTACCCTATCTGTCTACCCACTTTTATCTTTTTCAATTCCTTTCATTAACCTAGGCTTTTTACCAAGACTGCTCTATAGTTCAGTCCATGAACGATTACCACCTACAGTATCTTTACATGGCCAAGTCCAAGGTACACTTCCTTATAGAGCATTCCATAAAAATCCATCTATTCCAGCAGGCTATCTCCTCAATAGAGCTTTTTATTAAGAATTACTTTGTTCTAATCAAAATTCATATCTTTAAATCTACCAATACAAGGTTTTAATATCACCATCTACCTCATAAAAGACTGTCTTGATAAATGCCTTTAAATTCACTGGTGACAGAAATTATACTCCTCTCATGTTGCAAGATTTGATAGTACATCACCACAGTGTTTTATACAGTGTGGCAAGTTCATTGAATTACTGGACTGAATTACTGTGGGAAAATACTATGTAAAATATTTTGCAAAAATAAATAGGGAGGAGCAAAAATAGGGATGGTTACATAAACAATTAACCCTCCATAAATTTGACTTGTAATTTTTCTCAGAACTAGTCATGAAGGACAGATGGAAGCTGACCAGAACACAGCCGATCCTGTGCTGTAATTGACAAAGTCCAAATATGGAGCTGAGGAAGATGCAGAAGCAAGAAAACAGATTAATACTGACGCTCAGCTACAAACTGAGCATACAGATATAGTTGTTAACCACACAGTTATATCAGAACCCAAGGTGCAAACTCCCCAGCCCGCACCAACATGAAAAACATTTTTTTTTTTTAAATTTTGCCCCATTCACAGGATCTCAACATTCCTATAACATAACCCATTTTTGCTTTGTTGTTCAACCTAGAGGTGGGAGGCTGCATCTGAGAGAGATTATTCTTTTCTTTCCTTGGCTGATTAGATTATCAGGTATTCGCAAGATCAATTATTTCCACCATGAGTGCCAGCAGCCAGGAAAGTGCTGGTCAGGAGAGACCAGTGAGGACAAACGGAACTGCATGGAGACAAGACGGCGCATCAGACCCACCAGGTCCCTGTGGACACAGCATTACTGCAGCCGCTGGCGTCCCCAAGACAACTCTGGAGGCTCACTATAACCTCCTCTTTCCCTGAAGCTCCTGCCGGTTAAGTTTTTCATGACCTTCAAGCAAAAAAGTCCAACATTTTCAAAGACATGAAAATGACATATTTTCAGAGCTGGTGGTTCTTTCCATATATTTAAGCAATTATTTTGCGAATTAGAAGCAATGTAGGCAGAGATCATTCTGCCAAAAAACATTCCTTTCCTCTAGACACATTCTTGTTTAACATTCAGAAAGATGTATGGTACTGGATTCTGCCTATGTAGGATTCATGAACCAGAGGGCAAAGCATGGTTGATCTTGCAGGAAACAATTCAGAAGTCCCAGGCTGTTCAACCCTGCTGACACTGAGGAGACAGGTCTGCACTGGATGAAAATACAGACTGATATTAGATTACCTGGGCTTCTCAGGTGGCTCAGTGGTAAAGAATCTGCCTGTCAATGCAGGAGATGCAGGAGACGTGGGTTGGATCCCTGCGTCGGGAAGATCCTCTAGAGGAGGAAATAGTAACCCACTCCAGTATCCTTGCCTGGGAAAATTCCATGGACAGAGGAGGCTGGTGGGCTTCAGCCCATGAAGTCGCAGAGAGTCAGACGTGACTGAACGACTGAGCATGCACATGTTAGATTACTTGAGAGGATTCCAGTGAGGCAATATCAGTAGATACTTGCTCATGTTCTGTCCCTTCGTCTTTGACATCAGTTACCTAAAGGCAGACAGAGCACCCTCACCTCTCCCTGTGTTTTTAGGAGCATCATCTGTATTTTGCAGACATTCAGTGGGCTTTTGCCTAATGTTTGGGATGAAGACCCAACCCAAGAGAACATACACTCAGTCTCTTTTTTGTTCAAAATGCAGCCTCGGGATAATTTTGATAATCATGAAGAGATGTCCCCTGGCGTTTGAATGCATATACCCACCTCTGAAACAACTATCTTACTTCCAGTTCATCTGTAGCCTTCTTTAGAACCACATATGTTTCCAAATGTATTCCCATTTCACTCCCAATGCTTTGCATCACTGAGATCCTAAGGCTGATCTATCTGCACAGCACCAAGCATTAGCGCAGGTTAAATGTCACGAGCCCAGAAAAGTCAGCCTTTATCTGCGACACACAGGTCTGAAACTTGAGATGGATACTTACTCTGCGTCAAAAATAAGACATGGAGACTGCCTCACAGAGCTCAACATCTGCTGCATTTGGGCTCAAATGACAGTCTTTTTTCTGGCTAATCTTTCATGGGTCCAGTAGTTTTCTTTGGCAAGAGGGCTATTTACCTTTTATTATCAATCTTTGTGCATGTGTGCTAAGTCACTTCAGTCGTGTCCGACTCTTTGCGACCCTTTGGACTATAGCCTGCCAGGTTCCTCTGTCTGTGGGATTCTCCAGACACAAATACTGTAATGGGCTGCTATGCCCTCCTCCAGGGGATCTTTCAAACCCTCGGGTGGAGTCTTACTGTCTCCTGCATTGGCAGGCAGCTTCTTCACCACTAGGGCCACCTGGGAAGCCGATCAATCATTACCAAAGATATTATAAATAAGTATATTTTTATAAACAATATTTAAACAGTTCCTTCACAGGGATGCTTTCATATCCTGGATTATACTGTGTTTCAGGTGACACAGGAAGTTATTCTAGCTATCCAAGTTGCACTTCTGTGTCTACATTTATTTCAGGCAGCCATAATTACAGCTAAGTACATCAATGCTTTATTGTGACCTCCACGGGATTTACTGCTGTCGGCTAAACTGCTTACATCTGTTTATACCTATGCCACTATAAATCAATCCAAACAAACCTCATTCTGCTAATACTCCCATCTGCCAACTCCCACTCACTGTTTACCAATAGTAAAGACTCCCCATCAGTCTAATAATAAGTGAATGAAACATTTTGTTTCTTTTCTCAGGCAGCAGGAAGCCATTCACCATGCTTGCTAGACTCTATTTAGCAAATAAATGTTTGGTGAAGGATTAACAGACCGGCGGGTCTCTAAATTCTGCAACTGAACAAATTTAATCAGCACTCCTACATTTTCGTTTTACTGATATTGTGCAATGCATTCAATTTAAAAACTTCTTAATTGACTGACCAGGGACAAATCAATCAGGTTCTCATTTTGTTTTGCCATCTCTGACAGATGGCTGACTGCAAAGACACAGAGTCAAGCCTCAGGTCATATCGCACATGGAGCTGGAAGAAAGCATTAGCAAAGCTCCCTGGGCAGCAATCACCTTGGGGAGGAAACTGGCTTGAGTATACAAACAAGGGCAGATCAATTAAGAATATAAGGGCTTGTGGTCATTGTGTAAGATGCTGAGGTCATTAGATACCCTGATCACACTGACCTGCAAGTCCCGGCAAACTCTCAGCGGTGTAGCACTAATGACCAAAACCAAGCATTGACGTATGTTGACAAAGTAGAGATGTCACCAGAATAATGGCTATACCTCCAAGGCTGAATTATAGAGGCTTAGTTTTTTCAAAGATTAATAAAAAGTGCATACAGTATCTGGTTGGAGTCTTGGAAGTGGATGGAAACATCGAAGCATATTTGAAGCTGTAGATTCTTAATACTACTTTCCAAGTTGCTCTAATACTATCTAATCACTTTCATGTCACAAAGTAACCCTCAACTTATGATTTCCATGTAAGTTTAAAGACCCTCTGCTATCTATAGAGGATGTCTTAATGTCACTAAATTCTACAACTGCCAGCAAAGAAAAAAAATAAGTTGTAACTGACCTTGGAGCATAAGAAAATACTACTGTCAATCAACACTAAAGAGGCAAAGAATGACTTACCACTTTAACAGCATTCTAAAATTATGTTGCCACGGTTTGTCATTGAATAATAGCTGTTAGGATATACTATATTATGAGAGATGCTACAGCAAATTACACATTAATAATGCTGACCCATGTGAAGAAGTTTTCATTATCTCCAAATTTAATTGAAAATATCCTTTTAAGGATGCTTCAAATGTGTGAGTCATTTTAATACAAAATTACAAGTAATCAAAATGCATTAATTATTTGCATGCATGTCCCATATGGTTACATTTAGAAATTAGCTTCTGACCCACATATACACAATACAAAATTTCATGTTGCTATTATTTATTAAGATAATTGGTGATAATTATCTGAGCAATCTAAGCATTCTTGTAATGACAGGCAAGAACTGATTAAAATAAGAAAGGGAGGCGAAGAGACAGGTTAATTCAATGTTAAATAAGCTCCTGAGTGTCCTACCCACAGCAGTCCCGAACCTTAAGGAGTGTCCTTTAGTTTCAGGTAGAAGCAAACTTAAATACTTCTTTGAGAATGATAATGTTTTCCCAGGCCTTAAATTAGCCCTAAAACTTTCACATACAATGAACAGCATGCAACCAAAAAATAACCAGGCAATAAAGGAATTATACAACATTGAAAGTCAAAAAATAAAATGGTGAACAGTAGCAATAAACAACAGATCCATATCTTGAAGTGATCAGACTTCATTACACCCATGCTTAATATATTTAAAGAAATAGAATATTGAAACTTTCATAAATGAACTGAAAACAAACCAAAAAAGGAGAACCAAATAGAAATCTAAGACAGAAAAGCAATAACTTAAAATAAGGTCTCAGTGAGACATTTACTAACAGATTAGATAAAGCTAAAAGAAAAATACTGAAATAGAGGTTGGTCAGCAGAAAATCCGAGCATCCAACATGGAAAGACAGAAAACACACTCAAGTGTGGAGGAGACACAGCGTGGAGGTGTGCGGCTGTTGTCTGAAGTGAAAAGCGAAACTGTTAGCTGCTCAGGCATGTCCCGTTCCTTGTGTCCCCATGGACTGTAAACTGCCAGGCTCTTCTGTCCGTGGGATTTTCCAGGCAAGAACACTGGAGTGGGTGAGTACTTCCTACTCCAGGGGATCTTTCTGACCCAGGGATCGAACCTGCGTCTCTTGTGTCTCCTGCACTAGCAGGTGGGTTCTTTACCACCAGTACCACCTGGGAAATCAGGATGTTTCTGAAGGGTATTTTGAGTGTGATCAACATTTAAATGAGTAGATTTTGAGTACAGCAGAAAGCCTTCCATAATGTGGGTGGGACTCAAAACTGGTTGAGGACTTCAGTGAACAAAGGCTGAGCTTTAGGCAGAAGAAATTCTGCCAGCAGACTGCCTTTGGAGTTGAACTGCAACTCTTCCCTGGGTCTCCAGACTGTCTCTGGACTTTGACCTCACAATCAGGAGAGCAATTCCTTAAAACAAATCTCTCTAGATAAATACACACCTCCTGTCACTTCTCCTCCCATCACCTCTGTGTCTCTAGAGAATCCTGACTAGTTCAAACAACAGGGAGAGGATGACTTGTCCCTCTGATGTTTGGGCTGGTGTTCCTGCCACGTCTCCATGAGATGCCCTCCCATCTCCTCTCAGCCCAGGCAATCTCTGGCCCATTGATGATCTGTGCAGTCACTTCAAAGGTGGAAGATAACAGCACTATACAAGTTTTATGACACAACTACCTATGTTCATTATATCTAAAGAAATTTTTACTTACAAGTACAGTATTTATTGGAGATTCCCCAGTGGCTCAGGGGTAAAGAATCCGCCAGCAATGCAGGAGCCTCAGGAGACAGGGGTTCGAACCCTGGGTCGGAAAAACCCCCTGGAGGAGGGCATGGTTACCCACTCCAATATTCCTTCCTGGAGAATCCTACGGACAGAGGAGCCTGGCTACAGTCCATAGGGTCACAAACAGTCAGACAAGACTGAATTGAATTAGCATGCACAGTATTACAGAAAAGTTGATAAAGTATCTATAAGCACCTCCACTTCCTCCTCCCATTAAATCCTAAAACTCATACACACACACACACACAGAGACACACACACAAATAATGCCTAGGAAAATAAAACACTCCCTGATCCCGTTTCTAGTATGATAACCACTTTAACTCAAAATATTCAATCTAAAAATTCCAATTTCTATTTTTTCCTGTGAGCTTGTGTGTTGGTCCTTTAATGGACCAGAACCTGGCGGTCCAGAGTCGACGGTAAGAAAGTAAGAGAGAGAAAGAGGCTGACATCCCCTGGTTTATGCGGAAAGCCAATAGAGCCCTGTTCTTAGAGCTCGTGCTGCTGCACGTAGGCACCAGGCGCCCTCTCGAGTGGGTGAAGGCACAGTGCGCCTTCTTGAGAGGGTCTTTAGAAGCCCGGGCAAGAAAGTGAGCTCAGCGGGCCTCCGCATGCCAAGGAATTAGCCTGAAAGAGGGAGGGAGGGAGGAAGGAAAGAAGGAAGGAAGAAAGAAAGAAAGAAAGACACGGGGACTCAAGCTCTGATGGAGCAAAGGTGTTTTAATCAACATGGTGTGGGCATATATACTGTCTTACAATGTAGTTATTCTCAGCAAAGATAAAGATTTAAATTCCAGACTTACAAAACATAAGACGATCCCTATCAAAGAGAGAGTTGCAAACAATCACCTTTTACCGTATGGTTCATAAAAAAGGAAGAGGGTACTCATCACCGTAATGAGAAATGCCTGGATTCCTCAGCCCCGGGAAAGGTGTGCCTCTCTTAATTCCTGAATATTCAGGAATTAATAAGGGCCAGAGGGTTCTGACTGATCCAAAACAGCACACAGGAAACCTCTTGTTAAATGCTTCCTGACACTTGTGTATATTTATAATAATGCATGTATATTATGATTTAGTATGTCATACTGTGAATGCCAATAATAAGACCACCTTGAATATTACTGGCAAGGTGCACTTCAAATCTACCCAAAAATATGATGGGCAACTTAAATATACAGGAAAGTGACAGTGTTACTTGCTTAGTTGCATCTGACTGTTTGCCACCCCATAGACTATAACCCTCCAGGTTCCTCTGTCCATGGGATTCTCCAGGCAATAATACTGGGGTGGGTAGCCATTACCTTCTCCAGGGGATCTTTCCAACCCAGGGATCTAACCTATGTATCCTACACTGCAGACAGATTTTTTACCCACAGAGCCACTATGGAAGCCCTAAAGCCCCTATATAAATATATAGATATATATTTACATGTATATGTAACAGAAATCATCATGTCTACTTATATTATTCAATATTTAATTTAGTCTCCAAACACAATTTGTCACATTATATAAAACAAACAATTTATAAATATTAAATATATCCTCTTAGGTTTCATGAAACCATTTTATTCAAAATCTCCACATGTATTTTTGATATCACGCATTCATCACTTTGACTAGTTTCTGAATCACCTAACACAGTCTTCTAGCATACATCACCTTTGCATCCATCTAAAAACTCTAACACTTTTTGAATGCATAAGATGCCGTCACTGGAAAATGTATCTCAACTCAGAAGGTTCTATTCACATAATATTAGCACCTGCTTCTTCTCACACCACTGCAGATGTGCATGGTCTGCAGACCTCCACACTGCAGTCATCCATCTTCCTTCAGGAGATCTTTAGAAGTCTTGTTTACAATTCCATTAAGTTCTATTTAACCTGAGGTCTTACAACCATATAGTCAAAGCTATGATTTTTCCAGTAGTCACGTAGGGATGTGAGAGTCAGACCATAAAGAAGGCTTTAGAAAGCTAAAGAATTGATGCTTTAGAACTGTGGTGCTTGAGAAACTCTTGAGAGTCCCTTGGACTGCAGGATCAAACGAGTCAATCCTAAAGGAAATCAACCCTGAATAGTCATTGGAAGGACTGATGCTGAAGCTGAAACTCCAATACTTTGGCCACCTGATGCAAAGAGCCAAATTCATTGGAAAAGACCCCAATGCTGGGAAAGACTGAAGGCAGGAAGAGAAAGGGCCAACAGAGGATGGGATGATTGGATGGCATCACCAATTCAATGGACATGAATTTGAGCAAACTCCGAGATGGTGAAGAACAGGGAAGCCTGGTGTGCTGCGGTCCATGAGGTCGCAAAGAGTTGGACATGACTGAGCAACTGAACAATATACAATCAGAAATATCTACCAAATCTATGTTACTCTGTGTGTGTGTGTGTGCATTTTGTGCACATGTGTTTCTCTCCCTTAACTTCCATAAGCATTTAAATTTTCAATGTTCATTATAACATGTCTTACCCATGGGTGCTTCAAAATACTGATTCAGTTTTTAAGCAGAACTGGTAAACAACTCTTTGAAAGGTAATTTCAGGCTATAATACACATCTGATATTTGGGCACAAACTTTTATTTTTACACCTATGTTTTATTCAATATGTTACAAATAACTTTATATTTTATTAAATACTTTCTACAACAAAAATTTTAATGATTAAACAGTATTTTGTTGTGTAGATTTGGCAAGTTTTGTTTAACCAGTTCCTTTCTGTCTGGCCTTTGTTTCGTTTTCTGATACTTCCCTAATGGAAAAACACAAGGATGAACCCTTTATAATTATAAAGTTTGGAAATCCCAGTTTCTTTCGTTAGCATAAATTCTTAGATATGCAGATGGTGCACCTCTTATTTAAGGCTTTTTGTGTACTTCCAAAGTAAAGAGCCAGGTCCCCACTGGGCGGAACTGTTTTAGCCTTTACTTTTGTGACTTGCATTATCATCCTAAAGGCCAAAGCAAGTCATAGAGTCATTGTGGGAGGGGGCCCTCAGGGGTGTGGGTTTTGGGAGGTATGAGTAGATTTTTGCAACAATCTGCAGAAGGTCTTGTTGTGGTGCTTAGATCCATGACATTGACATCAATCCAGGTCCAAGCTCTGGTTCTGAAGCTTAAAGTATGTGTGATTATGGACAAGTTACTGAAACTTTCTGAGCCTCACTCTGATGTCTGAATTATGCCTAATCATGGTGGCTAGAATGTAAGAGGGAGAAGTAAATAAAACAGTGCACATAAAGTACTTAGCATGAAGCATTCTACATAATTAGGGCTCAAAAACATTTCAGTTACTCTTATTGAGTCAAATTCTTAGGTTCTGAATGTTCTCTGTGATAAATTCTTTCCATTCCTTGTGGAAACATGTCAGTGGGGCCCAGTCCTCTGAGGCTACATGTGTGGACAGGCCTGAATGCAAGGCTGGACACAGCTCAGCTCTGAGTGAGCTCAGGACTGCATGCTCATCCTCCGTGAGCAGTGCTTTTCCCCACTGGCCCGCTGAGGAATTCCTAATGCAGAGAAATCCATCACCCGGCCTAGTTAGCAAACAGTAATATGCTAGCTTCACTGTGGGGAGATGATTCAGATCTCCTTCATTGTAAAAATGACAAAGACAATTCTTTAGTATCACCATCTTTCATTAATAGGTTGCAAGAGGCAATATGCATGTAATCTGTTATCCTGCACTTAGCCTGTTTAAGAGCTCTGCCTGCCAAAATATTACTTCTCATATGATTTTATAAAAAACATTCCCAGGTTTGCACATTTCCCCACTAACTTGTCTCTAGTAGTTGGATTCACCACTGCAATAACTCTGACCACTCTTCTTTCCACCATCCTCCACACAATACACAGAGTGACATTCAAAGTACAACTCTGGTTGCCTACTGATGGACACACACCTGTCCCCCTGAGCTGCAGGGCTGCCTCCTGAGCTGCTAACGGTGAACTCTGTAAACTCAGCAGCTCAGCCTGTGAACTCTGCACACAGCACTCCAGGATGTGTCCTGGAGCAGAGAGAGTGGGGAAGGGCCGTTCTTCCCCACACCTGTTTCGCCAGCATCACCCCGGCAGAAGCCAATGGCTCCAAGAGTAGCAACAGTGATCTGAACTCAGCACAGAGGCTCGACAGGGGCACACCCATGGCCCTGCCGCACTTGGACACCTTAGTGCCGCCGCACGGGCTCCCCCTCCCTCCTCAGAGCTTCTGAAGCTGCGGGAAGACCCGGCTCCATCCCCCGCGGGAGGCAGTGCCGCATCTGAAGAAGATTTTCCTCTCTGAGGCCTCCTTGGTCCCAACTCTTCCCCAAACCACAGAGAAGCGTCTTCCTGCATTTGACTACTTTGGGTTACCTTAGCAACATTCTTTTTCAGGTGCTCAAACCTTCAAACACCTCTGAAAACCAACCCTTGTGTTCAGTCCTTCTGCTGAAATTCCCAGTGCGTTCTCTGTTTTCCTAACTGAACCCTGACTGAGGCAGCGTGGGCAGCAGGAGCTGTCTGAGGAAAGGACACAGACTAGAAGAGAGGATGGTGGGGTCCCTCTGGTTGGGTTCTTGGCCTCATGCGTCTCAGAGCCCTTTCCTGCTGGGAGATGGCACAGGTCATCCCCAGCTTGTCACGGTATCACAAGGATGCACGCCCATGTCGGATGAGGACAAAACGTGCCTTTACGCCTGCTGGGACTGCCGAGGTCCACAGACCGGGGGCCAACCTTCATTTGTCTCTGCCACTGTTGTCCCCAAATTTGACTTTGCATGGCCAGGAACCAATCAATCTGTTTCAAATATTTAACATCCCTAAAAGGCCCAGGCATTTTTCCCCAGGTGTACAATTTCCCTAGTAACTGGATATACGTTTGTTCCAAGAAAACTTGAAAAAAGTGTTCATGACGTTGCTCTAGATTTCCAAAGTCAAACACAGGACAAGAGTGATCGTAAGACACCTGAGAGTCTGGTCCAAGTTCACGCCTCGGGGTCTAAGCAGCAATGAAGACCTTCTGTGTGGAAGGGTCACAGTTTGGGGCTAGTAGTTAGAACGGGTGTACCTAGCAGGTAGCAGTGTCTGCCCACTGGCCCCGGGGCCCCAGAGGGACGACTGCTGGAGGGAAGGGAAGCTGAACCAAAGGGGACAGCAGGCGCAGGAGGCGCTGCACCCTCCAGAGGCGGCACAGCTGTGGGCAGCAAGGCTGATGCGAAGGCCGTCACAGCTCAGGAAGGGTATGGTTTCCACGGCAGAGTCGGCCCCACATGTGATGACTCTACCGAAGCCAGTCAGCGCCGCTCCTGGCACTGGCTGGCATTACCCAACTCCCCGAGGACCGTCAGACACTCTCCTTCCACTCAGCAGAGGGCACGGCTCCTTCATGTTCTGCCTGGGACAGTGCAGACTCTTCCGCTCTCCTACAGGCTAGACTCAGGGCCAGCAATCTGCTCTTAAGGGTCAGAGTCCGAGTATTTTAGGGCCCCATTCCCTAAATGCATGGCTGCACCACGGAGGGCGAGGCCACATCCAAGTCTGACTCCATATGCAAACCTGAGCAGTGTGGTTATCTGAAGACTCTACAGTAAATCCCGTTCACACTACAGTTAAGGACCCTCAAACTGACCTGATAAGCAATAATTAGCACTTTTTTTTTAGAGGGTTTAGAAAGGTTTGTTTACAAATTCTTGTCAACAAGAGTTATCTCTTGGGAGACAAACTTGAAAACATTTACGGGCTTGCTAGTTGGTAAAGTTAAAGGGAAACCTAACTTTAAGTTAAGCATGCTGGAATATGCCTCCAATGTGAATGATATTTTGTTGGACTTCATGTTAATGAGATGATTGGATGGCATCATGGACTCAATGGACATGAGTTTGAGCAAACTCTGGGAGATGGTAAAGGACTGGGAAGCTTGGCATGCTGCAGTCCATGGGTCACAAAGAGTCTGACACGACTGAGCAACTGAAAAACAATGAGAACTTTGGCTAACAATATATATCACATTTGAAAGGCAGCTAGTTAATGAATAAAGGTTGCCAGTTTCTCATCCAGTCCAGGATGAGAAATTACTCTATATGTGTCCTGTGGGAAACTCAGCAGGAGAAACAGAACTGATCCCTAGGATCTGGGAACAGCCTCTGCTTTATGTGTTTGAAAATATCTAGTCTATGATTATTGGTAGAGAGCCTCTAATAGTTTCCTTAGATAAAGTGTGATGATCATATCTTAAACAATTCTTCAATATTGGATCTGAGTACAGTCTCCTTGGTCTATCACTTGATGAAATAAGTATGTGTGTGTCAAAATCCTTTACACGCTAGATTGAAATGCATGAGTCCACTGATAACCATCAGTTTTATCGCCATGAATAAATACTTCTTCACACCACATAAGAGAATGCTCTGCGCTGCTTCAAGTATGCTGTGCTTCTTTAGCCCGGGCAGTGAATGGTCTATGTCTTTGTTCCAAACAGGTTTCTGAATTTTAATTTAATGTTGTGAAATTAAGTCTTTATTTTAGTTCTCAAATTATATTTATGTGTTCTTTTCATTTTAATCCATTTGAGAAACACCTTTAAAATACTGTGGTTTTGATATTAAAAACATTGAGCTCCATAGAGAAAAGAGACATTTACCACTGACATTTATGAATAATTGAAGGAAGTATTAAAACCTTATTAAAACTCTCATCTTGGTTGAAGTATTATAGTCATATAATCACATACTTCATCGCCATGATATATTAATAAGAAAAACCATGTGGAATTCAGCTAGATTAGGTTTCCTCACTTGTATATCATCCATGACATTTTTGAGTATTTCTGATATGGTCTTCAGGCTACTGCCAGAAATAGAGAATTTTATTTCCAGTTTCCACTTTTTCCCATGTGTTAATGCTAGGAAAATAATGTGTTAGGGACCACTTTTTCAATAGTTTCCTCTTTTTTCTGCATAATGCTCACTTTTTCACTCCTTCTTGATGGTAAAATGTAACAACATAAATTAGGTTTCTCTACATATAAATTAGTATAATATTTGATTGATTTTCAGCATAACATCAGTAATCAAAAAGCATCTAATGCGTTAAATGGAGTACTTTCTATCTATTCAGTTGTCTAGTACTAGTCTGTGTGCAGGAAAGCATAACGGCTCATCTACATACTCTGCACACATTTTCTGGATACTCTCATAAACACATGTACTCATTAACTCTTCTAATCAAGATTTGCACTTACGAGGGTGTCCCCGCGGATCCAGGGGTTAGGACTCTGCACTCCCAATGCAGGGGGCCCAGGTTCAGTCTCTGGTTAAGGAGCTAGATTCTGCCCACAGCAATGAAGATCTGCACAGCCAAATAACTAAAAGTAAAAAAAAAAAAAAAAAATTAAAAGATACATGCATACTGTATCAGGTTTCAAGAACCGATTACATTAAAGGAACGCTAATGTATTTACTGAATTAGTAGTTAAACTACTAAACTTCCACAATAAGTCTGGAGTCATCTGGTCATTTTAATGGATAGTTATCTATCCATCTATCATCTACCTGTCTGCCTGTCTGTCTATAGGCAGAGGAGAAAGACAAAAAGATTAAGTATTTCTGGAAGTTATGTAATCAATTTAATTCTTTTCTTTAGGTAGCACAGAGTCTGTGCCTAGTAAAGTGCATACAATTATTTTGTTTTAAATAAATACTTCAGATCCTATTGCATGATGGTTTGAAGTCTGAAGAAAAGATAAGCTATATTTTTTTTGCTAATAAAGCTGGCATTTCTCCACGGATCTTGCTTCTATTAAAGATCACTAAATTGAAATGGTAGTTGAGCATGGACATGCTGCGTGCCTGCAATACCGGTAGTTAGCGGTGTCAGACTGCCTCTGCGACAGCCCAGAGACACAGCAGACAGTGCAAGCCCAGAACGGGCAGGCGGGGTGTGAAGATGAGGACGGGAGAACTCGGTGTTCACGATGGCATCTGAGGAAGCTTCATGCAGTTGCTGCGACTGGAGCTAGTTCCAACATCTTAGTTAGGACTTCCCCCCCACCCCAGTAACATAAAGAGAATTTGCTGAATTTCACTTGTCAGCAGATATCAGGTGGGGTCTCCATGCCCACGGATGGGGTGTGACTGGCATCAGAGCTTATCTAACTTAGGGAACACCCACTGTCTCCATCAGGATTTCTGCACGATGGGACTAATGGTAACTTCCAACACCAGCCCCTGTCTTCTGAGGACTCCTGTCTTCTGTCCATCATCACTCCTTGGCCCTTAGCTCCAAAGTGGAGATAAAAGAAAATCACGAGAAAGTATATATCTACAGGAGGCAGTGGAAAAAAAGAAAAAAGGGTCAAAATAAGGGGGGAGATGAGAAGAACTGAAAGCAACAAGCAGTGGTAGATTCATATCCAAATATATCAATAATTACATTGATACACTTTGACATTTAGAATTAATTAAAAGGCAAAGGTTGTTGTTTGAGTAACAATTTAATATCCAATTATGTGCTATCTCTGTGACATTCACACTGCATTAAATATGTAGACATGTTATAAATACATGTATGGAAAATATTGCATGCAAATACTAATCAAAGGACAGCTAGAGTGGCTACATTCATATGAGACAAAATAGAGTTCCAAACAAAGAATTATCAGAGGTACAGAGAAAACTACACAAGGAGACATAGCAGTCCTAACTGTGGAAGCAGGAAACAACACAGCATTTAACAATCAAAGCAAAACTAACAAAACTGAAAGTACAAGAAGACAAACCTATAACCAAAGTTGGACAATTCAACAAACCTCTCAGTAATTAATAAAACAAGCAGACAGAAAATCAGTCTGAATAATCCTATGAACCAATTTCATCTAACTGACATTTTCAGAACCACTCACTGAAGAGGAGCAGAGTACACATTTTTCTCATATGCACATTGAACTTTTACCAGGACATTAAAAAAAAAGGAAATCATATAATATATAGTCTCTGTCCAAAAGGAATGAAATTAGGAGCCAGTTACAGAAAAACATCTGGGATATCACTGTAAATTAAATAGCACATGGTACATTAGGAAATATTTTTAAGTGAGTAAAATTGAATAAAAATGAAAACACAAAAAAATCAACATTTATAAGACATAGCCAAAGCAATGCTTAGAGGGAAATTTACAGCATTCAATGCTTGTATTAGTCAAGGTTCTTGGGTTACATAGAACCAGTAGGGATATATATAAAGAGATTTAATGAAAACAAGTTGCGTCGCATTACTGTGGAGGCTGAGAATTCCCATAATCTGCTCTCTGCAAGCTAGAGCCCCATGAAAGTCAGAGGTGGGATTCAGTCCAGAGGGGAGGCCTGAGAACCAGGGGCAAGTTGTATATGAGGAATTCAATGTCCTACTCAAGAAATCGGGCAGGAAAGGCTGAGTTTTCTTCCTTCTGTCTTTTTGTTGTATTCAGACCTTTCCTGGATTAGAGGCTGCCCCCCACACTGGGGGCTTCAAAATCACTGCAGACACTGACACCAGCCATGAAATTAAAAGATGCTTGCTCCTTGGAAGAAAAACTGTGACAAACCTAGACAGCATATTATAAAGCAGAGATACTGCTTTGCTGACAAAGGTCCATGTAGTCAAAGTTACGGTTTTTCCAATAGTCCTGTATGGATGTGAGAGTTGGACCATAAAGAAAGCTGAGCACCAAAGAATTGATGCTTTTGAACTGTGGTGTTGGAGAAGACTCTTGAGAGTCCCTTGGACTACAAGGAAATCAAACCAGTCAATCCTAAAGGAAATCAGTCCTGAATATTCATTGGAAGGACTGATGCTGAAGCTGAAGCTCCAATACTTTGGCCACCTGATGCAAAGAACTGACTCACTGGAAAAGACCCTGATGCTGGGGAAGATTGAAGGCAGGAGGAGAAGGGGATGACAGAGGCTGAGATGGTTGGATGGCATCACCAACTTGATGGACATAAGCTTGAGCAAGCTCCAGGAGTTGGTGATGGACAGTGAAGCCTGGTGTGCTGCAGTTCATGGGGTCGCAAAGAGTCAGATATGACTGAGTGACTGAACTGAACTGAATCCACACTAGGGAGTCAAGGTGCTCTATGGTCCACAGATTAAACACTAATTTCATCTGGAAACACCCTCATAGACACATCCAGAAACAATGTTTATCCAAATATCTAGTCACCCTGGGATCCAGTCAAATTGACATACAAAATTAACCATCACGATTATAGAGGAAAAAAAGCCTTGAAACAATAGTCTAAGCTTCCACATTGGGACACTAGATAAGGAAAGCTAAAAAGGGCAAAATTCAATGAGACAGAAAAGCAACAGAGAAAACGAAACCAGCAGTGAGTGAGTCTAGTAGAGAAAAAAGATGGGAACTACAAACCACCAGCATCAGCCTAAAGATAAGCCTCGACTACATTCCCTACAAACACGGTACAAAGTACCACGGAAAAATCAACAAATTACTCTACAGACACGATCTTCTAAGCTTGTTCAAGAAGAAATAAATAATCCAAAGCACCCTTTATTCAGTGAATAAATGAAGTGTTAGTGAAAAACCTTCTTTCAAAGCAAACTCCAGTCCCAGGTAGCTTAGCTGCTGATTCTACCTACTACTTTACAGGCATATAATACCAATTTTATTCAAATTTTTCCAGAAAATAGAAGATAACAGAGTATCTCGCAACTAATTTATGAGACCAGAACCACCCTTATATCAAAACCAGAGAAAGATTCTACAAAAAAAGCTAACCAGATAATTTCACTCATAATGATATATGTAAATATCCTTAACAAAATATTATCAAATAAAATCCAGCATATATATACTAAATATTATACCATGACCAATTAGGGGTTTATTCCATAAAGGTGAGCTTTTTTCAACATTGATATTTTTCACTGTATTAGCAAATTCAATACAAATTAATTCTTGTATATAAGAATATAAAATCACCTCAACAAATGCTGAAAAGGCTCTTAATAAAATCAACATCCATTCATATAAAAGTCTTGGGAAAGTCATCCAATTTTGTAAATGTATCCACAAAAAATCAACAGTAAATATCATAATTAATAGTGAACAACTGAAAGCTTTCCCCTCCAACTGGGAATCTTAATGTTTTCCACTCTCATCACTTCTATTCAAAATTGTACCAGGTTTTCCAGCCAGTACATAAGGAGAAAATAGACTAAGAGTGTTAAAATTATAAAATAGACTTTTTAAAAAATAACTTATTGGTGTTAATATAGATAATCCCAAGGAATCTGCAAAATATCTACTAAAACTCTAACAGTACTGAATTTAGCAAGGTTGCAGAGTCAAAGAGAAAAAACCCCCACTGTTCTATCTACACTAGCAATAAGTATTTTGATATTGAATATAAGAAATAATGACACAATATAATCAAAACATGTAAAATGCATAGGGATAAATCTAAGTAAGTATATGAGTTTCATATGATGAAAATTATAAAATATTAATGAGATACATTAAATAAGACAAGTAAATTCAGAGATATATTTTGTTTATGGACCTGAAGACTCTATGTTTTTAATATATCTGTTATCCTCAAGTTAGTCTATACTTCCCATCTCCTAGTTGAACATTCAGCAGAAATTTTTAGCAAATGAAAAATGAATAATAAAACTTACATGGAAAAGTAAACATCCTGAAAGAGCCAACATAGCCTATTTTAAGACTGTACTGTAACAATAACACTACACTAACCAAGACAGAGTACTGGTGTTAGATAGACATGAATGGAATAGAATCAAAATTATAGAAATATGCAAAATCTTATTCAGTTCATTTTTATCAGGGTTACCAATGCAATTCATTAGAGAAAGGACAGTCTTTGCAATAAGTGATGTTGGTATAAAAAATAAAATAATCAAATTTGAAAACACCGTTTTCTCTGAAGCTCCAAAAGTTTGGCCACCTGATACAAAGAGCTGACTCACTGGAAAAGATCTTCATGTTGGGAAAGATTGAGGGCAGGAGAAGGGGGCGGCAGAGTATGAGATGGTTGGATGGCATCACCGATTCAATGGACATGAATTTGAGCAAACTCTGGGAGACAGTGGAGTCTTCCTGTCCAGGTGTGTTGTAGTCTTTGGGGTCGCAAAGAGTCACACATGACTTAGTGACTGAAAAACAAGCAACAACAGCCCTTTCCTCACAGCTTATACAAAACCAACTTGAACTAGATCATCTTATGGACCGTAAATACCTAAAAGTTCAAAAATCTGTGTCAAAACATAGGAGAATTTCTTTGCAGTCTTGAATTACATATGCCTTTTTTAAAAAGGACATAAAAAACACGTTATAAAATATCATAAAAAAAAGACTTAAAATTACAATGTCTGCCTTTGAAAGATACTGTTAAGAAAATAGACAAATATGCTCTGGAAAAAATTATTTTAAAACCAATATCAAATAAAATATCAATTCAAAAATACTAGCTGAATGATCAGAAGCCAATAAAAAAGAAAACCCTAAAATCAAATAAATAAGGGGGCATACCATTTGAAGAGATGTGTCATCAAAGAAAAACAGAAATAGCTAAAGAAGCACACAAAAAGATGCTCCACACCTTTATCCAACAGGGAAATTCCAACTAAAACCACAAATGAAATACTACTTCACATCTGCTAGAAGAGCCAAGAACAACAGCAACAAAAAGTAAACAAAACAATGCAGACACTAATAACACCAAATGCTGGTACAGACGTGGAGCAACCAGAACTCCTCTCATCCTTTCCCGTTAAGTCATACAAATGCTTTACCACCCTCAAAAACCGCCTGGCGGCTTCTTATTAAATTAGCAGCCCTACTCCTGGACATTTACCCAAGGGAAATGAAAGCACTGTCTACAGACTGGTTTGCAAATGCTCATATAGCTTTTTATTCATAGTGGTCAAATAATGAGAGAGGAAATCCAGCACCCAAACTACTGAGCAAATTACCAGATTGTGGCCTTCGGTCAACAGTGAAAAGGAACAGAATTATATGAAGGATTACAACAAGGACTGATGGGGAAAGAATGGCACTGTGTGGAGGGGGCCAGACATTGTCTGAGCCCATTTACAACATCTAGGAACTGCAGACCAGTGACCAGGTTAGTAGTTATGAAGGCCCAGGAGGCAGAGAGCAGTTAACTTCAAAAGAGCATTAAGAGGACTCCCTGGAGGGACAGAAATATTCTGCATCTTGATTAAAGTATCAGTTACACCTCTGTATACATATGTCAAGAAGAAGCATGTACATAATATCAATAAAAACTCAACTTATTAAAAAATATAAGGAAACATGCAAAAAATGAAAAACCATGTCTTGCCTTGCTAATCTTCCATAATTATTTCCTCTATACCCCAAATAAATGGGGTCTAATTTCTAAATTCTTTGGAAGATCATGGCATTATTTTTTTATTCACTGCAGCAAGAAATAATTTGTACTTTGTTGGGTTGCTCTATTATTAGGTGAAATCTAGAGATTGTACACTGACTACTGGGCTCCCAGAGAGACTTTATTTTGACATTTAAAGCCTGATGGATAGACTCAATATAATTTTTCTAGTTGCCTACTTGAATTTTTGTGCTCAGTTCATATTGGTTACTTGTGTACTCAACCATATTCTTATTTCTGTATTTTTACTGGCCCAAAATTTTGGAATTCATTCATGCAAAGTGCCCAGCTGGATGAAGCACAAGCCAGAATCAAGATTGTCTGGAGAAATATCAATAACCTCAGATATGCAAGTAACACCACCCTTACAGCAGAAAGTGAAGAGGAACTAACGAGCCTCTTGATGAAGGTGAAAGATGAGAATGAAAAAGCTGGCTTAAAACTCAATATTTAAAAATGAAGATCATGGCATCCAGACCCATCACTTAATGGCAAATAGATGGGGGAACAATGAAAACAGTGACAGACTTTATTTTCTGGGGCTCCAAAATCACTGCAAATGGTGACTGCAGACATGAAATTACAAGATGTTTGCTCCTTGGAAGAAAGGTTATGACAAACCTAGACAACATATTAAAATGCAGAGACATTACTTTGCCGATAAAGGTTCATATAGTCAAAGCTATGAATTTTCCAGTAGTCATGTATGGATATGAGAGTTTGACCATAAAGAAAGCTGAGCACCAAAGAATTGATGCTTTTGAACTGTGGTGTTGGAGAAGACTCTTGAGAGTCCCTTGGACTGAAAGGAGATCAAACCAGTCCATCATAGAGGAAATCAACCCTAAATACTCATTGGAAGGACTGATGTTGAAGCTGAAACTCCAATACTTTGGCCACCTGATGCAAAGAGCTGACTCATTAGAAAGACCCTGATGCTGGGAAAGATTGAAGGCAGGAGGAGAAGGGGACAACAGACATCCAGCCATTAAATGGTTGGATGGCATCACTGGCTCAACGGACATGAGTTTAAGCAAGCTCTGGGAGATGAAGAACAGGAAAGCCTTTCATGCTGCAGTCCATGGGGTCTCAAAGAGTGGGACACGACTGAGCAACTAAACAACAATATTAGAGAAAAAAATAAAAACACACAAAAACTGAGATATATCCCTAATTTTGTCCACATTACTCTCTGGTGTATCAAGAGAAGTATCAAGAGCAAAGATAAATTAAACCACATGACCTTAATAAACCTACAGTCCTGAGGCAAACTCGGAACCGAAGGTACAAGGCCAGGATTCCAAACAGATCTGAACACAGTGCCATGAAAGTAAGAAGGAAAGAAGGGTAACGGTCAGAAAATTATACAATAAACTTGGTGTGATAAACTTGATGGGACAAGGAGGGCCAGGACAAATGAGACTAGCTGCTCATGTGAAAGAGGAAATATGATTGGCAACATAAATGAAGATGCCAGAGTGCAAACGCCAGTTTATTAAACTTTATCCTGTATTTTTACTTCCTGTTCTGATGGAAATAAAACACGGGGGAGAAACAGCAGGAGGAGGTGTTAGGGAGCAAGCCTTGCCGCGGGGGCTGAAAGGTGGTCACAGATCAAGTTCTTAGCTACACTGAACACTTAACTCCTAATTAGGTCTTGGCAGCCAGAACAGCCAGGAACATGGGGCTTTCCAGTAGAGCTGCGGCAGCCCCAGGGGAACAGGCGCGTTGAGCCTTTCAGGCTTCTCGGAGCCGCAGCAGTCGATGCCGCTCAGAGCGCGCCCTGAGCTGCTCTGCAGCCAGGTCAAGCTCTGGAGTCCTACAGCGCGGCATTTCTCTGAGGCATCTGACTCTGGAGAAGGAGGGCAGGATGATACTTCTAAACCAGACACCACTGTGTCTGGGGGAAGAGGAGGTCACTTATTTGGGACAGTGGATTCTAAGTTTAAAGGTGAAAATGTGTCTTTTTCTATTTAGCAAGAATGAGCTGTCATTTTCTCTCTGGGTTGGATTGATGAAATCATTTTTCTAAACCTGTTCTTTATATCTGACAATACTGAGGTTAATTGCTTCACCTAAAGCCATACACCTTTAATGGTGGGACTGGGTAGGGGGAGGGGGTATCTTTAATTCCCAGAGGAATTTTCTTTAGTCACAGTCTCAATATCTGTTATGTTAGGGAATACAAATCACATAATGCTTGAGTAACTCACACCTCCAGCCAAGCTCTCCCAACCTTTGCTGACTCTGCCTGGGGGAAATCCACCACCACCACTACCACCTCCCAGGCATTTAAGCAAAGAACAGTCACACAAGAAGACACCAGGGATTTTAGTCCAAACCAGCCAAGCACAGTGACAGGTTCGCCCCACGCTGCGCCCACTCCGCCCGCATGGGAGGGGCCTGTTCGTAGGGAGAGGAAGGAAAGGAAAGGAAAAGGTGCCCTGGAAGCGCACGGGGCTGTCGGGAGCTGCTTCTCCTTTAGCAGCCTTGCCGTCTGCCTGGGTTGGGCCTGTTTTCCGTCAGGAGATCCAACTGCATGCCCCGCGCTCTTTGTGCGGAAAGGGCTTCTGTGGGTGGGGGGCGGAGGGGTGGGGGGCTCCCAAAGTGGAGGCCGTCGCAGGAGGGGAACGCACCGCACGGGCGCGCTCATTTCCTCCGGTTCCCTTCCCAACACTGCCTTTTACCCTTGAGCAAAGGTCGAAGATTTCCATGGTAAAAAAATAACAGCGGTATGCAACTAAGGAACTGGCCCACAAATGAGAGAAGGAGAAAAATTTCCCAAGGACACTGGCAAGCCACCAGCTCTTATGAAATGGATCTCTTTTAAATAGCACCAGAAAGAAGAGCTCCCATTACCTGGAAACGCAGCAGCTCTGCAAATTAGACTCCAGTCATGCTTTCTTGGACACAGTAGATGTGCAGACACAAGGGTGACACAGTTCCGCTAAATTCATCCTAGAGAGCGCAGTGGGTGGTGTGTTGAGAATTGGAGAACTGCACACACATCTGCCCCTTTGAAAAGTCAAGGAAACTCCACTTTGACCAAATGGGGGGTGGGGAGTGAAAACGTGTCCTCATTTCCCCCCCCTTTTTAGACATACTCATCTGTGTACATTCCTCAAACCACAGCTTACAAAAAACTGGCTGAGCAGACCTAGCAGGATGTTGCCGTGGAACCGCAAATCGGGCAGGCAAATTCATTTCCTCTGCCATGGACGGCATCACTAGCCTGCTGTGCCTCCAGCCTCGGGTCAGAAAGCTTGTCCGTGTGCTGTACTGGGTGGAGGTCAGCCACTTGCCCGGCAGGCTCTGTGTAATTAGTCAGAGTCATGTAAGACTCAGCTCCTCATGCTGGAACTGTCTGAAGAGTATTTCTTCGATTCTTTCCAAACTAAGGTTAGGCATTTTGCCAGAGAAGAGAGAAAAAGGCTCACTGAAACCAAGAAGTCGGCTGATTTATGCAGGGAAAAGTGTGCATGGTCAGCAAGTGACTTTCTTGATTCCTAAAAGGACTGTCAGGACTTCAGTGGGACTGGACAGGCACCCTGCAGGTTCATGCTTCTTTGAGTCTGTTCAATCTGGGGCACTCACTGAGCCAGTCAGAGCAGAGTCGGGTCCTGATGACTCGGATCCAGGGTCCGCACTGATGTGATGGTTTTAGGATGATTAATGTATATGTTACATGATCTTAAAGCTGATATGATGACTTTATGTTAGCAATTTTCTGAAAATCCTTATAAATGAACACTAAACTAAACTTAGCGTAAACATAAAGCAACTGTTCAAGACTTGCTTCAACAAATTCTCCCTTCAGCCCACATCTGTGTTTGTAACTGTTAGGTCATTAGAATAGGGAAAAAGAGTCCAGAACGGCGGTGGCTAAAAGACCTGGAAGGGAAAAGCCCGTGAAAATAGAACAAGGGTAGGTCCGAGAACCGGAGTGAAAATCTCACGTAAAACAAACAACACTCCTGGCTGGCCCAATTTACCTAGGACAGGCCCAGGGACAGAGAAACAAACAAAAAGAGGAGCCAAAGCCCTCTTCTCTCTCTCTCTCCCACGCGATGGGGCGCTCCTCTCTTTGCGTCTTTGGATCGACGTGCCCTCACGCCTCGAAGGTGGATTTTCCTGCTATTATCTAAATAAAATAGAGCTGTAACACTGAGCTCTAACACTGATTTATTTAAGAGCTGTAACATGGTCTGTCCAAGACTGAGAGCTGTGACCCGCTGAGGGGGCTTTAAGGTCCGTCACTCCAAATCTTTGTTGTGACGAGACAAAGAACCGAGGAGCATACACTCGCCAGACATAACTAAGCCTAAACTGTTACATAAAGGAACTCTCCCAGTCCCACCAAGACCTGCATTGAAATTTCCGCTTCAAACCAAACTCTACTACTTAAAATATCCTGCTTCCGGCCCCGCCTCCCAGATACGAAGACTCTGGCCAGTCAGTGCTCCCCTGTAACGTAACCGTGCATATCAACATGCTATTGGGGTAGTATTTTCAGGGAATGTGCATTTAACTTTTTTATTTCAGATACTTATAGAGTATTAAAATCATAGGAAATACTGTGACGCACATATTTATATACTCTTGCATATATATATATATATATATATGTATAAATGTACATACACTCTAGCTAATGTTTATTATCTGTGGATTTCATATTGCCAGTTCATCTACTCACTAACATTTATGTGCAACCTCCAAACCAAACTTTGAAAACTTAGCAGGACTTTGGGTTCATTTGCGTATATGCACAACAGTTTGAAAACTGGGGTTGCCCCCCAGCACGGTCCCAGTTGAGGTCAGAAAAAGGGGTATGCTGCCTTTTAGTTTCCTGCTAAGACCCTCTGTAAAAGTGATCTACTCTGTTTAATATGCATTTTGGTCATCTTTAAAATGAATCTAGAAAGCCAAAAATGGCATATTAAAACAACATAATTCAAATGATCAAAAGGAATAACATCTTAGTAAAAACAGATTATTAAATTCTTCTTTCCTCTATTATTCAATTTCTTATATGCAAAATGCACATTGCATAGTAACATGAATAACACAAACAACCACTTTATCAGAACATTAAAAGCATAAATTTTATACCTAGAAATTGTTTGTAATTCTTGCCAGGTCTACTTAAAGATGATAATTATAAAGATATAGCTCACCCTACACAGTTAAAACCCAACTTCAAAAGAGTTAATCTAATTAAACCCAGTTATTTAAAATTGAGCATCTCTATTGAGTGTTAAAATATGTTAGCATTTTAGCTAGTGTATTTACAAAGGCTCCGATAGTTTACAACTCATACTGACTAATGATTAACCTCCTTTGGAAGGTTACCTTCATATTTCCAAAGTTTTAGTTATATAATGGCCAGAATATTTTGTAGCAGACCCGTGACATTAGGGAGTAAGTCTATAACATTTTCTTATAGAAGAATCAATGGGATTCTGTAACAATAACTCTTTCTCCTCCCAACTTGTTATCTACATGAGAAGAAAAAAAAAATCTGCAAAAGTATACTATCATGCGAATGTTAAAGATAGAAAAGTGTTTCTCTCTGTTTGGAGAGAAACTGAATGGTGGATAATAATTCCATCTATGTTCATTGCACAGGTGAAACAAAATGTTTATATAGGTCTTAACTGGATCTATTCAAAGCTATAGCTGACAAGTGTTCAGAGTTTCTACTTGCTTTTAATGCCCTGGAGCTAGAAGCAGGGAAAGCAGATGAAGTCGTGTGACTGCGGCAGCTCATCAACTCTTTGCTGGATAAAGAACTCATGTGTTTCATAGGTGAACAGCCCTGACCATCTGGCAAATAGAAAGTGTTATAGGAAGTTCATTTTGATCAGTGGGGAGGGAAAGAGTTATATGGGAGAAGTTGTACAGAGCAGAATCAAACAAAATAGAATTTTGAATGGCTGAGTATGCTAGATTTTGTAGGAAGCTATGCTGAAATGTCAATACGAAATGTAAAGGATAAAATAAGAGCATGAAATTTGTTCAGTTAATAGAAAACTGTAGCAGACAAATAGTAAACAAATTATTCCATGAAATAAACAATAGAAAGAGTCTGATTTGTCTTTGAAATTGTACCACAGTAAAAATCATTCGTGTCTACAAGCTGTTTCCCTGAAGTTCTGCATTTTAACTAAGTGGCCACTGGGTGTCACTACTTCACATTAACCTGTAATACACCTAAATTATAGAGGATGTTTACAGAATTCTTGGATTTGTCAACTCTCTGAAATGTCACCTTCCAAAATGAAATTTTTAAAGTTAATTCCAATAAGACTATTAGGCTGTTCCTAAGGTACAATAAATAAAACTGTTCTACATACTAAATGGCAGGTCTCTGTGTGGACACATATTTTCATTTCTTTCAGATAAATTTCTAGGTGTGGGATTGTTGGGTCTGAGTGAGCCATGTTCATCCCTATAGGAAGCTAACAGTTTCCAAAGTGGTTGAACCATTTTACATTCAAACTTGCAATGTATGAGAGTTTCTATGGCTCCACAGCCTTCCAGCAAATAATGAGGTCACATTTCTTTTTTTTTTTTTTCTTTAAAAAAATAAAACATACTCAAGATGGTGGGAATGCAACGGGTTCTCATGGTGGTCTTCATTCTTGTTTCCCTAATTCTGACAAACGCTGAGCATCTTCAGTGAAGTGTCTGCAGATTACATACTTTGTGCACATTCTGTTGGGTTCCGTGCAATCTTCTTTCTCTTATCTCCTTCCTTCATATTCCTTCTTTTCTTCTCTTTTGAAATAAGAGTCTGTTACGTATCCTGGGTACAGTGTCTATAGAAGATCCGGTTTTTACAAGTCTGTTTCCCACTTTTTGCACTCCCTTTAAGAGTGCTTTTTGAAGGCAATGTTTAATTTTGACAATTTTAGCTTATTGTGTTTTCTTATTTCATATTTTTAATCAATTTGATTCTGACACTTTTTTGTGCTTCTTTTGCATCAATCCAATTTATAAAATAACTGATCTTTATATTTGCAAATACTCTTTCTGCCCTCTCCTCTCTTCTCTTTGTTGTAGACTTCAACGACACTTGTATTAAGCAACTCAAATAGTTTCACTTTTTACTGAGGCTCTTTTGAATTTTCATTCACTTGTATTTTCACCATCTGTTTCATTTTAGATAGTTTGTACTGCCATATCTTCTATGGTAGATTAGTGAATCTGCCAAATTCACTAGTCTTTTACTGAAATGCCTAATTTACCATTAATCTCAACCAATCTGTTTTTTATCTGAGTTTAAAAAATATTTTTCACATTTCTACCTATTTTTTTTTTCTACCTATTTTTTGACATATAGAGTACAAATATATTTACTGACTATATTTTACTGGTAATTTTGATGTCTGTGCCAGTTTTGGTTAGGTTTAGATCAACCGATTTCTCTTTTCATTACCAGACATTATTCCAAATGTTTTGCTTTGATTAACTCATTTAATTCTCATAGGAACCCTTAGAAATAAGTATAATTATCATCCCCATTTAAGATGAAGAAGCTGAAGTGTAGAAAGTTAAGGAACTTGCCCAAGATCACACAGTTAATATGCAGGGCTGGGATTTGAAACCTAATCTATGCCATGCTGCCGCTTAAGAGTGAATATGATGAATACTAAACAGAATTCAAATAAATTTAATCTGTCAAATTTTTAAAGATCTCCTCAGGGGGTTTTTATAGGCTTTCAGTAGAAAGTATGGTTCATTCTCTGTATTTTAATGATTTTTTTTTAATCTAAAGAATCTAAATACTCTGAAGTTCATAAGAAAGTAAAGACAAACTGCTTCACAGAAAATGTTTTATTATCACAAAACTCCATGCTGGTTTGTGAGGCAGACTACACATAAACAAAGCTTAAAATTTTATTTTGAATGTGTTAAAGGAAATGCATAAAATAGCTACCATGAAAAGTCACTGTGTATCATCCACCCTCATTCTTTTAATCTCCCAAAGTATCTTATTGAATAGCATGAAGAACAAAATAGCAATTCTTTATGACACACGGACTTGTAAAGATATTAACCACTGATTCGATTTACAGTAAAGAGGAGTAGGTATCAATTGTGAGACCTGAATTAACTTTTTAATGTAGTTTTTGAACTTACAGACTGGATTCCATGGTTTAGAATGGAGCTCATTTAGATTAGAGCCCAAAGTAAGGCTCTCACAGGAAGAGAACGAGTCCCACCCCTGTCACTTATGAGGTGGTATGACATGGGATGAGTGGCTTAACCCGTGGGATCATTGCTATTTATCAGCAAAATGAGGGTTTTGATAATATTCTCTATATAGAGCTCATTATTTGGGACTCACACCGGGCAAACACCTTGGTAACACATAGAAAGTAGCCAATAGCTTATGAATTTTAAACCAATAGATTGTCTTTTAATTCACAGCCTTAAATAGACCAAAAAAAAAAAAAAAAAAAGTTTCCCTTGAGCAGAAAAGTGTCTCATGTATCTCAGCACCACAGCAGGTCCCACTGCCCTTTAGATCATTTGCTATCAATTTTTTCATCCTCCCCAGAATTCTGATATTCTTAACTTCCCATAGTCTAACTTTCAGTTGCATTCACTAGTGTCCATCAAGAGCAAGCAGTGGAAATCCACAGCATTAGCTGAGTCTCTGTTTTTGAACTCCATCTGAGTGAACGTGAACTCATCTGGAAAGAATCCCATTTCCAGCCATCTGACATCCAAGAGGTTCATTTGAAATTTATATCCATAAGATCTCCTAAAGACCCAAGCATCTTCTTAAATAGCTCACAGCATGTGTCTCTCAATCCCATGCAATGCTGCATTTCACTCATCTGAAGGCAAGTGAGCCCCTGACTTCAGACAGGGCAGTGGTGTGTGATGCCATGGGCTGGAGGCTGGGGCGTGAGGAAGTGTCATCGAAGCAACACAAGCAGTGATGCTAACTAATCGTCTGCGGTCTCTGCACGCCGAAGAATTTCCACTTGGCTGCTTCCACGCACCTGACCTCTCTTCTTTCTCTCTTTCTAAATTTTCATCTTCAAATTGTTCTTCATTTTTTTAATGCAGAGCCTCAGCTATCTCTTTTTCTGATGTGGATCTGCAGACCCATGCCCTCATTGTCTAGCATCGTCCACCTAAGAGCCTTCCCAGTACATTAAAAATAAATAGTTTAAGAGAATATTAGCATTCTCTGTTAAGATTTTTTTAAAATTTAAGATACTCTATTTCAAAGGGGAAAAAAATGAAAGCTACATCCATCAATCCTGATTTTCCTCAAATAACATTTTTCTTTTTTTTCTTGAACTGATTTTCTCTCAAATATTCCATCTGCACTTGGCTCATCCGCTTCACCAGCATTTGCAAAGGGAGCATGATGAACCAGGTCCCACCCACACATCTCCAGGGAGACCCTTCTCTTCAAAACAGCAGGTGGTAATTATCACAACCTCTTCTCTGTCTTCAGCCTCTTTAATACTGGAGGCATCCACTGTGATCACCTTTCTTCCTCAGGGGATTTCCGCTTCTTCTCTAACACTGCGGGGTGCTGGTGCTCCTCTGTGTCTCGGATCCCCGTTTTGTCTCTTTTGCTGTAATTCTTCTTCTAACCTACCACCTCCCCCCTCCACACTCTAAGGCGCTGCTAATGTGTCTGCATCATCTCTTTACTGGCAACCCCACGCCCCACCCAGCTTCCTCTCACTCATGGACTCATCAGTTACTTCCTTGCTAGCTTCCAGCACCATCTCCAACCTGTCTGCTCATCTCCAGCTTCACACTGCTGATATTAAGGAATGAAATTTTACCACATCCCCAAGTCATATTTCAAAACTCATATTCCAAACACTATCAAAAATCATCTTGTTTCTCTTGATGCCCACATATGGTTTAATGGACTCATTCTAATGAAAGGCTGTTGGCCCTGAATCTCTGACTTCTTTCCCTCCACCACATCCATCCCCTTGGAACAGAAACTCAGTGGTTCCATCCGCACCCCATCTGCACCCCAAGACTCATATTAAGAGCCACCTCCACCATCCTGTGTCTACTGCTATCACGTCAGTCAGGCGCTTCTTAGTATTTCTTTGGAAAATTGCAACTGCTCTGTACGTGGTTTTGGCATGCACGGTTCCCATAAGTATTTCTCCACTGAAGATAACTTATAACACAACCTTATTCATGTTATTCTGCTGTTTGAAAACTCCTATATGCCCTAATGCTTAATAAATAGCATATGTATTCTTCACACAAAAATTGCCAAGATTATTCTAAATACAGCAAACATTTCCAAACTGATGGTCCACTGCTTCCCTACTGGAGCCCATGCTTCATTTAAATTATGTTACTGATTTTTTTTTTACAAAGCATTTCTAGAGCTTTGCTTAATGCTCATGCTTTGAACTTTTTTTCTCATATTTTTTACTGCTTATCTGGATTCATGATTTGCATTTTGTACATTGTTTATCTACCTCAGGGATTGAAATTTTATACAGACAAACTACATCTTAACCATCTGAGTGTCTCAGTAACCTGAACTGTAAGTGGCAAATGCATAATAAATGTTTATTCAATGCAGTGTTATCTATATAATCTCATTTTGGTAGTTACTGTTACAATAAGGCAGATTATATATACAAATTTTGACTGGTTTAATAGTTCACTTCAGTTGGCTTTACTGTTCTCAATACACTATTTAAAAAAATTAATGGTGTTGCAGACATGTATTTGAAATGTCATAAACTTACACAGGGGCTTCCCTGGTGGCTCAGGCGGTAAAGAATCTGCCTGTAAAGCCAGAGACCTGGGTTCGATCCCTGAGTTGGGAAGAACCCTGGAGAAGGAAATGGCAACCCACTCCAGTATCCCTGCCTGGAGAAGCCCATAGACAGAGGAGTCTTGTGGTTGCTGTTCAGTCACTAAGTCATGTCCAGCTCTCTGCAACCCCATGAACGGCAGCATGCCAGGCTTCCCTATTGCCTGAAGTCCGTTCAAACTCATGTTCATTGAGTCAGTGATGCCATCCAATCATCTCATCCTCTGCTGCCTGCTTCTCTCCTACCTTCCATTTTTCCCAGCATCAGGGTCTTTTCTAATGAGTTGGCTCTTCACATCAGGTGGCCAAAGTATTAGAACTTCAGCACCAGTCCTTCCAGTGAATATTCAGGGTTGATTCCCTTTAGGATTGACTGGTTTGATCACCTTTCTGTCCAAAGGACAGAGAGAAGCCTGGTGGGCTACAGTCCATGGGGTTACAAAGAGTCAGACACAACTGAATGACTAACACACACGAAGTTACATATATGATGATGTATGTAATGCTATTTCTCTGAAACTAAAATTATCTCAGTGAAACTTCCCTTGTTGGAATATCTTTTCTCTCTTCTATGTGGCTTCTGTGTGGCTGTATCTCTTTTCTGATCCTTTCTTTCCTTCCTCTTCTTATTTTTCTCAACCAGAATTAATCCTGTCAAACATAAACTCTTTTAAAATTCATCCACACTTTCATAAAATGTTTGGAAATAATGATTTTCATACTTCTGATACTTTCCTCTAGATTTACTAGAATCATCTGAAAATTTCTCAGAGGTGTGTATACTTAGTAAACAACATTTGAACATGTTCAGAATTCTGAGAGTTAAATTAGAACCTAAGACATGCAAACCATGTTGGAGATGGCTACATCTCCACTATGATTGGTCCACTTCTGAGTTTCAGCTCAGGACACAGCCCCTGCTGAATCCACATCTCATGGTCTATGTGGCAACTTTATGTAGCCCAATGACAAAATTCCTGTAATGGAATTCGAGCAGGATGGATATGGCGACCACTCCTGGGTTAGATCACTGATAAAGGAACACATATACAGGTCTTGCCCCTCTTTCTTTCTACTAACTGAGAGTGGCTGAGGATTTTCACAGCAGCTGCCTTGAACCAGAGAAGGAAACCTACAGCCTGAAGAGCATTCATTGGGAATGTGCCTTGAGAGAAAAAGAAATTTCTATTTTTTAAGCAACTGAGTACTGAATTCTTTTTATACCAACTAAGCTTCTATGCTAATACACACAATCACAAGAAATAATAAAAGTAGAGAATTATTTAGAATAATTTGCAGTTTCTAATCAAAATTCAATATCTCATACATAGTAATTTAATACTCAGTGGCTATATGTCTATGGATCTATCACTTATGTAATCCTTTTCTGAGGAAACAAACTTACTAGACGAAAACTAATGCATACAGAATTAACAGAAAACGTGGGTCTTCTGGTGAACACTGGGGTCTGCCAGACTCAGTGAGGATTGCTCTACATCTGTCTCCGAGAACAATAGACCAGCAGACCCAGTGTCAGCCAAAACCCAGCTCATTCACCTGGGCGCGTCACAAAACCAGAGCCCTGGCTTCCTCAGTTATAAAGCAGAAACTCTGAGCCACCATTGCCCAATGCACAGCATGTGATAAGGTGAAATAATGTCATGTCTGATGAAGCTAACAGGAAACTGTACCTTTAGAGCAGGGCTTCTCACATGGGACTGTGGAGCAGAACTACCTGGAGGCTTTGCTGGGTTGGGGCTAGGGCCTGAGAATTTGCATTTCTAACTGTTCCCTATTCTTGCTTTGGTTTCAGTTTTTGTTTTCCTAGTTTCTTAAGGTGGTAGAGTAGGTTATTGATTTGAGTTCTGAGTTGTGTTTAGTCGCTCAGTCATGTCCAACTCATTGCGACCCCATAGACTATAGACCACCAGGCTCCTACATCCATGGGATTTTCCAGGCAAGAGTACTGGAGTGGGTTGCCATTTCCTTCTCCAGAGGATCTTCGTGACCCAGGGATTGAACCCGGGTCTCCCACATTGTAGGCGTCTGAGTAAAGGTAAAGCGTTGTAGGCTTTACCTACACATTGTAGGCTCCCACGGTAAAGCGTCTGAGCCACCAGGAAAATCTGTCTAATAGAGCTGCTTGCTGCTATAAATTTCCCTCAGCAGTGCCTGTGTTTATAATTGCTATCTCCACTTATGAAACTGACCCTTTTATCCTTATAAAATGTCCACCCTTATCTACAGGGTCAGGTTTTGTCTTGGACTCCAGTGTACTGTGGCTGGTACCAACATGGCCACTTCCAGTTCTTCTGGAGTTCCCATCTGTGGAGTTTCTTTTCCACCTTTATTCTCTCTTTCTAGCTGTGTTTTTGCATCTAAAAGGTGCCTTTTTTAAACAGACTATAGTGGCTGTTGTTCAGTCACTCAGTCATGTCTGACTCTGCGACCCCATGGACTGCAGCACACCAGGCTTCCCGGTCCATCACCAACTCCTGGAGCTTGCTCAAAGTCATGTCCATCGAGTCGGTGATGCCATCCAACCATCTCATCCTCTGTTGGCCCCTTCTCCACCTGCCATCAATCTTTTCCAGCAACAGGATCTTTTCTAATGTGTCAGTTCTTCATATCACATGGCCAAAGTATTGGAGCTTCAGCTTCAGCCCAGTCCTTCCAATGAATATTCAGGACTGATTTACTTTAGGATGGACCGGTTTGATCTCCTTTCAGTCCAAGGGACGCTCAACAGTCTTCTCCCACTCCACAGTTCAAAAGCATCAATTCTTCAGCGCTCAGCCTTCTTTATGGTCCAGCTCTCACATCCATACATGACAGAAAAACCGTAGTTTTGACTAGATGAACCTTTGTCAGCAAAGTTATGTGTCTGCTTTTTAATATGCTGTCTAGGTTTGTCATAGCTGTTCTTCCAAAGAGCAAGCATCTTTGAATTTCATGTCTACAGTCACCATCTGCAGTGACTCTGGAGCTTAAAGAAATAAAGTCTCTCACTGTTTCATTTGTTTTCCCCTCTGTTTGCCATGAAGTGCTGGGACCAAATGCCATGATCTTAGTTTTTTTAATGTTGAGCTTTAAGCAAGCTTTTTCATTCTCTTCTTTGACCTTATCAAGAGGCTCTTTAGTTCTTCTTTGCTTTCTGCCATAAGGGTGATATCATCTGCATATCTGATATTATTGATATTTCTCCTGGTAATCTTGATTCCAGCTTGTGCTTCATTGAGCCCAGCATTCTGCATGATGTACTCTGCAAATAGTTAAATAAGCAGAGTGACAATGTACACACTTGAAGTACTCCTTTCCCAATTTGGAACCAGTCTGCTGTTCCATGTCCGGTTCCAGCTGTTGCTTCTTGATCTGCATACATGTTTCTCAGGAGGCAGGTAAGGTGGTCTGGTTTTCCCAACTCTTAAGAATTTCCCACAGTTTATTGTGATCCACACAGTCAAAGGCTTTAGTCAATGAAGCAGAAGCAGATGTTTTTCTGGAACTTGCTTGCTTTTTCTATGATCCAGCAGATGTTGGCAATTTGATCTCTGGTTCCTCTGCCTTTTCTTAATCCTGCTTGTACATCTGGAAGTTCTCAGTCCATGTACTGTTGAAGCCTTACTTGGTAAATTTTGAGCATAACTTTGCTAGCGTGTGAAATGAGTGCAATTGTGCAGGAGTTTGAACATTCTTTGGCATTGCCTTTCTTTGGGATTAGAATGAAAATGGACCTTTTCCAGTTCTGTGGCCACTGCTGAATTTTCCAATTTGCTGGCATATTGAGTGCAGCACTTTAACAGCATCATCTTTTAGGATTTGAAATAGCTCAGCTGGAATTCCATCACCTCCACTAGCTTGTTCATCATGATACGTCCTAAGGCCCACTTGACTTTGCATTCTAGGATGTTTGGCTCTAGGTGAGTGATCACATCATCATGGTTATCTGGGTCATTAAGATCTTTTTTGCATAGTTCTTCTGTGTATTCTTGCCACCTCTTCTTAATATCTTCTGCTTCTGTTAGGTCCATACTGTTTCTGTCCTTCACTGTGCCCATCTTTGCATGAAATGTTCCCTTGGTATCCCTTTCTTAAAAAGATCTCTACTCTTTCCCATTCTATTGTTTTCCTCTATTTCTTTGCATTGATCACTTGATTTCTTATCTCTTCTTACTAATCTTTGGAACTCTGTATTCAGGTGGGTATATCTTTCCTTTTCTCCTTTGCCTTTAGCTTCTTTTGTTTTCTGAGTGTTTTTTTTTTTTTTTAATCCATCTGCTTACCTCTTCTGATGCAGTGTTTTGCCCATTTGCATTTAACATAGTCACTGATAAGGTGTTGTTTACAATTGCCATTTTGCTGTTTGTGTTCCATTTTTCTCTATTCCTGTGTCTCCTCTTTCTCTATTACTGCCTACTTGTGTGCTAAATGTTTTTTTCTAGTATGCCAATTTAATATTCTTGGTTTCCCTTTACAATTTATAATTTTCAGTTAATTTTTAACTGGTCACTTTGGGCTTACACCGAGCATTTTAATTTACAACAGTCCAGTTTGGGTTGATACCAAATATGCTTCAGTGGTTTACAAAAATTCTCCTACATAGAGAGTTTTTATGCTTCCTCTACCTTCCTTTGTGAGGTTGTTGCCTCACAAATGATATCCTTGTACATCATATTCTCACCATGACAGTTTCACAATTACTGATTTGTTCAGTTGCATTTTAAATCAGAAAAGAGGAGAAATATTCTGACCCATGGAACCTTTTCACACCTGCTCTTTGTCACTTGGTGTGGACTTGAGCCAATGTCTGGCGCCCTTTAGTTCTGTCTGACGGGCTGTTTGCAGTGTTTCCTGTAGTGATGAGTTCTCTTGGTTTTAACAGGGAGTGTCTGCATCTTCCTGGATCCTATATAAAGAATGTTCTTATATTTCCTTCATTTTTAAAAGGCTTCTCTGCTGGACGTGAAATTCTCTGTTGACCAGTGTTTTCTTTCAATTCTTTGATTATGTCATCCCACTGCTTTTCAGTCTCCACAGGTTCCAGAGAGAAATCAACTAAATTTCTAGCTTTCACCATTATTAAGAGAAAACTTGTTTTTAAGGATGCCATGTTGCTGGAGGAGGGTATGGAAATAAAGAACATTAAAATGGTGCAAAATTGACTTTTTTTGAAACTGAGATTCAGTCATCCTTGAAAAACAAAAAAATGTTCCCCAGAATACAAGCCGTTGGTTAGTTAATTTCCAGATAACCTGAAAATGTTGATTTTGTCAAGATTTTCCAGCAACTTCTATGAGAAAGAAAAATTTTATAGGTCCTTATTCTATAATTCTGGATGACATAATTTAACAGGTAAAATTTGTAAATCTGTGTTAACCAGTTAGTTCTTGAAACCAACAGTTTCAGATATAAAATAGTGTCTCATTTCATGTGGGTACATAACTTGAAGACAAGTTCAAATAATGAATGGGAAAAGATATTTTCCTCCTGATAATAAATAATAATTAGACATCTTCCTTCATGAAACTCACTCTTATTTATGGAACTGTCTATACTTTAGTGGCATAGTTATCCAGGTTAAGTTTCTGGGAGTTAGTTGAAGCATATCTATCTACTATTTGTGTTGGACACTGAAATGTTTCAAGACTGCATCCTACGCAAGTGTTAGTTTAACCGCCACTAAGGAAGCCATGAGTAAATGTAGATCCCATACTGGCTGAGTAATCACATTTTAAACTTAGAATGATTTTTATGACACCATCTTGTGTTTAATCTGAACACCTAACTTTTCCCAGGAACTCACTCCTCATGTTGTTAAATATACCATTCTGAATGTATTTACCTTATAAAAAGGAAAGACTTTATTTCATTTCCAATTTCACAGTCACACTACTTCTTCAAGTTATTTCATACCAATGGCAATAGTTGGACAATAGAAGCATCACTTTAAGATACTTGAACCTTATTCTACATTTCTGAATTTTGTTAGTTCCCCTATTACATCAACCTTATTTCCTAAATTCCTCTGTATATACATTCTGAAATAATTTTCTTATGATGTGCTGACATAGTCTGAGATTTTATATTGTGTTCAGTGTAAGTAGTTCACATTCCCGGAACCACTTTTAGCTGCATTGCACTCATTGTCCTTCTTATCAGCAAGCTGCAGACTTGGTCCCAGTGCTCCTACTGAAAATTATATTCTCTGGTTAAAAAATAGTCTATCTCCTTTGGAAACTTAGAGGATACCTATGAGGGTTTGAATTAAAAAAAAAAAACAAAACTCTACAATGTCTTACTTGTTTCAGTTCCCAACTGGATGTCATGAAATTTTAATTACAGCCTAAATCTATATGTTTTGTTTCTTTATGCAACTCCATTGAAGACTGACGATTTAACACAATTTTTTACTATTGCCATTTTACAATTTATTTCATATTTCTATATCACAAGATTGCATATATAAAATGATTTGACTCTTTTTGCCTTAGGACATTTCTATGGGGTTTTTAGAAAGACAAATACATGTAATTGTTAAGACTTACTTACAAGAAACTCTGTATTTGCAGACTGTGTGGTATGCAGTGCCAATAGTACTGGTTCAGAGTAGGTTATGGACTATTTTAATACAGACAATCATTTATTATGCCCTATTCTTTTCTTTAATTTCCACTTTTCCTCTTTCTCTTTATGTAGGTCCTTTCAATCAGGTTTTAAATAGATTCAGCTCTAACTCATTCTTAAAAGAAAAAAAGGCGAAACAACAGAGAATCCTTTGCTGTGCTACATTCCATGCCACACATCCACGCATCTCTCTGGCCACACGTCTTGGACATCATGGGCACTCGGTACCTCTGTGTATGCGCTCTCCACAGTTGCGTAGATGGCAATCCTGCTCTGTCCCCACCGTCTCACAGAAGTCTTTCCCCAGGGTCATCGCTTGTCTCCCCTAACTGCTGCAACCATCTTAGAGCAATCTCCTGCTCTGGCTTCTGGACCGAATTCCTAGCTGACCCCAGCTTCTCCAATCAGCTACGTCACCTACTTTCTGAAATCACCTCTGTTGATCACATTCATCAGTTTTATTCCACATGCTCTTTACAGGCTCCTCACCCTACATGAAATTTGACCCCTTCGTTGATATTTACAGGAAGACAGACACAAAGACTGTAATGCACTCCAGATCTCTCGCCAAAGCCCACTCGCCAATCTCACTTTGTAACAGATAGGCTTGCATATCACACACTCAAAGGTCATTTCCTTTCCAAACCTGATTCATTCCCCCAACCATCTTTTGTTGACTGAGTAGGCCTATAGTGAGTTGTAAGAAGCAGACCTATAATGGTGTGAGACATCATGCCCTGGGTGAATATGGCATCACACCTTTTGTGTTTGGCCTATTATGTCTATGACTTTTGTTATCAAGGGGACTTTATGGCCTGAGATGCTTGCTCCAGCTCCAGCCATCAAGTCCAATCCCAGCAGTAACAAAACAGAAATCGGAGAGAGGAACTGCCCTCCCCTCTAAGGATGCCCTCCCCACTAAGGACGGGTCCCAGGAAGAAACTGTCCCCTCTGTGCATGTCCCAGGGACCAGAAACTGGCTCCACAAACTGATACTCAGAACGAAGGTTGAAAATGTCACCTTTATTGTGAACTTCATGCATTCAGCAGACTTTTGGAAGTCCTTTCACTGTAGAAGAAATGGACAGTGGTAGACAGCTGGGCACTGTCCCCGCACTGTGGCCCCTTCACTGTGGGAACATTTCTGCCCAGGAAAGGAAACCTGTCTCCTCACCACCACTAAGTCACTGAGCACAGTTCAGCTGGGATCTCAGTGATGGGCTTAGATGAGCTCCTCATGCCTGCTGTGGCTACTGCAAGGTCTAAACCCCTAAATCTTAAGTACAATTTTGTTTACCCCAGTAACGCTGTCTGAATAATATAACTACAATAGCAATTCTCTTTTTGGAAGATGAAACTAGGAAATGAAATAGTAGTCATTTGTCCACAAGAATTTGTCAACAGTCATTTGTCCAAAGGAATGATCCAAGTCTTACTCCCACTTGGGTCAGTAGGTTCCTGGCTTCCATAAGACCATTTTGTTAAATAAAATTCTTTTAGGCTATTCTCTAGAATAAATCAGAGAGACATTTTTTTTTTCCCATGGGTTATGTTTTTGGCTATACAGGTTTTTAGGGTTTTGCTAGGATCATTCATTACCTTTCAATTATATTATTATTATTTTCATATATGCCACACCATTTAAAAACAAGCATCCAGACAATGGAATATTACCCAAAGCTAAAAATAAATGAGCCATCAAGCCATGAAGAGACATGAAGGAAACTCAAATGCATGCTCCTAAGAAAGAGAAGGCAATCAGAGACGGCTCCATACTGTGTGATTCCAACTCTATGACATTCTGGGAAAGACAGAACCGTGGAGACAGTAAAAGGATCAGTGGGACCAGGGGTGAGGGATGGAGGTCAGGGGTGGGAAATGGCCAGTGGAGCACAGAGGACTTTCGGGCAGTGAGTCTACCCTGTGTGATCCTATAATGGCAGACATGTGTCATTGGACATCTGCCCAAACCCAGAGAATGAACAGCATCAACAGTGAACTTTAGCATGACCATGGACTGTGGGTGATCATGACAAATCAATGGAGGGTCATCAATTATAAGAAATCACTTTCATTTTCACTTTCAATTTTACTTTCACTTGAAAAATTATCTGATTTGTGTTTACTTTTCAGCAGTTTCTTTTGCTTTGTGTTCATATTCAATAATATCTTCCCCTTCAACATGTAATCTGCCAAAAATCCTAACCAGAATACTTTTATAGCAGATATTGCTTTTACTCTTTTGAATTGTGATTTGAAAATGTTTTTTTCCATGATTCTGTCTCATTTGAAAATATGTGAGGTACAATTATAGTCATTATTTTAATATTCTTTTTTGCTAAATCACATCTGTATGAATTCCAAGTTTTGATTTTTTTTTCCTCTTCTTTAAGGATTATAGTTTCTGCTTCTTTGTACACCTGGTAATTTCATAACATGTAAATTATTGTGAGCTTTATTTTGTTCTTGGCTGTATATTTTGCTATTCCTATAAATATTCTTGAGCCTTGTTAGAGAACATACTTAAATTACTAGAAATGAGTTTGATCCTTGCTGTTATCGCTTTTAATATCTCTTTAGGTATTACCAGAGCAGAATGCACTCTGGAGTAATCATTGCCCATGGCAGAGCCAAGGCTGGTCTGTACATCCTACTCAATGCCTCACAAATTAAGCAGTTTCCAATGTGACAGACTTATTGTTGATTTTGAGGGCTACTCCATTTCTTCTAAGGGAAGAGTCTTGATGAAAGTGAAAGAGGAGAGTGAAAAAGGTGGCTTAAAACTCAACATTCAAAACACTAAGATCATAACATCTGGTCCCATCACTCCATGGGAAACAATGGAAACAGTGACAGACTTTATCTTCTTGGGCTCCAAAATGACTGCAGACAGTGACTGCAGCCATGGAGTTAAAAGACGCTTGCTCCTTAGAAGAAAAGCTATGACAAACATAGATAGTGTATTAAAAAGCAGAGAAATCACTTTGCCAACAAAGGTCTGTACAGTCGAAGCTCTGGTTTTTCCAGTAGTCATGTATGGATGTGAGAGCTGGGCTATAAAGAAGGCTGAGCACCAAAGAATAGATGCTTTTGAACTATGGTGCTGGAGAAGGCTCTTGAGAGTCACTTGGACTACAAGGAGATCAAACCAGCCAATCCTAAAAGAAATCAATCCTGAATATTCATTAGAAGGACTGGTGCTGAAGCTGAAGCGCAAAAATTTTGGCTACCTGATGCTAAGAGCCAGGATCTTCATTGGAGAAGATCCTGATGCTGGGAAAGATTGACGGCAAAAGAAGTGAGTGACAGAGGATGAGATGTTGAGATGGCATCACTGATGCAAGAGACATGAGTTAGTCTCCAGGAGACAGTGAAGGACAGGGAAACCTGGTGTGCTGCAGTCCGTGCAGTCTCTAAGAGTCAGACATGACTGAGCAACTGAACAACGTGGTGAGCGAGCCCCGTGTTCACACTAAGTGAACACCACTGCCACTCGAGTCTGCCGCAGGTTCTTGCTCCAGCTCTCAGCACTCCTCTCTCCTGTGTGTGCTCGCTGCTTCAGCTGAGCGTTCCAAAGGACCGCCTGCAGACCCGCATGTGTCTTTCTCCCCTAACCTCTCACTTCCTATGCTCGGTTCTGTGAACTTCCGTTGCCCTGTTCCCTCTGGACTCTCAGCTCTGCCAGATTCCCCCCTCCCTGCTCTATGGACTGGAGCCTCACTCAAGACGGCTCCTGGGGTGACCCTATAGCCCCGGTATGTTTCCCATCTCTCTGAGATCACTGATCTGTGTTGTCCGGTGTCCAGTGTCTTGAAAGCTCACGTTTCATGTTTTTTTGCATTCTGTTCATATATTTTGTGGTATTTGGCCTGATTTTAATTCAGAGACTGCCATTAGCTTTTGGATCATCTGTCAGTTTTGCTTTTCTATATATATTTTTTTTACTTCTAGTGGAACAAACTTGATAATAACCACACTTCTAGCCCATCTCTCTAGCCTAAAGGGCCCCCATGTTTTACTATCTTCCCCCAACTCTTCATGGCTAAGGTCCCCTGGCAGCAGCAGCAGCTGGGCTGAGTCCAGGTCCAGTCATAACCTAAAGCAAACCCACAGGACGTTCTGGAATTCATAGTGGTCTTTTATAATTGCGCACAGGTGCCACAGGCCACACCTTCACACATCCACACTGACCAACAGCAGATGTGAGAGGCTGTGGGATAGGTGCCTCTGAGTGGTCAAGGAAACGCTGCTGGGCCGAGAGTGGACCTGTGCCGCCAGTACTCCCAGCAGGGTAGCGAGTCCTTGGGGATGGGGAGTCCAGGTGGAGTGTAATTGCCTGTACCCCCATTCATGTCCTTTAAAGAATGGCTTGAACATTTAGAGATGTGCAGCTTCCAGAAGAAGGCAAGGAAGGAGAAAGGAACAGAAGATCAGTTGTATGGCACAAGGATTACAGTTTTCTATTTATGCATCAGTGTAGCTCTTATTTCCAATCTAGAATATGTCTAAACCAAAGGTTGTGTCCAGCAGTGACTGTAAATACAGACGCAGTCACTTGACAGGATCCATAGCGCTAAATGTTGGCACCCAGTAGGAAGCTGGACTCCAGTACATGTGAGGCCCCCTGAAACCCTCTTATTGCTTCTGCTGGTTTGACTTTCTCCCCTCTGCAATGCTGCGATTTTTCTGGGATGCTGCAATCTCTAACAGCAATGTATAAAGACTCACATAAGTAAATAAAAATGTAGCCACTTGTTACTCCTCTTAACTGAATTGAGGCCTGTTTCCAGGTCTTTCACTGTTCCTTGAGCTACAGCAAGTGTCTCTAGCTCCTGTTTCTCACCCAATCATTATCAAGCTCAATGCAAACATGCCTGGAGGCAGCGCTGAATCCCCCTTCAATTAAGTCTCTCCTCCTGTGAATCCTTATGCTTCCACTGACTTTGATTTGACATGTACATTTTCCTTTGGGACGTATATTCAAGAAGTAGAAAATCCTAGGTTAAAAAAGATTGTCTCAACCCCCTCTACAGTGCAGCCTGCTTTTCACTTTCTACCCAATAGTAAGTTTATAATGATCTTTATGATTGTCACTGGGCTCTGGAATTTTTGAAAGAAAGCACTGAGGTTCACAGCTAAAAAAAGCCACAGAAGATCTCTCTGCTTGTAAAGCCACTCATGATACTAAAGCCCCAGGTCACCCAGTCATCTTCATTTGTTCTTAGTGAAATAACTGGAGATGCTATACAAAACAGTAGATGCTGTTTCCAAGAAAAGGTTAGATTTCACAGCATATGTAAGAATATTTTAATACCACGTGAGTCCATGCTAGGTCACTTAAATCTTGTCCGACTCATTTGCGACCCTGTGGACTGTAGCCTCCCATGCTCCCCCATCCATGGGATTCTCCAGGCAAGAATACTGGAATGGGCTGCCATGCCCTCCTCTGAGGGATCTTCCCAACCCAGGGATCCAGCCCACGTCCCTATGTCTCCTGCATTGGCAGGAGAGTCCTTCACCACTAGCGCCACCTGGGAAGCCCCATTTTAATACCACAAGGATTCTTAATAACTTATATCCTAAACTTTGAGCAAAAGAAATATTATTTTGAATGCTTTTATATACGCTAAAAATACTATATTTCATAAGATACATTTGCTGCTAGTTCTACAAGGGAAAAATAAAGCAGAAACTCTTGTTCTAAAGTAAGGAAAGTCCTCTAATGAGGAATCTGCCATTAAATCTGATATTTTGGAATGACAGCCAACGTGAGACAAGTTATAAGGTTTAGTACAAAATATTACAAATTTGGTTCCCTCGAAAGTAGTAAATAAATGTCTCCCAGGATTTACACACCTAGTTCAGTTTTCTAAATGTAGTTTGAAGGTATCTTTCGAAATATGGGATTCTACACTCCTACCCTCACTGTTTTTTAGTAGGAATACATTTGACATTTTATATTTTTTAAAAGGGGATAATTCACTAATTTCTGGGGGAAATTATGTACAAATGGTGGCATCTTCAGAACTGCTTGCTTTTACTGCAGAGAAATTTCTTGGAGAACTTAAATGCAGATGGACTGCATATCTGAGGATTTTTTCCCAATCACTGGGAAATTCCATAAAAAAAAATTTCTTTTTTTTTTTGGTGATTAGACAAATCTTGTCTTATATGAATGCCTTAATCTTAAATATTTCAATATTTCATGATGATTTTAAGCATTTATTATATTATTTAAGGACTGCTTAAATCTTTCAAGTTGACAGTCTAGCTAAATGTATCTCCTAACAATTTAAGGTCTTAAAATATCACAGTTATCAAATGCATTCTATGTGATCTACATTAGTCTAGCTATAAGATATGGCAGATTAAAAACATTACTTAAAGTGTCAGAGAAACAAGAAATCTAGCTATTTTCTTGCTCTAATATTTTTGTTTACATGATAAAACTAATACTCAGATATACTATAAAATTTCAAAATTCATGAACAGTAGGATTCAAATCATTTCTTGAAGGACAGGAGGAATATGCCCAAACCAAAGTGAATGGCCCCAGGGAACGGGACCCTGGAAATCCCTTGGGCACCAGGAGACCCACCGGCCTGTGCCGTCACTCACACTCGGACTCCTGGGACCGCTTCACCCCTCCCTCTGCACGGGGCGCAGCTGAAGAGCCGGCAAGGCTCCCTCTGCCACACGCCTCGCAGCCCACAGGCCTGCCCAGCAGCTGGTTCTTCAGTTCCTATGTGAATAAACAGAAGAGCTATGTCTTTGAATGTGTCATCCTTTCCACATTGGGTCTTCCCACCTGGTGGCTCAGAAGCGACTGTATAGAGAAGACCAAGGAGACGCCTCTATAACTCCCGACCTCGGTGTGGCCAAGACTGTAAGTCAGCAGCAACGTTCTTCCCCTTGCACCCTGTGTAAGTCAGGGTCACTCTTGCAGGCATAAAGGGTATCGGTGGTGATGACTATCACACTGCCACTCAAATTACCAGGCAGCATCCTGCAAAACACCTGTTGGGGGGAGCATGGCAGCAGGACAGACGTCTGCACGCCTCGCCAGGGGCAGCTCCCATGCCTGCCCCATCTCCCCTCGAGCCCGTGCACATGGATGACGTGGCTGCTAGGAGAGGAAGAGGGGAACCTGAGTTCACACCCATGCGGATAAAACAACAGCACACATTTCGAGTTCTGGGTTTAATATCCAGGGCTGGGTTTAATATCCAACCCTCTGCCATGCCGTCGTCTGGGAGAGACCTAAATCCCCTGATCACCCTCCTGAATATTGTGTGAATCCACTGAACTGATGGCTCTGTGCCAATAGATAAGAGAAGCACGCTGGAGGCTGCAGTGAGATAGATGTGTCCTGCAGGTAGGATGCTCACCCTGTTCATACTTTGGGTGCTGCCACAATGGTAAAACTAAGGTGCTCCCCATCAGGGGAACGCTGGGGCACATCACCAAAAGTAAGGGAGAAATGACTGGACCATGCACCTCTCCCCACAAAGGCGGCACAACAAGGCCTGCGATGGGTGATTCTAGGCGCCAACTTAGGGAGGCCACAGGGACCAGCTGTTAGGTCAAACCACAGTCTCCGTGCTCCCATGAATGACTATTTTTTACAATAATAGACTCTGAGTAAAGCTGACTAGCTGCTGTAACATGGGTGGGCCTTCCATCAGTCGAAGGTCTGAAGAGCAAGATCTTTGGGGGTTTCCCAAACATTCCCAGATACCGCCTCAGCTGAAAACAACTGCCTCTCCCAAGACTGCGATCCTCCCTGGGCAGCTATGTATCATGAAAGGTCAGTGGAGATGTAAAAGCACCAGCCTGGGCTACCTCTGCAGGGTCATCTACCCTGGGCTCCCTGGAGACTGTCAACCTGGACTGCAGTCCAGCTTCTTCCCCTGCCCGGTTCTGACCCACTCTCTCCCCTCTACACAACTTCACACAAAAGCATGTGCTTCCAGCACATCTACATCAGAGGCTGATTCCTGATTTTTTGATATATGAAAAAAAAGGTGCTTTTTTTCCCCTAATGAAGATGATAGGCACCTAGGAAAGGTAGGAAAATTGTAGCAGAACAAGAGAAAGTAGTTGAATGTGCTTTAATTCTTATTTCACACTTTGGTCTATTTCAATTCAGTCTTGTTTCCACTTAGGGTCAGGCAAAATTTTTACTACAGTGGATTCTTTAGTTAATATCAATGTTCCAGTGATGTGATAATATGTTGTCTTTGATGTCACATACTTCTTCATATAAAAGTTTCACAGTTTATTAACATGAGCCCTGGATTACTTGAGTACAGGGACCAGGTAATTTTTACTACAATATAAGCATATGCTAAGTCACACTATGAAAAATTCTTTATAAAATTATTTGTCCAAATTTCTATAGTAACAAATTCTCCACTTTTCCACTGTGGTAAATCATAAAAAGGTGAAGCCTGCAGTTCTCCAAAGTACAGATTACATCCACAAAGAAATTGAAGCGTTTGTGAGCACACTTTGAGCCTCTTTCTGAAGAGGCACTTTGAAAAGGCTTTTTCTCATTAAAAGCTGGGATTTCCATTGTACTGAGTAAAGCGGTACTGTCACTAATAACCAGTTGCACACAGCCATGGTCCCAGGCGTACATTTAAATGGCAACATATCAAAGGAGGGAGTTTACAGAGTTTTTCTCTCGTGCATTTTTTCAAATAATATATATCATTTAAACACCTCAAAAATGTCCAAACTTTCTGCTAGAAGGTTTCTAATTCTGCTAAAATTAGAAGGGTAACAGTGAGTCTACTCTGAATAAGCGAAATAACCTAGGAAGATAAGACAAACAGGCCAATGAGTCAAATCTCCTTTGTGACCACAGAGCTACCGGATCATAACATTCTGACAAAAGTAATTACTTCCTTTATTTTGCCCAAGGGCTAAATTTCTAACCCCCCAGAAAGTAAGAATAAAAATTACAGAATACATGTTGAGTTAAATGTGTCAATGGATGGGGAAGCATCAGTGCTAAACAGTCATATAAACCCAAACCAAGCTTGTGTACTTACACACTAAAATGAAGAATAAAGAGAAGTGTTTTCTTTCCACCTAAACTGCCACTTTAAATTAGAACAAATATGCCCAAACATTATGTTGTTTTTAAAATTATGAATAACTCAGTTTGACTCACAATAATTAAAGATTTAAAATAAAAAAGAGAGAAGCTATATTTGCTGATAAGTACATTTTATTGCAGGAAATGTTATTTCCTGAAATAAAACTGTGCACCACACATGAGTTTTCTAATTCAGAAGTCTACGAAAAATTCTAACTTCTGATTGAAAATCAAGGTCTGTCTGGGGTTTGGCACTGATTGTCTCTGTGGAGATGAAACAAGACTCTCATCTTCACAAGAGAAATGTGAATAGTGGCAGGAACATGTCCAAGACGATGCTCAGGAGGTCACACCTGTACGCTCTGAGCTCTACTCATCCCCACGGGACAAGGCTCACACACCGGGAAAATTTCACCCACTAATACTCTAGGACTACAGATTCAGAAGATAGATTCTGTGCCCAAATGGGGTCTTCAGAAAACCGAGCAGAGAGGCATTCTGAGGAATGGTCCCCAGGATGCGCCACCATCCAGAAATTGAGGGGAAAAAGGCAGCTCCATGAACATCCACTAAAAAGGAATAAGTGCAGGAGGAAGAACATCAAGTGTGTGTATTTTCCCAAAAGTCGAGTTTAGAAAGAGTCTGAGGAAGGGGAGCTTGGAGGAGGACAACTGCTGAGCTGACACTGATGCAGGATCTGACAAGAGAAAGATTAACTGCCCGCTCGCAGTGTGGAGGAGTGATGTACAGAAATCATTCACATCGTCAGCCGTAGATGTCTGTTTCAATGGAGATGAATGTGTGACTGGAAAGCACCAAGAGAAAATGAAAAGTGAAAAGGCATGGAGACTGAGACAGACAACTCTTGAAGATTTGGGCAGAATTAGGATTTTGGAAAGAGATCTATTAGTTCTGGAAAGAATGGCTTCACTAGAGAGGAAGACAAAAGGTGTGAGAAAAATAAGCAATTTCTGGAACAATCTGGAGCAGATGAAAAAGCATAGGACCCTGTGATAAAATTTAACTTAGAGAGAAGACAACAGTTCATTGTGAAAAAGGGGAAGACAAGGTAGGTAGATTGATTGATTTATTGATGAGAACTTAAGAAAGTTTCCTTTTTGAGTAACTCAGAAGAAAAGCTGCCTGCCAAAGGTGAAGAGGAGAAACAGTTAAATATTTTCATTTTAAAACTTATGAGATGAACAAAAAATAAATAAAACTTATGAGATGATATGAGGATCAGGGTAAATAATGAGACCACCAGGCAACTCCAGGAGACCAGATGAGGTATGTGCTCTGCATGCACTCATCATATACACTCAGTACGTAAGCTCAGAAACACTTGATTTTTTTCTGCAGCTGAATTTAGCTCCTGCTCAGGTTTAGCCACAGAATATATGGAGAATGCAGTTAAGGAGGATCTCTTTACATAAGTATCAATAAATTGAAAGTTGCTTACATGCTATATACATACATATCACGTTATTTTCTATGCTTATTTAACTTATATGCAGAGTACATCATGAGAAACACTGGGCTGGAGGAAGCACAAGCTGGAATCAAGATTCCTGGGGGACATATCAATAACCTCAGATATGCAGATGATACCACTCTTATGGCAGAGAGTGAAGAAGAACTAAAGAGCCTCTTGATGAAAGTGAAAAAGGAGAGTGTAAAAGTTGGCTTAAAGCTTAACATTCAGAAAACTAAGATCATAGCATCTAGTCCCATTAATTCATGGTAAATAGATGGGGAAACAATGGAAACAGTGTCAGACTTTATTTTTCTGGGCTCCAAAATCACTGCAGATGGCGATTGCAGCCATGAAATTAAAAGATGTTTGCTCCTTGGAAGAATATATATGACCAACATAGACAGCTTATTAAAAAGCAGAGACATTACTATGCTAATAAAGGTCTATCTAGTCAAGGCTATGGTTTTTCCAGAGATCATGTATGGATGTGAGAGTTAGACTATAAAGAAAGCTGAGCACCAAAGAACTGATGCTTTTGAATTGTGGTGTTGGAGAAGACTCTTGAGAGTCCCTTGGACTGCAAGGAGATCCAACTAGTCCATCCTAAAGGAAATCAGTCCTGAATATTCATGGGAAGGACTGATGCTGAAGCTGAAGCTCCAATACTTTGGCCACCTGATGCAAAGAACTGACTCATTTGAAAAGACAATAACGCTTGGAAAGATTGAAGGCAGGAGAAGGGGATGACAGAGGATGAGATGGTTGGATGGCATCACCAACTCAATGGACATGAGTTTAAGTAAACTCTGAAAGTTGGTGATGGACAGGGAGGGCTGGTGAGCTGCAATGGGGTCGCAAAGATTTGGACACAACTGAGTGACTGAACTCAACTGGACTGGAAGGAAACCTATGACAAACTTAGACAGTGTATTAAAAAGCAGAGACATGAGTTTCCTGACAAAGGTCCGTACAGTCAGTTCAGTTCAGTTGAGTCGCTCAGGCATGTCCGACTCTTTGCGACCCCATGAATCGCAATACGCAGGGCCTCCCTGTCAATCACAAACTCCCAGAGTTTACTCAAACTCATGCCCATCAAGTCGGTGATGCCATCCAGCCATCTCATCCTCTGTCGTCCCCTTCTCCTCCTGCCACCAATTCCTCCCAGCATCAGGGTCTTTCCAATGAGTCAACTCTTTGCATGAGGAGGCCAAAGTATTGGACTTTCAGCTTCAGCATCAGTCCTTCCAATGAACACACAGGACTGATGTCCTTCAGGATGGACTGGTTGGATCTCCTTGCAGTCCAAGGGACTCTCAAGAGTCTTCTCCAACACCACAGTTCAAAAGCATCAATTTTTCGTCACTCAGCTTTCTTCACAGTCCAACTCTCACGTCCATACATGATCTCTGGAAAAACCATAGCCTTGACCAGATGGACCTTTGTTGGCAAAGTAATGTCTCTGCTTTTTTTTTTTTTTTTTGTCTCTGCTTTTTAATATGCTATCTAGGTTGGTCATAACTTTCCTTCCAAGGAGTAAGTGTCTTTTAATTTCATGGCTGCAGTCACCATCTGCAGTGATTTTGGAGCCCCCCAAAATAAAGTCTGACACTGTTTCCCCTGTCTCCCCATCTATTTCCCATGAGGTGATGGGACCAGATGCCATCATCTTAGTTTTCTGAATGTTGAGCTTTAAGCCAACTTTTTCACTCTCCTCTTTCACTTTTATCAAGAGACTTTTCAGTTCCTCTTCACTTTCTGCCATAAGGGTGGTGTCATCTGCATATCTGAGGTTATTGATATTTCTCCCAGCAATCTTGATTCCAGCTTGTGCTTATTCCAGCCCAGCATTTCTCATGATGTACTCTGCATATAAGTTAAATAAGCAGGGTGACAGTATACAGCCTTGACATACTCCTTTTCCTATTTGGAACCAGTCTGTTGGTCCATGTCCAGTTCTAACTGTTGCTTCCTGACCTGCATACAGGTTTCTCAAGAGGCAGGTCAGGTGGTCTGGTATTCCCATCTCTTAAAGAATTTTCCACAGTTTATTGTGATCCACACAGTCGAAGGCTTTGGCATAGTCAATAAAGCAGAAATAGATGTTTTTCTGGAACTCTCTTGCTTTTTCGATGATCCAGCAGATATTGGCAATTTGATCTCTGGTTCCTCTGCCTTTCCAAAAACCTGCTTGAACATCTGGAAGTTTTCGGTTCACGTATTGCTGGAGCCGGGCTTGAAGAATTTTGAGCATTACTTTACTAGCACATGAGATGAGTGCAATTGTGTGGCAGTTTGAGCATTATTTGGGATTGCCCTTCTTAGGGACTGGAATGAAAACTGACCTTTTCCAGTCCTGTGGCCACTGCTGAGTTTTCCAAATGTGCTGGCATATTGAGTGCAGAACTTTCACAGCATCATCTTTCAGGATTTGAAATAGCTCAACTGGAATTCCATCACCTCCACTAGCTTTGTTTGTAGTGATGCTTTCTAAGGCCCACTTGACTTCACATTCCAAGATGTTTGGCTCTAGGTGAGTGATCACACCATCGTAATTATCTAGGTCATGAAGATCTTTTCTGTACAGTTCTTCTGTGTATTCTTGCCACCTCTTCTTAATATCTTCTCCTTCGGTTAGGTCCATACCATTTATGTCCTTTATTGAGCTCATTTTTGCATGAAATATTTCCTTGGTATCTCTATTTTCTTAAAGAGATCTCTAGTCTTTCCCATTCTGTTGTTTTCCTCTATTTCTTTGCATTGATCGCTGAGGAAGGCTTTTTTATCTCTCCTTGCTATTCTTTGGAACTCTGCATTCAGATGGGAATATCTTTCCTTTTCTCCTTTGCTTTTAGCTTCTCTTCATTTCACAGCTATTTGTAAGGCCTCCTCAGACAACCATTTTGCCTTTTTGCATTTCTTTTCCATGGGGATGGTCTGATCCCTGTCTCCTGTACAATGTCATGAACCTCTGTCCATAGTTCATCAGGCTCTGTCTATCAGATCTAGTCCCTTAAATCTATTTCTAACTTCCACTGTATAATCATAAGGGATTTGATTTAGGTCATACCTGAATGGTCTAGTGGTTAACCCTACTTTCTTCAGTTTAAGTCTGAATTTGGCAATAAGGAGTTCATGATCTGAGCCACAGTCAACTCCTGGTCTTGTTTTTGCTGACTGTATAGAGCTTCTCTATCTTTGGCTGCAAAGAATATAATCAGTCTGATTTCGGTGTTGACCATCTGGTGATGGCCATGTGTAGAGTCTTCTCTTGTGTTGTTGGAAGAGGGTGTTTGCTATGACCAGTGTGTTCTCTTGGCAAAACTCTATTAGCCTTTGTCCTGCTTCATTCCATACTCCAAGGCCAAATTTGCCCATACAGTCAAAGCTATGGTTTTTCCAGTAGTCGTGTATAATGTGAGAGTTGGACCATAAAGAATGCTGAGCACCAAAGAACCAATGCTTTCAAATGGTGGTGCAAGAGAAGACTCTTGAGAGTCCCTTGGATAGTCAGGAGGTCAAACCAGTCCATCCTAAAGGGAGTCAACCCTGAATACTCACTGGAAGGACTGATGCTGAAGCTGAAGCACCAGTACTTTGGCCACCTGATGCAAAGAACTGACTCACTGGCAAAGACCCTGCTGCTGGGAAAGATTGATGGCAGGAGGAAAAGCGGGTGACAGAGGATGAGATGGTTTGATACTATCACTGACTCAATGGACATAAGAAGTTTGAGTAAACTCCGGGAGATAGTCCTTCAGGGCAGGGAAGTGTGGCATGCTGCAGTCCATGGGATTGCAGAGTCAGACACAACTTACTAACTGAAAAACAACCATGTGCTCAAGGATTGGAAGCCCTGCTACAGTATAAAAATTAATTCTCCACAAATGATACACAGGTTCAAGTTAATTCTTATTATTTTTATAGACATATACAAAGTTACTCCAACATCTGTCTAGAAAAGGAATCTAACTAGAATAAGTCAAACAATTTTGATAAAGAAGAATAAAGATAGGGGAATAAGTTTACCCAATCCCAAGACTTCTTATATGGTTACAGTGATGGAGACTGTCATATTGTGGGAGGGATACATAGATCAACTGAAAAGCAAAAGATGCACGAAAATGTGTCCCATTATTTTTTGACAAAATTGTAAAATCAATTCAATGAAGGAAAGATAATCTTTTCAACAATGGAGCTGAACCATCAGTTGAATATCCACAACCAAAAAATAAAATGTATCTTAAGTTTTACACCTTGCAACACAAGTTATCCGAGGACAGCAGACACAGCCTTAAATGTAAAATTTTAAATGACAGAACTTAGAAAAAAACAGCATAGAAGAAAATATTTGGAATCTAGGAAGAGACAGATTTCTTAGAACTGACTAAAAAACACTATCACAGACAACACTGCCTGACCATACTTCATTAAAATGAAGCATTTTTGCTCTGGAAGACCCTTAACAGGATGAAAAGAAAAGTTACAAAGCAGAAGAAAATATTTACAAATGATATATCTGGCAATGGACTAGTATTTAGAGTATATAAGAACCTCAACACTAAACAGTTAAAAAAAATCCAGCTAGAAAATGAGCAAGAGATATGAAGAGACATTTCATCAAAAATAATATTCTGAGGACAAATATGTATGTGAAAATACGTTCAACATCATCTAGCATTAGGGAAATATGAACTAAACTGTATGAGTAATTACTAAACAACTATCAGAATGACTAAAATAAAAAACAGTGACAACATCAAATGCTAGTGAGTAGGCTGAGAAACTGGATCACAGAAACATTCTCAGTGTCAAAAATGATACAGTCACTCTCGAAAATAGTTTGGCAGTTTTCAAAAGCAAACCATGCAATTACCATACGACCCAGCATATCTACCTAAGATTTTTTAAAATTTTTCTCAAAGAAATGAAGTCTTATACTCCCACACCAAAAAGAAATCTATACAAATATTTATGGCAACTTTGTTCACAGTGGCCAAAACCTGGAAACAATCCAACTGTCTTTTGATGACAAGCGACTAACCAATCTTCTGAGTATCTATTCCATGGAACAGTACTTATCGATATAAAGGAATGAACTATTGATACATGCAATAACATGGATGAATCCTCAGAGACTTGACCCGAGTGAAGAACACAAAACAGTCAATCCCAAAACGTCACAGGCCTTCTGGTTCCATTAACCGTCTTACCTGACAAAACTACAGAAACGCAGAACAGATTCAGTGGCTGCTCGGGATTAAGGAGCGGGTAGGGGAGGAGGAGAGTGGGTGACAGAGATGCTCTGAATGGGTATTAACAGCCTGGTTGTGAGAATGTGTGTGTGTGTGCTCAGCCGTGTCTGATTCTTTGTGGTCCCATGGACTGTAGCCCGTCAGGCTTCTGCATCTGTGGATTTCCGTGGGTTTCCCAGGCAAGAATACTGGAGTGGGCTGCCATTTCCTCCTCCAGGGGATCTTCCCCACCCAGGGATCAAACCCGGGTCTCCTGTCTCTCCTGCAGTGGCAGGTGGATTCCCTGACCACCAGTGCCGCCTGGGAAGCCGTGGTTGTGCTGATCTTGTACCTCAGATTTGCAAGATGTTACCATGGAGCGGGGTAGGGAACAGTTAAAAACACACAGAAACTCTACGTATTCTTTCTCACAACTGTGTGTGATTCTATAGTTTTCTCAAAATTAAGAACTCGATTTTTAAAAAGCACTGTCAGCCTGTCCTCCAGTAGCATTTTAAACTCTACTTAAAAAATCATGAATGCCTTTATTCATGACATTTATTATTCATTGTCATAAATGGTAAGTACTGCCAGTCAAAAGTTGACCTTTTATTTTAACCAACCACCAATCTCCATTATTATGAATTACTCTTTCTTCTTAGTTTGCTTTTTTGCTTTTGCCTGTTACTTTAAAGACATTAGCATTTAACATTTTTATGTATTTGGATTTTTAAGTTTTATATAATTGGTAAAATATATTTTAAGGTTTCATTTTTGAATTAAAATTTCTTTCCAGATATTTTAAATATGCCTGTAGGCATGGCTTCTGGCTCTAAATTGTGTTTAAATATAATTCAATTGGAATCATTAACAATATCAATCTGAAATATTTAAACTAATCAAATTTAATGGTAGTACCATTATGGTCTCTTTTTCATCTAAGATGCCTCTCATTGGGAACATGAACCTATAGCTCCTTACCCATATACAGTATAGCTTTTTAAAAAATGTATTACACAAACTCTGTCTTACTGTCCAGGAAAAAAAGAAGTGGAAATGATAATAGCATCTCTTCGCATGCTCTTTGAGAGGAATACACGAGAAAAGTCAACAAATTCTTCAGATTGTGCTTCACACATACAAAGACTTCAATAAATATCTGTTGTTATTGACCAAACTATGATAAGCAAAACAAGGTATCTTTTGCTAAAAAAAAACTCCTATATCAATAAAAACAAGTACTTAGTACCTTAAAAACCATTTGTCTTTCATGTCCTCTCTGAAAAACTATCGAAGTGTTTCCTCAGCCTTCATCTAGCAGCACAGGGGTGGACGTGAGGGTCCTCCGTCCAGCAGCCCTGCGCCCTTCCCCCTCCTCCCTCCTCCCTCCTCTGCACCCTCCTCTGTGCCCTCCTCCCTCCTCTGATGTCCACCCTGGAGGACACCCAGCAGCTCCCTCACTAGGTTAAGCTCACTCCAGTGTTGGGGGCCGATTGCCCAGGGCTGCTATCTGCTTGCCTACTGATTGCCAGTTCATTGGCAGTTTGACTGCTGCTGATTGCCTAGTGATTTTACCTGATTTGCTGCTATTGGATCCCATTGACTGCACCTTCAATCACCCTTTTCACTGCCTGGGAATCATCACTCCCTGCATTTAGCTGCTTCTCAGCCCATGTCCTCATCTTAATCCAGCTGTTCATCACTATTTATTGTCTTTACTGTCTGCCCCCTGTATACAGGCCCACTAACTAGCCATGGGTTCTGCCATGGAAACCTGTTATTTCCTGTAATCACCTCACTTTTCCCTAAATTCCCATGCAGCAGGCTGATCCGTTTCCAGCCACGACCACTGGTAAGTTGTGGTATGTTTGCTGAAAATCTCTTGTCCATCATTCAGCCTTTTAGATTCTGTTGTATTTCTATGCTCCAAGTGCTATTATGAGTTATGGCCACATTTTCAATAGTCTGTATGAAAGTAAATACTAAAATAAAATTTAAACATTTTCAAAGAATCTTTCTGAATTTATGATTCTCTCTTTAAATACGTATGTATTCTTGTCTCCTCTCCCATTCCTAATAAACATCCCCAAAATATCCACATCCATATCTATAGAATCATGTTCCTAATTAAATTTTCTATGGTTAAAGAGTTTTTCTTTCCTCCTCTCTATTCAATTAACTATGAATGTAGTGGCTTCTAATACATTGCCTTCATATATTTATCTTCTAATTCCCTGTATTTTCTTTTTTCTAATTTATTTTCTTTTGGGGGAGGATTTTATAACTTAAAATTAGCTACTCATTTAAAGAACTTTCATCTCACTTTAATTCTATGATCCTTAAATCCTGATATCATTAATTACTTTCCAAGCCATTATTTGCTATTCTCCACTGTCTCATCTTTTTAAATTTGACTGAAATATTAAATTTCTATCTTAAAATAATGTTGTGGGTCCCAATTTTCTGCTAATAGTATTTTTGGAATTTGGTAAATATTATAAAGTGACTCTCATGCTTTTGTTTGAGTTAAATTTCTAAAATGAAATATACAGTAGTTTGTAAAAATTAGTTGATGCTACTATTTATGGGCAGTGTTTCCTGCATTTTGAGTCTATTTAATAACACTAAGTGATATTTTCTATTTTAGATTGACAAAAAAGTCCATTATACATAATTTTTGAGAAATGTGAACTTGCACATAATTAACAGCTCAAAAATGTGGGTGTTTTCAACCCAATTCTTAGAAAGACAGAAGCTCTTGAGTGTTTTTTATACAAAAAACAAAGCAAAAAAAAAGAATCAAATGCAACATAACTTCTAAACAATGTCGCCCAAAGTGCAGAATAACCACAATTGAGTCTTGGTTTGTAAAATATAAATGAAGATGATGAAAAGGTCAAGATACATTCCTAAGCAGACATTAGTGCTTATTATTGTTCAGTCCCTAGGTCGTGTCTGACTCTTTTTTTTTTTTTCTTTTTTTTCATTTATTTTTATTAGTTGGAGGCTAATTACTTTACAATATTGTAGTGGTTTTTGCCATACATTGACATGAATGAACCACGGATTTACATGTGTTCCCCATTCCGATCCCCCTTCCTATCTCCCTCCCCATCCCATCCCTCTGGGTCTTCCCAGTGCACCAGCCCTGAGCACTTGTCTCATGCATCCAACCTGGGCTGGTGATCTGTTTCACCCGTGATAGTATACTTGTTTCAATGCTATTCTCTCAGAACATCCCACCCTCGCCTTCTCCCACAGAGTTCCAAAGTGTCTGACTCTTTGAAACCCCATGGACTTCAGCATGTCAGGCCTCCCTGTCCTTCACTGTCTCCTAGAGCTTGCTCAAACTCAAGTCCATTGAGTCAATGATGTTATCCAACAATCTCACCCTCTGTAGTGTCTGACACTTTGCAACCCCATGGACTGCAGCACACCAGGCTTGCTGTCCTTCACCATCTCCCAGAGTTTGCTCAAACTCATGTCCATTGAGTCAGTGATACCATCCAACCATCTCATCCTCTGTCATCCCCTTCTCCTTCTTTTGGGGCAGACAAAAACACACTTTGTTTGTACAGAGGGTTTTGCAGTGTTTAGCTACTTAAAATTTGTTCATTCATCCATTGTTATGGATCTCAAATAAACATCTCAGTTTTGTTGTTTTCATACTCTATACTTATTAACTGATTTCCCTGATTCTTTTTTAATTGTGGTAAAATACATGAAACAAAATTTACATTTTGACCAATTTTGAGTGTACAATTCTGTAAGAATTGTGTATGTTTACACTGTCATGCAGTCATCATCACTATCCATCTCCAGAACTACTCATCTTCCCCAACCAACATTCCATCCCCAATAAACACTAACTAAACACTAACTCCCCATCCTCAGCCCAGCCCATGACAAACCCCTTCTACCTTCTGTCTCTGCAGATCTGACTCCTGTGGGGACTTCATACAAGTGGAATCATACAGCATCTGTCCTTTTGTGGCTGACTTACTTTACTTAGCATAATGTATGTCCTCAAGGTTCATCTACCCTTTTCAAGCATAAGTAATATTCCTTTATAGGATGAATACTATTCTACTGTAAGTACAGACTGCTTTTTGTTAACCCATTCCTTATTTGATGGGCACTGTGAACAAAGCTTCTCTGAACACAGTCCACATATTTCTTCCAGCCCTTGCTTTCAGTTCTCTTGGATGCATACCTAGAAATGGAATTGCTGGATTACCAGCATATGCCAATTACCACATGGCAATTCTATGTTTAATTTTTGTAGATTATCAACACCATTTTCCACAGCAGCAATGCCATTCTACATTTTCACCAGCAGCACACAGAGTTCCACTTTCTTCACAACTTTACAAATATTTATTTGCTGTTTTTTGTTTGTTTTAGATAACAGACCATCAATTCAAAATGTATGAAGTAGGATCTCATTATGGTTTTGATTTGTAATTCTCTACTCACTTTGCCAACAAAGGTCCATCTAGTCAAAGCTATCTTGTTTCCAGTAGTCATGTACAGATATGAGAGTTGGACCATAAAGAAGGCTGAGAGTCAAAGAATTGATGCCTTTGAACTATGGTGTTGGAGAAGACTTTTGAGAGTCCCTTAGACTGCAAGGAGATCAAACTAGTCAATGCTAAAGGAAATCAATCCTGAATAATCATTGAAAGGGCTGATGCTGAAGCGGAAGCTCTAATACTTTGGTCACATGATATAAAGAGCCAATTCATTGGAAAAGACCCTGATGCTGGGAAAGATTGAGGGTAGGAGGAGAAGCAGATGACAGAGGATGAGATGGTTGGATGGCATCACCAACTCAGTGGATATGAGTTTGAACTAATGCCAAAAGACAGTGAAAGACAGGGAAGCCCAGTATGCTGCAGTCCACGGGGTTGCAAACAACCAGACATGATTTAGCAACTGAACAACAATGACTAGTTCTGTTGAGCATCTTTTCATATGATTATTCAGTTCAGTCAGTTCAGTCCTTTAGTCATGTCCGACTCTTTGCAATCCCATGGACTACAGCATGCCAGGCCTCCCTGTCCATCACCAACTCCCGGAGCTTGCTCAAACTCATGTCCATCAAATTGGTCTTGAGGGACTGCCCAAGGGACTCTCAAGAGTCTTCTCTAAGACCACAGTTCAAAAGCACCAGTTCTTCGGCACTCAGCATTCTTTATGGTCCAACTCTCACATCCACACATGACTACTTGAATAAACATAGCTTTGACTATATGGACATTTGTTGGTCAAGTAAAATCCCTGCTTTTTAATATGCTGTCTAGGTTGGTCATAGCTTTTCTTCCAAGGAGTATGCATCTTTTAATTTCATGGCTGCAGTCACCAAATGCAGTGATTTTGGAGCCCAAGAAAAGAAAATCTCTCACTGTTTCTATTGTTTCCCCATCTATTTGCCATGAAGTGATGGGACCAGGTGCCATTATCTTAGTTTTCTGAATGTTGAGTTTTAAGTCAGCCTTTTCACTCTCCTCTTTCACTTTCATCAAGAGGCTCTTTAGCTCCTCTTTGCTTTCTGCCATAATGGTGGCATCATCTGCATATCTGAGGTTATTGATATTTCTCCCGTCAATCTTGGTTCCAGCTTGTGCTTCTTCCAGTCTGGCATTTTTGCATGATGCAACCTGCATATAAGTTAAATAAACAAGGTGACAATATACAGCCTTGATGTACTCCTTTCCCAGTCTGGAACCAGTCTGTTGTTTCATGTGATTATCAGCCATCTGTGTATTTAAATCCTTTGCTCATTCAAAAACTGTTTTGTTGTTGCTACCACTGAGTTTGTAACAAATGTTAAGCAAATACAGCATCCTACAACAAAAAGTAAGAGTCATAACTTTGACTGAAAGTGCTGTAAAATCAACCTAGAGGGGTGGGATGGGGAGGGAGATGGGAGGGAGTTTCAAAAGGGAAGGGATATATGTATACCTGTTGCTGATTCATGTTGAGGTTTGACAGAAAACAGCAAAATTCTGTAAAGCAATAAAATAAATTAATTAAATAAATAAAAAATAAATTAATTAAAAAATTTTTTTAGTCAGTAAGCCAAAATAGAACTTAACAAACTAGCCAGGATTTAATTTAGTGATGACAATGTATATGTATATGTACATATATACACCACTTGAGGCCATGTAAATGTATATAAAAGCATATATACCTAGATGGCTCAATGGTAAAGAATCTGCCTGCCAATGCAGGAGATGTAGGAGATGCGGGTTTGATTCCTGGGCTGGGAAGATCCCCTGGAGTAGGAAATGGCCACCTGCTCCAGTATTTTATTATTCAGAAATCTCACGGACAGAGGAGTTTGGCAGGCTACCGTCCACAGGGTTGTGAAGAGTCAGACGTGGCCGAGCACAGACAAATATAAACTCCACTAAGTTGAGGAGTTACTTATATATTTCAAATATCACTCATTATCAGGTACAGGATTTGAAAATAGTTTCTTCCAATCTATGAGTTGCCTTTCACTCTGACACTGTCCTTTTATTTGCCAAAGCATTTTATTTGAATGAACTGCAACTTACGTATTTATCTGTGCTTTAAGTGTCATATCTAAAAAATTGTTGCTAAACCGACATTAAAGCTTTTTCCTTATAATTTCTTCTAAGAGTTTTAGCTCTGATATTTATGCTTTGCTAAATTTTGATATAAATTCTCTATATGATGAAACATAAGGTTCCAGCTTGAGTTTTTTAAATGAATATTCAGTTTTCTCAACGCCACTGAAAGGAATGTCCTTTCCCCATTGTGTGGTCCTGGCACTTCAAAAATCCTTTGACATGTGAAAGCTTATGTCTATACTCTCTGTTCTAGTTCTAGTCTGTTGGTCTATGTCTCTCTTTGTGCCAGTACCACACTATTTTAATTATTATAGCTTTGTAATATGTCTTAAAATGAAAAAGCTTGAGACCTCCAACTTTATTCTTTTTCAAGATCGTTTGGCTAGTCATGGTCCTTTGAGAGTCCATGTGAACTTTAGGATGGACTGCTCTATTCTGAAAAACCAAACAAAAAAAAATACTAGAAATTTTGATGGGGATTGCATTGACTCTGTAAATTGTTTTGGGTAAATGTGCCATCTTAGCAATATTAAGTCTTCCAAATTCATGAACATGGATGTCTTTCCATTTATTTGTTTCTTCTTAATTTATAAAACATTTATAAAAAATATTTTATAGCTTTTAGTGAACAGATCCTTTGCTATCTTGGTTAAGTTTATTCCAAAGTTATGTTATTCTTTATGATGCTATTGTAAATGGGACTGCTTTCTTAATTTCCCTTTCAGATTGTTCACTGTTCATGTAAAAAAACACAGCAATTCTGCACATTGATTTTGCACAGCAACTTTGCTGAATTTGCTTACTATATAATTCAAACTTTTTTTTTTTTTTAACAGAACTCCCCTGGTTCTTAAAGGAGCCAAAACTTTCTGTGGCGTTCAATGACAGTAAAATCAGCATTCTGTTCTGTGGATGCTAAAGCACCATCTGGCAACTGCCAGTTTATAAAGTTAGCCAAGATTATATTTAGGTTTAAATTAGTTGTATTTCAGTATTATAGGTTTTTACAGTTTAGGGCGAATACATTGGCGTGAAAAAGAAAATTAAAAAAAAAATCATTCTCTACCCAGCTGGATGGAAACTAACCAAGAGTTTGAAAATTCTACAGCAGTGAAACTGTAGAGTTTTTGCCTAATTTTATATTATTATTCTCATAAATCTTTCCTATGTCTGATTAGGGCCAATGTAATCCCCTTCTATATATATATTAATATAATGTTAATATTATGCTAGGGAATTTTACCCACCTTATAATATTTAGGCTCAAAGGCATGAATAGTATTCAAAATATTTAAATGCTATGTAGGACAAACTTCAAACAATCAGAAACATTTTCACCACAACCAATAAAGACTATAAAGCACCTGCAATTGCCCAGCACAACCTACATTGAAGCAAACAAATGTGGGCTCTGAAAATAAAGCCAGCCCCTGCACAGTCTGCGCTGAAACATTCAATGTAAGAAGGAAGGAAAACTTGAACATACAATATGTTTTTAGCCTTCCAAGCTTTGCTGTCTATAGTCCATAAATCGAAAGCCATTTCTTAACATAAAGAGGCAAGTGACAAAACAAACTACTTCTTATACATATGCTAGTAATGGCTCTCTATTGAGGGTCATAGGTATATTTTCAGGGCATATAATCAGGTGGGCATGATGTAAATATAGTTTTCTCCATCGATTTATTCCTATTCCAAATCCCATTCTGTCTGCTTATATAACATTTGATACACTCATCTCCAACAAGTCCAGTGATTTCAGGGCTTTTTGGTCATTTTAGGTTTATGTCCAGTCTCCTCAGGGTTTCTTCCCTCTGGCCTTGTCCCCGCAAGTAGAGGCTTTCTGAGGTGACACGAAGATACTGCTAGGGAGGGGACTTCTGGCATGGACGTGGTCATCTTTCTCCTCCACTGCCCCCATGGACTGGAACCTTCCCTGACTTGTTCCAATCCCTGGCACCATCCCTCTGGGGCCTGGGGCAAACTAAGCCAATTCAGTCATGTCTGACTCTTTGTGATGCTGCAGCCGGACTGCAGCCGGCCAGACTCCTCTGTCCATGGGATTCTCCAGGCAAGAAATACTGGAGTGGGTCACCATGTCCTTCTTCATGGGATCCTCTGGACCCAGGGATCAAACCCACGTCTCCAGCATAGGCAGGCAGGTTCTTTTGGAGAGGGGTTCTGGTTACTCAACTGTCCTCTGGTTCTTGGGAGCAGCCAAGCCTTGGTTGTTTCCACTTGTCCCAAATGCTGGGCTTCCTCATGTTATCCAGCTGTTGTCGACAAGGTCACTTGCCCTTGGGCACAAAATCTATAATGTCACCAGGCTGTCTCAAATCTTCTGTCATAAATGCACTGATCTTACACAAGATTTTCTTCTGCATAATTCCCTACCCTCTCAGGCTTCACATAAGGAGTCATAAACAAGAATTCTCTGCACATGGCTCCAAATATGCAGAGACATCATCTGGTCTAGCAGTTCCCCCTCTGTCCCACAAGTGTCCAGAGAGAGTAGGCCACAGATTCCTCACAAGCAGTGAGGTCCTAAGCTGAAGAACATGAGAAAGCTTGGGTTCAAGTTCTGAGCACTGTTATGGGGCCCAAGAGACTATGGTGAAACTCAGATCCCAAATATGTCTTGTTTTCTGTGTTTGGCTTTGAAGGTATAACATTTTCAGAATGTCTTAGCTTCAAAATCTGTATTGATGAAGAAAGGCTCATGGTAATTTTTTTTAAACTTCTAAAAATCAGATACATGATTATGTCTTAAATGCAAAAATATAGTTTCTTTTTGTAAAAGATCCTGGCTGCCTCTCAAATTATAAGTCAGTTTCCTTTTTCTCTTTCTTTCAACCAAATTCTTGGCCCTTGACTCATGAAGGCTTGAGACAATTCAGCCATTAATATTGAGTAAAATTGCTGCGCTGCTGTTTAGATGCCAAGTCATGTCTGACTCTGAGACCACATGGACGGTAGCCCACAAGTCTCCTCTGTCCATGGGGTTTCCCAGGCAGGAACACTGCATGGGCTGCCATTCCCTGCTCCAGGAGGTCTTCCCAACCCAGGGATCAAACCTGTGTCTCCTGCTTGGCAGGTAGATTCTTTACCACTGAGCCATCTGGGAAGTTCCCATCATGTAAAACTACCAGTCATCTAAAATGAGGAGAGTCTGGAAGATATATGTAACCACATTTGTAATAAAACCTAAAAAAGGAAAGAGAAGAAAAAGGAGGAGAAAAGGAAGAAGGAGAAGGAGGGCGAATGGGAAGGGGAGGGGAGAGAAGAAACAGCCAGATTTAGAAATACTGGACAGAAGGGTGGTCAGGTTCTAAATAAGGAGAGCTACCGAGAACAGGTCGGGGTGGCAGCAGAGAATAGCTACCCCACACCCAAGGAGCAGTGGCTGCGCGGGCACAGAAGGGCCGAGAGGAGCTACTCCATGTTCAAGGTCAGGAGGGGTGGCCGTGAGGAGATACCCCTCGTCCAAGGTAAGAGAAGCCCAAGTAAGAGGGTAGGTGTTGCGAGAGGGCATCAGAGGGCACACGCACTAAAACCATAATCACAGAAAACTAGCCAATCTGATCATAGGACCACAGTCTTGTCTAACTCAATGAAACTAAGCCAGGCCATGTGGGGCCACCCAAGACGGATGGGTCATGGTGGAGAGGTCTGACAGAATGTGGTCCACTGGAGAACGGAATGGCAAACCACTTCAGTATTCTTCCTTGAGAACCCCATGAACAGTATGAGAAGGCAAAATGATAGGATACTGAAAGAGGAACTCCCCAGGTTGGTAGGTGCCAAATATGCTACTGGAGATCAGTAGAGAAATAACTCCAGAAAAAATGAAGGGATGGAGCCAAAGCAAAAACAATACCCAGTTGTGGATGGGACTGGTGATAGAAGTAAGGTCCGATGCTGTAAAGAGCAATATTGCATAGGAACCTGGAATGTTAGGTCCGTGAATCAAGGCAAATTGGAAGTGGTCAAACAGTAGATGGCAAGAGTGATCGTTGACATTCTAGGAATCAGTGAACTAAGGTGGACTGGAATGGGTGAATTTAACTCAGATGGCCACTATATCTGCTACTATGGGCAGGAATTCCTTAGAAGAAATAGAGTGGCCATCATAGTCAACGAAAGATTTCGAAATGCAGTACTTGCATGCAATCTCAAAAATGATAGATTGGTCTCTGTTCATTTCCAAGGTAAACCATTCAATATCACGGTAATCCAAGTCTATGTCCCAACCAGTAACACTGAAGAAGCTGTAGTTGAACGGTTCTATGAAGACCTACAAGACCTTTTAGAACTAACACCCAAAAAGGAAAGAGAAGAAAAAGGAGGAGAAAAGGAAGAAGGAGAAGGAGGGCGAATGAGAAGGAGTCTTTTTCATTATAGGGGACTGGAATACAAAAGTAGATAGTCAGGAAACACCTGGAGTAACTGGCAGATTTGGCCTTGGAATATGGAATAAAGCAGAGCAAAGGCTAATAGAGCTTTTCCAAGAGAACACACTGGTCATAGCAAACACCCTCTTCCAACAACACAAGAGAAGGCTCTTCACATGGACATCACCAGATGGTCAACACCGAAATCAGATTGATTATATTCTTTGCAGCCAAAGATGGAGAAGCTCTATGCAGTCAGCAAAAACAAGATCAGAAGCTGACTGTGGCTCAGATCATGAAGTCCTTATTGCCAAATTCAGACTTAAATTGAAGAAAGTGGGGAAAACCACTAGACCATTCAGGTATGACTTAAATCAAACCCCTTATGATTATACAGTGGAAGTAAGAAATGGATTTAAGGGATTAGATCTGAAAGACAGAGTGCCTGATGAACTATGGACAGAGGTTCATGACATTGTACAGGAGACAGGGATTAAGATCATGCCCATGGAAAAGAAATGCAAAAAAGCAAAATGGCTGTCTGAGGAGGCCTTACAAATAGCTGCAAAAGGAAGAGAGATAAAAAGCAAAGGAGAAAAGGAAAGATATTCCCACCTGAATGCAGAGTTCCAAAGAAAAGCAAGGAGAGATAAAAAAGCTTTCCTCAGAGGTCAATGCAAAGAAATAGAGGAAAACAACAGAATGGGAAAGATTAGATATCTCTTCAAGAAAATTAGAGATAGCAAGGGAACATTTCATGCAAAGATGGGCTCGATAAAGGACAGAAATGGTATGGCCCTAACAGAAGCAGAAGATATTAAGAAGAGGCGGCAAGAATACACAGAACTATACAAAAATGATCTTCATGACCTAGATAATCACAATGGTGTGATCACTCACCTAGAGCCAGACATCCTGCAATGTGAAGTCAAGTGGGCCTTAGAAAGCATCCTATGGACACCTTATCTTTGACAAAGGAGGCAAGAATATACAATGGAAAAAAGACAATCTCTTTAACAAGTGGTGCTGGGAAAACTGGTCAACCACTTGTAAAAGAATGAAACTAGAACACTTTCTAACACCATACACAAAAATAAACTCAAAATGGATTAAAGATCTAAATGTAAGACCAGAAACTATAAAACTCCTAGAGGAAAACATAGGCAAAACACTCTCCGACATAAACCACAGCAGGATCTTCTATGACCCACTTCCCAAAATTTTGGAAATAAAAGCAAAAATAAACAAATGGGACCTAATTAAAATTAAAAGCATCTGCACAACAAAGGAAACTATAAGCAAAGTGAAAAGATAGCCTTCAGAATGGGAGAAAATAATAGCAAATGAAGCAACAGACAAAGAATTAATCTCAAAAATATACAAGCAACTCCTGAAGCTCAATTCCAGAAAAATAAAAGACCCAATCAAAAAGTGGGCTGAAGAACTAAACAGACATTTCTCCAAAGAAGACATACAGAAGGCTAACAAACACATGAAAAGATGCTCAACATCACTCATTATCAGAGAAATGCAAATCAAAACCACAATGAGGTACCATTACACACCAGTCAGAATGGCTGCTACACAAAAGTCTACAAGCAATAAATGCTGGAGAGGGTGTGGAGAAAAGGGAACCCTCTTACACTGTTGGTGGGAATGCAAACTAGTACAGCCACTATGGAAACCAGTGTGGAGATTTCTTAAAAAACTGGAAATAGAACTGCCATATGACCCAGCAATACCACTTCTGGGCATACACACCAAGGAAACCAGATCTGAAAGAGACACGTGCACCCCAGTGTTCATCGCAGCACTGTTTATAATAGCCAGGACACAGAAGCAACCTAGATGCCCATCAGCAGACGAATGGATAAGAAAGCTGTGGTACATATATACCATGGAATATTACTCAGCCATTAAAAAGAATTCATTTGAATCAGTTTTAATGAGATGGATGAAACTGGAGCCTATTATACAGAGTGAAGTAAGGCAGAAAGAAAAACACCAATACAGTATACTGCATATATATGGGATTTAGAAAGATGGTAACGATAACCCTGTATGCAAGACAGAAAGAGAGACACAGATGTATTGAACAGTCTTTTGGACTCTGTGGGAGAGGGCGAGGGCGGGATGATATGGGTGAATGGCATTGAAACATGTAAAGTATCATATGTGAAACGAATCACCAGTGCAGGTTTGATGCATGATACAGGGTGCTCAGGGCTGGTGCACTGGGATGACCCAGAGGGATGGGATGGGGAGGGAGTTGAAAGGGGGGTTCAGGATGGGGAACACATGTACACCCATGGTGGATTCAAGTCAATGTATGGCAAAACCAATACAATGTTGTACAGTAAAATAAATAAATAATTTAAATTAAAAAATAAATAAAACAAAAATAAATAAATAAAACTGAAAAAAAAGAAAGCATCACTACGAAGAAAGCTAGTGGATGTGATGGAATTCCATCAAATCCTGAAAGATGATGCTGTGAAAGTGCTGCACTCAATATGCCAGCACATTTGGAAAATTCACCAGGGGCCACAGGACTGGAAAAGGTCAGTTTTCATTCCAGTCCCAATGAAAGGCAATCCCAAAGAATGCACAAACTATTGCACAATTGCACTCATCTCACACGCTAGTAAAGTAATGCTCAAAATTCTCCAAACCAGGCTTCAGCAATACATGAACTGTGAACTTCCAGATGTTCAAGCTGGTTTTAGAAAAGGCAGAGGAACCAGAGATCAAATTGCCAACATCAGCCGGATCATTGAAAAAGAAAGAGAGTTCCAGAAAAACATCTATTTCTGCTTTATTGACTATGCCAAAGCCTTTGACTGTGTGGATCACAATAAACTGTGGAAAATTCTGAAGGTGATGGGAATACCTGACCACTTGACCTGTCTCTTGAGAAACCTGTATGCAGGTCAGGAACAGGGTTAGAACTGGACATGGAACAACAGACTGGATCCAAATAGGAAATGGAGTACGTCAAGGCTGCATATTGTCACCCTGCTTATTTAACTTATATGCAGAGTACATCATGAGAAACACTGGCCTGGATGAAGCACAAGCTGGAATCAAGATTGCTGGGAGAAATATCAATAACCTCAGATATGCAGATGACACCATCCTTATGGCAGAAAGTGAAGAGGAACTAAAGAGCCTCTTGATGAAAGTGAAGGAGAGTGAAAAAGTTGGCTTAAAGCTCAACATTCAGAAAACTAAGATCATGGCATCTGGCCTATCACTTCATGGAAATAATTGTGGAAACAGTGGCTGATTTTATTTTTCTGGGCTCCAAAATCACTGCAGATGGTGACTGCAGTCATGAAATTCAAAGACACTTACTACTTGGAAGGAAAGTTATGAGCAACTTAGATAGCATATTAAAAACCAGAGACACTACTTTGCCAACAAAGGTCCGTGTAGTCAAGGTTATGGTTTTTCCAGTGGTCATGTATGGATGTGAGAGTAGGATGGTGAAGAAAGCTTGCGCCAAAGAACTGATGCTTTTGAACTGTGGTGTTGGAGAAGACTCTTGAGAGTCCCTTGGACTGCAAGGAGATCCAACCAGTCCATCCTAAAGGAAATCAGTCCTGAATATTCATTGGAAGGACTGATGCTGAAGCTGAAACTCCAATACTTTGGCCACCTCATGCAAAGGGCTACCTCAGTGGAAAAGACCCTGATGCTGGGAAGGATTGGGGGCAGGAGGAGAAGGGGATGACAGAGGATGAGATGGCTTGATGGCATCACCAACTGGATGGACATGGATTTGGGTAAGCTCCAGGAGTTGGTGATGGACAGGGAGGCCTGGCGTGCTGTGATTCATGTGGTTGCAGATAGTCGGACACGACTGAGTGACTGAACTGAACTGATCAAGAACAATGCCAAGAGACGGGAGCAGCTGGCTGGAGGGATAAGGAGCTAAGTGCTCGGGATGAAGTAAGCAAATCCATTCAGTGATAAAAGCACTGAACTCTATGCTGGGAATTCTGAAGGGCAACACCCTGGAAAGACATTTGTTGGAGCACACCTGCCAGAAAATCATGAGTTTCCCTGAAAACTGATGGTAGAATTAATAAAACTTACTTGATAACCTCATATTTTTAAAAAATACTTGGAAAAGTATATACTGAAGTATCACGGTTTTAAGGAATATTTCAAAATATATTTCAAATAATATTTCAAAATAAGTAATGCTAAGGACATTATAACCTATCCAGATGGTGCTAGTGGTAAACAATCCACCTGCCAATGTAGGAGATGCAAGAGACATTAAAAAGCAGAGACATCATTTTGCCGACAAAGGTCCGTATAGTCAAAGCTATGGTTTTTCCAGTAATCGTGTATGGATGTGAGAGCTGGTCCATAAAGAAGGCTGAACACCGAAGAATTGATGCCTTTGAGCTAAAGTCCTGGAGAAGACTCTTGAAAGTCCTCTGGACAGCAAAGAGATGAAACCAGTCCATCCTAAAGGAAATCAATCCTGAATGTTCACTGGAAGGACTGATAGTGAAGCTGAAGCTCCAAAACTTCAGCCACCTGATGCAAAGGGCTGACTCATTGGAAAAGACCCTGTTGCTGGGAAAGATTGAGGACAAAAGGAGAATGGGACAGAGGATGAGATGGTTGGATGGCATCACTGACTCAAGATATGAGTTTGAGCAAACTCCGGGAGAGAATGAAGAATAAGGAAGACTGGTGGGCTGCAGTTCATGTTGTCACAGAGTTGGACTCAGCTTAGCAACTAAACAACAACAAAGGGGATTTCGGCATACTACCAAAAATAACACTGAAGTTATCTACAGGACAATGACAGAAATCCATCTCAATGTGGGCTTATGGATAATGCAGTCATTGTCCATGAGGAGGTACTAAATTAATAGCCTTTGGTTTCCCATTCTCAGAGAAGAAGGACTGAGAAGAAGGATTAACCAAAAGCAAATATGGGCTGCTTCCTGAAGAGGCAGTGATGCTGAAAAATTAACAAAATTCTGATTTTCTTACAAAAAGTCAAAGGAAAATAAAGACCTATACTGAGTGTGTGTGGCATGTGTCTGTATGTGTGTATTCAGTACCATCTTACGAAAAACCCAAACAAATTTTTGTCCAACCCAACATATATATATCTCAATAAGGAAACGGACACTTTTTAATGAGGACTGCACTACACAGGAGTACCATGAGAACTGAGTTAAGGAATCAAGTCCTGTTAGAGAACTGAGCTGAGGTGGCCATGGATTTGACCATTGCCTGCAGTGATTATTTTTGTTGTTTACAAAAGCATTTTACCAAAATAGATTGGTAATTTCAACTTAATCATTGGCAATGGTTGTGGTGTTACTTGTACTGTTCATATATTTTTACCTCCAGATAGTGTAAAGAAGTTCTTTTACTGGTATTTTTCACAGAGATTGAATGCACAGTGGTATAAAGGACTTTATGCAGTCAGAGCATTTAGACAGACTGAAAGAATTCTATGCACTGTGGAAGGAAGGAAGGTACTCCTAGAGAATGTGGCCTAGAGAAGAATTCATCTTTCTCTATATTTTAAAGCTTTTTTCTTCATAAGTATCTTTTAGTATTGAATGCCAGCACCACTGTCATATGGTAAAGATGGAAATGTGTATTTATTTTCATATGCATTTTCAGTATTCTAAGTGACCCTTATATGATTCCTAAAAGGAATTGTTCAATTTTATTTTTAAGCAGCACATGGTTACCAAGTGACTTTATGTATGTTAATAAATAGGAATTGCTTCCAATAATGAAATAAGGTAAAGCTTCATCTTGAGGCAAAATCACTACTAATTATTGAGTTTTACACAACAGGTACTTTTCCATTTGTTACTTAAATTAGCCCATTTGACCTTCAAAACAATATAAATTAGTACATGATTAATTTGTTCATTTTACAAATGAAGAAGCTGAGTTATGGATGGATCGCTTACCTTGCAAGTGGCTAATGTGACTGGATTTTGAATTCACAGTGGATTCTGGAGTCCATGATCCCACTATGACTCTAGCACCTCCAAATTTCCATTTAATATGCTTGCTCTTCCTAAAATCAATGTTCTAAAACATACGTTAGCTTACAGTCACATGCATAACATACTAATAGAATTCTATTAATTCAAACTAATACTAAAATAAGATATTGGGTAGACATCAACAGACTAAATATTTTTGCAGAAATTCAACCTCTAGAAGAAAATAAAGAAAACACATGTTTTTCTTTTTCAAAAAAAACCCAAGTAATATACTAAATAAATATATCACTTAATTCAGAGATTTTTCAAAAGGAATTTACAAATTCATTTATTCCAAGGAATTTAACTTTTTTCTCTAAATTAAAGTCAATTTGTAAAAGTTAAAAAAAATATACTTCACTATCTACAACTACTGTTAAAACAAATATGGTAGACTTCACATATTTGCAATTAAAGGAAATTATTTTTGTTTTAAACATATCTGCTTGAAGTGTTTTGCACTTTGTTGTTCAAAAAATTTATCTGTGACAAAAACGATATTGAAAAGGTTGATAAAAATCCATTTTGACTCATAGGGTTTAAAACTACCATATATTTGTGTAGGGTAAAATGATTGCCACTCAAAATAACATGTCTGAGAGAAAAATGGCAGTTGTCCACAAAATCAATCTCTGGTGAAATCAATTTTTTTTTTTTACTATTATGATTTATTGAAAGCATAGAGTCCCCAACTTCAATATCCACAACTTAAATTTAGTCCTAAGGGACTTACAAAACAAAAATTTCAGCTAAATTTAAAGAAAAAGATGTCAACTCTGTTTTATTTACCAACAAATATTTACTATGATATGGCCCCATTGGGAATGATCTAATGTAATAAAGTATCAAGGAGGCTACTTACACTATTGGGTGTGTGTTGGGGGTGGGGGAGTGAGAGTGTGTGTGTACAAACTGAAAATGTTTTCTTTCAGTGCTACATTTTAAAAGTCTCATAATGATAACAGATTATTTTAAGGAATAATTACTGTTTTGGGAAATGCTTTTGTTGTTGAAGTTGACATTATGAATGGCTATTTTTAAAGGGTCAAGTGGACATGGGCGTCCGCGGCAGTTTAAGTATCACTGACTGTGATGTCTGCCTTTGGAGAGGTCTTTCCCCGCTCCTCTACCTGAGTTCTGAGCCTGTCTCCTGACTGGCTTATAGCAGCCACTCACTTCCCATTGGCAAAGTAACTGAATCTATATTTCGTAGAGAAGGCCTTGTTATTGTTCATATTAAACTGCTAAATTTTGGATCTTCATCATTTATGCCATGATAATTATATTTTTAAAGTACTACCCAATCTTCTCATTCTGTATAGTGTTTTTAAGGACTATTATTCCTCAGTAAAAGGAGAACAGCCAGACACCCCACTCTGAATGGATGTCCAGTTGGGGTGAGGCAGGGCGGGAGTGTGTTCAGGCCAGGCGGCCTGTGGGGGTGAGCAGGCGGCACTTGTGGGCGCTAACTCACCTCAGAGTCCACCTTGGTCTCAAGGCAAAGGTAGCTGAGGCTCCTAACCCAGATTATGGAAGGAAGGAGGGTGATAAACAGAGCCTGTTGTTCTAACAAGCAAAGTAAACGCCAGCGTGACACTGGGAAGCTGGAAGGTTTAAAACGGGGCGGGCGTACAGAACAGACTTTTGAACTCTGGGGGAGAACGTGAGGGTGGGATGTTTTGAAAGAACAGCATGTATACTATCTATGGTGAAACGGACCACCAGCCCAGGTGGGATGCATGAGTCAGGTGCTCTTGCCTGGTGCACTGGGAGGACCCTGAGGAGTCGGGTGGGGAGGGAGGTGGGAGGGGGGATCGGGATGGGGAATACGTGTAACTATATGGCTGATTCATGTCAATGTATGACAAAACCCACTGAAATGTTGTAAAGTGATTGGCCTCCAACTAATAAAATAATATTTAAAAAAATAAATAAATAAATAAAATAAAAAAAAAAAATAAAAAAAAATAAATAAATAAATAAAAAATAAATAAATAAAACGGGGCGGGCGGAGGGAAGGCCCAGAGGGAGCCCCGAGGGGGAGTTCAGGGCAGTGGCGGGGAGTGCATGCAGGGCTTCCCTGACCCTCAACACAGTGCGTGTTTGTGAGGAGCCACCATGTGCTGGGGTCAACTGCACAGTGTGGTGTCAGGAGCAAAATGGACAAGACACTTCAGGAACTTCTCCGCAATATCGCATAACAAAGACTCAGCAGAAACAAGAGAACTGAGCAGTGTCTGTGGGGGTGGCAGGCAGTTTTGCAGCTTCACTTGGATAGCTTGGGGAGCAGAGTAGGTGGGAAAAGGTCCACGTAAGCTCTTATTCAACCTACTGGAAAATGAACGCTTCATGAGTTGGGGCGGGATAGTTCTTAATTTCTATTATAAAATTAACACACAGAAATCCCTTGCATTCCTATATACTAACAATGAAAAAACAGAAAGAGAAATTAAGGAAGCAATACCATTCACCATTGCAACAAAAAGAATAAAATACTTAGGAGTATATCTACCTAAAGAAACAAAAGACCTATACATAGAAAACTATAAAACACTGATGAAAGAAATCAAAGAGGACACAAACAGATGGAGAAACATACCGTGTTCATGGAAGAATCAATATTGCCAAAATGGCTATTCTACCCAAAGCAATCTATAGATTCAATGCAATCCCTATGAAGCTACCAATGGTATTTTTCACAGAACTAGAACAAATAATTTCACAGTTTATATGGAAATACAAAAAACCTTGAATAGCCAAAGTAATTTTGAAAAAGAAGAATGGAACTGGAGGAATCAACCTGCCTGACTTCAGACTCTACTACAAAGCCACAGTCATCAAGACAGTATGGTACTGGCACAAAGACAGAAATATAGATCAATGGAACAGAATAGAAAGCCCAGAGATAAATCCACGAACCTATGGACACCTTATCTTTGACAAAGGAGGCAAGGATATACAATGGAAAAAAGACAACCTCTTTAACAAGTGGTACTGGGAAAACTGGTCAACCACTTGTAAAAGAATGAAACTAGAACACTTTCTAACACCATACACAAAAATAAACTCAAAATGGATTAAAGATCTAAATGTAGGACCAGAAACTATAAAACTCCTAGAGGAGAACATAGGCAAAACACTCTATGACATAAATCACAGCAAGATCCTCTATGACCCACCTCCCAGAATATTGGAAGTAAAAGCAAAACTAAACAAATGGGACCTAATGAAACTTAAAAGTTTTTGCACAACAAAGGAAACTATAAGCAAAGTGAAAAGACAGCCCTCAGATTGGGAGAAAATAATAGCAAATGAAGAAACAGACAAAGGATTAATCTCAAAAATATACAAGCAACTCCTGAAGCTCAATTCCAGAAAAATAAATGACCCAATCAAAAAATGGGCCAAAGAACTAAACAGACATTTCTCCAAAGAAGACATATAGAAGGCTAACAAACACATGAAAAGATGCTCCACATCACTCATTATCAGAGAAATGCAAATCAAAACCACAATGAGGTACCATTACACGCCAGTCAGGATGGCTGCTATCCAAAAGTCTACAAGCAATAAATGCTGGAGAGGGTGTGGAGAAAAGGGAACCCTCTTACACTGTTGGTGGGAATGCAAACTAGTACAACCACTATGGAAACCAGTGTGGAGATTTCTTAAAAAACTGGAAATAGAACTGCCATATGACCCAGCAATACCACTTCTGGGCATACACACCAAGGAAACCAAATCTGAAAGAGACACGTGCACCCCAGTGTTCATCGAAGCACTGTTTATAATAGCCAGGACATGGAAGCAACCTAGATGCCCATCAGCAGATGAATGGATAAGGAAGCTGTGATACATATATACCATGGAATATTACTCAGCCGTTAAAAAGAATTCACTTGAATCAGTTCTAATGAGCTGGATGAAACTGGAGCCCATTATACAGAGTGAAGTAAGCCAGAAAGATAAAGAATATTACAGCATACTACCACATATATATGGAATTTAGAAAGATGGTAACGATGGCCCCATATGCAAAACAGAAAAAGAGACACAGAAGTACAGAACAGACTTTTGAACTCTGTGGGAGAAGGTGAGGGTGGGATGTTTTGAAAGAACAGCATGTATATTACCTATGGGGAAACAGATCACCAGCCCAGGTGGGATGCATGAGACGAGTGCTCGGGCCTGGTGCACTGGGAGGACCGAGAGGAGTCGGGTGGAGAGGGAGGTGGGAGGGGGGATCGGGATGGGGAATACATGTAACTCAATGGCTGATTCATGTCAATGTATGACAAAACCCACTGAAATGTTGTGAAGTAATTAGCCTCCAACTAAAAAAAAAAAAAAAGAACCACTCCTGACCCTTCAGGGACGCCATCAGCCTGCAGGGTGAAAGCACAGATGCCCTCTGAGAGTCTGGAGGTGCCTGCCACTCCCTCGTCATGGCTCCACACTCCTGATAACAAACAGCCAGTATTACGCTTTAAACACTAGACTAGATGAAGCTAACCAGCTGATAACTTATTGGAAAGATAAAGTAAATTACGGGAAGGATAGCTCAAAGAAAGAACAACAACAAAAATGCAGAGAATAAAGACTCTGAGCAGGTCAGGAAACAAAGCCGCCCCAGGAAGGCTGAGAGCAGGAGCGAGGGACTCCGCAGGGGGCAGTGTCAGTCCACAGGGCTCTTCACTTCACTCTGGGGCTGGATGCTGGGAAGGAAGGACTGACTGCCTCAGCCAGCGCCAGTGGTGAAGATGACAGGGCTGCGTGCCTCGGGGCAGGATGACTCCCTAAAGACACACTACACCACATAATCACAAGAATGAGACCAGGATGCCAGTAAATAATGTCAAAGGACAACCACTAAAATATCACTATTCTTAATGACTGGCAGAGTCTTCCTCTCACCAAATCCCTATCTGAAACAAAGCAAAACAACAAAACAATAAAAAAGCAACAGCTATTATTTTGCTGATTATTAGCATTGTTTGGTTGATTTGGAAATCCACATGCATGAATATGATAAATCACAGTTCAATCATAAACTAACAAGGACAAGATGATCCTAGAAACAATCAAAGAAAAATATCTGAAAAGGACTTAAAAATAAAGGACACACACTACTGATTCTACAAGAGGTAATTGAACAGAGTCACATAAATTCTCAGAGCATACTATTTTGTTGGAAACATTTTTGACCAAAGAGCAACTAAGAACGTCAAGATTCAGTTCATGTGTGCTAAAAACTTGCAGGTTGTCAACACATGAAAGTGCTGCATTCAATGTGCCAGCAAATCTGGAAAACTCAGTAGTGGCCATGGGACTGGAAAAGATCAGTTTTCATTCCAATTTCAAAGAAAGACAATGCCAAAGAGTGTTCAAACTACCACACAATTGCACTCATCTCACAGCTAGCAAAGTAATGCTTGAATTCTCTAAGCTATGCTTCAACAGTATGTGAACTTAGAATTTCTAGATGTTCAAGCTGGATTTAGAAAAGGCAGCGGAACCAGAGATCAAATTACCAACATCTGTTAGATCAAAGAAAAAGAAAGGGAATTCCAAAAAGACATCTACTTCTGCTTCACTGATTACACTAAAGACTTTGGCTGTGTGGATCACAACAAAGTGTGGAAATTTCTTCAAGAGATGGAAATACCAGACCACCTTACCTGCCTCCTGAGAAATGTGTATGAACGTCAGGAATCAACAGTTAGAACTGAACATGGAACAATGAACTGGTTCCAAATTGGGAAATGAGTACGTTAAAGCTGTATATTGCCACCCTGCTTATTTAACTTATATGCAGAGTACATCATGCAAACTGCCAGGCTGGATGAAGCACAAGCTGGAATCAAGATTGCTGGGAAAAATATCAATAACCACAGATATGCAGATGACACCATCCTTATGGCAGAAAGCAAAGAGGAACTAAAGAGCCTCTTGATAAAAGTGAAAGAGGAGAGCGAAAAGGCTGACTTAAAACTCAACATTAAAAAAGCCAAGATCATGGCATCCAGTCCCATCACTTCACAGCAAATAGATGGGGAAACAATGGAAACAGCGAGAGACTTTATTTTCTTGGGCTCCAAAGTCACTGCAGATGGTGACTGCAGCCATGAAATTAAAAGATGCATACTCCTTGGAAGAAAAGCTATGACAAACCTAGACATTGTATTAAAAAGCAGAGATATCACTTTGCTGACAAAGGTCCATCTAGTCAAAGCTATGGTTTTTCCAGTAGTCATGTATGGATGTGAGAGTTGGACCATAAAGAAAGCTGAGTGCTGAAGAATTGATGCTTTTGAACTGTGGTGTTGGAGAAGACTCTTGGAAGTCCTTTGGACAGCATGGAGATCAAACCAGTCAATCCTAAATGAAATCAATCAGTCCTGAATATTCATTGGAAGGAGTGATGCTGAAGCTGAAGCTCCAATACTCTGGCCACCTGATACGATGAAATGACTCACTGGAAAAGACCCTGATGCTGGGAAAGATTGTAGGCAGAAGGGGATGACAGAAGATGAGCTGGTTGGATGACATCACCGACTCAATGGACATGAGTTTGAGCCAACTCCAGCAGTTGGTGATGGACGGGGAAGCATAGTATGCTGCAGTCTATGGGGTCGCAAAGAGTTGGACCTGACTGAGAGATTGAACTGAACTGAACTGCTGCTCAGAGTGCCCTTGACTTTCCTCCTCCCTTGGGAATGTGCTACTGGCACAAGTTGAAAATTATCAAGAATGCAAGGCACATATAAGTTCCCAGTGCCTTTTCCTGGCTAGATGGCCTGTTTCTATGGTGGTGAGGACTGGGGAGCAAGCTACCCTGCGTGAGGTGCTTGCTTGGTCTGAATCTCCTACTGGCATCATGGAAGGAGCCCTCAAGCTTCTCATCAGCTTGTGCATAGCCAGGGCAGAAGGAGAAGAGGGAAGGGTGAGATTTAAGACCTGTCAGGAAAAAAAAAAGACCTGTCAGGAGCAGACTGTAATACAGAAGACTTGGGTTAGATTTCTGGGTTGAGAAGATCCCCTGGAGAAGGGAACAGCTACCCACTCCAATATTCTGGAGAATTCCAGGGACTGTATAGTCCATGGGGTCACAAAGAGTTGGACACGACTGAGTGACTTTCACTTTCACTTCACTGCTGCTGCTAAGTTGCTTCAGTCATGTCCGACTCTGTGTGACCCCATAGACAGCAGCCCACCAGGCTCCTCCGTCCATGGGATTCTCCAGGCAAGAGCACTGGAGTGGGTTACCATTGCCTTCTCCACTAGGAGGAGTCAAACATGAAAAATGAAGCCAGACTTCTCATTACAATTACATAATCACGTAATTCAGTAATTCATGAATGCACTAATTTATCTGATGAAAAAAAAAAAAATGACTGCACAGTACATGAAGTCATTTACTGGGATTGCAAAAAAGGAAGTCCCTTAGGGTTCCCAGTGCAGCCACCTCCATATCTTCTGACTGCTTCCTATCTGTACAAAAATGTCAGTCAGAGAATACATTTAATTGGAAAAAGGAGAACATGCAGAAACAAAGGAAAACAGTAAAACAAGACAAAATAATAATACTTCAGTTACTAAAGCCAAGAACATTTTAGTTCCTCCTCAAGGGTTATAGATATTATTCTGAACCATATCCTGTGAGTTGTCTGGAAGATACTGAAACGCCCCCACCAGGTGGAAAAGCTAACTACACGATGACCAGACGGTGGCCATGACACAGTCTGCTCCATCATACACAGCTGAGAAACGGCCTCAAGGGGACAGGAACAGACCGACTCTGGAACTGAACTGGACGTAAGCCAGCCAGGGTAACGCTGGTCAGACAACGGCATGACCAATTTTAAGCTGACTGCTATTTCTGCATGCGGCGCCCCGCCCCCACCCCGGCACACGCTCCTTTAAGAGCTCCTGCCCCGAGCAGCAAGGCGGGGGCAGCTGCTGCTTTGGTACGGGAGTTCCCTTTTTCCCCAGACCGCTGGCTTCCTCAACAAAGCTATCTTTCCTTTTACCCAACACTCTCCTCTCAGTATTGGATTTTTAGGCAAAAAGCAGCTAAACCTGAGTCTGGTAATAGGTTGATGGCCATAACTGACAAGATGGAGCTCCTTCCATCAAGCAATTTATGGTATTGGGTCACATTTCTCAAACTTTTGGCTGCCTAATAATTAACTGAATAGCCTGTTAGAAATGCCCATTCTCAGGCCACCCTGCCGAGTCTGGGTGGGCTTAGACACATGAAGAATCATCCCCAGATGAGCTGTCTGCAGATCTCAGTTTAAAGTAAAGCCAGCTAGTCCACTTCCAGACAGCATAATCATGAGGAGAGCTACCACCTCCTCTATGAACTATGCACGTGTGTCATTCAGAGAGGCTACCTCCTGTTTTTCCTGGAAAACTCCAGGTTTTCAATTCTTGATCTTGTTTCCCATCCACTTTACCACCCGTCACAAGTGAATCCTAATTGGACAATCACTTCTGTCATTACCATAAATCTTATGCAAACCTTTGAACAGCAGTGTAGCTGAGTAACAGAGCATAGATTCTGAGTCAGACACCCTGGGATTTTAAATCATCTCAGTCACTTGGTAGCTACTTTGACCCTGTGCAAATTACTTGTCCTTAGCCATTAGTCTCCTCGTCTATAAAATGGGGATAATAATAGACCCCTAGTCTAAAAGAAGTGCTGTTCAGACTAATGAGCTCACATACACGAAGTGCTCAGCTCACGCCCAGCGTGTCAGGAGCCCTCAGCACAGACCTGTCGTCAGTCATTACCATCATCTAGCTAGGGCGGCATGTGTGTCCAGGGGCAGCCGTGGAGGGTCTGCCAGCAAGACAGCACGTATGCAGAATCTGGAGTCTCCCATCATTAGGCTCAGAACTTTTATTTTCTTTAATGACATCCCAGAATTGCTTAGATTTAAATGAGTATGATGCTTTCACTAAGTATTAAGAAGTATTCTCACCAAATTATTGCTTTTATTTTGAACTTCTATGAATCAATTTTTGTTACTCTCATTAGCCAGTCATGATAATCATTTTTTAATAAGCACCTTGCTCTGTAGGAAAGGAATGTGACTTACCCCCTCAGTCTCACAGAAACTGCAGGAACTAATCGAAGGAGACATCCAAAGTAACACATGTTTTCTGTTCCAATAATTCTAAACGCTCACAGGTTTTCAGCATCTCTGTCTCCCTAAATCCTCAGCTAGTGTAATTATCACATACTGAGACAAGGCATAATTAAAAACATGAAATTTTACTTTAATATTGTTAGAATAGTTGATGAGTCAACTGTTGGCCAATCATCATTAAGATTTTTCTTTTAATGCAGCATACTTAAGCTTGTGCCCTTGAGTTATGTAATAAAGTAGTAGATTTAACCTAAAATGGTGTGATTCATATATTTGTTTACACTGGGAAGAGCAGCCCACAGTCCCTTTGTTGCTGTAATTAAGGCCAACAGCTGTCAGACATAGGCATCTTGTTTTACAAGAAAGTGGAGGCTAAAGATGAGAAGAAGCCCCAGTGGCTGCTGGACCCTCTCTTGCCTAGTATAATCAAGCGCAACATTGAACATCAGCTCTAATTCAATTAAAATAAATTAATTTAAAAAGTGTTAATCAAACAGAATTCAACTCTTAAATATTCACTGGAAGGACTTACACCGAAGCTCCAATACTTTGGGTACCTAATGTAAAGAGCCAACTCATTGGAAAAGACCTTGATGCTGGAAAAGATTGAGGGCAGGAGGAGAAAGGGCAACAGAGGATGAGATGGTTGGATGGCATCACTGATTCAATGGACACGAATTTGAGCAAACTCTGGGAGATAGTGGAGGACAGAGGAGCCTGGCAAGCTGCAGTCCATGGGGTCACAGAGAGTAGGACACGACTGAGCAACTCAACAACAACAAATCAGAGAGGTGATGTATGGGGCTCCTCTGAAATCCACTGAGGGAAATAAAGAACTCAGCTACTTATTTTCTGATTTCCATAGATCAGTGAGAATGGAAAGAATCCTTCAGAGATGTGTCAGCTCACATAAAAATCCAACTTCTAGTGAGGGAATAAACTTTACGCATGAGCAGATACTTGGTGAGAAACTAATATGTGCCAGGAAAGGCTTAGGCTATGGTGAAAGCACATGGTCTGTGCACTTGGGGAGCTATTAGCAGAGTGAGGGAGACAGAGAAGGAAGGAGGAAGCATGTCCCTGAGATGCATCATCTCCACGTCTGACATATTCCAGGTGCTCAGAGAGGCGGCCCCAGTGGGGCAAAGGGACTGACATTATACTGCTGCAGTTTATATGCGATTATTCTGAGACAGACAGTCGGGTTTGTGTTGAGTGGGGATAAAATGGGCGTTTGGTGTGAAATATCTTATTCTTTGTGGTAGTTCCATCGACCTTCACAGTTTCTGATGATGCAGTCAGACTAAATACAAATGGCTTATGTGCTTTTTGTGAAATGGTCCACTTCACTTGTGGCTCAGCTGGTAAAGAATCCGCCTGCAATGCAGGAGACCTAGGTTCAGTCTCTGGGTTGGGAAGATCCCCTGGAGAAGGGAAAGGCTACCCACTCCAGTATTCTGGCCTGGAGAATTCCATGGACTACAGTTCATGGGGTCACAAAGAGTCAGACACCACTGAGCAACTTTCACTTTCACTTCATACGTCATTAAAACTTTATCTAAAGAATGAATCACGCCAGGAAATATATTAACCTAACAATCTATCTTCAATGTGATCACACACAAGACACACCTGTAGATCTGTTTGTATGTATCTACCTCATTTAGCTCAATCAACTTTAGAATTAATCCCAGCCAACCTTTCCATCTTTGAAATTATGCCACTTCAAGCTTACGTGCTGTGTTGCTAGCTACCAAACTACAGGTTTAAGGCATCTGCCTTTTTTTCTCCTCATCTGAAGTTCACAATCAAGAAAAGACTGAATGGGATGACTCCAACCTAAAAAAATGGGTATTAAATCACAGATACAAACATTACAGGTTTCCCCACCATTCCTACAACTCTTCTGTTCAGTCAGGGAAAACTTAATATGAGCAGAGAGAATGATTGCAAATTGCTCCTTGGTATAAACCACTTTGATGTCTGACATGCTTTCCCACCTCCTGCACGGTTTTCTACATGTGATTTCATTTCCTTTTGCCCTCCCTTATACTGGATATGAGACCAGTTGTGAGTACAGAGACGGGTTAAACTTGAAGTACATGTGTTCTATTTGCTTGTTGCAAAGCATATTTTGAAACAAATGAGTATACACTATGATAACAGTATTTTAAAAGAATCCTAATTAATAAATGATACAATCTACTGGATTCAAGCTGGGTTTAGGTTAAAACAAAAGGTGGCAGCTTTGGGAAGGGTTTGGGTGAGCATGAGGCTGCATCCTTCAGAGCTTTAAGGATGAGTTTTGCAAATTCAGTTATAAATATGTAGCTTCTGTGACTCAGACAAAAATCTGTGCATTTGAAGTTACACATTTCACTATATATCTCATATCCTAACCCATCACACAAATTTTGAATTATAACCGTCTTCCAATTTATGAAGGGTTTTGGAAAACATTAATGTTACAATGAATATTCATGACATGATTTCCTCACTTCAATCCATCTAACTCATGAATTTTCATTTTGAAAGGGAAATGGTTTCTGTCTTGTAAAAACAAACTTACTTTTCATTAAACATTCAAGAAGATCTCAAAGGATGCTAGGCCTCAATTTTTTTACAGAATAGAAGATAGAATGTAAAACTTATTTTTTTCTTCCAGCTTCCACCACTCTATAAATTACGTTATTGAGTTTTGATACGGGACAAGATTAAAACACTCGGTATCTGGAGATCTATGTGGCTGTCTCCCAAACCTATGAACTCCGTGGCTATTGTAAGTTTAAACAGAGTCACATGTTGAATTGACCTCCCGTTTATCATAGCCAGGAAGAGCTCCGGATGGAGTGGAACTCCTGCTTTGTCAGCACAGAGCAAATGAGAAAAACCTGCCTCCTGCTTATGTGCGATACTAATGATTAGGAAGAGTTCTTTCCACAGAGTAAGCACAAGTTAGGGCATTTTTTTGTAGTTTTATATTGTTTCAGATACTGAGCATCAACAAAGGGCCCTTTGGCATTTATATTTTTTATGTTTCAAAACTCAAAGAATTTCTCTTTCTTCTTAAAGCTTGGATATATGTGGTCTTTTTTAATGCATTTCAGTCTTCATTTGTTGTAGCACAGGATTTTGAAAGCTCTAGTTTCTAAACTAATGGTTGCTTCATTTTGATATTTTCTATAAACATCAGCATAGTGGAAAAATTTATTTCTCTTTTATCACAAAATATGCCTGTCCTCTCAATATTTCACTTCTGGCCACCAAATATGTGAAGGTTTTTCAAATAGCCCGCAATTCCTGAGCATCAGCTGGATGTCCTACATCCGTTAAGTTCTGACACTGCCTACCTGGATCTGTTTCAGATCCCACAGGGGAAGGGCTCAGGCTCAAAAGCCTGCCCTCCCCCCACTTCCGTGGTGGCTCAGACAGTAAAGCATCTGCCTTCAATGCAGGACACCTAGGTTCAATCCCTGGAATGGAAAAATCCCCTGGAGAAGGAACTGGCAACCCACTCCAGTATTCTTGCCTGGAGAATCCCATAGACAGAGGAGCCTGGCGGGCTACAGTCCACGGGGTCACAAAGAGTCAAACACGACTAAGCGACTAACACTTTCTTTCACTTTCCCCCAACTTTGGACACCAAGTCCACGTTGCCACCCGTGCTTCTGACCAGGTTGAACAGTTTGCTAGAATGCCTCAGAGACATCAGCAGAACACATTTACTGATCTATTATAAAGCCTATAGTGAAGGATGCACATGAGGAGCCAGATGAGACATAGAACGAGCTCTGGAAGGATTTGCAGCACAAACACTCTGACCCCCAGATTTGGGGAGTGCCACCCTTCCACGTGAAGTAACTGTCGCCAAGAGACATCTGCATCCAACGATTCCCACAGCACTGTTCACAGAGGCCAAGACATGGAAACAGCCTGAGTACTCATCGAGGGCTAAAGGGATAAAGACGTGAGATGTACATAGATATATAGATAGATAGATAGACAAGTGTGTGAGAGACACATTTATAAATATATAGCCTAACATATATAGATTTATATGATGAAATATTATTTAGCCATAAAAAGAAGAAAATCTTACCATATGAGACCACGTGATAGATGGACCTTGAGGGCATTATGCTAAGTGAAGTAAGTCAAACAGTGAAAGACAAATACAATCTAATCTCTCTGATGTATGAACACCGAAACATCAGAGCTTCTAGAAACAGCGTGGCTGTCAAAACCTGAGGGGAGGGGAAAGCAGGGCCGTCTTAGTAGAGGGGTGCACACCCACTCTGTGATGAGTTCTCAGGTTCTAGTGCATGGCACGGGGACCCATCAACAGTTCTGGGCTGTACACTTGAAAACTGCTAGGAGAGTAAGTAAATATCATGTGACAGTTTTGTCCTGTGTACAAAGCTCACCAAATGAGCCCTCCATCCTGTATAGAGTCCTTTAATATCCTTCATCTAAAAGTGGATTTTATGTTTAAATTTCAGTTTTCATCATGACATATGGATGTATCTTGATAATCAATAGTTTACACAATCTTATCATGTCACTTGACTGTATCTTAATAATAGTGGTAGACAGATCTGCAAAATAGGTTCAATATTTTTCAAAAGGATAGGGGCTCAAACGCCACCTCAAGAAGATGACCACGCATGCCTTTTCATCTGAGACACAGCTGCATGTAACCCAGCCTCGCTGTATCCCTCTTCATTTTGGAAACTCTCGGCAACTTTCTCCTCTTATCCAGGTCCACTGAAACCTTACATCTCTTACTTCCGATGCTCTGTAAACTGTTCCTTTTCACGTTTCCCAAATTCATTCCTAAACAACAATTCAGACTTAAGACTTGACCTTCATCATGCTGATTTCTATTCTTCAGAATACCCACTAACTTTTGTATTCGTTTGGGCTTCATTAAAAACAGATTTTTTTTTAATGAAGACTATCTTGTAACCTGATATTTGCTGATAACCTACATGCCAGGTAATGATTCTGATCTTCACGAACTTTACAGTTTCACCTCCTGCTTCCCATGACTCTCCAACGCAGGTTCAAGCTCTAGCGTAGCACCAAAGCCAGTCCTTCACCATTCACCCTCACACTATCCACACGATGTGTTCTTGGGTCTCACGTTGCCTCCCCAGCCGTCTGCAACCACTTCCTCAGGACCACAGACTCCTCAGGCTCCCTCATCTACCGTTCATCCAACCCTCCCGCTCAGAGGTCAGCACTCGGAAGAGCCTTCCTGATTAGCCAGATCTGTCCTTCCAGCTGACTTCTGGCCTACCTCAAAGCACTCCTCTGACTGCACCAAAACCACCATCTATTTATCCAACTCTGCTCTTCCCAGGGGGTGCCCTGAGGGAAGAACCTTGGGCCGAACACCTTTATATTCCCAGGGGCTTGCACGGCGCTGGCCCCCTCGTGTGTGCTCGATTCATCTGCTGCCTGTATTTCCTGCAAGCCCAGCACGACCAAATGGACAAGGCTGAGTGGCTGTGATCATCACCGGACAATTCTCTTTCCTGAAGTGCAGTTATACAATGTTGATATCCATGTAATAAAGACTCAGCATCCATTTTAGGCTGTCATTTAGTAATTGATTTATTTTCTCAGTTTAAATTTTCTTTTCTTTTTTGCCATTTCATGACTATCTAAGGAGTGGAAAGAAGAGTGTTTTCTGAACTAGAGCTAGCCTCTGCTCTACAGTCCAGTGTCCCAGTCCTATTTGTTAAACATCTTTGCCAGCAAAAAGGCTGCAAATTGCCAGTTGCTGTCTGCAGCTGCAGCTAAGCTGTCACCTCTGACTTGCAGCAGGGGAACAGCCCACTATTTCTTCATGTTCTATCATTCCACTGCAAATGATGGCACTGACTATCATTATGCCATCTGCAAGCAATGATACGATGGGAACCAAATGAGAAGACATTGCTCCTGTCAAAACTGCAAGTTGTAAACTCATAGTTCTCTTTGACTCTCAGCTATCCACTGTATTTAACATCTGAAAATTAGTACTTTCAATGATTTCTTTCCCTCATCTTATTACGTTAGAGAATATAAGGAGGTTTAGATGTTAAGATTAAGCTGTAGTTTATTTGATGAAATGTTAATAATTTTTCCATTGGGGAAGTTCAGAAATCAGCAAAAATTAAACAGACTCAAGGTATAAATTTTCCATGATTAAGTTAAGGCCACTGGCCGCCAGTAAATTCTGCTTTATCAGAATTCATAACACTTGGTGAGGAGTCTGGTTTCTAGGGGGGACGGCCAGTGTTGACAAAGGGAAAGCCTGGTGATTTCTAGCAGGCATTTCAGCATTGTGTGTGTCCACTTCCGAGATGAGTGCAGTGCATGAGGAAGTTACTCCCACATGGGCCGCTCCCTGACGGATGAGGGGACACAGGACTCCAGTGAGGAGAGTTCAGGAAGTCCACAAGGAGAACGGTGCTGTTTCTAAGAGTAAAGATCCTACTTTAATTCAAGTCCTAGAGAGTGTTTATTGACCTATTGATTCCCGAAGGTCAGGCGAATGTCTTCTTGAGAAAGCTCACTGCTTTCCTGGTCAGGTCTACACGAACACATGGAGATGTTCTGTGAGTCGTAAGCACACTCCCAGCCGTCATATGTACACTTGGGACAGGACAGTCATCCTTTCCAAATTCCTAACCTCTTAACGTACAAGAGTCAGACACAATCGACAACCAACACCAGTCCCACCAACTCCACTAAGTGGTGAATTCAGTGCGCCCTGAGCCCCACCGGTAACTCAGCGGGGAGAAAGAGGGGACACCTGTCAGCCGAAGCCATGCCAGAGCCTAGCATGGAACTGCAATGAAACACAGCAGCAAGCATTACAATACTGCAGTCAACAGGTTGGATGCATGAGACAAGTGCTCGGGGCTGGTGCACTGGGATGGCCCAGAGGGATGGGATGGGGAGGGAGGTGGGAGTGGGGTTCAGGATGGGGAACACATGTACACCCATGGCTGATTCATGTCAATGTATGGCAAAAACCACTACAATATTGTAAAGTAATTAGCCTCCAACTAATAAAAATAAATGGAAAAAAAATATTACTGTCAAAAGTTGTCTTCTTCAGCGTACTGTCATCTTTACACTATTCACAGGTCTTGCTGTTAGTACTGGCTAGGGCAGTGAGAGACCGTCTCTCTAATCCAGTCCCTGACTACTGGGTAGCTAGCAGACACAGATGACTAAGAATGGGATTTGAGAATATCAGGAGGGCTAGCTGATATTCTCCGTCCCCAGGCTTCAGAAGTGGAAAGGTAACAGGTCTAGTATCTCTCAGGGAGATACTAGAAAGTGAATTCCCTCTGGACTCAGCCAAACCTGGACTCAAACAGAAGCCCTAATTCTTTATACATATAACCTCTGTGTTTCCCCCTGTCAGGTCAGATCCACTCACCTTGGAAAATAATTGTGAGGATTTTAAAGGATAATGAATGTAAGCTTCAGATGCAAATTTACTTCTGTGTGATTTCTTCTTATTCAGCATAGAGCTCTTGTGGCTTGGGAACTAACACACAGATATTTTATATGAGAATAGCCTTAATGCTGGCAGATAATGCAGGGGCCCTGTTATCTCATCGTCCTGTCTACGATCTTCTTTCCCCAGGAGTACCACACCCATTAGCTCTTATAGTACAAGGAGAAACCCATCATCCCTCAAATTTGCAGTCTTCTTTTAAACTAGCTTCATGATTGTTTAAAAGTATGTAAAATCATAATAGGGCAGTTTATCCTTACATTTCAAAGTAGTTTGGCAATGTGTCCTTCAGTGATTCAGAGAATTACATGAGCCGTGTGGTCTTCCCTCATCTGATGATACAAAAAGATGCTATATGGGAGGAATTTTCTCAGAAACGCTGGTATAACTGGGATCAGCATTCAAAGCCTTCACTTTTGTATCTTCAGCTCATTTCACTAGAAACTTTTATTTTCTACATTTTTTCTCCTGTTACAACTAAATTGAGCTGTAGAAACCTCAAGAGAAATGCTAGTCTATTGCATAAGAAAAGCATCTTTATTATATAAGCACAACAACCACGCCAGAATGATCTATTATAAATCTATTATTAGCAAAGAAAATAAGTCCTCAGTTGGTAAGAGAGGAAATGGTCCATAAAATATCTTTCAAATTAAAATTTTTTTCCACACGCTTAGGGGATATTTTTTTCTTTTTCCATATGCTTTATAGAATGTTAAATTCTTTCTTGGGCCCTAAATCTATTATTGCATGTGTTTTGGGGTGACTATCTTTTTATTTATTAAAATAGACATAAAATTTATCACTTTTAACCATTTTGGGGTGTACAACTCAGTGCCATTGGTACATTCAAAGGGTTGTGTAATCCATCACCACTATCCATTTCCAGACTTTCTTCATTCTCCAAAAGAGAAACTCCAAACCCATTAAACAACAAGTACCCATCTACCCATCCCCCAGCTCCCAACAAGTTCTTTTCTGCTTCTGTCTCTGTGACAATTTCATGTAACTGAAATCATACAATATTCATCCTTTCACTTCTGGATTTTCTCACTTAGCATAATGTATTCCGGGTTACCCCATTTACTGTATGCTGTGTCAGAATGTTCCTCCTTTTCAGGCTGAACCATATTCCATCATATGGATGTACCTCTATAGTTTATCCATTCTCTGTCAATGGACACTCGGGCTGTCCTCACCTTCTGGCTACCAGGAATGATGCACAGTTACTTATCAATGTCCCTGGACAACCAAAGTCCTGGTAAATTTAGGAACTCAAATAATTTGTCACATTAAATCACTTAATAACTGAGAGAGAAACAAACCCCGTGATGTCTGTGACACCTCTGTCCACAATTCTTCACTAAAACATGCCACACGTGATGCTGGAGGTGCGCAGGGAAATGGGAACCAACCTCCTTCCTTCACCTGAAGGTCCCTTTGTGTGTGTACGTGTGTGCTAAGTCACTTCAGTCATGTCTGACTCTTGTGACCCCATGGACTGTAACCCACCAGGTTCCTCTATCCATGAGATTCTCCAGGCAAGAATACTGGAATGGGTTGCCATTTCCTCCTCCAGGGGAACTTCCCAACCCAGGGGCTGAACCTGCGTCTCTCAGGTCTCCTGCACTGGCAGATGGGCTCTTTACCACTGGCCCCACCGGACAAGCCCAAAGGTCCCTTGCTCGTGCAGCAATAGCGCTTCCTGTGTTTTGGATTCTTTCTCGTCTCCTCAGAACCTCAGCACAGTCATATGCCCGGGATCTCAGTTTTACATGTGGCAGAGCTGAGACAGGAGGATGCCTTACTAGCTTGTTGGAGGTTCTGCAAGGATTGCAGTTTAAATTCTCTTCCTTCCCCATCCTCAGACCTTCCAATTCATGCGGATCTCACCAGACACCAATTTGCAAAACACCCAGTTGAACCATTCACAATATCTACTTTGTCAAAAGAGAGATGTATGTTGTGGGAACAAGAAATCTACAAACACCATCTCTACTCAGAAAATTGTAATCTAATGGACAGCCAAGAGGCTGTCACTGTCCCCTCTGACCTGCCACAGCATTTACCAAAAAGCCCTTCACACACACACAAAGATAAATATGCATTTATGAAATTAAACTCTTGAATGAAACAAATTAGCAAATATTCAAGAAGTTTCTACCCTTGCTTTCTTTTTTTTTTTTTTTCTTTTTTTTTTTTTTTAATATTATTTTATTAGTTGGAGGCCAATCACTTTACAACATTTCAGTGGGTTTTGTCATACATTGACATGAATCAGCCATATAGTTACATGTATTCCCCATCCCGATCCCCCCTCCCACCTCCCTCCCCACCCGACTCCTCAGGGTCCTCCCAGTGCACCAGGCCCGAGCACCTGACTCATGTATCCCACCTGGGCTGGTGGTCCGTTTCACCATAGATAATATACATGCTGTTCTTTCAAAACATCCCACCCTCACGTTCTCCCCCAGAGTTCAAAAGTCTGTTCTGTATTTCTGTGTCTCTTTTTCTGTTTTGCATATAGGGTTATCGCCACCATCTATCTAAATTCCGTATATATGTGTTAGTATACTGTAATGTTCTTTATCTTTCTGACTTACTTCACTCTGTATAATGGGCTCCAGTTTCATCCATCTCATTAGAACTGATTCAAATGAATTCTTTTTAACGGCTGAGTAATATTCCATGGTGTATATGTACCACAGCTTCCTTATCCATTCATCTGCTGATGGGCATCTAGGTTGCTTCCATGTCCTGGCTATTATAAACAGTGCTGCGATGAACATTGGGGTGCACGTGTCTCTTTCAGATCTGGATTCCTCAGTGTGTATGCCCAGAAGTGGTATTGCTGGGTCATATGGCAGTTCTATTTCCAGTTTTTTAAGAAATCTCCACACTGTTTTCCATAGTGGCTGTACTAGTTTGCATTCCCACCAACAGTGTAAGAGGGTTCCCTTTTCTCCACACCCTCTCCAGCATTTATTGCTTGTAGACTTTTGGATAGCAGCCATCCTGACTGGCGTGTAATGGTACCTCATTGTGGTTTTGATTTGCATTTCTCTGATGATGAGTGATGTTGAGCATCTTTTCATGTGTTTGTTAGCCATCTGTATGTCTTCTTTGGAGAAATGTCTGTTTAGTTCTTTGGCCCATTTTTTGATTGGGTCGTTTATTTTTCTGGAATTGAGCTTCAGGAGTTGCTTGTATATTTTTGAGATTAATCCTTTGTCTGTTTCCTCATTTGTTATTATTTTCTCCCAATCTGAGGGCTGTCTTTTCACCTTACTTATAGTTTCCTTTGTTGTGCAAAAGCTTTTAATTTTCATTAAGTCCCATTTGTTTATTTTTGCTTTTATTTCCAATATTCTGGGAGGTGGGTCATAGAAGATCTTGCTGTGATTTATGTCGGAGAGTGTTTTGCCTATGTTCTCCTCTAGGAGTTTTATAGTTTCTGGTCTTACATTTAGATCTTTAATCCATTTTGAGTTTATTTTTGTGTATGGTGTTAGGAAGTGTTCTAGTTTCATTCTTTTACAAGTGGTTGACCAGTTTTCCCAGCACCACTTGTTAAAGAGATTGTCTTTTTTCCATTGTATATCCTTGCCTCCTTTGTCAAAGATAAGCTGTCCATAGGTTCGTGGATTTATCTCTGGGCTTTCTATTCTGTTCCATTGATCTATATTTCTGTCTTTGTGCCAGTACCATACTGTCTTGATGACTGTGGCTTTGTAGTAGAGTCTGAAGTCAGGCAGGTTGATTCCTCCAGTTCCATTCTTCTTTCTCAAGATTACTTTGGCTATTCGAGGTTTTTTGTATTTCCATACAAATTGTGAAATTATTTGTTCTAATTCTGTGAAAAATACCGTTGGTAGCTTGATAGGGATTGCATTGAATCTATAGATTGCTTTGGGTAGAATAGCCATTTTGACAATATTGATTCTTCCAATCCATGAACACGGTATGTTTCTCCAACTGTTTGTGTCCTCTTTGATTTCTTTCATCAGTGTTTTATAGTTTTCTATGTATAGGTCTTTTGTTTCTTTAGGTAGATATACTCCTAAGTATTTTATTCTTTTTGTTGCAATGGTGAATGGTATTGTTTCCTTAATTTCTCTTTCTGTTTTTTCATTGTTAGTGTATAGGAATGCAAGGGATTTCTGTGTGTTAATTTTATATCCTGCAACTTTACTATATTCATTAATTAGCTCTAGTAATTTTCTGGTAGAGTCTTTAGGGTTTTCTATGTAGAGGATCATGTCATCTGCAAACAGCGAGAGTTTCACTTCTTCTTTTCCTATCTGGATTCCTTTTATGTCTTTTTCTGCTCTGATTGCTGTGGCCAAAACTTCCAACACTATGTTGAATAGTAGTGGTGAGAGTGGGCATCCTTGTCTTGTTCCTGATTTCAGAGGAAATGCTTTCAATTTTTCACCATTGAGGGTGATGCTTGCTGTGGGTTTGTCATATATAGCTTTTATTATGTTGAGGTATGTTCCTTCTATTCCTGCTTTCTGGAGAGTTTTAATCATAAATGAGTGTTGAATTTTGTCAAAGGCTTTCTCTGCATCTATTGAGATAATCATATATTTTTTATCTTTCAATTTGTTAATGTGGTGTATTACGTTGATCGATTTGCGGATATTAAAGAATCCTTGCATTCCTGGGATAAAGCCCACTTGGTCATGGTGTATGGTTTTTTTAATATGTTGTTGGATTCTGTTTGCTAGAATTTTGTTAAGGATTTTTGCATCTATGTTCATCAGTGATATTGGCCTGTAGTTTTCTTTTTTTGTGGCATCTTTGTCTGGTTTTGGAATTAGGGTGATGGTGGCCTCATAGAATGAGTTTGGAAGTTTACCTTCTTCTGCAATTTTCTGGAAGAGTTTGAGTAAGATAGGTGTTAGCTCTTCTCTAAATTTTTGGTAGAATTCAGCTGTGAAGCCATCTGGTCCTGGGCTTTTGTTTGCTGGAAGATTTCTGATTACAGTTTCAATTTCCTTGCTTGTGATGGCTCTGTTAAGATCTTCTATTTCTTCCTGGTTCAGTTTTCTACCCTTGCTTTCTAACTCAGAACAGGGACTCAATGCAGAGCGCTCAGGCTGGTTAAAACAAGGAGAGTCGTCATAAAGGAACACAGGTGATGTTGCGATTGTGTGCAACAAGAAAGCCTGTGTCCTGCTTACCAGTAAGCACAGTGAGTGTGTTTGAGTCTCTAGGAGGTCACGATCGCCATTCTGGGTCTCTGAGGACCTCCAAACTGGGATGCAATGAAAGGAGGTGGATAGTGAGGAAAACTAGGTTAAAATATGAGTGTCCCATGCCACAGGTATGATCCAGATGCACTTAATTCTATGAAAATGCAATGACCTTTTCCAAGGGAAATCACGTAATATCCTATAATTTAAGTTCCGGTATGTAGAACTGTCTTCTACTGATACACAATGCTTCCATCTCTGTTGGTGAGGTGACCACACGTCGTCAGGACGGTGTGGAACCAGGCATGGCTGTGCTGGAAGTTTCACGTCCTGACACCCTGTCCTTTCCCTACCTCGGGAGAGCCAAAAACACCACACAGTCGGAAAAGACACCCTGGGTTTAAACAAAAGTGTAAAAATAAAGATGTAATGCTCATTTTACTTTCTTTGGGTGATAACCAAGACAGGCAGTCAAGATATTTTTTGTTTGTCCAGGTAAACAAAGCCTTGCTGAATAATACAGCAAAAAAATATCTGAGACCATGAGACCATGAGCTGAAACTGTTTGGTACACAGTGAGTCTGAAGGGCCCAGACAAGGGCGTGTGCACTCCTGCAGAGACTTGGCCTGAACAAGAGACACCAGAGCAGAGAACAAGACCCTGGGGTCAGGAGGAAGAATGCAGCTCCACCAGCACTGCAGTGCTACTTAAGGCTTTCACAGCTTCTTTCCTTGCCCTGGCGTGGAAACTGCTGCCCTCAAGGTCCCTGGATTGAAGCCCTGAGCACACTCAGGCCGGCTGTTCTTGCTGGGCCTATGCAAGTTCAGGAAAAAACCACGTTCACCCCCATATCTCCTCCACTTCACAGCACCCACAGGGTGAGAGCCATACATATTTACTGAATAACAGAATGGACACCAACAGAGTCACACGTAAGGTTCACGTCATGTATTGCCCAGGTTTGTGTGACAATCAGTGACATAAGGTGTAAGAGAATGCTCTGCCAGGACTTTGCTCATAGTCTCATAGAAGCTAGAATGAAAAGTCAGGTGCAAGGGTCCTGAGGTTGAGAGCCAAGTTCACTGGTTCTTCTCTCCCTGACAGTAATTAGCTCCCAAAGACCATTACTAATATAAATTGCTCTAGGTTTTGCTTCTGTTTCTCATATTTGAAATTCTTTGCATCTTTGTGCAGAACAAGATGGCACTGAAGAATTAGAGCAGGCTCCGGAAGCAAGGCACTGTCATTGAAAGCATACAGAAAATTAGCATATGCTCCTATTTCAGCTTTAAAAGTCTCATCTCAGTGACTTCTATCAGCAGCGCTTATTTGACTCAAAGAAAAGGGGTCTGGTCCCCACAGGATATTAAGTATTTATAGAAGACATCCCTCCTCACACAAGCCAATCAAGATCACTGCTGCTTATTATCTCACTGACTTCAAAATAACTATATTCCTTTGTAGGTTTAATGTGTACGTCAAAGAACTTTTACGTTTTCATAAGAAAAGTTTTCTTTTGTAGGAAAAGGTATATTTATCATGTTTCATTAAATGTTGTCTTCAATGAATAAAATATGACTTTATTCTTGTCTAAACTCCATATGATGGTTTCAGGGAAGTCTTCTCAAAGTAAATGACAAGAGTTTGAGACTGGAAAAACTGGTTATCCTAACTAGGTCAAGGAGTATGTTCTAGAGAACAGGTAAGGAAGTATCCCAAAGAAGAGCACGTACAAAGACGCTATCATAGCGAACAGAGTAGCATGCTCAAGACACGGACTGTGCCGTGAGAGCGGAGCCAGGAGCAGTGTGGGCAGAGCCAAGGCCGGACGCAGGGTCTGGGTCTACCCGGGGCCATTTTGAAGACCTGAGATTAATCTGGCAATCAGTCAGGGTGACTGAAGGATGAAAGGGAATGTGACACTGTGAGATTCCCACTGGATGCGGAGCATGGCCGGAGTGAACAGGAAACCAAGTTGGCGCCACACAAAAGTTCTACAGAGACAAATGTTCATAGTCTGCTGAGCAGTTCATGGAAATGGAGAGACTACAATCCGTGAGAAAGTTAAAAGACACACCTGAGAGTCATTTGTAATGAACTGAATATTGTTTCAGGGCTGGCACAATAGAGGACAGCCTGTCACATCAGATGACCACAGTGTGGTCTGTAGAAAAATAAATCAGTACAGAAAACCCCACCGAGGACCTGGGTAGGATGGAAGACCAAGCATGTGGCTGTCAACAGGGCACTCAGGAGCGGAGCTTCAGGTTATACGAGTTGTGTCAGCTAATGAACTCCCCTTTCCTACTCCAGTTTGAATGCTGCTTTCTGTTTCAATTTCTGTGTAATGTATCACCCCAAAATTAGTGAACCGAAACAACCAGTGATTCTACTCATGGCTCCAGTGTGTTGGGAGCACAGGAAGGCCACTGTGGGGTGCCTTGTTTCAGCCCCATAATGACCAGGATCTCAGCCCCAAAACAGACCTAGAGCCTGGGGGCTGAATCATCCACAGGGTGGCTCCAGCCTGTGGCTGGCACATGAGCTGGGAGGACTCAAGGGCAGCCTGGAGCCTTCACAGGTGGTGCGGTTGTGGCCTGGCACAGCTGCGTGTCTCTGGAGGTGACCTGGAACACCTGCGTGTCTCTGGAGGTGACCTGGAACACCTGCATGTCACTGGGGGCGACCCGGAACACCTGTGCATCTCTGTGCTGGCTCTGGGCCCAAGTGCAGGGCTCCAGGTGGAGGCCGCATGGCCTTCTCAGTGCTGGGCTCAGGGTCAGCAGACTCACCCCATACTCCCCAAGAGGTTCACAAGCCTCCCTCTCAGTCCTGTGGAGGCAATGCAGCCCTCACCGCCTGCCTAGAGGAGTTCCAGGGTCACATGGAGAGGATGTGAGAGGTGCAAGATGCTGGAATTGGCTGTGGAGACCTTAACCTGACACTTGGCCTCTTTGCATCTTGCAACCAGAATCCTGGTTCACACAGGCAACCTCTCATCTTGCACATCTTTGCATAGCCCTGCCCTGGGCACCTGACATCAGTGAGGATGCCAGCAGACTCTCCAGCCTATACTTCTTTTACTTGTTTTCTGCTTTACCCTTTACAACAATATTTCACCTCTCCATAAAATAATCATTTATATAAAGTATAGTCTATGACTGAACGTACGCAATGAAATAAGTGCATAGAAACAAATGAAATGTCTATGATGCCACAATCTAGAGCCAATCATTGTAAACGATTCAACAGATATTTTATGTTTGAGAGGTATCTTCCCAGGCTCCCTTGTAAAAGTCAGTTTCCTTGGACTCCATAATTTCAATCTTTATTCCCTCCTTTAGTATTACATAAATATTTACTCATATCTTTGAAAAACTCTTCGTGAATATAATTTTATAACATTTGTTCAAAGATATATAAAAGAAGAATTTTCTATACAACATTAAAACCATAAAGTTGTAGATAGCTAACTGCAGACATAATCAGTCATGTGTGACAGGAGAGAGATGCCCAATTCAGATGTCTTGGGGGAGATATCATGGAAAGGGTGGGAATTATACTTGTTTTCTTTCACATCATAATATAAAGACATAGTCACACCATTTCAGATATTTCCAGCAGGTTTTTGCTAAATTAAGTGACTCATTCCTTCCATTTGCCTAATTTGATAGGCAGAAAATTCACACATTTAGTGACTTTCCTGAAAGGAGCTATACAGTGAGAACACAGAAGCTATTAAAATCATCTTTATTAATTAAATTATTTCATGAGCCAAATCTGTTCGATTGCTGTATTTTTGTTATGTCTGAATTCTCTTCCAAGATTTCACTCTGCACACAGTGCAAAAACAATTCCTGAGTTGTAAAATCATTAAAGCATACACAGCCTCAGGGTGAAATCTGGTGAAATTTGTCAGACATATATTTTTCATCTTGCTGTAAGAAACAAACATTACATTTTTCAAGACTTATGGAAACATATTAAATTCAAAATTTCATAAATATAAACAAAAGAAGAAAGCAGCTCTTCGTCGTCCACAGAAATTTATTTTCACTAGAAAAAAATTAAATTTATTTTCATTAGAATAAAAGAGTGTTCATTTTATTTAAGCAAAATAGCTTTCAAAAAATTAATGATACCTATACAAGGAAACAGGATGGTTTTAAAGCTTTATATTGGTGTTAAGTTATTATATGGTGTCAAGGGTTGAATCATGGCCCCCAACCCCCTATGCTGAAGTCCTAACCCCCAGTATCTCAGAGGGTGAGCCTATTTAGGAATAGGGTTATAGCAGATACAGCTAGTTGAGATGAGGTCATACTGGAGCAATGTAAGGGATATTTGAACAAAAAAACAAACACAGAAGATGAAGGCAGAGGCTGAGGCGACACCAGGGAACAGGAAGCCAGCAGAAGTCAGAACAGGGGCCTGGCACATCCTCCCACAGCCTCGGAAGGAACCAATGAGCCTCTGGCCTCCAGGGCCCTGAGGCCAGTTTCTGATGTCCCAGTCCTCAATTTGTGGCACTCTGTTTTGGCAGCCCCAGAAGCTAACACAGTGGTCATTTCATTTCTTTCTAAAAGGATCTTCCTTGTTAAGAATCAGAGATCTTCCAGAAAAGTATACACCATTAACATTATATCTCAGAAGTGAGAAACTGAAGTATGACTGATAGATTTAGTAATTTATGACTGAATTCAGACAGAAATCTGGACCTAGAGGGTCTTAACCCTGAGTTTTTATAGAATTTTCCTATTATGAAACACTTTTTGAACATAAGGCAGCAATCACAACAGTAAAGGAAACACAACAAATTTAGGTATATCATTCCCTCCAGTCTAGTCTTGGGGAATTTCTTTTTCTACTTCTTATTCTCTAACAGTCGTGACGTCTTCTCTAAGGCTATTAGAGCCAATTACTGGGTATCCTTAGGCCAAACCACCACATGAGAAAGAGAACTGGGTGAGACTAAGTGCACTACTTTTCAATTTAATCATTTTGTTTGAGGGTAGAAATGAGCACATGTATGACTCCCTCTCTTCTGACCGAGCTCAGGAAGCCATTCCTCTGACACAGTATCTGTAGATCTTCTGAACCCGAGGCCGCGCGATCACCACATCACCATCCACGTCGACAGCTGTCCCAGCTACGCAAAGCCGGGTTTCTCCTTCCCTGGAGTTCTGTGTTGACTTTGGATGAAAACCACACATATACTGCACACTACAATTACCCCATCTGTCTAGAATTGTCTGCTTCCTACGAGATCATTCTAAATACCTATTTCTTAGACCTCATGGGATGAAGTCAGTCATATTTGGCTGCTCTTCCTTTGATCACACAGAATTTGGGAACTGAGGAAGTCTCAACTTAAAGGACTCTGACCACAAACACCATTGATTTCTGTTTAAAGCAAGATAATCAGCTATATATCAAGTCTCCAGTCAGTCATCCCAGGAGTCAGTACAGAAATAATGACTTCCCAAACAGCCAACAGGACTAGCTGTGATTAAAGAAACCCAGCTCTGCACAGAGGTAACTGCTTGGGTGAGGGAGATGCTAATGAGATGGGACAGGATTTAAAGAAAGATGATGATGATGACAACAATGACATCACCAGCAAAATGTAAGTAAACTGACTCCCAGATGCTTTGGCTTAGACATCCAAGGGATAAATTGTAAGATAAAATCACTAATCCTTGAGACGATTTGGGAATATCCCAACATACAACCCTAGAAACATTTTCAAGAAATTTTACTTTAAAGATGTTTAACCTTTATTTGTGGGCTAAATTCCTCCATCAGACAATCAATTTTTAGGATTTTACTCAGTGCGAGCTCCATTTATAATATTATTAAAAGGTCAGATGGATCTTTACTGAAAACAGCCTCCCCAAACACATCTTTATGTTGCTGTGCAGGGACACAGACAGGATGGCATTGCTGAAACAGCGTTCCGGGGTATCAGAGAGACTGAAGTACTGGCCCCGTGGAACCACTGAACCAGTACTAGCAATTGTCTGGCCCAGATTAGTCAAATGAGGAAAAACAAACTTATGTAACAAGAGACAACAACCTGAAAGTCCTGCTTTAACTGGAGTTCATTTCAGTGGAACACAACTAACTGACCTGCACTGCAGTTATGCTGATGAATGATGACAAACGTAGGTGCACATCTGTCTCATTTACTTCATACGTACTGTGAACACTGAAAAAAATATTCTAATTTCCTCTAGTCCTAATTTTTCAAGTAACTGTGAGAATGATCTTAAATTCATCAAATAAATATTTTATCTTGTTGACCACGACTAAAGCAAAACAAAAACTACACTTCTCTGGTGTGAGGAATATATGAGTCATAAATAGAAGTAACAGAGGCCTTCCAGGCAGCGTTAGTGGTAAAGAACCTGCCTGCCAATGCAGGAGACATATTGGGTTGGGAAAATCCCCTGGAGGAGAAAATGGCAACCCACTCCAGTATTCTTGCCTGGAGATCCCATGCACAGACGGGCCTGGCAAGCTACAGTCCACGGGGTTGCAAAGAGTAGGACATGACTGCAGTGACTTAGTGCAACACAGGAATACTTAGTAAGGAGCAAAGGAAGAGGAAATAAATCACCAAGCTAATCACGGGCACACCGGCACTGAGCTAGTGATGTGCTATCTTACCCAAATGTCACCTGGCCTGTTCCTGAATAAATAATGAGTCGCTGGATTTCTTCTGAGGGTCGGCTGACCTTTACAATGACCAGAGCCATTTTCTTGGGAATAAAGGTGCAATGTGAGGGGAAGACTGAATTGAAATAAGTAAAATTATTTTCTGGAGGTCATTCCCACAGTAGCAAGGAAAAGAAACAGGCATGTGAGAAATTTCTATTAAATAATCTAGCTTCAAGCTTATTTCAGCATCTTTAGGATACACTGCTGTGGCGAGTCACAGAGCGGGTGAAGGCCTTCGTTGGCAGCTGCATCTACACGGCTGCTGTGGGCACGGAAGTGGGTGCTGCTGGGGTAGGTACAACACACTCGCTCCTGGACTGGACACGGGAGAAAGCTCCCCGATTCTCTCCGTGGGAATGAGTCCCTGTTCGGGCTGCCCTGTGGACCGTGGTTCGGCATTCTTGGAAGGTGCTTTTATGTCTATTTTCCCCTCCAGACCCCTGACAACCTGGTGGTAGAAAGGAGAGCTACCCGCCAATAGGCTGCAGCTATTTCCTGCTACAGTTCCCGGCTCCAGCTGGTCAGATGCAGCAACAGAACTGACTCTAAAACCAGCTCCACTTCTGATCTTGTCCTTGAAGTGCACCTGATTTTTCCTATGGAATTACTACTTCAACCTACTTTGTTGACTCTGTGCCTAGTGTCTCTCCCTTTTCCTAGCTTTATCAAAACTGAAAAAGAGTTTGTAGCAGCACTGTACTTTCAACTAAATTCCTACTGTTCAACATGACAGTTTCTATATATTCTCTATATATTTGTACATATTTATATTGCCATCCACATATCTACCTCTCTAGGCATATGCATTTATCTAATTTTAATGGTTGGGAAGCAGACATGTAAATCATACTATTTACCTCACTGGTTGAATTGGATTAATAGGTAGACATTATCTGAAAAGTATTACTCACTGCTTAATGACATGGTGACTCTAGTTCAACCGAGTGTGTCCTTAATCATGCTCCCCCTTATCTGGAGGCACTGCCTTTCCCACCTGGTCCACAGATGAAGCTCAGCTCTGATCTCCCCCAAACCAGCCCTCTCCCCACACCCCAGAAGAGGAGGACCTGCCATCCAGCGCCCCCTCCAGAATCTCTGGGGCAGGGCAGAGAGGCTCCTCCCAAGCCTTCAGCACAGAGTCATTCCCTGTCCCAATCTCTCTTCACTGCCCATCAGCACTCGGCGCAGACCACACAGAGCACGGGGCTGGTCTGTCCCAGGATGCTGCATCCTAGAAGGACAACACCAACTCTTCTGGCTGCAGTCTAGCGACGGGGAAGAAGCAGTGGGGGGGGGGCGGGGGACAGTAGGGGGCAATGAGGCCAATGTCATTCAGCGGTTGAAGGAGGTGGATGTCTGGTATTTGGTAGCTTCTGTGTCTTTAATTTTTACTAATATACATTAGCCACTAACATCAAACTGAGCTCAATATTTGGAGCTAATCCCTCTTCCAACCACAGACACATAACACATCAAACTCTCTGTAAGTATGCCAAATATTTATGATTTTCCTTACATACCAAACAAAACTATTCTTGGAAAAACTGAATATTAAGTATTTATTACACTTTAGTGGGCAAGCCAGTTAATATAATTCAGTTCAGTTCAGTTGCTCAGTCATGTCCGATTCTTTGCGACCCCATGAAACGCAGTACGCCAGGCCTCCCTGTCCATCACAAACTCCTGGAGTCCAACCAAACCCGTGTCCATCAAGTCGCTGATGCCATCCAACCATCTCATCCTCTGTCATCCCCTTCTCCTCTTGCCCCCAATCCCTCCCAGCATCAGGGTCTTTTCAAATGAGTCAGCTCTCCGCATCAGGTGGCCAAAGTATTGGAGTTTCAGCGTCAGTATCAGTCCTTCCAATGAACACCCAGGACTGATCTCCTTTAGGATGGACTGATTGGATCTCCTTGCAGTCCAAGGGACCCTCAAGAATCTTCTCCAATACCACAGTTCAAAAGCATCAATTCTTCAGCACTCAGCTTTCTTTATAGTCCAACTCTCACATCCATACATGACTACTGGAAAAACCATAGCCTTGATGAGATGGACCTTTGTTGGCAAAGTAATGTCTCTGCTTTTTAATATGCTGTCTAGGTTGGTCATAACTTTCCTTCCAAGAAGCACGCATCTTTTAATTTCATGGCTGCAATCACCATCCACAGTGATTTTGGAGCCCAGAAAAATAATGTCAGCCACTGTTTCCACTGTTTCTCCATCTATCTGCCATGAAGTGATGGGACCGGATGCCATGATCTTAGTTATCTGAATGTTGACTTTTAAGCCAACTTTTTCACTCTCTTCTTTCACTTTCATCAAGAGGTTCTTTAGTTCTTCTTCACTTTCTGCTATAAGGGTGATGTCATCTGCATATCTGAGGTTACTGATACTTCTCCCAGAAATCTTGATTCCAGCTTGTGCTTCATCCAGCCCAGCGTTTCTCATGATGTACCCTGCATATAAGTTAAATATGCAAGGTGACAATATACAGCCTTGACTTACTCTTTCTCCTATTTGGAACCAGTCTGTTGTTCCATGTCCAGTTCTAACTGTTGCTTCCTGACCTGCATACAGGTTTCTCAAGAGACAGGTCAGGTGGTCTGGTATTCCCATCTCTTGAAGAATTTTCCACAGTTTGATTTCCACAGTTGATTGTGATCCACACAGTCAAAGGCATTGGCATAGTCAATAAAGCAGAAATAGATGTTTTTCTGGAACTCTCTTGCTTTTTTGATGGTCGAGCGGATGTTGGCAACTTGATATCTGGTTCCTCTGCCTTTTCTAAAACCAGCTTGAACATCTGGAAGTTCACAATCCACATATTGCTGAAGCCTGGCTTGGAGAATTTTGAGCATTACTTTACTAGCGTGTGAGATGAGTGCAATTGTGCAGTAGTTTGAGCAGTCTTTGGCATTACCTTCCTTTGGGGTTGGAATGAAAACTGACCTTTTCCAGTCCTGTGGTCACTGCTGAATTTTCCAAATTTGCTGACATATTGAGTGCAGCATTTTCACAGTATCATCTTTCAGAATTTGAAATAGCTCAAGTGGAATTCCATTACCTCCACTAGCTTTGCTCATAGTGATGCTTCCTAAGACCCACCTAACTTCACATCCCAGGACATCCAGGTCTAGGTGAGTGGGAGTGATCACACCTTCGTGATTATCTGGGTCGTGAAGATTTTTTTGTACAGTTTTTCTGTGTATTCTTGCCACCTCTTCTTAATATCTTCTGCTTCTGTTAGGTCCATTTCATTTCTGTCCTTTATCGAGCCCATCTTTGCATGAAATGTTCCCTTGGTACCTCTAATTTTCTTGAAGAGATCTCTAGTCTTTCCCATTCTATTGTTTCCTCTATTTCTTTGCACTGATCTCTGAGGAAGGCGTTCTTATCTCTCCTGGCTACTCTTTGGAACTCTGCATTCAAATGGATATATCTTTCCTTTTCTCCTTTGCTTTTCACTTCTCTTCCTTTCACAGCTATTTGTAAGGCCTCCTCAGGCAGTCATTTTGCTTTTTTGCATTACTTTTTCTTGGGGATGGTCTTGCTGCCTGTCTTCTGTACAGTGTCACGAACCTCCATCCATAGTTCATCAGGCACTCTATCAGATCTAGTCCTAATATATCAGATCTAGTCTAACATAATTACTAGATCTCAGTTTAAGAATTGTACTAATTATGTGCATCTCTTTGACAGTAGCTGGCTGACACATGTGCTACACAACCTGCCCCAACTCTTCTGGTCTGATGGATGACACATTTGTCACTGATCCAATTAATTCAAAACTATTTCTTTTGTGTGAATATGTGCCAAGTACTTCTCTAGATCTGGGAATAAAGCACTAAGTAAACAGAAAATTTAGTTCTTTCAGAAGAGACAGGAAACAAAAATAAACTAGTAAACTGCATAGATTTTAGAAATCTGTATGGTGATAAATGCTATGTGTGAAAATAAAGTTAAAGGGGGGTGGGGGAGAAGAGATGGGAGTGCTAGAAATGGGTTTTTGAGTTAACAGGAGAAATGAAGAAAATGTTCCTGAAAAAGGGGGAGGCGTGGAAGAGACTCTCAGAGACTTTCGGGTGGAAGGAAGGATAGGGCAGCGTCCCCGGCTGGGATTTGCCCCCGGGCTGTTGAGGTGACTGTGAGGAGGGCAGGGGGCTTGAGGGGAGTGCGTGGAAGAGCAGGGGGTGCAGTGCTTAGGGAGGGCAGGGGGGTCAGACTTTGGGGCCACCATAGAGAATCTGGATTTTTTTGTGAAAGAGGTTGGAATCACTACAGAGGTTTAATGGATGGTTAGAAGCTACCGTGTTTGCTTTCCTAAAACAATGGGAACCAGTCACACCCCTTGGGAAGAAATTATTAACATTCAACAAGGAGTTTACATCAATGTCACCAACGTGAACTGAAATATTAGACAACAATAAACTGAAGAGTCCTAGAGGAACACGCATCATCTGATGAGCGAGTCACTCATATAAATAAGCCAGAGATTGTTTTGTGAATGACTACTAGGTATCAGACATTCTGGGGTAAACAAGAATTTTATGACCTGTAAGTATTTACAATCTACATGGAGAGTCATAGCCAATATATGTTTATAAAATAATAAACGAGGTAAGTAGCACAGATTTAAGGATCTAAAGGAATTGGTAATATTCCATTTTGTAATCTGTGGTTTCACAGATGCTTACTTATCATCATTTTTATTTCACACCACCACACACAATCCAAATATGTACATACTTATGAAAAAGCTCATGATTTAAAGATGTGCAGTATGGCACAGAGTATTGATATTATCTGACTTAACCAAGAATTCAAACTACATCCACAAGAATTAGGAAAAGTTACTTGGAGACAGTGGATTTGATAGAAGGAGGAATCAAAATATAACCAGACATGACAGTAGAGAGTGGGGAATTTTGCCCTTCAGTGGTTCAGGGTCCTTTAAGCTGTGGCATCCCACCTGGAGGCTGGAGAGGGCACAGGTGACCCCAGGGCCCAGATGAGGATGAGGGAGCAGGGAGATGGCACGTGCGGGACCAAGGTCGGCCAGGCAGCTCAGACCTGGGAGGGGGAGCCAAAGGAAAAGAAGATGCCAGCAGCGGAAACACACACAAGAGACTCTCTTTTCATGATGTGTTCACCTGAGAAGCTGGAAAGCCCTTGCCCTGCCCTTGAAGAATGCCACCGAGAGTCTCAAAAGAGTCAGGAGGAAACTTGTAGAGGTGACAGATCCGCAAGTCACCATGATGCTGGTGGTGGTCTCACTGGTACAGGCATATGCCCAAACTCACACTGCACAGATTAGATATGTGCAGGTTTTAAATATCAGTTATACCTCAATAAGAATGTTTAAAAAGGAAGCATACTCTGAGCCCAGCATCTGCCACATAAAAACGACAACTTCAAAACAGAGAACTTTTATCAACACTCAGAAACTGGAAAAAGATTCGCTCCATATAGTGAATCGATCCACCTGAACTGATCATGAATACTCAGCCAGTGTTCAAGAAGGGGATAGCCTTATTTTCTGTATACTTTTGATTAAAATAAGTCAAACAAACTTATTATCGATTAGACTTTAAGTAATGATCGCACTTTGGCATAGTTAATAAAGCAGAAGTAGATGTTTTTCTGGAATTCCCTTGCTTGTTCTATGGTGCAGTGGATGTTGGCAATTTGATCTCTGATTCCTCTGCCTTTTCTAAATCCAGCTTGAACATCTGGAAGTTCTCGATTCACGTACTATTAAAGCTTAGCTTGGAGAATTTTGAGCATTACTTTGCTAGTGTGTGAGATGAGTTCAATTGTGTGGTAGTTTGAATATTCTTTGGCATTGACTTTCCTTGGGATTGGAATGAAAACTGACCTGTTCCAGTCCTGTGGTCACTGCTGAGTTTTTCCAAATTTGCTGGCATATTGAGTGTAGCACTTCCACAGCATCATCTTTTAGGATTTGAAATAGCTCAGCTGGAATTCCATCACCTCCACTAGCTTTGTTCATAGTGATGCTTCCTAAAGCCTACTTGACTTCGCCTACCAGGACATCTGGCTCTAGGTGAGTGATCATACTGTTGTGTTTATCTAGGTCATGAAAATCTGTTTTATATATTCTTCTGGGTATTCTTGCCACCTCTTCTTAATATCTTCTGCTTCTATTAGGTCCATAACATGTGTGCTTAATCACTCAGTCGTGTCCAACTCTTTGTGACTGCATGGACCATACAGTTCATGGAATTCTCCAGGCCAGAATACTGGAGTGCGTAGCCTTTCCCTTCTCCAGGGATCTTCCCAACCCAGGGACTGAACCCAGGTCTCTCGAATTGCAGGAAAATTCTTTACCAGCTGAGCCACAAGGGAATCCCAAGAATACTGGAGTGGGTAGTCTATCCCTTCTCCAGCGGATCTTCCCAACCCAGGAATCAAACTAGGGTCTCCTGCACCACAGGCAGATTCTTCACCAACTGAGCTATCAGGGAAGCCCTTTCTGTCCTTCACTGAGCCCATATTTGCATGAAATGTTCCCTTGGTATCTCTAATTTTCTTGAAGAGATCTCTAGTCTTTCCCATTCTATTGTTATCCTCTATTTCTTTGCACTGATCACTTAGGAAGGCTTTCTTTTTAATTAATTTATTTAATTGGAGGCTAATTACTTTATAATATTGTGGTGGTTTTTGCTATACATTGACATGAATCAGCCACAGATGTACATGTGTCCCCACCCCGTCCTGAAGCCCCTCCCGCCTCCCTCCCCACCCCATCCCTCAGGGTTGTCCCGGTGCACAGGCTGTGAGTGCCCTGTTTCATGCATTGAACTTGGACTGGTGATCTATTTCACATATGATAGTATACATGTTTCACTGCTATCTCTCAAATCATCCCATGCTGCCTTCTCCCATAGAATCCAAAAGTCTATTCTTTATATCTGTGTCTCTTTCACTATCTCGCATATAGGGTCATCGTTACCATCTTTCTAAATTACATATATATGCGTTAAGATACTGTATTGGTGTTTTTCTTTCTGGCTTACTTCACTCTGTATAATATCCCCCAGTTTCATCCACCTCATTAGAACTGATTCAAGTGTATTCTTTTTAATAGCTGAGTAATATTCCATTGTGTATATGTACCACAGCTTTCTAATCCACTCATCTGCCAATGGACATATAAGTTGCTTCCATGTCCTGGCTATTGTAAACAGTGCTGCGATGAACACGGGGGTAACACAAGTCTCTCAATTCTGGTTTCCTTGGTTTGTATGCCCAGCAGTAGAATTGCTAGGTCGTATGGCAGTTCTATTTTCAGTTTTTTGAGGAATCTCCATGAGAAGAGTGAAAAAGCTGATATAAAACTCAACATTCAAAAAACTAATATCATAGCACCCAGTCCCATCACTTCATGGCAAATAGATGGGGACACAATGTAAACAGTGAGAGACTTTATTTTTCTGGGCTCCAAAATCACTGCAGATGGTGGCTGCAGCCATGAAATTAAAAGATGCTTGCTCCTTAGCTTCCCTGATAGCTCAGTTGGTCAAGAAGTCACCCAGTTCAATTCCTAGGTCAGGAAGATCCACTGGAGACGGGATAGGCTACCCACTCCAGTATTCTTGGGCTTCCCTTGTGGCTCAGCTGGTAAGGAATCTGCCTGCAATGCAGGAGACCTTGGTTCAATACCTGGGTTGGGAAGATCCCCTGGAGAAGGGAAAGGCTACCCATTCCGATATTCTGGCCTAGAGAGTTCCATGGACTGCATAGTCCATGGGGTTGCAAAGAGTCGGACATGCCTGAGCGACTTTCAATTTCACTGCTCCTTGGAAAAAAAGCTATGACAAACCTAGATAGCATATTAAAAAGCAGAGACATTGCTTTGCCAACAAAAGTCCATCTAATCAAAGCTATGATTTTTCCAGTAGTTAAGTATGGATATGAGAGTTGGACCATAAGGAAAGCTGAGTGCCCAAGAATTGATGTTTTTGAACTGTGGTGTTGGAGAAGACTCAAGAGTCCCTTGGACAGCACAGAGATCAAACCAGTCAATCCTAAAGGAAATCAGTCCTGAATATTCATTAGAAGGATTGATGCTAAAGCTGAAGCTCCAATACTTTGGCCACCTGATGGGAAGAACTGACTCACTGGAAAAGACTCTGATGCTGGGAACGATTGAAAGCGGGAGGAGAAGGGGACAACAGAGGATGAGATGGTTGGATGGTATCACTGACTCCATTGACATGAGTTTGAGCTAGCTCCAGAAGTTGGTGGTAGACAGGGAAGCCTGGCATGCTGCAGTCCATGGGGTCACAAAGAGTCGGACATGACTGAGTGACTGAACTGAACTGAATAGTCACACTGGAAATACGTGCTGAAATCAATGCCAGCAGTTCATTTGCTTTGTTTCAGTGAAAAATAAAAATAAAAACAAACCTCCCACAACAAAAATAAAACCCTGTAATACACTTCAAAATATCTGACAGAAAATCTAGACTCTCCCTAGACAACTGAATGATTGTACCAATGAGAATTACAGATGCTAGCAACTGGGTAGCATATGATCAGAAATAATTATCGACATGTTTTTCTCATATGCTGTCTCCCATTAAAATGCAATTTGTCAAATTGGACAGTGTCTAATGCCTGAAATTATGTTTCACTGCCAAAGCTCTTTTAAAAAATCAGATGCCCTATTGTTAACAATAATAAAATCCATATTTTTGTCAAAATTTTCCAGTGAGGACTCCTAAGTATCTGCTGAAAGGATAGCATACCTATCTGTGGTCTTAATTTATACTTCACAGCTAGTACTGGTCATATTTTTCATGGCTTTCAACAGGCAACATTAAGAACACTAAGAGAAGCTTCACTTTTACTGCCTGGATATTCAAAATTAGATTATTGGGTTAAATTGTTTCGCTAATCACTCTGCTTTAAAACTTTCTGGAGTGTTTGATTACTGTAAGAATTCATTTGCTTCCTAAATTCATCTACACCACATTTAAAGAAATGATACTGCCAGTAATAGGGTAGAAATGAAATGGTGCCAATAAACAAACATTCAGTGCCTGCACCTAGTATTATGGTTTTTTTTTTTTTTTTTTAATTTTTCATTGGGTTTTGTCATACATTGATGTGAATCAGCCATAGAGTTACACGAATTCCCCATCCCGGTCCCCCATCCCACCTCCCTCTCCACCTGATTCCCCTGGATCTTCCCAGCCCAACAGGCCCGAGCACTTGACTCATGCCTCCCACCTGGGCTGGTGGTTTGTTTCACCACAGATAATATACATGCTGTTCTTTCAAAACATCCCACCCTCCCCTTCTCCCACAGAGTTCAAAAGTCTGTTCTGTTCTTCTGCGTCTCTTCTTCTGCCCTGCATATAGGGCCATCGTTACCATTTTTCTAAATTCCGTATATATGTGTTAGTATACTGTAATGTTCTTTATCTTTCTGGCTCACCTCACTCTGTATAATGGGCTCCAGTTTCATCCATCTCATTAGAACTGATTCAAATGAATTCTTTTTAACGGCTGAGTAATATTCCATGGTGTATATGTACCACAGCTTCCTTATCCATTCATCTGCTGATGGGCATCTAGGTTGCTTCCATGTCCTGGCTATTATAAACAGTGCTGCGATGAACACTGGGGTGCACGTGTCTCTTTCAGATCTGGATTCCTCAGTGTGTATGCCCAGAAGTGGTATTGCTGGGTCATATGGTAGTTCTATTTCCAGTATTTTAAGAAATCTCCACACTGTTTTCCATAGTGGCTGTACTAGTTTGCATTCCCACCAACAGTGTAAGAGGGTTCCCTTTTCTCCACACCCTCTCCAGCATTTATTGCTTGTAGACTTTTGGATAACATAGGCAAAACACTCTCTGACATAGTATTATGGTTTTATATTCTCAATTGGTGCAAATAGGCTTTGGATAGGAACATCTCATCTAAGTCTCTCTAGGTGAAAACTATGCTCCTAAACTTCGGAGCACAATGAGCGCCCTTACCGAGTGACATGAAGCGGTGCTGGTGAGGGCCGAGCTCTGTCAGACAGTGTCCCGGAGTCGCCGCCACCATCGGCGTCACGTCTGGCTTGAATACATGTGTAACTGATGAACCGAGAAGGGACAGGTGCCACAGTGTCCTGTCAGACAACCAGAATGGGCTGCCTCCCCGGTCTCTCTCTTGGAAGCACTTGAACATGAATCCCTGTCTCCCGTGTCGCTGGTCAAACCCAAGAAGGCATGAAGTTGTCCCCACACTGACTAACCCCAGAGCACTTTACCCTCATTTACCCAGAGCAGGATGCCCGTACCTATAGGTCCTGGATAAAAGTCAGACACTGGAGACCTGGAAAGAGACAAGACAAGCTTGTGGAGTGGCCCTGACCGGGACGCTGCCCAACTCCTGAGACACAGCTCCTGTGGTGGCGAGGCCCCTCTTCTCCCTGACACCTCGCCCCGGCCTGTAAAGACTTGCACAGACACGCACACAGTTCCTATCAGCTCCAGGCCTCACACCGGAGACCGAGCCCCCCTCGAAGTGCTCCCACGAGGAGACGAGGTATTGCAGACACCCCTGAGCACTGGCCCACCTCTATGGGAGGAGCCCCACTCCCTGACGCCACCCTGATCCACATGCACAGCCCCACCCTCCGCGTGCCTCACTCTGCTCCATGGAACCCCCACTCCCTCACCCGCCCTTTAAACCCTGCACAAGCCAGAGCCGACTCCAGGTCACACTGGCCCCTCTCCCATTGCAGTTATTGGACTGAATCCATCCTCACTGCTCGGGGACCAGCTCTGCTGATCTCTGACGCGGGTGAGGACAAGGTCCGGGGGAGCAGGACATGCTCAGCAGGAGAGGGCACGAGGCTGGGCCCTAGAACATCTTTGGACAGTCAACCAGAGAGAGAGCCCTAATACAATTCAAGTTCATGTCCTCCACTTAGAGACTTGGAGTCTATGGAGTATTTATGATTCTCAGTAAAGCACTTTATGACCAGACATCATGAAGATATTTTAAGATAGTCCTCAACATCCAGACATTTCACTTTAATGTGTGTATATAATCATGGCCTAGACCCTATGAGCTGGAAAAGTTTTGCACACGAGCAAACTGGACTGGGGAGCACAAAGTGAAGAGCAGCAGGCCGAGCTGGCCCTCACATCCAGAACCTCAGATGACACGTGTGTCCTTTCATAAAACAATGGGTCCAGCAGGTACCTGGCCAGTCTTCAAAATGTGCACATTCCTCTCTCTTTTGCTTTTATCTGATTTTTTCTTTCTTAGTATAAATTCAATTTTACTTCTGTGAAGAAAATACAGCCAAGAATGTACTCTATCTGATACTCAACAAAGAGAGAAATAAAGTCACTGGATCAAACGATAAAAACATCTGCTTGTGTTGTATATGATTTACCTAGCAAAATATTTGGAGAATAATTCAAAGTGACATTAAAAGAAATTTTAATAAAAAATTGAAAATCCTTGACTCTCTAAAACATTGTTCAACATATTTCCCACACTTCAGAGCTTTGAAAAACTCATTCAAGCCTATTTTGAGTGCTAAGCAAACATTTTTTAATATTTATTTATTTATATTATTTGCTTGGCTGTGCCAGGTGTTAGTTGCAGCACAAGATCTTCAATCTTCATCGCAGCACATGGGATTCTTAGTTGTGGCATACAGACTCTAATTGCAGCATGTGGGATCTATTTCCCTGACCAGGGACCAAACCCAGGGGTTCTGCACTGGCAGCAGTCTTAGCCACTGGACCACTAGTGAAGTTCCAGCAAAAAAGCTAGAGAAGGTGCTTGTGTTCTGAAGACAACCAGAAATGAAATAAATAAAAACACAACTGATTAGTGCATAGGCTACCGCTTATTGCCTAAGGGGCTTCCCTGGTTGCTCTGACAGTAAAGAATCTGCCTGCAATACTGGAGACCCAGGTTCAATCCCTGGGTCGGGAAGATCCCTAGGAGAAGTGAACAGCAACCCACTCCAGTATTCTTGCTTGGAGAATCCCATGGACAGAGGAGCCTGGCGGGCTACAGTCCATGGGGTTACAAAGAGTCAGACACAACTGGGTGACTAACGCTTTCACTTTCAAGGCCAAGGAGGTATTCCATCAGTATCTGTTGAACAATACTAAAGAGTATGTAGAAGAAACAATTAAATGCATCTAGAAAACTGTGTTAATCTAATAATGTGACAAAGGAAGCATAATACAGGTGGAAAATAAAGAAACCTTATTATAACTCTTATTAAGGTCATACATCATTGATTTTCTTCCCAAACTTCTTTCATGAAGTCACTATTTATATTTCTCTTTTCAGCATATTCTAGGGCTTAACACAAAAACTGAGGGTTAATCCTGCACTATTCCACTAAAATTCTTTCATTTTGAAAGCAAAGAATGGTGTTTTCCCAGGAAATACGTACCTACTTGTTGAGTCTAGTCCTGAACTAATCAATGGAAAGTTACATTTCTTAGCAATATTTGTTCTATCGACTTCTACACTGCAGTGATAACTCAATTACCAAGGCGGAAGGTCATTTTATTTTGAAGTCATGTCATCGTGAGGCAAGCTGAATTAAAGGGTTTGCACTCGGAAGGTAATATACATGTATTTAGGCTGAGAGCTCCACAACAGCCTTGTCATGTTTCAATCAGATGAAAACGTTCCCTGGATAATCAGCGGCTGCCTGCAGTGGCGTCTGCGTTCTCCCTGTCTGGGCTGCCGTGCATCCTGGGGCCTCTCTGCATCTCAGGCACCGCCAGGCTCCTGACAGGTGCCTAAGAACCCATGACTTGGGCATTCTGTGGTTTCTGTGAGGACCCTGTTGTCAGGAGTCAGTGTGAGGAGGGCCATCCTGCCAGTATGAGCAGATTGCAGCCCTTCTGGGACATGCCCTGGCAAGTGGAACAACATCGAGGAGCCCAAAGCTCTTCCAGAACATCAGCAAAGGAGCTGTGTGCACATTGGGCATTTTTCTGTGGGTCTCTACTCAATGGTAAAAATGGCAAACACAGAGCTAACTAGAGAAGCCAGGAGTGGCTTCTTCTTAGGTCCCAGAAAAGAATAGAATAACTGGAGAAACTTTCTAAAATACAGTCTTCCTGAAATTTAACAGTTGAAGTCTCTCTTCCAGACACTCAAGTATTGCATCAAATGGATGCAATCTGAATAAATACCAACACAAAACAATTGTGTACAATAATCCTGAAGGAAAACCATTGTGCACAGGGAACCTGACCATTTACCCTGCAGTATAGCAGCTGGGGCCTGTCTCGGACAACTGTTCCACAAGCCAGTCTGTTCTTCATGGGGCGAACCAGCCTGTCTCCCTGTCCCCAGGGCCAGAGGCTGCAACTGCAAGGGCCACTCGGCACTATTTTCCCTCAGACCTGCCCTCTGGCTCCTCCAGAAGCTACAAAGTTCCCATCTCCATGACTTCCTTATTAAAACTAGATGGACAGGGGGATCGGGATGGGGAATACATGTGACTCCATGGCTGATTCATGTCAGTATATGACAAAACCCACTGCAATGTTGCGAAGTAATTAGCCTCCAACTAATAAAAATCATTGGAAAAAAAAAAAAACTAGATGGACAATGGACAGACGGATGAACAGATGGAACGATGTTTGAATAAAATATATAATTTGTATGAGCACCGAAGTGATGGCAATGTTTTGTGTAAGTACCACACTTTATCAACAAGCCTTAGCTTAGCGGAGCTAGTTCTGGCCAGTTTTCTGATTCTTGTTTCTTGTCATAGGTTCTGCTCAAAACTGCATCTGCTGGTGGGGAGTCCACCTGCTGGGTCTCTTACTGGCTGTACACCAGTCCTGAGAGCACTAAAGCCTTCTCTATGTGTGTGTGTTTCTTGGGATCTCAGCATTCTCCTCTTTGAGAAATCAGCAAACACACTGTGTGTGTGTGGGTGTGGGTGTGTGTGTGGGTGTGTGTGTGTGTGAGTATATTCCCAACAGACTTGATTATGCATGTCACAGTGAGATAACCCTGGTATCTCCGTGATCTCTGCCCCCCTCAATTATCTTCTCTGTGGATACAGTTGGGATCGGGCTCCTTGAAAGGTCATCTCTGGGCTGATCCCTAGTTCTCAGTCAATACTGGTCCCTGAGGCCTGGGGTTCCTCATCCCTGACTCCTGGGACCCTGGGACAAGCTTACAACTGGAAAATCTAGGATAGGTTAAGGGAAGCATCATCTCTCTGGGATAAAAGTTTCCAACAAGATATACTTTTAACTGAATTCCTTAGCTCTCAGGAATCTTACAGATCATAAACAAATTGATAAGTGCCCTAATTTTCCAGATGAAGAAAAGTAAGTTCCAGACTAAGCTAATTTGTTAAAAACTTATGGCTGGAAAATGGCCTTTTGAAGTGAAATTCTAAATGGAGAAATCTTTTTCTTTGCTCCAGTACTTTCTCAGTGTCTGATCATAATAGGAATTTATCAAATATTAGTGAGTTAGCAAAAAATCATATTTCAAAATCCAAATAATGAATATATATAGCTAAAATAGGTATATTTTCTTTACTGAGGATCAGGAATGACCATTTAAAACTTTAGTTTAATATTTCCCAGTTACAAAAAATACAAATGACTTTCTCTTTGAAAATTTCACTTTGATTTTCATATGAAACTAAATTGTGTTTTTCATTGCAGCATGAGGCCCAGTGTGGTCTTAGTTATTAAATGATTGTCTGTCACAGTGAATGGGCTTCCTTGATAGCTCAGCTGGTAAAGAATCCATCTGCATTGCAGGAGACCCCAGTTCAAGGATATACTACATATATTCAGAAGCATTTCTTTACACCTTTTAAATGCATGTACAAAAAGAACAAAAGAGATTTCCGTGCATCTGTACTCTTCAAATACATGAACTAATGGCAAAGCTCATGATTTAAAACAATATATCCCACAGCAATAATTTAATATTTTTTGTTCTTTTTCATCAAAGCCTATTTCATACTTTCTTGCATAAAGTGCCTTAATAAACATTAAGTTCCAGTGGTAGGTATGCTTAATCATTTTGCTCACACAATGGGCAGAGAAGACACTTGGAACAATATAAGCAGAATTGAAATTATAATAATCAACATAAAATTGAGAAATCAACATCACATTTGAACCCAAATTGCACATCCACTTCATCTCACAATTATCCCTTCTCTTTTTTCACATGCCAAGACTGACATGTATGGCATGGTAGTCTTGAGGAATTCAGGATTTGTTATAAAGCTACTTTAAAATATTTGTTACAATGAGAAAAGTGCATTTAGAGAATTTCACTGCTTCCAATAACTATTTCATATGGCAGAATTTATCTTTCAAGTTTGTACTTGTTTCCTATTTTAGAATGGAAAACAAACAAACAATAAATGAGGTTTATGAGGATTTAAAGGTAAAATACTCATCATAAACATATTTTAAAAGCTAGAGATCTCAGGATCTATGAGTAACACATTGGCTCAAACTAAATTTTCCTTCTCAAGACAGAACGTTACTGAAAATCACATCAGCCTTAGTCAGAAATCAGGCAAGTAAGAACGTCTGGCTACGATCCCATCTACTCCTCAACTGAGGCAACACATTTGTATTATTACATACAATAACGAAGATTCAAAAACTGAAAATCCTACTGTTATATTGGAGCTTCATAGATCAAATCCATGAATTTGAAAAATAAAATATAATACCTTTACAACTGCTCTCCTACTGTGTCTAGAAAAAGCAGTACTGAGTTCTTCAAAAGTAATGACAGTAAAAATGGTTACTTTGCTCTTTTTAGGTGACACTAGAGATAAAGAATCCGCCTGCTAATGCAGGAGACATAAGAAACTCAGGTTCGATCCGTGGGTCCGGAAGATCTCTTGGAGGAGGGTAGGAAACCCATTCCAGTATTCATGGCTGGAGAATCCCACAGAGAGAGGATCCTGGCAGGTCACGGTCTATAGGGTCACAAATAGTCAGACACCACTGAAGTGACTTAGCATACACACACAATCTCAAAGAAGCTTAATTTTTTTGGAGGAATAAACAATTGTTACTATATATCAACAAAATGAAGGTCGAAAGAACCATAAGTCATGGACCAAAATTCTGTGACCCACGGACATAATAGGGAACGCTTACTGACTGCCTGCCTACTGTGTGCGTGATTTACATGCCTTCTGTGTGCTCATGTGTTTGGGCCAAGGGTAGTCTGCGTGTCACAGAGCAGTGGTGGGGAGGCCAGGAGAAGGGTGCTGACTGTGGGGTGTGGGATGCTCAAGCCCGCCACAGTGAGAAGCAGAAGGAGGATGCACAGCATGGGCAACAGGGGAGTGCACTAATACCCTGGTAGTCGCCACTTCCGCCTGGGGCACCCCGTGCACGTTACTAATACTGAAAAAGAACTCTGCCTTCTAAAATCTATTTTCCAATTCTTTAACACTGATACATAAAAGCACTGTTTTCTTGGCATGCTGACTCTATACAAAAATGTTTATTCTTGTTACAAAAAATATGGAGAATTACTTTCCTTAACGATGTCTGATGTCCTGTGTAGCATGTGTTTTGATTATCTGTGTCTTTCACTGTCTTTGAGCTATTTTAGAACTCTCTCTGCAAAACTGATAGTAACACAAATTATACTTGTCCACAGAAATGTAGATGATATTCAGCCACTGGATGCTGACTAGGTTTGCAACCATAATGAAGGTTCACTTCAGCGTTTCCAGTTTCATGTGTGTGTGTGTGTTGATCGAATTCTCTGAATCAGTTGTAACAGATAACTGGTTTCCTCCTTAATTATAAATTAAATGAATCTTTGCCAAAGTTTCATTTATGTTTGAGTGTCATGACTTAATGTTTAAAAAAATCGTATTTTACCATTTTAAAAGTTTGTCTTTAAATATTCTGTTGTAATTTTTATTTGAACAATACTAATATTTTTCATACAAAGACAACTGATTCAGGCCAGTTCTCAGTATTTGCAGTTATATAATCCATAGTGTTGCTGTAAACATAGAATCAGTGAGTCCTGAAGAGCCATTGGAGGGCATACCAGGCAGGCTTTTGCCAGCCTCTGGTCACAATATCCAAGGTCTATCAGCCCCTCAGTAATATTCAGCCCAGTTCAGCCCAGCCCAATAGCACTAAATCATGGCTGAATGAGACCACTCAACAGAAATTTCTCTATAAGGTCCACTGTGCCTTCTGGCCTTAGAACATTTCACTTCTTAGACTCACTTCAGCACTCTACTCAGAGGCCTTTTTCAAGAGAGAAATCATCAAAAAGTACAGAGTGTGAAAAACATGAAATAAGGATATGACAGAAGGGCGCTTATCTACACCGAGAGCTGAGACAGGCCGGCACGATCTCAGGCAGATCCCCAGAGGACCCATCTCAATTTCTTTTTTCCACTCATGACCATGGGTATTTGCAAGAGGTCCTCACAGTTTTAAGACTGAGAGGAGCAGACTTTTTCAGTCTGCTTCTTCTGCTCCTGTCAACAGGCCCCATCTGTATACAGACCATAGCTGCAGCCCCTGACACACCAGGCACACACCACACCCTTCCCGATGTCTCAGGACTCCTGCCACCACTGTGAAGTGACCGTCCAGGGCTGTAAACCCAGGACACACTGGAGACTCAAATTTCGCTCCTAGCTGTGATGTTAGAAAACTTATTTGGTTTCTAGTCATCTCCATCTTTTGATGTCAAGGTTTTGGCTCAAAACCCACACATTTTTATTCTGTATTATCCAGCAGCACTGGCAATTTTTTGATGGGTGTGAGAGAAAAGTAGAGAAATGATCCGTTACAGTCTGCCATTTCAGAACAGTACTAATTTTTCTGCTAGTGATCCTAAACTGTTGTCCGTGTGACTCTTGCCTGTTGCCTCACATAGATCACAAGGCTCTTCTATGTCAGAGCCCTGCATGTGCCTGAACAGAGTCACGTCCTTCCTACAGTTTGTCTTCATGATCTGCACTCTGACCATTTTTCTCATGTTGCCATTTCAGTCTCTTAAATCTCCGTCATTTGACTTAACATTGACCTACTTGTCTGCATTTTAAATTAATGCTAATTTATTTGGCACAAATAAGCCATACGATTACACTGAAAAAGTACTGGCAAACAGAAAGTATTTTCGAACGCAATGAAATCTCCCGGCTGGCTCGTGGGACAAGTGCTCTTTTTGGCCTTCCAGGTGATGTTGGTGGTAAAGAACCTGCCTGCCAATGCAGGAGACATAAGAGACAGATTTGATTGCTGGATCGGGAAGATCCCCTGGAGGAGGAAATGGCAACCCACTCCAGTATTCTTGCCTGGAGAACCTCACAGACAGAGGAGCCTGGCGGGCTACAGCCCATGAGGTTGCAAAGAGTCAGACACAACTGAAGCGACTTAGAATGCATGCACAGGTCATACAACCACACTGAAAAACTACTGGCACAGACAAAGTTTACTTTCAAATACAATGAAAACCCCTCAGTAGCTTAAAAATGTAACTGGTGGTCACACGAACTTATAATAAGCACATGTTGAAGTTACTGCACATAAGGTTTCTCTGTGTTGACACTAGAGTTATCATATTTGAAAGTGGTATCTTAAAAAGTTCATCTTTGGCTTTTGTAAAGAAACTGAATTTGATTTTCAGTTTATAATATATATAGGACAGTGAAAATTGTTAACTTTCTGTCAATTTCATAGTTTCCAATGTGATTCATTTGAAATCAAAATCTAATTTCCTATCCACAAGATATAATAAACACCTAATAAAATTAAAGAAAAAGATCATTTCCTATCACCATGTGGTAATGGACAAATTAACTGGTATTGCCACTAAAATAATTTTCTTCATCTTCTTTTTACATGTTTTCATGACTGATACTTGTTGGGACTTGACAATTTATAGGTCAGATTAAAAATATCAGGAATTAGTTGACAGAAATTCAATTTCAAAGTCGTTTAAACTGCGCTAATATATTATCAGAGCCATAAAGATTATAAAGTTCAGTCTCAAACTTCTGTGACCTGCAAAATGACTTATGCCAACACATGAATCCTAAATAACAGTGTTAGGGGAAAGGCTTTATAAATCAAAGTCTGGAGTAGGTTTTAATAAGGTCGCATCCACATGTAGCATTACTGTGAGAGAAGAAAAATTAGTATCTTTCACAGAGACGAAAATACACTTGAGTAAATAATTCTGTGATGATTAGCTCATGGCTCACAGAGACGTGGAGATTGCAGAGAAGAGAGGTTGAAGGAGATGGAGGAGGTACCTGACCTCCTCTTCCACCAGGAGACAAGACAGGCGTCCCCGCATTTCTCCATCAGACATGGGAGATACAGACCCTCCTGCTCACACATCAGGCTCCTACAGCCACACCTATGGTCAGTTTTGTTAGGCAGAATGCATGTCTTGGTATTTAAAAGCATGTGAATATTTTTGTGTGTTTCTGAGTCTACTCCTTAAGGCCTAAGGAATATCTTATCCCCATTGCATCTTCACACTCCTGAGGTCACACCACCAACATGCTGCAGCCTCCCTACCAACACTTCTAAGGGCAGGGTCATAGAGCAGTCGCAGCTCCCTGTGTGTTCCCAGTAAGACCACAGTCAGTTAGCCACTGTTTTCCATTTATATCCCTGGAAACACCACTGTCATTGGCTCCAGAGAACTGTGTGCATCTCCTGTGATGACATCACCAGGTAGTCGCAGATCCCCATTTAATTCATCATTTGCACAACTTCCAGAACAGATTCGGGAGGACACCACCCTCAATCAACAGCAGCTTCCTACACAGTCTCGAGAACACCAAGACACACCACAGCTGCCCTCTGCAGCCCCTGGTGACACTGTGAATGAGCCTCAAGATTCTTCTACATCTTAGGACATTCTCGCCATGGGACCACAGCATCCTCCTTTGCATCCCAACGATAAAGCCACTGATCTGCTGCAGCTCCCATCTACTCCCAAGGACCCATCGGCGGGTACCCAGCACTCCCTCTGCTTTCTCCAGGACACCACCATCACTCAGCTGCAGCTTCCCACTCACATAACTAAGAAGATCACCCTCAGTGGGCCACCGTTTCCTATTTAGATTTGCAAGGAAATCAAACATGAGCTGCAGCTTCTTCACACCCTTAAGGAGACTTTCATCAATTGGGGATGGCATCCTCCTTGCATTCCCAACACCACCAACAACTGGCTGCAGCTTCCTCTACCTTCCCCAAGGATAAAGTCTCCTGCTGGTTTCTGCACAAAATACCTCATCCAGGAGGACAAGACTGCGTAAATCCCAACACAACTAAGACAGCTTACAGAGAGAGAACCTGGTCATTAGGCCTGACTGTGGAATGGCTGGGAGCAGGGGCCAGCTGACAGAAATCCACCTCTGAAGTTTCTCAGGAAGTTTAACTCAGGGAACTTCATGTCTGAGTGTGTGTTTAGGGTGAGGATGGACACCTCTTGCACTTCGCCCACCAACCTGAGCTAAACACAATGCGCCCTCCTAGAGAAACTACAGGACAGCTCCATGCTATGTGACAATCCATTCCTCGGACACATTCGTCTCTAACGACCCAAGTGCGAGTCGCGGTTTTTACTTGTTCCAGATTTCTAGCTTAGACAAGTTATATATGTCGTCAGATTTTTATCTTCCTGAAAGATAACAACGGCTTTTCTTTTAATCAAGGATTGAGAATTCAGCAAAGAAAACCTCACACATTAAGGAAAAACCACGTTGATAAAAACTATTCCTGAGTTCAATTTCTTATAAAATGTTTGTTTTTCTCTGCAAGTTTAAGCTGTGCAATCTAAAAATCCCTTTAAACTACTTTAAAACATTTTATTTCATTAAACTCCCGCTGCTCCACACACCCACGTGCCCCACGCCCATCTTACCTGCTGTCTCATCAGCCAGGGTTCCTCAGGATTTTTAACACCAGGTGTGATCAACCTGGGTGCCTCCTCGGCCTTCTCCCTTCCCTCTGCTCAGCTGTAGTGAAATACTCGAGAACAGTTTCCATACAATTTTCTGGTAGAATTTTGTTTTTCTGTAATTTACACATGTGAATCTGTAAAAACAAGACAGTGATTCATGTGGATTGACATTATTTATGAAAAAGAGGAAGATGAAACTGGCGTTACCTGGAAACCATACACACTGTACAGTTTTTGCATATTTTGATGCTAATTAAATTTGGTGCTTGCCTAAAATATTGATTTTGTTCACATCACTCATATACACTTGTCGTTCGGTACGGTTTTTAAAACTATAATGAAGGGGATTCCCACAGATAGCACTGATGCCATGTACTCATACATGAGCCAGTTCTTTCCAGTATCTGATATAAAAAATAGACACAAGAGACCGGCTTTGTCTATTGCAAATGGTGATTCTTTAAAAACACAGAGATAACCAATTGTTGTGATATATACAAACTAAGAACAGTTTCCCAAATAATAATTCTGGTTACTATGCATTGCATATATATTTTGTGCTAAGGGCTTTTTAACATTTAAATAGAGATCAAAAGTAATATATGTAAACACATGTTCTAATGCCTGGTGCATTTTAAAGACTCGATAAATGTCTGCTGTTTTTATTAGGATAATGGATGCCACCATTTAATCTTCACAAGAGCCCTGTTAGGTAGGACTTTTAAGGCCTCTGATTTACATACGGAGGACCCAGGCGGAGTGGGCTGATGGCTGACGTGAAGTGGTGTGGGCGGCAACACGATGGAACCCCAGCAGGGCAGGTGGATTCTCTGTGCTCCGTCCGCTGTTACCGAGGTGGGGCTGGAGCGCAGGAGACGCAGGCTCGAGAGCGCGGTCACCTGTCTCCTGTCTGCTCCCCACCTGCCACCCCCAGCCGGAGGGGCCTGCGCCGACAGACAGACGCTGTCGGGCACACAGACACCACTGTGAGTGCGTGCCTCCCTCCGCCCTCCAAGGGCCCAGAGGACAGGCTCGCTTTCCTTCTCTGATTTTCTGGGTTTCACCTCTCTTCTCCCCCCTCCTCCTCCTTCATTTTTAAGTTCCCAGAGCTCAGTACACAGTAAGGACTTCACTTAAAACCACAACAACTAAATTAGCTTTCCCTCAAAATTATACCGGGGCTAGCAATTTCCAACTCTGCGCAGGCCTCCAGGACTCCACATTCACTCTTTCTAAGGCATCACCACAGGTCACAGTGTTACAGCGGCACTGCAGGTAAGCCAGGAAGGGACAAGTCTGACAGAATGTGTCAAGTCTTCTGACCAAAAATGAGAGAACTCTGGTCCTAAGACTGAATAAGTCTCTGTAAGTCCACAGCAATATCCACTACAGAAAGCCAGAGAGGGAGAGGGAAATAGGGGAAAACAGCCAATACAGAAAGAATGCCCGCAAATAAATATACAGGGAGCAAAATCATTAGAAAGATCACCAGTCTGCAACCACCAATGTAACTGATTCTTTTAGGGATTGCCAAGTGATGCTAAAATCATTCAGTGAAAAGTGCTTTCAAGAGAATGGACTATTTGCATAATATCAACAAATCACAGAATAATTATTAACTACAAACGGAAAAGGCACCTTCCAGTAGATAAATCTGGAGAGCACACAAAACCATCCAGAAGGACCAACTGACCTCCTGATAAGACACGCTGGGAAGGAGACCAAACATTACCTGTCTGATTTCATTTCCAAAGTGTTCAACCAGAACTTTACAAGGAAATAATCAGATAACAATGCAGATGTGTGAAAATTATGACAAAACTGCCCAATGTGTTTAGAAACAACAACTTATGGAAAGACAAGAACAGACAGGGTGGTGTGTGGGTGAAAGTTTGAAGAGACTTAATCACAAAGCTGAGGTGAGATGCTACGCTTCTCAATGAATGAGCATTATTAGCACAACAGGAGAAGTTTTATGAGTTTCGTATTTTGTAGCATCAGTGTTTATTAACATTAATGTTAAATAAAATTAATTAAAGTAATGTTAGTGTTGATATTGCATGTACTGAGTTTGATGATAATATTGGGATTATGCAAAATGCTTTGTCCTTAAGAGATACACGCGACAGGTGTTGGGGGTATAACGTCGTGATACTTTTTCTCTAAAGATCTTTTGTATTTTCGGCTGTGCTGGGTCCTCACTGCTGTGCAGGCTTCTCCAGCTGTGCTGAGCGGGGGCTCCCCTTCACTGAAGTATGTGGGCTCCTCGCGGTGGCCTCTCTTGTGCAGCACAGGCTCGAGGGTGCGGGCACAGAGGCTGTGGCACGTAGGCTGGCTGGCTCTAGAGCACAGGCCCGGGTGTGGTGGTGCAGGGTCTAGCTGTCCTGCAGCATGCGGGATCTTCCCTGCCCAGGGACAGAACTGGTATCCCCTGCATGGTCAGGCAGGTCCTTAACCACTGAGCCGCCAGGGGAACCCCATGTTTAAGCACTTGGTACACACCTACCGTAGCAGTTTCCACAAGAGTTAGCTCAGCCAACCCAGGCTTCTGCCTCCTCACTGGCGTGCACGATCTCTAAGCGTCAAGGGCTTCAACTGATCATCCCTGTGTCTTCCATCACAGGGCAGGAGCTCAGAAAGACTTTTTAAAATATCAGTTCCACTGGACTGAAAAGATGAGCATAATGACAGGGAAACGCATCCCTTGCTGTTTGTGCCCGGCAGGCTGAACAAGCGCACTGAGTCTGTGCAGGGCTGGGGAGGATGGAGCGGCGACTATTAATAAGAGCAGCCTCCGGGCTGCATGGGGGCTCAGGGACCACCTGCCATGGACTCATCACGGACAGCCCACGGAGCGGCACGGCTGCCCTCACCACACACGGACACACGATGACAGAACCTGAGGCCAGATGGGCCACTCATCAGAGACTCTGCACCCTGGGAGGTGGCTGAGACCCAGGTCCACGTGAGCACTGGCACCTCAGAAGCCCTGGTGGACGCCCAGCCACCTCTTCAGCATCGCACCCCCTTCACAAGTTAGGAAGACCGGGAAACCGTCGGCAGCACCGAGTCCTCTCTTCATGCCCTCGGCCATGGATTTGTTCTGCGGCACCCACGTCTCCTCCAGCAGTGGGCTGTCTTGAAGGTGCCTTCAAACGTGTGCTCACCGGGCTGGGAGGAAGCAGAGTGGCCGTCCCACTGAGAATCCAGTGTTCACATCCTCTCCTGAAGTTCACTGTCATACACTGTCTAGTCTCCAAGGCAAAGTCACATGAAAGTAATTAGGATAATCCAACGCATCTTATTAATATACACATAAGTCCTTCATAGTCAATGAGAGAGACAAATCCAGGTTATCACAAGTGTTACCTAAAAAAGAAAACATGTTTTCTGAAGGACAAAAATCATACAGTATAAATGATGCATAGAAAACACTGTATTTGTGGATTAGTGACTGAGCCCATCTTAAGGCTATGTAATGCTACAGAAGATTTCTCTACCCTGTTTAAGATAGTACTTCTGAGAAAAATTCTGTCTCTCAAAAACAGTTTCTTAGTATCACCACAGTCTGCATATTTGGATGGTGACTGTGTCTGAACATAATGTAAAGCCAAGAAAAATCTACTGTAATAACATTCCATTTACTTTTCCATATTTTTCAGTGTTTCAGTCCTATAGGATTACAAAAGAAATAAATGAATACAAAGAAGAATATGTTTCATTTGAAAATATTTATTTTTTAAACCTGAATCTTCCTTTTTAAAATGAGTGGAAAAAGCAAATGCATTTTTCTGTTCCTTTAAGTCGGTGAGAGGGAGGAGGGGGAGGGGTGAGCCTGAGGACGGCGATGTGAGGTTCCCACGGCCAGACTCTCCCAACCGTTTCTGATACATTATCTCAGTCAAGCCATATTGCAACCAGACTGCACATTTTATTAAGTAAGCAAAATTAACTATCCTTTCAATAGATTACACCATCAAACTCAAGGCAGCCTATGAAAAGCACTCAAATGCTGTACTGACCTGGAGGTTAAAGCCCATGTTTTAAACATGTTTAAAGTGGGTTAAATCCCATGTTCTAAAGTGGTGACTATACATTAAAACCAGTCTTGCCTTATGGGATTTACCTCAAGAAACTGAACACGTTAGATTAGGTTATCTTTCAACTGATATACCCATATGGAAAAACCAAAGTCAAGGGACCAGGTACACTGTCAGCAAAGTATGTACTGGTTCCAACAAAAGTAGTACTTTTACATATAGTTTGGTTTTAAATATGACATAGAAAAATGGCCAATGATTCCAAATGCTCCAACTTCTAGACCACTTGCGGATTTAATCGCCACTAGTGATTCTCACACACACACTCTCAGATCATGCTGCCTGCAGTGTGACTCTTCCCTACAGGCCCCCCACCCCTCTCAGATACTTCAAAGCCATGCCAGCCACCGCCCTGCCCACCTCTCCTCATCAGGAAGCGGGCTCTGTGCCCACCTTCACCTCGAGTTGCAGCACCCCCAGAGTCCCTCTGTTCAGACTGGACTTGTTGGATCCTCCACCCTGGTGAAGCCAGTCATAGACAACACCACATGCAGCTGAGCTCTTCATCGATGACTGGGTCACAGGATATCACAGAAATATTTAACTGACTCAGTTAACAAAAAAATCATCTGGAGATTTTTGGGCAATCTGGAGTAAAAGGTTCTGGTTCTAAATTTTCCACATTTTTGTTTTAATTTAAAAAAAATCAAAGAAGTCAAGAGTCAGGGTCTATGCAAAAAAAATATTCTTCACTGACTGCCAATATCTGACAAAAATAAAACCTCACCCTTGATCCAAACATATTTAGAAATTATTTTGGAAGTTAAGGGTCTCTCTTCTGTTGAAAAATAATTGTATTGTGATATAAGATGGAGAATAAGAATAGGGCGCTAAAGGAAGAAACCACATGAGCTTGAGCATGGTAAGTCTCATCATCTTTCCATCACACGTTTTATACTCAGACATGCTATTCTAAGTTATTCAGTTGCTTTAAATTCTATAGTCGTGGTCAAGAAAAAAATGACTTGTCATTCCATGAGGCTGGAAATTAACCATGTATTTCTGTGGTATTTAACCCCTCGGAACCACCAGTGATTCACATTAAATCTTCTGGCCCCTATGAATAGTTACTGATATTTTAAATGTTAATTTACAAAAGGAATCAGAACTGTAGGCTTTGCTGGCTATTGTCAAGCAAACATGGCTGCTCTGCTGAGTCACAGACTACAGAAGTGAGTCAGGAGCCCAGTGCTGACAAGGGGGAAGATGCTTCAGTGGATGGCAGGACCCTGGGAGAAAAGAAATTTGGAGCATCAAGGGACTTAATTGACCCCACAGGGAATGGATGGAGAAAGGCCTGCTGCAGACGGACCTGTAGGGGATGAGCAGAAACATCTGTGAGAAAGCAGGCTTGCTGTGAGTTTCTATAATCCTGCTGATCTGGCAGCATTTAGCTTACAATCTTCCAGGACTGAAATAGATGAGCCTTCCCCAGGGCCATCCCGTGAGAGAAACACCCAGGCCAGGTGAGCTCCAGACAGAAGCGCTGAGCAGGAGAGGGCCTCAGCCACAGGCAGGGGCTCGGAAGACGCCCAGGGCTCAGGGCAGGCCTCCAGGAAACATGAGTGTCACATTTCCTCTGGAGTATTAGACACACCATTTCAGTATCCGCACTGTTATTTACTCTCCTCTGTTTTCAAAATGCTGATTGCCACCCACACAACTGTCTGAAAAACAATGACATAAAAGCTGGTATCCAAACAGCCTCCTCCAGTGTCTAAGCCAGGACCAGGATAGGCAGAGGCAGAGTCTGCTGGACTGGGGAAGGACACAGCTGTGGCTGGAAGCATCTCAATTTCCTGAGGCCACCACAGCCACCAGCTTTGATGCTATCAAAATCCACTTTATCATCTCAGGACTTTACAGTCTCCACTTAATCATCCTCATCCAGATGGGCCCTTAGGACCACTTTTTAACAACAGCTACTCAGGAAAGATGGAGAAGAAAGTGGCAACCCACTCCAGTATTCTTGCCTGGGAAATCCCATGACAGAGAAGTCTGGCGGGCTACAGTCTACAGGATCACAAAGAGTCAGACAGAACTTAGTGACAGGGTGTGCACTCGTGTTCTCTCAGGAAAGAATGAACATTCAAACACATTCACCTTGTATTCTTCTTTGACAAAGACCCAGAACTAGTTTCCATAACTGATACAAACTCAAGAACATCCTCAATTTCTATTAAGCCAGAGATGTAGTATCATCAACATGTTAACATCTTTCACTACCAAATACTGGAAAAAACTGAGTGTTTTTGTGGAAGCTTCATCCCAGCAAGGCTAACTTCCCAAAAGGATGACCTCACTCGGTTCCCACTTCACACACAGAGGAAAAGCAGATCCATGCTGGGGCCCCCAGGATCCCACAGGAAAGCCATTACCCAATTCAGAGACCTTGACTGTAACACACTTTGGATGAATTAAACCTAAAAAGCAGTTTGATGTGCCAACAAACCAAAGACCACCACCACAAGTGCGGGAGTAAATACGGTGCAGACAACTGCGAAGTGACGAGGCTACGGTCTGAGGCTGAGCTTGGGAACGGGAGGCCCACGGGTGGGACTCCCGCTCCCTGGGGTTCAGGAGGCTGTTTGGTCATGTCAGGTAACTGAATCCATGGCTGGGATGTGGTAGCAGGTTTCTTACAAGTGTGAGGGGGCACTAGAAAGGAGAGTGACTTAGAACTGCTATGAGCCACAGGAAGGGGCCTGAGGAATGCCACTGTGTGTTTGCCCGCTAGCAAAATATGTGCATGTGTGATGAGATCTTACAGCGTGCATTTTATATTATTAGCCACAAGACAGGTATTAGTCTATCAAAGAACAAATTGGATCCAAATTTTGCTTCTGGCATTGAATACGTTACAGTTACCTGCTCAGATGTCTCCAGCTTTTAACTATTATCTGTGGGAGAGACCTTTAACATGTGTCATAGGCCTAGTTTCCAAAATAGCCTTTCTTTTTTATTTCCTTCTGAGAAGTCTCTTGGATGCTGGAGAAGACCGAGTCGGACCTTTCTTTGACAGGGTTTGTTCAGAAGGCACAGAGAAAGCATGCAAGCTCCACCCACCAGGACTTTTGTTCCCAAAATCTAGATTTTACAATGTTGGCAAGCCTTCTGACAGGAACAGGGAAGACTGAACTGCTTCTAGAGCTTCACTTCTGTTCTTGGAAAGGCTCCACTTGTGAGACCAGTACAGCTGTTTTCATTTCCTCAAGAACCGGGGAGCCACCCGAATGATACAGGGGCCACCCCCACCCAACTACATTCTCCCCAGTCTGTTTCTTCATACTGGGGACAGTCTCTGATATTAACAGAGAATCCCCCAAGACTGCTTGGTTCATGACCTGTTTCCGGGAAGGTGCTACCTGGACATAAGCCCCAATGTGGTGACCTGTCTCCCTCGTGCTCCCTCAGCCCCCGGCTCAAGATCCCAGCAGCATCACTTCCGGTCGCAGGTGGTGTCTCCTCTGCTCCTCACGCCATCTCCCTGGTATGCGTGTCTGGGTTCAAATTCTCACTTTTTATAAGGACATCAGTCATACTGATTTAGGATCCTAATGACCTCATTCTTCTCTTGACAATCTCTGTAAAGATCCTACAGAGATCCTGTAAGATCACTTTCTGAGGGAGTAGGGATTAAGATTCCAAGACATTTTGGGGGAGGAACACAACTGAACTCAGCAAAACAATGTGACAATTCTGAAAACAGGGAATATAAAAGTTCACTTTTTTTAGAAAGCGGGGCGTTCGGCGTGTGAACGAGAATTACTCAGTCGCGCACAGAGAAAGAACGATTTAAAAATGGGTGATGTTGAGAAGGGCAAGAAGATTTTTGTTTAGAAGTGTGCCCAGTGCCATACTGTGGAAAAGGGAGGCAAGCACAAGACTGGGCCAAACCTCCATGGTCTGTCTGGACTAAAGACAGGTCAGGCTTCTGGATTCTCTTACACAGAGGACAACAAGAACAAAGGTATCATCTGGGCAGAGGAGACGCTGATGGAGTACTTGGAGAATCCCAAGAAGTACATCCCTGGAACAAAGATGATCTTTGCTGGCATCAAGAAGAAGGGAGAGAGGGAGGACTTGATAGCTTATCTCAAAAAAGCTACCAATGAGTAATAGTTGGCCACTGCCTTATTTATTATGAAACAGAAGTGTCTCATGACGTTTTATGTGTATCATATTTAAATTGATCTCATACATTAGAATTCAGATCATGAATGGCTGATGGAAAATTCTGTTGGACAGTCCTGATTTAAGTAAGATTGGTTTGTGGCTAAACAAATATGGTCAGCTTTTTTAATTTTGATAGTAATTCCGGTTCAACAAGTACTATCGCTTTTCCCATTCTAAAGAGATGATTAAACTTGAATAAGGAATATTAAACTTTTTAGGGAGATGGTGCATTCCTTCTCAAACCCGAAAAAAAAAAAAGTCCACTTTTAACTATTTTATTTCTGTATTTGTTTCTCTGACTGCTTCAGGTCTTAGTTACTGTTTGCAGACTGAGCTGCCCATTAGCATGTAGAATCTTAGTTCCCAACCTGGGATCAAACCCACATCCACTGCTTTGGAAGGCAGATCCTCAACCACTGGAGCACCAGGGAAGTCCTTAAAAAGGAGGCTCAGTTATACTTTATTTACCTTAGACATTTCTGCAAGTTAAAATTAAATATCTTCATATGAACCTTCTTAATTTAATGATTCTAATCTGTGTTAAACAGACAGAAGCCAGAAACACCAGTTCTTTTCTCCTAACATACAGATTTTAATAATCAAATTCCTAAATGCTTTTATCTATCCCAATTTTCTACCTTTGCTTTCACATAACATGAAATATTTTAGCCAACATCTTTTCTTCACTGATGTGCCAGGATTTCTAAAACTTTGCGGCATAAAATTATCATACTGGATTATTGAAAGATAGAAGGAGAACTTAAGTAGGGATACATAGTTGAAAAAACCCACAAAAGAAACATTCTGTATTTTTAGTCACCATGTTAATTAAAAGCGTGTTCCTATTCTCTTAAACCTGCTCTCTGACTGAGAGCTACTGGAACTCTTCCATAGGCTTTTCCACAAGGAGCACATTTCAAAACCTATCATCTGGTCTCCAGCTGAAATGCCTTGTCTGCTAACATCAGATCTTCTCCTGGTCGATGTTTGACTCTCTCCAGCCTGACTATGCAGTTCCATCAAGCTCTGTGTTTCACAAAACTATATTCATACCTTCAAGGCTATTAGAGCTTATTTTACATGCTCTGATTTAAACTGACTTCCCCCTAAATCTGAGAGGCAAATGTTCTCTAGAGAATGACTCACTTCCAGACACCTGCCTGGTGTCCAGATGTGGATGGAGGTGTGCCAATGTGGCTCACTCCTGGAAAGGATGGAGTGGAGGTTTCTGTTGCCTAGCAACGCTGTCCTCAGGACCACAGGAGACTCCATGTCAGAAGGGCAGTGTCAGTAACTCTGCAATGCAGGGACACAAGGGAGAACCTACCTTAGCTACCTGATACAAATCCAGGACACGTGGGTACATGTGCCAATACCAGAGATTAGCTAGTTATATGTAGATTGAAAACAACTCGTATGGTCTACTCATGATTGAAATTATCAGATTCTTTTTTTCTGCTTCTAGCTCAAGTTATTTCTGGAGATATTGACTCATTACTAAGAGGTACAGTATGAGGAATGAAATGCAAATAAATACCTTTCTCTTACTGAAAGACACTCTGGAAAGAGAACTAATGAAATCCCCAACTTCAGCTAAGACTTGCTGAGTGATCTGCATGGTCTGTGGGTGTCATTCAGTTTTGACTGTCATCTTGAACCTCACATAACGCATTAAGATCTTGAAATACACTCTCATAGTCTTTGAAAGAGTCAAAATGATATTTCTTATTGCTTCAGTTCAGTTCAGTTCAGTCACTCAGTCATGTGGAACGCCATGGACTGCAGTACACCAGGCTTCCCTGTCCATCTCCAACTCCCAGAGCTTACTCAAACTCATGTCCATCCAACCATCTCATCCTCTGTCTTTCCCTTCTCCTTCTTATTGCTAATTTCATTTTTATCTACTACAATGAAAACCGCATTAAAATTTTATAGCATATACTATTTTCTAAATTTCCACTGGCTATACCACATCTATCGATACATAAAAGTGTGAAGTAAATCTATTAGGTATTTGACACTATTGGAACTATTATTCTCTTTCCATTCCACAACCTCATCCCAGAATCCTACCTCTGAATTCTAGGGCTTACAGGAGCTGGTCCTGGTTAATTACACTGAAAATTGTGCATGCGTGCTAAGTTGCTTCAGTTATTTCCGACTCTTTGCAACACTATGGATTGTAGCCCACCAGGCTCCTTTGTCCATGGGATACTCCAGGTAAGAATACTGGAGTGGCTTGCCATGCCCTTCTCCAGGGGATCTTCCTGACCCAGGGATTGAATCCAGATCTCCTGCATTGGCAGGCAGGTTCTTTATCACTAGCACCATCTGAGAAACCCCAATTGTGCCCACATGCATGCTTTAATATAGATTTAGAGGGAAAAAAAAGCACTATTATAAATTCTCAAAACACAGCTTATTTTCTCCATATAAAATGCAGTGACAAAAGAGAGATACTTTCAAGATGATGAGTTACTTAATCCACTTGTTCATTTATTTTAGAGTACATGTAAAGTTTCTGAGGTATTAGACATCAAGAGGAAATGTCTCCCATACTCAGAGTGACCAAACTCTCCTAGGGGTGACAGGCAACTTCTCAAGTGTCAACTAAAACTGATGTGATGGGTGAGAAGCAGAGGAAGAGACCAGCCTGGCTAAGTGTGAGGGGAGCCTATGCAATTTCACATGGAATAACTCTGAAATGACCATCATAAGTGGTTTTTACTTGAATAAAATAGAGGGATAACCCCCTCTATTACAATTCTCTTTTTACAATACAAAGAGAAAGGTAAACCAGGTTGTTGGTAGTAGGTGCTCTGAAAGGCAATTTCATTCTGAATATTCCACACTAACTGGTACTTTCTCTCTTGTCTTCAAGGATCTCTGGTGGAGGCGGGGAATATGCTCATATGCAGGACCATATGAGCTGGCTCCTCCATCTTCCTCAGGAAAGCCTGGCCTTCACCTCAGAAGCCCACAATGTTCAGACATTGTGCTCATTAATTTCTTAACCTGGTCCATTCTAATAATGCAAAGCAGTTTTACTCAATTATTATTCTGAAAGTCCAATTAAGAATTTTATCATTTCTAATCAAATCATTTAAATACTAATGGGACTAAAAATGGTTCAGCACTTCTGAATTACTTGGCCCCTCTCAGTAGGAATATTATTTAGTCAAAACTGGACCTCTTTTCTCTCAGCTGATCCTTCTCTCAAATAACAACGGCATTAAAATTTCAATTTTATGAGGTGGTTTGCCACTATGCACTGGCATGCCAAGAATTATTTTTTAAATTAAGCATCTAAGGTCTTGTCCACATGCCTCACCTCAGACACTCAAGAGTCAGAGCTCACAGGCAGATGTAACACTGTGCACTGCATGTTTGGGAAAGACAGTCCTCCAAGGTTCCTATGAGCCAAGGACACCTGTTTGCTTGACAACTGGAATTGCCCTCCTCTACTACACCCAATTAATTTCCTATATTTTAAAAAATTTCCTCCCACAGTGAATGTTAGCTGAAAGGTAGCAAACTTGCTCCTGAAGTAGGAAAAGGAGATTTTCTAGTTCTACTCAATTGTGCTAAAATCTCCATCTCTTTGTCTGTCTACCTTTTACCTACTTATCTTTTTTCTCTTCTTCCTTCTTCCCCTCTTCCTCCTCCTTCTTGTCTCTCTCTCTCCCCCTCCCCACCTCACACACACACACACACACACACCCCTCATGTATATCTGGGGAAGATGCTGGTAAGACTGCTATTCCTTACAATCCCCAGGTCTCTACAGATGTCAATCTTGCAAACACTGTGTGATCTCCTCTCTGAGAGTCTGTTACCCTTCTGGGAAAACAAGATACTTGCTGTTTAGCAATAATGAGATTTCCCAGGAACTACTAAAACCTAACTACTATATTTTTTCTTGAGAAATTTAATCATCAACACAATTGATAGTTCACAGTCTGTAAGTTGTTCATTTTATGTTACAAAAATGTTCACAGCCAATAAATTGAAGTCACAAATGCTCAACTCTCAGAGTTATTAAACATAAAAATTCTTTTATGTCCCTAGAGTCTGCAGAACTCACTGTACTAAGTACTTCGTTGCATTCCTGGAAATTAACAGCAAAATTGCATGAATTGGTGGGTGTAGATTTATGTGTCTAAATCCATTTATCTGATTCTTTCTTGACTTAAAATCTTAGTATCTTGTTCATCATGTATTTTGCATTACTTTTCAGTTTTTAAAATACTGCATTAAGTATTTATCTGGATTACAGAATTTATTGGTGCACCCCTAAATTCTGTATCTGATTTAACAGCTTCACTTGCCACACCCTGTCCCAGTCCTGGCAAGACAACCTGACTTTAGTTTAAGTTCTAAAGTTTGATTGAGGACTTCACCCTGGTTTTCCTTTTTCTTTTTTTACACAGTAATTACTGTTAAGGGTAAGAAAAAGATTGTTGCTGTTGTTCAGCGGCTCAGTCCTGTCTGACTCTTTGCAACCCCATGAACTGCAGCATGCCAAGCTTCCCTGCCCTTCACTATCTCCTGGAGTTTACTCAGATTCATGTCCATTGAGTCAGTGATGCCATCCAACCATCTCATCCTCTTCTCAGTCATCCTCTTCTCCATCACCACTAACCAAAAAATATCAATACAGATGTAAAACATGTCCTTCATTTTGTGTTCAGAATATCCAAACTCTGGTTTATTTTGAGCCATCTCAGATTTTTCAATGTAGATTTAAGTTAAACCACAAAAAAATATTGATAAAAGATAGGAAATTGTGATAAAATATTAAGGAAGTGAGGCAAAGCATTAAAGGTCAACTTTCAGCTTTAGTCCCACCATCGACATGATCCCATTGCCTTAAACCTCAACCACACTGTCCCCTTTTGGGGACAATACATACCAGTAATGTGAAGAAGCTTTTCATTCAGGTTAAAATAAAAGCAAGCAATTAAAATAAAAATAAGGAGGCAGAAAGTGTGAACGAGGTTATATGTAAGAAGAGTATATAAATACATTACCACCTGTGATATACACAGTGGGACAGATTGGAATCTTCAGTTTTTCGGTATCCACACCAGAGGTAAAACCTGGAGGCAGGGGTTCTGCCCCGGTCAGGGGTGGGAGTGTGGACCCCACTCTGAGTCACTCCCAGCGGCTCACTCTCATCACCCAAGAGCCCCGCCCCCATGACACCACCTACCTGCCTGTTTCTCATCTCCAGGGCTCAGGGCTTCCCCATCAGAGACAAGCAGCTCCTTCCATCTTTTTCTGCTTCAGGAGACAATTTCAGGCGACAGAAACCCAGGACAACTTAGCACAGAGCAGAAAACCGAGTATAAAACTCCCAGAGGGGAACTTTTAAAACGCCATTAAGTTTCCTAAAGGATAAAATAAATGTGAAAAACCTGATAGGTTGGTGGTTTCTGTTTCCTGGCATGTAATAATCATAATCGTAACAGCCAACGAACAGAACTAATAAATGACATTCCTGTAGTCTCTCTTCCTTCTAGGCTCAGTCATGTATATCTCTTCATCTCTGTCCTCACATTTCAATCTCAATGTCCCCACACAGCTGAGGATAATGTCAAAACTTACAGAGACAGTGAGTTACTCGCGGTCACAGGAAGGAAACATAAATTTCAATTTCCTGTGTCTTGGTCCTTTTCTATCCCAACCACATCTCACCATCTTACCTAAAATACACGCATGTAGGTAACCGTGTTAATAAAATGGAGCATTACGGCAACAGGAACTTCCCTGGCTCGCTGCGGGCAGTTCTGAGCACTCACAGGTGTTGCTCCTTGGGTGGACGCGGCAATTTCTCTTGAGGGGTAGCAGACATGCTCGGCACTCAGTCCCAGGTGCGCGTGCAACCCGCGTGTCTGTCCACGCCATGAGATCAGTGGCACCCCAAGTCCCTCAAGCGCCACATTAACACCTGGGGGCACAGGTTGTAGGGTAAGGGAGTTAGAGAAGGCAAGGTTCGGATAAAGAACAAGACCAGCACTTCACAGGAACAGATCACCTTTAATGAGGCGAGAAGGGGTAGCAGTCAGATTAGTGAGCTGCTGCTGTGGGGTCGCACAGAGTCAGACACGACTGAAGCGACTTTGCAGCAGCAGCACTAACCCAAGAAAAAAGTAAGTCTATGTAGGCATATACGAGGAAAGCTACTATCTTAAGGGGGCCTGTTCTGCTCCAAGGTTGTTTGGAATAGTTATCTCTTAAACGGCTGGGGCAAGGAATTCTGGAGATTGGCCAGAGGCTGGGACCAGCTGGGAGTTGGGTGTAATCAACTTTAATGTCCATTTTCCCCTTCAGGTGAGAGAGTTCTCTGTTTTGCATAGAACGGTGGGGAGGACATGAAGGGGAGTTTTAATTCCAGGCTATTTTGAGCCATGTAACTTTCCTTCATTCCAGACCCTAAGGAACATATATAAAAAGAGAAATAGAGGTGGGCGTTGTTAATGTTCAGGGCTTCTTTGTGCTGGTAAATGAGGGTCAGGAGTTTGCGGTCTGGGAGGAAGGAAGTCTAATAAGGCCCGTAGTGTTAATTTTCTATTCTAGCCGTCAGGGTCTCAAGCAAAAGAACAGTTTTGACTTGGTCTCGGGAAATGGCACGGATTCGGTCTTGGAGGAATCCCTGGAAAAGATTAAACAAACAAGGCCCAAAGGTGAGTAGGAGGATGATAAAAATGAATGGTCTGAGAAGGTGTAAAACCCAAGGCATCCAGTTCCAATCTGTCAACCGTGACTGCCAGGGGTTGCTTTATCTCTGGCGGATTTGTGAGGCTCGATCTGTAAGGTTTTTGCAGCTCCTTGGACAATACTCGATTGGTTGGCATAGAAATACAAGGATTCGTCTAGAAAAAGGCACAGACCTCCCTTCTCTGCAGTGAGTAGATCTAATCCCCTTCTATTTTGTAATATTTCGGCCGCCAAGGCATCAACTTGATTGGATAGTTATTAGGCCTTGAGCTATTTCCTGGAGGCTGTCTGATAGGTCTTTAGATAGTGTCTGGTAGTCTTGGATGGATGTGGTTAAGCCTGTAGTTCCTATTCCAATTCCAGCCGCTATTCTTAGTCCTATTAAGAGGGGAATGACATGAATGGCTCATTTTATTCACTTGTGGATGAGAGGAATAGGTAAGGGTTGATCCTTGGGGGCTATTAAAATGTCTGGACTGGAGTATATCAGGGTGCAGGTCCCAGTCCAATTAGTAGGTAGACAGAGGTATGTAGACGTCCCACACGGGAAAAATAGGCCAGGTGTCATTAATACAGCAGCTGAAGTCGATGGCAAAGAGGAGTCAAGGGGGGTTTTGATTGTTCATTTAAGGACGTTCAGAGACCCCGCTAAGGTGGCCCCGACGATGGGAGAGGTGGAGGAATATGCTGAGGGTGAAACCACCCTGTAAAGGTCAAAGCGTGTCCTGTAGGACCAGAAACATTATATATAGCCTTTCCAGTGGCAAAGAGTAAGGTGGAGGTATGGTTGCACATGGAGTTAGGGATTGTGCCCACAGGTTGGTCATATGAACTCTTTCAGGAATTTCTGGATCTGCAAAAAGGAGCTGGTTGTAACAGTGTTACTCTCTGGGCGATAGAGCCTCCTATTGGAGGTTTTTCATTGAAGGAGGGAAGTTCGGTGAGTAAAGATTCTAAGAGTATGTCTGAATTTCGGATTTGGTCAGTAGTGTGAAGATATATAAAATATGAGACGAATAAAGGCTCCCCATGGTATGAGTGATGTAGAGACATGTTACCAGTGGTCCAGTCAGGGATGGATGTGGGGAAGGCTGAATCTCCCAGGGGAGTTATGGATAGACATATCCAGCAGTCTTTAGCCAATTGTGGGTTAGAAGCATTGAGAAGGGTATGGGTTAAATTAAGGGTCCAGAATAGATAGCTGAGGTTAGGATTTTGAAGGAGTTTGTGGATCAGAGGAAGAAGGGAGGATAAGAAGATGTTAAACATCTGGGGAAGTGAGTATAACATAGATTACTATGGAAAAGAATTGGATTTCAAAGGGGTTAAAGTTATAAAAGGTTCCCTGTAGCCACAGGGTAGAGATGTAATCTTCAACATGTTCGAACGTGGATCCTTGAGGACTCGAGACCCAGATATCTGCCAGAAGTTGTTCCAAGAATAATTGCAGCCGTGAAACTGATAGGCTCATCCGTCGCCAGCTGGAGCCAGTGGAAACCGTGAGAACTTTAGAGTTGTAGAGCCTGTGTGAGAAACTTGATAAGTATTAGTCTGGCAAGCACTTTCATCATTGGACTGCATGACCTTTTCTAGTCAAGTGATGTATACCCAAGGGGTGATTTCTTTTAATTTTGTAGCGGTAGGGGTCAGCAGAATTACCGTGTAGGGTCCTTGTCATTTTGGGATTATATCTGGGTGGAACTGAACTGACATATAGACTTTGTCTCCCATTTGAAGGGATGCGTATGGAAGACTGGGATGTGGCCAAGGGAGTAAGTTATCCATATGTTACCAAAGGGCATCTCGTATCTGGGCAAGTACAGGAAAAGGAAGGTGGGGTGGCAGTCTGGAACCGTCCTGGAAGCGGGGAAGACCTAAAGGTACTATGTGCCTTCCATACATGGCCTCGAATGGACTGATATTTAAGGGCTTTTTTGGTAAGGCCCAGACCTTTAAAAGGGCTAAAGGGAGGAGTTTAGTCCAGTCTTGATGAAGTCTGACCATTAATTTGGTCAGAGTTTCTTTTAGGACTTGGTTGGCTCTCTCAACCTTACTGGAAGACCAGGGATGATAAGGAATGTGAAACCACCAAGAAACTTGAAGGACTCATGCAATATTCTGGGTGATTTGGGATGTGAACGTGGGTCCATTGTCAGACTGGAGAGGGGAAGGCATTCCAAACCTGGGGAGGATTTCAGTAAGAATAAGCTGAGCCACAGTAGGGGCTCGTTTGTTAGTAGTTCGGAAAGCTTTGATCCATCCAGAAAATGTATCTATGAAGACTAGGAGAAATTTAACCCTTTTTATGGGTGGCATGTGGGTGAAATCTACCTGCCGGTCTTGTGCAGAAAGATGTCCACGAATTTGGTGGGTGGGGAAAGGAGGAGGGCGAATATTAGAATTAGGATTTGTCCGCTGATAAATGGTACAAGTTTGGGTCAGATTATTTAAGTAAATCACATTGTCCTTAGTCAGTTCAATAAAGTTCTGAAGGAAAGCCTTAAGTACTTTTGTAGAGAGGTGGAAAAGGGAATGTAAATATTAATGTGCGGATGTTAGGCTCGTCAGTTTGGGCTATAATAAAGACAGGACTAACAGAGGCAGCCTGCCGCTTTGCTTTGTGATCTGCTATATTTTTATAAAAGGAGATAGGGCCATGCCGCTGATGTCCCCGGCAATGTATGACCTCAGCTTGTTTTGGGAGCTGAGCTGCATGGAGGAGTTAAGAAATGAGAGCAGCACTGAAAACAGGTGTGTCCTTCTGAGTCAGGAATCCCCTCTGCCTCCAGATTATAACGTTAGAATGTAATACAGACATACTTGGAGTCCGTGTAAATGTTTACCTTTTGGTCTTTGGCTAGGGGTCAAGGCTTGTGTAAGAGTTTTCAGTTCAGTCTGCTGTGAAGATATGTGAGCTGGGAGCGTGGCTGACTTGATGAGGTGAGGGGGATAATAGTGTCAGGCTGTCCCTGGACTATAGCGTTTCCAGGCCCAAATGGGGCTTGTGTCTGGGCACTGTCATCTATGAACCAGGATGGGACTTTGGGGTCAGTAAGGGGCTGAACTGAACTGAACTGAAGGGGCTGATTGGTTATATGTTCAAAGGGATTAAGTGTCATATCTAAGGTCTGAACACAGTCATGAGATAGGTGTTCTGCTTCTGGATCTGGTGTAGGGAGTAAGCTAGCAGGATTAAGAGGTTTACAAGGCATAAAGGAAAGGGATGGGTCGAGGAGGTGTGTGTGGAGGATTTGTAGTCAAGCAGGTGACAGAGAAAAGAAAGCCCAATGAGAGTAAATCTTTGAAGGAATGAGGTAAGCATACCTTTAGAGGAGCATTTCAGGTTAGTTTTGGGGATTCAGGTATTAAGAGGGTGCCTGCAGCTAAGGCCTGGAGACAAGGTGGCCATCCAAGCCTGACGAGATTGAGTTGTTTAAATAAGTAAGCTAGAGACCCTATGCCCCACCCCCCCTTGGCACAGAATCCCTAAGGCATGTCCTTGTCGAGAATGTGCAAAAAGGAAAAAAGGCGTGGTGTGATCAGGTAAGTAAAGAGAAGGGTCCTGTAGTAAATGTTTGATAAGAGTCTGTATGGGGGTGTGGAGAGAGGTGGGGGCCAATAAGGGTTCATCTAGACTTCCTCAAGTAGCTTGGTAGAGAGGTTTTGCGTGGAGGGCAAAATTTGGGACCCATATTCAGAAGTTTAATAGACCTAATAGAGAAAGAAGTCCCTTCTTGGTTTGGGGCCTGGGGGTCTGTGTCAAGGCTCAAAGTCTCTGAACTGGAATTATTTTGGATGTGGAAGTGAGAAGCAATCCCATGTAACTGACAGTGGTGAAAGCAATTGTGCTTTAGAGAGTGAGACTCTGTAGCCCCAGTTGCCTAGCGTGTTTAATACTGTCGCAGTGTGGACTAGGCAGTTATGGCGAGAGAAACTACCTAACGATAAATCGTCTACATATTGGAGTAAAGTAGTAGAGCCTAAGCCTAAAGTCTGTAGGTCTCTTTGGAGGGCTTGATTGAAAAAATGAGGGCTATCTCTAAACCCTTGTGGTAAAATGGTCCAAGTTAATTGTTGAGATTGATATATGTCTGGGTCCGTCCAGATGAATGCAAACGGGGCTATGAGGAGTGGTGTACAGGTATAGTAAAGAAAGCATCTTTGAGGCCCAATACCATGAAGTAGAGTGTGTCGGAGGAATATGTGAGAGAAGGGTGTAGGGATTAGTGACCACAGGATGTATGGGTATTAAGGCCTCGCTGATCTTGCAAAGGCCTTGAACTAGACACCAGGAGAGGGGTCCTTTTTTGACTGCCAGTATACAAGTATTATGAGAACAGATAGGCCTCAAAAGGCCAGCTTTGAGCAGTTGGGAGATTATTTATTGGTTTAAGTCCTTGTCAGGATTCGGTGGTCAGGATATACTGAGTTTGGGTTATTACCTGAGAGAGATTTTTAAGAAAAACCTGTATAGGTGAATGGTGTTGGGCTACTGACAGGGCTTTCGTGTCCAGACCTGAGGATCTATGGGGGAAGGTCAGAGGGCAGGTTTTGGGAGTAAGGGCTGGCTAAGGGTTTGGGTGCCATTTGAATGCAAAGAGTTGATATGGGATCTTAACAATGGGAGGTTTATAGAAGTTTGTGGCTTAGCCAGAAGATCACATCCCACAATGCCATTGGGCACTGAGGAACTACTATAAAAGAATATGTTAATGCTGCCTTACCAAGAGAACATAGGAGAGGAGGAGTTATTTGGGGATAAAAAGGGATGACTGAGATCCCTTCGATGGCCACTTCTGAAGGTTGGAGAGGGCCCCTAAAGGAGGTTAAAAGTGAAAAGGCTGCTCCAGGGTCTATCAGGAATGAGACTTTGTGTCTGGCTACTGTGCCAATTACCCGAAGCTCCAAGTCTGTCTGTATGGGGCGGACTTGGGATCTGGAGCTTGGGCTCCATCACTGGAATAACTCAGGCACAATTGGATCATCTCTCACCTCATCCGAGGAACCATGGGCTGGGGTGCCAGGGCCCCCCTGAGTCTGGTTCCCAGCCCATTGTTGTTGGGCCTGCGGTGGACCCTGAGATTTGGTGGGTAGTGTCTGAGGACAATCCATTTTCCAGTGGCCCCATTGTTTGCAGGTGGGGCAGGGTTTGGTGGGTGGCCGGTTGTTTGGGCAGGACTTAGCTCACTGTCCTGTTTGGTTACATCTGAAGCAGAGGCCTGGAGGCTTAGGTCCCATATGGGTGAGCCGAGGTTGACGGGCCAAAGGGGTTGAATTTTTTTCTTGGATAGCTGTAGTGAATAAAGCATATTTGGCCTTTCTTTCCTTTTCTTTACCTTTTTTCGCTTCTCCCTCCCTATTGTTGAAAACTTTAAAGGCTACTTCTAGGAGATCTCACTGAGGGGTTTCGGGGCTCTTCTCTAACTGGCATGTTGCTGCTGCTGCTAAGTCACTTCAGTCGTGTCCGACTCTGTGTGACCCCATAGACGGCAGCCCATCAGGCTCCCCCGTCCCTGGGATTCTCCAGGCAAGAACACTGGAGTGGGTTGCCATTTCCTTCTCTAATGCATGAAAGTGAAAAGTGAAAGTGAAGTCACTCAGTCATGTCCGACTCTTAGAGCGACCCCATGGACCACAGCCTACCAGGCTTCTCCGTCCATGGGATTTTCCAGGCAAGAGTACTGGAGTGGGGTGCCACTGCCTTCTGGCATAGTTTTTGGCAAACATTGGGGGCTTACTGGCTTATGAACTGGACGTGTAGGTACAGAAGTCCGGCAGAGATGGAAATATCTAGATTAGTGTATTTTTGCACTGCCTCAGTAAGCTGTGAAAGAAAAAGGGCAGGATTTTCATCTCTTTGAGTCCCTTTCCTAATTTTATCATAGTTAACATGAATGTGGGAGTTTTTTAGCATTCCTTCCAGTAAACAGGTGATCACATGATGTGGGTACTGGATGCCGGCATCGCCGGCTTGATATGTCCACCATGGCTCAGTGAAGGGGACTGCACCATCAGCCACCAGATTAGTCCTATCTTGGTTATGGAGCTGATCAGCATGAGTCCAGGCTGCCTGCCATATCTGTTCCTTTTCATCAGGGGTTAAAGTGGCACTTAGGATGTAATAAAGATCATTCCAGGTTAAATGATATGCTTGTGTAAGGTGAAGGAATTCTTTTCTACATCTAGTAGAATTTTCTGAAAAAGATCCCAATTCAATTTGGCTCATATCAGAAATTGAGAGAGGCACATGAACCCGGGTAGGGCCCTCCGGTCCCACTACCTCTCTGAGAGGAAACGTGTTTGCTTCGGGTCCTGGCTGATGGAGAGGGGTGGAAATCTCTTTTGGGGTTTCAGAGTCATCGCTTCCTGTTTTGGAGGAGAAAGGGTTAGGGTCTCATCTCTGGAAGCGTTCTCTCTGGGGCGGTAGGGAGAAGGCTCATCTGCCGGGTCAAAATCGGGGGCTGAGGGTTTAAGGGGCGTTTTAGGGGCTTTAGATTTGGATTCTTTTGTAATGGAGGGGGGGCGGAGAGAAGAGGAGGATTTGATGGATAGAACAGTCCTTGCAGAGAGAAGGAGGGCTTCAAAGGTCCAAGAAGGCTTGAAAATAGGGGACCTCTGACCTTTTGCCATTCCATTTGAGGAAGTTAGTGAAATCTGATAAAATATTGAAATTAAAAGTCCCAAACTCAGGCCAGCGGTTTCGGTTAACCAGTTTGTATTGAGGTCAAATTTGAGTGCAAAGAGACTAGAGTTTATGAACGTTGAGATTGGTCAAGAGTAGAGGTTTAAGATTTCATGTTACACAGGCCAAGGAAGAGTCTCGTGGGACGGACTGGCTTGACTCCATAGCAAACGGCTAGTGACTGTCCAGTCGAGAGAAAACGTCATCACCTAATCTTTTCACCAGGCAAAGAGAAAGACTCTGAAGGAGGGAGGGGCATCCCCCAAGTACTTCCCCAGAAGGCCTTTTGGCCAGAGGGTTCCCCAGGAACCCAGAAAGGATGATAGTCTATGGTGCCCTAAAGTACCGTCCATGCTTACCTGGGCTACTGAGTCAGGCGAGAATTCGTGGTGGATGGAGGGAGGTGGAACGGAAAGGTCTTTGTCCTGGAGTCGGCCTTGAGGAAAAGAAAGTGTAGAGAAAAGAGGGGGAGAGGGAGAGGGAAAGAGAGAGGGGGAGACAGAGAGCACGTGAGCAAGCAGTATTCCTCTGTTTATGTGGAAAACCAATAAAGCCCTTACACAGGGCTTATACCGCTCACGAAGGCAGAGGGCGTCCTCTCAAGGTCTTGAAAGCCTGGGCAGGAAGGTGAAGTTGGCAGCCTTCCATGCTCCAAAGAGCTGGCTGCGGAAAACAAGAAGGAACCTCAACCTCTCAGGTTTCGCCACCAAAAAATGTAGGGTGAGGGAGTTAGAGAAAGCGCGGTTCAGCAAAAGAACAAGACTTTGTTTACAAGACTTTGCACTTTACAGGAACAGATCACCTTTAATGAGGCGAGAAGGGGCGGCAGTCAGATTAGGGAGCTGCTGCCCTAACCCAAGAAAAGAGTAAGTATATGTAGGTATATATGTGGAAATCTACTGTCTTAAGGGGGCCTGTTTTTCTCCAAGGTTGTTAGAAATAGTTCTCTCTTAAAGAGCTGGGGAAAGGAATCCCGGAAGTCAGCCAGAGGTTGGGACCGGATGGGAGCTAGGCGTAATCAACCTTAATGTCCATTTTTTTTCTTCGGATGACAGAGGTATTTGTTTTTGCATAGAATGGTGGGAAGGACCTGGAGGGGAGTTTTAATTCCAGGTTATTCTGAGCCGTGTAATTTTCCTTCACAGGTCCCCTCCCATGATGAGACCCCCCCCCCTCCCCCTCGCCGTTACTGACGAGCAACTGATGTGAGTCGCCCTGAACCTGAGCTGACGGCCTGATTTAACAAGAATATTACGACCTTATCCTCCGAGCGAAGGTCACACACGTCGAGAACCTGGTCCTGAGCCATCGTCCATGCGCCGGACACCCCCGCCCCCCGGACTGGGAGTTCCCCCTTGGCACTCCTTTCCCCCATCTCCTCCACCGGCACCCCGAGCTCTGGTCTCTGGCCTGTCTGTCTGCTGTGGTTTACAACCCCTGAAAGAGACACCGTCGCGTCTGTGTCTGGGCTGTCTCATTCACCTGAGGCCTCTGGGCCCGCGCGTGCGGTCCCAACGGCTGCACTTCCTCCTTCCCGGCTGAGCAGCGTCCCGTCTTGCGTGTGCGAACACCCCACGTATGCCTCCGCCTACCTATCACGGACACCTGGGCCTGCGGCCGCGGCTGCTGTGGACAAAGCTGAGACGACCGCGGACATGCGGACACCTGGCCGAGTCTGTGTTGCCGTCCAAGGTTTGCCCAGACCCGACAGCGTCCCTAATGGGACAGTATCAGTCAGCAAGAGACTCCGGCCGACTCCAAGCCAGACCCTCAGACAGCAGCTTTTCAGGCAGGCAGATGTGTACAGTCCTGGGGCCTCGAGCCTCAGACCCTGCGGCCACCAGAGCCAGGACCTGCGCCCGGTGGCAGTCAAAACTAGGGCCATAGAGGTGAATCCGGGGCCACAGCTGGAAGCTGGGGTCACTGACGTAACTCAGGTGTTTGTGAGGTAAACCCGACGCCACTAACATAAATTTGGGGCCTCGGTCGTAAAGCTGGGGCCACTGATGTAAAACTGTGGTCACTGACGTAAACCTAACATCATTGACGTAAACCCACCATCATTGACGTAAACCCGGGATCACTAACGTAAAACTGGGATCACTAACGTAAATGCAGGGTCACTGACGTAAATCTGTTGCCTCAGACGGAAAACCAGGGTCACTGTGGTAAATTGGGGCCTCAGACGTGACTCCGGGTGCAGGCACCTTTCAAGCTCAGGCGGAGTGCCGGGGGCGCTGGACTAACCGGGAGATACAGATGGCCTGGCTTTAATCCCAAGGACACCCCACCTCCCTGTGCGCCCCAGACCACTGCCCTGCCCTCCAGTGGCTGGCGGCTGACAGGGTCGGTCCAGGCGGTAAGTGTCCAGGCCTCTCGGGGTGGCTCCTGTGGACCCTGTGGCTCTGGCCGTTCCCAACGCCCAGGGTTCTGGGGCTGGACGGGGAGGGGCGTGTGGGGTTCAGACCCTGCCCCTCAGGGAGAGCCCAGGGTTTAACCCCATCCAGCCTCTCCTCCCCCGCCCTCCCAGAGCCAGCATCGCTCAGCGGAGTGTCCTGGTTCTCAGAGGGAATGGTTCTGTGTGTAGCTATCGATTTGGTATTGGGGGGGGCGGGGCGGTGAGTACAGGACCCTCCTGGGTCCCCAGCTTGACCATGAACCCCGTGGTTCCTATCGACCTGACTTTATAGATCAACAAAGCGAGGCCCAGAGAAATTCCAGGTTTTGCCCCAGAGTCAGTCACAGTGACAGGGACTCCTGGGGTCCTGGGGTCCCGGGGTCGTGTCGCCCTGCACCCCCAGAAGGTGCACATTTTCCCGTAGCTTCCATGCATGCAGTGACCCTGCGTTCCCCTTCCTCTGCCCACCTGCACAGGAGCGCCAACAGAACCCACAGGCCAGGGGGTCACACACAGATTCTGGGAGCTGGACACATGCGACCCCGTGGGCGTCCCCTTGCTGGCTTGTAGGCATGGAGGGCTGCCTGCCGTCTGGTGGCCTTTCCAAGAGTGCAGGAAGGAGAGAGGGATTTCCCACTCTGAGGACTGCCTTTAGCCTTAATTGCCTCCTAAGAGCCCTGTCTTCAGAAACTGTCGCACTGGGTCTTAGGGCTTCAACATATGAGTTTTAGGGGGCATGGCCCTGTCCAGGGCAGAGTCACAGACACATGAATAAATGAGGGATTGGTGTTTGGAGGCCTTTGTAACTTTGTTCTTGATGTTTCTGAGGCTCTGCAGTGGTTTCCTTCATGTTCTGTATTAATTTCCTGTTGCTTTCTGTAACAAATTGCCACAAATTCAGTGGCTTAAAACACTGTGAATGTATTATTCCGCAGTCTTAGGAATCAGAAGTTTGGAGTCAAGGTGCTGGCAGGACTCTGTCCCCATCCTCCCGCCTCCCATCCAGCCCCCCATTCCTTACCTGGTGGCCTCCACTCACCCTGTTCTCCACACTGTGTCTCTCTAACAGTCCCCATCTTGGTTCACATCTCCCTCTGCCTTGAAGGATGGTTGTGATTGTGCTGGGCCTTTGTAGCTGATCCCAGGCTCTCCTGTTTCAGTACCCTGAAACAGGCCCATCCTCCCTTTGATCACATATGTGATGTGTTCACAGGTTCCAGGGATGGGCATGTCTGTGTCTGGGGACCATTCTTCTGCCTCCCACATGGTAAGTTCTACTTTTAAACTAGCTGCTTTCTTATATCATTTTGCTGTACTAGTAAATAAATTATTAATTTAATATAGTAAGAGTACACTCAATAGGTTTCAGTTTACTAAAGTGGCAGATGGTATTTTACCTTGGAATTTCAGTTTCCCATATGATCAGAATATTTTCCTTGGAAATCACAAGGCTGAGATTTTGAGGATGTTTTAATGCTAAGTAATGTTCATGTCTTCTTTGTCTTTGTCATTGGTTCTCTTAACAAAATATGTAGTTCTGGTAAATTGTGATATACAGTTGGTGCTCATTAAAGCACCATGGGATTGATTGTAGCGTTACAGATCAAGTTTGGATGAGGCAAACTCATAAATAGGGAGTCTGCAGATGGTGAGCATCAGTTGCAGTTGGTGAGTCTTTATGATTATGTTTTCTATTTGCTCACATGCTCCTATATGTCCCAGTTTATCATTGACCTTTTGGAAATAATCACACTGCTGAGAAACTGGGCCTGGAACTTGGAACATCCACACAACACAGGACGCCACTCAGACCAACTATCAGAGATAGCTTGTGGGCCCTCAGCAGGACAATGACAGATAACAGTGGAAATCTGCACTGTTTGCAGCATAAAACCACCAGTCATTGATCAGACACTCAGAGTGTGATGGAACAGCGAGTGATGTGGATTACAGACAAGATGAATGAACTGAGTAGCTAGTGCATCTCAAGTGAGCAAACTTTGGAGATTAAACAGTGACCATTTTTCATTGGGTCTCATGATTTTGTGACTAGGACATTTGGACAGAGCTCAGCTGGGCACCTGTGCTCCACTTGGCTTTGAGTGAGGTCACGCAGTGGTCTCCAGAAGCAGATGTGTTGTGGAGGGTCTAGAGGGCCACTCACAGGTTGGTGCCCTGGTGAATGGATGGAGGTCGGGTTTAGCTGGTAATGCCCACCAGAGAAGATTCCAGGGGGCCCTGGCAGGTGCTGCAGGGTTTCTGTGGTGCAGACCTGAAGACCCAGAAGGTCCCATCAGTTGGCCAGGCAACTCAGTGGCGCTCTCTCTCTTGGCTGCAGAAGCTGCAAAGAATGCGCCTGTGAAGTTGTCCTTTCCACTCTCTCAATGTCCGTAGTGAACTTGCTGTACTGTTGAATTCTGCACCCAAACCAATTAGTGGGCAAGACATTTATTTTAATTTATTCTAAAAATATCTTCTTAAATCTGACTTGTTAGCTCATTCATGTTTATTTTCTTAATCTAGTCACTTAGTGTGAAAATGGAAACTATAAAAAGAAAGGAAATGTACTTTATAATATGCAAATATATTATCATTCCCTTCACAAAGTCCAGAAAGACCACATAATAGTCAGCCTCAGTATCATTTAGAGAAGAAAGATTCTTAATTTACACATGCTAATTGTTTATCACCATTGTAATTGGTTAAGTTAGTTGAATTTCAGTATTTTATTTACTGATATAAAGATTAAAGTCAGAAGATAGAAACATTTGGAACAAGTTTTTTGTTGTTGTTTTTTTTGACTTCCACTACTGACTGAGGCTATTAAGGGCTTAAAAAAAGCAAGCTTATAAATGGAATGGATTATTCTCTATAATAAATTTTAAATAACTTTAAAAAAGTTTGGTGTCCTACAATTTTTATAAACTCTATTGTCCTAACAAATCAATATCTAGAGTCTTAGATGTTATATATTCTGCTGTTTTAAAATTGTTGTCAGTGTAAGAAAATTATGTGTTGGAGTGACAGGGAATTAACTGTGGGGATTTTCAGATCGTCTAGGAGGTTCTCAGGCATGGAGACACAAACAAGAGATTAAGTTAATTGAAAGAGAACCAAGAAAGTAGAAGCAATTCTCCTAACAGAACTGTGTGCTCAACAGCCAGCCAGGACTCTCTGTGAACAGGAAGTAGATTCAGGAGCTTCTCTTTCAGGACCTAGCCCTCCCACGTCGACAGAGCCTTGACTTTAAAGTCCAGGAATAAGCTGTAATAAGACATTAACAACAGAGAATAGTTATTTGGTTTCTATTATGACAACTTCTCTTACTACAGCAGCTTGTCTTATTTTTTGTCTTTATGAAGTTTTGCATGTGTATAAAAGTAACTCACACTTATATAAAATGTAAATATTGTAAGTGTCTATAACATAGCAAGTGGAAGCACCACTTAACACTACAGACAGAGGAGGCTCATTGGTCGTTTCTGCCAGGCTTGCTTTGGTTCCTGTAAAAGCAGTCATCCCCACAGTCCCCCAGGGGTCCCGGGGAGGGAGGGAGAGAGGGCCACCCTGGGGCAGGTGGAGGTGCCTGAGCTCCTCTCTCTCTGTCTTATACCTGCTGGGAGTATTTGGTGATGCACTTAGCAGCACCTTGGAGTCCTGGTTAAGGTCCATTGAGAAAGGCCCTGTGAATGATCTCAGTACCCAGTTCTTTGTCCAGATAGCAGGGAGAGAGACCCCTGGGGCACCTCAGCGGGCCAGATGCAGAAGACTTAACACCATGTGGAGATGACACCATTGTCCAGTGGTGGCAGCAGATTTCTGCGGAGAGTGTTTAGGGTTGATCTTCCAGCTGGAGCACAGGGGCCAGGGGTGTGAATGCAGCCACTTCTCAGCAAACCCATTGTGTTTCATTTATTTGACATGTTCCTTCCACACAACTAGAAGGAGCTGATGGAATTATGGGAGGAAGGACACCTACCCAGCCGCATCCATCTCCAGCTGTAGAATCTAAAGACCTGAAGTAGAGACGTGCATTTTAAATCTGAGAGTAGCAGTATTAGTGTGTACACAGGGTATTCAATGTAGATTGAATGTCGTTTTGGTGTGAGTAATGCTTTCATGCGTGGTTCTGGGAAATTTTGGCACAAGAGTATTTGAAGTGAACAAGATCAGGTGACCAACACAGAGAAGCCCATTATAGTTCCCACTGTATCCTTTTAGTTATAAATCACCTCTTTTATTCCTTAGAAAAAAGAGATAAGTTGTTAAATTTTACTTTTATCATTAAAGACAAGTTAGTTACATTGGTGTGGAATAAGTGACATCTCTGGCAGGTAGGGAGGAGTTATTTGTCTAGCCACTGTGCTCAGAATGTAGAGTCCTATGTTTCTATAGGAAAAAGAATCAAATTGGGCTCTAGAATTGGGACTTAATCTCTTATTGGTAAGTCAGACTCTTTGTGACCCCATGGACTGCCGCATGCCATGCTCCCCTGCCCTTCACTATCTCCCATAGTTTGTTCGATCCAAACATCTCATTCAGAATACCCATAGGAGGGGTCCGCTCATGAGCACTTTAGAATCCATCTTGTCATTTCAAAGCTGGGCCTTAACTTTCGTGTTCTGTCAAGGGCACAGGCATGCAAGTCTTTGGAAAGTGTTGGTGGCTACATGCATTCTGATACGGTGGGGTTGCGTGGTGTGAGGATGAGAAGGCTGAGAAGCACGTAAGGCAGAGTGGATCACAAAGGCCTTCATAGGTCGAGTTTTAAGAGCTTCTGTTAGATTCTGTGGACAGTTTTAGAAACTTTCCTGTGTTTAGGAATCACCTCTTAATTAAATGGTGCCCCAAGGGTTTCTCTTTAAAGCATCTAATGAAGTAGGTCTGGAGTGAGACCCATAAATACTTCCTGTTCTTTGAAGGATACTTATTCATGGAAAGGAGCTGGAATCTGTATAACCCTTGTCACATAATCTTCCCTGTTGTGGAGCAGACAGCTAACCCAGTGAAAACAGAGGGGAAAGTACAATTAGGTCAGTTAGGATTTGCCTGTGAAATGTTTGTCAGAAAGTAGTGTTCCGTGGGTGACTTCCATCTCTGCACATCTCGTGAACAGAAGCACCAACTGACTTTTGTTTTATACTCTTTTTAAGGACATTTCTGTAGAGAATGTCCTTGGAAGACAGACATGCTGTCTCCTTCCAGAGCAGAAGGCAGGCTTTCGTGCTGTGGAGAATAGTGAGGAGGACGTGTCTCTTAAGATGCTGGGCATGTTTGCCTGCAGGTCGGGGTTTCCTAAATGTAATACATGCCCACTGTGCCCCGCCAGCCTAGGCTTCACCAGCCCCCAACGACTTGAGGGAGGAGAAACCACGTTTCGGTGACACCACATCAGCTAACTCTGTACCCTGCAATTAGGGTAAGATCTTTGAAATGTCACAGTACTTGACAGTGCCTGGGTGTGCTGATTTTATATCCCAGTTGTAGTTTGTTATGCTTCTTTGATCTTTCATAATTTTTAAATTTAATTTGAGAAGATTTTGGCCATTATTTCTACAAAATAATTTTCTGTTTCTTCCTTCCCTCCTTTTCTGAAACTCCTGTTCACTTGTGTTGGAGAGCTTGGCCCTGATCTCTGAGGCATGATTTTTTTTTCCCCTCAATATCTGTTTGCCTCTTTTTTGACTAGATTACTTCTGTTATCTATTTTCAAGTTCATTGTTTATCTTACACCATCTAAACAGCTGACATTAAGGCCATCCAGTAATTATTTTTGTTTTACTTGTAGTTTCAGTACTAGAATTTCCTATTGGCTCTTTCTTATGCTTTCCATTTCTCCCTTGATATTTCTTATTTGTTGAATCATTGTTAGTATATTATCCTTTAATAGTCTGAACATATTTATAGTTGCTGTTTTGAAATCTCTTTATACTAAGTCCAACACCCAGTCCCACACAGACAGTTGCTACTGACTGCTTTGTTTTTATTTTTTCTAACATAGATCACACTTTCCTGATTCTGTATCTGGTAATTTTGGTTGAAAACTGATATCCAAGATAAAGTACAGCAAGGACTCAAGATTGTTTCTCCCTCAGGACTGTTGAATTATTTTTAGTAACTGGCCTGAACTACAGCTGCAAAATTAGTGTCTCTCCTGACGTGCAGCTCTGGCTGTGTCTGCTTATTTTATCTGTCTGTCTGTTTACTTCTTTATTTCTGCTATGGTCCCATCTACCTATGCATAGTTTAGTGACCAGTTCCAGTGGTTTGAACAGAGTTGTAATCAGGCGTCTTTATTCTATAAAGCTTCTAACTTCTGAAAACTGACTTGTCTGTGAGTTGAGAAATGCATTCAGATGTACATCCAGTGCTCAGTGACTTTCATTTATTTCAGTGTTGGGTCTGTCTCCCCCAGACATTCACAGGAAAGCAGGCAGGAACAGGTATGTACAGCATGGCTCAGTCCTTCTGCAGTTCTCCTCCTTCTGGGATCTTCCTATTAAGTCTCTGGCTGATGGCCTCTCGCCTGAATGCAGCCTGCCAGCTTGGGATGAGAAGTCTGTGCTCTGAACTAAAAATGCCACTTTAGCCAACAAGGTCATGGTGTGTGAACGACCTCTGTCCTGCCTCACAGAGTTTCCTCTGGCCATGAAGCCACATGCTGCCCCATCCAGACAATCAGGGAAGCTGACGTGAAAAGCAGCTGACGTGAAAGCTGCAGACTCACAAATGACAAAGTTGACCAGAATTATAATTTCTTTTTTTATAAAAATGAATTAAAGCTGCCCAAGTTGTTGTCTTCTGCATTTGGTAAATGTTCAGGAAATTGATATGGTTGTTTCTGACATTTTGTCACGACTTCTACTTGTTTTCTGCAGTGGGGAACCAGGTAAACATTTTATAACAGCCCAACCAGCAGCAGTGGGCTCATTTAAGAACTGATCTTATAAAACACCAACTTAAAGGTGTTTAGCTGTAGTTTTGTGAAAGACTGAACTTAGATAGTGTATGTAATTTTAAGAAATTCCATGTATTACCTAGCAGTGTAAGGGCTGGATTGCTTAGGAGGTATACTTAGAGTATTTTCTAAAAAAGCTGACACAGTATTTCTCAAATGATCTGCATCATTTTGCATCCTCACCAGCAGTGTGTGAGTTCCCAGGTGAGCTACTGTCTCACCACCCCTGGTATCTTCAAATCTGGTCACTCACTGTAGTGGGAATGAAAGTTCCTCCAAGAAAAACAGGGTAACTGTAGGAATCATCACACTATCACCTCTCTCAAGAGTCACAGTCCTGCTTGAGTTGTTTTCCAGTGTATGGAGACTAATTTTCATGTATTTTAATGGGTTTTCCAGCTGTTTACAGCAAGAGAATAGCTTTTATTCCAGTTATTCCACTAGGACTGATAGCAGACCCATAGCTCAAATGTGACCTAAGACTCCCTGGTCTGGTGTTACCAGGGAGTAATACCCTGGTCTGGTATTAAAATACCACTTCCTTGGTATTTTCCTGGCTTTTCGTTTCATTTATAGGTATTAATGCTTAGGAAGCAATAAACTGCCAGTTACCTATGGACTGTGTCACAGGTGGCTTGGGTGTTCCTGTATCATTAGATGCAGGCTAACTGTGCCTTGTCTTATGTTTATTCATTGTGTCTGTTGTGTTATACAGGGTTTTGTCTGTCTGTGTCTCTATGTGGTCTATGTCTTTGCTTCCTCATTTGGATTTATTTTGCTGCCTTGAGTGTGAGGAGGTCTCCAGATGCAGCCTCCACGTGGTTCTGCCCCTCTCCGTGGACAGAGACCACTCGACCACTAGCGGAGCCTTCCTTCCCCACCCCAGCAGTGCGTCTGGGCCTCAAGCCACTTTGACTAAATAAAGTAGATGTTGTTTAAAACCACAATGACTTGGGGTAGATTCTTTATATAACCCAAAATTCCAGGAATATTTATATTTTCTTTTCATCTGGACCTTGATATGTTTGTTTATAATGTCCTTCATTTCATTTTTCCTTTCTTAGTTTTATAATGTATTAACTTTAATTTTTGACTTCCACCTATTATAATCACCCCAAAATACTCTTTTTCCTGACTTTCTCTTGACAATTCTTTTCATTTACCATTGTGTTATTTCTAAGTTGTAAGAACACTTAAGATTATTATACCTTTTGTCCTATCCTCAATGCACTTTTCTTTACTCATGAAAAAGTGAAAATGTTCCTCGCTCAGTTGTGTCCAACTCTTTATGATGCCTGGACTGTACCCACCAGACTCCGCTCTTCGTGGAATTCTCCATGCAAGAATACTGAAGTGGGTTTCTGTTCCCTTCTCCAGGGGATCCTCCCTTTTTCAGTCATATTTTTATTTAAATATATTTAGTCCTTGACTAGTTCTTTAACTGGTCTGGTTTTACCTAGTCATTCCATTTCTTGCTTTGTATTGGACAAGTCAATGTTCAGTTTCTGACAATAATTCACAGGTATCCTTGACACAACTGGTTCAGTAATGCATAATAAATTCAATGTTTTTTGCGAAATACCTGGTGATGAAACATAAAACAAATAACCACAGATGTTTGACACATTTTATTTTCAAAGACATTTTATATATTTTTCAAAGACTTTTTATGCTCTACATATATTTTCACCACCATGCTTTGTAACACACAGATTCACCTTTGCATTGTATTGAATTAGTGTTTCCTCATCTTCTTTGAAAATATTGTCAATTGTGGTTATAGAACAGACTGTATAGAAGAAAAACATAGGTACTGTTTTTTTCAGTCATTTCAGCCTTGGCATTGACTCCTGGAATAAACAACTAAGCAGTATTGGTAACATCCATTGACTCCTAAAGGCCCAAGAAAATTCACTTGAAATTATTTGTCTTAGTTTTTTATTGACTGATAATATTTTCAGTGTCATTAACTTGCCAAACAACTGTTCTCACTGAAGGATAATAGTCTTTAAAAGGCCACTTAAAACACACTTTTTCAATTGCTACAGTCAAACATAATTAATTCAGCTTGGGAACACTGCTTTGCCTGCTCTGCTAGCAAAAGAATCACTCAGGAAATTACTTTGTTGCAGCCTTAATTTATTTATTTTTATTTATGAAAGAATTTTGTCCAGATGTTAGATTACATTATACTGTTAATAATTTTTCAGAATGTTACTTGCTGTGAGTTGAGAAGAATGGATTAAATCTGGTAATACTTTTGTATATGTATTATTTTAGCCCAAGTATAGTGTCATTACATAATAACCACAATGTTAACCGTATATTTTGATAAGCAAATAATAAATACTCTGCTATTGCTGCTGCTAAGTTGCTTCAGTCGTGTCTGACTCTGCGACCCCACAGACAGTAGCCCACCAAGCTTCTCCATCCCTGGGATTCTCCAGGCAAGAATATTGAAGTGGGTTGCCATTTCCTTCTCCAATGAATACTCTGTTTTGCCTTAAAACTATGAGACTCAGAGTTCATGTTTTTCTTCTTTTGATCTAATGGGACCTTTACTTTCTGCATTACCTGATGATCTCACATTGTGTTTTTCATTTTCTTGATGTGCTCTTTCTAAGGAGTTGTATTTATGTTTCATCACTCATGAGCTGACACCTTGCACACCTACTTCTCTCTTCTGTGTGGTTTCAGAACATCCATTTCCCCATGTAAATGTGGTTTGAACCTGCAGTGTTACGGTGGTAATCCAACATTGCTTGAGTCTTCATTTCTCTCTTATCTTTTCATGGACTAGCTTTATTATTGACAGACAACTTCTTCTCTGAATTATAAAATGATACAAAATGGTGGTTTTCAAATTTCATCAATTTTCCCCACACTCCTTAGATGGCCTTGTTTTCTAAGGAAGAGTTTTCTATCATGAAACTCAGCTGTCTGGTTTTGAAATACTATTCCTGTTGGAAACCAGGATGGTGAGAAGCAAAGCCAGATCTGGGTATGCTGAGGAGAGAATATGGAGCAAAGAGCACAGAGACCAGAGAGAGTCCATGTGGTGTGTTTTGATCTGAAGGAGAACCAGAGATGTGTTGTCTCAGGAAGAAGACATGGTGGCCATCAGGGTGTGGTTACAGGGTGGCTGGAATTGTGCTGCAGCACCTCAGCATTCCACTAAAATGGAATGAAACTCCTCTGACAACACTCTGAGATGTACCTCAAAGTTGTGTTTGATAAGAGCCCCTGACCAGACACATTGAAGTGTGAAATTAATCAGATCACAAACCTGTTCCTCCACCCATTTCACTACCTACCCTTCCCTTACAAAGCCTAACTTGTGTGTAAAGCCATTCGTTGAATCCACCCTATCTGACCCTCAGACCTCTCAACCACATGGCTTCCTACTGGCTGTCCAGCTTGAAATGTGCAGAGACATGAAATGTAGAACTTTCTGAAGCAAGCAGGTCCACCTTTGAGAACCCTGCTGTCAAAGTCTTCTGAACAGTGAGCTCAGACCATCTCTCAGTATGCACACTTGTTCTGGCTCTAACCCAGTGGTTAGGAATGCATGAAATCCCTACCCGATATAGCTATACTTTAAATATTTGAAAAATATTATCTCACTTTTGCGTGCTAACTTTTTTTCAGTTTTGTATGTTATGTCTCAATCCAAATTCCTATCAGACTCAGTTCAGCTCTGCTCTTCTTTAAGTGTGTGGGCTTTGCTGTTGCCAGTCTCCTCAGAATTTGTGATGTTCATGGCAGTATTTGGATACCAGGAAGGGACCATCTGGTGCACTTAGAATAGTCAGTGCCCTCTGACCCTAATATTTCTACACAAAACTGAAGCCCTAGAAATAGAGGAAATAGAGTTCCTAAAAATATTTGTGAGCAATATAGATTTATTGATTTCTAGAAAGATTTATCATTGTTTTTAGGGTTTATAAAGTCAATATAAAAAAATTTAAACTCTACAAATGATATGTTGTGGAAATGAAAAAGAATTCTGAAAATGTGTATGCTTTGAGGAGTCTGGGTCTTCCTTGGTATCTCAGACAGTAAAGCGTCTGCCTACAATGCAGGAGACCCAGGTTTGATCCCTGGGTTGGGAAGATCCCCCGGAGAAGGAAATGACAACCCACTCCAGTGTTCTTGCCTGGAAAATCCCATGGACTTAGGAGCCTGGTAGGTCCATGGGGTCACAAAGAGTCGGACATGACCAAGCGACTTAAACTGACTTAAACTGAAACTGATACATAAATGAAGTCAGTTCCTGACCAGGCTGGTTCCACCACCAGTCATGTTTGCATCCTCAGTGTCCCCAGAATATAGCCTAGTCTTTGAACTGGTTGACCCGGGCCCTGGGAACTGAGAACCTTGTACAGTGACAATATGTGTGGTAGTACTTATTTCAAGTGGTCAACTCAGTAGCTGTACTTTTGTATATAATGTGAGAGAATAAGTGTACTAAAGATATACATATATTTTTTCTGTGTCAAACAACATTTTGAAAAAAATAAAAATATATTAGGCAGGCAAAAAACCATAAGGAGCAGATTTATCCTCTAATATGAGGATAGCCCAGGAGAAAATACAACCAGGGACTGCTGAAGCCACTCAGATTTTATGCTTCAGGACATCTTTCTCTTGGCATGAGAGTGAAAATTGTGCTAGGTAATACTTACCTCTTGACTCATCTTTCTGTAGGTGAAGCCAGTGACTAATACTGGTAAGTGCAAAAGTGGCTGAGAATGCTAGTGTCTGAATTGGAAGGATTATAGATCTAGGTAGGAGAAGAGTTTCGATAGAAAAGAAGAGTTTCTTCTGGGAACAAACAGTGGGAAAAGTCCCATAGTTTATGCTTTCAAAGAATATAGTTAACTCTAGGGACATTAGAAGGAACATTAGATAAGCATTTATGCCCCATTTATATCAAATCTACCAGTCAACATTGAATATAATCTCTACAGGTCAGATGTTGTATGTACGCATTTTGGAAACAAATAGAAGGCTGCTTCTACTGCCTGTGGAATCCTGTTAACAAATTGCATGTAGAACTTCAGCAAGAACAGTCTAAATTGCTAAAGTGGTCAGTGCCTAATTAAAATGCACAGAATTTATCATTTAAATCGCAATAAAATATCACATCTAGACTATTGATTTTTTAAAATATAATATCCTTACTGGAGAGTTGTGGTGAGATAGTCTCTCTTCTACAGTCTTAATGGAAGTATAAATTGATAGTATATATTAGAAAGCATTTTGGCAATGTCTAGTAAAATGGTCTGCTTTATAAGCTGGCATTTCTGTTTTAGCAATTTATCCTCTAGATAATATTCTTCAAGTCTGAAAAAAACATGTGCAACAAGATAGCGCTTTTATATTAGAGACATGTTAGAAATAACTGGGCTTCCCTAGTGGCTCAATGGTAAAGAATCTGTCTGTAATGCAGGAACCTGGGTTCTGTCCCTGAGTGGAGAAGATCCCCTGGAGAAGGGAATGACTATCCAACCCAGTGTTCTTGCCTAGAGAATTCTGTGGACACAGGAGCCTGGCAGGCTACAGTCCATGGAGTTGCAAGTGTCAGACACAACTTAGCGACTAAACAACAACACAATAATAACGCCACCAATCCTATACAAAATCCTCCAGAAAATGGAAAAGAAGAGACACGTCTAAACTCAGTTTAAGACCTTCACCTAATTTGTATTAAAATGTGAAAAGAAACATTTCAAGAAAATATATTATCATCATAAATATAGATATGAATTTGGGATGTGGGTCAAGGGGCAATGAGGGTAGAATATTAGCTTTCCATAGGGCCATACTCCTGATTTAATTTAGACATTTCCCCCTCATTCCACTAACACTTAACAGCAGCCATGACCTAAGTGTTGAAACAGTGTGTGCCGGAGTTTGTAGTAAGTCGTCTGCATGCCAACATAAAAGAACAATGTGTGTGTGTTCTTTTTTTTTTATTTTATTTATTTTTATTTATTTTTAATTTTTATTTTTTCATTTGTTTTTATTAGTTGAAGGCTGATTACTTTACAATATTGTAGTGGTTTTTGCCATACATTGACATGTGTGTGTGTTCTTAAGGTATGCACTGTTATCTCTCTGCCCTTTATTAGCTCCATCCTCTGGAAAGGGATGCTTTTGATGAGAAACACTGAGCAGGTACAGCTTGACTTCATCCTTCCTCCCTTGGGAACTGTGTTGTCCAGAGAAAGCTCGTGCTCTCATCGTCAGCAACCCCAAAGTGTACGTTGTAGGGAGGTCCTCGGCTGTTGGGGAAAGCTTGCCATGCACACTGGAAACAGTGATAAACTTTGAAACTTGGATTTCAGTATCGGCATGGACATATTTCTAACAGAAGTAACTAGGCCACAATGAGTGATGATGTTGGTTTGGGCACTTCTGTATTTACATGGGGCTTCCCTGGTGCATGATTTATTTTACAGCTTGTTCTGTAAAGAGTTCATGGAGAACAGTCCAGCTCTTAGGGATCCCCTCAGAGGCCTCAGCAAATACTGAGAGCAGGAGTGATTTGGAACTAAGGAGGTTTATGGAAGAGTCTTGTGGATGGAGTGTTTATGAGCGATGTTTCTTCAAGAATAAGGAAGATGAGAAACACTGGCAAGCGTGAAATAAGGAGGCTCCAGATTTCAGAATCATGAGGAAGGCATGCTAACAAGTTCAGAGAAGATTCTACTGCAGGGTGGGCGGGGAGGAGTTGAAGAGCATAACCTTGGAGTTGAAGTTTGAAAAGAACAGAGGACTCAGAATCAGGTGCTAGCAAACCCAGGAGGTCAAGGTCTTTGAATAAGGTTCTTTTCACAGAACATAGTAAAATAATACCAATAGGTGAGTGAAGTTTTATGTCAGTTCTAAAATGTAATGATCTTCTTGGGACCTTGACGTTAATCTTTCAAATAAAAATACGCAGTTATTGTCCACAGCATTGCTTCCATTCTATACTTTTTAACAAGGTTGGGGCTTCATTTTTGGTAGCCAGGGAAATGAATTTAAACAATTTTTCTTTCTTTTTGCTTTTATCTTAGTTTGGAAACTGGCTGTGTGTTTATGGCTTAGACTTTCAATCTGTCATTTCTCTTATAAAATTTGTATTGTGATACTGATGCCAGTTATCAGATCCAGCCATCACAAATTGCCTCTGTTCAGACTCGCAGCCTTTAACACAGAAACTGTAAAGGTTTTATTGCTCTGGTGAATTTAAAAACATCCCAGAGTCTTGGTAGGGCTTTTAGGTCTTGCCATCAGTTTGTAGTGATGGCCAAAACAAAGGTGGGGTATCTCTGAAGAGTTGCACTTTAAACAATCTTTCCCTTGGCCTGCTCCATTTTGACAGGCAAGGAGCATGTTTTCTCAGATGCCATTTTCGTGGTTTCATTATAGAAGATGATATCAGCTATATGGTTTTCATGTATGACGTTTCTTATGTTGAGGTGATTACCCTCTATTCCTAGTTTCTTGAGAGTTTTTGTCATAAAATGGTGTTGAAATCTATCAAATGCTTATGCATCAATAGAGATAAGCGTTTGACTTTCAGCTTTCATTCTGCTAATTTAACTCATCGTATTGTTTGATTCTCATATGTTCAGTCATCCTTACATTTCACGAGTGAAATCATCGGGTCATTGCGTAGGATCCTTTTAACGTGCTGTTGAATTTGGTTTGCTAGTGTTGTATTAAGAAGTTTGCATCTGTGTTCATTGAGGATATGGCCTTTTCTCATGGTGTCTCTGTCTGACTTTAGAATCAGAGCAAGGCTAGCCTCATAAAATGAGTCTGGAAGTGTTCTCTTCTTCGATTTTTTGGAATAGTTGTGGAGTTAGTTCTTTAAATATATGATGGATTTCCTTGTGTTAAATATATGTGTGTGCTTAGTTGCTCAGTTGTGTCTGACTCTTTGTGACCCCATGAACAGTAGCCTGCCAGGCTGCCCTGTTCATGGGCTTCTCCAGGCAAGAACCCTGGAATGGGTTGCCATTTCCTTCTCCAAGTATATATGTATATGTATGTATGTGTGTCTACCTATACACATATGTGTGTGTATATAGATATATGGCATTTCCCTGGTGACCCAGTGGTGAAGGATCTGCTTGCAATACAGGAGACGCTGGAGATGTGGGTTTGATCCCTGAGTTGGGAAGATCCCTTGGAGGAAGAAATGGCAGCCCACTCCAGTATTCCTGCCTGGGAAATCCCATGGACAGAGGAGCATGGTGGGTCACAGTCCCTGGGGTCACAAGAGTCAGACATGACTTAGCAACTAAACAACCACAATATGTATACCAAAATATCACAATAGGTTTTCTGATTTCTGGGAAAGCTACAGATATCCTAATCAAATTTCCAAGACCTTTTTAAAAATAGCTTGCCAAATGTCAAATCAAGCTTCTAGCACCATCCAGACTTGGTCATGAGCAAATTATTAATAATTGAAGATAGAAATATGTGGGATTAAAAGTAAAACTTCCTGGAAACTGAGTATATGAAAGGCATCTGCAGTTGTTTACAAGCAGCCTAAATCCAGCAATGAGTGGGAGCTGTGCAGACCACGGCAGCAGGTCTGAGTAGTGACAAAGTGCAGCGTGAGATGCCAGCCAGTGGCCGCCGTGGAGTGAAAATAAGAGGAGGGCACTGTGGGGAATCAGCAGAAGTCACTCAGTGCTGGAAGAGCTGCAGGCTCTAGCGTGTGTTTCATGGTAAATTATGTGCCAAAGGAGACTCTTCATCACTAAGACCAACAAAGTAAAAGTAAAATGAAATTGTCAGTAGGATGCTGCATACATGAACACATTGCTACATGTTGGATATCTTAGTAGAATTCAAAGGAATAGGTTGTATAAATCCTCAGAGAAATAACAGAAGAAAACAATGTAAGCAGTAGCATATTAATTTAGATTTTAATTTGAGGCCGAATGTCAAGAAAAATATATTAACATGTGATTGTCAAATTGAGCCTGCTTTGCATAGTTTCTTAAAATTCTACATATATCCTTTATATATGACAAACCTAAGCAGCATAGTAAAAAGCTGAGGCATTACTTTGCTGACAAAGGTCCATTTAGTCAAAGCTATGGTTTTCCCAGTAGTCATGTATGGATGTGAGAGTTGGACTATAAAGAAAGCTGAGCCCCAAAGAATTGATGCTTTTGAACTGTGGTGTTGGAGAAGACTCTTGAGAGTCCCTTGGACTGCAAGGAGATCCAACCAGTCCATCCTAAAGGAGATCAGTCCTGGGTGTTCATTGAAAGGACTGATGCTGAAGCTGAAGCTCGACTTTAGTCACCTGATGGGAAGAGCTGACTCTTTGGAAAAGACCCTGATGCTGGGAAGGATTGAAGGCAGGAGGAGAAGGGGGCAACAGTGGATGAGATGGTTGGATGGCATCACCAACTCAATGGAGATGAGTTTGAGCAAACTCCAGGAGTTGGTAAAGGACAGGAAGGCCTGGCATGCTGCAGTCCATGGGGTCACAAAGATTCAGACGCAACTGAGTGACTGAACAACAACAAAATGTCAGTATATATAAATTTTATCCAGTTAAGTTTATTAAGCTTTTAAATATTGTAGCAGGCTTTCTGAAAATGCTAGAGTTTGAAGTTCAGCACATCACTACATATATAAACCTGAAATAGACATTAAAAGTCCTGATTGCCACTGCAATAGATGTATTAGTCCTTGTGTTAGTTTCATAACCTGAAACTCAAATGCACTGTAAAACAGGGGTTATAATCATTTTTCTCTTTTACAAAACTGTTCTGAGGAGCAGACATGGTGATATATATTCAAATCCATGGGAAAGTTCTGTGGAGTTGTACAGTGTCATTGAAATGACCCATGGCTGTATGTTAATTTGTAGTTTTGAAATTTGCCATTTTTGCCACCCCTTTTTGTAGTCGAAGTGTTTGACCCCTCACAGTACCATAAGCTTTGTGAGGGAGATATTCCCACTTGTCCCAAAGCCATGGTGATGGAGAAAGTGACCTGAGGCCTCATCACTGATTCATTCAGGATTCCTCTCTCTGTGTAATACAATGATGACTTCTTCTGGGACTCCTGCTGAACCTGTTGGGAGACGCAGCATTGCTCAGCTGGGAGGCTGAATTTGAAGCTGCCTTTTACCCTTTCCCATCATATGAGTAAAACGTGTGTTACATTTTAGCCTAGCAGATGCAATCAATGCTGGTGTCTTATCACAGGCCTCTGAATCTAGCTCTCTGGAGTCAGGGCCAGCCCTGCTCTCTTTGATCAGAAATCAAAGAGTTCCCCCCCCGCCAACTCTAGGTGTGTAAAGTAACACAAGTTGGGTCCCTTAACCAACAGGCTTTATGAGCCTCACACACACACAAAAAAAAACCAAACCTGTTTTTATTTGCACTGCATGCAAGTGATGGGGTGGGCAGCACTGCACACCATCCAGGGCTTCATGGCAACCAGACCAACATGAGGCTGTTGAAGGTTCATCCGAACAGGTGCAGTCTTGAAGCAGGGTTGTAGGGAATCCAGAGTGCTGAGGGAGACAGTTGGGTGAGTTTCAATTCCAACTTGAAATCCCTCCAGAGACGTCTTAATGCCTTCACCAGGACAGAAGATGCCTAAACCCATGGAAGTTCAGTTCTGTTCAGTCCCTCAGTCATGTCCAACTCTTTGCAGCCCTATGGACTGCAGTATTCCAGGCTTCCCTGTCCATTACCAGCTCTCAGAACTTGCTCAAATTCATGTCCATCGAGTCAGTGATGCCATCCAACCATCTCATCCTCTGTCAGCCCCTTTTCCTGCCTTCACTCTTTCCCAGCATCAGGGTCTTTTCCAATGAGTCAGTTCTTCGCATGAGGTGGCCAAAGTATTAGAGCTTTAACTTCAGCATCAGTCCTTCCACTGAATATTCAGGACTGATTTCCTTTAGGATGGACTGGTTTGATCTCCTTTCAGTCCAAGGGGCTCTAAAGAGTCTTCTCCAGCACCATAGTTCAAAAGCATAAATTCTTTGGTGCTCAGCTTTCTTTATAGTCCAACTCTCACATTCATACATGACTACTGGAAAAAACCATAGCTTTTACTAGACAAACCTTTATCAGCAAAGTAATGTCTCTGCTTTTTAATGTACTAAACTCGTCAAAGTTTTTCTTCCAAGGAGTAAGTGTCTTTTAATTTCATGAATGCAGTCACCATCTGCAGTGCTTTTGGAGTGCAAGAAAACAAAGTCTGTCACTGTTTCCATTGTTTTCCCATCTATTTGCCGTGAAGTGATGAGACCGGATGCCATGATCTTAGTTTTTTGAATGTTGAGTTTTGTTGAGGTTTTTTTTTTGTTTTTTTTGTTTTTTTTTGGTACCATAGCTCTCTTATCCATTCGTCTGCTGATGGGCATCTAGGTTGCTTCCATGTCCTGGCTATTATAAGCAGTGTTGTGATGAACACTGGGGTACACGTGTTTCTGTCAGTTCTGGTTTCCTTGGGGTGTATGCCCAGGAGTGGGATTGCTGGATCATATGGCAGTTCTATTTCCAGTTTTTTAAGGAATCTCCACTCTGTTCTCCATAGTGGCTGTACTAGTTTGCATTCCCACCAACAGTGTAAGAGGGTTCCCTTTTCTCCACACCCTCTCCAGCATTTATTGCTTGTAGACTTTTGGATAGCAGTCATCCTAACTGGCGTGTAATGGTACCTCATTGTGGTTTTGATTTTCATTTCTCTGATTATGAGTGATGTTGAGCATCTTTTCATGTGTTTGTTAGCCATCTGTATGTCTTCTTTGGAGAAATGTCTGTTTAGTTCTTTGGCCCGTTTTTGGATTGGGTCATTTATTTTTCTGGAATTGAGCTGCAGGAGTTGCTTGTATATTTTTGAGATTAATCCTTTGTCTGTTGCTTCGTTTGCTATTATTTTCTCCCATTCTGAAGGCTGTTTTTTCACCTTGCTTATAGTTTCCTTTGTTGTGCAAAATCTTTTAAGTTTACTTAGGTCCTACATATAGTGGTGCTCCTATGTTGGTGCATATATATTTTTTTTTTCCTTTTTTTTTAATTTTTATTTTTTTTTATTAGTTGGAGGCTAATTACTTCACAACATTTCAGTGGGTTTTGTCATACATTGACATGAATCAGCCATGGAGTTACATGTATTCCCCATCCCGATCCCCCCTCCCACCTCCCTCTCCACCCGATTCCTCTGGGTCTTCCCAGTGCACCAGGCCCGAGCACTTGTCTCATGCATCCAACCTGGACTGGTGATCTGTTTCACTATAGATAGTATACATGCTGTTCTTTCGAAACATCCCACCCTCACCTTCTCCCACAGAGTCCAAAAGTCTGTTCTGTACATCTGTGTCTCTTTTTCTGTTTTGCATATATGGTTATCATTACCATCTTTCTAAATTCCATATATATGTATTAGTATGCTGTAATGTTCTTTATCTTTCTGGCTTACTTCACACTGTATAATGGGCTCCAGTTTCATCCATCTCATTAGAACTGATTCAAGTGAATTCTTTTTAACGGCTGAGTAACATTCCATGGTGTATATGTACCACAGCTTCCTTATCCATTCATCTGCTGATGGGCATCTAGGTTGCTTCCATGTCCTGGCTATTATAAACAGTGCTGCGATGAACATTGGGGTGCACATGTCTCTTTCAGATCTGGTTTTGTTGAGTTTTAAGTCAGCTTTTTCACTCTCCTCTTTCACTTTCATCAAGAGACTCTTTAGTTCCTCTTTGCTTTCTGTCATAAGGGTGGTGTCATCTGCATATCTGAGGTTATTGATATTTCTCTCAGCAATCTTGATTCCCGCTTGTGCATCATCCAGCCTGGCATTTCTCATGATGTACTCTGCATATAAGTTAACTGAGCAGGGTGATAATATACAGCCTTGATGTACTCCTTTCCCAATTTGGAACCAGTCCATTGTTCCTTGTTTGGTTCTGACTCTTGCTCCTTGACCTGCATACAGATTTCTCAGGAGGCAGGTAAGGTGGTGTGGTATCCCCATCTCTTTAGAAGAGAAAAACATCTACTTCTGCCTCATTGACTATCTGAAACTTTTGACTGTGTGGATCACAACAAACTGTGGAAACCCATGGAAAGCTCCTCAAAAAAACAGCACTGGAACCAAAAAAACTGAAGTTGAATCCCCTGCGGAATTAATAACTCCCCTACAGGACTTAAGGGGTCCGATGACAACACTAATACCAATCAAAGCTCGCTCTGCTGCCAGGGTCCAGCCTCGGCAGGATCCAGGGTGTACCCTCAGGATGAACGGCGTCGGCGAGAGAGAGAGAAGACACGTGAGACTAGCCTTGATAGGGTCAAGTCTGTGTTTTACTTTTTGACAACTGGTTTTATACCCTTTCACAGAATGTTTTCAAGGTACAAGATGCTTACTCATGATTACACAGGATTAGTATTACATCATTTTGTTTTTTAGGAAAAGCAGGATGTTTTTTGCTTTCTAATTCTATAGTAATTCTTAGCACATGATCTTCTGGCCTTGGGGCCATTAACATTTTATGCAGGTCAGGTGAATGTAAACCTGTTTTCCGTTTTTATGGTGACCTTAACTGAATGGTAGCAGTCTCATAGGGAAATAGTACAGAGTAGAATTATATCCTTGTTAATACAAAATTAATCCTTCTGCAAAAGTTGTCAGTTGCGTTTATCTAAGAAGTTTACCCCATACAGACTCTGCGGCTTCAGTGAGGCAGCCTCTGTCTAGCACTCTTGGCTGACAATTAACAACCATCTCATTGTTAGCACACTAGGGCTAAGTCTTTATTTCTCTAGATCTTAAGCTATGTTAACAATGGTTTCTATAACACTACCTTAGCACATTAAAAGCAAAACACAGCAAGCAAATCTCAACCCAATAACCACCTATAGAATACTTTTCTTATGTTTTCTAATAGGACTCCTTTACCCGTTAAAAAAGCTCTATGTCTATTAGGGCTTTTATATAATCAGGTTCTTTATGCTATTTTATGATTAGGACATTATAAGCAATCATGCATATTAGTACCAAAGGCATAAATGCATTTGACTAACAAACTACCAGCAAAGGAGTTTAAATTAAAACACTCCTTTCACCCTGAATAATCTCATAAAATACCACCACCTGGGAAACTTATTGATTAAAGTTCTAAATTGATTCTTATTTGGGAAGAGATCGGGGAAGGCCTTCCTGCCTGTGTCACAGAAATTAGGGAGTAGTCCATTGAGGCAGGCATCAGAAAGACAGATATCATCTTTAAGGTGAGCGCCGGGGGCAGCTTTTCGAAATCCCTGAAAACCTGATCTATCTTGCCTGTCAGGCTTTCTCCTCGTGACCTTGTCTTGGGTGGGATCTCGTGAGCTGGCCTTTTCGAAACCCCTGAAAACCTGATCCGCCTTGCCCGTCAGGTTTTCTCCCTCATGGCCTTGTTAGGGGTAGGGTCTCGTGAGCTGACCTTTTTGAAACCCCTGAACACCTGATCCGCCTTGCCCGTCAGGTTTTCTCCCTTATGGCCTTGTCATGGGTAGGGTCTCATGTGTTGGCTCCGGGCACTCTGCCTGGAGGACGCCAGCCTGAAAACACAGCAAGGCATTCTTTACCGCTGTGGGAGCTCTCTTGCTGAAACCACCTCCTGTCGCAGGTAGCTGTGTCTTTGTTCCCACATTTCTCTTCTGTTTTTCCATCGCTGCAGATGATAGATGGATGTTCCTCCTTGTCTTCTGGGCCGAGATGGATTTCTTGCAAAGATCCTATCCCCAGGAACCATGGAACGTAGTTGAGCCCAGGTGCAAATCTTCTCTTATGATTTGAATATTATGCAAAGAACAGTCTAAAATGCCCCATAAGAAGTGTGGCAGTTACCACAGAGCTCAGCTTTCAGGCTCCCAGATAGAGAATGTAAGAAGATGCTTCCAGCAATTGGTATTTCCAAAGCTATTTTCGGAAAAGACTAAGATCCAAAGTTGGGAATGTATTAAGTGCTCTCTCTGGAAAGCACACCACCGCTTGGAGTACAAGATTGGTGTTTCTCTGTGGGACCCTCCTGTGCTCATTAAAAAAACAATGCATATTCATCACTGCTTCTACAGCATGAACCAGGCAACACAGAAGGGGCGTCTGGGAGAGCAGCCCATGGGCTGAGAAGTTCTGTTACTAAATAATACTGGTTATATTTTCTCCTCATCTCCAAGTATTAAATATTTGAAAGAAAAATTTCCAAATTCCAAATGTGTCTCTTCTCATTATTTGATTAGAATCAGAATTCGCTAGTATTGGAATATAAAATTAGTTTCCTTCAGATGCAGATTGTTAAAGCAAGCTCCTATATTTTATTAGATTTTTCTCAAAATGAATATAAGTATATCATGAAATATGCTTTTGTACATAGATGGTTGCCGATGAATAACACATTTGGTCCAATAACATTTATTGAGGAATTACTGTATTGATTTTTTTATCTAGTGAATTGAAAAATAGATACACAGATACATACTGCTGATCTTGGACAGGTGTGTGGCAGTGGCCTCATGAGAGTACACGGGAGCAAATAATTGATTTTGACGGGGAAAATGGGAATCAATGGGACCATCTGATGAGAGGTGGTATTTGAACTTGAACTTAAAGATGGCTCAGGTGAACTCGGAGGGTTTCTGATGCACATAGGAATCACCTCAGATATTTTTCATGCTAGGAATTCATAGGCCAACTATATAGCCATTTTTAACCCTGACTGGCTGAATTAAGACAGTGTTGATTAAAATGAAAATGGTGTAGTTTGTCTTTGGTGACTATTGCCTGGAATGGGGAAAGGAAAGTAACTGCTGAAAATAAGAGCTGGTGGAAATTTAGGAGAGTAAGGTGAAGTTTTGGCAAGACTTGTTCATGGATTTACAGCAGGAGACACAGTTTCATACATGTGCTTTAGGGAGATTGGTTTGAAAGAAGGATGCTCTGATCTCGTTTAGCCCTGACCTGAGGGCCTGGAGAAAAAAGCCATCCCAGAGCTGCTGAGCTTTCAAGGTCTCCAGTGGCCTCGAATGGGGATGTGGGAACAGGACTGCAAGATCATGTGAGTTACAGATGGGAGCCTCCTTCAGGACACGGTGATGGGTGGGGAGGGGGCCCTGAGGATCCTTTGGTGGGAATGGAGGATAGACCATTTATTTGTAAAATTATGATTTTAAATCTAGAAATGTATGGGTTTATTTTTTCCTGGTTCTGTCCTGTCTTTTCTGATTTTTCTACATAGAAACTCAATGTATATCAACTCCCATTTTTTAGTTCTATGCTTGATGTTTAGTTCTGTGCTTCCCTGATGGCTCAGCGAGTCAAGAATCCATCTGCAATGCAAGAGACACCAGAGACACTAGTTTGATCCCTGGTTTGGGAAGATTCCCTGAAGAAGGAACTGGCAACCCACTCTGGTATTCTTCCCTGAGAAAACCCATGGCCAGAGAAGCATGACAGGCTGTAGTCCAAAGATCGCAAATTGTCAGACATGACTGAGCAACTAAGCACGCATAATGTAAAAGGGCTGTGCATTCATCTTAGGTGTCTTTTGAGAGGCTAAGAGAGTTTTTATGTGTGTACAGACTGGCACACGAAAACCCATTAACATCTGTTCTTTATCTCCATCTAAAGATTTACGATGGATGAGAAAGTCCAAGAAAGAAAGTCTACCTTAGATATTGTAGTTGTACAAGCAGAGACAGACAGACTGTACAGGAAAGAAATGGCGCTGATATGCCTTCTGAGTTATTCCCAACCACATCTCCAGAGGAGCAGTGATCTCAGTCTGCTCATTTCCTCCACATCGAATTCTCTTGGTTCCAGACTCTGTTTATAATTATCTGTTTGTAAATCAGATAATTTATTAATCTTGTGTTTTTTATTAATCTTGTGTTCCTTACAAATGAGAAATTGGGCATAATTGATTTTGGGGCCTCTAAGAGTCTAGTTACACCTGGAATATTTGTTTTCAAAGAAAATCTAGCAATCCCACTTCTGGGCATACACACCGAGGAAACCAGATCTGAAAGAGATACGTGCACCCCAGTGTTCATCACAGCACTGTTTATAATAGCCAGGACATGGAAGTAACCTAGATGCCCATCAGCAGATGAATGGATAAGGAAGCTGTGGTACATATACACAATGGAATATTACTCAGCCATTAAAAAGAATTCATTTGAATCAGTTCTAATGAGATGGATGAAACTGGAGCCCATTATACAGAGTGAAGTAAGCCAGAATGATAAAGACCAATACAGTATACTAATGCATATATATGGAATTTAAAAAGATGGTAACAGTAACCCTATATGCAAAACAGAAAAAGAGATACAGATGTACAGAACAGACTTTTAGACTCTGTGGGAGAAGGCAAGGGTGGGATGATCAGAGAGAACAGCATTGAAACAAGTATACTATCAAGGGCGAAACAGATCACCAGCCCAGGTTGGATGCATGAGACAGGTGCTCAGGGCTGGTGCACTGGGAAGACCCAGAAGGATGGGATGGGGAGGGAGGCGGGAGGGGGGATCAAGATGGGGAACACATGTAAATCCATGGCTGATTCATGTCAATGTATGGCAAAAACCACTACAATATTGTAAAGTAATTAGGCTCCAACTAATAAAAATAAATGGGGAAAAAAAAAGAAAATCTGCTGAATTACTGAATGGCCACATAGAAAGCTTTAGGACTCAGATGCTTAAATTTGCACGTTATGCACATTCCTATTGAATACAGAAAATGCAAAATGTTATAGTTTTATATCTTTATCCCCAAAGAAAAGACTTAGAAGGGAGATTGAATAATCTCAGGCCAAATCAGAGAATATTCAAGGTTTCAAAATCAGTTTTATATTTTTCTTTTTGTAATTAAAAACTTGTTTTAAGCCTCCAGTTAAAACTGTTGCTCCTTTCATTTTTTTAAAAATTCAACTTAAAAAAAAATCCTAGCAAATACATGTCGTATTAGTCCATTTTGTGATCTTCCGCTACCTAAAATCTCCTGTAGCGACCTTTTATGATACTGATGGGCCTTCCTACAGCTTGTTGGTGTGCAGGTAAACGGAAAGCATGAAAACTACTGAGAATTTTCTTGTTTGCCTTTCACAAAGCAAAGGGAGAATAGTATTATGAAAACAAGACAAACAAAACAGAAAGCATATGGGAATGCCATCCAAAGGTGGAAATATGACAGTCCCCGAGGAAACATGCAAACACACAGCACAACATCAAAACCAAATTAGGGAAACACATTTGGAAAGCGTCACTCCTTTTATCCTGGGTCGGTACCACCATCTGTGCAAAATGCCCAACTGCATGGGTGATTGACAGATGGAGATGCAGAAGCATCCTCCCCAGTGAGGGGCTGAGTCAGCCTTGTCATCCTGAGAAGGTAGCTGCCAGCTCAGGGGCGGTCTGGAGCTCAGTGTCCGTCAGAGCTGAGTTCTGATCCCTGCCAGTCTGTGTGTTTGCCAGGGGCTTCTGTGAGACAGGGGACTCCTGGGAGATTTCAAACTATAAAGGCCTTTGTTATGCACTGATTATCCCATCTTTTAATGCAGTCCTTACTTTGTAGGATGGTAAATGATTTCCAGTAAATGATGGTAAATGGTAAATTATTTTGTAGATGTAGATGGTAAATGATTTTTTGGGATAAATGCAAACTAAGGAATTGGAAATGTTTTGTAAATAATAGAAATAAGACTGAAATTGGTAAACTTCTCTATTTACCTACTTTAGAGTTTCAAGAGTTATTTCTCAAATAATTTCCAAAATCAAACCTCAGTGTGGAAAAATCTGTGTATAATTGAACAATAAATGTTTTAATGGAAAGCAAGATTCTGCAGCTACTCAAAGAGTAATTGACTCCAAAGAGTATCATTACAGAATTAATAAAAATTAGGATAAAAGACCTCTGTGAACAAACAGGAAATGCATTTTATTCATTGATTTGTCCTTCAGCAAACATTTACTAAAATCATACTCTGTTCCTTCAAGAGCTAGTGCCTTAGAAGAAAAATATACCCCTATCTTACAGAGCTAAGCTTGAAACTAACTGAAATAAATAATGCAAAGAGATTTCTGTAATAGACACAGGGACATTCCTTTTCAAAGCAGTTTCCTTGCGTTTCTTCAGGAAGGAGAACCTCCACAGACTGAGGACGGTTTGGTGGTGAATAACCCATCCTTTGTCTGCAGGCATTTGGAATAATATTAGCCAGTCTCCATGAGTCACTGTAAGTGACCAGAAAAAGACCTCTGGAAGTGGTAGCAATGTGAATCTAGGGAAAGCAGTAGGAAAAATACTGCGCATCACATCAGCCCATCGTAAGACCACTCCTCACATTTATTATTGTACAGTAGTCACAGTGTGGCCCCTCTTCAAGGGTGACCCTAGTTAGGTGCCCGATTCTCTCTCCCTCATCCATACAGGGACTAAGACCAAATGCTTATTTATGGTTGAAGCATGCTTGTTTAGATAGTGGGGTTGGCCTGGCTCAGACGTTGGCAATGTTGAATATGCATTGTTGTCCTTATCTTCTGCTCTGATGGCATTCCTGGAAAGAGTGGTTCCCACACCTACTCCCAGACGTGTCCTGGACATGGTCTCCCTCCCGTTGTCCTCCTTGTTTCTGTTCCTGGTATTAAGGAGACTCCCTGTACTGGGTGGGTATTACTGTTATATATTTGTTATATACTGTTATATATTGTGTTATATCCTGAGGTGCTTTCAAGAGAAGTGACCTGCAGTCATAAGCTCAGTGTCCTGTCATCTGGGGAGTAAAGGTACGCCGGCATTCTCTCGTATTCCTTCTGTCTGGTCGCTCCTTGTGCGGGCTTGGAATCTCAGGGATCATGTGGCTCCTCTTCACTCATTACACTGTGAATGTGAAAGCTGACCACCCTGCGTAATAAAGGACATAGCAACAGATAGCTGCAAATTTTGAGAGCATATCCTCGATGTTTTACTTGCATTTAAAAAGCATTTTAAATTTCCTCTATGTATTCACATATTGAATATTCAGTGTTCATTATCTCCTTAGATTCTGGAGAGAGATGGTCCCAGGGAGCATTTCAGAGTCACAACATCAGGGGCCGAGCCTTGTCCTCTTCTGAAGAGGGAGGGATGGACATTGAGAGGGCCTGGGGAGGCCAGAACCAGCTCCCCCACTCTATGGGGGAGGGATCAGAGGCGAGTCTCCAGCTTCACATTTAGGTTTCTCAGAGGATGAACGACTCTGTCCACATTTTCTGAAGTAAGGACAAGAGCGAAAAAATTCCCCTCAGTGTTGTGGCCCACCCTGTGTTAGCCAGAGCAACTGCTTTGATTTCTTCTCTAACATTAGCTCGTTTCCCTCTCTTGCAAGAAACTAAGGACTTAAGGAAAGGCATGAATGAGGACACAGTTGTTAATGTAGTGAACAAGTTCTATTTTTCATATACTGTGCTATTTAGGTCTAGATTTGGGGTCAAGAGGACTCTGGGAGAAAGCGCTTTTCATGGGCACGGACTCCTAAGGAGACTCCTTTTATAATCACAGTAACACTGAGATGTCAAAAGCAGTGTGAAGCTGAGAGCCAAAATTCCTCTCTTTGAGAGACATCAGGAACGGATTAGGAAAGTTAGGATAGAATAGAATTTGTGTTCTATTATTAACTTCCCTCCACCTACTGGGCTTATTTTGCAAGTTGTTGGAAAATGAGGAAGCAAAGAAAGACCGTGTCTGCACTGAGGAGTTTTGGTATGAAATTGGAAAGGAGTGAGGAGCATAATGGTGGTCTTGTGTCTTCCAAAAATTAATGATAAGAACTACCTGTGACTGATTTGAGACTCTTCTTTCGACAAGGAACACCCCTGAAGGTAAATGAACCATTCAGTTCAGTTCAGTTCAGTTGCTCAGTCATGTCTGACTCTTTGCGACCCCATGGACTGCAGCACACCAGGCTTTCCTGTCCATCACCAACTCCTGGAGCTTACTCAAACTCTTGTCCATCAAATCGGTGATGCCATTCAAGCATCTCATCTTCTGTTGTCCTCTTCTCCTCCTGCCTTCTGTCTTTCCCAGCATCAGGGTCTTTTCCAGTGAGTCAGTTCTTCATATCAGGTGGTCAAGTATTGAAGCTTCAGCTTCAACATCAGTCCTTCCAATGAATATTCAGGGCTGATTTCCTTCAGGATTGACTGGTTAGATCTCCTTGCAGTTCAAGGAACTCTCAAGGGTCTTCTCCAACACCACAGTTCAAAAGCATTAATTCTTTGGTGCTCAGCTTTCTTTATGGTCTACCTCTCACATCCATATATGACTACTGAAAAAACCATAGCTTTTTAGACAGCATTTGTCAGCAAAGATCTCTTTGTCTCTGCTTTTTAATATTCTGTCAAAGCTTGTCATAATTTTTCTTCCAAGGAGCAAGTGTCTTTTAATTTCATGGCTGCAGTCACCATCTGCAGTGAGTTTGGAGCCCAAGAGAGTAAAGTCTGTCACTATTTCCATTGTTTCCCCATCTATTTGTCATGAAGTGATGGAACCAGATACCATGATCTTAGTTTTTTGAATGTTGAGTTTTAAGTCAGCTTTTCACTCTCCTCTTTCATCAAGAGGCTCTTTAGTTCCTCTTTGCTTTCTGTCATAAGGGTGGTGTCATCTGCATATCTGAGGTGATTGATATTTCTCCCAGCATTCTTCATTCCAACTTGTGGTTCATCCAGCCCAGCATTTCACATGATATACTCTGCATTTAAGTTAAATAAGCAGAATGACAATATACAGCCTTGACATACTACTTTCCCAATTTGGATCCAGTCTGTTGGTCCATGGCCAGTTCTAACTGTTGCTTCTTGACCTTCCTACAGATTTCTCAGGAGGCAAGTCAGGTGGTCTGGTATTCTCATCTCTTTAAGAATTTTCCAGAGTTTGTTGTGATCCACACAGTCAAAGGTTTTGGCATAGTCAGTAAAGCAGAAATAGATGTTTTTCTGGAACTGTCTGGCTTTTTCGATGATCCAATGGATGTTGGCAATTTGATCTCTGGTTCCTCTGCCTTTTCTAAATCCAGCTTGAACATCTGAAAGTTCTTGGTTCATGTACTATTGAAGCTTTGCTTGGAGAATTTTGAGCATTACTTTGCTAGCGTGTGAGATGAGTACAATTGTGCAATAGTTTGAGCATTCTTTGGCATTGCCTTTCTTTGGGTTTGGAATGAGAACTGACCTTTTCCATTCCTTGGCCACTTCTGAGTTTTCCAAATGTGCTGTATCTCGATCATTCTAGATACATATGTTTCCTTTAATTACATTTCAGATAATTTACTAGGACAAAAAACTGGAACCCTGGCAAGGAATATTCACATATTCTCCATGCCTTTCCCAGCATATGCTGATGTAGGATTATTTCATAGGTTCTTTTGAGCCTTTTGAACACCTGTCACTGGTTATCACTTCAAGTCGTGCTAATAGGCAACCTTCTGTCCATAGTCACAGTGGTGTCTAACCTCTGAAGGTGAGCATCAAGTCCCCCTTTGCCCAGGAGTTCCATCTGTGGTCCCAACCACTGAAGTCTGAACTTCTTAAACCTGTGCCCTGAATGTTTGTGGTGTGCCAGATGAGAAGCATTAGGACTTTTCTGGAGATTGTTTTTATGGGGGGAAATGGTATTTTAAATAACTAACAGTTATTAATGAATTATATCAGCAACATGAAAGAAAATAGCACTTCTGTTTGCATTTCCAGACTTTCAAAGGATCAGAGCAATCAGTCTTACGCTGTGGAGAGATTTCCTGGCAAATGTCTCAAAGGCATCCATCTAAGCTATCTAGTCAATATTATTCTTGACAGAAAACTCCTTGAAATGCTTTTATAATATGTTTATTAAATAAACTTTCTTCATTTCCCTGATCTTCGAAGTTTGAAACCAACTTACAGTGCTAGGCTTATTCTCTTGAAAAAAAAATAAATAAGTTTTGCTTTTATAATTATGATGCATTTGAAGATATTTGTTATAAGAGATACTGCTGCATTCTGACTTAATATAGCATTGCTTCATAAAAAAATAAATGTTTACTTCTGTTTAGTAGAATAGTTTTGAAATGTCAGCATCAGAACTAGGTTTTGCAAACAGCTTTGACTTATTAAGGTTAAGAACATATTAATTCTCAGTTCTTATTAGGAAACACAGTGTTTCTCTTTATTGAAAGTTTAAACCCAGAGTCACAGTTTTTCTGTTGTTATCTGCTCTTAAACTCAGATAAAAAGATACGTTTGATCTTTTTTTTGTACATTCAGTTTCTCACTAGAATAAAGAGCTCTGGAAATACAATACTTTTATGATACAGAAACTCTAGTTCAAAGTTGTCATTCTTTATAATGTTTCTATTTCAAACCCTTCTGAGCCCAAATATACATATTTTTAGGCCATGAAATCACAGAAAAGCAACTCATTATTTGTTATAAATTGCATTTGACCTCAGCTTGTAATTTAACAGGCACATTTTGGTCTTTTTATACATGCCGTACCCTTTCAGGCATCGGGTACCAGGGTGGCGGGAAGTGAGCAAGCGCTCCTGTTAGCACAGTGCTGAGATGTGCCCTGTGGATGGTGCAGAGGTCCTTGTTGACTGAGATCGATGGACGTTCTTCGGGAGAAGGTTTATCACCAGTCTCTTTCTGGAAAAACAAGCCATGTTTGTTATGATGCAGGTTGGGCAGTGCATGTAGGACAGAAACGTGCATAAATAAAGTAGATGAGATACATAGATCCATCTCTCTTCTAGTATCATTTTCCTTCCACGTGAAAGTGTCTTTCAGCATTTCTAGTACTGTGCATCTTCTGACAATAAAATCATCCAACTTTGTATGTCTGAAAAAGCCTTTGGTCACACTTGGTTTACAAAGAAAATGTTGCTAAAAAATAAAAAATTTTGGTTGACAGCACCTTCCATTCAGGAATTTAAAGATGTATGTGCAATGTCTTCTGACTACAATGCCATTCTTTCAGAAGAAAAATCTGCTGCCACCCTTGTCTTTGTTGCTTTATATGAAAAGTGTCTTTTTTCCTCCAACTGCTCCAACAGCTTATAATTTCTCTATTATAAATTGTGAGTAATTTGAGTTTATTAAAAGATGCCTTGACATTTTTGTGAATGATTTTGCTGCTTAATGTTTGTAGTTTCTTGGATCTATAAGATTATAGCTTTCATCCAATTTAGAACATTTTCAGCAATCATTTCTTCACATATTTTTCTTCCCATAATCCTTTAGCACCAGAAAGGATTGTGTGTAGGTTTGGCTTTATGGTGTTATTCTACACCTCACTGGTTTTCCAATTTTTTTAAAAAAATTAATACTATTTTCTCTTTGTGCTTAATTTTAAATAGTTTCTATGGTTTCAATTCATTAATCTTTTATTCTGCTCTGTCTAATCTGACATTGGTCTCATCCAGTATATTTTTTATCTTGAACTTTGCATTTTTTATCTGTAGAAATTCAGGTTTTTCCTTTCTTTTTTTTATATATCCTTTGCCTCTGCTTTACATTTTTAATATGTGCAGTAAAGTTATAACAACTTTTAATATCCTTTTCTGCTTTTTTAGCTTAGCTGGTAAAGAATCCATCTACAATACAGGAGACCCCGTTTTGATTCCTGGGTCAGGAAGATCCCCTGGAGAAGAGATAGGCTACCCACTCCAATATTCTGGCCTGTAGAATTCGATGGACTGTATAGTCCATGGGGTCACAAAGAGTGAGACATGGCTGAGTGACTTTCACATTCACTTTTCACTTTTCTGCTATTTATAAAATCTGTCATTTTTTAGTTCATTTTGATGAAATGATTTTGCACTTTGTTATGGGGAATATTTTCTTGCTCATTTGTGTGTCTGCATATCTTTGATTGGGGTAGACATTATTACCTTTTGGGGTTCTAATATTTTTGTAAGACTATGATAGCTGTATTACCATGTACTTCCTCTGTGGTCTACTCTTTATATATCATTATATATTTTAAATTACATATTTAGGCCTGGACCTTTGTTTTTATTTTTGACTTTTTGACTTTATTTTGACTTTGACTTTTATTTTTGACTCATCTTATGTGTTCTGTCTCTTATTACAGATACATTAACATCTTTTCCAGTATCATCACTGCCAGTAGGATCTTAATCCTGTTGTTGCTTTGAAATATCTGTGCTCCTTGCCTGAACATTTATTTTGGTCTCTGATATCAGTTATTTTTTAGCAATTCTGAGAGGCAACATGGGTGAGGGAACCAGTGTAAGCTTCTGTGCTTAGAAAGACATGGTACAGAAAATCGGGCTCCAGAAAGTTACCCTCTCAGGGATTTGAACTACATTCCTGCACAATAAGAAGCACAGGAAAGAGCAATCTTAGTATGAGACCTAAATTAGATTGTAATGGATCAGTTGGGAGGGTGGAAGCAATGGTTCAAGGAAGAAATTCCTTCAGACCAATCTGACTTTATCTTTTTTAGCTCATCATTCACTCGGGCTTCTGAATCACTGTGATGTTGGTTACAGTTAGTCTTCTGCACCAGGAGTCCAGACTTCAGATACTGCAGACTCAGGCACTGGGTAGAAGGCAGCAAAGGTAGATGGTGCTAAAGCAGCCCCAGGCACACGTTCCTGTGGCCTTGTGAACTCCCGCGGGCTGCCTGAGCTCTGGGGGCGGGCTCTCACTCGCCTTTTCCCATACACTGAAATGAATGAGTGGCAAGCTGGAGTCCCCTTGCAGTCTTCACTGGCTGTCAGCTGGGACCCAGCTCTGATGTTGCCCGGAGCCTCTTAGTGGCCTCGTCTTGTGACCTGGCCCTACTCCCACCTTGACAACTGAGTTCTAATAGCTAGTGTCCCGAGAGAGATACTTACGCTGAGAAGGGCTCTGATGGCTAATGTGCAGAAGCACCTGGCTTTGACATCACACAGCAGAGGCACTTCTAGTATATTTCATTTCTCCAGAGAGGTGGAAAGCCCTCCCAGGGCCAAAGGTAAGGCATGGAGACATCCCCTTTTGATGGGAGAAATGCTAAGTGTGCATATGTGTTTAAAACCCACTTGTGACTATTTTCCTTTCCTTAATGTGGAGTAGAATGGGACCACATTGGGATACAAGAGAACAATTCAGTTGTTCTCCTGTACAGCCCATGGCATACATATTAATAATGTTCTCTTAAGGTTTTCTGACATTGCTTTCAGCATTTGTCACTGATTGGATGCTGGACTGGGATGATCCTGTGCCAGTCTTTATGCTGTTTTACTCTCACCGTCTCATCTTCCATTAAGTGTCCCAGGTAATTATCAGTGCTGGCTTCTTGAGAATAATTGGCTGAGTAGCAAGGGATGTGAGGCCAATGTGCAGTGAAGGTTTTCTGAGTTCCATATTAAATGCAGCATTAGTAATCCTTGTGTTACCACTTGATTGCTCCTGCGGTGAAATTATTAGGCCATTATTTTCCTAAAGCAGCATTTTAATGATAAAGATGAAAAGTATACAATTTGCTTTAGCTGTTATTTGTTCCTCAAGGTTAATGTGTTTGTCACATTTTATTAAACGCTCATGTTAACCATTAGAACACTTCTTAGTGTAAACACGGATGTCTCTGTGCAACTAGTAAACAGGACAAATTAGAACAATTGTCACCATTGTTCTCAGGTTTGTGAATAGTGAATAGGTTGTGATAGATTTTTTTTAACTTGTCGGGCAAATAAAAATAAAATTATTTCTGTGATTCTCTGTGATTCATCTTCAAGGCATTTAGTATAACCTATGAGTACATGGTTACAGCAATGACAGTGATGCTGGATTTTATACTGGATTTTATACTGTAGCATTTAAACCAAAAGAGGTCTCAAGTTAAGGGTAATTGTTTTCTAGGAGAAAATTGCCAACTCATTTTCAAATATTTCTTTTTCATTCCTGCATTTAGATACTAAATATTACTTGACAGGAGCTGTGGTTCAGTATGACACATGACCTGAGCTTTCCTCTCATTGTTTTAGCTAAGAGGCTCTGTCAGTCGGCCCTGATCTGCTAGTTCTGTGTTCCCTATAGTTTAAATTGCAGAGCCGAAGCCTGCTTTGACAAATCTCTTAGGTCCTTTCTTAAAGGGAAAAGTAATCTAGAATGTCCAAGTCCATTAAGATCAGTCCTCATTCTCTACAACTAATAGTCTGGGGGATATCGTAGATGGATGCCAATCAAAAATAATTTACATGGGCAGCTAAAGTCCCTGAGTTTACTATCCTACTCACCATAAGCAGAAAGAAAGAACATTTCCATCATCCCTCAAAAAGTTCCTGCCCTTTTGCAGTCAATCCCAATCTCAGTCCAAGTTCCAGACCTATGACCTGCTTTCTGTCTCTACATTTTGCCTTTTTAGAGACATAAGTAAAACCATACAATATGTAGTCACATCATGTTTTTGAGGTTCATTCATCATATTAATGAGTAATATTTCATTGTATGGATGTGCCACAGCCTAACAATTCATCTGCTTTCTATAAATAAAGTTTTTCTAAACAATTTGATGATGCCTTTTTGCAGAAATTTTTCATTTTTCTGGGACACATGTAGGACTGAAGTGCTGGGTCATATTGGAAGTATATGTTTTGTTGTTTAGCATCTTCCAGATGGTTTTATTGGTTTGCATTCCCTGTGACTAGTATAAGAGGTTTCCAGCTTCCTTACACTCTTGCCAACACTTGTTATTTTCAGCCTTTTGCATGAAAGGCGTTCTCGCCAATGTCTAGCTGTGTCTCATGATTTTAGTTGTTAGTATTTTCTCAATGACTAAGGATGTCGAGCATCTTCTTGTATGATCAGGAAGATCATTAGATAAACTTCTTTGACTTAGTATCTACAAGAGACACACTTCAACTGTAAAGACACATAGACGTGAAATGAATTGATATAAAAAGATACTCCATTCAAATTGAAAAAAGAGAGAGGAGAGGATATACTTATATCAGACAAAATAGACATAAAACCAGAAGCTGTCAGGATGAAGAAGGATGCTTTCCAATGATAAAGGGGTCAGATGGTCAGTACATCATGGATCTGTGTGTGTGTCCAAAATAACTAAATATGTGCAGTTTTCCATATCAATTCACCTCACTAAAACTGTTTAAAAAAACTATTATGAATAATATTGTGTTATTTTAATTTTGTTTTCATATTGTTCTTTTTAGAATATAGGAATATGATTGGTTTTTATACTAATCTATACTTATGCTTGCTAAACTTATTCTAAAGAGATTGCTTATTATTTTCTAGATTCCATATGATTGTCTATACATAGAATATGTCATCTGTGGGATAAAGAGTTTACCTCATTTTTTGCAGCAGTTATATGTTAATTTCTTTTTCAGCCCTAATTTTCCTGGCTAAGAACTGCCATCCCTCAGTTAAATACAAGTAGTGTGTGTGGCATCTTTGCCTGTTGTTGGATCCTAGTGGGAAAGCATCCTGTCTGTGAGTGTCAGGCGTGAGTTTCTTCCGGCAGCAGGCAGGCCTTTCAGTGTTACTGTCTCTCCCATGTCTGGTTACACAGCAGGTACAGTGCTCAGAGTTTGCCGCCTCCATTCCTCCGTTCTGGTGGGGCCTGCCTCCACACGACCACACTGAAGAGAAAGCCAGTTTCACCTTCATGAAGACCCAGGCAGACACTGGGATCTGCCTTTGCGTGTTTCTTTCCTCATCACATTTAAATCCTTATTTGATTGATGACTAAGTTAATCAAATCAACTTAAACTGCTTCTATAGCAATGTGTTCCTTCAAACCACATGTATCAGACTCCATGTTCTATCCCAGTTTTTGTCGTGTCAAAATTGTGATCCTGTAATCACAAAAGAAGAATAAAAACACCCCAAGGTTTCCTTCATTGAACAAATATCAACCGTCAATCAAGTGTCAAGGCACTAAGAATGGGTGTGGTTATATTGCCTTTCAAATCTGCAATAATAAATTGATCTAACATATGTTGAATGGTACATAGGGGACTAATATTTTCAACTTCCTAATACAGAATAGTTTTAATTCTCTATTTTAGTAGAAAAAGAACTCTTCCATCTTCTAGTAGGATGCTGTCAGAGCCCCATCAGAATACACGAGCTGCGTCATGCTGCCTTCATTGCCACCTGTGGGCCTGCTCCAGCAGTCTCCAGAGTATATCTGAGGCACAGTCTGCAGCTGCCACAGTAGGAGCAGAGTATTGCAGTGACTGCTTTATTTTTGGGTCTCAGATCATTCCTGTGTGCTCCAGCTTCGTTTCCCTGCCTCTCGGCTCTGTTCTCGCTTTTCCCCCCAATTTACTATGGTATAGGAAAAGACACTGATGCTGGGAGTGATTGAAGGCAGGAGGGAAAGGGGGTGACAGAGGATGAGATGGTTGGATGGCATCACTGATTCGATGGACTTGAGTTTCAGTAAGCTCCGGAAGTTGGTGATGGAAGCTGCAGTCCATGGGGTGACAAAGAGTCCAGACTGAGCCACTGGACTGAACTGAACTGAACTAAGGTATAACCGAATGTAACACTGTATAAGTTTAGGGGTACTGAATAATGATTCGATACATCAAACTAAAAAACTTTTTAACAAAAGAAACCATCAACAGAATGAAAAGGCAGCACTTGGAATGGTGGAAAACGTTTGCTAGTCACAAACATTGTGGTAAATGGTTTACCACAAAAATGTGGTAAAAGGTTATGTTAGAAATATATAAGGAGCTCAAGAAACTCAACAAAGACATAAGAAATCCAATTAAAAATGGACAAAGGACCTAAATAGACATTTTTCCAAAGAAAATATCCAAATGGCCAACAGGTATATGAAGAGATGCTCAACATCACTAACTATCAGAGAAATACAAAGCAAAACTACTGCATCTGTTAGAATGGCTATGACAGAAATAACAAGTGTTGGTGATGTGGAAAAAAGGGAACCCTGTAGGGTATTGGTGGGAATATAAAATGGCGCAAGCACTGTGGAAAACAATAGGGAGCATCCTCAAAAAATTAAAAATAGAACTATCGTATGACCTGAAAATCCCAGTTCTGGGTGTTTATCTGAATAAAATTTATCTGAAACAAAATCACAATCTGAAGAGGATCTGCAACCCCACGTGCACTGCAACACTACTCACAACAGCCAAGACGTGGACACACCCAAAGTGTCCGTGGACAGATGAGTGGATAATTCTGCCTTCTTCCTAGTAATTCCCATTGACCATCTGAATCCCCTTCTCTGGGTGGTACACAGGTCTCTGCTCTGCTGCCAAGATCAAGATACACTGCTTAAATCATTGTTCCTTCTCCTCACTGGTTTTGTGGCCCATTTAAACCTGGTTATTCTCTCTGCACCTGTATTACCTATAACTGAGCTGCATGCTTTAAAAGCTAAAATATATTGTAATTTGAATATATTCTAGATGCCTAGTAAATTTACATGAAGTCTTATGGTTATATGATGATTAGAACACTATATGGGCCCATGACCCTTTCGTGGTAACAACCTAAGAAAATACCCCAAAATAATAAATTGGCAATAAGAAAGAATTTCAATATCATATCCATCACTTTGGCATAGTTCTGAGAAATGAATGTTCCATCTAGAGGTGTGAAAGGAATATGAAGATGAGCTGAGGAAAAATGAAAACAAGTGTGTCACATGTTTTCTGAACTTGGAAGGCATTTTGATTAATGAAACATCTTTGTAGAAAAAAAATCATTCAGCAAATGCAGAGTAGCCGACAAGAAACACTTGCATTTTCATATGCTGCAGTGGAGATAGACTTATTCATGTGGAAACCCAAGTGAGATAAAACACACCATTCTCCAGAGGGATGAGGAGCAAGGGCCACTTTGTACATTCTCAGAGAGGAGTTCCTTTTTATGGCCAGACCTCAGTATGCAGCCGTGAATAAATCTGGTGCTAAGTAAAATGTTTCTTTCTTTGTTGCCGTAGATAAATAATTAAAATAAAATAAAAGTGAAGCCATGCTTCTTTGCTCACTGTGAGGATATTCAGTGTCTTAAGCAGTCTCGGGATATTCTGTATTTTCAACATGTTTTTGTACTGAATTCAGTAACTAAATCCGGTCAGAAATAACAAGATTCTCCTTTAGAGATGCTCTAAGAGAAAGAAAACTGCCTCACTCAACAAGGTTCGACAGTCTCCTCTCTGTGACATTCTCAGGATGTGTTCTGCATAATTAACAGAAGTATTCTGAGCTATGGCAGAAATAGGGTAGGTGTGGGAGAGAAAAAACAAGAGGAAGAGATAATGTCAAGGAGATGGCCCCTGAACTTGTCTGCAGCCTTTTCTCACACACTCTGAAATACACTGCTTCTTGCATTTGTGCCAAATAGCCTCCAAATCAATGAAGGACAGTAGGTCATCTTGTGGGTGGGTATTCCTGGGTTAATACTGGGAGTAGAGGTTCCCAGCATAGCCCTCCAGGCCAGAATCAAACCAGATGAGAAGCTGAGATAGGTATCAGACAGGAAGCCCAAACCAGTGAAAACCTGTGACAGCCACCAAAGAGGACAAACAAGAGCAGCAGAAGGGGGTGTAGCACACTAGAATGCGGAACTGGAACCATTTCTTTACACTTTTTTTCCATTTCATTTCCTCACTTTCTGCCAGTCTCTGCCTCCATCTACTGTTTCCTCCCAGCTGTCTTAGAGCAAACATCCTAATTATCAAAGAAACATTTGTAGGAAGTAAAATTCCCAGGAAGTTTACTCAAATCTGACTTGCTAAAAATAGCCCACCTTGACAAATTAGGACAATGTGTGGAAATGTCTGAGATGCCTCATGGAGGGAACTGTTATGTAGAGGAGGCGGGTGTGCTCTGGACCGCAGAGACCAAGGGTTCATGGAAGCATGGCCCTCATGTCCCTGAATCTGTGTGTTCATCTTTACACACAGCACTCCCCCAGCAGGTTAGCACAGGGATGATGCCTGTAAAGTACACGTGTGCAGGGATACTCGTGAGAGAGCAGTCCTCATACTCACACCTGTTCCCTACTTTCTCCTGTCTGAGAGCATAACACCAAAGATACATGAGACCTGGCACTTCAGGAAGGGCCTTAAATAGGTTTGTCCTGCTTTGAGAGTATTGATACATTGGATCCAATGACTGTCATTTTTCAGTGAGTGAATGCCTGGACAAGCATGAAGGGGATTCATGTATCATGAGTAGAGATCTTCAAGCATCCCATGAAGTGGAAGCTGGGAAAATTCCAGCAGAAAGAAAGTATAAGGTTGAGGGGATGACTTTGGAGATACTGAACCAAATGAGCTCAAAGTTCCACTTCACTATGGATCCTATAGACTGTGTTTCTTTTGCATGGTGATACCATTAATACAAATGTGTAGTATATGTATGTGTATGTCTCTGAATATGTATGTGTATATGTATATCTGCAAGTAAAATTGTAGACACAGCTCTGTGTCAAAGTTTGTCAAAGTGTAGACAGGTATGTGTGTATGTTGTACATGTGTGTGTGAACGTTAATGTGTGAAAGGAGCCAGGCTATGATAGTAGCCCTGCCTAAAGGTAACTCTGCTGGTGATTTACCTTGAATAAATCACTTAACATCATCTGGTTGTTCTGTCAGGAGGGAAAAAATAACATCTGTCCTACTGTTACCACAAAGAAGACAGCGATGCATAATTAAAGACGGCTCTGCAGCCATTACCTCTTTTAATTGTGGCAGCTGTGACAATCTGGATATGACATACGGGAAAATAATTTTTCAACTTTAAAGCAATGTAAAAATATTACTACATCTAAAAAAGAGTATTTGGTTTTAATATTTAAACTATGACTAATGTGCTTATTATTTTCCTAAAATATGAATGCCAAGTGAAAACAGCAAATTATGATATTTGGTAACCAGTGAGGGCTTCCCAGGTGGCTCAGATGGTAAAGAATCTGCCTGCAATACAGGAGACCTGAGGTCAGGAAGATCCCCTGGAGAAGGAAATGGCAACCCCGTCCAATAGTCTTGCCTGAAAAATCCCATGACATAGGAGCCTGGCAGGCTACCATCCATGGTGTCACAAAGAGTCAGGCACGACTGAGCAACTAACACTTTCACTTTCAACCAGTGAAGATTTTCTACCTATTGCTAAATACATGACTTAACTATGTGCCAACTGTTATCAGTTGTAGAATTACCAAGTAAAACCCTGAGGACCCAACAAAGAATGTGTGTGTATGTGATGCGTGTGTGTGTGTGCATGTGTGTGTACACCCCTGTGTGTTGAATTTACTTAGACTGGCTTTCATACTCTTTTAACCCACACAAAATTATATATTGTTATTCAGAACAAACCTATTTGTTTGGCAAGATGGCATCTCTAAATATCAAACTTGTTAATTTTATATTCTCTGTCTTGTAATGTGGCATGTTGTCCCTGTAAATTAACATTCTTTCCTGTCTTTTCATGAGACATGATTTTCTCCTTCAAATATGGATACAGTATAACTCTTGCTACTGACATTTCTTTCCTGAGAAAACTGTATTTTAATACTTTTAAGTTCTGTGCATTGGTGCATGTATGCTCAGTCACTTCAATCATATCTGATGCTGCAACCCTATGGACTGTAGCCAACCAGGCTTCTCTGTCCATGGGATTATCCAGGCAAGAATACTGGAGTGGCTTGCTATGCCCTGCTCCAGAGATTGAACCACCAGGGATTGAACCCATGTCTCCTGCATTGCAGGTGGATTCTTTACCCACTGAGCCACCTCAGTTCAGTTGTTTAGTCATGTCCGACTCTGCGGCCCCATGGACTACAGCATGTCAGGCTTCCCTGTCCATCACCAACTCCTGGAGCCTACTCAAACTCATGTCCATCATGTTGGTGATGCCATCCAACCATCTCATCCTCTGTCATCTCCTTCTCCTCCTGCCTTCAATCTTTCCAAGCATCAGGATCTTTTCCAGTGAGTCGATTCTTCGCATCAAGGTGGCCAGAGTATTGGAGTTTCAGAATCAGTCCTTCCAATGAATATTCAGGACTGATATCCTTTAGGATTGACTGGTTGTATCTCCTTGCAGTCCAAGGAATTCTCAGGAGTCTTCCCCAACACCCCAGTTCAAAAGCATCAATTCTTCGGCGCTCAACTTTCTTTATGGTCCAACTCTCATATCCATACATGATTACTGGAAAAACCATAGCTTTGACTAGACAGACCTTTGTCAGCACAGTAATGTCTCTGCTTTTTAATATGCTGTCTAGGTTGATCATAGCTTTTCTTCCAAGGAGCAAGCATCTTTTAATTTCATGGCTGGAGTTACCATCTGCAGTAAATTTGGAGCCCAAGAAAATAAAGTCTGTCACTATTCGCATTGTGTTCCCATCTATTTGCCATGAAGTGATGGGACCGGATGCCATGCTCTTAGCTTTCTGAATGTTGAGTTTTAAGCCAACTTTTTCACTCTCCTCTTTCACTTTCATCAAGAGGCTCTTCAGATCCTCTTTGCTTTCTGCCATAAGGGTGGTGTCATCTGCATATATGAGGTTATTGATATTTCTCCCAGCAATCTTGATTCCAGCTTGTGCTTCATCCAGCATGGCATTTTGCATAATGTACTCTGCATATAAGTTAAATAAGCAGGATGACAATATACAGACTTGACATATTCCTTTCCCAGTTTGGAACTGGTCCATTGTTCCATGGCCAGTTCTAACTGTTGCTTCTTGACCTGCATGCAGATTTCTCAAGAGGCAGGTAAGGTGCTCTGGTTTTCCCATCTCTTGAAGAATTTTCTGCAGTTTGTTGTGATCTGCACAAAGGCTTTGGCATAGTCAGTAAAGCAGAAATAGATGTTTTTATGGAACTCTCTTGCTTTTTTGGTGACTCAGTATATGTTGGCAATTTGATCTCTGGTTCCTCTGCCTTTGCTAAATCCAGCTTGAACATCTGGAAGTTCTTGGTTCACGTACTGTTGAAGCTTTGCTTGGAGAATTTTGAGCATTACTTTGCTAGCTTGTGAGTTGAGTGCAATTGTGCGGTAGTTTGGACATTCTTTGGCATTGCCTTTCTTTGGGATTGGAATGTAAACTAAACTACAAATTTGGTCTGCTTCACTTTAGTATATTTTTCATAATTATTCAGATTCTTTATCTTATCAAATATGTGTAAAATATTGATGTACAAGCCTTTTATTTTTAGAGAAGTTTCTGATTCTTTCAAAGCATGAGAATTACCTGGAAACTTTTAGAAAATTATTACAATCTGAGTTTCCCTGTAGATAAAAGAAGTCAGAATCTCAGAAATTTGGGATGTGGGACCCTGTTATCAATATTCTAAGATCCATGAGTGAACTAAGATATGCATAAAAAGACTGAAAACAGCTAATAGAGTGATTTATCACCACATCTTCCCTAAGCCGTATTCAGTGAACACAGATGGTGAACATGGGTGAAGGAGCTGCATCATCACATGGACCCCATCATGAAGCACTGTTGGCTCTTGTGTCTGGAACCCTTTCAGTCTGTCTGCTTCATCTGCACCAAGACTGCTCACTTTATTACACAGTTCACGACTGAATGTTCATGAATGTTGAGTTTTAAGCCAACTTTTTCACTCTCCTCTTTCACTTTCATCAAGAGGCTCTTCAGTTTTCCAAGTACCACCCTCAGATTCATATTGTTAGCTAGAATCTGTGACACATGAGGACAAATTCTGTAACAGTCCTCAGCGGGGTGACCAGTGGTGGTAGGAGATGAGGACTCGGGGCTTCCATGGTGATGCCACCCATACCCAGAAATGGTCTGGGGGCTCTCCTCGTGAGCCTGATGATGAGTTTTGAGGAATCCTAGTGTCTGTTTATTTTAGCTTCCTTTTTAAATCTTCTCATCAATGCAAATGATTTTCTTTAGTTTGGAACTAATGGCCTTAGTTTCACCCCTTCAATCCATTCCTTTTGTCTGTTCAGTCAGTTCAGTTCAGTCGCTCTGTCTTTGCGACCCCATGAATCGTAGCACACCAGGCCTCCCTGTCCCTCACCAACTCCCGGGGCTTACTCAAACTCATGTCCATCGAGTCGGTGATGCCATCCAGCCATCTCATCCTCTGTCATCCCCTTTTTCTCCTGCCCCCAATCCCTCCCAGCATCAGAGTCTTTTCCAAAGAGTCAGCTCTTCCCATCAGTGGCCAAAGTATTGGAGTTTCAGCTTCAGCATCAGTCCTTCCAATGAATACCCAGGACTGATCTCTTTAGGATGGACTGGTTGGATCTCCTTGCAGTCCAAGAGACTCTCAAGGGTCTTCTCCAACATCACAGTTCAAAAGCATCAGTTCTTTGGCACTCAGCTTTCTTCACCATCCAACTCTCACATCCATACATGACCACTGGAAAAACCATAGCCTTGACCAGATGGACCTTTGTTGGCAAAGTAATGTCTCTGCTTTTTAATATGCTGTCTAGATTTGTCATAACTTTCCTTCCAAGCAGAAAGTGTCTGTTAATTTCATGGCTCCAGTCACCATCTGCAGTGATTTTGTAGCCCAGAAAAATAAAGTCTGACACCGTTTCCACTGTCTCCCCATCTATTTCCCATGAAGTGATGGGACCAGATGCCATCATCTTAGTTTTCTGAATGTTGAGCTTTAAGCCAACTTTTTCACTCTCCTCTTTCACTTTCATCAAGAGACTTTTTAGTTCCTTTTCATTTTCTGCCATAAGGATGGTGTCATCTGCATATCTGAAGTTATTGATATTTCTCCCGGCAATCTTGATTCCAGTTTGTGCTTCTTCCAGCCCAGTGTTTCTCATGATGTACTCTGCATATAAATTAAATGAGCAGGGTGACAATATACAGCCTTGACGTACTCCTTTTCGTATTTGGAACCAGTCTGTTGTTCCATGTCCAGTTCTAACTGTTGCTTCCTGACCTGCATACAGGTTTCTCAAGAGTTATTCCCATATCTTTCAGAATTTTCCACAGTTTATTGTTATCCACACAGTCAAAGGCTTTGGCACAGTTAATAAAGCAGAAATAGATGTTTTTCTGGAATTCTCTTGCTTTTACGATGATCCAGCGGCTGTTGGCAATTTGATCTCTGGTTCCTCTGCCTTTTCTAAAACCAGGTTGAAAATCTGCAAGTTCATGGTTCATGTATTGCTGAAGCCTAGCTTGGAGAATTTTGAGCATTACTTTACTAGCATGTGAGATGAGTCTGTTAGAAGCATTCAACTTCTTGAAGGTGAGGGTGGGATGATCTGAGAGAACAGCATCGAAACATTATCATGTGTGTACATGATATGTATCATGTAATGTACATAAGCATATGCATTATCAAGTGTGAAACAGATCGCCAGTCCAAGTTGGATGCATGAGACAAGGCTGGTGCACTGGGATGATCCAGAGGGATGGGATGGGGAGGGAGGTGGGAGGAGGGTTCAGGATGGGGAACATATGTAAATCCGTGGCTGATTCATGTCAATGTATGGCAAAAACCACTACAATATTGTAAAGTAATTAGCCTCCAACTAATAAAAATAAATGGAAAAAAAAAGAAGCATTCAACTTCCTAAGTCTGTGGGTCTTGACCAGCACTCTCAGTTGAATCACCTCAGAAACTATTCAGATACAAATGCTTGATGCTGTTCCTGGAGATTCTGATTTAACACTGGGTGGAACACAAATGTAGACAAATACTTTTAAAAGATACCTTGGTGAGTCAGTCTTGTATTCCTGTATAATATTTTTTTTTTCTGCCACAAATATACTCCAAGACCAAAAACCCAAGGAATGCATCTTTCAAGAGTAAAGCCAGAAAGTCCATTTCCATATGTATCACATTGGTGTGTGAGACCCATCTCCATTTTATTGAGACAACATACTGAACATGAGTCTAGTTTTTTTAAAAAAGAAAATTATGTAATTTTTATACCAGTGAATATGTGGTTAATACATATTGGTATAAAACTTACAATTTGACTTCTGGGTGGAATAATTTTTTTAAAAAAATTTGAAATGAAAACAAGCCCTTAGCTGAAAAACTGTGTGTGAATATATATACAAAAATATATATTATGTATTGTTTACATTTTAATGATAAATCAGTGACTTAAACCATATGTACTCATAAAATTCATAAAGATATGCAATTGGAGCAAATACTGGTTCTTTATTTCAGAACTTACTGGTAATTAAAAGTACCTCTCCTTTTAAAATAGATTTGAATATGTTTCTAAAGATCACAGGCGGATAAAATATTTGAATAGACTCCAGTCTAAGCATAAACAGAATATGTTGACAATTTTTTAAATATGAAAGGTCAAAGCAAAATCATTGGATGCCGATGTCATGGTGATAATGTCATAGAAGCAAATTAACAAAATGTAGTACTTTAATCATAACTCTGCCAATATCTTTATCTGGAGGCCTGTTGCCATTTTTGTTTCTTCTGAAATTTTTGTTGCCAGGAAACAGGATTACTTTTCTTCCTACCAGATTGAGTCGGTATAGTATATCAAAATACTCATAGCTTTGGGACTTTGAAGTGGTAGTATTCATGATATGTGAAAAAGCATGATACATAATTGAGATCTTAATTACATAAAAATGAATGCCTAGATACATAAATGAGACCTGGAAGGACGAATCAAATGGCAAATTGCTTGTGATTATGGATGATTTTATTTTATGCTTCTTGTGGTTTTTTGGTTTGCACACATTAACTTTTAAGAAATAATTGTTACTTAAAAAAAAAAGAAAAGAAATAATTGTTATTTTAACAGCCCTAAAAAAAGAAAAATAAATTCTTACATATATGATGTTTAATTATAAATGACAACAAAAACAGAGGAAACAAATGAATTCCAAAGAATTTGGTATTTTACAGACACAGCACAGCTGTGTCTGACTCTTTGTGATCCCATGGACTCTAGCCCACCAGCTCCTCTGTCCATGGGATTTCCCAGGCAAGAATACTGGAGTGGGTTACCATTCCCTTCTCTAGGGGATCTTCCCAACCCAGGGGTCAAACTTGGATCTCTTACATTGCAGGCAGATTCTTTACCATCTGAGCCACCAGGGGGGCTCTAAATGAGTAGCTATTATAAAACAAAACTACAAAGTTCTGTAAATGTCATAAAGAAATGGCAGTGAATTCTTGGTTCTGTGTCCTGGGTTTCAGGCCCTCAGCCCCGAGGCCCAGGTTCTGAGATGTTAGAACTCTTGAAGGGACAGAATTGATGTTTTTCACCATAGTCATTCTTGAATGAAGAGTCTCCATTCATGAAACTTCTAGCACCTGCAGGTAATAAACGGTCCTGCCACAATTTTGCATCCTGGAGGCAGATTCTGAGGCGGAGGTTAGTATGCTGGCCTCATTAATCCTGTACATAAATGGTTGATGGAGTCATCAGCAAGGAGGCTTCCTGAAATCTCATAGGAGACCCTATTCAGTATTCAGTTGTCCAGACCCCTCCCAACAAACTCAGTCCCACCATGCATTACACAGAAGGGTTGGTGAAGAAGGTCTAACTGACCAGGTGCAGGCTTATTTGAAAGTGACATCTTCATTGATTCCTTGAGAGTTAAAATTTGTCAGTCAGGGAAAGAACACGGTGAGTAGTTAGGAGTCCCAATAAGGGAGTGGCCAATGTGATGAATACTGGAATACATGCTTGACAGAGAAACTAAGGAAAGGAAGCAAGTAGATCCACCATACCTTCCCTAGGGAAGAACCATGGAAATCTTAGAATTATGCAAGATTTTGGTAAAATTTGAGGATGATTTTTAGTTTTTTCCCCCCCAAAATGGGAGCAATTATAGAGCTTATAGAACATAGATTCTTTCTATTTGAAAGTACTTTTCAACCCAGTCAGGAAGAACCACTTGCCCTGGGCCTGAGGTTGTAGAGGCACTTACCCCAATACCCACATGCTGTATAGAACGCACAGACATCCTGCCATTCGATGTGTTTCTTTGTTCTATCCCGCTGCCCTGGAACCATGGAGCCAGGAAACAGCCAGTCTCCTGACCAACATGCTTCAGGCCCCAAAGAACTGCTTCTCCCATTATTTCCCTGTGTCTGTGAGATAAAAGATGACATTTTCCGCGTGCTATGCAGGTGTATAGATTCTCCTGGAACATGGTCCGAAATGGCCGCTGGGTGTGGGAGTGATGTTAGCAGCAGCAATGCTCAAGTAAAAGAATAGGCAGTTTAATTAAGGTTGATTGTTCCTTTCAGATACCATAAATGCAATGAATAATTACCTAACAAGACTGTTCCTGATCACCTCGCTGAGCATTTGTCATCACTCCGCATTCTGTGTTCCTGTGTGTGCTCACAGACATAATCATGGATTAGTATGTATTCTCACTTAGTTGCACATAGAGGATGCATAATATTTTGCAGTATTAAATATCCCATGTTATTCTTAACTTTTTATGAATAAAGGTCCAGAAAGAACAGAAATGAAGCATGATACCAGTTCTTGATGTTGCAACGAGATGACTTAATTCAGTGCTAGAATTAAGAATACTTTTTAAGGGAATTTTCTGGTGGTCTAGTAGTTAGGACTCAGCACTTTCACTGCCATGGGCCTGGGTTCCATCCTTGGTTAGGGAACTAAGATCCCTCAAGCCACATAGTGCAGCCAAAAAAAAAAAAGTTTTTAAAAAGTATTAATAAAATATTATTACATATATAAAATATATGTGTATATAATATTTCATTACATCTTCTGATAGGGAGATATAATAAAGCCATCTTCTGTCTTGGCAGACTCACTGTTTTCAGTGGCTGGAGGGTCTAGTATTAAAAAGGTCTTTGTTGTTGTGTTTCAGTCACTCAGTCGTGTCCGACTGTTTGTGATCCCATGAACTGCAGCATTCCAGGCTTCCCTGTCCTCCTTCATATCCCGGAGTTTGCTCAGACTCATGTCCATCGAGTCGGTGATGCCACCCAACCATCTCATCCTCTGTAGCCCCTTCTCCTCCTGCTGTCAATCTTTCCCAGCACCAGGATGTTTTCCAATGAGTCAGCTCTTCGCATCAGGTTACCAAAGTATTGGAGCTTCAGCTTCAATCCTTCCCGTGACTATTCAGGGTTGATTTCCTTTAGGATTAATCGGATTGGCCTCCTTGCTGTCCAAGGGACTCGAGTGTCTTCTCTAGCACCACAATTCAAAAGCGTTTATTCTTCATGGTGCTCAGCCTTCTTTATGGTCTAATTCTCACATCCCTGTACATGACTACTGGAGAAACCATACCTGCAAATGATGACACTGTTTAGTATGGGGGCACAACTCACAGGGAGAAAAACTGCTAAGTGGTCTGTTAGGATGAGTCTTGAGGATTGGTTATGTATTTACCAATTGGCCATTGACAACCTTGCAAAGAAGTATAATAGGGAAATATTAAGAGAAGCTAAATTCTGGTTATAAAAGTCACATTTATTTCTGCAATAAGTAGAATTATTATATGACAACTATTTCTTCCTGGTCTTCTACAAACTGATCCCAGGTATGTTTGAAAGTTCCCAAAGGTGCAAAACTGTCATCATTTCCTTGAAACTTCAGCAGTTTGATCTCATTTACATCATTCTCTGTGTGCTATCCTTTGCTGTCATGAGATCACTGACATCCTCATCCCTGATGAGGCCTCTGTGTGCAGCCACTGCTGATGCTGAGTTCTTGTTCAGACTTCGCAAAGCACTTTGAGGATTCCACTAGAGAGTAGCTAATTTAAGATGCAGCATCTTAACATTCTCTCTAGTAGTGTTTTTAGTACACCTCTTCACTCCTCCAATTTTAAGACTTCAAACTCATCACTAGGAAACAGACTGAATCCTGAATCCCAAAGACCAACATAATCCTGGCAAAGACCAAGGTCTTTGCTGTCATTCCTTGCCTTCTCACCCAAGCAAGCAAAAGCAAAGAAGTGAAACAACTGCTTTCACTTTCTTGTTATAAAGTAACAAACCACATGAGTATGACTGCATAAAGAGATGGAAACTGACTGCATGAGGTCCTTGAAGGAGAACTGGAGATTTTTGCCACAGGATAAAGCTATTGCTACTCCCCAGGGCTGGGGAGAAAGCCTTGTTGAATAATTCTGTACTTGGAAATTTATGTTTAACTTCATTTTATAAGTGTACCTATGGAACCCGCCCCCACCCAAAAAAAAATTCGGGAAATGGTGTGACCCAAGGTTGTTATCAGCCATTTTTCCACTATCGTGAGGAGGAAGATATAGAGTTGAATTCCAAATTTTAACAAAATCCAAAATCTAGTGGGGGGAAAAATGTTGCGTTGCAAGTGTTTGATAAAAGAAAGTAGTTATGGTAAATAGCTGGATAGATTCAGTAAAATGTCTGCCATGATTAAACCTACTTTGTTTCAGGGTTACCAACCTAATGTAACTGTGTTTTATCTAGAATTTATCAAGAAATTTGGAAAGAAATTTTTCAAAGAATTTTTCAAGGAAAGTAAAGAGTTGTATGTTTGTAATAATAAAGTCTTTGCCGAACAGCGTTTTTCACCCAGAGTTGCCTGACTTTTAATTAATAAACTAATTTCAGTCTAGTTGATGGTATTTAAAAGGCTATTGCCCACTCCCTAATTAGCAAAACCTGCTAGTCAGTTAAGTACATGTTGAAGTGTCATGCTGGACAGCATTCTTTGATGGCAAAAGCTTTTTCTTCCTGAACTTTCTTCCTGGACTCCAGTCTCAATACCTTAGATTAAAATAACATTTCTAGCATAACCTTATTTTTCATTTAAGTTATTTTTTGTGTGTTTCATTATTATGTATATATGTTTCGATGTAAGAGGAGGCATCATGTATAACTCCTGGTGACTTTCTTTATTCATGAGACAATCTGTCTTGGTGAACCTTGCATATCATAAAGAACAATCCTTTTTTAAACATTTGTATTCAGCTTGTGAAATACCATAGTTTAGTTGATCATTCTTTATGCTTGCTGATATTTTTTTCTTTTTTGTTCTTTTGCTCTTCAAAAACTACAATTAGCTTTCTGTGTAACTCTTCAAATATATTTGGTTATGCTCTGTATTTTATATATATTAATATATAATATATGTATATCAGTTATGTAAAATTTTCTTTCATGTAGAGTATAGAGTAGTTTCTGTTATACTTTGTTTTAATTAACTCTGAGTTAGGTCCACTCTCTTTCTTTCATAATCATTTCTATAGCAGATAAGATTGTTCTGTGTTCTGCCATCCTATAAGTTGAATTTTATAATTCTATTTCACTGAAGCATAATTTTCAAACAATAAAATGATATGAAGTACCAAGTTACAATTTGTTGACAATTTTGTCAACATGAAGTTTCCTCCTGAGTCAAGACAAAAGGTTGTTCTTTCTCCAGTTAGTAGACACTTAAGTTGTTTCCAAGTTTTTAATATTTTAAATAATGTCACTGTGAAAATTCTTATGAAGTCATTTATTTTGGTAGATACATTTTTATTTATCTTGAGTAAATATGTAGTAGTGAATTTAGTTGTCTTCCCCCTACATACCTGGTGATATAGTTTCTATTTTCTTTGCATATATGTTTGAGAATATGTATTTCTTCATGTGACTTACAAGTTTTATGATCTATGTTTTGTATTTTTCTTTCTTATGTTTGGAAGAAGGCCTTTCTGTGGCCTTTCCCTCCAGTTAAAAACCATAATTACCACAAGTGTTTAGCTTTGGTCTATACTTAGGTTTCAGTGTTGGACAGCAGCTTCTAGATTCGTTTCATTGATTGGCTTTTATGTTTTGGGGGTGGGGAATGTAATAATTAAACCCTGCATTTTCAAAAACGTTTTCAGGGTTCTTGATACTAATTCCTATTTTAATCTCAAAACCTCCAGGGATAATTTATGCTTATTCTCTTATGCTGTTATTCTCACTTTACAGATTAGAAAGTCGATTGCCTGAGTGTTACAAGACCTTGAAGCAGTTCGCTGAGCTTCTGAAAGTCAGAGCCCTGCTTCCAGCCTACTGTGTCCGTGAAGCAAGAGGACTCATGCCTGCTGCCTGCTGAGCCCTGGCGGGCCCACAGCTGTCTGCTCCGTCAGGGACGTGAGGAGCCATCCGTGCCCTGTGGGGACCAGGCCCAGAACTCCAGCTCCAGGTCCTGTTCATCTCTGTGGTTCTGGGTAAGTCTTCAGGAAGTGCTTGTGTGCACCTCGAACACAGACGGAAGGGAGGTCATTACCTCCCTGGGGGATGACGACTGGATGCTCTGGCAGATGGGAGATGCACTTCCAGGAAAAGTGTTGAAGTTGAGATGGTTGTTGGAGCTTTACTGAATTCTTGTACATGATAGTGGCTCCCCACAAGCCCTCGGGAGCCACTGCTCCGGCCTCAGCCAGACATCAGGATAGATAGATCCCTCGGCCTTCCTGTTCCCAGCTCCTCTGAGGGTTGCAAGTCCCCTGATCCCCTAAAGTAAGACTCAAAGGTGTACTTCTGTTATTCTCTTTGGATATTGACTGATGCTGTTTGTGATAAGGAAGCCCCAGACATGGTGTATCCGTCTGTTGCTACTGTGATGAACTCTCACAAGTAGAGGCTTAAAGAACCCACCTCGTAGTTCTGACAGTCCTCAGCGCAGCACAGTCTCACCAGGCTGAGACGAGGGCTGCGTTCCATAGCTGAGGCCCCTTGGTAGGATCACATCTTTCCTCAAGGAGATGTTGGCAGGTTTTAGCTCCTTGCAGTTGTAGGACTGAGATTCTCCTTTCCTTGCTGGCTGTCAACTGAGGGTCCTGTCAGGGTTCTTGAGGCTAATTCTTGACTTCCATCTTCAGAGTACAGCAGGGATTCAACTCCTTCCTTACCATGGACTCTGCCCTCTTTTCTTCCATCTCATTGCTCTGACTACTCTTCAGCCTTCTCTTCTGCTTTTTAAGAACTCATGTGCAAATATTGAACCATCTCAGTAATCCAAGATAATCGCCCCAACTCAGGGTCCTTAATCTTAACCACATCGGCTAAGTTCCACTGCCTGGGAATTAAGGTGTGAGTATCTTTGGAGACATTTATTCTGCCTGCTTGGGATGGGAATTTGCAATTGGATTTCTCATCTGATTGTGTTTGGTGAGAATAGTGACCTCATTGTCAGTGGTAAATGAAATGGGACACTGGTAATATACGGCATGCACTCTGATGTCAGATATTTAAAAGTTGAAAGATTTATATGATCTGAAGAGAAACCAGAGTATAATGTCAGATGGTTAAATGGTTACTTGGTTTTATGTATTGAAAAAATTGCCCTTGAGAGACGAAGTGACTGTTGTAATAGTTGTTTTTATTGCTAATATTAGCAATAACACAACAAATTTAATGGGTAAGCACTATGGATTCTACTGAATACTATTTGTTCTGGGGAAAATTGCAAAAAGAGAATAAAAAGAGCTTTTTTTCAACTCTAGCCATGGATAAGGAACCAGATATGTCTATGTTAAATTAATATCTTATTTTTTATAACTATGTAATAAAAATTTCTAAATTAAAATTCTGAACCAGGCCTCACAGATGAATTACAAGGCAAAGTGGATTTATAAGTTTGGTCTCTTGAGCTAACTTATGACATTGATTGTTAAAAACTGGGATCCTAGAAGTTGGAACAGTAAGAATTGTGTAAGCTCCATTTTATACACTGCATGCTTTCAGCACCGGGACTGCTGTGGAGCCTCTCTTCACATTGTGATGCGGGTGGGCTTTTCCTGGCCCTGCAGTCCTGTGATAGTCTCAGCTGAAGCACGCGCCCTGAGGGTGGCTGTTTTCCAAGGACCTGTTTCCAAGGAAGCGTGCCAGGCTTCTCTGTCCATGGGATTGTCCAGGCAAGGGTACTGGAGTGGGAAGCCATTTCCTTCTTTAGGGGATCTTCCTGATTCAGGGATTGAACCCAGGTCTCTCACTATGTAGGCAGTCTCTGTTTTCACTGAGCCACCAGGGAAGCCCTCCTGTTTGACCTGTTTGCAGCATCTCTAGCATCTCTTTTTCTAGACTTGTCACTAGACCCATATTCTGGCAGATTCCAAGGAAATGAATACAGTTAGGTACTAGAAAAGGTAACTGACATCCAAAACTCACTTTGCAATTAGCATTAATAAAAACATAGAAAATCTGTGTCAGAATGATGAATTAAGATGAGAAAGGGAGGGAAACCAGTCATCTTAGATTAATGTAAATATATCTATATTCATACACTTCCAGGAGATTCTGAATTTGAGGAGGTAGCTTGAACAACTGAGAGTGGTTCTAAAATAATTTGATTGAAAATTGTACTTGATGTGACCTACACTAGATCAAATTAAACCAAAATAAAATCTCCCTTGATATACTGTAGAAAAAGGAATTGAAAGGCTTGAAGAGAGAATGATAGGAGAGATTTGCTGTGTTACCTGCCCCATCTTATAATCACATTCCCTGGGTTGTCTGAGCGTACAGAGCCACTGGGGGTAGTATCCACATGTCTGGAAGTTACCTGGCCATTCCCTGGAGCCAGTGGAGACGTTAGGAATTCTGGTATTGAGATGAATGACTCAGCTGAATGGGCATGATGGGGTCACACAGCCACAGCCTGTGCTGAGCTGCGGAACACACTTCCCCACTGAAGCATAGTCCCCACTAGATAGCCCAATTAAAAGGACAGTGTGACCCAGACAAATTTGTGTCAGTCATTAACTGATGGTGGTGCCCTTCGAAATTACAGAGCAGGCCAATAGGCCAGTGTCTTTCATAATCTGTATAATTAATGCCTCTAATAGCCCAGCAGAAATGTTACAGCTGAGCACCCAGCCTGTCCCCACGGAGGCCAACACTAGACCTGAGGTACAGCCTCTTTTATTTCAGTTGCATTTCCTTGAAAGTAGTGAAAGTACAAGTATTAGTTGCCCAGTCATGTCCAACTCTTTGAGACGCCAAGGACTGTAGCCTGCCAGACTCCTCTGTCCATAGAGTTTTCCGGGCAAGAATACTGGAGTGGGTAGCCATTTCCTTCTCCGGGAGATCTTTCCAACCTAGGGGTTGGACCTGGGTCTCCAGAATTGCAGGCAGATTCTTCCCGTCTGAACCATCAGGGAAGCCCTTGCATTTCCTTATTTCTGATCATAAACTGTGTTCAGGTTTCCTTGATCAAGTGCATCTTGCAGGCTCTCCAATTATCCCTAGTGGGTTTCCTTCATTTATCTTCCTGATTTATTGTTCTCTTTCAACCACTTCCCCCCTCTTTATTCCCTTACATTCTTTTCACATTCCTTGCATGCACTTTATGTACAAATATAAATAAGAAAATAAAAATCAGCAAATTTGAAAAGCAACAATAGTAAGTTCAAAATAGCATATATTCATACCATGTTAGGCTATGAGAGACATCAAGGATTTTCATACCTATGACTTTCACACCAAGTTCTGCAGAACCTCTGGTTCCACACGAAACTCCTCAGCATCCTCAGAAGGCCTGGGGACATGGAAGGAGGCTACACCAAGCTGGGTGCACATTTGAGAGGGCTTGAGGGGACAGCAGACCCTTCAACTAAAGCAACTGAAGCAACTGATGCCTCCTGCTTATTGTGGAGTATATAAAGTATAGTTAGAATAAAGATGCCACTGAAAAGTGTTTCAAACTAGTCAGCTAAGTCACTTCCCTCAGTTTTCCAGGATCTATTAGTTGAATAGCATTAGATGCTTCCCTATGACAGACAGCCTGTTTCAGGCTCCTCCCTGCCTGGTGAGCTTTAATTCATCAAGGATATGTGTGTACACAAATGCATCCACAAAATGCAGATGTAGCTAACTGCTGAAAGAGTAAATTCCTAGTTCTAAATTTATAAAAGCTATGAAAATATAAACCAAAATACTGAACTATTGCTCTCTTTTCCTTTCATTTTCCCATTCATCAATACTTAAACATTGAATGAAAATTAAGCCACCTAATTAGAAAGTTTTTAATGAATTACTCAAATCCACAGCTTCTCTGGGACATCTTTAGCCTTTCTGTTAACTTCATGATAAGTAGTGTAGGAGTGAGTTTTATTAAGGAAAGTACAATCATTATCCCCTTTAAGTGAACTGCTCAGAAATAAGTGATCCATCAGGTAGTTAGAGAAAAGAAGAAATACTGTATGTTACGTTGTATATATAATTTATGAAAAAAGAAGTGTCACCCGTGAATAAATTTTATTTCTAAGTGATAATGCAGTTTTTAAATATTAAGAGTAAAACAGCTCACATACGAAATTTGCAAATGATGATGCCAAGAAGAAGCAGCCTCATTAATTACAACATACATTTTATCTCCTTCCTTTCTTTTGATTGCAGGTGGGAAGGAAATTGAAAAGAATAAAGCATCTAGAGTTGTAAAGTCAGAAACATTGAGATAAAAGAAGGCCATTTTTAAAAGAGTAACATATATAAATTGGTAATGTCTTATTCTAATTTTCATATCACAATCTCATGAATAATAATAAATCCATAGAAGTGCCTTATTTAAAGAAAAGCTAGAAATTATTAATAAAAGCAAAAACTGATTTTTATCTCTAAATTTGTGTACAGGAAAACTTAAATACTTTATAGATTCATTATTCTCATTATCAAAAACATGTAATATGGAACATTATTTTAAAATGTTTATTATTCTGATCACAATATGTTGAGAGCATTAATTAATAGACGATGTGCCCTGGAGTATTCTACTTAATCTGGAAACAGTTTAAAATAGATGCTATGTGTCTTCACGTAAGTAGCGCAACCCCCGCCCTCCGTAGGGTGCAGTCTTTGTGGTGTATGCAGTTTTCCCCATTCTCTCCCTGAGCAATCAGTGCGTTCCACATACTTACAGTCAGAGGGTGTGCTGAAGAGCGCTGGACTGAACACTGAGAAGTGGCCAAGGTAGAAAATGTTAGGCTATGTGTCTTTTACCACAATCAAGAAATCAGAAAAAAATGAAAATTAGAAACAGTGAGAATTTCAAGAGTGAGAACAGATCATTAAGCATGGAACTTCCTGCGGGCTGACCCTCTGGGCGCACATATCTGCCTCCTGAGTGCGACACTCTGCTGAATGCTAGGGATCAGAAAGTGAATAAGAGGCATCTCTGTTCTGAAGGATGGCCTTTGTAGCTCAGATGGTGAAGAATCTGCCTGCAACACAGTAGACCCATTCTAAAGAAAACCAGAGTCTCCTGGTGGAATCAGATTCCAGACAAAAGGGCAGCACTAGCCTGGGCTCTGCAGGACCGCAGGGTAGCACTTGGTCCAGCCTGAGGGGTCCCAAGGGAAGTGTCTGAGTTGAGAGATGAAGATGGAGAAGAGATGGAGTGGAGAGAGGGAGGATACCCAGGCACGAACCTCAGAGTCGCAGCGAAGAAGAGGGCGAGGGGAGCACAGGGGCACCAGGAATTTGGTTCACTTGTGTGGGAAAAGCAGAGTGAAGGGTGGGTGGAGGGAGGAGGGTGGGGAGGGCCAGTCAGGATGGGCTTGTGTGGAATAGGGATAAGTTTTGACACTCTGTCTATCAAATCTTTAAAATATGAACATGATTTTAAGTGATCAGGGCAAGTGTATATTTTAGTTGAATTATTTTAAATCTACATGTAGTTTCTAGACTAATCTAAAGCCTTTGTGTGGATTACAAAAAAACTGTTGAAAATTCATAAAGAGATGGGAATATCAGACCACCTTACCTGCCTCCTGAGAGATCTGTATGCAGGTCAAGAAGCAGCAGTTAGAACTGGACATGGAACAACAGACTGGTTCCAAACAGGGAAAGGAGTACGTCAAGGCTGTATATTGTCACCCTGCTTATTTAACTTGTATGCAGAGTACATCATGAGAAACACTGGACTGGATGAAGCACAAGCTGGAATCAAGACTGATGGGAGAAATATCAATAACCTCAGATATTCAGATGACACCACCCTTATGACTGAAAGTGAAGAGGAACTAAAGAGCCTCTTGATGAAAGCGAAAGAGGAGAGTGATCTAATCCCATCACTTCATGGCAAATAGATGGGGACACAGTGGAGACAGTGAGAGATTTTATTTTGTGGGGCTCCAAAATCACTGCATATGGTGACTGCAGCCATGAAATTAAAAGACGCTTACTCCTTGGAAGAAAAACTATGACAAACCTAGACAGCATATTAAAAATCAGAGACATTATTTTTCCAACAAACATCCATCTAGTCAAAGCTATGGTTTTTCCAGTAGTCATGTACGGATGTGAGAGCTGAACCATAAAGAAAGCTGAATGCTGAAGAATTGATGCTTTTGAACTGTGGTGTTAGAGAAAACTCTTAAGAGTCCCTGAACTGCAAGGAGATCCAACCAGTCAATCCTAAAGGAAATCAGTCCTGAATATTTGTTGGAAGGACTGATGCTGAAGCTGAAGCTCCAATACTTTGGCCATCTGATGGGAAGAACTGACTCATTAGAAAAGACCCTGATGCTGGGAAAGATTGAAGGCGGGAGGGGAAGGGGACAACAGAGGATGAGATGGTTGGATGACATCACCAACTCAATGGACTTGAGTTTGAGCAAGCTCCAGGAGTTGATGATGGACAGGGAAGCCTGGCATGCTGCAGTCCATGGGGTTACAAAGAGTAGGATATGACTAAGCGACTAAACTGGTAGTTTCTAGAGAAAATATATATTTATGTATTTCCTGGAAAATTTTCTTGCCATTTAATGACTCAAGCAGTTGTTAGCTTGGCTGAAACAGATTAAACACACGAATCTCCACAGCTTAATCATTTATGTCCACAGTCAACACAATCTGATTAAATAGCCTGATTACACACACACACACACACACACACACACACACACACACACATATATATATATCTTGCCCAAACCAGAATAATATAGAATTGTAAGTTCAATAGTAGAATCTTTTTTTTCTGCTTTTGTTTATCTGTTGTTTGTATCATTTTTACATTCTCAGAAATTAAAGCAGCATACCATACATAAAATATGCTCACTAATATTTCTTAAATGAACATATGAATTAAATGAATATATGGAGTCAAGTATGAGCTATAAAAATAAAAATCTGTTTTCAAATTGATTAAACAGACAATGTAAGAAAAGGAAAATTAGGTCACATAAGATAACTGGGACTTCCCAGGTGGCACTAGTGGTAAAGAAACCATCTGCCAATGCAGGAGATTTGGACACGGGTTCAGTCCCTGGGTTGGGAAATCCCTTGTAGGAGGAAATGGCAAACCACTCCAGTATTCTTTTTTTTTTTAAGTGGAGGCTAATTACTTTACAATATTGTAGTGTTTTTTGCCATAAATTAATATGAATCAGCCATGGGTGTACATGTGTTCCCCATCCTGAAACCCCCTCCCACTTCCCTCCCCATCCCATCCCTCAGGATCATCCCAATGCACCAGCCCTGAGCACCCTCTCTCATGCATGGAACCTGGACTGGCGATCTAGTTCACATATGGTAATATACATGTTTTAATGCTATTGAAAGAAATGAGGACAACCACTTCAGTATTCTTTCATGGAAATCCCATGGACAGAGGAGCCTGCAGGCTGCAGTCCATAGGTCACAAAGAGTCGGACACCACTAAACAATTTAGAACAGCACAACACATGGCAAGGTCACTAAACAATTATGTCAGTGATATTGATTTTGAATATACATAAACAGAGCTTGTGAGTTTTATATGGTAGGGGAGCAAATCCAGACTTCTTTCAAAATAATTTAAATATTTTTCCATGCAGTCATTCACCATGCATTTCTACTTAAAAAATAAGTAAAATCAGTTACATTAAAGAAATATTCCCAGAAAATAGTATACCATTACTGGCCTGTATTTCAAAAGTAAAATTATATAAAACAAAAGCAGTAATGAATTCATGCATCTATAAAGTTGAATCCTTGTTATAATTTCTGTTAGGAATCTGCCTTAGAAACGAAATTCACTAGTTAAATAAAAAGCTCCTTGGAATGGTGACTTTCTTGCTATACAATTGAAACGTTATACAACTGAGAATATAAGAATACATACTTATGATATGGAATGAAAAGTTTTAAAAGTCTCACTGATGATTGATTTAGGATTATTTTTTATAAAACTGCCTGTTTTCTCACTAAAAGTGAATTTTACATTCATTGCCATCTTAATAATATATAAATATTCTAAAGTGTTATTTATATAAATTTATTGCTCCTGTTGCTGCTGCTAAGTCGCTTCAGTCATGTCAGACCCCATATGTGGCAGCCTACCAGGCTCCTCCATCCCTGGGATTCTCCAGGCAAGAACACTGAAGTGGGTTGTCATTTCCTTCTCCAGTACATGAAAGTGAAAAGTGAAAGTGAAATCGTTCAGTCGTGTCCGACTCTTCGCAACCCCATGGACTGCAGCCTACCAGGCTCCTCCGTCCATGGGATTTTCCAGGCAAGAGTACTGGAGTGGGGTGCCATTGCCTTCTCCAAAATTTATTGAGTTACTCTTTATTAGGTCTTTTATTTTACTGATTTGCTTAGCATCTATTTTCCTGTTCTTCCCCATTTTGTTTTATGGTCTTTTGGTCTGATCATTTGATCATTGATCACCTGCAACATTTATTTCCTTGGCCAACATGGATCCAAAAGACTCCTACTTCAATCAGATTATCTGTGTTGTCCTCTTACTTTGTTTTGCTTTTGCTCATGGTTTTCTTACTTCTTCATCTGAAATTGTATTATTTTACACTTGAAGAACTTCTGCTTTCTAGTTTTTGCTTTTCTAGCATTAGTTTTAGGCAAATATGATTTAAAATGTAATTAAACACATAATAGAATTGCATGAAACAACATGTTTACGGCATTTTCATTTTCATCAATAGGAGTGAATTGATTGTCTCTAGAGAAAATTTACCATTCCTTCAGCCACTTTAAGGAAAATACAAATAGAACAATTAGTACAGATAAAATAGAAACAAATATATCATCAAGATTCAGAAAACACAATCACTGCCTTAGTGAGAAATGTGATAAAAAATGATTTTTGCTTTAGCAACAGTCTCAAATAAAAATACCTACCTTATCTAAATGTAAGACCAGAAACTATAAAACTCCTAGAGGAGAACATAGGCAAAACACTCTCCGACATGAATCACAGCAGGATCCTCTATGACCCACCTCCCAGAATATTGGAAATAAAAGCAAAAATAAGCAAATGGGACCTAATGAAACTTAAAAGCTTTTGCACAACAAAGGAAACTATAAGCAAGGTGAAAAGACAGCCCTCAGATTGGGAGAAAATAATAGCAAATGAAGCAACATACAAAGGATTAACCTCAAAAATATACAAGCAACTCCTGAAGCTCAATTCCAGAAAAATAAATGACCCAGTCAAAAAATGGGCCAAAGAACTAAACAGACATTTCTCCAAAGAAGACATACAGATGGCTAACAAACACATGAAAAGATGCTCAACATCACTCATTATCAGAGAAATGCAAATCAAAACCACAATGAGGTACCATTACACGCCAGTCAGGATGGCTGCTATCCAAAAGTCTACAAGCAATAAATGCTGGAGAGGGTGTGGAGAAAAGGGAACCCTCTCACACTGTTGGTGGGAATGCAAACTAGTACAGCCACTATGGAGAACAGTGTGAGGATTTCTTAAAAAACTGGAAATAGAACTGCCATATAACCCAGCAATACCACTCTTGGGCATACACACTGAGGAATCCAGATCTGAAAGAGACACGTGCACCCCAATGTTCATTGCAGCACTGTTTATAATAGCCAGAACATGGAAGCAACCTAGATGCCCATCAGCAGATGAATGGATAAGGAAGCTGTGGTACATATACACCATGGAATATTACTCAGCCGTTAAAAAGAATTCATTTGAATCAGTTCTAATGAGATGGATGAAACTGGAGCCCATTATACAGAGTGAAGTAAGCCAGAAAGATAAAGATCATTACAGTATACTAACACATATATATGGAATTTAGAAAGATGGTAATGATAACCCTATATGCAAAACAGAAAAAGAGACACAGATGTACAGAACAGACTTTTGGACTCTGTGGGAGAAGGCGAGGGTGGGATGTTTCGAGAGAACAACATGTATATTATCTATGGTGAAACAGATCACCAGCCCAGGTGGGATGCATGAGACAGGTCTCAGGCCAGGTGCACTGGGAGGACCCAGGGGAATCAGGTGGGGGGGGGGGGGGATCGGGATGGGGAATACATGTAACTCCATGGCTGATTCATGTCAATGTATGACAAAACCCACTGCAATGTTGTGAAGTAATTAGCCTCAACTAATAAAAATAATTGAAAAAAAGAAAAAGAAATGCTTGATGTCTCTACTGTCAATAAAAGAAAGTTCTAATTACCCCTTGGAAGGAAAGTTATAACCAACCTAGACAGCATATTAAAAAGCAGAGACCTTACTTTGCCAGCAAAGGTCCATCTAGTAAAGGCTATGGTTTTTCCAGTAGTCATGTATTGATGTGAGAGTTGGACTATAAAGAAAGCTGAGCCCTGAAGAATTGATGCTTTTGAACTGTGGTGTTGGAGAAGACTCTTGAGAGTCCCTTGGATTGCAAGAAGATCCAACCAGTCCATCCTAAAGGAAATCAGTCCTGAGTGTTCATTGGAAGAACTGATGTTGAAGCTGAAACTCCAATACTTCGGCCACCTGATGCAAAGAGCTGACTCATTTGAAAGGACCCTGATGCTGGGAAAGATTGAAGGTGGAAGGAGAAGGGGATAGCAGAGGATGAGACTGTTGGATGGCATCACCAACTCAATGGACATGAGTTTGAGTAAACTCCGGGAGTTGGTGATGGACAGGGAGGCCTGGTGTGCTGCAGTTCATGGGGTTGCAAAGAGTCAGGTATGACTGAGTGACTGAACTGAACTGAACTAATCATCTTGAAATTAATATTTACTATTAGAAATTATCCATATGTGTTTGGATACATGTGTATTACTGTGTATATATATGTTTGCATGCATGTGAGCATTTGTATGTACCTGAATATATGTGTGTACATAGGTTTATATGTGTATATATGTGTATACATGTGTGCATCATAGGAGTATATGTGTGTATTTGCATGTATATATATGCATGTGTATGATGTTCAAGTAAAACCAGTGTAGACTTGTTATCATTATAAAGGGTCATAGAAATTTTCATTTGTGTGTGTGTGTGTGTGAAGTCGCTCAGTCATGTCCGACTCTTTGCAACTCCATGGAATGTAGCCTACCAGGCTCCTCCATCCATGGAATTTCCAGGCAAATAATACTGGAGTGGGTTGCCATTTCCTTCTCCAGAGGATCTTCCCCACCCAGGGATCAAACCCAGGTCTCCCACATTGTAGGCAGACACTTTACCATCCGAGCCACTAGGGAAGTCATTTCCTGGAAGTTCATTTTTTTAGTTCTTACTAAAACATAAAAATTGCTATCATTGGAACAGATAAACAATATGGATGTCTTTTGCATCATAACAAATATATAAGACTTATTAGTTTTTGCCAGTAAACTTGTTTTTTTATTTGTACCAGCAAATTAATATTTATAATACGAAAGATGATTAAAAATTTATTGTCCATGGAGTAAAAACCCTACAAGCATGACATCATTCTGTCATTAGAAATCACCCAGTATAATTTCTCACCCAAAGAAGGCCTCCCTTTGCTTTATCCTAAGTGCAGAATCTGTAAAAATTAATACATTTATTCATTTGTGGACACAACTGTTCAATATAGCCACACTTATAAGTGACCATTTGATATGGTCTAAACTTCCCAAATTGGTAGAATATACAGAAGTTTGAATTTCATAGGGAAAGGAATAATAGGTCATTCACTACTACATTCCCTAGTTTCTTTAGTACATGAAAGCAAATCCAGTTCATGTATAATAATTCAGTCCACACTAACAGCTTTGCCCTCTGGGCTTAAAAAATTCTTCTTTGGGAAACAGAACAAGTAGATATAACATAATAACAATTAAAATATGTAGTTTACAGATGCAGACTACTATGTATAAAACATACAAACAACAAGGACCTACTGTAGCACAGAGAACTATATTCAGTATCTTATAATAACTTACAATGGGAAAGAATCTGAAAAAAATCACTTTGCTGTGTCCCTAAAATGTTGTAAATCAACTACACTTCAATAAAAAAATTTTTAATATGTAGTTTGTAAGAATTTAGAGTAAAAGTTGTTATTCAGTTACTCAGTCATGTCCAACTCTTTGTGACACTGTGGACTACAGCACGCCAGGCTTCCCTATCCTTCGCTATCTCACTCAAGCTCATGTCCATTGAGTTGGGGATTGCCATCCAACCTTCTCATCCCCTGCATCCCCTTCACCCCCTACCTTCAATCTTTCCCAGCATCAGGGTCTTATTCAATGAGTTGGGTCTTTTCCAGTGAGTTGGCTGTTCACATTATGTGGCCAAAGTATTAGAGCTTCAGCTTCATCATCAGTCCTTCCAATTAATATTCAGGATTGATTTCCTTTAGGATGGACTGGTTGGATCTCCTTACTGTTCAAGGTACTCTCAAGAGTCTTCTACAGCATCATATTTTGAAGGCATCTGTTCTTTGGCTCTCAGCCTTTTTAATTGTCCGGCTCTCACATCCATACTGGAAAAACCATGACTTTGACTGTATGGACCTTTGTAGGCAATGTAATGTCTCTGTTTTTTAATATACTTGCTAGGTTTGTCATAGCTTTTCTCCCAAGGAGCAAGCGTCTTTTAATTCCATAGCTGCAGTCATCATCCACAGTGATTTTGGAGCCCAAGAAAATAAAGTCTGTCACTGTTTGCATTGTTTCCCCATGTATTTGCCATGAAGTGATGGGACCAGATGCATGATTTTCTTTTTTTGAATATTGAATTTTAAGTCAGCTTTTTCACCCTCCTCTTTAACCTTCATCAACATGTCAATGTATGGCAAAAACAACTACAATATTGTAAAGTAATTAGCCTGCAACTAATAAAAATAAATGGAAAAAAAAATAAAAATAAAAAGAAGCTCTTTAATTCCTCTTTACTTTCTGCCATAAAGGTGGTGTCATCTGCATATCTGAGGTTACTGATACTTCTCCTGGCAAACTTGATCCCAGTTTGTGCTTCATCCAGCCCAGCATTTCACATGATGTACTCTGCGTATAAGTTAAATAAATAGGGCGACAATATACAGCCTTGACATAGCTCCTTTCCCAGTTTGGAGCCATTCCATTGTTCCATGTCTGGTTCTAACTGTTGCTTCTTCACCTGCATACAGGCTTCACAGGAGGCAGGTAAGGTGGTCTGGTATTCCCATCTCTTTAAGAATTTTCCTCAGTTTGTTGTGACCTACACAGTCAAAGGCTTTATGTAGTCAGTGAAACAGAAGTAGATGATGAACTCCATGAAAAGCAAAATAATCATAAAAGACTTTCTGGGAAGGATACAACTGAATGTGTGGTTTGAGGGATGTATAATTTCAAAATGTTCTGACCTTCTGGCTGAGGAAATAAGGTAAGGTGAACAAGGGGGCCAATAATTAACATGTGTTAATGCAGCATGAAAAGAATTTACCTGATAAAAAGGAGATAGCTTTTGGGGAAAAATCAGATACAAAATTGTGTACATAAAATGGGAGAGAATGTAGGCAATCAAAATCCCAGGAGTGGAGGGCCTACCTTCAACAGTAATTAAACAGTAAGGCTATAGAGAACCTGTGAAGGGTAGTGATGTGATGAAAACACATTAAAATGAATCTGCAGTGATTATCAGAACTGAATACACATGCTGGGGTTACAGGAGTGCTGCAGTTTACTCTCATTTTAGGAAAAGTTTTGAGGGTCAGAAACGGCAAGCTGCATTAATACTTAAAATTATGAAGAAAAATCTGAGATCCATGTGATTGTGTCCACATGTGACACACGGCAAAAAAGGGGTTGTTCACCGCTTTCAGGATTCTTAATTTTCAGCACAGTCATGGTAAATTGAAGAGTTGGTATGGTAGACAAAGAAGAAAGAGAAAGTAAAGAAAGTCCTCAAGGGCTGCTTGGTGCAGATGGAATCCGGACCCTTGAGGTGTTTTGTTAGTGGACACTGTCTCCATTGGCCACCACTGCCACCCAGACATGCTCTAGCTCTGGGAACAAAAGCTTGGTTTTATGACTCATGACACTTTGGGCCTCAACAAGGGAGAAATATTGGAGTTGAAATGCCAAACAAAGCAGAGCCTCCAAAGGACGGTACCTTCTCTGGGAGTATTTTCTAGAGTGGTTCCATTTGCCTGAGAAATGTCAACAAGAACTCATCTTCCTGGACCAAGTCACACAAAAACATCCCTGCATACTTCTTGGTCATTGTCCTGTTTTCCCATGTGGTCCTGGAGCCCCCAAGCAGTCCTGAACTTCAGTGGGCCTGACACCTAGCCAAGGCAGAGGCAAATTCTCATGGAATAGATGATGTGCTCAAGTCAGGCCTCAGGAGAGTCTCACAAAGCAACTGTGAAATATGTGAAGAAGCAAGGCCCAGGTGTGAGAGCAAGCAGAAAATCAAAGAGGCCCTCAGATACTGAAGAATATATAATCATTTAAAATGTTTAAAGAAATAAAAGAGGGATGTCATAACACAAAAAAGAAGGAAATATGATCAAAAGAGGCTAAAAACATTTTACATAAATAAATATAAATTCCAGTCGAGTTGTACAAGTTAAAAATCTCAGTGGACAGGCTGTCAGTGCAAAGAGAAAGCATACTTTGCTTCATTTATAACTTCTCAACATAAAGGGGAAAATGGATGGCTGTGTTAACCTGGGATGAAGAAACAGTGAAACATAAGTAGCCTCACATTTCCTAGTAACAGCCACCTGTTCTGAAAACTCTGAAATGAGTTAAACTAAGACTATTATACTATTTAAGAAAGAGAAAAATATAATAATATGTAGGTGGGCTCAGTAATAATAAATGAACAGAAAAAAAGTTGCAACTTAAAGATATCATCATCATTAGTTTGACATTGATTACATCTATTTTCTCTGATAAAGGCTACAGACTGACTCGTTACTATTCCTAAATTGTCACATTTTTTGTTGAAACAAAATACTTCTAGAATATTTACTACTCCTCATAAAAGTAAATATTGCCCTTGCAGGATTCAACCCAGCATGTAGCCAGCTCCAAGTAGCATTGCTCACACAGTTACAAAAATAAAGGAAGGCCCGACTGACTTCAAATTGATGATTTTTTGTCCCAGCACATTGAAGAATTGAAGGCACAAAGCAGTCAACCGTCTCAGAATTTAGTGAGGGGCTGGGTCTACAGGGAGAAGGGAGATTGAAAGGGAGAGAATTAGCCAGACACCAGTGAGGACAATTCAGCTGGAAGAACTGACGAGACAGTTTGAAGTCCTGGGCCACAGAAGTCACTGGAGTCTGTAACTCTGTCCACGACGATTGTTCAAGACAGTAAGGAAGACCTCAGTTAAGATAGGTCTTCAGGGATGGAGACTGGGTTCAACTCTGAACATGAGAAGGACAAGCTACAGCACAGGAGCAAGGCAGGATCACTTATGGACAGTCTCCAGGGGCAACAAAGGGTGTGAGAATCTGGCCAAACCAGTCTGATCTGAGGGGGATCTCCCTGAAGGTAGGCAGGTGATCTGATCAGATGCCAAGGATGGGAGTGAGCATTTGATTGGGTATTACATGGAGGACTTTTGCAAAGCAGGCTCAGGAGGATTCTTGCTAAAAGTGGACTAAATGGGCCAAGGACAAGCCCTGTGTCCAGGCCAGTCGAGATAAAGGCTCAGAAGAGCCTGTCTTGGATTAAATCTGGTGAACATCCTACCAGTTCTTACTGCACAAAACCCAAGGTGTCTACCAACAAGCTGAAAGAAGCTAAGTGCCATCCATTTTGGTGCAGACATAGAGGAGGAGCTAGTGCTGGCGAAATAACTTAAACATGAAATCTTCTTCCAGCCCAGAAACCTCTTCACAAAGGTGGAAGAGAAAGACAGCGTTCATTGGTCACTTAAGTCATGAGCAAGTCAGAACGAGGTGGGCATCACAGGCAGTCCACTGGGAGTCTGCGGACAGAAGGAAAGCCGGCCTGTCTCGTGGCCAATGGAGCCCCTACGTGTATGCCCTCAAGATGAGCAGTGGCTCCTCCATCCACAAGAGGACCTGGGGGGCACTCCTCACACACAGTTCACCCTAGTCCACCTGCTGATTGGGGTGACATCGTGTTTGCTGATCTACTTTATCAAGAGGAAAACCAAATGTGGTTGTGCAGTGTGGAGCAGGAGCTGTGGGAGCGCTGCCTCCCACAGACTCAGAGGTGGGCTCTCCTCCCCTGCTGAGTACATTTCAAAGAGATGGCCCCCGGGTCCCTCCCTGATAAAGGTGTTCCTGGGTCACAGTGTTGACAAAAGTTCAGTCTACTACTCAAAAGTATTTATAATATTATACACCGAGAGATAGAAAATAGATGTAATATTATATGTAAAAATATAGAAGAAAGAGGATAAAGTACTTACAAACACAATTACAAGTTTTCTGAAATAAATGCTCTGAGAGAAAAGGACAGAATAGAAAAGTCTTTCCCAGTTTTCAGCCTGAAGAATTGAGCCTCTTATCTCTCAGGTGCTTCTGTCCTTACATAGCGCTGAATAATAAGTGATAACAGTGGACCACTCTAAGGGGACAGAAAGGAAACAAGAGCTTGCACGGAGACCCTTGCTGAGGAGAAAACAAAGTGCATACACAAGATTCAGAGCCAAGTAGCCACACCCACCTTGGAACCTCCTTATCTCAATAAGATTTTGAAAGTCGAGGTAACTGGGAGTAACCATAGCAATAGCAAATGCCAAACACACACTGCTCTAGATTAGTGTCAGTCCCCCACTAAAGCTCCAGCAAAAGAAGTGGTGTCCTTCTCCAGATATCAAGACTGTTTACCTCGGTCACTGTTGTCTTAAACAACACGTCTGGCTTTGAATAACAACAAAAAATTATGAGGCATATGAAACTCTAGAGCAACAAAGAAATCATGAGGATCAGACTCAGCTATGACACACATTTGGAACTATCTGACATAGAAATCTCCAAAGCCACCAGGGGAAAAAAGAAATTCTACATTTAGAAGAAAAAGATAAGGATTACTGCAGATTTTAAATCACAGGCCCTAAAAGCAAGAAAGTTACATGTTGCATGTTTTACATAAAATTACATGTTTAACACACTGTAAGAATAAATACTGTCAACCCCAAATTCTATGGTCAGCAAAGGTCATTCAGAAATGATGGAGAAATAAAGGAAAGAATTAATTTCCAAGAGATCTAGTCTATTATAAATGGTAAAGGAAGCTCTTTAGACTGAAATAATACATCATTCTGAAACTTGGATCTATGCAAGGAAATGAAGAGCTCTGAAAATGGAATGAATAAAAGTAAAATTAGATTTATGATTTTTCTTAGTTTGAAATGCCCTAAAAGATAACTCACTCAAGCCAAAAACTGTAGCAGTAGCTCATGTGTTTATGGTGCATGTAAAAGTAGAGAGTATGAGAAAGTCATTCAAATAATGTAGGGAAGGAAATGAGAATATATTGATGTAAAGTTCTGGCAATAAAAGGTAGACTCTGATTAATTCAAGATGTATATTGTAAACCCAATGGGATCAATGAAAAAAGTAAATAAGGAGGACTGTCAAGAAGATAAAATGAATGCAAAACAAATAATTTAAATGAGAAGAGACAGGGAAGAAGAAAGAGAACATAGCAAACCACAATGAAAAACATCCTGAGAGAGGAGTGATTTTAATCCAAACACCTGAGTAGTCACATTGCCTGAGGATGGGAAACGCACACCAGTAGAATAGAGCAAGTCACAGTGGATGAAAAGAGAAAGACTGTATACTGCCTGCAAGAAGCCAACTTTATAGATAAAGAAATAGGAAAAAACGGAAAGCACGGAACAAGATGTAAAATGCATACACTAACCAAATGTGCGGGGGTAAATATATTATCATCAGACAGAACAGATATCAGAGCAAGGAGCAATATTGGAAACAAATGAGAATCACGAGAAAGGAGGCAGTTCTTCAGGAACACATGATAATCCTGAGTGTGCATCGGCTAGCATCAGCGTTCCAGACACCTGAGGCAGAAAGGGAAGAAGCCGATAGGATAAATAAACTGATCTGAGTTTAGTGTAAGAAGTCAGCCATCCTGTCTGTAACTGACAGCAAGCTGTGAGTCAGCAAGGAGAGGGGACCTCAATAATGCCACTGGCCAACATCTTTGATTGACGTCTACAGAGCACTCAACCCAACAGCAAGGGTTCCTGTACTTTCAAGTTTATATAAAATATGCAAGACTGACCATATTGTAGACCATGAAACACAGCTCACAAAATTTCACAGGAAAATTCATAAGAAACATGTCCTCAAGCAATAATAGATGAAATAATACTAATTTCTGGGGGGAAAAAAGAATTATTTTTAAAATATAATTAAATATTTCTGTTTTGCTTAAATTTTAATCATACAAATAGCAACTAAAATACATGTGTTTCTTGACATTACTTCAAGTAGCACTAGTGGTAAGGAACCTGCCTGCCGGTGCAGGAGATCTAAGAGATGAGGGTTCAATCCCTGGGTGGGGAAGCTCCCCTGGTGGAGGACATGGCAGCCTACTCCAATGTTCTTGCCTGGAGAATCCCATGAACAGAGGAGCCTGGCGGGTTACAGTCCATAGGGTGGCACAGAGTTGGACCCAACTGAAGCGACTTAGCACACAAGCACACATGCACACACACACACACATAATATTATATTAGATATATATATATATATATATATATATATAACTCAAAGATTGCTAAATTGTTCTTTTGTATTCTGGAGTTTATTATTAAATTCTAAATATTGTATATAAAGTGTTTTCTAGCATTACTTATATGATAATTTAATTTTTGTTCATTTATTTCTCTTGAAAGTATTTTTACTTTATGTCTGAAAAAAAAGTATGTGAAATTATTTGACTAATGCAATGTTATGAATTTCTTGTAAATCATCAGTTGGCTTATAAAGGCAATGACATGCTGGTATAGCTTCCTCTTATGTACATGTTCAAGTAGAATGTAGCTCTAGTGAAGAATATTTTATTTTACACATTTTGTTCAGGTAATACTATTTAACTCTTTCCATAAAGTGGAAATGGAGGAAATTTGGTTTGGTAGTAAATACCTTGACCTATGACCTAAGGGATGTGACTTTTCATTTCAGCTCATTCTGGATGAATTTGTATGTCTGTGTGCACATGTGCATGCATGTGTATGTTAATAGATATTTGTACAAATATGCACTTATTCGTGCACACATATGAACCAGTTTTTCATTTCATTTGTTCTCCCTTCAAATACTTCCTTATATTTTATGTTTACTAAGTGAAGATATGGTTCAACTCACCATTTTTGAAATAGCCACCTGTGTCATGTGTAATGAAGATTTAGGAAGCCTTGTATAAATTTTGTGTAATGTACATTTAGGAAGCCTTGTATTAATTCCTGCAAAACTCCTAAATGCTTTTCAATGTCATGTGCTAGGAAACTTCTGACAGATGGTGCTGCACTTCTTCCACCCACATCCAAGGCACCAAACTGGTCAGATCTGAGCCGAAAGCACAGGCTGAGGATAACAGCAGGGCCGTAAGGGAACCTGGTCACAAGCTATCAGCTGAAAGAGGAATAGAAAAAATATGACTAGGACATTCCTAATGAAATGAATGAAGCTCATGGCCGGTAAGAGAGAATGTATCTTCAACAAAGGAACAGATCTATTGACAGCACACAAAATGATTTCTATAATCAAAATCAAATAGTGTCCAAACTATTTACCTAGTAGGTTGTAGTTTGCAAATATCCCATAAATTAAGAGTGGAAAACCACTATTCAGATCAAAACTAGTTGCTCAAATATGATTACTTGACCAAAATTCAAAAAGCCTTAAAACCAAAGCACAGAATTAAAAGAGACTCATGAGGAAAAGTAGAATAGAAATTCATGACAGATTCAAAGGGGTTACTATGGAATAATAAAAGTTTCAAAAACATTTCTAGGTGACTGAAAAAAGAGAAGTCATATATATTACAACTAAAAGTTCCTTATGTGAAGATAGCTCGTGCATAGCAGTTGAAAACTTTCTCTAACACCCAGTTAAGAACTTAAAGGAAGGGGAAGAAAGCACATATGCTAGAAAATAGAGTAAGCAGACATCCGGTCTATGATCAGCAGTGCTGGAAGCCAGAAATGGGTGGAATAAAATCTGCAAAGTATCAAGAGGAAAGAATGACATTATGTTCCCAGCCAGGATCAGCATCATTCCTCACACAAGGCAGTCAAGGAAGATACTCAAGGGCAAGTAAAACTCCTTGGGATGGGGATTTGTCATCTGAGGGGGAGCATGACAAAGAAGGTGAGTAGAAGTTAAAGGGGGAAAGAAGAGGAGGAGGAGATGATGATACAGGAAAATGTGCCTGTTTGTAGAATTAATAAACAAATACAGTGACACAGAGAAAGACATGTGTACATGGGAAGTATAGATTATTTAAATAGTTCATTCTTGTAAAATAAGATCTAATAATAGCCTACAAATGAGATAGATAAATTATATAAAAGATGAATCAGGAATTTGAAGAGGAGTACTAGGAAAATAAAAAATGTGTGGCTTCTGAAGACCTTATGGCCATGGTTTGAAGAGAGGGGTAATTTCAAAGGATAAATTTATAGGATGAGATAGCATAAACACAAGGAGCATAAAATGCCTTAGATGTCAGAAATAGTTGGTAATCTGTTGTCATATCATAGTGGAAAAATTAAAGTTTCAAATATGAGGGCCAACTTCAGCTTCCAGCAAAGGTGGAGTAATAGAGAAAAAAAATTAACCTCCAGTCAGAAACAGTTAATAAACTGGAAAAAGAAACATATGAAACAGTGACAGCCAAGACCACAGAAGAGAGGAAGAAAATGAGGGGAGCATTCTGTTTGCTACAGCAGACCTCCTGAGATGGCTTCTGAGCCTCCGGACAAGGAGGGTAATTCCGATGGAGCCCACTGGTGCCCACGGTTGGAGCAGAGCTGAAAGTCTGGGGAAGTCAAGGGAGTTGGTGTTCACAGCACGCGTCCTGGAAAGGAAGGGCTTCCAAAGAGAGTTCCGGAGGTTCAGAGGCCCCCCTTCCCACCCTGCCCAGTCAGGGAAGGGCCCTGGGAGGGTCAGAAGAACCAGAGCCTACATGCTGCTCACAGTAAAGCCTCCAGCAGCCAGAGTGGGCTCGTTGGTTTTCACAGGGCCCTGAGTAACAAGCTCAGAAAGACCTTGTATATCAGTACATGGGGAAATTAATCTCAGGCTAAACACTCCTCAGGGTCCCATCTGTGAAGTCAAAGCACAACTAAAAGATCAAAATTGATGAGTCACTTATCAGGTCCTATAACAAAACTCAAACCTAGTTTTAGAAAGATAAAAGTATCTAACACTCAACCAGGTAAGAACAGAATGCCTGGCATCAAATTGAAAATTATCAGACACAGACTTTATGAAAAAACTAACTCAAAATAAGTCACATATTTAAATGTAAACTGTGAAAGTATACTTTTTTTTAAATTTTATTTTATTAGTTGGAGGCCAATCACTTCACAACATTTCAGTGGGTTTTGTCATACATTGACATGAATCAGCCATAGAGTTACACGTATTCCCCATGCCGATCCCCCCTCCCACCTCCCTCTCCACCCGACTCCTCTGGGTCCACCCAGTGCACCAGGCCCGAGCACTCGTCTCATGCATCTCACCCGGGCTAGTGATCTGTTTCACCATAGATAATATACATGCTGTTCTTTTGAAACATCCCACCCTCACCTTCTCCCACAGAGTTCAAAAGTCTGTTCTGTACATCTGTGTCTCTTTTTCTGTTTTGCATATAGGGTTATTGTTACCATCTTTCTAAATTCCATATATATGTGTTAGTATGCTGTAATGTTCTTTATCTTTCTGGCTTACTTCACTCTGTATAATGGGCTCCAGTTTCATCCATCTCATTAGAACTGATTCAAATGAATTCTTTTTAACGGCTGAGTAATATTCCATGGTGTATATGTACCACAGCTTCCTTATCCATTCATCTGCCGATGGGCATCTAGGCTGCTTCCATGTCCTGGCTATTATAAGCAAAAAGTATACTTTTAAAAGGAAAAGAAAAGCAGATGGCAATTTCTAGAACCTTCGATTGGCAAAGAGACTCCACATATACTGCCAAAGGTACAGACTATACATGGAAACACTGACAAATTGGAATTTACCAAAATTAAATAATATTTCTCTGTGAATGAAACTATGAAGATGCACATACAAGTTGCAGACTTGAGAGGAAGTATTTAAAAGCCACATTTCCAACAAAGACATTGTACCTAAAATATATAAAGAACCCCCAAAGTCAACAATAAAAAATATAAACAATCCAATTTGAAAATAGGTAAAAGACATCAATAGGCATTTATTCAAAATATGCTAAAGGAGATCCTTTCAGCAGAAGAGAAATGATACCAGGTGGAAGCTTTGAAGAACGGTGAAGACACAGTCCATCTGTAAGCCGAGACATTAGCCTGCCACAGTTTTGGGTTGTGATCTGCACCACACAGCGCGGACTCAGGCAAGCATGAGAGCTGGGAAAATATTAATGAGGTTCAGTGAGCTGAGAATAGGTCAGAGCTATGCCGTTATTAGCCTTGAACAAACTCGCCGTGTTGTGAGAACTGTAGTTGTCTAGTAATATAGATTATCAATTTTGAAACTGTCCTTTAGGATCGATACAAAGTTCTCTCCAATATCATCAATGAAGAGGATAATAGAAAGCAGTATTTTTGAGTGTTTGTTTTTCTGTTGAGGGAATGAGAGTAGATATAGAAAAAATGGGAAGCCTAGAATTTACCTTGAAGGGTCTGAATGGAACTGAGATATCAGTATATACTCTAGTGTTATTGTTAATTTACATAGATGATGATGTGATGATGATAGATAGGAAGGAAGGAAATCTGCAGGAACACACCAAGCTCATACATTCTGTCTCCATCTACTGAAACAGCCCAGAGTCAGTGACACAGTGGTAGCCACACACCCACCTAACCCCCACAGTTGGCACATAAACTGCTTTCCTCATTAAGAAGAATCAGAGTTCCTTGGAGAAATGGTTGATTCCAGAGCCAGAATAAAAAAGTGGAAGATAAGGTTTCAACTTCTTGTTTTGACAAAACATAAGGAAGTCTCAAGAAATCATGGGGACATGCCCAAAAGACCAAATACAGGACAATTTGAGCATAAAATAAATAACAGTAAAAGATTATCCCATTGGATAAAATAGATATAAAATATGAGTAGAATAAAATATAAATCCTGCAGTCCATACTGATATAAGTTAATTAAGTCATTTAATAGCTATGGAAGAATGATGAATTTAGAAAATCATCAATGAAGTCTAAAATTCATAAAGTTTGAAGACAAACAGGGTATTTATAGCATTTCCAATAATCTTTCCACAAACTAGTTTTTAGAATGGGAAAATTGTTACCGTATACTTAACACCACCTGAGCTAAGAAGTCTCCAACACTGAGACAGAAGTACATCTTGCTCCTCTTTACAGATTGCTTTCAGAGGTTACTCAGCACTTCCTTCAAGGTTTCTTGCAAAAAACACATCACTCTGTCTACACCTGATGAACTTTCAGACAAATCTAAATTCTGAAAAAGTGTTATCTATACTTAAAAATGTCACCATAAAAAGTACAATGTCAGTGAAAGCTTAGGACATTTTCTAGATTAAAACAAAATGATGAAACATGACAGAATCTGAGCGTGGAGGGGTGAAGATACAGATTGAGGACACAACTACAAAAATTGTTATTGAAATAACTGAACATGAAGTGAGTATGAACAGATAACTGTACTATACCAGAGTTTGCTTATTTGGATAGTGACTCTTTGGTTAATTAAAATCATGCCCTTATTGTTTTTTCCACAATAGTAAAAGATGTTTATCAGTTTTCATAATACATACCCAGACAAAAAAGATAATGGCTTACCATAATGGGGACATGATTAACCTAACAATATAAAATAATTACATACAATTTGAGGGGTCAAGCAGAGTGAAGTGACAAGTGAAAGTGCATACATGCATGGTTTCATCCACCCAACTAGTCTATGTCTTTTGATTGGTGCATTTAATCCATTTACATTTAAGGTAATTATTGATATGTATAATCCTGTTCACTACGGTTCAGTTGCTCCGTCATGTCCGACTTTGCGACCCCATAGACTGCAGGATGCCAGGCTTCCCTGTCCATCACCAGCTCTCAGAACTTGCTCAAACTCATGTCCTTTGTGTTGGTGATGCCATCCAACCATCTTATCCTCTATTGGCCCCTTCTCCTGCCTTCAATCTTTCCCAGCATCAGTGTCTTTTCCATTGAGTCGGCTTTCACATTAGGTGGCCAAAGTATTGGAGCTTCAGCATCAGCACTAGTCCTTCCATGAATATTCAGGGTTGATTTTCTTTAGGGTTGATTGGTTTGATCTCCTTGCAGTCCAAGGAACTCTCAAGAGTCTTCTCCAACACCACAGTTCTAAAGCATCAATCAGTTATCTGTTTTCTTAATTGTTTTGGGTTTATTTTCTGTAGGTCTTTTCCTTCCGTTATGTCTCCTGCATAGAGAAGTCCCTTTAGCATTTGTCATAAAGCAGGTTTGCTGGTCCTGAGTTCTCCTAACTTTTGTTTGTCTGGAAAGCTTTAGATTTCTCCATCAAATCTGAGTGAGAGTCTTGCTGGGTATGGTATTCTTGGTTCTTGATAGGTTCTTCTCTTTCATCACCTTAAATATATCATGCCATTCCCTTCTGACTTATAGAATTTCTATTGAGGAATCAGCTGCTAACCTGTTGAGAGTTCCCTTGTATGTTATTTGTCGTGTTTCCCTTGTTGCTTTTAATGTTTCATCTTTGTCTTTAATTTTTGTTAGTTTGATTGCTCTGTATCTTGGTGTGTTCCTCCTTGGGTTTATCATGCCTGGGACTCTCTGTGCTTCCTGGACTTCATTGATTGTTTCCTTTCCCATGTTAAGTTTTCAGCTATTATCTCTTCAAATATTTTATCAGGTCCTTTCTCTCTTCTCCTTCTGGGACCCCTATAATGTGTATGTTAGTGTGTTTAATGTTGTCCCAGAGGTCTCTTAGACAGTCTTCATTTTTTTCATTCTTTTCTCTATATTCTGTTCTGTGGCAGTGATTTCCACCATTCTGCCCTCCATTTGTCCATTCTTCTGCCTTCGTTGTTCTATTGTTGCTTCCTTCTCCTGCATTGTTCATCTCTGTTTGTTCTTTAGTTCTTTCAGGTCTTTGGTAAAGATTTCCTGCATCTTCTCCATTCTCTTTCCAAGGTCCTGGATCATCTTTACTACCATTATTCTGAATTCTTTTTCTGAAAGTTTGCCTATCTTCACCTCATTTAGTTGCTTTTCTGGGGTTTTATCTTGTCCCTTCACATAACTTTCTACTTTTTCATCCTGATTAACTTTCTTTTTTTTTTTTTCTATTTTTATTAGTTGGAGGCTAATTACTTTACAGTATTGTAGTGGTTTTTGTCATACATTGACATGAATCAGCCATGGATTTACATGTGTTCCCCATCCCGATCCCCCCTCCCACCTCCCTCTCCACCCGATCCCTCCGGGTCTTCCCAGTGCACCAGGCCCAAGCACTTGTCTCATGCATCCAACCTTGGCTGATGATCTGCTTCACCCTAGATAATATACATGTTTTGATGCTGTTCTCTCAAAACATCCCACCCTTGCCTTCTCCCACAGAGTCCAAAAGTCTGTTCTGTACATCTGTGTCACTTTTTCTGTTTTGCATATAGGGTTATCATTACCATCTTTCTAAATTCCATATATTTGCATTAGTATACTGTATTGGTCTTTATCATTCTGGCTTACTTCACTCTGTATAATGGGCTCCAGTTTCATCCATCTCATTAGAACTGATTCAAATGAATTCTTTTTAATGGCTGAGTAATATTCCATGGTGTATATGTACCACAGCTTCCTTATCCATTCGTCTGCTGATGGGCATCTAGGTTGCTTCTGTGTCCTGGCTATTATAAACAGTGCTGCGATGAACATTGGGGTGCACGTGTCTCTTTCAGATCTAGTTTCCTCAGTGTGTATGCCCAGAAGGTGGTATTGCTGGGTCACATGGCAGTTCTATTTCCAGTTTTTTAAGAAATCTCCACACTGTTCTCCATAGTGGCTGTACTAGTTTGCATTCCCACCAACAGTGTAAGAGGGTTCCCTTTTCTCCACACCCTCTCCAGCATTTATTGCTTGTAGACTTTTGGATAGCAGCCATCCTGACTGGTGTTTAACTTTCTATAATGTGGTTTTTGTTCTAGCTGCTGTGGCATTGTGATTCTTCTTGCTTCTTCTGTCTGCCTCCTGGTGGAGAGGCTAAGAGGTTTCTGTAAGCTTTCATCTTGCTGAAGCTTCTTCTTTGTCTTTGGGCATGGGGTATCTTTTTTTTGGTGGGTTCCATTGTCCTCCTGTTGATGGTTGTTCAACAGCTAATTGCAGTTTTGGTGCTCTTCCTGGAGGAGATGAGTGCACATCCTTCTGCTCTGCCATCTTGAACCAGAAGCCAGAAGAATGCCTATTCTTAGGGAAAGAATTTCACTAAAGAATTCGGTGAAAAGGACTGAATGTTTCCAATTTTTTTTCAAGTGATTCAGAAATTGTGTGTGTGCATGTGTGTGTGTGTGTGCACGTGTGTCTATATATGAGTGTGTGTGTGCACGTGTATGCCTGTGAAGAAAGGGATAGGGAAGGGCAAGAGAAAAAACAAATGTGAATCTGGGCTAAGGGTATAGAAATTGCTTGTACTACTATTTTAAACACACATAAATTATATCAGAATAAAAAGTTACAAATACACTTTAAAACGAAGGTGAAATAGCAGAAGAAAGATCTAAACCCACGCATCTATTAATATAGGTCCAAGTCTTCATACCTGTCATTTCTAATCATCCTCAGATTTCCCCAGATTAGTTTAAATAATCTATAAAAGTTCAACTTTGTGGAGCATGAAGATAAATGAATGGAGCAGATGGCTGGTTGGTTATCTTGATGGGTTAGAGAATAGGTCTTAAAGCAGACATAAAAATTGTGCCATGCCAGATATTCTACATAAAACATTAAAGGTACAGTCACTACTTAATGATAAATCATATTCTTTGAGTTTATCTGCTAGGTATTCTCTGTATAGTATTTTTTATAACTTTCCTTTCATGTAAATTTGAATGAATACATTCAGTTAACATGGCCTTTTTTGTAAAACTAAAAGGAGTCATATTTGTAGGCTCCTCTCCCAAGAAAACAACCATGTATTCTCTGCCTGGCCTGCCATCCACATTAGCTGTTTATTTAAAAGCACTGAACCGTGTCTCCCAGAAATATTGACTTACCCTGCATCTTAACAGGCTACCTTGTGTGTCTCTGTTCTCTGGATTTCTATCTATTTGTGGTACAAAGTGAAATAAAACCCAGTAAACCATGCATCTACATGAAATCAGGGCATCTGTTCAGACCCAGCATGTGGTCTGAAGACAAAGACTTGGAGGCCACATCCAAGTTTCTGGTTGCACAGGCAGTTTGTCCTTTATCAGGACTAGCTGAGCTGTTAAGCCAGGATGTCCAGCATTTGAAGTGGGACCTTTTATGGAGCCCTTGCTGTTCAGTAGAGGTTCTGAAGCTCAAAGTTTCTTCCCCACCCGGAATTCCAGCTTCTATTAAAATGCTTGCATGGAGCTGGAACAACTTAGATTTCATGTGCTTGAATCCTTCCTGCGCTTGCAGACGGAGATGGTAGATTAGGTATGCCTGTAGACTGCCAGAGACCTCCAAACACTAAGGGTCTGGCCTGTGATATGTAAGTTGGAAATGAAAAGTTCTTTTCAAAAATCACCCCAGAAAAAATAAAAACTAAATGCTTCAAGTGAACATCTTGAAGATCATACCCATCTGAGGGGCTGAGAGTTAAAGTCTGAAGGAGCTGGTTTAAGATTGTTAAGGACTTGTTAATAAGTCATCATTTTCTGAACACTGGATGAGGTTCATGAAGAAGTGCTGTGTATAGAGGCCTGTAGGTAACGTGTAACTCTATGGCTGATTCATATCAATGTATGACAAAACCCACTGAAAAATAAAAAAGATAAAAAAATAAAAAATAAAATAAATAAAATAAAATGCTGCCCGTGTGTCCAGTGGGGAATTGGCCTAGGTGAGCTTGAAAATAGACCTTCCTCCTCTGAATTTCTGAGAAATGTCCAATCTAAGTGTCTGTGGTTGGCAATAATCAAAAAATCAGTTCAAGCCAAAAAACACTAAAGTCCACTTTCTCCACACCCTTTGCCTTGAGTTAGTGAAATAAATAGCACAAAAGTGGGTTCTAGTCATTAAGCCATTAATCTGTACATGTTCAGAAATAACTTTTCTCTCTTAAGGAGATAAATGTTTTAAGATGTCTATAACGTGTTTTAGACTGAAGTTTATCAGCTGATTGATTAACTGATTTAACACGTTTGTGGGACTCGTGTGTGTCCGACCTCGTAGGTTAAGTGCTGTGGGATTGCCAAGAGAAGGAACACAGAGACTGTACCCTTCAGGAACTTCTGTGCTCCGGAAAAACAGCATCATATGAGTTGGTTAATGGGAGAAATCCCACTTAAGATTCTTTTGTTCAGTGAAAACACTATTACCATTCAATCAAAAGAAAGTCTGTTGGTGGACCCAGATGGAACTCCCCAACCTGGTCTCCATCAGAGTAAACTGAAGGAAGTGCTGACCTGGTAGATAGATCTCCCTGTGGTGTAAACTACGTCTCCATCTATTCCTGAAGCCAGCGCTTCTGTGGGCTGAGGGCAGTAATCTCATATATGATGTGTGTGTGTGTGTGTGTGTGTGTGTGTGTCACTCACGTGACAAAAGTCAAAACATGACTGTTTTCATCTGTAAAAATGCTGTATGAAAAATTCTTCAGTTGACCCAGATGTTAATTTAACTTTGACTTTGTTCATCAGAAAGGAAGAATCATTACTCAGAAAAAAGCAATCTTACAAAAGAAACTAAAAATCAGAAGGAAAGTAATCAAAGCAATTGCTATTTTCTCATTCATACTAAGAAGTAAAATAAATTCCTTGGGAAACTAAATTTCTCAAGCATATTTTCTATCTCATATATTTCATTACAGACATAAAATGTGCAAAAAGAGAGAAAAAAGATTTGTAAACAATTCTCAGTCAATACCCATTAGCTTTTCTTCCAGATACCTGTTCTACTGTCCCTTAAACACACCTATTTCAGGCAAGGTTAATGGTTTCAAATGGTTTTTTTTTTTTTCACCTAAGTTTTTAGGCATAGAGATTTTTATCAGGAAAGTGGAAATGTTAGTCACTCAGTTGTGTCTGACTCTTTGCGATGCCATGGACTGTAGCTCTCCAGGCTGCTCTGTCCATAGGATTCTCTGGGTAAGAATACTGGAGTATGTAGGCATTCCCTTCTCCAAAGGATCTTCGTGACCCAGGGATCAAACCCAGGTCTCCTGGAAACATGAATTTAATTCTGTGGGTTAGAGAAAAAGCACACAAGCTTGGTAAATTGCCTTCTCTTGGTAGAGCTTCTCTTGAAATAAGAAACATAAAAAGTACTTTTAAACTTTGTGTTCTGTAAAATGAGCATTTAAGGCACCTTTTCAGCTTTTGAATTGGTCACATACACCGCCCGGTCACCCACTGGACCAGGTGCAGGGGGCCACTCCTTGTGTACCGGGTGGTGACGACAAGGCAGTGGTTTCTGATGAGTGTCACCGAAAATGCTTCACGCTTCACGCGTGGTAAGAAGACTCAGCAGAAGGAACAGGATCGTGTTCTGAAATGTTTAGATGCTGAATTCAGAGGCTTCTCAGCTCTAAGTGATATCGTGACCACCACAGGCTGTGCCTCAGAAAGTTAATTTTGCCCAGTGCCTTGGGTTGTTCATTTATCAAGCATGCTGCGTAAGAGGCTTGGAAGTAAATTCAGCTCTTACCACAGTGCCCAGACTTATCCAGAGTTCAAAATACTTGAGCAACATAATGTGCAGCCTATCCCAAGCCTGGGGGTGGAGGACGAAGAATTTAGAACTGAGTGCAGACTCAGTTACTGATCTGATGCTCAGCAGTGTCACATGCCTCCGCTCCTTGCTTTGTCAAGGGAGCAAGCTGGCTGACATCTGAGAACAGCTCGACCTGGCTGCCATCACCTGCCATGAGTCAGCTCTATGAATTGTGGTTTGGGTTTCCTTTACCTTGTATCAGGACGCTGAGCTGAAGAAATCCCCCCGAGTTTGAGATCTTTCCATCATTAGTATGTACTGATTTAACCACCGCTGACATAGAGACACATACCTGTGCAGAATGGTTGTCTATAGCCAGTTTCTGTTAAGAAAACACTCATTTAGCAAGAACATATTTCTGTTTCAAGATGAATAGATGTTAATTATGTTGCTACTGTCAGGCTCTACGTGCCTGGACCTGAGCTGATGGAAAGGGAGAGGGACCTCCCAAGACACAGTGATGTGCTTACATCGTCAGCTCTGCTCACTCCTGTGGCCACCGGACCCACCAGCATGTCTGGCAGATGGTAGCTGTTCAGTATCGTTTTAGGGTGAATGAATGAAGTCACAGAGCAACCTCAGACTCTGTGAGTGAGATTTCAGGAGGGGGAAACACCACTTCTAATGACATCATCTGTGTCATCATACCATAAAAATTTCCACTCACCTGAATCCAGTGTAAAAAAAAAAAAAGATGTTGAAGAAATTTTCTAGTTACTATAGCAACAAGAATAGATAGATTTTTCCCTATTTATAAATCATACATATTAGAGTTGAGGAGACATATTTCCACTTTTGTATATCCAAATTAATAACACTTTCCAGCTAAAAATTTTCTCCTTCCCTGCTTCCATCGTGCAGGAGAAAATGAAACTAGTTTAAAAAATTAGAACTAAATGAACCTTTAAATTATCAGAGAAAGAAAAGCAAATGGAGATGGAACTTTCAGATATTCTGTGTTCCCTGGAGAACGTCACCCATGTTCTACTGCAGTGTCCCTGCACGTGTGCAAGTGTGCCCAGTCTCTCTCATGTCCAGCTCTTTGCAGCCCACCGGGCCCCTCTGTCCACAGGACTTCCCAGGCAAGAACACTGGCGCGGGTTGCCCTTTCCTCCTCTTCCAGGGGATCTTCCAGACACAGGGATGGAACCTGGACCTCCTGAATTGGCAAGCGGGTTCTTGACCACTGAGCCAGCAGGGAAACCTGCACTGCACGTATTCCCTGCTCACGCAGAGTGGGGGATCTGTACATGCTGAGAACACCTGCCCCCAGCCCAGACTGTCTCCTGCCAGATTCTCACTCACGACTCCAGGCGCCTATGGCAGAGGTGATGACTTGGCACAAGCAGGGCTCTTGTGAACTTGTCTCAGGAAATCCTGAGCAGCAGGAACACTTGAAGTGGAGAGGGCTCAGTTTAAATCCATGCCCAGGTTCTTGTGGGTCTGTTTTCTCAACTGAAAAATTAGATTAACAGCCAATTTGAACTCAAAATGTTGTTAAGTAGACAAAATGAGATAACATACATAACCCTCTCAGCACGAGGCATGGAATGCAGTAAGCATTCAATGGATGATGATTAATGTCCCTATTATTCCAAGTTTTAAAAATTCGTAAGGGGTCTTCAAGCCAAGTCAATAGCTTAATACCAGATCTTTAATTTCCAAGTTAGCACAACAAAAGTATCTTTACATCGCTTATTTCTTCACAAGTTGAGATAATATTGTGAGCCATAATCGGAAGCTGACAAAACACTAGTGCAGGTGACGTAGCAGAATTAGATGTTCCTGTTCTCATGGGCCGTCAAATGTGTGGAACCTTCACTGGACCTGCACCAGAAGTCTGGTCCTGTTGGAGAGACACGGTCTCACAGCAGCTGAGTGAACTTGTGCACATCACCTAAATCACACTGTGCCTCAGTCTCAAAATACAGAAAAGTAAGATGGTGACTGCAGCTGTGAAATTAAAAGCGCTTGCTCCCTGGAAGAAAAGCTATGAGAAACCTAGACAATGTATTAAAATGCAGAGACATCACTTTGCCAACAAAAGTCTATATAATCACACCTATGGTTTTTCCAGTAGTCATGTACAGATGTGACAGTTGGACCATAAAGAAGACTGAGCATGGAAGAATTGATGCTTTTGAACTATGGTGCTGGAGAAGACTCTTGAGAGCCCCTTGGACTTCAAGGAGATGAAACCAGTCAATCCTAAAGGAAATCAACCCTGAATACTCATTGGAACGACTGATGCTGAAGCTGATGCTCCAATACTATGGTCACCCGATGAGAAGAGCTGACTCATTGGAAAAGACCCTGTTGCTGGAGATGTTGAAGGCAGAAGGAGAAAGGGGTGACAGAGGAGGATGAGATGGTTGGATGGCATCACCGACTCAATGGGCATGAGTTTGAGCAGACTCTTGGAGATGGTGAAGGACAGGGAGGCCTGTGTGCTGCAGTCCATGAGGTCTCAAAGAGTCAGACATGACTTGACAACTGAGCAACTGCATATCTTAGGAATATATGTTTTCATATACATTTAAAAGACATTTTTTTTATTTGCAGTTTACCAGAACTGACCATTATATTCAAATGCTGAGGAATTACAAAGGACAGTCAGTTATGATCAAAAGCAACTGTTAAACTCTCAACTTCACTTAAAAGAATATCCTCTGAAAATCAGTATCACAATAATGTAAATTTTACTGGATAGCAAAAATATGATTGCTAAATCTTCATTTAGAAGGGAAAAAGAAGGACTGGATGAAAATGTCATCTCAAGTATATCCCTGATGTTTCAAAACAGATCACACTCTGGAGTAAGAGAAAGGAAGACAAGTAATACTGTCCTTTAACAACTTCTACTTTAATGGCTATTATTCCAGATCAGTCTATGGACTTTTGTCTAAGTGATCTTTGAGCTGGTGCTGGACAACTCTAATTCAAAAGGACCAAATTTTCCATAAATTAAGTATGGAGTCAAATTATAATTGTTATAAAAATACCTTATTTTTAAAATGAATGAACAGAAGCAAACATGTATTTGTGATAGCATCATAGCCATGCACTTCCTAACCATTCATTTTATTTTTTTAATTTATTCATTTTTTAATTGAAGGATAATTGCTTTACAGAATTTTGTTGCTTTCTGCCAAATATCAGCATGAACCAGTCATAGGAATGCACATGCCCCCTCCCTATTGAGGTTCCCTCACGTCTCCTGCCCTACCCCACTCCTCTAGGTTGTTGCAGAGCTTCTGTTTGAATTTCCTGAGCCATACAGCAAATTCCCACTGGCAATCTATTTTACATATGGTAATGGAAGTTTCCATGTTACTCTCTCCATACATCTCGCCCACTCCTTCCTCCCCCTACCGTGTCCATAAGTTTGTTCTCTGTGTTTTCTCCATAGCTGCCCTGCAAATAAATTCATCAGTACCATCTTTCTAGATTCCATACATATGCATTGGTATATGATATTTATCTTTCTCTTCGTGACTTCACATAATAGGATTTAGGTTCATCCACCTCATTAGAACTAACTCAACTATGTTCCTTTTTATGTCTGAGTATATATATACCAAAGCTTCTTTATCCATTCACCAGTCTGTGGATATGTAGGTTGCTTCCATGTTCTACCTATTGTAAATAGTGCTGCAGTGAACATTGGGGTACATGTGGCTGTTTCAGTTTTGTTCTCCTCAGGATATATGCCTAGTAGTGGGATTTCTGGGTCATATGGTGGTTTTATTGCTAGTTTTTTAAGGAATCTGCATAATGTCTTATGAACCAGTGAACTCAAATGGACTGGAATGGGCGAATTTAATTCAGATGACCATTATATCTACTACTGTTAGCAAGAATCCCTAAGAAGAAATGGAGTAGCCCTCATAGTAAAAAAAAAAAAAAAAGTAGTCCAAAATGAATTAATTTGGTGAAATCTCAGAAAAGATAGAATGATCTCTTTTCATTTCCAGTGCAAACAATTCAGTATCACAGTAATCCAAGTCTATGCCCCAACCACGAATGCCAAAGAAGCTGAGGTTGAATGGTTCTATGAAGACCTACATAACCTTCTAGAACTAACACAAAAAAGATGTCTTTTTCACCATAGGGGACTGGAATGCAAAAGTAGGAAGCCAAGAGATATCTGGAATAACAGGCAAGTTTGGCCTTGGAGTGCACAAAATAAAGCAAGGCAAAGGCTAACAGAGTTTTGCCAAGAGAACACACTGGTCATAGAAACACCATCTTGCAACAACACAAGAGACAACTCTACACATGGACATCACCAGATGGTCAATACCAAAATCAGACTGATGATACTTTTTGCAGCCAAAGATGGAGAAGCTCTACATGTCAGCAAAAACAAGACTGGAAGCTGACTGTGGCTCAGATCATGAACTCCATATTGCCAAATTCAGGCTTAAATTGAAGAAAGCAGGGAAAATCACTAGGCCATTCAGGTATGACCTAAATCAAATCCCTTATGATTATACAGTGGAAGGGATAAATAGATTCAAAGGATTAGATCTGATAGAGTGCCTGAAGAACGATGGATGGAGGTTCATGACATTGTACAGGAGGCAGTGATCAAAACCATCCCCAAGAAGAAGAAATGGAAAAAGGCAAAATGGTTGTCTGAGGAGGCCTTACAAATAGGAGAGAAAAGAAGAGAAGCTAAAGGCAAAGGAGAAAAGGAAAGATATACCCATCTGAATGCAGAGTTCCAAAGAATAGCAAGAACAGATAAGAAAGTCAGCAAATTTGGAAAACTCAGCAGTGGCCACAGGACTGGAAAAGGTCAGTTTTCATTCCAATCCCAAAGAAAGGCAATGCCAAAAAATGTTCAAACTACCACACAATTGCACTAATCACACTCTGGCAAAGTAATGCTTAAAATTCTCCAAGCTAGGCTTCAACAGTACATGAACTGAGAACTCCCAGATGTTCAAGCTGAATTTTTAAAAAGGCAGAGGAACCAGAGATCAACTTGCCACCACCCACTGGATCATAGAAAATGCAAGAGAATTCCAGAAAAAAACATCTCCTTCATTGACTATGCTAAAGCCTTTGACTGTGTGGGCCACATGAAACTGTGGAAAATTCTTCAAGAGTCAGAAACATCAGATGACCTTACCTGCCTCTTGAGAAATCTATATACAGATCAAGAAGCAACAGTTAGAACTGGACATGGAACAATATACTGGTTCCAAACTGGGAAAGGAATATATCAAGGCTGTATGTTGTCATCCTGCTTATTTAATTTATATGCAGTGTACAACATGTGAAATGCCGGGCTGGATGAAGCACAAGGTGGAATCAAGATGGCCAGGAGAAATATCAGTAACCTCAGATATGCAAATGACACCACTCTTATGGCAGAAAACAAAGAGAAACTAAAGCTCTTGATGAAAGTGAAGGAGGAGAGTGAAAAAGCTGGTTTAAAACTCAACATTCAAAAAACTAAGATCATGGTATCCAGTGCCATCACTTCATGGCAGATAGATGGGGAAACAATGGAAACAGTGACAGACTTTATTTTCTTGGGTTCCAAAATCACTGCATATGGTGACCACAGCCATGAAATTAAAAGACGCTTGCTCCTCGGAAGAAAAGCTATGACCAGCTTAGACAGCATATTTAAAAGCAGAGACCTTACTTTGCCGACAAAGGTCTGTCTAGTTAAAGCTATGGTTTTTCCAGTAGTCATGTATGGATGTGAGAGTTGGACCATAAAGAAAACTGAGCACCAAAGGATTGATACTTTTGAACTGTAGTGTTGGAGAAGACTCTTGAAAGTCCCTTGGACTGCAAGGAGATCAGTCCAGCCAATCCTCAAGGAAATCAGTCTTGAGTATTCATTGCAAGGACTTGATGCTGAAGCTGAATCTCCAATACTTTGGCCACCTGATGTGAAGAACTGACTCATTTGAAAATACCCTGATGCTGGGGAAAATTGAAGGCAGGAGGCGAAGGGGATGACAGAGGATGAGATGGTTGGATGACATCACTAACTAGATGAACATGAGTTTGAGCTAGCTCTGGGGGTTGGTGATGGACCAGGAAGCCTGGCATGCTACAGTCCATGGGGTCACAAAGATTTGGACACAACTGAGCGACTGAACTCTATTGTTGCCGTATTCCATAGTGGCTGTATCAATTTACATTCTCACCAACAGTGCAAGAGGATTCCCTTTTCTGCACGCTCTCTCCAGCATTTATTGTTTGTAGACCTTTTGATGATGGCCAATCTTACTGGTATGAGGTGACACCTCATTGTAGTTTTGATTTGCACTTCTCTAATAATGAGCGATGTTGAGCATCTTTCATGTGTTTGTTAGCCATCTGTATGCCTTGTTTGGAGAAATGTCTGTTTAGGTCTTTTTCCCCACTTTTTGATTGGGTTGTTTGTTTTTCTGGTATTGACTTGTAAGAGTTGATTGTATGTTTTGAAAATTAATCCTCTATCAGTTGTCTCATTCGCTATTATTTTGTTCCATTCTGAGGGTTGTCTTTTCACCTTGTTTACAGTTTCCTTGCTGTGCAAAAGCTTTTAAGTTTAATTAGGTCCCACTTGTTTATTTTTGTTTTTATTCCCATTACTCTAGAAGGTGAGTTATAGAGGACCCTGTTTTGATTTATGTCATCGAGTGTTCTGCCTGTGTTTTCCTCTTGAGTTTTTTAGTTTTTGGTCTTACATTTAGGTCTTTAATAATCCATTTTGAGTTTATTTTTGTATATGGCTTTAGGATATGTTCTAATTTCATTCTTTTACATGTAACTGTCCAGTTTTCTCAGCACCACTTATTGAAGAGGCTATCTTGCCCCATTGTATATTCTTGCCTCCTTTCTCAAAAATAAGATATCCATAGGAGTGTGAGTTTAATCTCTGGACTCTTCATCTTGTTCCATTGGTCTATATTTCTGTTTTTGTGCCTGTATCATACTGTCTTGATGACTGTGGCTTTGTAGTATAATCTGAAGTCAGGAAGGTTGATTCCTCCAGCTCCATTCTTCTTTCTCAAGATGCTTTGGCTATTCGGGGTCTTTTGTGTTTCCATATGAATTGTGAAATTTTTTGTTCTATCTGTGAAAAGTGCCATTGGGTAATTTGATAGGGATCACACTGAATCTATATATTGCATTTGGTAGTATAGCCATTTAAATGAATGGCTAAACTGACTACATAACCATTCATGTTAATTTACAAAAGGACAGAACAGAAATTCTCATCACCTGGGAGGCATTGTAACCAAGAGGAAATGAGCAGAACTAGATTTCTTTTTTTTCCATCAATAAGAAGGTTAAACAATGGTAACAGAGAAGAGGTGAGGACTTTCTGCCGGTCATATGACTGGAACCTGCAAACTCGATACCAATGAGAATGTAACGCTACCTGACAAACCTGTCCCCCAGTTATAATACAGTGTGACCTCAGCAGCTGCAAGCAGAAAGCTCTACTGTCCATTTTATGTTTAAATGCACATGATGAAAGCATTAAGTTGAAACTTTCTACTCCAAAATTCTGATCTCCCTATGAACTCATTGATTTCTCCTTTTTCATACTTATTTTGACAGATTCAAGATAGCTGTAAATTTTTGGCTACATCTCCCAGTAGAGGGAGGGGTCTAAACTTCCCCTCTTTGAGGTCAGGCTGGCCTTGGGGACTTTGTCAACCAGATATGGCAGACAGGCCATCCTGGGGCTCCCAAGACCTCATCATAGAAAACCCTCACCTTTCCTCCAGAAACCTGCAAGCACTGGCTCTGATAGAGACAACCTCTCCCTAAGCTCAGCTGTCTAGAAACCTCCAGGCTGTGGGGAAGCACAGAGGACACACAGAGACTGTCCCAACACACGGGTGACTGGGGGTGCCGGTGGTTTAAGCGGCTTTAATGAGCGAGGTATAGTTGATACACAAAGCTGCACATGGTTAATCTCTCTCAACAGGTGAGTCTGGGCTTTATGTGAGATTCCTCACATAAACAAGGTCATGCCATACTCATCGTGTACTCATCCTCATCTCACTTAGCATAGTGTTCCCCAAGTTCATCCATGTTGTTGCAAGTGGCAGAATTTCCTTTTTTATATTTATATAGGCTGAGTAACACTCTGTGTAATCCACCTTCTCTTTATCCATTCATCTGTCCATGGACATTTGTGCTGTTCCCATGTCTTGGCTACTGTGATTAATGCTGCAGTGGACACAGGGGTGCAGATACCTCTTCAAGATCAAGATTTCCATTTCTTCAAATGTTCTCCCACAGGTGGAACTGCTGGATCATATGCTAGTTCTATTTTTAACTTTTGGAGGAACTCCCATATCGTTTTCCATAGTAGTTACACCATTTTTTAATTTCCTTCCAACAGTACACAGACTAAACATCAGGGAAATGCAAGTCAGAACCACCCAGAAGCCATTTTGAGCTTCTAGACTCAGTAGATGCAGCGTGAAAAACAGGAGACAAGGCAGAGCCGGGACTGAGCCACGCGTCCCCTCCCTACCAGTGTCCACCGGTGCTGGAAGCACCCTCTGTCCGCCTGTGTTCCTGACCTACGGGGTTGGGGCCAGGGTAAGGCAGCTGTTTCTTCAGGCCCCTGTGTTTTGGGGTGGTTCCAAAACAGATAAGCCAGACATATATCTTCAACTGAAGAATTTCTTTAATATCCCATGAAAGGAAACACATACTTACCTTACTATTCACTGAAATTACCTGTTTCTCAGTTGTCATTTTTTTTTTGTTTTATAGACACATTACAATTCCTTCTTATTCTACTGTGATCTAGACCTTGCACTATAAAATTTAATGTTAAAGACTCTCTAAAGTATTTACAGGAAATTATTACTATTTACCATCAGTGAAAAGTCACAATTTCTTTTCAGGTCAAACTGTCAAATTATCAAAAACCTTACAGAGTAGAAAACAACTTAAAAACCAGAATATGCTTTCCGAATCAGCTTCGGAGTAGGCAACAGCAACCCACTCCAGTACTCTTGCCTGGAGAATTCCATGGATGGAGGAGCCAGGTAGGCTACAGTCCATGGGGTCGCTAAGAGTCGGACACGACTGAGTGACTTCACTTTCACTTTTCACTTTCATTCATTGGAGAAGGAAATGGCAACCCACTCCAGTGTTCTTGCCTGGAGAATCCCAGGGACGGGGGAGCCTGGTGGGCTGCCACATATGGGGTCGCACAGAGTTGGACACGACTGAAGCAACTTAGCAGCAGCAATCAGCTTAATTTTTTCAAAGAATTTTATTCCTTTTGTCTTTCTTGAATTCATAGTTGCTATTTTCACACAGCTGATCTCAACATACTAATTTCCTCTTCGTGTTTGGTTGCAAAACAATAAAGCAGTGACAAAACAGTGCCCAATGCGTAGGAAAGTGTGGAGCTACTCTGGTATTTCTGGTTACTGTTCGTGTTCACTTCACATGTTGGGGCAGTTGTGTGGGGTAACGCCTGGAGAGCATTTGGAAAGAAGTGAGAGAAAGATTTAATTAGCAAGGGTTAAAACGCAGAGTAACTTCCTCAGTTAAAAGTGTGCCATTTGTTTATATGAACTGGAAATTGGAGTTTCCTTACCCATGTTCAAGACCAGAACTTTGGACCATCCATCAGCTACCAGAGGAAGGGGTCTGCTTTACCATAAACTAAATACACTGGCAATTTAAAGAAGCTTTCAGTAATACTTAGAACAAAATGTCAATGAAGTTTCTAAGAGAAACTTCAGCACTTAGGTGTAGCAAGTTTGCCATCTACTGATCAGTAGGGTATCTTTCTTTTAATGGAAAAGGAAATTCTGAATGTGGGTGCGGCTGCTGCATCTGAAATAGTAATATCAACATTTTAAGGTAAAAGCATTAAATACACAGCTTCCAGGTACGCAGCCCTAGGCTGAACCTGGGGAGGAGCCAGGTATTAGGCTGTTCAGCCTCCAGAATGATCTCCACCTGATGGAGATACACAAGGAAGGTCTTTAAGGAAAGGCAGAACATGTCTCAGATCCAGCAAGAGGGACAGACAGGTGTGCCATTGTTCTGTTCTCCACCATCTTTTGGGTGTTCAGAAGCAGCCTGTCCTACTCCCTGCCACTGCAAAACACTTGAGTACCTGAGGAGGATATTCTAGAAGTTGGCCCTGCCTCTGAGGATAGAGTCTAAGTAGTTCAGACAATGGAAAAGGATATTGCTACTGATCAAAGCTTCATTTTTTATTGCTTAATTGAGATAAACACTTAAGCCCATTAATCTATCCAGTAACCCTCCCTACCTGATGCTCACATGGACAGCCGGCCACCGAGGCAGAGACCGTCTTCCGGTTTCCTGTAGGCAGATGCTGAGTGTGTGAGGATTCGAGTGATAGCCAAGGTCAGGGAAGACTGCTCCTGTCCTAATGGAGTCGAGGCTTTGGTGTGCTGTGTTTGGTGATCATACACTCCAGACCAAATGGTGCTCCGGAGTGTTAATTCTCACCTCATCTGTGCTCTGTGCAGCTGGGTTCATTTAACAGCTTTTAAATTTTAGAGGCAAAATCATCTACCTCTATGGAATTCATCATAGGATAAGTGATTGTTAATTAATTCAAAAGAGCTTGTTTTCCAAAGTAAAAAAACTAGAGCTGTTTCACATGTGTGGATCCTTCAGGGATTCCAGTTCTTTAGGGGAAGAGAATGCATTTTATTTTAGAATAAAATTCCAAATTGACAGCTGCCAGTTTGAAAAAAGAAAGGCTAATTTTTCTTTGAGACTGACTACATTTAATTTGCAAGTCTTATGATTATTCTAAAATCATTTCATTTCTGTTGAGATTTGTTTCCAAGAATAAAATAGATATTTGATGAAAAATACATGGCTCTAAGTTTTAGGAGACTTTTCATAAATTATTTTTTGTATAGAATGTCTATTGATAACTGTCTCTGGTTTTTCCCCACATTTCCCCATCTCTTGTTCAGTAAACTGTTTTTAAATCTTTGCTTTGGAGCATTGCACTGAAAGAACAGCGATGGAAAGCAATCAATCATTCCCACAAGGAGTTCAGGGAAAATAAACAGACGTTGGCAGGTGGGCTGTGTATTTGTGGGAGAGGCAGGGCACAGCATCAATCCTTAGCCTGCAGATTAAGCCAGTTCTGTTCTCCGTGTAGTCAAGTTTATTTCAATAAAAAGCAACAGATTTAATGCATTTAGGTACACATTGAGGTTCTAGGGTCAGAATCCTTATTTAGAAACCTCTAGCAGAGGCTGAGTGTGTGACTTTAGACAGTGTGTTTACTCCTCTGCCTCAAAGCCATCTGTATTGGAATAACAAACATTCCCACCCCCACGAGACCAGTGAAACACTTAGAGGATGACTGTGTCCCATCCACACAAACTCAACATCAAAATATACTTTTTCTGCATTTCCTACTTGGGAATGTTCCAGAAAATGTCCTCATGGTACTTGGGAGTGTTCCAAATCACCCTTCTGTGAGACGCCTGTTTCTAGTGATGATGATGATGGTGATGGTAGAGATGATGGTGATGATTGTGGTGATGATGACATTGGTGTTTATAATGATGGTGATGATGATGATAATCATAATGATGGCTATAATGTTCATCATGATGGTGATGGTGATGATGATGATGGCCATGATGGTGATGATGATAATAATGTTGTTGACAGTTTATTCCCTGATTTTTTTCAATGTTAGTGTTTTTGCTCTAACTTATTCCGTAGAAACTCTCCTCTTCCATATGTGCCTGTTTCAATGTCCCTCTCTAGCATCTCAAATCTAGTGAAGTGAAAGTTGCTCAGTCCTGTCCAACTCGTTGCGACCCCGGACTGTATAGTCCATGGATTTCTCCATGCCAGAATACTGGGGTGGGTAGCCGTTCCCTTCTCCAGGGTATCTTCCCAACCCAGGGATAAAACCCAGGTCTCCTACATTGTATGTGATTTTTTTACCAGCTGTGCCAACAGGGAAGCCAAAATCTAGCCCTGCTATTTAATTGCATTTCACCCCAACCAGCAAGCCAGGGCCCAGTCCTATATTTGGTTCGGTAGTACTTGTCTTTAGGTCATATTCCCTGCAGACAGGGATGGAGTGAAGTGTGTCATGCCTGCTGTTTATGAGGATCGTCTTAAGTGTAGAGAGGGGGAGGCAGGGAGAGAAACCCATGGCCACCCCAACAGGGAACTCAGGAGGGAAAGGGCTGCTCAAAGTTGTGCAAAGCAGAAGTCAATCAGACAGTGAGAGAGTCCAGTTAGAAACCCTCTCTTCCCGCCTGCCTCCTCGGTCCACTTCTGCTGCACCTGAATGTGTGGAGATAGAAAAGATGCTATTTTTATTAAAAATTAACAGTGATATAAAGCTAATGTAGATGTAATTGCTCATAAATTATTTATTCTAATAATTCTGACACTATGGCCCAAGATTTCCACTAGTACTCTTATGTATCTTAGAATATCTCTAAATTGAGTATATGTAAAAGCATGTAGAAAACTATTGTGAATGATATGCACAGCATCTGAAATCTTGGAAGTATGAAATATTTAAGTCATATGTAATGAGCATTATACTTAGAGGAAACATACTTTTCTATGTAAGAGACTGATGAACACCAAGGGACAAACACTTCATACTGAATGATACTTCTGTTTGAATTATGTCAAGCACCTCAGGTAAATAAGGAAAAACTTGACATATCAGATTCTATCTCCAGCAATCGCCATATGTTTTTTATATACAACAAAAATATGTGAAAGGAAAACCAGATATTTTCCCAAGCTTACCAGTTATCCTGACAAAATACTTGTCACTGAAACCTACCCATTTTTGCTGCCTCCCCATAGATTACTTTTGGGGATAAATTTCAAACATTGTATAATTTCACCCATAGTAAATTCAGTATGCACATCTAAAATATTTTAAAAATAAATACAATGCTATTATTCTATCTAAATAAACAATTTAGTTAATATCATCAAATATCCAGTGTGTGCATGCTCAGGCATGTCTGACTCTTTGCAACCCCATGGACTGGGGCTCACCAGGCTTTTCTGTCCATGGGATTTCCCAGGCAAGAATACTGGAGTGGATTGCCATTTCCTACTCCAGGGGATCTTCCTGACCCAGGGATTGAATCCATGTCTCTTGTGTCTCCTTCATTGGCAGGTGGATTATTTACCATGAGTGCCACCTAGGAAACCCTAAATATCCAGAAAATTTGCAAATATCCATGGATTTTCAAATACCCTTCATTGTCATAATTTTGTAACTATTTCCATGCTATATCTAGAGCAATATGACGTATATATATTGCAATCCTTGACATTTCTCTCTTAATACAAAGTAGTTCTCATCTCTGGCTGGAGAAGAAAATGGCAACCCACTCCAGTGTTCTTGCCTGGAGAATCCTGTGGACAGAGGAGCCTGGTGGGCTGCTGTCCATGGGGTCACACAGAGTCGGACATGACTGAAGCGACTTAGCAGCAGCAGTTCTCCTCTCTGACACTGTAATCCTGGAGAATCTCTCTCAATCTGGGTTTCATAGACAAGATTCCATTGGCATTGTGGAACCTACTTCCATCCCCATTATTTTCTTTAAAGTTCTGCCTAGATCTGGAAACCTGGTGAGAGTCCAGGTTTTATTATCTTGCTGACAGCACTTCAGGGGTGATGGGGGCCTTCAGAGTACTCATTCCTCATACTGTCCAGTTGTCTTTTTCTATTTTATCCATCACTTATCACATTACCTAGACCTCCTATTTCTAAAAGAGTTATGAAATGGTGATAGTCTAATTAATAATTCCTTTTTAAAGTTTCTTAGTTGAATTTTCTCTTGATAAACTTGTCTAGAGAAATTTCAGACATTATATACCTAGGTTGTTATCATAGTTTCAGTGGTTAAGTACATCTGAATGTTTCACATGTGCTCAATTTGAAGTACTCAGATATGAGCATCTGGGAAAATCTCATAAAGACAGGATTATTAATATGAATGATTTTTGGACATTTACCTCGTATTAGCTTTAGACCATCATCAGTTTTAAATAAAATACCATCTTTTCTATATTATACTCACTCATATGATGAATGATGGCTCTTAAAGACAGGCCCATGTCTTAACCCCTGAAAACTATGAATGTGATCTTACTGGAAATATTTTTTGCCAATGTGATTAAGTTAAGGATCTTAAGATGACCATCTTGGATTATCTGAGTGGACTTTAGATGCAGTGACAAGTTGACTTTTTAAGAGACACAGGAAATACAGAGGAAAAGAGGAGAAGGCCATGTGAACATTGACCAAATGCTGGAGTGGTGTGGCCACTGGCTGAGGGAAGCCTGGAGTTAGCCAAAGTTCAAGAAGAAGGAGAGTCTTCTGCCTGAACCTTGAGAAGAAGCATGGCCCTGCCGAGGGATACCTTGACTCAGCTTCTGACTCTAGGACTGAAAGAATGAATTTGTGTCCTTTTAAGCCACCTAGTTTGTGACATTTTGTTTAGCATCTGTGGAAAACAAGTACCCCCATCATTTGGCTGAACTGAGCTTCCAGGCATATATATAGAAAAATCAAATAAATGATTTTTTCCCTGACACAACTCAAGAGCTTCACAAATACAATATTCATCCTTGTAAAGGTTGCTGAGGAAGAAGCAGAAAGCAGACGCTTGCGAACATGCTGCTATGTGGGAGGAATGCCCAAGCCTCAGAAAGTCAGAACACAGAGCTGAAGCCTCGGGAGTCAGATCCTGAGACAGCAGAGGAGGGGGCCCCAGGCACTCAGGCCCCACCGCTCTGCTGTGAGGGCTGCTGCATCAGTCTCTCAGAAATTCCCTCTGATCCACCGAGCCTTTTGTTCCCTGACCCCAACTGACACGGGGTCATTCCCAGTGAGCCATGGAAGTCCTAGTTCCCTCAGCTCTGCATGTCTTCTTTGGGGTTTTACTTCATGTGTGGACGCTGCTGCATGGTCATCTGTTCTGAGGAATGCGTGAAAGCAGCGAGTGTGGGTCTGAGATTTCTGTTTAAGAAAACCACATTCCAAGAGTGAATTCATCTTTCTGTTAACAAAAATAGGTTGAGGGCACTTGCATATAGACACATAAAATTGACAGTCATTTCAGGATGCAGATGAAAGAAAAGACCAAACCTGAAAAGTGGTACACTTCTCCTTCCTGAGATAGGGAACTTTTACCCCAGAGAGCAATTTATTGTGAACACATTTTTTTTAAAAAAGTGTTTATATACAAATACTTCACATGGAAAAATTCACAACATGGTAAGAAGGAATAATTAGTTTAATGATTAATTTATTTCTCCAGGGCAGAGCCAAAGCACAGCAACAACAACAAAAGAATTAGGACTTGACGCAAAGAATAAAACCAGAGAAGTGTGAAATGGAAGTTAGGAACTAAAACTACACAATTTTTCTCTATACATTATTCCTTTGCGTTAGCATTCGTAACACCAATTGAAACTGTCAGGGAAGAAAACAGTCTTTCCTTCTCCCCTTCTTCTAGGTTCTCTGCTGGGACCCCTGTAATAAAAGACAGATTAACAAGAGAAAAACAAACACAAGTTTATTAACACGTACATCTCAAACATACATGGGAAAGTCAGGGAAAAGTAACTCAGAGAGATAGCTTAGAATTTGAACTTACATACCATCTTCAGCTAAAACCAAAGAAGAAGGGTCTGGGGGAGTCTGGGTCTGCAGTGGCCACAGAAAAGCACAGTAAATAAAGGTGAGCCTTTTTATGCAGATTTGAGCCATAATCAGTCTTGTGATTTGGAGTTATCCTCTCTTCCTGGTACAGAGCAGGAGACTTCTTTACAAATGAGGATTTCCTTTATGAATGTAAATTTTCCTTACAAAAGGTAAAGTCTGCTGTTTTCAGAGCTTCTACTGAGTCAGCTCTTGACCAAAATAATTCTGTACCAAAGAGGTATATATAGAGTGGCCTATTCTTGTCTCCTACAACATACAGAATAAAGCTGAACACCTGTATGTCATTTACTAATTGCTAAACATTTTCTTAAGTGTTTCACATATATTATCATCACCACAACGTCTTAGTCCTGCTATTACCCACGTTTTATGCAGGATAAAACTGAGACCCAGAAATTATTTTGCCAAGATCACAAACCTAGCTCAGGATAGCAACTTTGCTTTCTACAGGAGGCCATTCAGCACAGTTGTTTCCTCAGTGAGCATCAGGGGGCAGAAAATAAAAGGGTAATAGCATTCAAAATATATTCATTCAGCACTACTAGGTACTTTTTGTGTGTCATGCTTTCTCCTGGATTCACAGCAGAGAAAAAGTGAATACTGAATTTTTTTGCCTTGGGAAAATTAATGCATAAATTAAGGAACTATCATAAATCTTTATCTTTAACAATGCAATGTGTTCTTTTCTTTTTTCACTAGACTTGGGACTCAAAGCAGAGACAGAGTGTCCAGCAAAGTGATCAAATCACATAAGCCTTAAAATGCACAATTATATAGGAACAGAAACTGGAAATTGCTTATATAAAGTAGAATATAATTTGGCAGCCACCACTGTTTGCTTAGAAAGGAGAAATTAATATTTATCATGTGCATCTAAGGTTCAGACACTTTACCTGCACTGAACGTAGTTTCAGATTGGAATATAAACTCATACAAATTTCCCCAAATAGAAAATTGTGGCTGACCACTCAAAGATTACCCCCAGCCAAGGCAGAGAGTCAGGAAAGGAAGGTCTTCATGACTGGGCTCCTGTGGGTCAGCAGTCAGTGAGGAAGAGGACAAGGATTCAGCATCACAGAGTATGGGTCTCTTGCCCTTTCCAGGGGCAAACCCTGAATAGCTCAGGAATGCAAGATCCTGCATCACAGGGTAGCAACCTGGTAATCAAGACATTCTAAATTGGTACTTGTCAGACTGTATGTCTTAACCCTTCCATAGGTTTTGAAACCAATCATAAAAACTATGACAATTCTAGACAGTGTATTAAAAAGCAGAGATATCACTTGCCAACAAAGTTCGTATAGTCAAAGCTGTGTTTTTTTCCAGTAGTTATGTGTGGATGTGAGAGTTGGACCATAAAGAAGGCTGAGCACCAAAGAATTGATGCTTTCAAACTGTGATGTTGGAGAAGACTCTTGAGAGTCCCTTGGACTGCAAGGAGCTCAAACCAGTCCATCCTAAAGGAAATCAGTCCTGAATGTTCATTGAAAGGACTGATGCTGACACTGAAATTCCAATACTTTGGCCACCTGATATGAAGAACCAACTCATTGGAAAAGACCCTGATGCTGGGAAAGATTGAGGGCAGGAAGAGAAGGAGGTGACAGAGGATGAAATGGTTGGACGGCATCAGTGACTCAGTGGACATGAGTCTGAGCAACCTCCAGGAGATAATGAAGGACTGAGAAGCCTTGTTGTGAATTTTTTTTAATTATCTTATTTTTTTAATTAATTAATTAATTTTTTATTGAAGGATAATTGCTTTACAGAATTTTGCTGTTTCTGTCAATCCTTGTTGTTGTTCAGTCACTCAGTCATGTGCAACTCTTTGTGACCCATGTTCTGCAACACGCCAGGTTTCTCCAGCTTGTGCTTCTTTCAGCCCAGCATTTGCATGATGTACTCTGCATATAAGTTAAATAAGCAGAGTGACGATATACAGCCTTGACATACTCCTTTCCTAATTTTGAACCAGTCCATGCTTCCATGTCTGGTTCTGACTGTTGCTTCTTTACTTGCATACAGATTTCTCAGGAGGCAGGTCAGGTGTCCTGGTATTTCCATCTCTTGAAGAATTTTCCAGTTTGTTGTGATCCACACAGTCAAAGGCTTTAGCATAGTCAATGAGGCAGAAATAGATGTTTTCCTGGAATTCTTTTGCTTTTTCTTTGATCCAGCGGATGTTGGCAGTTTACTCTCTTCTTCCTCTCTGCCTTTTCTAAATCCAGCCTGTACATCTGGGAGTTCTTGGTTCATGTACTGTTGAAGCCTGGCTTGAAGGGTTTTGAGCATGAATCCTTGCTAGTGTGTGAAATGAGTGCAAGTGTGCAGTAGTTTTCCCATTCTTTGATATTGCCTTTCTTTGGGATTGGAATGAAAACTGACCTTTTCCAGTCCCGTGGCCACTGCTGAGTTTTCCAAATTTGCTGGCATATTTAGTGTAGTACTTTAACAGTATCATCTTTTAGGATTTGAAATAGCTCAGCTGGAAATCCATCACCTCCACTAGCTTTGTTCGTAGTGATTCTAAAGCATGCTGTAGTTTATGGGATCGCAAAAGATGGGACATGACTGAGCAACTGACCAACACCACCACCAACAATAGTGTCTTGTGATCATCATCTGTTATTTGTGACATAAATCAGAATGCAGAGCACTTGAAACAGTGAAGATTGTTCTTGCTTTGGAATATTTTTTAGTTATATAGACACATGTGAACATGCTTATATGATCATGTTCATAATTTACATTCATGTATATATATATAGTGTATATTTATGCAAAGACATGCATATATAAATATATTCAAGTATTGGGGATCACAAAAATATATTTCACACTAACGATCAGAGTTAAAGTAGTCTGCTTTTTTCTAAATAGGATGAATAGTTAAAATAGGATATTTTTTCACATGCTAAAGATACAGAATATGGTAAACTAGGGTAATAGGTAAAATTCAGAGGACTTCAGGGTGAGTTGTATGTACATGGTTTTCTGTATACTGAATTACTAGTGTTCCATAATAAGATAGGCAACTGATATGCATCAACCTAGATGATTTCAACATTTACACTGAGTAAAAGAAGCCATACATAAAAGAGAACATACTGGATGCTTCCATTTATATGAAATTCTAGGAAAAGCTTATGTATATTATCAGGAAGCAGATCTGTGGTTGTCTGAAGGCTGGGAGAATGGGGGCTGAAGGTCACAATAGAAACTGTTTTCTGTTTTCATCGTATGTTGTATGAGTAGATGATGCTTGTGAAAAACTCATCCCTCTCTGCGTTTAACGTATGAGTGCATCTTATTGTAAAATACACTCAATATAATTAATAAAAATGGATACTGCCATAAGTTTTGGCCCTTAAACACATATCCAGTCCATTAACTGAAAGTTTCTTTTCGCTTTTTTTTTTCAAGTAACTATTTGAGTAATCAGGCCAAAAAACTGAACCCTTTGAGTGTGATTTTTTTTAGTGGTATTTTAAAGCTATAAGCTAATCAGATCCCATTCTCTTGTGTTAGCTACAAATTGCCTTATGAGGCCCATTCTGACTGTCACTCACTGTGAATCACTTGTTTACAACAGCCCTCCAGGTCACCCTCCGCGTACCTGCTGCTCATTAAGACAGAGCCAGGCGGGTCCTGTCTTGGGGCCCTCCTCCTGGGGTCACAGACACCTTCAATACCAAGAGTGACTTCTGAAATATTAGCTGCAGATTTTTTCTTGCCTCCTTTGCATGACTGTGTGTACTCGGTTTGGATTTGGCAATATTGTTTTGGCTCATTTACTATATGGATTTCTCTGCCCTCTGCTAGCCCTGGGAAAAGTCCCTGATACTTATTGATTTAGTTAATCACAAAAACAAACCTCATTCGCCACCTCCAGTGTGTGTGTGCTCAATCGCTCAGTTGTTTCCAACTCTTTGGGACCCCATGGGAACCCAGAGGAGCCCGCCAGGCTCCTCTGTCCACGGAATTTTCCAGGCAAGAATACTGTAGTGGGTTGCCCACTTCCTACTCCAGGGGATCTTCCTGACCCAGGTATCAAACTGGTGTTTCTTGTCTCATGCATTAACAAGTGCATTCTTTTTTTTTTTTTTTTTTGATATTTTATTTATAACAAGTGCATTCTTTACCACTAGCACCACCTGATAAGCCCTTGCCACCTCCAGAAGTTACCAGAAACCTTTACCCTCATTTCCCCAATAATCACACAAACCGAGCCGCCACTATGCTGGCCACCCTACTCCCTCCTCGGCCCTTTCCTCAGACCAGCAGCCTCGTTTTCCTGTTACCTCCTGGCCATGCCTCCTTCCTCCTGACTCCACTTCCTAGGGTAACTTGAGGAGAGACCTCTTCTGCTTTTCCTTCTTCTCCAGATAAGTATTTTCAGCCTTCAAGGTCTACTTCTACTTTTCTGTTTTCCAAGTGCCGGGAAAAAAAAATACAAGTAGCATAAAAGAATGATGGGCAAATGTTCATTGCAGCACTGTTTACCATAGCTAGGACATGGAAGTAACCTAGATGTCCATCAGCAGACAAATGGATAAGAAAGCTGTGGTATATATATACACAATGGAATATTACTCAGCCATTAAAAAGAATGCATTTGAATCAGTTCTAATGAGATGGATGAAACTGGAACCTATTATACAGAGTGAAGTAAGTCAGAAAGAAAAATACCAATACAGTATATTAACGCATATATATGAAATTTAGAAAGATGGTAATGATGACCGTATATACGAGACAGCAAGAGACACAGATGTAAAGAACAGTCTTTTGGACTCTGTGGGAGAAGGCTAGTGTGGGATTATTTGAGAGATAGCATTGAAACATGTATATTATCATATGTGAAATAGATCGCCAGTTCAGGTTCGATGCATGAGACAGGGTACTCAGGGCTGGTGCGCTGGGATGACCTTGAGGGATGGGATGGGGAGGGGGTGGGAGGGTGGTTCAGGATGGGGAACACGTGTACACCCATGGCTGATTCATGTCACTGTATGGCAGAAACCACTACAATATTATAAAATAATTAGCCTCCAATTAAAATAAATAAATTAATTTTTAATACAATAAAATTAAAAAAAAAAAAAGAATGACAGGCAGCTAGGACTCGTGCAGTGTCCACTATGTGTCTGACCGCAGGACGGCCTGTTTGTGAGGACAGATGGGTTCTTTCTTTTGAAATAGATGCTGTGATGTCCTGTTGAGTGAGTTTAGCATGTAATTCAATTGTGTCTCATGCTAATAAAATGCTGTTTTTTATTACAGTGTAGTTAAATACACAAACATGTCATTAAATTCCTTCAGTGTAACTGCATCAGAAGAGGGTGATGCACCACTTGAAAACCTTTGAGAAACAGGTCGGGATGAGGTGCTAAGACAGACGACATACCTCCATCTAATCTCAGACGTCTGATGCTGTTGCTCTTTGATCCTGAGAAAGCTTTACGTCCATCGCCAACCGGTGTCGGGTATGTATCCCACAGTGTTTTAACAGAGAAGAGCCCCAGGGACTCTTATATGGGGTCTGTTTAGTTTCTTTAGCAAATGTATTTGTTCTGAATATCACATACCGCCTGTCAGGTTCTGTTGAAAGCACTGAGTTACAGAAATTAACTTAACATACATCTCCAAACAGTCCCCTGCCATGGCTTTTTGTTGGGCCCACAGAGGACAGAGTCCCCATGGTAGGGTGTGTTGTCCACATACCCTCTGGAGTGAAGCTCGGACTTCAAGAAGTGTGATTGATTCCAGATTTCCTCACTATGTTTGGGTATAGTTTATGCAATAACTAAGCTTTGTAGCAGAAAGAAAAGTACATCTTATCCAGAGGCTGTTGAATCTGTGAATCCATGTCTGTCATCAGATTAGGGAAAATGTTGGCTACTCTTTCTACCAAGTACTATTCTCACCCATGTTCTCCTCTCCTGGGTAATTCCAACTGCATGTATATGGAACCACTTCATATAAACTAATAGGTCCCTAGTGTTACATTTACGCATGTTTCAATCTTTACTTTTTCTTTCTGCATTGGAAATTTATATTAATCTATTTTTTAATAGTAAAAGAAGTTTATCAATTTTCACAATCAATAGGCAGACAAAAAATAAAAGATAAGTATAACTTCAAGCCATAATGAAAGCATGACTAACCTAATATAAAATAATATATAAAATAATTACATACAATTTAGGGAGTCAAGCAGAATGTTGTGGTGAGTGGAGGTGCATTCATGCACATGTTTTCATCTGCCCAGCAAGTCTGTGTCTTTTGGTTGGTGCATTTAATCCACTTACATTTAAGGTAATTATTGATATATATGATCCTATTCCCATTTTCTTAATTGTTTTGGGTTTATTTTGTGTAGGTCTTTTCCTTCTCTTGTGTTTTCTGCATGGAGAAGTTACTTTAGCATTTGTTATAAAGCTGGTTTCGTGGTGCTGAATTTACTTAATTTTTGCTTGTCTGAAAAACCTTTGATTTCTCCATCAAATCTGAGTGAGAGTCTTGCTGGGTAGAGTATTCTTGGTTGCAGATTCTTCCTTTTCATCACTTTAAATATATTGTACCATTCCCTCCTGGCTTGAAGTGGCAGCTGCAGACTCAGTTTAGGTTTTTTGTTTTTAGCTAACCTGCTCTGAGCCCTTTGCACACATGCATATTTCCATAATCAGTCAAAAAAATGTGGGCTAAGAGAGTTTTGGAATCCCCTGTATCTTCCACTTGTAGGATTTTTATACTCTCTTCATGCATTCATAGATGATCAGCTTTTAGTTTTCTGTTTTTTCCAGACATAGAGGCTACTATAAATTTCCACCAGTTCTTTTTCCAGGTCATAACGATTTCATTGCACTTAACTCAGGACTCAGTGCCCTTAAAGAGGAACTGACTTTGTACTCTCTTCATCTAAATGTGCAACCCCCTCCTCCACTGAAGCCTGTCTGATTCTATTCATCTGCTCCACCTCAGGTGACTGCTCAGAGTTAGTCCAGATTTTATCATTGTCTGGTGTGAAGGAGTCCTTCTTGCAGGGTCATCCACCATAATTCCCAATATCTTCATTTTAATTCAATGTAACTGAAGTCAAATTGGCCCAATGAAATATGCAATGTCCCTCAGCTCTTCATCAGCAGAATTGAAATTAGACTCCAGAGTTGTCCTTTATCATTTGTTTGCCTCTTTGATCTGAATATGAACTATATAAAGAAATCAGAAAACTTCTTTTCATGGTTTAATAATTTCCATCAATAAGTTCAAGAAGACTGTGCATGTCATTTAAGTGACCTTCTCACACGGATGGTTACAGAGGAGGAAGGGCAGCTATCACTCTTTAATTACAGTGTTGATAGAAGTACTCGATGCTTAATTATTCAGCTATTACAATTTTAAAATTATGCTCCTACATTTGTTGTAACTGAGTCATGAAAGTGAAAGTCGGGGCACTAGTTTTTGTCTCATGATGATTGTGGGGGGAACTCTGCTAACACAAGCACCTACAGAAATAAAATATAGCCTCCCTTATGTTTAACATGGAGCCTAGCAGGTGTCAATGCTTATTTCAGGCACAGAGACATTTGCTAGGTGACATATTTGTCATATGGAACTCAATTATTTCTTCTCTGCAGAAGGTAGTGATTTAAGAACCTTCTCCATCAATAGGCTTTAGGTGGAAAAATCAGAGGAGACAGTATAAACACTAAAGACTTGTCCCTGGTCAACACTTTTAAAAACTATCTTCCTGAATAGAGATGCCAAGGATCCTCACTTTAGTATAACCGAAGTGCGTGGCCTTCCAGGAGCCACAGGGGAGATGTGCAGACCCGGGGCTTGTGGGTCAGGAACGTGAGAATAGTACACACGCGACGGAGCAGGGGACTCGGCGGGGAGGCCAGTGCTTGCCATTGAAAGACAAAGTGAGCTTTCTATGGAGGCTTCTGCAAAGAGTAATAAAGAAAATGAGAACAGTGCTTTGTTACGTTGTCAGACTCAAATCCCAGCAGAGTACACACCTTCGAGAGTAAAGCAAGAATGGAGACGGGAGTGATGGCCAGAGGTGGAGGGAGATTCCCAAAGGGGTCAGGGATGTGGGGCAGTCCAGGGACTCTGAGGTTCGAGAGCTTTGTAGAATACCCCCTTCCTGGCAGTAAAGCGGAGGATAAAAGCCTCCAGCTCTGAAGAAGAAAGGGAGAGGAGAAGGTGATGCGTGACCAGCTACAGAAACCATGGGTCCTCAGCTCTGACGCCGAGTGCAGGACTTGGAGAGTCCCTGGGGTCAGAGGGGACTGGTCCCCACATCCTCATTCCAGAAAGCCGTTTCATGGAAAAGAAATCCGGAAGCTCACCCAGGCCTCTGGAGTTCACAGATGGCAGCTGAGAATTACAAGCGTCAAGGAGAGAGTTTGCAAGAGGGCTGAGGACCAAAGTCGGAAGCCTCACGGAGGACCCTCCACAGCACATGGGGCCTGAGGTGGGGGGAGCGGTGCCTCTGGACCATGCGGTGATAAGAAGAGCCTCAGCATCAGGGGCACAGGCAGGTCCTCGGGAAGAACAGAAAGCAAAGTTCACTGTCTTCCCCCAGCGTGAGGGGCAGCAGAGAGGCAGCGCCACTGCAGGGCCATATCCAACACTGTGGAGTTGATTTTACACCCTGCAAGTGACAGCTGTACCTTTGTAAAATATAATTTTTAATTTTGATGAATTCAAAGGACTATACCTGTTTACATGCAGCTGCCAAAATGCAGCAATGTGATAAAACATACAATATTGGTGCTCAGTAAACTTTGGGAAAGGCTAACATTTTGCAAGTTGTGCTCCTCAATGTTGCTGAAAATCAGTGCTGACATTTTGCGTTTTATTGCAAAGTATACTTAAACCTTTTCTCAAGGACGGAAAATGTCTGCCTCTCTCTCTCTCCACATGGATTTACAAAGGAGAACGTAATGTGGCTTCTGGGAAGAGTATGTCTGTATGGGATAGAGCAGAAAGGTATTAGTATTAGGTCAGCGTTTCAAGTACATCTTGCGGAAAAAGCATGAAAGATGGGTTCTGTGCCATGCTGCTTTTAATGGATGGGTCTGAAGTACTCATTCCTAAATGCATATCAGATTATAACCATCCTTGATAGCTCAGATGGTTAAGAATCTGCCTGCAATGTGGGAGACCTGAGTTCAATCCCTGGGTCAGGAAGATCCCTTGGAGAAGGGAATGGCAACTCACTTCAGTATTCATGCCTGGAGAATTCCATGGACAGAGGAGCCTGGTGGGCTGCAGTCCATGGGGTCGCAAAGAGTCAGACACAACTGAGTGACTAACATTACATTAACATTATATATATATATATATATATATACACACACACACACACACACACATATATATATGTGTATATTACCCACACAGAACTCATACATACATTCATGTTGATTATTTGCTTCTGCAAAGAAAAAGAAACAATAAAACTGAAAGAATTAATCAGCAAGGAAACTAGATTGTGAATAGTAATATTACTGTTTCTCATTGTGTTATAATAAACAAAACTTCAAGTTTTACAGAGGTATGCAGATGGAAAGCAAATTCCTGAACCAGAAATAATTTAATATATCATACAAGAATTATTAAAAAGCATAAGCTAGACCATCTTATAAATTTTTTAAAGTAGACTGTGTTTACATAAGTTATAAAGAAGATTTTTCCATTAAAAAGTCAAAATCTGTCATGTGTTCTCTACTGTAGATGTGCTTATTATTGTGGATGTGCTTGTAAGAACTTTCATTGGAAAGAAAACGGCAAAAGGAAGAATTTTACATAGACTGACACCAGGTAAAAAGAAAGATAGATGATATGGAGATATTGAATAAAGCTCACCAAGAAAAAGAGAGGGAAACATGAAAATTTTATTGTCTTGAAAAATGAACATTAAAACAAGCAGAAAAAGATGGTGACAAATAGCAGCTGTGTGTGGAAAACAAGACTGAAGCAAGGTTGGATTTGAAATGTCAGGGAAGAAATAAGTGAAATGCTTAGGACAGAACAGTACAATAAACACCTAAAAAGGAAAATTATTTACTTCTGACATCACAGTGGAAAAAGACATAAAAAGAAAATGAAGTAGTGTCTGAGAGGTCTTCTCCCAAATAACACTCTATCAAGTGCCCTGGGATTTCCCTGCCCTGTTTTAGCAGAGCCTTAATGCTCTAAAAGGGCAAAGGAAAAAAAGGTGAAATGTCCAGAGAAAGAAAACAAAAAGTAATTTCACTAAAGGAAATCAGGAGAGGTTGTGGTTGGGTGACATCAGCAAGATGGAGGAAAGGGTTCCCAGTGCATGTCCCTTTTCAGAATCATCCATCCACACGTGAAAACACCTCCTGGGAGCCAAGGGGCCCATCCAAGTGAAGGATCACAGTCCCCAAGGAGCACAGACGTGAGAGCAGGTTCCTAAAGAGGGCAGAGAGGCTGGCCCATTGAAAGGTTGTTGCTGAACGATAAGACGCGGGATTCTTGGCCTCCGGAGGAGAGGAATTCAATCCGGGGCCAGAGACGAGGCTGGATCGCTCAGAGCTTTTGTGTAATAAAGTTTTATTAAAGTATAAAGGAGATAGAGAAAGCTTCTGACATAGGCATCAGAAGGGGGCAAAAGAGTACCCCCCTCCTAGTCGTTAGCTGTATGTTATATAGTCACAGTCTGTTAATGAAAGGAAAGGAATGTCATAAAATCTAGAATGGCACCAGATAATTCATCCCAGGCCATAAAACTATTGACTTGCATCTTGTACCAACAAATAGTTTCGTTTACATAGATTAGGGGAACAATACCTGAATAAGTAAGTTAGGCCCTTTGGCGGAACCAACTTGAAGATGGAGTCTGGGGTTCATTAACATAGCTTAAGACAACATTTCCATACGAAAAAGAAATGTATTGGTTAACTCAAGGTTTGGGAGTAGTTAGCTTTAGGTGAGACCAGGTGTCACGGCCACACAGAATGTTAGGAGAAACCTCCTTTTAATTTTGTATAGAGAAGGAAAAACAGATCGCTGGTTTGTTCTTTCCTGCCGGTTAAGAGAGATAAAAATGTCTGGCACTTACAGCCTCTTTCCTCCATTTGGAGACCCCTGGCCTTCCTGCCTGTTACCCTCTCACCATCACCTATGCCACCTGCATCCCCAGGCGGCCCAGCTGACGCCTGCCTGTGTGCAGGAGGGTGAAGCGACCCCCGGGCCCAGGTCACCCCCAAGAACTCTGCTGCGGGGCTGGCCCCTGCACCCCCTGCCTCCAAGGACCCCCAGCACTCAGAGGCCCTGCAAAGGCCAGGCCACGCCCTCCTCATGGGCCCCAGCCCCACAGTGACTCAGGCGCAAGGCCTCCCCAGCACCAGGCTGCTACCAGGGGCCAGACAAGGACTGGGGAGTGGTGAGAAGCTGGTCAAAAGGCGTGAAGCTGCAGTTATGTGGGCAGAGTAAGCTCATAATGCTGCTGGAGACCTGCCACAGAGGTGGTCACTGGATTAACCATTCCACAGTTAGTGTGTGCATCAGACCACCATGCCGGACACCTTCAGTATACATGTCTGCTTAAAAATAATATAAAACAAAATAAACATGTTTTTAATTAAAAGGAATTTTTTTAAAAACCTAGAAATCATGACATTACTTAACACTGACATAGAAATGGTATAAAAAGGACTCTTCCGTACCCCCCCCAAAAAAAGTGGGCAGAATGATAAAATTCAAAATTAATTTCTTTAAAAGATAAAAAATTATCAAATTAGAATTAGGTGTGTTAGAGAAATTTACTAAAACCTGACATGAATCATGCAATACTTGAACCTAAACAGTTTTTTTGAATGCATCAACTTAAATACAAGGAGTTTTTGCTCTATTTCCAGTTAATGTTATCTTTATTTCATTGGTGAGGGAACAGTGCCTCCGAAAGTCACGCTCTTGTGGGGTCTTGTGCTGCCCCACGGCCATTCCATGATGAAGCTTACCTGGGGGTCCTGAGTGTTGGACCCCAAGTCAGTGCTTATTGCAATAATGCACGTGCCTTTACAGTCTCACTGCTGATTTTCCATTTCAGCCTTTTATTTCTTCTCTTAGCATAAGTGTCATTAGATAAAACTCTTATTGCAAACTTTAAAATGACTTTGTTCTATGTGGTTGATGGGGCCATTAATGTATCTTTCTTGTAACTCTTAGAAAAATACATTTTAAAAAGGAAATACAGTCACAAATGCTGGAAGATAGATTGGTAGGGGTATCTCTATTGAATAAAAGAGCTGCATGGATTTCTAGAAATTCAAGGTGAACTTCATCCCAGTGATGGGTGTTGTAGTCAGCTTCAGGCTACTCGAACAAAGTACTGTAGACTGAGTGCCCTATAAACAACAGGCATTTATTTCTCACAGTGCTGGAGGCTGGAAGTCCAAGGGCAAAGTGCCAGCAGATCGGGTGTCTGGAGTGGGTCCCCTTCCTGGTTCAAGGTGGCATCTTCTCACAGGGTCCTCACATTACAGAAGGGGCGAGGGAACTCTCTGGGGTCTCTTATAAGAGCTAATACTATTCTTAAAGGCTCCTTAAGCATGACCTCCTCACCTACCAAAGACTGTCACATTTGAGTTAATTCAGGACTTAACATGAATTTGAACAGGAGACCTGGGTTCTATTCCTGGATTGGGAAGATCCTTTGGAGGAGGGACTGGCAACCCACTCCAGTATTCTTGCCTGGAAAATCCCATGGACAGAGGAGCCTGGCAGGCTATAGTCTGTGGGGTCGCAAAGAGTCGGACACAACTGAGTGACTAACACAGTTCACAGTTCACAGAGTTGAGGGACCACATTCTGTGGGTAGCAGCCTACAAAGACACGAGCCAGAAGACTCATCGCAGATGTGCCGCAGGGCCGGCCTCTGCGCAGAAGAGGGCCACTGGATGCTGAGCAAGCCCAGGAGGTACAAGGGGCAGAACGATGATGACTGCTAAGCATCCAGGTGACTACCTGGAGGACAGCGTGTGTCACAGCTGGAGGGACAAGTCATGACTTCATGACGGTCCTTGCCAAATAAGAAATGAATAAATGGAGCCAGAAAATCAAAGATAGAGAGATTCCAAACCATTTCTACAGAGAACAATTGTGTACTTAAGATCATGATCAGATCATAAACAGCTCTCTCAACAGCAGGTTGGGACAGGGAAAGAGAATGAAGCAGTGGCTCAGATTTCTGGAAATGATACTCAGTCACATTCATCGCTTGCTGCACCACTGGGTGAAATGAGTTAATTACTGTGCTGGGACCCCCCAGAGCACCCTCGCACATCCTGATTTGCTAGAAGGTTTTATGTGTCTGAGATGATGTTTTTCACAGCAAAGGTCACAGAATCAATCAACCAAGGAGACAGTGCTTGGGGCCAAGCTCACAATAAACCTGACTCCAACATCTAGGTGCTTCCTCCCAGTGGAGTCACATAGGACACAGCTTTCCCAGTGATGGGAAACAACACCATGAAATGTTAGCAACCAGGGATCTCATGTGAACATGGCATCCAGGGTTTTTACTGGGGAGTCAGTCATGTAGATGGGCAGCCTCTGTGCGGCTGACACCACTTACTGAAGCTCCAGGGCCCAGGAGGACGGCAGGCATTCACCATCTATCACATCAACATAAACTGAACAGACTAATACAGAAGGGCTCAAGGCCTTGGGTTTACAGAAACACTCTATCAAAAAGAATATTCCCAGGAGTTCCATTCTCGGGGGCTGTCCAAGGTCTGAAGGTAAGGAACTGTCCAATGTCTGGGGCTGAAACTGGCTTCTCTAGGGATAAACAGGGTTGGCACAGCCCAGATCTGTTGCGTTCACTCTTCTTTTTTTTAGTTGGAGGTTAATTACTTTACAATATTGTAGTGGTTTTTGCCATACATTGACATGAATCAGTCATGGATTTACATGTGTTCCCCATCCTGATCCCCCCTCCCACCTCCCTCTCCATCCCATCCCTCTGGGTCTTCCCAGTGCACCAGCCCTGAGCACTTGTCTCATGCATCCAACCTGGGCTGGCGATCTGTTTCACCCTTGATAGTATACATGTTTCAATGCGTTCACTCTTTCTCACAGAGCAGGTGCAGTATATTAATGTGGAGACAGCATCCATGGAAGATTGTTCTAGCTGCAGACAACAATACAGCAAGTACCAGGCAAGACCCTAGAAGACCAGGAAAGCAGTGAGACCTAACTGTAGAGTGCAGATGACTAGAATCAGGAAATACATATCCACAGCAAGGAGCATGGGGGTTTAAGGGATGGATCTGAGAGAAAGAAGTCTTTGTCATACATTTCTAACAACTCAAGGGGGCACCAGAGTCTGACACACCAGGACGAAAACAATGCCTGCAGCCCCCCTACATCTTGATGGGGAAATGGACATAAATACCAGCCAGGTTAAAGTGAGTATAAATGAGGAATCTAAGACTGTAAAAGTTGTGATCAAAGGAAAGTAACGGAACATTGCATCCATCTAAATGTAGAAGTAAGACAAAAACAACTGCAAGGTTTATGGCCCTGGTTACAAAGGCCATGGCTGTCCACACTAGCAAAGATGATTGGCAGCAGTGAATTGAGAATGTTGAATTCCTTGATTTTATAGCAGGTGGTCACACACAATCTGAAAAATGGAAATTTATAGTCACGAATAAATGATTGCAGCCCTCTGCATATTTGTAATAAGCTAGGTGGCTTTTAAATATCTTGTAGTAACATGTATCTTAAAATAAAGACAATCTTATCTCAATTTCAGTATTTCCTCTGTCTCTTTTGATTATTCTTGTAATTAATTCAGTCAAATTGAACTTGACCCTCGAAACACGCTGCACAGAGCATTATCCCATATTTATCAAACTGTGTGTATTTACCTCTCTTTCCTTCTGTGCTTCTGTGTGCTTCTGCCAACATGCCTAGAGAGATTTTGAGGTTTTATTTCTAAATGGTGAGATCATTGGTAAAGTTTTGCTCTTATCTTTGTATTTCTCTGCACTGCTGACATATTTTTATAATGCCTGTGTGGATCATTCTCATAGAAATGCAGTGAAGAGATTCATCCATTTCCAGATTAGAAGGAATGCTCAAGGGATAGTGCAGGGGTGGGGGGGGTTGTGGGAATCAGTTCAAAATTCTTCCCCTCTGATGCAGCTGGAGCTCCAGTCCCCCTCTCCGGTCGTGAGGGCTGCTATGGGCAGTACCCCCACTAAATAAGTCACGGTTTCAGGAAACGTGACTGTTTGTCAGCAGGACTTCCTGTGAATCACAGAATGCTACTTTAGCATAATCTTTTGCATATAAGGTTCCGTTGTGTCTTTTTATGATAAATGCATCAAAAGTAATTTCATTTGTTGCAGCTCAAACTCAATTTCCTAGGTGAGCTGCAGTGCCCTGTGAGATGTAGGGGTGCCTGCCTCCATTCTATCCCAATGATGAAGAACAGCAACAGCAACATAACAGTTTAAGTACAACTTTGTTTTTTAATCATATTAAGATTGAGCATATAATGAAAAATAACTTACTCCAAGTGGAGTAGCTTTATCAGTTCATGTGCTTGCCTCCAGTCTAAAAACAGTATTCCATAATCAGCAACCTGTGTAATGAAAATTGGAGACATCTGTGTTTATAATCAGATTACCTCACCAAAGCTCTGAGTTGAGAAGGTTTTATTGGAATACTGTGTATACATGTTGGCTTGTTATATTTGCATGACTCCATTTAGTCCCTTTTCTGAAAACAAGAAATACAATCTGTATTTTCACTGTTTATAAACTAGCTTAATTAGTTAATTTTTTCCAAGTCTTCTATAGCATCTTTAAGGTGATACCATTTTTCTCTCTGTTTAATCACTTTATGTATAAAGCCTTGCTACAAGATAACCAAACATGACTTGGCTGAGACTAAATGTATATTAACTGAGAACCAAGCCCTCAATTTTGCTAATCCCTACTAATGCATTTCTGATACCAGCTGGATCTGTCTGTTCATGTGTCTGCTGTTTGCTAATTGAAAGAAAACCAGGGCTTTAGGAGAAGAGCCACTCAGGGAAGTGCGCCTGCTCTCAGCCAGGGTCTGGCCGTGCTGGCTCCCCGCGCCCTCCCTCGGCACAGGTACGGAGCACCCGGGAGGGGCCTGGCTGCACAGACGCTTAGACCAGACATTCACCTTCTAACTTGGCTTTTGGAAAAGAACGAAAGGGCTTGCCAGCACACTGTACCTCAGTAATGGTTCTGAGGAACTCTTTTATGAGGAAATAATCTACTCCATTCTTAGGATATTCAAGTTGGCCTCAGACTTACAGTTCATCCACCGGGAGCTGGGTTATTGCCTCATAAAATAGTGGGAAGATTCTATTATCACTTAATTAGAAAGCAGGGCATTTACTGCTTCTTTTTGCTTAGTTTTATTAGATGATTTCTAGGTTTCTCTCTCTCAGAAAAAAAGTCAGTTCAGTCATAATCAGCTTGCATATAATATGACTAAAAATATGTTTGATTATTTTATGTTACCATGAAATCAGAGTTTAAATATGTAGTACAAGAGATGACTAATGAAATTAATTCAGACATGTAACACTGGCAATCTCAAGCTTCCAGAGTATAGAAAGAGAAGCACGCACTTAGCACACTTAAGTGAGTGAAGTCGCTCAGTCATGTCGGACTCTTTGCGACCCCGTGGAATGCAGCTCCCCAGGCTCCTCCATCCATGGGACTCTCCAGGCAAGAACACTGGAGTGGGTTGCCATTTCCTTCTCCCATAGCACACTTACATTCCCTTAAAATGTGAGAATTGATGCCTTCTTTGTATGCAAACAGGAACTTGGGGCCAGACAGCAAACCCCCAGGTGTCCTAGATGGGCCTTTTGTAGCTCAGCTCAGGGCAGGAGCAGGTCTCTGTGCCTCATCACCCCAGGAACTCACACCCCAGGAAGGCGGACTTCTGCATCCTGTGTGGCGGGCTTTGAAGTACAGCCGGCAGAACCCCCAGGCCCTCTTCTGCCATCACAGATTTTTCACATCTGGTGGCTGCAGTTCGTTGAAAGAACAGATCATCCTCTCAGCATTCTACTAGGGTTGACTGCCTTCATGGTAGGGACGTATGCTACATTCACAGGAGGCCCACTTGCCAGAACTTATATGTTGAAATGTCTCAGCCACCCAAAGAAGGTAAATACAGTTACCATAAATACCTGTTAAACTTCTCCCATTATCTTGGCAAATATTATTATTTTACCATATATATTTTTTTCAATTTATTTTTATTAGTTGGAGGCTAATTACTTTACTATTTTTAGATTTTAAAATAATAATAAATGTAACAGCTATGTCTGGTTTTTCTCCCACAACCTCTTTTTTTGTTTTCTTCCTACCGCTGAACTCCAGTTATTATTCCCATGAATATTTTCAAATAATTTCCTATACACACAGCTATAGTATATGTATGACTGACTTTAGAATATGCAATAAATGATATGTTCATGTAGCTTTCCTCCTCTGGAATAAATGTTTGTGCCTTCCCTCCCTCCAAAGTTCATATGCTGAAGCCCAGTACCCTGATAAGGTGGAAACTTTGGGCAGTACTTACGTTGAGATGAGGTCTGAGGGTGGGGCTTCCGTGGTGGGATCAGCACCCTTGTGAGGGGAGGAAGACAGAGGGCCCTCTCTCCACCGGGGAGGACCAAAGACGGCCACCTAAGGCCAGAAAGAGGCCCTCCACCAGAGACAGACTTCGGGCCCCCCAGTCCCGCCAGCCCCCAGAACCAGGGCGAGGAAGCTCCAGCCTGGGGAGCTCTGTGACGTCAGCCCCAGCTGACCGCAGCCCTCAGCAGGCCCAGGCTCCTCAACACACAAGGCACTGGGTCTCACACAGTGTATCTTAGACTCTTTTGCTTGCACTGACAAAAAATGTGCTATTATTGACTCATTACCCTGGTGATAAAAACATTTGTCTGGTTTTTCACTATCACAGGCTCCGAGTACATCTAAATCTTTACAGCGTGCGTGCATACATTTCTCCAGGGTGCATGGTCAGAGAGGACTGATGTGTCCAGAGTGTCTTCAAGTAGAGTTGATATTTACCAATATCCCTCCTGGTTTCTGTCAGCAGGATCTAATTTAATCTAAATGGGTAGATGAGTTACTTTGGGAAGAAATACTCAGCCTCAGCTAACCTGTTAATTTTTTTGCGGTTTGCTGGATGCTGCATTGTATCTGACTACAGTTTGAAGGTGCTGTTCCCTGCTTACTAGCAGGTTGAAGAAATTATCCCTTGGTATACATAGCTTCCTCTTCTGAATCTCTTCTTCAGTTCCTTTGCCTTTCTTGCATCACATTGTTAGACTTGTTTGTTTGTTCAGTTTCAGATTTGTGTGATTTCTTGTCTGTGTCCTAATGTCTAGTCTGGGCCAGTAATGTCAGTGGAAATTATCCTCTTCCACAATGTAGCTTGTATTTTTGCTTTGTTCCATTCCTCAGAAGTTTAAAATTTTAATGGAAATAAGTATATTCCTTTTCTTCTTAGATTTTCCATGTAGTGAGGACATCCTTCTTCCGAAGAGGGACTTCACCCCCATATCTCATGTTCAGACCTGTGTTAGTATAACTAGCTTTTGCTTTTCCCCATACCCTTTAAGAATAACCTCAGATTTAGCTAATCTTTCTCTGGTTCTTGTATGATTGGATTCAATCAAAATCAATTTCAGAAGCCTTGGCATCTTTATGAAACTGATTCTTCCTAGGCATGGGTGATGCATCTTTATTAGTTCCACATTGATGTCTTTCAATAATTTCTTATAATTTTCTTAAAAATAAAACTATGCATCTCACTTTTTATATTATTCATAGACATCAGATTTTTCTTCTGTTGTAATTGGTGTCTTTTTACTGGATCTTTCTGGGTCAACTGTTGTCGAAATCCCATTTATTTTTTATATTAATTCTGTATCAAGCACATTTACTATACAACTTATTTTTCTAATTTTTTCCTATAGAGTTTATTAAGTATGCTGTGTAGACCATCATTTATTTGTGAAAAAATAACATTTCCCAATGCATTCCTCAGAGTGGCCACCAGCTGTCTGGGACCCGGTCCAGATCGAGTTCCAAACTGTGTCCTTAAAGATTTCATGGGAAACTGGCCCTGCCGTCAAGATGGTCCCCTCGGGGGTTGCTCTCAGTTGAGTTCAGGTGCAGCAGAAGCACCCCCCTTTCGAGTGCCCCCATGTACCTGGTGCATACTTTTTCTCCAGTTAATGTGTACTAAGTAGCTTAATGAAGAGATAGCAGACCTCTGTATACAACAAAGGTCTACACTGTGATAACCTGTTTTTGAAAACAAGTACATGCAATTTACAACAATTTAAAATGCTTCCACATTTAAGTTTTAGATCTCTGTGCTTTTAAGGAGCACAAGCAAACACCCTCTTTTATGGTGATATACTTTTGAAATACCACCAATTATTTATTCAAGTTCCTATTGTTTCAATCCCTACTAGAATGAATTCCTAACAAGACAATGAATAATATTGTAGGGAAATGAGGAAATTTGGGGTCCCACAGCATCTTGGGGCAGGAAGAAGCTAAGACAAAGACCCAGAGGACTGGGTTTCCAAGGAGAAAACATAAGGGGTGGAGACCTTGGTTAGTGGCTGAAGAGCGATGCTCCCACTGGTCTGTGGGCCTGGTGATGCTCCTGAACCTCCAAAGCATGTCTGAGGGCATTTCAAGTCCAGGAACCTGAAATCCATCTTTTTCCTTCCAGGTACATCATTGATGCTTTTTCTCATGATCCCACAAGTTTAAGGTGTCAGATCAGTCAAGCTTTAGCCAAACTGTAGTTTTGTCTTGGAAATTTGTTCTTCAGGTTTTTTGCCTTTATGATATTGGCTTTTAGGCAATAGTCAGAAAAGTTGTCAACCTCATGTTTGCTTACTTGTTTGTCTAAATCACAATACATAGAGATAAAATCCAACCCACACTTTGCGTCTGCCCTACATTTATAATGTGAGTATCCGTGTGTGAGTTATTGTCATCTGATCAAGTGCATTTTGTTTTTTTTTACCTTGTGATCAACTATATTTTTCTTAGAATAAAATGGCAGTGAAAGGAAAGAATCCATGAATATTTAGAAACTGAAAGGAACAAGGAAATAGCAGTGCAGTATTTCTTTTGCTTATTAAAATGGATTCAACATAGAACATTATTTTCCCCAAATGCTAAAGAGATATATTTCCACAGAGTTTTAAAGTTCCTGAATCAGCTATAATATAAATTTTTCAACTAAAGCATTAAAAAGAATAAATTTTCCCCTAGCTAGAAATACATTGTTCAAACCTCCTTACACACAAATAGATATGACTTACTTTTCCATATACCATTCTTTTCAGACATCTATCCATATAAAATAGTTCAAAATTATCTATCAATATAAAATTTAGCCATTGGTGGTTTTCCAGAAATTTTATTTTCAAGTTACACCATGGTTTACTAAGCCTTTTATACATTTGTCTTGGTATTTCTGGATTACTGCATTTATGAAACTTCCATTTTTTGTTATGTAATCTTTCCTATAAACAGATGAGGCAGAAATGATTTAACAGTTCAAGCAGAGTGTTTGCTAAACAGCTAGATGTTAGGCAGTGAGGAATGGTCCCTCTTATTCAGTTATCCCTGGTCCGTGTATAGCATATTCTAAGACTGTTAGTTCAAAGGTGTTTCTGCATTTGGTGCATCAAATGGAAGAAAGTGCTTATGATATGTACAACCATTTTTCTGCCAAGCTATGCTAATTTTCTAACTCAGCTAACTGTATTCTTTTATTCCTACATGTACTTGGTACGTTTGTAGCTCTTCTAAGAAATAGAAGAGATCATTTATATTAGCTTATTAGCTTTATCTAAAAAGATACTTACAGAATGCTTGCTTTTATTTGAAGCTGTTTTACTTCCAAATCAAAACATTTCCCTGCATAAGTCTCAGTGCACTTACATTATAATAACAATAACTTCTAACCAGAGCAGAAAAGGGGATTATAAACATGGAGAAACTGGATCTTTCTGGGTCAATGAGGTCCATTGCATTTAAACAGAACCAGCATCAGTATCTCTCTCTCTCTCTTTCTCTCTCTCTCTCTCTCGCTCTCTCTCTCTCTCTCTCTCTCTCTCTCTCTCTCTCTCCAACCATGTTGTAATCCCTGGCTTCTCTGAGCACTATTTAGTTTTGAGGTAATTTAGTGTCCTCTTAAAACAGCAATTCTTCTATTGCAAATACAACTTAAACTCAGTTGAACAAGTTCACCCCTTTGTTGTTGTTCAGTCACTAAGTTGTGTCCAACTCTTTGCAACCCCATGGACTGCAGCAAGCCAGGCTTCCCTGTCCCAGAATTTGCTCAGATTCACATCCATTGAGTCGATGATGCCATCTAACCATCTCATCCTCTCCCTCCCTCTTCTTTTGCCATCAATCTTTTCCACCGTCTGGGTCTTTTCCAATGGGTCAGCTCTTCCATCAGGTATCCAAAGTATTGGAACTTCAACTTTAGCATCAGTCCTTCTAATGAATAGTCGGGACTGATTTCATTTAGGATTGACTCATTTGATCTCCTTGCAGTCCAAGGGACTCTCAAGAGTCTTCTCCAGCACAATTCGAAAGCATCAATTCTTCTGCATTCAGCCTTCTTTATGATCCAACTCTCACATCCATACATGACTACTGGAAAAACCATAGCTTTGACTTTATGGACCTTTGTCAGACATGACTGAAGTGACTTAGCAGCAGCAGCAGTGGTCAGTAAAGTGATGTCTTTGCTTTTTAATATACTTTCTAATTTTGTCATAACTTTCTTTCCAAGGAGCAAATGTCTTTTAATTTCATGGCTGCCATCACCATCCACAGTGATTTTGGAACCCCAAGAAAAGAAAATCTATCACTGCTTCCACTTTTTCCCCATCTATTTGCCATGAAGTGATAGGATGGATACCATAATCTTAGTTTTTTTGATGTTGAGCTTTAAGCCCACTTTTCACTCTCCTCTTTCACCCTCATCAAGAGACTGTTTAGATCCTATTCACCTTCTGCCATTAGAGTGCTATCGTCTGCATATCTGTGATTGTTGATATTTCTCCTGGCAATCTTTCCAGCTTATGATTCATCTAGCCCAGCATTTCACATGATGTACTCTGCATAGAAGTTAAATTCACTCCTAGTATGCATTGAATAACTTTCGAGACACTGGAAATGTGATGATGCTGGAGAGGCCACTGGATTTATAAATATTCCTAGTACTGTAATCTCCTTTTATCCACGGTTTCAGTTACCTGAGGTCAACCACTGTTAGAAAATGGTAAATGGAAAGTTCCAGAAGTAAGCAATTCATAAGTTTCGAATTGTGCACCATTTGAGCATCGTGATGAGATCTTGCTCCACTGTCTCATGTCCAGTACATCCTGCCCATCAAGCACTTAGCAGCCATCCAAGGGTCAGACAGACAGACGGCCCTGGTGTCAGTGCTTCTGCTCACATGGCCCTTCTTTTACCTCACACTCGCCCCAAAATGCAAGAGGAGTGGTGCCAGGAATTTGAATGTTTTCTTACTGTGTGTAATTTATAAGTTAAACTTGATCACAGGCGATGTTTGGATGGAAGAAATATAGTGTACTTAGGACCTTTGCTTTCAGGCATCCACCGGGAGTCTTGGATCGAAGACCCTGAGGATAAGAGGGGACAACTCTATACAATCAATGTTGATGCAGATAGTGTTATTCTAGGGTCTGGGCCATGCTAGCAGCAGAGAGAGGAAGAGTTGGAAATCTCGGTATTTCCTGCAACAATTCCCAAAATAAGTTCCATGTTATATAAATGTAGGGAGTTGTCGGCCTCCCCGTTGCCCAGTGGTTATGACTTCTCACTTCCACTAGTGAGGGTATGGCTTTGATTCCTGGTGGGGGAACTAAGAGTCCCCCATGCCACGAGGCCTGGCCAAAAAAAAGAAAAAGAGAGGAAGAGAGAGAAAAAAAGAAAGTAGTTTTTCAAATGAGACCCAAAAATTACAAATGATAATCCAAGTCTTGGCCCACTTACTGCCAACTGCCTCCAAAACTTGGCTCTAGGAGTTTTATTTCTAAATAAAATGAGTTCACATCCTGAGATTACAAATGAAATGCAATCTCTTTTATATCTGCCCATTTATATGTGTAACTTGTTTCTTTGCTTAGATTTTGAGGTCCACAAAATATCTCAATTACAATTCAGGAAAATTTATTATTCTGCAGTAATATATTCAACTGGGGAAAATCAATTTATGCATATGTAAAATCAGAGCCAGTCTTTCTCATAAAGATGTAAGAATTATAACATCTGTGGTATAGACAATTTTTCCAAATAACATTATTAGGTATGCTACAATTGAAGTTGTCAGCATTTTTCTGCCATTGGAGCTGACCATAATTAACTACATAACTCTTCCTCGCATCTCCTAAATTACCGTTAAGTGTTCTCTCCACGCTATCTCTCTGGAAAATGTTGTGGCTGGGAATCGTGTGAACAAGAGTGTCATTGCTCAGCCTAATTCTACCTGCAGTGGATGTAGGAAATAGAACCCTGGAACCATCAGTACCACAGGCCATCTGGGAGTTCCATTAACCTTGTGCAATTCTCACAGAATGAAAACCAGACACAATGATTAGTTTCTGAGCACTGCCTCCCGTGGCTGACATATGCAGTCGGGTGTAATTTACCAGACGCCATTACACAGAGAAATGTGACTTTTTGTGTGAGGTTATTTGAGGCAACTTCTCTGTCTTCTGCTTGCACCAGACTCCAAATACCCGGATTTTATCCAGTCTGGCACGTAATGTGGGGCTGTGTTGGTTGAGTTTCTGCAAGCATGCGAGACGTTTCCTACAAGTGTGACCCTGCTTCTTGGGGGACATGTTGCTCCTCAGGGATGAGGAGCTTAAGTCCTCGGAGCAAGTGTCCTGGTGCTGCCTCTTGCTGGGGGGAAGAGGGGGGCCATCAGGAGAGGAGAGATAGTGTTTTCCACGTAGACAAGCAACCAGACAGTGGTGGGAACACGAAGGAAGCCTGGCAGAGGAAAAGTTCAGGACTGACAGAAGCCTTTTCCTGGGTTCTCACTGTCTCCCAAGGTGGGATGACTGTAGAATTCTGCGATGGAGAGAAGTCTCTGTCCTGTAACTCCAGTTCTTACTCTCCTGCCCCAGCCCCGCCACCCATACCATGTGAAGTGACGCATCTTGGATCTTGGAAATTCACAGCAGTGCACTGAAAAACATGCAAATGAATGAGGTCAATAAGGAGATTAAGGGGCCTTTCTCAAGTATTTATTATTTTTCCTTACTGTTATTGCAAAACACCTTACATTTTTTTTCTCTTTCCTTCCTTTTGCCTTTAAAAAAAAAAATTTGTTTAATTTAGAAATAATTGTAGATTCCCAGGAAGTTGCAAAGAGATACACAGGGCTGTGTGTGCTTTCCCCAGTTCCTACAACATTAACGTCTAGCATGACTGTAGGGCAGGCAGGACCCAGGGCAGGAGATGGATGTTGATACAAGCCAGGAGCCTGTGTGAATTCCTCCCGGTTTGCAGGCACTCCTGTGGGGGATGTATCTGGGGTACAGAAAGTGTGAGAGGGGACATTTAATTGTAGATGTAAGTTAGTCAGGCTTTCACATACAGTATCATGTTAGTTGTAGGCTTTTGTTTTTCTCTTTATCAAATTGAGAAGTCCTCTCTAATTGCCTAGGGCATTTTTGTCATGCATGAGTGATGAACTTTGTCAAATACCTTTCTGCTTCAAGTACTACAATGGTGTGACTTTTTTAGATGGTTGATATGGTGAATTGCATTGATTCATTCTTAAATATGGAAGCAGCCTACACAGCTGGAGTAAATGCCTCACAATTCAGTCTGATAAGATTTAGTTGTGTTTGCTGAGGATTATCCCAACCAATGTTATGAGAGCTATTGGTCTGTAGTTTCTTCCTCTCTTTCTTTCTTCTGTTTTTGTTTTTTTAGCTTTTTTTTTTTTTTATGGTCTTTAATTATAGTTTCAGGATAATGCTGGCCTCTTAAGATGAGTTGAGACTTATCCATCCATTCCTCTACTATTCTAGAAAAAAATGTTTTAAATTACTGTTACTTCTCCTTGGTTGAGTATTTGGTAATATTTTCCATGAAATCATCTGAGTTTGAACATTTCTACCAGGTTTTGTGCCTTCCTGGTGAACTGCATACACATCACTACACACTTAGGTATAGCTTTATATACAAGTGTTGTAGTAAAATGTTGGCATTTATTTACAGAAAAAACAGCTTTTTTTCCCCATTTATTGGTATTAGTTGGAGGCTAATTTACAGTATTGTAGTGGTTTTTGCCATACATTGATATGAATCAGCCATGGATTTACATGTGTTCCCCATCCCAATCCCCCCTCCCGCCTCCCTCCCCATCCCATCCCTTAAGAATATTTTTTTTAAGGTAAACATGTATATTTGGGTTTGATCCCACGTAACTGATATTTGGGCTTCCCCAGTAGCTCAGCTGGTAAAGAATCTGCCTGCAATGCAGGAGAACCTGGTTCAGTTCCCCTGGAGAAGGGATAGACTACCTACTCCAGTTTTCCTGGGCTTCCCTGGTGGCTGAGCTGGTAAAGAATCCACCTGCAGTGTGGGAGGCCCGGGTTTGATCCCTGGACTGGGAAGGGCCCTCGAGAAGGGAATGGTAACGCACGCCAGCATTCTTGCCTGGAGAACGCCCGTGGACGGAGGAGACTGGAGGAGACTGGCGGCTGGAGCCCGCGGTGTCGCAGGCCAGGCAGACCGAGCCACCAAGCACCGCGCGGCGGGCGGGCCTGAGGGCGGGGCCTCAGTGAGACACCGGGTCGGTGCCGGCCTCAGAGCCGCAGAGGGGCCCTGGGCGCCTATCTAACGGGGAATAAGGAAGCTTTGTTAATTGCTAGTGAGGGAAGGAGGAAACGGCATGCTGAAACGTCTAGGATCTACAGCGAAAACTTCTTTCAGAGATTTCTGAAGTTCTTCCAGAAAGAATGAAGAGGCAGACCCAAGGCAGAAGTAACACCCAGTTGAGGATGTAACTGGTGACGGAAATAGAGTCCAATGCTATGAAGAGCAATATTGCATAGGAACCTGGAACGTTAAGTCCATGAATCAAGGTACATTGGAAGTGGTCAAACAGAAGATGGCAAGAGTAAACATCGACATTTTAGGAATCAGCAAACTAAAACGGACTGGAATGGGTGGATTTAACTCAGATGACCACTGTATCTATGACTGTGGGCAAGAATCCCTTAGAAAAAATGGCGTAGCCATTATAGTAAACAAAAGAGTTCTGAATGCAATACTTGGATGCAATCTCAAAAATGACAGAATGATTTCTGTTTGTTTCCAAGGCAAACCATTCAGTATCACAATAGTCCAAGTCTATGCCCCAACCAGTACTTCAGAAGAAGCCGAAATTGAATGGTTCTATGAAGAACTAAAAGACCTTCTAGAACTAAACCCAAAAAAGATGTCCACTTCATTATAGGGGACTGGAATGCAGAACTAGGAAGTCAAGAGATACCTGGAGTAACAGCCAAATTTACCTTGGAGTACAAAATGAAGTAACAATTAAAATTCCAGATGTTCGAACTGGATTTAGAAAAGGCAGAGGAACCAGAGATCAAATTGCCAACATCCACTGGATCATCGAAAAAGCAAGAGAATTCCAGAAATACATCTACTTCTGCTTTATTGACTATGCCAAAGACTTTGACTGTGTGGATCACAACAAATTGTGGAAAATTCTTAAAGAGATGGGAATACCAGACCACCTGACCAGCCTTCTGAGAAATAGGTATGTGGGTCAAGAAGCAACAGTTAAACTGGACATGGAACAACAGACTGGTTCCAAGTTGGGAAAGGAGTATGTCAAGGCTGTATGTTGTCACCCTGTTTATTTACTTATATGCAGAGTACATCATGAGAATCGCTGGACTGGATAAAGCATAAGCTGGAATCAAGATTGCTGGGAGAAAAAAAAAAAAAGATTGCTGGGAGAAATATCAATAACCTCAGCTATGGAGATCACACCACTCTTATGGCAGAAAGCAAAGAACTAAAGAGCCTCTTGAGGAAAGTGAAAGAAGAGAGTGAAAAAGTTGGCTTAAAACTCAACATTCAGAAAACTAAGACCATGGCATATGGTCCCATCACTTCATGGCAAATAGAATGGGGGAACAATGGAAACAGTGACAGACTTTATTTTGGGGGGCTCCAAAATCACTGCAGATGGTGACTGCAGCCATGAAATTAAAAGTTGCTTGCTCCTTGGAAGAAAAGTAATGATCAACCTAGACAGCATGTTAAAAAGCAGAGACATTACTTCGCCAACAAATGTCCATCTAGTCAAAGTTGTGGTTTCTCCAGTAGTCATGTATAGATGTGGGAGTTGGGCTATAAAGAAAGCTGAGGGCCAAAGAATTGGACCTTTTGAACTGTGGTGTTGGAGAAGGCTCCTGGGAGACCCTTGGACTGCAAGGAGATCCAACCAGTCCATCCTAAAGGAAATCTATCCTGACTATTCATTAGAAGGACTGATGCTGAAGCTGAAACTCCAGTACTTTGGCCACCTGATGGGAAGAACTGACTCACTTGAAAAGACCCTGATGCTGGGAAAGATTGAAGGCAGGAGGAAAAGGGGACGACAGAGGATGAGATGGTTGGATAGCATCACCAACTTGATGGACATGAGTTTGAGTAAGCTCCGGGAGTTGATGGACAGGGAGGCCTGGTGTGCTGCAGTCCATGGGGTCACAAAGAGTTGAACAAAGAGTCGACTGAGCAACTGAACCAAGCTGAGCAGTGAAAACAAGTTTTCTATCCATAGAAAAAAGAAATTCATGCTACTTTTGCTGTCACACCTAAAACTGCATAAGTTACAGCTACAGTACACGATAAGTGTTTAGTTAAGTGGAAAATAAGTTTGTATAATAAGTTATTTTGAGAGAGGGAGGCCACATTAACATAACTTTCATTACAATATGTTGTTATAATTGTTCTGGTTTATTACTATTGTTAATCTATTGCTGTGACTAATTTTCACATTGACCTGATCATAGATGTTTGTGTGGAGAACACAGACATACTAGATTTCAGCCCTACCAGTGGTTTCTGGCATTGTCTAGGCATCTTGGAACACATGCCCTGTAGATGAAGGGAAGTGACTGTAGTGCCTTTCTGCCTGCTGCTTTAATGCCAGAGAAGCGTGGCATATCAGGTGGTCATCTCAGCATAAAATGCAGTGGAAACCATCATTGTGCCTCCTTGCCTATGTACTTCTTCTTTGAAAACAAAAACCTCCAAGTAAACAGAGCCAACTTTGTAACTCTGAAGGTCAGCATGCAAATAGATTCTTAGGTTTCATATTAGGACAAGCCACTCTCTCATTTTGACTTCCTGATAACTGGAGCTTCATGGTTTGGCTGTGGGGAAAAGTGACCATATGGTTTCCAGTTCAGAGTGTATGTTAGAGCCCACAGAACTGTGCACCACCTTTCCTGTGTGTTACTAGCCAGCTGGTCCCACAGGTGAATTTTCAGGAGCTCACCCTCATTCTCTAAAGGCAGCCACTCCTGAGTTATGAATACTGAACAAGATAAATGAATCCCATGGGTGTAAGATCATCGTCCATCTCCTCTTCTCCAAAGTGAGCTCCAGGCTGGGGAGCATTGTGTGTGTACCATGATGGTGGAAGGGCATTCTACTAATACAAGGAAGCAGCATTCCAAAGGGTAGAACATAGCTATAATGTAAGAAAGCCCTCTATTCCAGTGTTACCTTTTCACTGAATACATCCAATGGGATTAACCTGCCACCAGGTGGCTAGGTGATATCCCCAAGCCATGGTGCCACACCCTTGGGCTCTGCTCTTTCTTGTCAGGCACTTGACCATGGCAGTGGTCTGCTTGGTCTTTCTGGGGAGTCTGTGTTGTTGCAGCAGTGTAGACACCACACCTTCACAGGTGTGAGCAGTTTGCACCTGAAGACCATGAGCAAATGCTCTCATGGCAGGGGAAGCTGACGGCCAACCTCCGCAGAATGGGTGGGATGAAAACTCTGGCTACAGAAGACCTCACTGAAGTGGGTGTCCTTCTTGACTGTTTACATGGCACACCATTCCTGCTTTAATACACCCCATGTGCCTCTTGGCCATGTTTTTTCACCAGTTCTCCAATTCTGTCTTCCTAAGTTACTTACTGTTTAGCTAAACCACTCAGTATATTCCATGATTCAAACAAGATTCCTATCCCTGGACATGTTTCTGTCTGGGAAAAGGGAAAAACTAGATTTATGGTGACTGTCAGTAAAGAATCTGCCTGCAATGCAGGAGACTGTCCACAATGCAGGAGACCCAGGTTCGATCCCTGGGTCAGGAAGGTCCCCTGGAGTAGGAAATGGCAACCCACTCTTGCCTGGAATTCCAAGGACAGAGAGCCTGGTGGACCACAGTTCATGGGGTCACAAAACAGTCGGACACGACTTAGTGACTGCACCACCACCATCTGTGCAATAGGTAGATTTCTACTCGCCACACTGCTGCTGCTTATCAGTGGAATGCTAGTCTTACAGCCTCCGTTAACTTGCTGGTGGCTGCTGTCAGGGCAGTGTGAATAATCATCAATAAAACAAGCCTGAACACCCCTACCCCAACTGTTCACAAGGAAGTCCTCATAAATAAGTTCCCACTGAGAAAAAAAAAAAAAAAAAAAACAGTAAAACGACAGAAATCAGTACCATGGGACTCTACTGCTGCTGCTGCTGCTAAGTTGCTTCAGTTGTGTCCAACTCTGTGCAACCCCATAGACAGAAGCCCATCAGGCTGGTACTCTAAGCCACCTGTTAATTCAACCTATCTAAGACGTCAGGGGCTTCTCTGATAGTTCAGTTGGTAAATAATCCACCTGCAGTGCAAGAGGCCCTGGTTCATTTCCTGGATCGGGAGGATCCACTGGGAAAGGAATAGGCTACCCACTCCAGTGTTCTTCCGCTTCCCTTGTGGCTCAGCTGGTGAAGAATATTCCCACAATGCGGGAGACCCGGGTTTGATTTCTGGGTTGGGAGGATCCCCTGGAGAGGGGAATGGCTACCCACTCCAGTATTCTGGCCTGGAGAATTCCATGGACTGTATAGTCCATGGGGTCGCAAAGAATCAGACATGACTGAGTGACTTTCACTTCACTTCAAGACTTCAGGAACTGCTCAAGCATATTTACATATGTAAGTTTATATAAAGAAAGCTGAGCACTAAAGAATTTATGCTTTTGAACTGTGGTCTTGGAAAAGACCCTTGAGAGTACCTTGGACTGCAAGGAGATTCAACCAGTCCATCCTAAAGGACATCAGTCCCGAATATTCATTGGAAGGACTGATGTTGAAGCTGAAACTCCAATACTTTGACCACCTGATGGGAAGAACTGACTCATTTGAAAAGATCCTGATGCTGGGAGGGATTGGGGGCAGGAGAAGAAGGGAATGACAGAGAATGAGATGGCTTAATGGTATCACCAACTCGATGGACATGAGTTTGAGTAAGCTTCGGGAGTTGGTGATGGACAGAGAAGCCTGGCTTGCTGCAGTCCATGGGGTCGCAAAGAGTCAAACATGACTGAGCGACTGAACTGAGCTGAACTAAAGCTTATAAATAATATACGTGTGTGTACACACACAAGACACATATCCGCTGCCTGAACACCTCTGAGTCCAGTCAAGCTGACACATATATTTAACCACAATACAGGGACTGGAAACAAAATGAGTGGTGCCCTCACAGCATGGATTCAGCAACTTGCTCCATTATTAGTCACACCTGACTAATCATTGTTAGTCTGAGAAATGGACATTTTGTTTTGTGTGTGTCTTTTTTAATGTTCGTGTTTGTGAAGTTTCTTTAATCTCATCCTTGATAATTTTTAAGTCCATTTAAAAACTTGAATGATGGGCCCATGCTTGCCATCGAAATTGCCATGCTACTTTATTTTCAGCATCTGTTTCTCATTCATTTCTAATGTGAATTTTAGTCACAGCATTTCAGTTTTTTAATGGCATTATTTTAACAATATTGGCCATATTGTCATGTATTAGTGTCTCTTTCCTCTGTTTTGAAAATGCAGAGAAGTAAACAGAAACTAGGCATTTACAGATTTTGTACTCTATTTATCCACCCATCCATTCAACAAATAGCTATCATGTCATGCCCTGCAGATACTGAGATAAATAAAGCATAATTACTATACTCAGGCAGCTAAAATATCTACTACAGAGGGAAAAACGATGCTGACGACACTGGTGGTATGAGTTCCTGACCCATGTGTAGAAATAAACAGAAGCTTGATTCTGCACAAACAACTGATTTTATTCCTATTATATTATTATTTTATTCCTATTTATTAATATAGCACAAATTTTTGTGCTATGGAGTAAAAATAGACATTGCTCTCTAAGGGCACCTCTAAATACCTCAGAATTGACCACCTTTTTGAATCCTGTGCCCCAGCCAAGCCTTTTCAATGTCCCATCTACAAATCTGTAAACACCCCCAGATTTATGACAACACGGGGTATCTCACACCAGTCGTCCTGGTGTTTGTCTGAACCCATAGTTTTAATGCAGTTCAACAGCACTCGTGGTAGACTTGTGGGCCCCTATTATATCCCAACCACTATAAGATTCCAGTGACACTAAAGCGCTATCTACTCTGGACATTTCCATTTGTTTATACATGAAGCAGTGATAAGGCTGCAGGCTGGGAACCGTGGAGCAGGAAGAGCAGTGTGAGAGATCCCAGGGCAGGACTCCTGGAATTCAGTCCCAAGTACAGTTTGGAAGTTTGTAATGTAACATAGGTGGTGCTTTTTAAGTGGCCTAGCATATAGCAAGTGCTCAATTAATGACTGCAATTAGAATTCTTACAACACATTCATACCTGACACAAAAGCACAGCAGCTAATGAACAGTAAATATTCAGTAAAGTAGAACCATATGACACAAGCGTTAGGTCTTCTGTTGTGGCCCACAGGTCCTTAAGTTCCTGTTCTCCTTGCTCAGCCCCTGTTGCCCACTCTGGAGATTCTTGTTGGTCCAGACCCAGGCTCATTCATGGCCCTGCTGTCCCTCCCTTCTTTTGCAGAGCCCACCCATTGAGTTTTTCAAAATTTTTTGGTTTTTAATATTTTTAGTTCTAAACTTTTTGTTTGGCTCTTTCTCCACCTCTGAGACTTTTTAGTTTTTCATTTGTTTCCAATTTGTTTGTAGTCACCCCCAGAAACATTTTGAGGATGGGATAATTAAAGTACGGGATAATTCTAACATCGGTCATCTCACTCTTGACATATTGCCTTTGATTGATCATCATTTTCATTTGACTTCAGTCTTTCTCTTTCTTACGTGACATGTGACTTTCATGTCAAATCTGGACATGTTTGTGTTGTCTTCAGTCAGTTCAGTTGCTCAGTCATGTCCAACTCTTTATGACCCCATGGACTGTAGCATGCCAGGCCTCCCCGTCCATCACCAACTCCCGGAGTCCACCCAAACTCATCTCCATTGAGTCGGTGATGCCATCCAACTGTCTCATCCTCTGTCATCCCCTTCTCCTCCCGCCTTCAATCTTTCCCAGCATCAGGGTCTTTTCTAGTGGGTCAGTTCTTCCCATCAGGTGGCCAGAGTATTGGAGTTTCAGCTTTAACATCGGTCTTTCCAATGAATATCCAGGACTGATTTCCTTTAGGATGGACTAGTTAGATCTCCCCACAGTCCAGGGGACTCTCAAGAGTCTTTTCCAACACCACAGTTCAAAAGCATCAATTCTTCGGTGCTCAGCTTTCTTTATAGTCCAGCTCTCACATCCATACATGACTACTGGAAAAACCACAGTCTTGACTAGACGGACCTTTGTGTTGTGTTATGAGAGCTCAGTCTTACTGGAACCTCTGCTTCAGCTGCCTTTCTCCAGCACCATATTGCTGGAGGCTAGGACTGACAAGGGGGACACAGGTCTGGGCCCCCAGCAGCCTCTGTTCACACAGTGGTGTTTGCAGGGGGAGGTCCTCCATCCTGCAGGTAGCAGGGGGCGCTCCGGCCAGCAGGTGTGCCTCAGAACTGTGCCTCTGTGCCCTGAGGGACCCCACAGGTGTCGGGGTGCCTCCAGAGGGTGACTATCTAGACGGTGACTTGGCCTGTTCTGCTGTGTGTGGCAGCAGGCCCCACTTTTCCTGTGGTGTTGGGCTGGAGTGTAGCAGTCGTGATGGAAAAGCTTCCTGTACTGCCCGGCTGCCCTCCCCTATTTCTGAGCCTAGAGAGAACAGCCTTTGATTGGGGTTGCTTTTCTTCATTCCCACTGGTATTTCTTCAACTCTAATTCAGTATTAAATAAGGCAGAAGGTGACCCAGGAAACTCACCACCCCATCATTCCTTGTATCCTCAGGCCCTGACCTACCCAGCAGAGTCTTCTGATATTTGCTTCTTGCGTAAACCCCATGGTTATACTTAGATAGAAGAGTAGGAAGAGGTGTTTCTACTAAACCCTCCTTGAAGTAGAAGTCAAGAGAGAGAAATTTTAAAAGCATGAAAAACTAAATTCAATGCAGTGGCATTGGTGTTTGCATCACCATCCGACAGTTTTAAATTGCTGATCCAGTTCACATAACTCAACCCAGAATTAATTATCATATACCTAGGGAATGCAAACTCACTTAAATATTAGCTTTGATAAAAGGTAATTAATCAGGCAAATTTAGCAGCACAACAGAATGGATTTATTTCAAATTCAAATAGTGATGATTTAAGGATTATCAGCTCTTTGGGATTAGATGAATAATCAGAAACTGAAAGTTCCCTCTAACATTCACAATTGTCATTAGTTTCCAAGTCTCACCCTGTTAGATGTGGTTAAAGGGAAAAATTAAGGTAAAGCTAATGTCCTAGAAAGGTTACTGATTGTAATAAACAAACAAAGAGGTTTGCTCTAGAGAGTGAGTCACACTCTGAGGCCAGGGTGGGCCCGGGGTGGGGCCGTGCAGAGGGACCTGGTCTCCTGCTCTCCCTCAGCCCTGCACTGCAGAGAGCCAGGCTGGTGGATAAACACCCGGAGAGTTTCAGGAGTCAGTAAGAAATCACACTGTCCCCCAGTAGCTGGCCTTCCAAGGAGGCAGGAGGGAGATGGAGCAAAACGCAGCCGACTGCTATTTTGGCAAGAAGAAGGGACAGGAAATACAATATTCACTGGAAAAGTAGAGTCCGCCCAAATTAGGAGCCATCCATGTTCCAGAAGCATTCTAGTGTGAGGTAGAATTTTACACGCCTTTATTTCATTATGATCTGGGTTTTTGGCACATTAGACAGTGGCAGTGTGGAAGCCATATTTTGTGATGGGGAGTCATGTATAAACATCACAATTGTAGTTTCTTCCTGTGCTGTCAAAAGGCTCCCCGGACACCAAGATCTCCAGGTCCTGGATTGGTCTGGCGCCCTTCTGACATTCCAGAGGGCTTAACCCAGGGTTGCACATGGTCACTCTTACTTAACAGATGCATTGCAATGAAATAAAACTTGTGATTTGGCCATCCTCAAAACCACAAATTAAATTAACATTTCTAATAGCTGTCATTTACTTTTCAAATTCTGCCAAGAACATTAAAAAGAAAATTAGTGACATTTTATTTTGATAGATACCATAGCAGGCATTTTAGTAAAGTCATGTAACTAATTCATAGATTGACAATAAAATGTCCCCAACAAGCGTATTTTGTCTCAAAATATGACAGATCTTGTTCATTTGCAGATGGACAGGCAGGCAGACCACCCATCTGTACCCAAAGATTGCTGCTTCTTTCCTCTCAAGACCATCAATCATTCTTTCTCTGCAAGAAGTTTAGTTCAGTTTTATAACCAGAGAGGAGCTGAATAATTCTGTTCAAACCTGTTGTTCTAAAGAGAATAAAGCCTGAGGACAGTGCCCTGAACCTGCCCTTCCTGGGACAGCAGGTGGAGGAGCCACACCTGTGACCTGACCCTTGAGTCCCAGAAGCGTGGCAGTCACAGAGCTGCAGCCCTGTCCGCACCCACCCGCCAGGCCCGAGGTTGCTGGGGGGTGAGGGGCCGGCTGCGTTCACACCGTCTTTCACTGGCTGACCTCTAGCCTTGGTCCAGTCACGTCACTTTCCGAGGACTCACACACTCTCTCTGTTCCAAGGGAGAAAAGGATGACATCACTCGTAGTGTTCCCTCCAGTATGGAAACTTTATAATTTCATAAGCAATTCTACACTCACGTATTGTACTGTCTAAACTAAATTGCTCAATGCAAGAATACTCAGGCTTGTTTATCAAATACTCCAGCTTTCCCAATCATATATGTCCTGGTGTTAAACTGAAGAAGGTAACTTTTCAGATGTACCTGTTTTGGTGATTGAGCATCCCCATTTTCGACAAGTTCAGAAGATTTTTTACCCTTGCTTTTTTTACCCTCCCTATGGAGCTAAGACTGTACAGGCCACATTATAAAGGCAGAAATGTCTCTGACACAGGAGAACAGCCTTACCGAACCACTTGCCTGTGGAAGAACAGTCTCCCTTGTTTCCTCTGACTTACTGAGCCAGGAGCATGTTTTCCACTGGACCATGGAATTTCAGGACTCAAAGCTGAGTGGCGGGGATGTGCTGTTGAGTGGCACAGGAGTCGGAGTGGGCCCCTCTGTCGTCTCTCCTCTGCTTCCCCCTTAGGCCGTGAAATTGGGCCCAGCAGTCACTACCAAGCTGTAATCTCTGCTGGTGGACCCTCTCTTCCTTTGGGCATCCCAGATGGAATATGGATCTGGTGGTGCCTGTAGAAACGGGCAGAACTCAGATCAGATGGGGCTGTGGCCACGTCCTGAAAGTTAGGTCTCTGTAAACCACGTGGCACCCCATTGAGTTCAGACATCTGAGGAGTAAAGTGTGAGGGCGTGAGATTCTTGGGTCCTCCCCTCCTCTGAGGTACCCTTGCTCTCCTCACTGGTTCACGTGTCACCCGTCATCAGGAGTCATCTCCTGTTCCTATCCTCCTCCCTCTGGACTCCCAAGCTCCACCCCCAGCCACAAGCTCTGCATCATAGCGATTCCCACTGAGCAGCCAGCCTGACTCTGAGAGAAGTTATTCTTCCTTTAGTGTTGGATGCTGCTTTCCAAATCCATGTGAATTCTATAAAAGCACGCAAGCTACTTCCTTCAACTTCAGCTCGACCATCTGACCATAAAGAGTGAAAATCAGCATCAACCAATTAGAACACGAAATAGAATGAATGTGAAGCTAACTGCAGGGCATTTGATACTCAGGTTTTTATTTTCAGAGCATGCAGGAGCAGTGGCTTCGTATCTTTGTATAAAGATGCGTGACCATGGAATCAAAGAGGCACACAAAACAAGGTTTCCTATTTCAGCCTGGAGATGCATCAGCAGAATTCCCTGATAGGCAGAAGCGTTCTGAATCATGAGGAGTGTTTCAGCATCGTGCCGGACATTTCTCTGCTTCCACATTTCAGGACTCTTCTGGACAATTTAGATCCATTCATAGAAATGCAGAGTAGTGTTGCTACTGCATGTCAGTTGGAAATAAACAAAAAGGAAACTTGGCTGGTATGTGAAGTGCAACTGAAAGTATAAACATTTCAAATATAAGTACAAACGGGTGGTGTCCAAGGTGATACAAAAACACACGTTTCACTAAAGGATCTCTTCAAGTATGCTGGATGTAGGTCTGAGTTTGTTTGTTTGTTTGTTTGTTTACTGCAAATTTGAGAATCTTTGCTTTTAAAGTTTCCTATACATCAAAATCAAAATAAAACTTACCCCGGATTTGAGCGTGAATTAACAAGAAGAGTTCTTTGGGGTAACGTGGAAATCTCTGCAGGTGAGAGAGGCAGATGTAGAAGGCGAAGAAGTTTTATAAAGTGAGATGATATGTCGATTAACTACATGGGGGAATCCTTACACAAGGAATATAGATATCAGATCGCCACAGCGCACACTTTGTTATCACATCTCAATAAAGGCGAAATAAAGCAAAACCACTGGTTTACAGGTTGATTTACTGTCAGTGTCAGTGTCCCCGCTCGTGCCTGTGCTTTAAGCACTGCGTGTACTCGTGGACAGTGGGTCCTGAACAGTGCAGATGTTCACATACCTGAATCCAATCAGACTCCACAATCAGAAGCTCTCTTAGCACCACCTGTATATACATCCAGTGCATCACCCCAGGACATATCCTTCTCTGCTGTTGAGTTTCATCATCTATGAAACAAGGAGCATAGTTATCTCACTAGAGAGTTCTTCGATGCCACAAATCTCACTTTGATAAGAGATACAACCATTCCATGTGTGTTATGATTATTACTTAGATAAAATTCAAATCTCTTTCCTTTACACTAATTATACCTTCTGTGTTTAATTTATCAGATGACTTTAACACTCCCTTGTTCTGAGTTGTGCAGTGTTTTGGAAATCGAATTTTAAAACTTACTTTTTCTTACTTTAGTAAATTGCTTGTATTGTTAGTTTGGGCTTCCCAGATGGCTCAGTGGTAAAGAACCTGCCTGCCAATGCAGGGGCTGCAGGAGGCTTGGGTTCAATCCCTGGGTTGGGAAGATCCTCTGGAGGAGGAAATGGCAACCCACACCAGTATTCCTGCCTGAAGAATTCCATGGAGAGAGGAGCCTGGCAGGCTACAGTCCATGGAGTCGCAGAGAGTCAGACACAGCTGAGTGAGCATGCTTGCACACATTGCTTATGCAGCTAGTATGGATGGAAAGAACATTAGAAGTAATAGAATCACCACCACACTCTCTTGTCTCCTGATCTTCTTCAGGTGGTGAGACTGAGCCTCACAGGTGGAGTGAATCCCAAATCCATGCCCGGTGTGTACCTGGATGGGGCTTAACCCCAGTTAAACACAGCGACGTGGGAACAGAGATGATACTGAGAGAACAAGGATTGCCTGACTGTGACAACACTGATACCCAGCTCTTCCATGTTGCCAAGGTGGTAAGTGGATTGCACTTTACATTTTGAACTTAAAATGATAAAAGTCTACTCTCCTATAACTGAAATTCAGGGAAAAGTCGGGAAGGTGCTTTGTTGTATCTGAAGTTGTAATCAGTTTGCTTTGGGGAGATATTTTTTCTTACCACAAAGAGGAAACATTTTGTGAAACAATTACTTAACCTTGTTGCACATAGCCTGTATATATTTTTATCAAGCTCAAAACATGAACAAGTTTTAAAGTTTTTCCATCAGTGATATTACAGTTAACAGTCACGGCACTTATTAAATGATTTGTGGTCCCCATCTTTTCTCAATCCAATAACTTTTTGAGGTGGGCGGGGGGGGGAATGTCTGTTTCTATAGTGTTAGAACCTAAGAAACACAGAAAACAGGTTTACAAAACTATGAAATTCTAAAATAGATGAATAAAGTAAATCTGTGACCAGATTATGTGTAGAGAAACTGTGTCAGCAGTGCACTTTGCTCAGTTGCTTTGCTTTATTGATCATGAAACTGCTTTGCTTTTGAGATCAACTCTTTAGTCCACTTATTTGTTTTGGAAAAACACTAAATCAGTTCATATATTCATTGCACACAAAGCTAGGTGTTCTAAGAGAACCACTGTAAGGTGGAGCAGATGCAGGCAAACAAGAACATTACTGTTGCCCTAATCAGGGTGGTGTGACAAACTGAGACTTCATAAATGGTGGCTTCCATTAGCTCCATGGGGAAAGAGCCTGTTTTCAGGAGAAGGGTGAGCGTACTGCTCATAAGCATCAATGTGTAAAAGGCGCAATGTGTTTGAAGTGTGACAGTGGATTTGAAAAACTGTGAATGTTGCCCATGAGTTTGAAGGTGGGAATTTGTAAGTGTCTCAGTCATGGCAGATGTCTGAGGGCTGGTGTGTGAGGATGAGGAGTTTGGTCTTCTTCCCCCAGCCTCTGTGGGGTCCATGGGGTGGGTTACCTGTGGCAGTGGCTGGCTGAGCACCGACTCAGGGAGAAGTAAGTGATAATTGAACCCCAAGCTGGGAGTCACAACCATCCTCTTAGAAGCATCTTCAGTACCTGTCTAGTACCTGACTTGTACTCACTAGCTGAAAAAAAGGCAATTGTAAAGAGTTAGAAATTCAGGAGTTAGAAACTCCTTATTGCAAAATTCAGACAAATTCAAGAAAGTAGGGAAACCATTAGACCATTCATGTATGACCTAAATCAAATCCCTTACAAATATACAGTGGAAGTGACAAATAGATTCAAGGGATTAGATCTGATAGACAGAGTGCCTGAAAAACTGTGGACAGAGGTTCATGACATTATACTGGAGGCAGTGATCAAGACCATCCCCAAGAAAAAGAAACACAAAAAGGCAAAATGGTTGTCTGAGGAGACCTTACAAATAGCTTAGAAAAGAAGAGAAGTGAAAGGCAAAGGAGAAAAGGAAAGATACACCCATCCGAATTCAGAGTTCCAAAGAATAGCAAGGAGAGAGAAGAAAGCTTTCTTAAGTGACCAATGCAAAGAAATAGAGGAAAACAATAGAATGGGAAAGACTAGAGATCTCTTCAAGAAAATTAGAGATACCAAGGGAACATTTCATGCAAAGATGGACACAATAAAGGACAGGAATGATATGAACCTAACAGAAGCAGAAGATATTAAGAAGAGGTGGCAAGAATACACAGAAGAACTGTACAAAAAAGATCTTCACGACCCAGATAATCATGATGGTGTGATCACTCACCAAGAGCAAGACATCCTGGAATGCAAAGTCAAGTCATAGCATCCTGGAATGCAAAGTCATAGCATCACTATGAACAAAGCCAGTGGAGGTGATGGAATTCCAGGTGAGCTATTTCAAATCCTAAAAAATGATGCTGTGAAAGTGCCGGGGTCTGGCCCCATCAGGATCCAGGGGAACCCTCGGGATGAACAGCGTTGGCGAATGAGAGAGAGACAGTGAGACAAAGCTCGGGGCTAAGTCTGGAGTTTATTTTTGCACGGCCCCTTTATACCCTTAACAACATCTTTTTGGGGGGAGTGCATATTGCTTACACACAGGTCATCTCAAAACATTACAGCAACTTGACCTTCAACAGAAACAGGTTGTCACCCACATACTTTTCATTCACAAGAGTCTTATCATTTGGCCTTCAGGCCTGCTAACATTTTATGGCTTGCACCTGGTGTGACTTAAGCAACTTCAGTAGCCAACCCTGTTTTTCTTATGATTAATCTATTTTCTTTCTAATAGGCATCATCTCTATGGGAACTAGATAGGATTACATTTTTACAAAACAGAAATGCAAAGGACTGCAAAAACAGCAGATATGGCACAAAACAGGCTCTTAGTCTAAAAGTTAACTACCTGCAAGAAGTCACCAGCTAATCTCTATCTAAAGTATTTTCTATTAGGCACATTTGTGGCTATTATATTTGTGGAGCTTTTCTCACCCCGCGGAGGGACCTATGCTTAATAGTTTCTTTTGTTAGCATACTGTGTTTAGGATGTTTAGAACAATCATGAGCATTCTGCAATGAGAGCACACATTTATCAAACAAGCCAGAATGCCAGCAAAAAGGTTTGAATTGAAGCATTTCCTTCATCCCTGGCCCCTTCATAGGGTACCAGCGTCCAGGAGATTTATTAAGTGGGGTTTTAAGTTGGTCTTTATTCAGTGAAAGAGGAGCAGGAGAGCTCTCGGCAGGCAACACAAGAATCTGCAGCAGGGCAAACAAGAACAACAACAGAAAAGGGGGTAGGAAACAGGGTGGGGTAGAGGCCGAGGCCAACCTGGAGGATCCCTTATATCCTGGACGGCCTTGCCTGTCAGGATTTTTCCTCATGACCTCGTCATGGATGAGTCCAGGACAGCCTTGCCTGTCCGGTATTTTCTTCATGACCTTGTCATGGGCGGGATCTCCCATAATGGCTCCCAGCATGAAAGTGCTGCACTCAGTATGCCAGCAAATTTGGAAAACTCAGCAGTGGCCACAGAACTGGAAAAGGTCTGTTTTCATTCCAATCCCTAAGAAAGGCAATGCCAAAGAATGTTAAAACTACTGCACAATTGCACTCATTTCACATGTTAGCAAGAAATGTCCCCAATCCTCCAAGCTAGGCTTCAATGGTACATGAACTGAAAAGTCCCAGAAGTACAAACTGGATTTGGTAAAGGCTGCTGCTACTAAGTCACTTCAGTCGTGTCCGACTCTGTGTGACCCCATAGACGGCAACCCACCAGGCTCCACCATCCCTGGGATTCTCCAGCCAAGAACACTGGAGTGGGTTGCCATTTCCTTCTCCAATACATGAAAGTGAAAAGTGAAAGTGAAGTCACTCAGTCGTGTCTGACTCTTCATGACCCCATGGATTGCAGCCTACCTGGCTCCTCCATCCATGGGATTTTCCAGGCAAGAATACTGGAGTGGGTTGCCATTGCCTTCTCCATCGGCAAAGGCAGAGGAACCAGAAATCAAACTGCTAACATCAGCTGGATCATAGAAAAAGCAAGAGAATTCTAGAGATACATCTACTTCTGCTTTGTTGACTACACCAAAGCCTTTGACTGTGTGGATCACAACAAACTGGTAAATTATAAAAGGGATGGGATACCAGATCACCTGACCTGCCTCCTGAGAAATCTCTATGCAGATCAAGAAACAACATTTAGAACCAGACATGGAACAACAGACTGGTTCCAAGTTGGGAAAGGAGTACATCAATGCTGTACATTGTCACCCTGCTTATTTAACTTATATTCAGAGTTCATCATGCAAAATGCCAGGCTGGATGAAGCACAAGCTGGAATCAGGATGGCCAGGAGAAATATCAATAACCTCAGATATGCAGATGACATCACCATTATGGTAGAAAGTGAAGAGGAACTAAAGAGCCTCTTGATGAAGGTGAAAGAGGAGAGTGAAAAAGCTGGCTTAAAACTCAACATTCAAACACGTGAAAAGCTGCTTAACATCACTCATTATTAGAGAAATGCAAATCAAAACCACAATGAGGTACCATTTCATGCCAGTCAGAATGGCTGCTATCTACAAGCAATAAATGCTGGAGAGGGTGTGGAGAAAAGGGAACCCTCTTACACTGCTGGTGGGAATGCAAACTAGTACAGCCACTATGGAGAACAGTGTGGAGATTCCTTAAAAAACTGGAAATAGAACTTCCATATGACCCAGCAATCCCACTCCTGGGCATATACACCGAGGAAACCAGAACTGAAAGAGACACATGTACCCCAGTGTTCATCGCAGCACTGTTTATAATGGCCAGGACATGGAAGCAACCTGGATGCCCATCAGCAGACGAATGGATAAGAAAGCTGTAGTACATATACATAATGAAATATTACTCAGCCATTAAAAAGAATACATTTGAATCAGTTCTAATGAGGTGGATGAAACTGGAGCCCATTATACAGAGTGAAGTAAGGCAGAAAGAAAAACACCAATATAGTATACTAACGCATATATATGGAATTTAGAAAGATGGTAATGATAACCCTATATGCAAGACAGAAAAAGAGACACAGATGTATAGAACAGACTTTTGGACTTGGTGGGAGAAGGCGAGGGTGGGATGATCTGAGAGAATAGCATTGAAACATGTATATTACCAATTGTGAAACAGATCGCCAGTCCAGGTTTGATGCATGAGACAAGTGCTTAGGGCTGAGTCCAGGTTTGATGCATGAGACAAGTGCTCAGGCCCTAGGATGACCCAGAGGGATGGGATAGGGAGGGAGGTGGGAGGGGGGTTCAGGATGGGGAACACATGTAAATCTATGGCTGATTCATATCAATGTATGGACAAAACCACTACAATATTGTAAAGTAATTAACCTCCAACTAATATAAATAAATGAAAAAAAAATTTTTAATAAAATCCCTAGGTCAAGTAAAAAAAAAAAAAAAAAAACCTCAACATTCAAAAACCCAAGATCATGGCATCCAGTCCCATCACTTCATGGCATCCAGTCCCATCACTTCATGGCAAATAGATGGGGAGACAATGGAAACTTTATTTTCTTGGGCTCCAAAATCACTGCAGATGGTGACTCTAGCCATGAAATTAAAAGATGCTTGCTCTTTGGAAGAAAAGCTATGGCCAACCTAGACAGCATATTAAAAAGCAGAGACATCACTTTGCCGACAAAGGTCTGTCTAGTCAAAGCTATGGTTTTTGCAGTGGTCCTGTGTGGATGTGACAATTGGACCATAAAGAAAGCTGAGCACTGAGGAAGTGATGCTCTTGAACTGTGGTGTTGGAGAAGACTCTTGAGAGTCCCTTGATAGTCACTGTTGTTCAGTCCCTAAGTTGCGTGTGACTCTTTGTGATACTGTGGGTTGCAGCAGTCCAGGCTCTCCATCCTTCACTGTCTTCTAGACTTTATCTAATTACATCAGGTCACCCCAAAGCTGCCTGTTTGAACCATGATAGTTGAGTCTCATCTAAAATTAGCTGTGCTTTGACATGTCAATAATTTACAGTGGTGAGCAGTTAAAAACACTACAAAGCACCTTATTGTCCTTATATAGGGGTGTGATTGAGGATGATATAGAGATATTTTAAAAGCCATTTTTTTAAGGTGGGAACAAAATGAAAATGACTCGTCTGTTGGCTTTAGTTTCAGGTAAAGAAACAAATTGAATCTTGGTCATAAATGTGGTTTATTGCAAAGACACTATAATCACCTAGGTAGGCATGCTTTCTGCTTTCCCTGGGAATTAGGAAGCTCTCAGTCATGTCCACAGTCTATCATTAGTAAACGAGAAAGCTGATAGAATGAATCATGATGCTCACTTGCTTACCTCTCCTTAGTTTTATTTGTGCTGCATTTATTTTTTGAAAGCCACCTGAGTAATATTTGGAATGAGATTGGATGTAGTTAATTTAATAATTGATTTAGTAGTTGGGAAATGATATAATTTAGTTAGTGCTCAACAAATACATGTTTGTGTATGTACTCATTTAACTCACATGTACTTTTTACTTACCATATACAGGGTAAAGACTAATTTTGAAACTTTTTATAAATAAACTCAGAAGAAGAAAAAAGAAATAAACTCAGGGTTTCAGTTGATATGCAAATGATTTCTGAGCTATTGAGCTGCACTCATTAAAATTGGCAAGAACTGGGGAGATTCATTATATATCATTATTTTGCACACCTGTGAATATAGTCTACAAAGGAAATATGAGCTATATTCCATTATCTACACTCTGTATTACATAAACTTACTTCAGGCTTAAGTACTCAAAGAATGAAAAGAAAGTTAGTCACCCCATGGATGGTAGCCCACCAGGCTCATCTGTGGGATTCTCCAGGCAAGAATACTGGAGTAGGTTGCCATTTCCATCTTACCAACCCAGGAATGAAACCCAGGTCTCCTGAATTGCAGGCAGACTCTTTACTGACTGAGGCACCAGGGAAGCAAGTCATGTGTAAAATCTCTGATCTGTAAGCTGGGAAAAAAAGATGTCATAAGATAAGTCCATGCAAAATGGCAACGTGACACAAATGGTAAGAAAACTTGCATATCAGGTGATTCTCAAATTTGTGGTTAAATCAGACAATGGAAGGATCTAGAGTCACAGACAGAGCCTTCTTCCAGAGATGAGGTCAGTGGTGAGACAGTGCGCTTCTTACGATGAACTCAGATAAACACCTCTGCTTCCACCAGGAGCAGCCGTCTTCATGCTCCCGAGCTGTTTCCATCCACCCTCCCCCACCAATAAATCGCACTGACTCCTCCGGCACTCGATGTGATATGTAATGTGTGTGCTCGTTAACTGATTCCCCACAGCGTGATGTGTGAATTGCATCCATGATTCAGACATGGATTTATGCACACATTCCCTTGTGGGATATTCAGGTGACTTACCTATGGGATGTTATAAACAGCGAAGTGCTGGACAGCCCAACACCTGTCGTTTAGTAAGCACATTAATTATCTGAGTTTGAATTAATTCCTGCACAATGTCAGAATTGAGATATCTTGTGGGGGAAATGAGCAAACGCCTTGGAGACCCTTCACACCTCAGACCGTGTCCTTCCGGCCCCTTGGGAGCACTGAGGAGCTTCTCGGCTCTGCACTGTTGCCATGCCGAGTACAGACGCGGTGCCGGTTTCCTCCCCCCAGCTAGGGTCCTGAGGACGGCACCGCAGCCCACGTGCAGAGCCGAGAAGACGCCCAAGAGACGCCGGCTGCTGATCGCCCAGTCACCTTCACTGAAGGTCTGTCAGGAAGCCTGCTGAGGGCTGGCTCAGTGAGGCCACCTAATAGTGGCTGCCAGTGAAGGACAGTGCATTTTCAGGTCTCTAGTAAACTAAGTGTAAACATTATCTCCATGAAACTTCAGTTACCTACAATACTATGTTAGTGATTCTTCATGCATTATCTTAGAAGTAATGCTCACTTATTTCAAATATACATATGAACATAGACATACACGTGCAGACATGCATGTGTACTGCATACCTATTTATATTTTATATAAGCCTGGTGACTTGGGGGCTCTTGTCTTGAAAGTATGTATCACTTTAACCAGTGCCATAAATCTATGATCTGTACACTGAGTTCTCAGTTTATATATCAGACAACTGTAGCTTAACGAAGCTTAAAAATCATGGCCTCATCACCTGATAGTAGTGATGTGATATAAAGCTCTTTCTCCACAACTGTCAGGGAAATATAGAGAATTTCTCTGGTTCTGGGATTGTTTTGTATTTTTAATAGGAAAAAAAAAGGGAGATGCAAGGTTAAAAACCCCAGTAAGTGATGAAACAATTGGACAATCGCTGTACAACAGTGCAATCTGTCTTCAGTAATGAAATGATCTCAGACCTTCATTTACTCCAAATTGTACAAACTAATGAAATAAACAACTTTAATTAAGTACTCTAAAGCATTTTACATAGTCTACTTCATATGTTTCCCATTTCTTTCTCCAACATGAAAAAGAGATAGATTGTGGGAAGATGAATTGATGATGAAAGGTAACCACCCATAGCTTTCCATGGGAAAAGGATCACACACATACGTAAGAAGGCTTAGAAGTGAAAGCGTTCTATTGACTGCTCTTCAGGTGATACTGGAGAGTGTTCACAGCCAGCCACTGACCCAGACTCATCTTCTGAGAAATGTCAAGGTTAAGATAATGGTCATTTTTATATTACAGAAAATGGTGACCAAAACTTGGGGCTCTAGCAAAGCCCTGGGTCAGCATCCTGAGCACCTGTCCCGTCCCCAGTGGACATTCACAGGTGCTGTTACAGCACTGTCTCCTCAGCACGCTCCTGTGGTGAAAACAAGGGGCTCAAGGCCATTCCACCACATAGACATCCTCACCCTCTTTTCTTCCCACACAGAGGAAGCGGGTGGGGAGAGGGAGGTGGGCCACACAGTATTCCTAATCCTCCCAATTCCGACATCAGGTTCTGCAGTGCAGTTCACTATGGGTTCAAGACCGTTTCTTCTGGAAAAACAAATGACAACAAATTTTCATTACATTTGTGTTTTTTGTTTGCAAAACAGAGAGACTGAATTAAATCTCACTGTGCATGTTGTCTCGACAGCCTGGCTTCTTACCGTCAGTGAAACATCCTTATATTCCTCTAGAGAGATAAACCCTTTATGGCAACACCCAAAAGGATTTTAAAAAATGAACCTAAAATACACAGTGTTGTTTTTAGGCTTTGTGGGCAGAGGCATTTCCAAAGTGGGATCATTTCTGAAAACTATGTTCCTCTCCTCCCAATAAGCGTCAGTAACAGGACACCAAGTCCGCCCATCCTGTGGACTCTGCTCCCTGTTTAAATTAGTGTCCTCAGAGTCCCCACGTCTACATTACAAGTGTAACAGTAAATGTCTGTTATAATATGTGTGCACTTATCATAGAATAGTAATTATGGGGCAGGCATACCAATACATACAACCAATTTTCAGGAAATGTAAAAGCATTCATTTTGTCAAGGATCAGAGTCCACACAGCACGCATGCACGCGCACCCACACACACACACAGTTTTATAGCACTATTATTTTATGTATCCATTAAATTAGTGTTTTAAGTGGCTACTCGTTCCTGAGAGCTCTGCTGGGCACAGAACACAGGGGTGATAAGGTACTCTCTCCCAGATAAAGCACTTTTCTGAGGATGGGGACTCCGTTTCAGGTGAAGGGATCTCTCCACAGTGTGGGATGAAGACAGCATCATTGGAGCGGGGGCAAGAGGTGAGCCATTTTAGAGAACACGGGACCACCCACGGTGACTCTGAACAAGTGTTCGCAGGCACACTGGCCGCTGTTTCTCCCTCGGCCAGAGGCTGTCCCTGCTCCCATAGACAGAGGGGATGGAGCACAGATAACACACAGTGAGCATCGAAGGGGAGATATCAATACAAGTAACCCTTCCCTGAGAGCATTTACTTTAGAAAACCTGTAGTCATGTTCTCCGTCTTCTGAAGAGTATGTAAATCTTTTTAAAATCTAAATAAGTCTACCAGCATCAGATCCAGGAATACGCTTCTCAAGGACAAGGGAGTTAACACTTTGAAATGTCACCATCAGGGACATGACACCCTGTCTCCTAGGCTGTGCGGGTCAAAGTTCCCACTGAGCCCAGCCCTCCTGCTTCCCCACCAAGTAGCTAGACTCGACCTGGAGCCGAGGGGGGTCTCCAAAGGAGCAGACTTCAGAAGTTAGTTCACCTGAAGCTTCAGGCGGAGCTTCCCTGGCGGCTCAGTCAGTTTAGAATCTTCCTGTAATGCAAGAGACCTGGGTTTGATCCCTGGGTGGGGAAGATCCCTTGGAGAAGGGAATGGCTACCCATTCCAGTATTCTTGCCTGCCTGGGAAATCCCATGAAGTCGCAAAGAGTCGGCCATGACTGAGCGACTAACACTTTTCTTCAGGTGCGTGGCTATGAAAGTCAGAAACAAATGTAAAAGGAGGTTGAGATGCGCTGTGGGTGGGTCATGCAGGTGGAGCTGGTTTTATGAGGAAGACTTTGCAGGGTGTGAAGGTCACAGAGGGAGCCTGGCTGAGTCTGGAAAGGGGAGGATTTGTTACTTCTTGTTGTTTGAGTCTTTGAAGACTGGCAGCCTGTTTCTAAGAGCTAAATGAACCTTCCTTTTTCCTGTTGAACATTGGTTTCATGGTGTTTAGGTTTGAACGGAATTATAATTAGCATTGGCTCATTCAACAGCAACTGTAAATATGAATAATCAAAAGTGGTTTAAAATAACTGGGAGAAATATCAATAACCTCAGATGACACTACCCTTATGGCAGAAAGTGAAGAAGAACTAAAGAGCCTCTTGATGAAAGTGAAAGAGGAAAGTGAAAAAGTTGGCTTAAAGCTCAACGTTCAGAAAACTAAGATCGTGGCATCTGGTCCCATTACTTCACGGCAAATAGATGGGGAAACAGTGACAAACTTTATTTTCTTGGGTTCCAAAATCACTGCAGATGGTGACTACAGCCATAAAATTAAAAGACGCTTGCTCCTTGGAAGAAAAGTTATGACCAACCTAGACAGTATCTTAAAATGCAGAGATATTACTTTGCGAACAAAGGTCTGTCTAGTCAAAGCTATGGTTTTCCAGTAGTCATGTATAGATATGAGAGTTGGACTATAAAGAAAGCCAGATGCTTTTGAACTGTGGTATTGGAGAAGGCTCTTGAGAGTCCCTTGGACTGCAAGGAGATCCAACCAGTCCATCCTAAAGGAAATCAGCCCTGAATATTCATTGGAAGGACTGATGCTGAAGCTGAATACTTTGGCCACCTGATGGGAAGAACTGACTCATCTGAAAAGACCCTGATGCTGGGATAGATTGAAGGCAGGAGGAGAAGGGGAAACAGAGGATGAGATGGTTGGATGGCATCACCGACTCAATGGACATGAGTTTGAGTAAATTCTGGGAGTTGGTGATGGGCAGGGAGAGGCCTGGCGTGCTGCAGTCCCTGGGATTGCAAAGAGTCAGATATAACTGAGTGACTGAACTGAACTGAACTGAGGTGCATCATATGTAGCACATATTCAAAAAACAATGCTGATAGCTGTTTCCTATACAGACCTTTCTCAGGTCTCAAATTTTCTAACTGCCAGTGCATTTTGCAGTTTGTGTGTATATTTAATTAGTGTCTCTTGTCTACCCCTCCACAAAAGCTAGTGTGAACCTAATTATGTGCCTTATAACAGATTCTGTTTTAGAATTATGGTAATATTGTACCTTAATGTCAGCTGTGAAAATTTTTGTTTGAAGACCCACAAGTAAGGAAACAGTATCTTCATAATATTAAATACAAAATGTTTTTAACCACAAAACAAAATGAACCAGGTAGCAAAACTCAGACTAGAAAACATAATATGAAAAGAATGCTGCTCCCATCCTGTAGCATTAAGTACATTTTAAAGCAGAAAGAAAGCACCAGATTTACACTTAATTAACCCAGCCTAGCTCAGGGCTCGTTAGATCTTTAAAGCCCACACAACTCTGGCACGTACTGGTGTCCCTGAGTTTCTTTTATGACTTTGCCGTTGTCATTATGTAGGAACATGAACCTGAGCCGTGCTTGCAATTAGTATCTCTGACGCTGGCCGGGGCTTGTGAGCTCACTGAGAGGTCGCATGGGAAACCCTGCGGCCTGCCAGCCTTGGAAAAGCAGTTCCACGTAGATGCTGCTGCAGGATGGCCTGCATAGCCTGGGCCTGCAGTCTACTGGTCACTAACTGCTGCTTCCAGCAGCCTGTTCCTCTTTGAAATCCATAGTTGTGTTATGTGTTTCATAGTCTGCAATGAGTTTGCAAAACATTTTCACGTAAAACTTTGCAAATGTTGGGAGAATTATATTCTAGAGGCTTTAGAGTGAATGATTGTTTTATAAGTACTCATTAAAAACTCATGTTTTAGAAATATCAAATAAGGGGGTTTTGTGAGTACCTCAAAGTTCCAAACCCGTATTATAAAACTAGGATGAAATTTAACTAAAATTAACAGAAAATGGCCAAAACAGTTATGCAGTTGTTAACGTTTAGAGTGTGCTTTGGTCTTCATAGAAAATTAATAATAGGGATTTTAGGGCTTCCCTGATGTCTCAGTGGTAAAGAATAGCTGCCAATGCAGGAGATGCCAGATTGATCCCAGGGTTGGGAAGATCCTCTGGAGAAGGAAATGGCAACCGACTTGAGTGTTCTTGCCTGGGCAACTCCATGGACAGGGGGCCTGGCGGGCTATAGTTCATGGGGTTGCAAAGAGTCGGACATGACTTAGTGACTAAACAACAGTGTAATTTGACTGGATCAACTCAGTTTTATCCTGCCTTTCTCATTTTAATTCATAACAAAATAATTAAATAATAAAACTTCAGAAGAAGTTTTATTGGTAAGCTAATAAACTGATTAGTAAGCTAATCAGTTTCAGTTTTTTATTCATAATCCTTTTAATTCAACAATATATGATTTTTGTCCACTAACCTCCTTATTAAAATTAAATGGAATTTCTGGATGTAAAGTATACATATATTTGCATTGTTAAATTGGTTCTTAGGAAAATACTACCATGGAAATAAAATAGCAGTAGATCTAGTTGATTGATTACATTTTTGACTTTTTAAATTCTTCAAAATAAATAATAGTTGAATTATTCAAATGTAAGGAGTTGCATGTAAATTGGAGGACTAAAATATTAAGCAAAATGGCAAAATGACGCTTATAATATTTATAGACTGCATGCTATTAGAATAAAATCAAAACAAAGATATACAAACACAAATATACTGAATGTCTCTCTTAAACATATGTATGTACATTATGAAGTTAAAAGGATTAGAGTAGCAACATATAATTTGTGAATTTTTAACTTCTTTTTGATAAGGCTGGTAACTGTAGAATTTCCCAAGTATTTTTCAAGATGAAATCAATCAGACAGCCTCAACACCATGTTCCATTGGCTGTGAATTCTGTCACTCCCAGGACCAGGGCAAGCCTCGCCTCTCTGAAAGGACTAGGAAGGTGTGGAGGAGGGCATGGCAACCCACTCCAGTATTCTTCCCTGGAGAATCCCATGGACAGAGGAGCTTGGCGGGCTACAGTTTAAAGGGTTGCAAAGAGTCAGACACAACTGAAGCGACTTAGCGCACTCACACACAGGGCCACTGACCACACTGTGCCTTTGTTCTCTCTGTGGCTCCAGTCTCTGAGACTCTGCATCCTGGGGAGGAAAGAAGGTGTGGGAAGGGGCAGTCTGGTCAATTCTAAGAGACATCCAGCTCCTCTAAGACAGGCCTCCCGTCTCCCTGCCTGCGAGTACTCCCTCAACTTCCTCCTCCCCAGCTCACCTGTCTCAGTGCCCCCTGGAGCCTCTGTGCACTTGGACCAGGTCCTTGGCTTCACAACAAAAGACAGTCTCGCGCCGCACTGCTGAGTTGCTGGGACTGCGCCTTCGCTGCCCCAGCTCCCCGCAGACAGGCGTTGCCTGGCGCAGAAACTTGTTTGTAACTTAGCAGGAGTCTCTTCGGCAGACAGCAGGGGGGAATTTTGTTTCTAACATGTTTAAAGATGCTTGAAAATTGTTTGCAAAGTGCAGGCATGGCCTTAAGAATTTTGTTCCTGACGGAGAGCCCATGGTGCCTGGCAGCAGAAGCAGAGCCTGTAGGAGAGGGGATAAGAGAGAAAGGGGGTGTTTGCTTTCACTGCCCTGAAGCAGAGCCCCCTCTCCCCCGCTGCCCCTTCAGGAAGGACTGTGATGTCTGGTTTTGCATCACCGAGGCTTCACTGAGGCTGTCCGGAGAGCTGGTGGCATGGGGTTTCCAGACGGTATGTGAGGGAGTCTCTGAAAGAGATCAGTATTTGAACCTGTAGACCCGAGCAAGGCAGACGCCCAGCATAGGGCAGCACCTCCATCCTGGGGCCTGCTCAGAGCATAAGGACAGATGGGGCAGGGCGCTCTCCACCTGCATGGGACAGACCCAGGGCCGGAGAACAGCTGCATGGGGTCAAGGAGGGCAGAAAAGCGAGGAAGCCCATGCATTGTGCCGTGTTCAGGGAGAATATTTTAAACCTATTATCCATGTTTTTAAATTTTAATGTCTTATTTTTGTATTTACCCTGATGGCTACAAAATAAGCTGGTTTCATTACTTCCCATGATGCCCTTTAATCTGTGCCAAGGGCACTATGTAATACTGGGATGAGGCAATGAGGAAGCGGCTCATACTGACTTCTCAGGAGAACTTAAGCTCTTAGAGAACCTACTTAGAGGATTAGCAGAGAACTTTCGGATCCAGGTCAGCGTGAGCAATAAGCTCCGTCTTCATAGTGAGGGGTGGCAGATTCGCCATTAGCAGCAGCTGGGGAAGGAGGAGCAGTTCTGAGTTCATATCAGGAGGGTGGGGGGACCAAATCTTGGAAATTGGCTGTTAGCACTTCCCAGACCCCCTCAGCTGATGCACTCAGAAGCCATGAGTCCAGCAGAGGAAACTCATTTCCAGACAGCTGACCCCAAGGACCCAATGGAAGCTATAAAAATGGCCCCTCGTTATAAAGCATTTTTCTGCCAACAACATAAAGTAATTGCCAGCCGGTGATTCTGTTAAATGACCAGTACATCTCTGTGAAGCCTGACCCTTCAAAGGAACAGCTTATAAGAGATGTCGTTTATGCTCTGAGCATCCTGTGCTAGACGCCCCCCTGGCAGCAGGAGTGCAGCCACCCTGCCTTTGCACAGTGCACACCTTCTTGAGGCTTCCAGGCCATCCCAGCCACCACGACAGACAGACATGGCCACTTCCCCCAGCAAGCAGTGACTGATTAACTTAAGATGCAAAGAGGGTCCATGCAGAGCAAAGAGACAGCAAGAGCATGCAAATTAGTCCCAGGGCTCTTTAGTAAGCAGGGAGGGACGTCCATCTGAAAAATCATTTGTCTATGCAGGTTAAGTAGGTCTGAGCATCACTTTTAAACCAGTTTTGGCTTAAACTCTCAGATACAAAAGTGACCCCAAGGTCACAGAGATTGTCAATACACTATAAAGTAGGCAGAAAACAAAGGTGAGGCACACAGAGAACTGATGATAAAGCTAGTCCTGTCACTAAGCTCACTTGCAGAAAGGGCTTCCAGGAACTTGAGATGATACACAGCCATGGAATGCACTTATACATGAGTTTTGAGTCACGTTCTACAGATTCCGTGTGTTGAAAGAGAGACACACGAAAAGCATTTAGAGTGAATATGAACAAAGAAGGGCTTCCCTGGTGGCTCAGAGGTTAAAGCGTCTGCCTGCAATGTGGGAGACCTGGGTTTGATCCCTGGGTGGAGAAGACCCCCTGGAGACGGAAATGGCAACCCACTCCAGTATTCTTGCCTGAAGAATCCCATGGACGGAGAAGCCTGGTGGGCTACAGTCCACGGGGTCACAAAGAGTCGGACACGACTGAGTGACTTAACTATGAACAAAGAAATACCTCCGTAAATATTTCCGGTAGTAAGGGAAAGGAGAACATTCACAGGATTTTGAAGACTGTCTCTGGGCAGTCTGAAAGGTGCTCTGTATAACTGTACAGAAACACATTTTTAGAAGAAATGACAGCACATGATTTTCAGGATCAGTGTTAATGTCTATGTTAAACAATGATATGCCTTTAGCTTTCCAGCCAAAAGTAGAACTTGGTTGATCACAGAGATTACTCTTAAATTTCAGTCACAAGTAGCATTAACATATTTTAATACATTTATTTCTCAGATATTCTTGTTTATGAATTCAGGAATGAATGTGCAATTATAATGCGTTAGAGTGACTATAATGACACACATGCAGAGCTATAGGGCCTAAGCATGGAAAACAGGTTCTGACTAGAAAGCGTCAATTCATTGCAATTAGGTAAGCACTCCTTCTGTTTACTTTGGGAAAGGCAGTCGCTAGCAATTAACAGCTAACTTAATGTGGACGAGATATGCATCTCCTCGGGAGCATCATCCATCTTTATCACATCCACACAAAGGTCTTCCGAGCCCCAGGTTGCTGAGTGAGGATCTCAGGATGGCCGTGGAGAACTTACACATGCTCTAATATCAGCACTTCACAAAGCAGAGTCAGTAGGTATTGGACATCAGCTTCATAATCTTACTGACCACTAAACTGTCTGTATTTAGACATGAATAGAGATTGCTGACTGTAGGAAATGAAAGACATCTTCATGAGGTGAAGCGCCCTTGGCGCCACTTATATCCAACACCCGTGATCTGACTTCTCAACATCTCATGCCACTGTCATCAGCATAATGACTATAATCTCCTGTTCAAACAGTTTTTGGTTTAAACTCTGTTAAGTATCCCCTAAATAGTATTACTTTCTGTGATTCCTTCATCACTCAGGCAATTGAATTGTATGATTGAAATACTAGGTGATATGCTTGCAAACATGAAGAAATTCCAAACATCTAGTAGATTGAGGATTATTCATTCTTACTTCAAATTTTTCAGAATTTAGCATGTTTATGGGTTTTCAGTAATTTCTGAAAAACTTCAGCAATCCCCAAACACTTCTTTGTAAATTCAATAAATAAATGCTATGCTTATTTCACATGCTGAGCAAAAAATGAATAAAGGTTCTGAAGAGCCAAGAGAGGGGGAGGGAAGGCAGAAGCAGGTGACATCCTTGAAACAAAGGTAAATGAAACTTCTTGTCAAAATAGACTGTTCGCAGTTGCTAATCCTCAATGCTAATTGCTCTCTCTCCGTCTCCAGTTGTGTTGAATGTGTGTGCATCAAATGTGTTTCCGTTCTTAAGCACATATTTTATATCTTATCATAATAACTGAACACTAAATGTTTCATTTACTTTGCAAAAATTATCATATACTTGAAGAAGTATGCTTAAAGGTAAATACCACCCACAGTTATTCTAGGTCTTACTCAGGCCCTGAGAATTTCTCCATAAAAGTCTTGTCAAAAACAGTGATTTGCTTTGCATTTGTTGGCATTTTGTTGAAAGCAGCTGCAGATGATGCCACCTTTTGATGGCAGGAGATGAATGTGTTTTAGAGAATGAAACCATTTCTCATAAGGGACCCTTTGGGAGCAGATCTGTATTTGAATAGGTGCTGAGCGCTTCCACAGAGCTTCATAGCCTGTGATGTCTTCAGAGCACTGGTAGCTCGAGGGAAGGGTTCTGGGAGCTCACAATCTCCAAGGAAACATATTTAAAGTTCATTCAGAGTTAGAAAATGCTTTAACTGTTTTCCTGATCCCATTCTTATTTTATAATTTTGTTAAGGTATTTAAAAGTTATAAATATTGAAAATGATCTTAGTATTGGAAATATAATTTTTTTTCATGCCTTACAAGAGATCTAAAACATTGGATGATAACACTTTTTTTTCTTTAATTTCTAAAGTCACTATCAAAACAAGAATTCTTCCATCACAACCTCAAGAAACTCCAGAATCTCTCATGTTTAATTGCATTGTTGGTCTTAACGCTGTTAAACTTCGGAATTGCTTAATCATTTTTTTGGTGACTTGAAGCTATTGATACCAAACAAGGTTAAATCGCATTAGAGGGTTTTCTGTTTATCCAATAACTCGATAAAGTCATTAGATTTGACTGTGAATAGCCCCTGGGCTGACTATAACAATAAAAGATTAAATAGGAACATTATTTTTTTTTATCCTCCGGGAGTTTATAAATTCAATTTGATGTCAATAGTTGAAGAAGATGACAAAGACCACTAGGGCAGCATGTTTTCATACAAGGATGAGAGCCAGCCTCTTATGGGGAGGAAAATTAATTCATATGAAATAGGAATAAACAGAAAAACATAAAGTGTAGACATGTGTACACAGAAAGAGAGTCACTTCAATACTGTAAACTTTTCTGTCCAATATGGAAATTTCTGATAAGGAATAGGCATAGTTAAGGAAAACATTCAGAAACTTGGGTAATGAGAATTCAGTGATTTCTTGTTTTTTAACTTTTTATTTTACATTGTAATAAAGCAGATGAACAATGTTGTGATACAGAGGCACTCAGTCATACATACACATGTGTTAATTCTCCCCTAAACTCCCCTCCCATTCAGACCACCACATAACAGTGAGTAGAGTTCCCTGTGCTGTACAGTAGGTCATTGTTGGTTATCCATTTTCAATTTCAATTTCATTGACACTCAAAAATGTCCCAAGACCTTTTGTGACAAGGAGCATCCACCTGCTGTCCCTCTGTCAGGATGCTGTCAAAGTGCCTCAGAAAATGATAAAAATGACACCAGTAGCCCTGCCCAGGGAACACGCAGACAGCTCCTGTAGGACAGGAGATTGTTAATGGGAGCGAGGCTGATCCCACCAGCTCATGCTGAGCCCAGAGCAGGGGTTTTCCTGTCTGCTGAGGAAGGTGGACGCAGCCCAGCCCACAAGCTGTTTCATACAGAAAGTTATCCCCACCCACCGCACCCTCCTAATAACAAGGAAAACATGGTGTCTTAGGCCACTCAAAGTAACAAGGAGCATCCTCCTACTGTCCCTCTGTCAGGATGCTGTCAAAGTGTCTTGGAAAATGATAAAAATGACACTCCATTTTTGTTACTTGCTGTAACAAAAATACCACAGCAAGGAAGGGACAATGTCACAGGGTTTATGAATCTTCAGAGGTTTCTTATTTTTGCTTTCATCTCTGTGTCTCCATTTGAAATATTCCAACTGTGTGTTAATATGGAGGAACTCTTAAAAACTCTCTTGACAGGAGAAAAACTATTAAAAATTCCAATATATGGAGGCTGAACAACACACTGCCGAATAACCAACAAATCACAGAAGAAATCAAAATATGCATAGAAATGAATGAAAATTAAAACACAACAACCCAAAACCTATGGGACACTGTAAAAGCAGTGCAAAGGAAAGATTCATAGCAATACAGGCTTACCTCAAGAAACAAGAAAAAAGTCAAATAAATAACCTAACTCTACACCTAAAGCAACTTGAAAAGGAAGACATGAAGAACCCCAGGGTTAGTAGAAGGAAAGAAATCTTAAAAATTAGGGCAGAAATAAATGCAAAAGAAACAAAAGAGACCATAGCAAAAATCAACAAAGCTAAAAGCTGGTTCTTTGAGAAGATAAATAAAATTGACAAACCATTAGCCAGACTCATCAAGAAACAAAGGGAGAAGAATCAAGTCAACAAAACTAGAAATGAAAATGGAGAAATCACAACAGACAACACAGAAATACAAAGGATCATAAGAGACTACCATCAGCAATTATATGCCAATAAAATAAACAACTTGGAAGAAATGGACAATTTTTTAGAAAAGTACAACTTTCCAAAACTGAACCAGGAAGAAAGAGAAAATCTTAACAGACCCATCACAAGCACGGAAATTGAAACTGTAATCAGAAATCTTCCAGCAAACAAAAGCCCAGGACCAGACAGTTTCACAGCTGAATTCTACCAAAAATTTAGAGAAGAGCTAACACCTATCTTAGGCAAACCCTTCCAGAAAATTGCAGAAGAAGGTAAACTTCCAAACTTGTTCTATGAGGCCACCATCACCCTAATACCAAAACCTGACAAAGATGCCACAAAAAAAGAAAACTACAGGCAAATATCACTGATGAACATAGATGCAAAAATCCTTAACAAAATTCTAACAAACAGAATCCAACAACATATTAAAAAGATTGTATATCATGACCAAGTTGGTGTTATCCCAGGGATGCAAGGATTCTTCAATATGCATAAATGAATCAACATAATACAACACATTAACAAATTGAAAGATAAAAACCATATGATTATCTCAATAGATGCAGAAAAAAAGCCTTTGACAGAATTCAAAATCTATTTCTGATTAAAAAAAAAAAAAACTCTCCAGAAAGCAGGAATAGAAGGAACATACCTCAACATAATAAAAGCTATATATGACAAACCCACAGCAAACATTATCCTCAATGGTGAAAAATTGAAAGCATTTCCCCTAAAGTCAGGAACAAGAAAACGGTGCCCACTCTCACCGATACTATTCAACATAGTTTTGGAAGCTTTGGCCACAGCAATCAGAGCAGCAAAAGAAATAAAAGGAATCCAGATAGGAAAAGAAGAAGTAAAACTCTCACTGTTTGCAGATGACATGATCCTCTACAAAGCAAACCCTAAAGACTTCACCAGAAAATTACTAGAGCTAATCAATGAATATAGTAAATTTGCAGGGTATAAAATTAACATACAGAAATCCCTTGCATTCCTATACACTAACAATGAGGAAACAGAAAGAGAAATTAAGGAAACAATTCCATTCACCATTGGAATGAAAAGAATAAAATACTTAGGAGTATATCTACCTAAAGAAACAAAAGACCTATATATAGAAAACTATAAAACACTAATGAAAGAATTCAAAGAGGACACAAATAGATGGAGAAATATACCATGTTCATGGATGGGAAGAATCAATATTGTGAAAATGAGTATACTACCCAAAGCAATCTATAGATTCAATGCAATCCCTATCAAGCTACCAACGGTATTTTTCACAGAACTAGAAAAAGTAATTTCACAATTTGTATGGAAATACAAAAAAAAAACCTTGAATAGCCAAAGCAATCTTGAGAAAGAAGAATGGAACTGGAGGAATCAACCTGCCTGACTTCAGGCTATACTACAAAGCTACAGTCATCAAGACAGTATGGTGCTGGCACAAAGACAGAAATATAGGTCATTGGAACAAAATAGAAAGCCCAGAGATAAATCCACACACTTTTAGACACCTTATCTTTGACGAAGGAGGCAAGAATATACAATGGAGAAAAGACAATCTCTTTAACATGTGGTGCTGGGGAAACTGGTCAACCACTTGTAAAAGAATGAAACTAGAACACTTTCTAACACCATACACAAAAATAAACTCAAAATGGATTAAAGATCTAAACATAAAACCAGAAACTATAAAACTCCTGGAGGAAAACATAGGCAAAACCCTCTCCAACATAAATCACAGTAAGATCCTCTATGACCCACCTCCCAGAATATTGGAAATAAAAGCAAAAATAAACAAATGGGACCTAATTAACCTTAAAAGCTTTTGCACAACCAAGGAAACTATAAGCAAGGTGAAGACAACCTTCAGAATGGGAGAAAATAATAGCAAATGAAGCAACAGACAAAGAATTAATCTCAAAAATATACAAGCAACTCCTGCAGCTCAATTCCAGAAAAATAAATGACCCAATCAAAAAATGGGCCAAAGATCTAAACAGACATTTCTCCAAAGAAGACATACAGATGGCTAACAAACACATGAAAAGATCCTCAACATCACTCATCATCAGAGAAATGCAAATCAAAACCACAGTGAGGTACCATTACACGCCAGTCAGAATGGCTGCTATCCAAAAGTCTACAAACAATAAATGCTGGAGAGGGTGTGGAGAAAAGGGAACCCTCTTACACTGTTGGTGGGAATGCAAACTAGTACAGCCACTATGGAGAAGAGTGTGGAGATTCCTTAAAAAACTGGAAATAGAACTGCCATATAACCCAGTAATCCCCCCTGTTGGGCATACACACGGAGGAAACCAGAATTGAAAGAGACACGTGCACCCCAATGTTCATCACAGCACTGTTTATAACAGCCAGGACATGGAAGCAACCTAGATGTCCATCAGCAGATGAATGGATAAGAAAGCTGTGGTACATATGCACCATGGAATATTACTCAGACATTAAAAAGAATAAATTTCAATCAGTTCTATTGAAGTGGGTGAAACTGGAGCCTATTATACAGAGTGAAGTAAACCAGAAAGATAAACACCAATACAGTATACTAACACATACATATGGAATTTAGCAAGATGGTAACGATAACCCTATATGCAAGACAGCAAAAGAGACACAGATGTATAGAATGGTTTTGGACTCGGTGGGTGAAGGTGAGGGTGGGATGATTTGAAAGATAGCATTGAAACATGTATATCATCATATGTGAAACAGATCTCCAGCCCAGGTTTAATGCATTAGACAGGGTGCTCAGGGCTGTTGCACTGGGATGACCCAGAGGGATGGGATGGGGCAGGAGGTGGGAGGGAGGGTCAGGATGTGGAACACATGTACACCCATGGCTGATTCATGTCAATGTATGGCAAAACCACTACAATATTGTAAGATAATTAGCCTCCAATTAAATAAATTTTTAAAAATAATATAAGCAAACAAACAAAACACTCTCTTGAACATCCCCTTCTCATGACAGAGAGTCATCTGCTCAGTTCCCTGGCCATCTCCCTGCCCTGTCACAGTGACCTGCTCCTGGACACCTGCAGGTGTACCGTGTCTGTGACGCCCATGAGCTCTGAGCCCCTCAAGGACAAGAAGCCTTCTCCTCCTGCTCCACATCCCACTGCTGGGCATCTAACCACCCAGTGAGCAGTCCTTGAATTAATGGTTTTGTTTATCACTCATCAGTGAATTCTGAAGTGACAGCATAGGGGGGCAGCGTGGGCTGGACAGCACCATTTTTCCTCAAAGTGTTCCGTCTCTCCCAAGACGTCCATGGCTTGTCCTGGTTCAACTCCTCTTTGCTGCTTCTCTGCAGGTTCCTCTGCAATGTTTTCTTTCCTCTAGTCCTAGGACCTCAAGCAAATGTCCAGAGACCCTGCTTCCAGAAATGCATATCCAAAATCAAGGATGGATCTCTCATTAATGTAACTTCCCATGTATAAAGAAAACTCACCTCCTTGGTTATCCCTTCATGTTTCCATTCAAAGTAACCTAAACTTATTAAACATTCTCAATCAGTATGACCCAATTATTTAAGTTCTTCATGGATATTTAGAAGTTTTAAGAAAACCATCATTATTGATGGAAAGACAATGTGATTAGACAGAGGTAATTTTTACTTAATCACTAAACCTGAAATTTTCCAGCCATGGGACCCAGGTCTCAATTACATGGTCTAACCTGAAAACCCTTATGGCAGAAAGAGAAGAACTAAAGAGCCTCTTGATGAAAGTGAAAGAGGAGAGCAAAAATGCTGGCTTAAAGCTCAACATTCAGGAAACTAAGATCATGGCTCTGGTCCCATCACTTCATGAGCAATAGATGGGGAAACAGTGGAAATGGTGGCTGACTTTATTTTGAGGGGCTCCAAAATCACTGCAGATGGTGACTGCAGCCATGTGGGAGAAGGCGGGGGTGGGATATTTCAAAAGAACAGCATGGAAACATGTATATTATCAAGGGTGAAACAGATCACCAGCCCAGGTTGGATGCATGAGACAAGTGCTCGGGGCTGGTGCACTAGGAAGACCCAGAGAGATCAGGTGGAGAGGGAGGTGGGAGGGGGGATCGGGATGGGGAATACATGTAAATCCATGGCTGATCCATGTCAATGTATGGCAAAAACCACTACAATATTGTAAAGTAATTAGCCTCCAACTAATAAAAATAAATGGAAAAAAAAATAAATTAGAGAGAGAGGGAAAAAAAAAAAAAGACGCTTGCTCCTTGGAAGAAAAGCTATGACCAACCTAGATGGCATATTAAAAAGCAGAGACTTTACTTTGTGAACAAAGGTCCGCCTAGCCAAAGCTATGGTTTTTCCAGTAGTCATGTATGGATGTAAGAGTTAGACTATAAAGAAAGTTTAGTGCCCAAGAATTGATGCTTTTGAACTGTGGTGTTGGAGAAAACCCTTGAGAGTCCCTTGGTCAGCAAAGAGATCCAACCAGTCCATCCTAAAGGAAATCAGTCCTGAATATTCATTGGAAGGATTGATGTTGAAGCTGAAACTCCAATACTTTGGCCACCTGATGGGAAGAACTGACTCCTTGGAAAAGACCCTGATGCTGGGAAAGATTGAAGGCAGGAGGAGAAGGGAACGACAGAGGATGAGATGACTGGATGGCATCACTGACTCAATGGACATGAGTTTGAGTAAACTCTGGGAGTTGGTGATGGACACAGAGGCCTGGGGTGCTGCAGTCCATGGGGTCGCAAAGAGTCGGACATGACTGAGTGACTGAACTCCACCTGAAAACATTGGACTAGATGATTTTCTGGGTTCTTCTGGTACAAAAGTCCTACGATTGGTTGGTACATATTTCTAAAAGATAACCAAAGGAATTATTTTTCAAACATACATAAATCATATGTGCTACAGCAATTAGGTCAGTATATGTAAAAATGTGGTCTAACTGATTTGATGATACTTTAAGTATTTTGCAAATAATAGAATAAGGTTTACTGATGTTTTTTATTTATATTATTTTTTAAATCACTGTTGTAAATAAAAGTCACTATTCTGCCACAACTTAAGTATCCATTATAAAAAGACCTGACGATTTTATTCCTTAAGCAGCTAAGCAACTCACATACAGAGTATCTCCGCTCCGCTGTTTTTACCAATAACGACACATCCCATATCGTCCCCTTGTCTGTGGGGGGCACTCCCACATGGCTAGAAATCAGCCCAAGACTCCTCATCTGTGAATCTTCTTTGCCAAGCAAAATATCTGGGGGTTTCTTCCTCACTATGTGTGCTTTCCATAGAAAATTATTTTTCTGTTGGAAAGCAAAATTTCCCATTAAAAGGAAAGTCAATTTTTGAAAATATAATAAGCAATGCACAAAATGGTTCACTCACCCATAAACTCTGAACGTCTGACTGTTAACAGAATTGGAACTCAATGTTAATTTACAAAGCAAAGAGAGAACTCACACTCAAAGAGGCAAAAATTGGGAGATACTAATAGCCATGGTGTTCTGAGAGGCCTGAGAAAGCTTGTGTGATTCCAAAAGTCCTGCCTGTAGTTTGAAAGATCCCCTAAATGCATGGTGGTGGGTGGGTTTCTCCTGCTGGCCCGGGAATTTTCTCCAGGTGTTAAGTGTCCTCTGCAGACAAACGACCTCCTGGTAGAGACGGCCCCACTATAGGGAGAAGCCTGAGAGCATCAGCTCCATATCCCCTGTGAACGTCCCTCTTCAGGATGGAACTACAGAGTCAGCACAGCATCCTGGTACCCAGTGGGGCCTGGCTGACACTCACAGATGCAGACCTCCTGGGTCAGGCCATAGGGCAGACTTGCGATGGGAAGGCGGGCTCCAGGTCCCAGAGCGGGTACCACTGCATCCTACCTCATCACCTATGGACACAAGGCCCCACCCCTCAGGATGAGAAGCTGAGTGTCTTAGGCCACGTCTCAGGTCAACGCTCTTTCAAAACTAGAAGATTTCTTTCCAAAACACATCCATTAATGTGCCTTTCTTAAATAGAACTGATCAATATTTTTAAAGCCTATAGTAGGACTTAGCAGCTAAAGAAAAACATTCTTTAGTGATAATTTACATTTTATCACGTAATTGCAGCCTCTGTAAAACTTGAAATATTGTGTGTGTATATATTTATTGATATGCCATTAGATATTTATATTTTCATTATTCTCTTAAAATAGTAGAATATGTATAAAGGCCAGTTTATTTTACACAAACGTGTTGTGAAAATAAAAAAGGGTGAAATCACAGAAAAGCCAATTTTTCAATTATTTTGTAGAAGCTGCAGGCATAGTGGCTCCTCAGTGAGATTTTGAGAAAATATATGCTTTCAAACTCTTTCTTTATTCTTTTGGAAAGTAATTTCTATCTAGATAGGCGCATCTTAGGCAATTCCAGAGAAATTCCAATTTACAATCTTGGAAGAAGTCTTTCCAGATCCAGCACCTGACCAGAACAGATCATCCCAGAGTATGTTTATATCTTGGAAATGTGAACAAAGAGCAAATAAAAATGTTACCTTCGAAACATCAGAAATCTGAATGCCATCCTGAGATCACATCTATAAATGAAGACTTCATCAACTAAGTACCATGAGATTTGAGCTACAGCTTGAGAAGCTAGGGGGAAAAACACCTTGAGACTGGCCAGTGTTCTTTTAAAGGGTCACCTTGCATAGTCAAAGTATCATCCAATTTGTTCCTTGAATGCAGAAATAAACTCAAGCAGTGTATAAGCAACTAAAAATATATTCCAGCTATGAGATTGTATCGATTTAAATTTGCAGAAGAAACAAGGAAGATAATTTGACACTCGGGGCACTGGCCAAGCTCTCACTGTGTGACAGGAGGTGTGATGCTCACCACTCCTTCCCCACAGCTCACTCCACTGTGAAAAGCTTCCTGCCTCCTTAGTGCTCACAAACCCCAGCCTCTGCTCAGCACCACCCGCAGGCTGCCACACAGGCCAGTGAGCATCCCCAGTGCCAGGCCCCTCTGCCTCCCAAGCTATGACATCTGACCCCCTAATGTCCAAGTGTCCCACACACTGAACACGAGCACATGGCCCTGCTCCCCCTGAGGCCCGAAGATGCCGCTTCCTCTGATGAGAATGCTGCCCGGCTGATTCCATCTGGTTCTTCAGAGCTTACTTCAGATGAGGGCCCATCATCAGAGGGATACTCTGCTCGCTCAGACCAGGTCACTGCCGCCCTGCCCCACCAGAACTTGCTTTTATAGCAAAGTCTCTCCTGTCGGTACTGCAGCAGGAAATAACACAGCAGCTGAAGAGTGGGTGCCCTGTGCAGCTAAGGAACCCACGGCATCGACGCCAGCATCACACAGCTGGGGGTGACCCGGGTCTCCACGAGGCCCCTCCGCCCCGCGCCCATGTGCTTCCTTACCTGAAACCCAGGGCTGCAAATTCATGGCCTTATGCGGTCAGTGTCCAGCATGTGACCAGTGGGTTCTGAGATGGCCCCAGCTGGGCAGGATCCTTCACATGCGGGGTCAGTCAGGTGATGAGTTTCTCAGCCTGGAGCAGCATGGACAGGCTGGAGCAGGCTTCTCTTCTCCCGAGAGCCAGGCAGACTTACGGGTATCCTTGCAGTAAACACCACATACCTCTCTCATGTGTTCACTTGCCCCTCAGGAAGCTAAAGGAGATGAGGCAGGAGATGGTTTCCATTTTTCTAAAGCTGATACAAGCTGGGAAAGCTACCCGGATAAAGTAGGCGGACTTATGTGCAGGGAGAGTAGATGCTTTAGCTCGATGCAGATATAAAACAGAAGGAAGATAAATTAGATGGCAGGGGTGATACTGCTAGAGACAGAGGATATAGACAGAGATGTAGATGTAGGTAGGTGTAGGTATGTATAAGGATGGAGATATACTCCATATATAAATGATAGAGTGATGCTAAGGGTGAGATGGTGGAGAAGGGGACAGATATGGAAATCTGGTGACCTCCCCATGAGTGCCTGACCAGCCGCCAGGTCAGCCCAGCCTCTGTGCGCCCCTCCTCTAAACACTCCCTCAGAGTGAGGTCTGATTTGAGTTGTGAAGACCTATTGAGCCTCCTCTTACCTGAGGCAGATTATTACAGGAATTACAGCAAATTATCCTGGACAGAACTCTCATTCTTGGGTTTTGCAGATTGTGTCCTGGGAGAAATTTCAGATTTTCATGAGGTCTCTGTTTTCTCCTTTTCCGATTGTCTTCCTGCTGATATTCTCATTTAAAGCCTCCATGTTGCTAAACTCAATGGCCAGGCATAGCTGGGGCAGTCGTTCCAGGCATTCAAATATCCACTGACCCCCAGACCCGTCTAGTACTTACTGAACTTCTGGCGTAGACTCGCAGTGTTTCCCACACCTCGACCAGTGCAGAGGTCCTTAGGTTGAGGCATGTGACATCACCTTTCTTCACCCGCTCAATTTCCCCATGGGAATGGCTCACCTGTCACATGGCATTTATTCCAGATACAAGGGTGCCAGCCTCCTTAGAGTGACTTTTTTTGAGATGTAAAATCTTGTTCAGTGCATGGTGATCAATGCTGCTATACTTTGGGGAATTAATTCCTTTGAATGTCTATGTGAATATTCTTGTAATTTCACTACAATTCAGTCTTGCTTCCTCTGAAACAAAATTACTATATATTTCTTTTATTTCTATAATTCATTTCTAAACATTTCTTGGGATTCCTTTTTCTCAACTGAACTCCTCGAATTTATATTCCCATGGCAGATTTAATCCATTTTCACTTAAAATATGGGTAAGTCATGTGTCTCAAAAGACTGTTTGCAATATTCCCATATTAGAATATATGTAAGATATTCATTAGATCTAGTCCACATTAACAAGAGAAGTTCAGTGATTTGAAATCCACGTTGGTATTTTCCTTTGAATTATGGATGACTTTATCAAAAAAGTATTTTATTACATGACTTTGAACATAATTTAGGTCAAGAAAGTAGAGAGGAGAGCTAATGTGTATTGACTGCTTACTAAACCCGAGCATGATCTGTTTTAATCCTCCCCAGGGCTCTCAGGGTCCCTTAGGAACCATTAACCTCACTTTACAGGTTTTACAGATGAAGAAACAGGCTCTGAAATGGGGCCCAGCTGAGCTGGGTTTGGAGGGCTCTCAGTAACTAGCAGGTGCTGATCGCATGCCAGGGGTCTTTTTCACTTCACCATATCCTGTCTCCTGTCCCATTTATGAAACGTAAAAATTCACTCAGGAAAGAAGTGATCAGAAGTTGAGTTTCAGTCCTGCTTCCATTCACCTACATATTAAGGGTATTTCATTATATAACTGAGTTCAGTAGTTTAGTCATAGACTCTGATGGGCATTTGTAATAGAAATTTATAAGCATCACAGAAAGTATGAAGTTAGGAGGCAAAGTAATGATCTGATTGATAAGCCAGAAATATGGATTATATATACAAACTACGATTGTTGTTGTTCAGTGGCTAAGTTGTGTCCAATTCTTTGCAACCCTGTGAACTGTAGCACGCCAGGCTTCCCTGTCCTTCACTGTCTCCCAGAGTTTGCTCAAACTCGTGTCCATTGAGTCAAGTGATGCTGTCTAACCAACTCATCCTCTGCTGGCCCCTTTACCTCTTACCCTCAACCTATAAATATATTTAATATAAATAACATGTATATGATTTCAAATACTAACAACAATAGCCCAAGATCAGGGAGACCAAGTTAGATGCAGAACATGGCAGAATACTTGGCTAACAACTAAGGGCTTGCTGTCATCAGGAGTGGGTTAATGATGGCCTGAAACAGCTCAGACTGCATTAATAGAAATGAACAATGAGATACAAAGAAGTAGCAACACATTTAGAGGAAAATAAGGGGAAGAAAAGAGTATGTGGCAGAAGGCTGTGGCTACAGACAATTTAAGTGTACAACTAGGATGATCAACCCACAGAAACCAGAAATAGAGGAGTAGAAACTAGGGAAATGGTGGAGGAACAAACGAAATGGAAAAATTGAAAAACTTGAGGCCTGTGTGAAAGGAAAGGGCAGATTACTTGTGAGTGAAATGCAGGCGGAGGTGGAAATACAGACCCTGGGGTCAAGGAACGGAGCTTAGGCTTAAGGGCCGGGGCTGTGGGTCAGGGGAGTGGCTCTGTAGGTGAGTCCTCTAGGTGAGTGAAGCTGGACTCAACATGCAGGAGCGTTAGAACTCTTACTGCCATGCCCACCCGTATGCAGTGGCTCTCCAGCACCTATTACTCATCATTTCCTGTTAATTATAACAGTAACTTGCATCCGTAACATATTGTTTTTAGAGGTTTATATATGCTCTTTCCACCTAATGTTTCCTTTAGGATTCATTAGTTCATTTGGTTTCCAGCCCTTATTGAGAACCTGCTCTATGTCACATGCTATTTCATGGACTGGGAACACAAAGAGGAAAGACAGACAAAGCTAGCGCTTCCCTGAACCCATATATTCTCCTGTGGAAATACAAACCAGCTCTAAATAAGTCAGTAAATATATATTTTCATATATTGGAAAAGTATTATAAAATGAAGCAGTGGTAGAGAAGTGTTTTTCAGTCTACTAACAGTGACCCATTTTGTTTTATGAAACTGACTTATTGGGTCCCAGGCAACATTTCTTTAAATAAAATGTTACAGTAGATTCAAATGTGATCAGACACAATGCATTGTGTACAGAACCATCAAAGTGTAACCCATATGTTGTATAAGCTTTCTTTCCTGTGTACACACGCATGTATATGTTTCATCTGCAGCAGCCACTCAGTGGGGGGTCTCTCTGTGTGTGTCTGTGTTGGGGGAGAGCAGGCAGGGATGCGACCCCGGCCCTGGCTTCATCTTCCCTGACGGCACTCCTGTCTCCTCGCCTGCGCATCTGCACTCCTTCTCTGTGGACGCCCAGGGCTCCGAGGAGCAGGGAGGAGCTCCGCACCAGGAGGCGGGCTGTGAGGAATCAGCTCTAGGATCTAGAGGCTGAGGGCCTGTGGCCTGCCAGCTGGAGACCCTGCAGTGCTGGTGTGTGTTTCAGTCTGCGTCCAAAGGCGTGACAACCAGGGGCTGCTGATGTGAACCCCAGTGGGAGGGTGGGAGAGAGACAGAGAGATCCCAGCTCAGCACCGAGAGGAGAGGAGGGACATTCCTCCTGCCTCCAGCTTTTCTTCTCAGATCTTCAGTGGGCCGGATGGAGCCCCACACTGGGGAGGCTGACCGCTGAGTCCACCGATCAGGTGCTGCGCCCATCCAGAGACACCTCACACAGGCCCAGAGAGGATGTTTTAGCTGGTCAAGTTGACACGCAAATTAACTGCCACCTGCTCCCCCACCAGACCGCCAGGCTAGCTCCGTGACTGCCCCTGAGAATTGATATGTACACACACACACACACAGTTGTCTTGTTTGGATCAGAGAAAGCAACATGAATTAGATTCTCCCATTTTAATTAAATTTAAAGACATGTTTACCATTCTTTCTAAAGAAAAAAGTGGCCACGATCTGAAATTTTCTACTTTCAACAAAGCACAGGGGAGAAATCAATGCCTATTATACTAAGCTCTGTATGTAAGTTAAATAAGCAGGGTGACAATATACAGCCTTGACATACTCCTTTGCCAATTTGGAACCAGTCCATTGTTCCATGTCTGGTTCTAGCTTTTGCTTCTTGACCAGTGTATAAGTTTCTTAAGAGGCAGGTAAGGTGGTCTGGTTTTCCACAGTTTGTTGTGATTGACACAGTCAAAGGCTTTAGCATAGTCAAGGTAGCAGAAGTAGATTTTTTTTTGGAATTCTCTTGCTTTTTCTATGATCCAGTGGATATTGGCAGTTTGATTTCTGGTTCCTCTGCCTTTTCTAAATCCAGCTTGTACATCTCGAAGTTCTCAGTTCACATACTGTTGAAGCCTAGCTTGGAGGATTGGGGGCATTTCTTGCTAACATGTGAAATGAGTGCAATTGTGCGGTAGTTTGAACATCCTTTGGCATTGTCCTTCTTTGGATTGGAATGAAAACTGACCTTTTCCAGTCCTGTGGCCACTGCTGAGTTTTCCAAATTTGCTGGCATATTGAGTGCAGCACTTTAACAGCATCATCTTTTAGGATTTGAAGTAGTTCAGCTGGAATTCCATCACCCTCCCCCCACTAATTTTGTTTGTGGTGATGCTTCCTAAGGCCCACTTGACTTCGCACTTCAGGATGTCTGCCTCTAGGTGAGTGAGCACACCATCGTGGTTATCCAGGTCATTAAGACTTTTTTGTACAGTTCTTCTGTGTATTCTTGCCATGTCTTCTTAATATCTTCTGCTTCTGTTACGGCCATACCATTTCTGTCCTTTATTGAGCCCATGTTTGCATGAAATGTTCCGTTGGTATCTCTAATTTTCTTGAAGAGATCTCTACTCTTTCCATTCTATTGTTTTCCTCTATTTCTTTGCATTGATCCCTGAGGAAGGCTTTCTTATCTCCCCTTGCTATTCTTTGGAACTCTGCATTCAAATGGGGATATCTTTCCTTTTCTCCTTTGCCTTTCACTTCTCTTCTCAGCTATTTGTAAGGCCTCCTCAGACAACCATTTTGCCTTTTTTGCATTTCTTTTTCTTGGGGATGGTCTTGATCATTGCCTCCTGTACAATATTCTGGACCCCTGTCCATAGTTATTCATGCACTCATTCAGATCTAATCCCTTGAATCTATTTCTCACTTCTACTGTATAATCATAAGGGATTTGATTTAGGTCATACCTCAATGGTCTAGTGGTTTTTCCTACTTTCTTCAATTTAAGTCTGAATTATTCATAAGGAGTTCATGATCTGAACCACAGTCAGCTCCCAGTCTTGTTTTTGCTGACTGTATAGAACTTCTTCATCTTCAGCTCCTAAGAATATAACCAATTTGATTTTGGTATTGACCATCTGGTTATGTCCATGTGTAGAGGCATCTCTTGTGTTGTTGGAAGAGGGTGTTTGCTATAACCAGTGCATTCTCTCGGCAAAACTCTGTTAGCCTTTGCCCTGCTTCATTTTGTACTGCAAGGCCAAACTTGCCTGTTACTCCAGATATCTCTTGACTTCCTACTTTTGCAGAGTACATTATGAGAAATTCTGGGCTGGATGAAGCACAGACTGGAATCAAGATTGCCAGGAGAAATAGCAGTAACCTCAGATATGCAGATGACACCACCATTATGACAGAAAGTGAAGAGGAACTAAAGAGCCTCTTGATGAAGGTAAAAGAGGAGAATGAAAAAGCTGCCTTAAAATTCAACATTCAAAAAACTAAGATCATGGCATCCAGTCCCATCACTTCATGGCAAATAGATGGGGAAACAATGGAAATAGTGAGAGACTTTATTTTGGGGGGCTCCAGAATCACTGCGGATGGTGACTAGAGCCATGACATTAAGACACTTGCTCCTTTGAAGAAACAATATGACAAACCTAGACAGCATGTTAAAAAGCAGAGACATTACTTTGCCAACAAAGGTTTGTATAGTCAAAGCTATAGTTTTTCCAGTAGTCATGTATGGATTTAAGAGTTGAACCACAAAGAAGGCTGAGTGAAGAGGAATTGATGCTTTCAAACTGTAGTGCTGGAGAAGACTCTTGAGAGTCCCTTGGACTGCAAGAAGATCCAACCAGTCAATCCTAAAGGAAATCAACCTTGAATATTCATTGGAAGGACTAATGCTGAAGTTGAATCTCCAATACTTTGGCCACCTGATGGGAAGAGCTGACTCATTAGAAAAGACCCTAATGCTGGGAGGGATTGAGGACAGGAGAAGGGGACGACAGAGGATGAGATGGTTGGATGGCATCACCGACTCAATGGACGTGAGTTTAAGCAAGCTCCAGGAGATAGTGAAGGATAAGGAATCCTAGCATGCTGCAGTCCATGGGGTCACAAAGAGTTGGACATGACTGAGCAACTGAGCTGAACTGATACTAAGTTCTAATGATTTCCAAGAAAAGTCATTATAACAGGTGCCTCAGTAACCCTCATTCAGCAAGAAGCAGCTCCCAAGAAGCAGCTGCAGAGAAATTTACTAAACATGGAACGCTGGACCTTGTCTCTTCTTATAAAGGTCAACCCATTAATTCTCAGAGTGCTTTAATCCAAGGTTTACTACAAGAGAATTTAACTAGAACTGAAGTAGCTAAACAGGCTTCACAGTGGAGGGGACCAGGTGGCCTTCCTGTTGGATCCCTGGACTGGTTTTTCTGTGACGGTAGCGCAGTGGCAGGGGCCGGGGGCGGAAGCAAGCCTGTGGGCAGGGAGCAGCTCACGCTGTAAGTCCTGGTTAAAGGCCCAATAGAGGCCGTGAGGAGAAGGAACAGACCTTTTAACACTGACAAATCTTTAACACCTACGCGATCTTTTCTGAGCTGGTAAGCTTTTGAGGTCAAGTGTTTGAAGCAAAGAGGAGGAGGGAGGCTGCTGAGAGATTGGGCAGGACTTTTTAGTTCCAAGTTAAATACCATGACTTACTGCCTCTTTTTAAGGTCAGAAAAAGTTTATTAATATTTTTTTAAAAGTCCTTTGCAATCACTTCCAAGCTTTACTAATACAAGACACCCACCCTCAGGCTGGGCACGCTGCTGCAGCTGACACCATTCCCTCAGGGCCGTGGCCTGGGCCTGCCTCACACCTGGGCCTGCGAGGTGACAAGGTATTCAAGGTCAAGAAAAACCTACCTATCTCTGAACTTTCCCACAAGCACAAGTTTAAAACAGAGTAGAAACTCCATAAATGTCTATTGAACATAGATAAACCAGAAATGTAAATCATAGGCTCAAAAATCAAGCTGTTTGATGTGTCATATTAAAATGTTTCAAATATTTAATACTTTATTAACATTTTTCAATGAAAATGCTGACGATCAATCTAATTAAACCATTCCTAGGAAGCCAGACTATTAAAAATGAACTCCCCCCCACTGCTTTCCTAACTTTATATGCCCATGATTTAATGTCAATGCCTGTTTCTTAACCATCATAATTTAAATGTTGCCCTATCCATAACAACTTTAAAATTACACCACCCTTCTTATTAGGCAAAAAATATATTCAAAATCTATTAAAAGAAAATGATCATTTCTTGATAAATTACAATTGAGTCTAAGTGACATGTTCAGGTATTAGAGACAGTCTTTTTATCTTTTTTTATCTTTTTATCTTTTAATATCTGGTCAAGTTTTAACAGTTGCAGATCTGGCAACCTAATCATAAAGCTTGGTTATAGAACTGGATCTCAAATATATCACCATTCTCTGCTGTCATTAAAATATTAATATATTTTTTCCATTTTAAGTATTTTCAATATTTTGCTTAGAAGACTTTTTTTTGTTAACAATGACATTGGTCATGAATTCTGCATTTCTATGATGCTACAATTTCCCTGTAAATATACTTAAGGGCACATCAGCTTAAGACAGCACTTTAAAAGAGCAAAATTGTAAAACACAAGTCCTCTGTGTCTGAGGCTGAAAGCGTGCCCTAAAACATTTCTGTGTCAATAGTAATACCGGTTTTATTTTGCCCTGAGCACTTCCAGGAACCCAGTGATGGTTTCTCTTCTGGTTCGTGGTTCTTGGCATGAAAACTACCTGCTAGTGGTACCGAATATGGTGAATCGAAAGTGTCACCCACCATGAATGCAAATGCATTGTTAACAGTCTTGAAGTGGGCAGAATTCTGGGGGAGACGTTATTGCAGGCCACATGGCGGCTGGTGCCCACAGCACGCCTCCCCCAGGCCCGTAACCAGGACCAGGACCCCTGTGCTGGCTGCCTCTCCCACGATGCAGAGCTGGCTACATTGTTGGCACAGTTTAAGGTTTCTTTTCCTGACACTGTCACAGTAATTATAGCCTTATTTTCTAAGTCTCACCAGGTGACATTTTTAAAAATTACCTCAGATGGCATCATGAAATCCCTGTGCTGTTTATTACCTGACGTCTGGAATCGATTTATTTGTCTCCCATCTCACAGGGCAGAGCTGTTTCTAGGGTTGATGCAATTACCGGCTGGATATGTAGGAAACAGAAATTCCATTGCAGCTGGATTGCTTTTCTCTTTGAAAATTAAGTCTGATAGCTTCATCTTGAGTGAGGAAACTAAGACCCATTTTTAAATAATGAAGATCTTATGAACAATGACTGAAATGGTCGCTTATCATCTGCTCAAAAATTATTGAGCAGTATTACGGAAAATTAGCAGACCTATGCCTTTTATCATATTACTTTAAATGTGAACTTAGTATGAATTGGTTTCACATTTATTTAATTAAATGGGATACCATAAAGGAAGCATGGAGATTCTGGCACATAATGAGAACTCAAAAGGTTGTACAACACTTGTCTACGTAACCTTATGAATTTTATATTTACCTGCATTTTATGGGAAACTTGAGCAGCACATTTTTTTCTTTTAAAAATGGTTAATTTCAATGTGTTAGTTTCAGATATACAGCAAAGTGATTTGGTCACACATATATATGTAACACATATATGTAACATATATGTAACATATATGTACACACGTGTATATATGTGTGTACACACACTATATTCAGTGTGTCCCCCTCTTCCCCTTTGGTAACTGTACGTTTGTTTCTAGGTGAGCGGCATTTTTCTGCAGCATAAAAATAAATTTGTTTCTGAAATATAAAGCAATAGTATTTGAAATAAAAATTTCTAAACTTAAAGTCTTAAATATTATGATTTCTGTAAGGAAAGTGTTTGCCTTGGTTGTAGTGATTTCATAAAATGCCATAAAGAAAATAAGATGGCCTTTGGTCAGCTTCCTTCAGGTCGGTTTTACACGAACGTCTGTGTGCAGCAACACAGCTGAGCGTCTAACCTGGAGATCTCTCTGCTCAGTAGGGTAGGAGGCTGTTCCAGGGTCACAGGGAACTTCACTGTCCCTCACACTCATCACTCTTTCCTCCATTATGGACATTCTGGTGGCATCTGTTCATTTAGATGGTTTAAAAACTCCCGTGAAGCAAGCCTATGCCACAGTATGGCCTGCTTATGATAGAAGCATGAACCGTAAAGGCAGGATACCCTGAGGTGTGTGACTCACAGACTGTCTGACCCTGTGAAATACAGGCTGTAGAGAAACAGGCAAAAGGGGGCAATAACAGTGAGTTAAGGCGATGGCATTACCATATTCCGTATTTAAAACATAGGTGGGGGGGAGGGGGGATCGGGATGGGGAACACATGTAAATCCATGACTGATTCATGTCAATGTATGGCAAAAACCACTACAATATTGCAAAGTAATTAGCCTCCAACTAATAAAAATAAATGGAAAAAAAAATTCCTGTAATGTTGTGTTCATCTCGAAAGTTAACAAGCTGGCTGAGAAGCTCCCCAAAGAGCCCAAAATCCTGGCCACACCCAGTTGGATCCAGGAGCAAGCAGCTCTGAATCCCACACTCAAGGTCCAGCCCAGGCTTTACAGGAAAGAGCCTCCACCTGGCTCTCTCCTCCAGCCCCACATACCTGGCCGTGGGGCTCCTCCAAATGTGAACATGTGCTTGGCTTTCTGAAGCGGAAACCTTTAGAGCGGCCAGTCTTGGGAAGGAAAATCAGCAGTGTCTTCCCAGGAGGAGCCTGTGATTAACCACAAAACATGCCCTCCTTTCTAGGAATGCACCTTTTAAAAGTTGGCTAATTGCTTGCTATAATTCATATGGCCAACCTAGACATCATGTTAAAACGTAGAGACATTACTTTGCCAACAAAGGTCTGTCTGGTCAAAACTATGGTTTTTCCAGTAGTCATCTATGGATGTGAGAATTGGACCATAAAGAAAGCTGAGTGCCAAAGAGTTGATGTTTTTGAACTATGGTGTTGGGGAAGACTCTTGAGAGTCCCTTAAACTGCAAGGAGATCAGACCAGTCCATCCTATGGGAAATCAGTCCTAAATATTCATTGGAAGGACTGATGCTGAAGCTGAAACTCCAATACTTTGGCCACCTGATGAAAAGAACTGACTTCTTGGAAAAGACCCTGATGCTGGGAAAGATTGAAGGCAGGAGAAGGGGACGACAGAGGATGAGATGGTTGGATGGCACCAACTCGATGGACATGAGTTTGAGCAAGCTCCAGGAGTTAGTGATGGACAGGGAGGCCTGGTGTGCTGCAGTCCATGGAGTCGCAAAGAGTTGAACAGGACTGAGCAACTGACTTGAACTGAGTTTGTTTGAAAATGCATTTGTAGAGGTAAGATAGCTGGCTCATGAGTACATCAGACAGAGTGGAAACAGAGGAGATGTAGATGGATTGCTGATGCCCAGGGTCACTTTTGAAAGAGATATAAGGATAATACAGTCCCGCCCCTTGTAAACTCACTTGAGTTTACAAGTGAGGATGTTGAGACCATACATTTGAACTAACTTGCAGCAGTCACCTGCCTTGTTAAGCGCAGTGTGGGAGCTGGAAGCCAAATCTTGTGATTACAGTCTCACTCTTTGTCAGGAGCCGTGAATGTCTTCCTTTAGACCATATCAAAACTGGGTAAATAAACAAAGGAATGAATCCATTCAGGCTAGGAATGCAAATTATGTTCTATACAGTTAATTTCTCCTTGGTATTCTTCAAATGTTTTCTTATTTTTAAACCACTTGAAAAACCAGGTCACAGATACAATTCCTTTTTTTGTTTGTTTGTTTACATTGCCCTAACCTGGATCCAGTGGATCTTAGGATAGATTCTGACGAGATTCCACAAACAGGCATCTTCATTGCCTGGCAGCTTCATTTGACAAGAAGCTCACTTCCTCTTTGCCTTTAGATTGCTGGCCTGGGGCCACAGGGGACACCTCTTCCCTCTCTGCCCCACAGACTCCAGTGCAGACACTCCCAGACAGACGAAAGTTGAGTCGCCCCCTCCCCTTGAAACAGAGCAGGACCCTATGATTCTTGCTCCCCTACCCAACCATGCCCTCAGCCTGCCTTTTGTCTGTAGAAAGACTTTAGCCAAAGAAAAAGTTTAATCGAAGCACTGAGAAAAATGCAGAAACAAAGGAAGAGTTGAGACCAAATGGTCATTAAGCATAGTCAAACACCTTTCGTTCCTCTTCAAAGGCTGTTACATAATATTCTGAGCCACGTCCTGTGAGTGGTCTTATAGCTACTGAAACCCCCACCAGGTGGAAACGTTAACTCCATGATGACCAGACTATAGCCATGACATAAGCTGGCACAGTTCCAAGAACTAGCCTCAGAGCAATGGGAACAAACCCACCCTGGAACTGAAGACAAACTGTACTTAAAACAACAACGATAACGCTGATCAGACCACCAATGACAGATGTGCAGTTTCTGCATGTAGCCTCCTCCCTGTTTATAAAAGCTCTTGCCCCTTGACTGTCAGTGATGGGGAGTTGACCTTTGGACAGGCATCTGCCCTCCCTCTCCTCCCAGGTTGCCAGCCTCTGAAATAAAGCAAACTTTCCTTTACACCATCCTTGCCTCTTTATTGGCTTTTGAGCATTGAACAGGAGGACTGCCACTTCCGATTACACCCTGAGAGACTTGGTATAAAGATTTGGACTTGACCTGCTGAAAAACTACAAAAGCACCTTCCTGAAATCAAAAATTAGCTTAAAAAGATAAGCACATGGAAAAAGAATAAATTAGAATGATCAGGCAATAATAATCTCTTTTTAAATTACTGTAAGGAGCTTTAAAAAGTGTTAGCTATTTTGATGGACATATGACAAGGAACATTCAACATGGAAATTTTTTTTAATTTCTCCCTCTTGCTTTTAATTTTAAATGAAATCTAAGATAAAAATGTGCTGTAAGATTTTTTAAATTATGGTAATCATTAAATTAATCAAATTACTGCTTGTATGATAAGATCCTCATTAATCCATGCCACTAACATCTCCATAAAAGACTTTCCACAACCAATTGTGAAGTTAGTCAAAATGCTATAAAGATTAGGTCAGGTATTTGCAATAACTATGTCATTCTCTGTGTTTGAAATTACTTAAGGGCTCCATACCGAGTTAATAACAATTTAATATGTTTCAATCACCATATTTGAAGAAGTGATCAAGAGAATTCATTCTGGTACACAAAACTTGGAAATACTGGATTTAAAACAGTAAAAAAGAAAAACATCCAATCTTTCAAAAATATGTCAGAGGATAAAAGGATCAGAAACTCCTGGAGACAAAGAACAAAGAGAAAACTTGAATTCAGGATCTATGCAACCCTGGAGGCGATGCTTACCTGTAGGTTGAGGCCGTGTGTCTTGATGAGCTCATCCTGCCCTGGAGATAGGAAACCAGCTCCCTGAGAGCTCTGGGAAGGCTAGTAGGTTACATGAGAGCCCCCACGTAAAGCCAGCTTTCCACAATGGTGACAGCGTCAGTGAGTAGGCCAAGAGAATTAAATAAACTCTGTCACAGGTGGAGGCAAGGGATGCTTTATAAGGCAGGCTTGCCTCAGGTTGAAGCAACAGAATAAAAGAAACCACCCTGCTGTGTATCATCCTGATCATAATCCTGTACTCGGGAGTTCAGTAACACATTTACACTCCCAAAATTATAGCCTCAAATCTACCCACTGCTTTTTTATTTTAGACTTCACTGGGTTTTTTTAAAGTACAATTTTAAGTTCACAGCAATTCTGAGTGGAAAGTTCAGAGATTTCCCATACACCCTCTGGTCCCACCTATGCTCAGCCTCCTCCATTATCCGCATCCTCACTGGATGAGACACTTGTAACTACTGATGAGCCTACAGTGACATGTCATGATCTCCTAGAGTCTATACTTCACACTCGGGTGACTCCTGGCATTGTCCATTTTGACAGTTTGTTTCTTTTCTGTTATATTCCCAAGTTTGTTTTATTTTTTAGATTCTGCATATAAGTGATACCATACAGCACTTGTCTTTCTCTGTCTGACATATTTAACTAAATATAATCCCCACCCCCTCAGGTCTCCCATGTTGTTGTAAATGGCAAAATTTTATTCTTTTTAATGGCTGAGTATTATTTCATTGCCATAAACACACATACACACACATCTTCTTTATCCATCCATCTGTTGATGGATGTTTAGGTACTTCCTGTATCTTGACTATTATAAATAGTGCCACTGTGAATGCATGGGCAGTGGGGTACATGTGTCTTTTTGAATTAGTGTTTTCACTTTTTTCAGATGCATACCCAACAGTGGAATTGCTGGATGGTGTGCTGGTTCTATTTTTAGTTTTCTGAGAGACCTGCATACTCTTTGCGACAGTGGCTGCACCAATTTACATTTCCCCGACAGTGTGAGAGGGTTCACTCTTATCCGCCCCCTCCCCAGCATTTACTATTTGTCAACATTTTAGTGATGGCTGTTCTAAGTGGTGTGTGGTGGTACCTCTTTGTGGTTTTGATTCTCATTTCTCTGACAACTGGCGATGATGAGTATCTTTTCATGGGGAACCACTGTCTTGACTTGTCCTGAGACTCCAGCCTTCACTTGGCATCATTGGAACAACTGCCAACACAATGAAGAAACAAATGACATACTAATAAGAGTTTCAGATAGTCTTCACCATGTAAGGATTTTGGATACAAACTAGGATCTGTGGCCCATACTTTAGAATCTCTAAAATATGCTATTGTCTAAATATCACCATCAAAATTTATTACACAGATAATGGGATTATGAAAACATTTCCATAAAGAGAGAAAGCATATCTGTTCAATCATTACTGTCATTTACTGCAGAATACGCAAACCTTCTGAAAAAGTCATTTGCTATTTGATACCATTGTCTTATATTTATTCTATATTGCTTTATATTCTTGTTGAGAGAGCTGGTATGGACTACCTGAAAACCAGTGATACATCTATATCAAGTGAATTAATATTTGTCTTATTTAATTCCTGAATTAAAATGGGCTCATCAAAAAACACTACCATTTACTTTGAATTTTAAAATCAAAGACTGATGTTTTAGTAATATGTTCTCTTGTTGGATTGTGACTATGTTTGGTGAACCACATGATCATCATTAAGAGAAACCTTCAGGTCTGGCTCACTGTCAGTTTCATGTACCCCAACCCAACAGAAAGGAAACCTTGCTGCCATGCATGTAATTATTTGCCACTGAATTTTTTCAGTACGTCTGTCCAGAAATAACAGAGAAGAGATCTTTGTTTAAACGGTTATTAACCAGACCACCAAGGTAGCTAGTGTGTACCATGATTTCGCCAAATAGCTGCAAGTAAGGTACATTTTATATTTTCACTTTTTTAACTCCATGACAGTTGTGCTTTTTCTGTTACTGAATTCAGTTAAGGAAAGTTGTTATTGCAACAACACAGTTAATGAGTTAGGCAGATTTTCAATAATAATAAAATCTGCCATCAGGTGAATGATAATGTAAGCATCATCCATCAGCTTCCTTGGATATAAAAAACAAAAGAGATATAAATCTAGGGGTGAGATACAATATAGTCCACATATACATCATATTTATGACCATATATAAAGTCAACAGATGATTGTAAATATGGTCTTCACCCTCTGATCTGAATAATTCATGCATTTAAATGTTTATGTTAGCTTCTCTAGATCTTAAAACTCATATTTCAAACTATTTTAGTTCACCCTTAAAGAAAACAATATAGAACATGCAGAAAAGTAAGTTTAATGTTAGTCTTTGCCCAGAAAGATCAGATTAACCCCTCACTTCCATCACCTAAAATTCTCCACTTCCGCTTGTTCGCAGTTGTCTCCCTTCCAGCCTTTCTCCCTTAGAACCTCTGTGCTGCCTTGTTCAGCCCCGCAGGCTCTGAAGTAAGATTTCTCAATTCATTCCAGATCCACTATTGCCACAGTACCTCCTAAATTTAGTAGGGAACCGCTTTTTACCTACAAAATAATGACTCTTTAATCCAAACCCAAAATAACCTTGTCAAGTTTTTAAAGAAGCCCTTTTCACCAGCACCGTTAGTCACTATTCAAAGATCAGTCTTCCTGAAGTGACTCAGTGGTTCGCAGAGGACATAGCTGTTTATGTTGCATAACTGGGCCATCTGTCCTACAACAGCGCCGCGAGAAAGGCCCTCAGTGCCATGTTGCAAGACCGCTTTACATGCAGAGTTTGCAACAAAGTCCTTCAAATATGACTACCCCACATCCCACAGAGACGATAAACTCACAAAAACATACGGGCCATTAAGAACGCACCCTTCTATGTTACACACTGCAATCGCTCTATAACACACATGCTCTGGTGCCAGGAACCTCTCTTGAGTGGTGGGTATCTCTGACAAGAAATGTGGAGTCACTTTGGCTTTTTCTGGAGCCAGGTCACGCATCTGGCTCCTTTCAATCCTGGGATGGCAGAGACCCCTCTGTGCTCTTTCACTCTGCCTTGCTTCTTTTCACTTATAATCGTGATTTTGTTTTTTGTAGAAGTAGGAAGTTCACATGTATCTGTATATAATAGCATCACCACATTCTGAACCACTTATTCTGGGCCTCTGGAATATAAATGACAGCCTCATCTTTGAACATATTCCCTCGTATCATCACGCAATTCATCGCCCATGAATTATATGAAACTACAAAACTGAGCGAACATTCCTTACATTTGTGTCCACCAGAAGGTGATTGAAAAGCTTCACCTTCGCGTAGTTTTATACATGCTCACCAGCGCAGCAGATGCAAACCGTTAGCACACGTTGTTCCATAAATAAGTTTGACAGGAGCATCCGCCAGTCCCCAGTCAGTGCTGAGACGTAAGGAACACAGTGAGGGAAGACGAGCAGGACAACCCGAGCACAATTTCCAAGTTCCCTTCCATTCAGCCGACAGTTCTTTGAGAGTGACCTGCTGCAAACCTGGGCTTGGATCATCTTTGAGCATCTTTCTGGGCAGTGGCCAACTCATCAAGTGCCATCAGGGGTTGATCTCACGGTCCTGACCCAGCTTCCAGGTCCCATGGCGCAGGGTTGTCTCCATAATGAAAGCCTGGCCGTGACCCCAAGGATGCCAGTCATTGCCTGTCAAGCGAAGCTGACATCTGGGAAATTTGGCTGTGAGCTCACTGATAGCTCACGTCCTCCCCAGACATGCTTCATGAGACTTGATGCCACAGTGACGTGAACACTGATCCCACATCTGCAGGCCAAGTCTGGCTTTCAGAACACCTGTTCTGTTAAATTATGGTCATAACTAGACTTTCCATTTTATCTGACTGTGGACCCACTTCCAATCCCCCAAAGATAGAGCCTATGCAACCCTTAAACAAGGCACTTCTGCTGAATCACAAAATGTTATTTGCTTCTAGGTTGTTTTTTTTTTAATTTCACCACATTAAAATTTTATTTTCTATTTTATAATTGAACATTAAGCATTTTCCAAAGCCTAATAAATGAGTTTATCTTGTTTTTGATGCACAATTCCCTAGAGAATATTTTATGAAAACTTTTCAAAAACCCATTCTTGTCTTTTGTCTACTTTATAACTGTCCGAATTTAATGTGGGTTAATTTAAAAACCATGAAGTGAGACTATGGTGAAGGCCATAATTCCTTGAATTTCACGGTTCTCTTGGATTCTTTTAAATGGTGCAAAGTTTTACTCAGCTCAATAAACACATAATGAAGTTTTCCCTTTGTAAAGTCCTACTCTGGGCTGTGGACACAAAGATGAACATGATGGATTCTTGCCTCCAGATGAAGCCAGGGTGATTTAGGACTCCACATTCTCATAACCAGAAGCCAGTTACTAATAATTATAACTAATAATTATTAATAATTCAAGATGTTTTCCCTGCTGAGGTGCTGAAGGGGCTGCAAAAGCTATTCTTAGACTCTGCTTGGAGGGCTCAGAGCCACCAGCACATTGAGGAACCACAGATCCAGAGCCCAGGAGAGAAAGGAGCCCCATGCTGATAGCTGCTTCACTCTGAACTCATGTGCCAGTTCTGGGCAGGAAAGTATGAATGTGCAGTTCTGCTTCTGAAGGTCAAGGAGAGGGATACAGGCCTGCAGGGCTGGGGTCAGAGGTGACTTCCACCCCAAACAGATTGGGTACCAGAAAGTTGCACCCTGAAAACAAAACTGAACTGAAAGAACATGTATTTGCAGGACTTAGAGTTCAGCATTAAAATAGCTCAGATTTTGAAATTAGATCCCAAGTGACTGCTGCTTCCAGGAGTCTGGCTGGATCAATCGTAAAGATCCTTTGATGGGAAAAAGCAGCCGAGTCTTTCATTTGTTTATTCAAACACTTTTGTCTGTGAAGTGTGAGTCGTGTTGCAGTGGACATAAGGGCTAATATCTCTTCGAGATCCTGATGTCATTCTTTTGCAAAAAAAAAACCAGAAATGGAACTGCTGGGTCATATGGTAGTGTTTTGAATATTTTGAAGAATTACAAAATAAAAGTTAAAGAAACACATTCCAGGCTTTTTTGAAATTCTTTGATAAATATCTATCAGAAGATTGATTATCTTTTTAAAAACCCTTGTCAAGTTATCTCAAAAATTCATCAACATTTTGATGCAATTAGCATATCATGAGAGGAAAGCAATTTGAGCACCTCTTTTGAAGGGCTTCCCTGGTGGTGCCGTGGCAAAGAACCTGCCTGCCAATTTAGGAGATGCAGTTTCAATCCTTGGGTTGGAAGATTCTCTGGAGAAGGAGATGGCAACACACTCTAGTTTTCTTGCCTGGGAAATCCCATGAACAGAGGGACCTGGCGGGCTACAGTCCACGGGGTGGTGAAGAGTCAGACACGGCTGGGTGACAGCAGAACAGCAATGCACTTAATAATAGTGTCTGTATGAGCGGTGCATCAGGATTGGCTCATCAGTCGTAACAACCTCATCTCATCAATGTGAGATGCTAGTAAGAGGAGGAACAGGGTGGGATGAGGTGAGGGGGTCTATGGAAATTGTCTGCACTTTCTGCTCAGCTTTTCCACAAACCTAAAACCACTCTAACCAATGAAATTTATTCGTTAAAAAAGGGTTTAAGGAGAAAAGCAAGGCATATTTTACACATGTGTAAAGGAAACCGAGTGAACAAAGATTTCACAGGTCAAATGAAACATCTCAGAGCTGAGCAGGCATCTCTCCAGTCTGCAGGTTCACAACTTGAAAGTAAGATTCAAAAGCTCCAGCCAAAACTTCAAATACAGCCTGAGCTACATGAGGAATGCATAATGCAATGTTGCAGAAAATCCACCAGGAAGGAGATTTTCCACTTGGGAATAGAGGAGAAACTTCCCAGAGGGTGTGGGAGTGTCAGACCTGCCCATCCCCAGGAAGATGCCGAAGACCTGGAAGAGCCAGGGTCCTACTGCTCTCCATCGAAGCCAATGTCTCCCAGAAGAAAGGGGCTTCAGCAGGTTGGTTGGCAGCCTGGGGACTGAGAGGAACCCCAGAAAGCTAAGAACGCCGTCACGACATGGGGAACGTGGACTCTAGCCATGGTGACATCTCCTCTTCCCCAAGCTCCTTCCTTCTGGTCTGGAGACTGAAGGAGCGTAATGGTCCTCCAAAGGGTAACGGTCGCGGGGTCATCAGGACAGGAGGAGGCAGGCTGAGCCCCCCACCCACAGTGGGGCACCTCCCAGACTTTCCCTGGAAGGAACCTTGACTGACCTCTATATTTTAACTGTTGCCAGTTCACGGATGCCCCATTGACTTTTAGGATAATAGACCATAATTCCTCAGAGAGTGTTTTTCAAATGCAGATGTTATTTATTAACTTCTTACAAATATGTCAGTTCCACTTTATTGGACTCCCTGGAATTAGTGTAAGTATCAGATAAAAGGTCGACTCTCATGTAAACCATGATTGAAGTTTGGCCTGGCCAGGTGGAGACATTTGTGTGCTACAGAACATTTTAGAAATCTGTAACCTTGATATTTATGTCACTAAATTCTGGTGGATTAAAAACAAATCAAGACAACATCACCCCCAGCTAGGCTTAGTAATATTTTATTAGTTTTGTACTGAATTCATACATTGATTTGGTGGCATTGGAAACATTTCTTTCCTGTTTGGTAATTTTGTTTTGTTGTTGTTGTTTAGTCCCTAAGTCATATCCAACTCTTTGTGACACCATGGACTGCAGCACACAGACATCCCTGTTCTTCACTATGTCCTGGAGTGTGTTCAAACTCATGTCCATTGAGTTGGTGATGCCATCCAACTATCTCATCTTCTGTTGTCCCTTCTGCTCCTGCCTTCAATCTTTCCCAGCACCAGGATCTTTTCCAATGAGTCTACTCTTCGCATCAGGTAGCCAAAGTATAAGAGCTTCAGCTTCAGTATCAGTCTTTCTAATGAGTATTCAGGGTTGATTTCCTTTAGAATTGACTGGTTTGATCTCTTTGTTGTCCAAGGGATTCTCAAGAGTCTTCTCCAGCACCACATTTCAAAAGCATCAGTTCTTCTGCACTCAGCCTTCTTTATGGTCCAACTCTCACGTCTATACATGACTACTGTAAAAACCATAGCTTTGACTAGACAGACCTTTGGCAGCAAAGTGATGTCTCTGCTTTTTAATATGCTGTCTGGTTTTGTCATAGCTTTCCTTCTAAGGAGCAAGTGTCTTCAAATTTCATGGCTACACTCACCATCTGCAGTGATTTTGGAGCCCAAGAAAATACTGCCACTGTTTCCACTTTTTCCCCATCTATTTGCCATGAAGTGGATTGAGACTGAATGCCATGATCTTAGTTTTCTGAGTGTTGAGTTTTAAGCCAACTTTTTCACTCTCCTCTTTCACCTTCTCAAGTGGCTATTTAGATCCTCTTCACTTTCTGCCATTATTATATGCAGAGTGGTATTATCTGAGGTTGTTGATACCTCTCCTGGCAATCTTAATTCCAACTTTTGAGTCATCCAGCCAAACATTTCTCATGATGTACTCTGCATATAAGTTAAGTAAGCAGGGTAACAATATACAGCCTTGATATACACCTTTCCCAATTTTGAACCAGTCTGTTGTTCCATGTCCGGTTCTAACTATTGCTTCTTGTCATTCATACAGTTTTCTCAAGAGGCAGGTAAGGTGTTCTGGTATTCCCATCTCTTTAAGAATTTTCCAGTTCGTTTTGATTCACACACTCAAAAGCTTTAGCATAGTCAATGAAGCAGAAGTAGATGTTTTTTCTGGAATTCTCTTGCCTTTTTCCATGAGCCAATGGATGTTGGAAATTTGACCTCTGGTTCCTCTGCCTTTTTCAAATCCAACTTGTTCATCTGGAAGTTCTCGATTCACATACTGCTGAAGCCTAGCTTGAAGAATTTTGAGCATTACCTTGTTAGCATGTAAAATGTGTGCAATTGTATGCAGTTTGAACATTCTTTGGCATTGCCTTTGGGATTATAATTAGCTGTTATTTCATTTTGGATAGACTTCTTGAAAGTTTCAAACTTTATGTAGTCAAAATAAGAGTGTTTGCCTTATGGGGAAAATGGAAGAAAAAAAGGAAGGAGAAGACAATGTGTAATTCATGGCACGTCTGTATTTGTGGTCATGAGCTGAGGCTTTAGAAGGATTTATATCAAAAGTGAGCTGCGCTCAACTCTGAATGTTGGAATGCCATTTCATCATTTTATTCTTATTGCTCAACTTTATATCCTAACATTTTTACGGTTGCAGCAATGAAAAAATTAGGTAACTATCTTATTCAAACTTCTCTTTGTCTGTTTTCCTTAATATCTATATTCTTAACTGAGTTTTCAAATCCGAAATGTAAGATATGAAGGAAGAACAGAATGTATATAACAGAAATTGAGTATTTTGGAGTGTGGGGGCAAAGTCGAGCTGTCTTCAAGCCTATCTCTCAGGAGGTCTGAGTCCATGTCAAGGGCATCAGCGTGAGGCTCTGGACACTGGGGACCACCAGCTGATCTGTGCCCTAGAAATATGCCTGTTAATTGTTTTTGGAACAATCAAGAGGAAGAAAATAATTTGGTGTGTTGAATCTACATTTATGCAACAAAAAAACAGTGTTATTATCTCTTGAGAAGTGTGTTAGTCAAATTGAATGCCAGGCTCATACGATAATCAACAAGGACTTAAATTAGCCACATAATTTAGATCTTTGTTTTTTTAATGAAAATAATATAATTCCCACACGTAACAATGCTTCATTTAACTGATTTTGGTAACTGAAAGAGTTCCACAAAAGTGGAGTCTCTAGGTAGCTAAAATGTGTGCTTTAACAGCAAACTCTATCACTTTAACCATTTCGTATCTGCTTTCTATTCTGTTGCAAGCTTCCCTGTTGTATCATTTAAATCAATAAGCATAAACACAATTCCAGTGTTTCTGGACGAGTGAGAACCACCGATGTTAGTATGAAAATGTCTAATGAACTTAAAACAATTCTGGCATCCACAATGAGAATATAGAGGACACGGCTCAGAATGGTTATGCTGCTTTACAAATTCCTATGACCCTGTTCTGATTAAGACCCTGTTAAGACCAGGTCCCTGTTCTTAACTGTCTCTTCCCCAGATTTTGACATTTCTTAGTATGCATACCAAGCATGCATGAGCACTAAGTCACTTCAGTCATGTCTTGACTCTTTGCGACCCTCTGTACTAGCAGCCATATCTTAATTTGCTAATTCCACTTTACTATGTTATATTGTTTAACATCTAAAAATTGTAACTCCCTGGAAAGCGCCTTTGCTTGGGTGAGGTAGATCATGTGCCTCCCCCCATTTGACAAGGGGGTCTTCTGTTCCAACAGCCTGATCCCAGTGTCCTTGCTCCGGAGCCACACTCAGCGTGGGCATCTCCTTTGCTGAATTACAGCCAATTCTAAAGTTACATGGAGGCACTTTACTGAAACCTTAGGACATGATTTCTGAGTGCACACAGCCCCTCCCAGCTGCTCCGCCCCGCCGGGCTCCTCCCCTCGCCGGGCTCCTCTCTCGGGGCGTCTTGACGCTGCCCTCCATCAGCAGAGGCGCGGTCGTGCGCCAGCTGCACCGCCTCCCTCCTGCTGTGTTGCAGGGACACAAAGGTCCTCGCTCGACCAGTTGACTGACCTGGCTGAACGCACTGGAAGATGTGCTTTATCTTTATCAAGATTTTGTTAATCTTTACATAACTGTTCACCACACTGCTGCGTGTCTGTCCTGCCTTCTTGGGCTACTCATCCTGGGGTGGGGGTGGGGGGGGTTCTTTTGACCTTCCCATTGGTGAGTCTCTTCATAAGTAAAATCTCCTGACTTTTCACCAGCATCCCAAAGTCCTGAGTCATTTGGCTTCCCAGCCAGTGTTGATATCTTTGATTTTAAAGCCCAGACTCAGAGACCAGGATTTGAAGATTCCCAAATACACTGGCATCACCATTTCCAGGAAGTGACCCTCAGCTCTCTGACCTTGGAAATAAGCAAAAAACCTCACCCAGCCTTGAAGGCTAGGCCATGAGGACCCACTGTCTGGGGTCAAAGCATCCCTTCCTCCCCTCCTCCCCTCCTCCCCTCCTCCCCTCCTCCCCTCCTCCCCTCCTCCCCTCCTTCCCTCCTCCCTTCCTCTCACCCCCGTAAGAGGGGGGACACAGGACAACTGCACATACTATTATGGGGCCCTGTTCTCATCCTTCCATCCATCAGTGGATGGGTCATCGTTTGCTTCTCTGGTGGCTCAATGGTAAGGAACCCACGTGTCAGTGCAGGAGACACAGGAGATGCAGGTTCAACCCCAAGGTCTGGAAGATCCTCTGGAGAGGGAAATGGCTACCCACTCCAGTACTCTTGTCTGGGAAATTCCATGGACAGAGGAGCCTGGCAGGCTACATTCCATGGGGTTGCAAAGAGTCAGACACAACTGAGCAACTAACACTTTTTCTTTTCTTTAGCTTCTGAAGGCTCAGCCAGCTTGTGCTGCAGCAACAGTGCTGACTTGTTTGGGAGCAAAAGAGGTTAAGAATCAACTCCTATAAAACACATTAAACCCAAAGCCTAGAGCCCTGAGGGGGTCCTGACTGCCAGGAGTGGGGATTAGGGTTGGGTCTCAGGGACACCGTGCAAATTAGGTTCACAGTGATCAACTGGGACATCCTGGAATTTACGGCTATTTAGTATATTAGCATCTAACAGTCCCCTTGCTGCACCACAGAAAAGTATTTCCCCTAGAGAAGTAATTATGAGAAATTGTAACCATAGCCGTACAAGCACAAAAACATTAAAGTATGAATTTAAAAAGTCAGCACAGGTCACCTTCACATTGTGTCATCATTAAAATGGAAACAGCCAGGTACATTTTTTTAAACATAATGAGCCATTCAGTTATGCAGGATATATAAATTCTGGAAATCTGGTCTAGAAAGTAGTACCTGTAGTTTACAGTGCTGTACTGTACAGGCTTCTGAGGTGGTGAAGTGGTGAGGAAGCCGAATGCAGAGCAGGAGGCACAGGTTTGACCCCTGGGTCAGAATGATGCCCTGGAGGAGGGATGGAAGTCCACTCCAGTACGCTGACCTGGAGAATTCCACAGACAGAGGAGCCTGGGGTTGCAGAGAGGGACACAGCTGGTTGACTGAGCCTGCACGCACACACTTTGATGCACTCACTGTACATTTACATGTTTGTTAAAAGGTGGACCTCATGTTAAATGTTCTTATTACAGAAATCAAAACAAAGTGAAACCAAAAACAAAGAAAATCCACTAACTCAGCTGACCAAGATTTGGTTTCAGTGTTGCTCATAAAAGTTCCTTCATTCATTCAAGTATTTGTTGAGAATCTCTACTTTATATAATTCCCTAAGCTTTTGTGCTTTCACTTGCTTTTCGTTCTTATTTCAAGTTGTCAGAAAACATTTATTCATTCACCCAGCAAATATTTATTAAAATATTTCCTTGTTGCATGCAACTAAACAAATTGGTCATATGCTCTTGTATTTTTTTCATTTCAAATGTATTCATTCAGCAAATACTTTTTGAGGCATACTCCATAATATATTGTGTTATAGGGTACAGAAAGCAAAGATAATGAAACACTTTTTCTGTTCTAAATGCATTGCTGACTAGCATAGAACAGTGACATTTACGTGAAGACTTATGAAGAGCATTTGTCTCTGCACAGTCTTATAGACGCACAGAGGCCAGGAGGAACCTGCTCAAGCATGGTTGTGGGCTGTGATCTGCTTGCCCACAGAGCTGAGGGTGTTGAGTGGTGGGAGATAAGACGGGTTGTGGAGGGGTTTACGATGGAAACAGCCCTGTCCCCATAGATGGGGAGTGCTGCTGGGTGTCCGTATCAGAAAAGGACAGAATGAGCATTATGCTTCTGCCGAGTGGTGTCTGTCCCACTGGAGCAGGCTGAGTTGAGCCCTGGGGGCTAGTCAGGAGGCTGTTGGCGCAGTCCTGGTGGGAGGAGATGGAGCCTAACCTGGGAGGAGAAAGTGGGGAACAGGGCAGGGTGCAGAGAGACCCAGATCCTTGGCACAAGTGCCCACCTGTGCTGCTTTGGGGTAGAAAAACTGGGTGAGTAACCTGGGGAGAGGAAGATCAATCTAGTTCTGAACATACCGAGACTGTGGCAGGTTAACATGCTCACACTGCCATATATAAAATAGACAACCAGCAAGGACCTACTGTGTAACACAGGGACTTCTATTCAATGTCTTACAGTAACCTGTAATGGAAGACAGTGCAAAAAAACTATGTGTGTGCATACATATGTATACATACGTGTGTGTGTATATATATATATATATATATATATATATATAGGTGAATCACTTTGCTATACACCTGAAACTTAACACTGTAAATCAACTCTAGTTCACAAATAATATATATATATATATATATATATATATATATATGAAATTTATATACATATGTATGCATGTATGTAAAGACTGTGACAACTGTGAGTCAGCCAGGCAGAGGCAGCTCATCATGTCTTGCTGTGCCCAGGAGATAGATGCTGATCGGATACAATGGGAAAGATGGAAGCCATGTAACTAAATTCTGTGGAAAATCTTTGCATTGGTGTGACTCTAGTTCAGACAGTCCACAGTATCTGTTATGGCCGATGTACTAACTGTAGACCTACACGCACCTGCCAACAGTTTGCTCCTATAAACCAAAGCTTCTTGAATCCCCCACACCTGTTTCTGAATCTCCTCAAACACAGCACCCAATTGTCGGGACCAGTGTTTAGATGCCACCCCTTTCTTTCCTGCGTTCAGCAGGCCCAGTCCATGCAGAGAGGTTTTCTGTTGGTTTTACCGCAGATGACTGTCCTCCCCACCCAACTGACCTCTCCACAGACGCGGTCCCGTCTGCCTCCACACTCTTCCCTGCCGGGCTCACCACACTCCTGGCAGTCACTGATGCTTCTCCTCCTGACCTCTGTCCTGAACGCAGCAGCCAGGGGTGCCCACTGATACTTCAGACCCTCCGTCATACAGTGCCACGCCCCTGCTGAAACCCTTGCACAGTGGGCTTTCCTCGCTCTTGGAATAGAATTACCTCCCCTCAGCTCGAGCTGCTCTCCCCCTGCCCCGTCCCCAGCTCCCAACTTCCCTCCTTCCCCCATGCGTCAAGGCCATGTCTCCATGGCAGTGTCATGGCTGGTCTATTATCTGCCCTGGTCTTAGTGAGAACGTGTGTTTAGAGAGATTATCCTTCGGCTCCCTGTCAGCAGCCACACCCCACGCCCTCCCCAGGACCCCCATTTGTCATCCTCCTGTTCTTTAGAGGATGCACACTGCTGCCATCTTCTGCTGCAGACGCTCTTCCCCCTCCCTTGTTCATTGCTGAACACAGACTCTGAGCATCTAGAAAAATGCGTGAGCTCTAGCCTTCACATGGGTCCTTGCCTGTATGCCTGAACATATAGAAGTCTGTTTTATACCATATTATATATTATACTTTTACTAGAAATAAATCTAACAAGCAAATAAAGTAACAGGAACAAATAAGCTGACTGCTAGATTTGAGTGTCGAATGTTAAACAGTATTAAATATTAAGTAGTAGACATATAAAAGTGTATGAATATATATACACAAATGATTAATCTTAAATATACAACCACTTAACTATCCTCACATCAGAACTAGCTTGCACTCAGAACAACAGGTCATCACAGCTTCAACCCAGCATCTGGGCAGGTGAGGGATAGAGGTGGAGCTTTGGAGCGTGACTTCCACCCACCATGGGATTCTGGGCGCGAGGGGGGCTGCTCTGGGGTCACACACCACGTGGTGTAGATGACACCTGGAGGACTTTATTAGTGTGCCCTCCCAGCATGAGCCTGCCTGGCGTTCAATCAGAGCTCTAGTCTGTCCCATCCCTCAGCCACTGTTCTTCTTTCTCCATGTAACTTAATAAGACTCTCCTTTACATTATCAGGTCACCAATTCTAGATTTAAATATTTAAAATATTATGGTAGAGAAAGCACAATTAAAGAAGGGTGTGGTATGGGAATTGAGATTTTTGTCCTTCCTTACAGACAGAGACAAAACCACTCTTCTTGAGCTTTCCTTTGAAACTTTATCCTGTATTTATGTTTTTTGCCTCATCATCTGTGACTCATCTAGCATAAGGCAAATTTTATAAATCCACTCTGTCATGTTGCTAAATGCACAAGCTTAGTGGCTCATTCAGCGACTAAATCAATATTTCCCCTTGGAAAAGGAAAAGTATTTTTGAAAACTTAAGCCCACCATTGTACTCCATTGGCCAACAAGTCCATTGGGTCTTTTTTGTAAACCATTATCATGGTGTGGAGGCCGCGAAGCCCCAGGATCTACCATCTACACGCTGGAGTCAGGGAAACCAGGGGTGCCATTCAGTCCAAGCTCAAAGGCCTAAGAATCAAGGGCCAGCGGTGTAGGTCATGGCCCAAGTCCAGGAGCCCCCAAACCAGAGCTCAGGTGTCCGAGGGCAGGAGATGGACAGCCCAGCTCATGCAGAGGGAGGGAGTTCACCTCCTTCCTCCACCTTCTGGCTCTGTGCGGCCCTTAATGGGCCGGGGATGCCCACACACATTGGGGAGGATCATCTTCATTGAGTCTACAGATTTAAAGGTTAATCTATTCTGAAAACATCCTCACAGACCCACCCCAAAATAATATTTTCCCAGATATTTGGGCATCCCAGCCAAATTTGACACACAAAATTAACCTTCACACCATCAAAGCACATGAACTTGATGATTCAGGTAGCTTCTGCCTGGAGCATCTCAGCAGAGGGGAAGCGAGATTATGAGGGGTGCAGTCCTCCTAGGGGTCTCATGCAAAGATTAGTGTCAAGAAGAGTTGATGGGCTAAAGCTCCACTTATGAAGCAGAGAATCTGAAGATGCAGTCTGGGTGTGTGAACTTCCCCACAGCGCCCAGTTCTGCCCGTGGATCAGGAGTGGCGGCTGCTGTGAGACTCCAGGAAGCAGCAGCTCTGATCGCCCTCGTGTGTCTTTCAGGACAAGGCCAGACCTCAGAGGAGTGAGTGAAGCTCAGAACATGAACATAAAACCAGGTAAACTGGAAAAGAAACAGAACCTCCCTGCTCCAGGCCCTCAGGTTCTGAGCAAAGGAGACGCAGGAAGGAGGTGGATTAATCCAACCGTGGAGCAAACACTTTCTTATAGCTAGTTGTCCTGTGAGCTTGTGTGGGGCCTCTCAGCACACAGAATGTCTCTCTTGTCAGTCATACTCTCGTCTCTTGAATTTTTCAATTTCTGCCATTGAACATTACAGTTATTTTCAATATTTTTCTGTAGAAATTCTTTATGTGATTCTAGTACTTGTTCAGTCGCTAAGTCGTGTCCAACTCTTTGCGACACAATGGACTGCAGCATACCAGGCTTCCCTGTCCTTCATTGTCTCCTGGAGTTTGCTCAAACTCATGTCCATTGGGGCGATGATGCTATCTAACCATCTCATCCTCTGCTTCCCCCTTCTCCTTTTGCCTTCAATCTTCCCAGCATCAGGGTCTTTTCCAGTGAGTCGACTCATCATATCAGGTGGCCAAAGTATTGGAGCTTTAGCTTCAGCATCAGTTCTTCCAATGAATATTCAGGGTTGATTTCCTTTAGGATTGACTGGTTTGATCTCCTTGCTGTCCAAGGGACTCTGTAGAGTCTTCTCCAGCACCACAATTTGAAAGCATATTTTTCTGTAGAAATTCTTTGTGCAATTCCAGTACTTATGTCTACAGGTTTATTTGAAGAAGTCAGAGTACTTTTAGTTTCTAGCCTTTTGTATAAGATATACAAAATATACATTATAATATATAATTTGTACATTGAAAAGGGTAGATCTGATGATCATTCAGATTCTTTCACCTCTAAAATTCTGATTAGGGTATTGGAATTATGGGGTGAAAGAATGGAATAAAAAGGAATAGGACACAGCAAATAGAGATATTCACAATGTTTTCTATCATTTTCCATACCATATAGTAATTTATATGCTGTCAGAGTAGCTTTGTTGGAAGAACTGTCTTGAGTCTGCACCATAAATCACTTTTTGAAGATATTTATACCCCCATCATAAATCTCTAAAAACCACCATAATTGACAGCTATTAAGGATACATTATTCATGGAAATTGTCAGAACACAGGGAAATGTTTTCTTTCACTAAATTATCCTTAAATTGACTTGACCAGTTTGATTTTGAGCTACTAAAAGCCAGGAAAATTACAATTCCATCAAGTTTTAAGATGCAAAGTAAAAATTGCTTGATTCTGACAAATGAAATATATCACAACCATTAAATTTTGATACTTGAAAAGAAAACAAAGATATAAAGGTTATCACAATGTGTTTTACAAATAGCAATTCTGTAGGAAGAGAAGTATTTTTCCGAGTGATACAGAAACCCTGTTTCGGCCCCTACCCCTGCCGGTCGGCCGAGCATCCGGCCTCCACGTTGAGTGAAAGGGAGAGAGGGCACCGTCTCTTTTTTTTTCCATTTATGCAGCATCTTCATTCCTTCCAGGTGTGGCCAGGAACCAGAAAGCAGATCACCTTAGAATGTTCTGGAGGTGTTGCTTTCCTTTTTACATTTTTCCTGCAGTTCAGAGAGAATTCATATGCCTTCACTGCCCTCTCAGTTTGACTCCTTAGCAAAATTAAGCCTCCTAAATCCTATTGCAATTGCTGTGTACAGATGTTTCCCAGTCCTGAGTAAAGTACAATCCCTTACTGAAGGAAAAAAAAAAATCCAAATCTTTCTAGACTCCTGCCTAGAGAAATACTGACTTCTAAAACTAAGACTTGGTTCTCCAAATTGGAGTTGTTGCCACAGTAGAATTTTTATTATTTTTGGTCATCATAAAAATAAACACCACATCATTGCTAATGAATGCTAGGAATCCAGGGTGAAAAATGTAGTTCCTTCCTCAATGAGTTCACAGATTTCTCAAGTGACTAAAAACAAAATTTGTCCTTCACAGGTACTAAGTTTCTTTTTATCATGATTTCGTTAAGCTTACACCTGATACTCCAATACTGAAGTGAGAGGGTTCCTGGGTCCCCATCTGCATGCCGCCCAGCCTTCAATGTGCGCTGCTCAGAATAGCTTTCCATCCACGACGATGTGTGAGCTTGAATCTTTCATGCACTGTCATCTGTGCACCTTAAGTTCAGTCTTTAAGATATTGTTCAGCCGACAGTTCTATTTGTGGTGGTTTCTCAAAGTCCCACTCCAAGTTGATTACAGTTACCTGAGGACATTTGTATTGGTGGTTGTGGTGGTGTTTAATCACTCAGTCATGTCTGATTCTTTTGCAACCATCATGGGCTGCAGCCTAGCAGGCTCCTCTGTCCATGGGATTCCCCAGGCAAAATATTGGAGTGGGTTGCCATTTCCTTCTCCGGGTGATCTTCCCAACTCAGGGATCAGATAGAACCCGTGTTTCCTTCTTGCCAGGCAGATTCTTTACCACTGATCCACCTGGACTTTTGGAAAACTATAAATTCTCAGACCCGTCATCAAAACTCTGACTCATGGGCTTGGGGTAGAACCATCTCAATAACCAGTTTCATTCTCTAAGCAATAATTACATATTTGTTAATTTTTACCACTTCGCATGCTTGCAAAAATACTGAAATTAATAGAGGCTTGAATCAATTGATGCTGCATGTGGCTACTCATTCTACTCAGGAGCAGAATCCTGAATAACAGTGGTTTAAATGTGCATGGAATGGTTCATTTTTCTCACAGATGGTGAAGTCAAGTGACAGGGTGGTTAGGGCTGCAGCTGTTATGTAATATCATCCACTCTCAGATTTCCTTTTGTCCTGTCTACACTGCCTTCTTTAACATAAAGATTTCATTCTCACAGTCCCAAGATGGCTGCTTTACTTCCAGGCATCAAACCTGTGTTCCAGGCAGAAGGGAAAGATGGGACTAAGAGCAAAGATAATACGCTATCTATATCTGGTATTTCTTTAAGTTTTTCCAGAAAATTCACAAAGTGGTTTATGCTCTTATCTCATTGGTCAAGAATTTTCCAAATGGTTACCACTGGAGAAGGGAATGGCTACCCACCCCAGTATTCTTGCCTGGAGAATCCCATGCACAGAGGAGCCTGGCAGGTTACAGTCCATGGGGTCACAAAGAGTCAGACACAACTGAGCAACTAACACTCACACTTTTACATCTTGATAAGAAAGAAGTTAGGAAATAATGGTGTTTGAACTGGGATCATTGGAAACCAAAAGAAAAATTGAATTTATATAGTTAATATATAAAGGGAGAATGATTGTCAGGTGGACAAATTCCTTCCCAAAGGTATACAAGTTCTTAATATGCCCAGGCTAAATCCACATGGGACCAAAATGCACGTGTCTGCCTTTCAGTGGGATGGTTCAAGAGCCATGAGCTTCATGGAGCCAAAAAATGTCTTCGGCTCTGAAAACTATCTCCAGACCTTCCCAAAATACATACAAGACCTTCTCTTTGTAGTTATGACCTGCCTCCCACCATAAAATATGCCCTAGATGAGGCATCCGGAGTTAAAATCATCCCATTCTTAGAACTGGGCAGGGAGGGAGCAGACAGGCCAACGCTGATTTGCTCGGAGGAGGGAGGTTTATGGGTGAAAAAACAGCTGTTAATGAGCATTGCACTGCTCATCTGATGTAAGAAAAGACTGTGAAAAGTGAGAAGAACCCATGATGCAAAGCAATAAAAAGACTTGATTATATAAACTGTTACAGAAATGTTCCCATGCACCTTTCGTCATATTAATAGCAATTAAATTTCCACTGGGGTTAATAGGAACAGGAAATGTTATAAAACCCCATTGACAACTTGCCATATTCTGACTGATGGTTATTCTAAATAATAGGGTGGATTATTTTTGTAACTTTAACCTCACAGCACCTTTAAATAGCTCCATGATTATGTGTTGACACACCTTTTCTTTTCTAGGGCTCTTTTTGAAATTGTAGGTGTGAAAATATGAACTATAATCAATAGTCGCATTGTCAGGGACTTGGCTGTTTCTCCAACCAGGCTTGTAGAGAAAAGAATATTCTTTTTCCTGCTTGTAATCCTTTCAGGTAATCCTTTAACACTTAAGGAAAGACAAGGGATTGGAAAAGTTAGTTTGAACATCTTCCTATACTCAAAAAAAAAGTTAAACAATAAAAGAGACTTGGCACCCTCCTCTTCATATAAAGTTATTTCTCAAAGGAGCAAAACTCAGGCAGGCAGGGCAGTCATGGTGATCAAAAGAAAACATAACAAATTTGAAAAATAAATTGAAACAGCGAAATAGACAAGACCACTTATTTACCAATTTTTCTTCCTGTTGGCAAAAGTCAAAAGCTTTTCATTTGTCATTGCTTGCATTCCTCAGAAAGCTCTTGCCAAATGAAGTTAAGTGATCAGCCAAGCTATAGATTCTATTTTGATTCTAAACAGCCCACCTGAAGCTTCAAGTCCAATCATGTGGAAATCAGGTTATGATTCCATGTTGCACGGTGCTCTTCAGGAGCTGCTGGTGGTTTAGGGCCCCTTCTTTCTGGCAGCTGATTATTCTGCAGTGGTTTGTGTCTGAGGATGCCAAGCCTTGCAGGTTTCTGTCTCAAAAAATGTAGCAGCCAGAGTGCCTGGTGTGGCCTGAGGACTTGGACTCCTGGACGTGGACGCAGTGGATTTTAACACCTGAAGGAGGGTGACTCATTTAAGAGACTAAGGAGCTGCTGTGGATTAGCCCCCAGAAACCTAGTGCATAAAAATATGAGCTCCTTGTTATGATTATAAATGTAATGCTCTACAACTTACAAGGTAGCTACAAACTTTGCAAATAGTTTATCCAATCTGGGGCTTTGTTTGCATTTTGATTTTCTTTTGTCACAAAAAGTGTGAAGTTTAGGTACAGAAAACAAGTCACTTTATCTTTCATCCTTTTTCTCTTTTGCATCTGCACTGTTTTTTGATGATCTCACCTGGGACTATGGCTTTAATGCCATCTGGAAACCAGTGACACCCCACCAAGGTTTTGTCTCTAAGCTCTGACTGCCTGTAACTAGGCTTTCAGACTTCTTGTCCCTCGCATTTTTACTGCAGAATCCTATGTCCAACCGCTTCTTTGACATTTTGCTTGGCTATCTGATAAGGACCAAAAATTAATACATGGCAAGCTGATCTTTTCCCCCGACTCTGGTTCACCCACAGTTCATTCCCAGCACAGTGTTCATCAGGAATCCTTCTGCCCTTCAAAAGTGACATTTTTGTTCATTTTAAAGGATCTCTATAGCTGTTTCTAACAAAGTTGCTTTGAGAAGTTAGAAATCCCATTTAAGATGAAAGAATATTGGAATCTCATGACTATTACTCTATTTATTTTGTGCATAATGCCTCCTTAAAATTAAGATGCTGTTTTTCTTGGGCTTCACGTTCAATACAGCAAATGGTCTCCAGCATCCCTGAGCCTCAAGGGATATTTATTTGAAACTCAGCAGCAGACTAGACCAAGGAGAACTTTAAGCACTTCATAGAAAATGATGTTTAAAGCAGAAATAAGACAGTTGTTTTCTGAAAATAGAGAGTTAGCCAACTGGGTAAGTTTCCAAACTTCTTTAGTAAAAGAAAAGCAATTCCCTGTATCATTCTTCTTAAAAATGAAGAGAAACCAGGCAAAGCTTTGTTCTAATTCCCAGATTTCTTTCACTTGCTAACTCAAATGCACAACAGACTTCGTATTTAGGCTTCATTAGAAAACTCTTCCTTTGTTGAATCCCAAGTGCGAGCTTTTAAAAAGAGTCTTGAGTTGGAAGAACTGTTAAAGTTCTCTATTATACAGTATTAGAAAAAAATTCGGTGGGTGAGATACTCTTCCTAATTGCCTTCAAAGTGGGAGTGTAATAATTTATTCATACATTGAGGGAACAGGGTCGTGATAGCATTTGATAAAGCTGAGCTAATTAGCTTCCTCGGAAAGGTCAAAATATGAATACCTTTGTCACGTTTCTCTGACCTCCCTGAGATCCTGGCCTTTTTCAACAAATGATAACCATAGCAATTAAAACCTGTAATTAAGTCATAATTCCTTTTGATTGGGCAGATCTCACGTTTACTCATTTTATCTACATGGTCTCCTTTAAAGCCATCATTTTAAGTGAAAACCAGTGCAAATGAAAAACCACTCTGTTTGGGGAATTTATTTTCTCATAGCTAGTGGTATTATCATAAAAATTATGAGAGCGACATCACTGCTGATTTAATTTCTAAACAGCAACTGCTGGTTCACATACTTGTACAGGCTTAAAATATTTGAGAATTAACCAATGTGACCCCAAACCTACTTGACAATTTCGCATATATATTTTAATTTGTATGTTTAAGACTTTCAATCTTTATTCACATCCAGGTCTTCCTCTGTTGAAAGGTTGGGGCTGGAATCATTGACCTAAGTAGTAGGAGAGGCCACAGGGCAGGGGCAGTTCAGCAGCAGTATAGTTCCTGGGAAACAGTCTTCCTCTCTAAGTGTCTCATCATGGGGCCGGCCTTCCCTACCAAGGAGCTGTTTCTTAGTCAAAAGGTCTCCTGTAAGCCTGGGAGGGGTCCTGCTTGAGTGGGTTAAAAGTCCCTGACAGAGCTTACTTGGCGATGCTGGCTGAGATGGGCCTGTGGGAACACAAGAAGGACAGGATGGTAGGAATGGGCCACAGGAGAGCATCGCCTGGAAGGGAGGGGTCAGGAATGACACTGCGGCTGCAGGGCTTCTCACTCTAACTCTGCTGACGGCCACTCACTTGTCACTTCTGGGAGAAGCAGTTGCTGCATAGCATTCTCAACCCAAACACAAATCTGTGGCTGGAGAGGCATTTGTGGGCAATGACTCCTCTCTTCCCTGGATGCCTGCGATAGCTGCCACACAGGTTGACTTTGAAGATGACCTTCCTCGGGGTGCCAGACTCACCAGACCTCTGGCAGCCAAGATGGAGCTGTGTCCATAGTTTCCATTTGGGACTGACTGCTCTGACAAGGAGGAAGAATGTTGGAAAAATTCTAACATGATTGGTGATTAAAGTCTCAGAAAGTTAAAAAAAAGGAAAAAATACTTCAACTTGGTAAAGAGCTTCTATTTAAAAAAGAAACAAAAAATCAGCTAAGATCATACATCATGATAAAAGGCTAAGTATTTTCTCTCTAATGTTGGGAACAAGGCAAGAATGTCCTCTCTTACCATTCATATTCAACATAGTACTAGAAGTCCTAGTCATTGCAATAAAGCAAGAAAGTGCCTTAGTTTAAAAAAGAATACCTAAAGCTATCTCTATGTGTAAATGTCATGATTTACACAGAAAATTTCATGGAATCTAAAAAAAAGAAAAAAATCCTAGAACTAATAAGTGAGGTCAATAAGGTTGCAGGATATAAGTTCAACATATAAAAATAAATTGCATTTTTATCTACAAGAAATATGTAGAAGCTCAAATGAAAAATCAGTACAATTTATAATTACTCCAAAGTAAATAAATTATTACGTAGAAACTTAAAACATGTAGAGCATCTTACACTTGAAACTGAAAGCAAAATCCATACTAGAAAAATTAATAAATTGGACCCCATCAAAGTTAAAAACTTTTGCTCACAAAAGACCTAGAAAAGGAAAGAAATGACAGACTACAGAAAATATTCACAAACCACTTATGCTACAGAGAACCTGAATGCAGATGGCAAACAAGCACATGAAAAGATGTTCAACATCAACTCAAGTGGATTTAATTCTCTTTGTTCATAAGCAGATCTCATCAATGTATCTCATAAATGCATTTTCAATATGTGTCTTTATGTAGTAAAATGTCTGAGACTGTCAGTGCAAAAATATTTATTGCGTTCCCACATTTTTGTAAGCATCTGTTAGATAAAATTTAAACTCCAAGTTGTACATCTTAATACTTAAAAATATTCTGACTGACCTCTTCTACCCAGTGTTACTGTTAAAGACGCTGTCGCCAATCTGTTTCATGTCTGCCCACACCTGTTTTCACAAAACCTCCACCTGGGGAGGGCTTTTACTGCCCTGGTATCAACCCCAGCTTCATAGACTCTGTAACCACCTCTGAGGTTGCTGTTTCTTCCACAAAGGAGCGGACGGTCGCTTGTCTCAATGCAGCTCAGAAGAGGGAAAAGAGGGAAGCATAAACAAAAAGTTTCTCCTCCAGACTCCCTCAGCTCAATGAGCAACAAAATAGGCTCCAAAATACCCAGAGGTTTCTCACTGTAATTTTTTGGTAACTTGCCAGCAACCCCAAGTTTTCCTTTCTCACCTATTACTACTTCTCAACTTGATTTTGAGGAGAAAGAAGCCAGCATCTTGAGCTAGTTTGCCATTTTTACAAGGTCTAGCAGGTCCTGCTTTTCTTTATTTTGTGTTAAATTATTATGGAGAGAGCTTATTTCATTCTGAATAGCTGAGAGCAATCTTTACACTTCACAGGTATAGTTGGGTAGGAGACAGTTTTGTTTTCCGTTATTATCAATCTAGGCAGTTCTTTTGACTTAAAAATGGTCAGTAACTCCTTATAAGCCTTGTACTTCTTTGCATGAGGAGTACCTTGATTAGACTGTAGAATAATGTAGACAAATGAATTAGAATATAGAATTAACACCTCTGGATTATTGACTTCCCACATCTTCAGGATATGGTAGCTTTAACAGTTTAATAAATTTTATTTATAATAATGAAATTTAATCTCTCTGAGAATAGACACTTATATATAATACATTCCATCTTTACTTTGAAATTCCCACCAATGTTATTGACAAGGGTAATATATTTCTTTCTAGTTAATATTCACATTTATAAAAAATGAGGTTGATAAACAATTAGGCAAATTACTTTTTATGTGTTATATTATGTGGTGATGTCAGTAGGTGACATGTTGTAGTGATTTAGTTAACATTCCCGCAAATTATGGAAATTTCAGACATTTCCTCAGGATAATAGAAATAAGCAAATGCTGTTGAGCACAAGTGTCGTTTTGTGGAATCCAAGTGATGATAGGACTTTCCCAGGGGGCTCAGTGGTAGAGAATCCGCCTGCCAATACTGGAGACGCAGACTCAATCCCTGAGTAGGGAAGATCCCCTGGAGGAGGAAATGGCGACTCACTCCAGTATTCTTGCCTGGGAAATCCCATGGACAGAGGAGCCTGGTGGGCTACAGTTCATGCAGTTCTCAAGAGAATCAGACACAATTTAGTGACTAAACAGCAAGTGATAATAGCCACATTGTATTAATAGTAGAAACCAATCTGGAATATTGGCCAAGCTGGAATGTTTTTAGGGTTTTGGGGTGGGTGAATAAGGACCACTGGGAACACCTGCCTCTTCTCTGGGCTCAGCTGTGACACAGGCTGGGATACTGGGCAACTAAACTGGTCTTTCCACACTCCAGATTCCACGCACATTCTCACACAGCTTGGCACCACTGGTATGAATAGGAACCTCAAAACTATCTGAGACTTTGCCTTCCTAGCGGTGGCACACTTCTGCCTTCTTGCCTTCATATGCTTTCTTGGCAAGGAACGTCATGAAGCTGGGGCCCAGACAGAAAATCTGCTCCAGCTGTCAATCAAGTATACACAGATACACTTTTCAAATTATCAAGAGAACTGTTTATCAGGAGAAATGTTTTTACACAGACTGGGTTCAGTCAGTTCAGTTCAGTCGCTCAGTCGTGTCGGACTCTTTGTGACCCCATGAACTGCAGCACGCCAGGCCTCCCTGTCCATCACCAATTCCTGGAGTCCACCCAAACCCATGTCTATCGAGTCGGTGATACCATCCAACCATCTCATATTCTATTATCCCCTTCTGCTCCTGCCCTCAATCTTTCCCAGCATCAGGGTCTTTTCAAATGAGTCAGCTCTTCGCATCAGGTAGCCAAAGTATTGGAGTTTCAGCTTCAACATCAGTCCTTCCAGTGAACACCCAGGACTGATCTCCTTTAGGATGGACTGGTTGGATCTCCTTGCAGTCCAAGGGACTCTCAAGAGTCTTCTCCAACACCACAGTTCAAAAGCATCAGTTCTTCGGTGCTAGCTTTCTTTATACTCCAACTCTCACATCCATACATGACCACTGGAAAAACCACAGCCTTTACTAGGTGGACCTTTGTTGACAAAGTAATGTCTCTGCTTTTTAACATGCTGTCTAGGTTGATCATAGCTTTTCTTCCAAGGAGTAAGCGTCTTTGAATTTCATGGCTGCAGTCACCATCTGCAATGATTTTGGAGACCCCCCAAAAATAAAGTCAGCCACTATTTCCACTGTTTCCCTATCTATTTGCCATGAAGTTATGGGACTAGATGCCATGATCTTAGTTCTCTGAATGTTGAGCCTTAAGCCAACTTTTTCACTCTCCTCTTTCACTTTCCTCAAGAGGCTCTTAAGTTCTTCTTCACTTTCTGCCATAAGGGTGGTGTCATCTGCGTATCTGAGGTTATTGATATTTCTCCCGGCAATCTTGATTCCAGCTTGTGCTTCTGTGATCCACACAGTCAAAGGCTTTGGCATAGTCAATAAAGCAGAAATAGATGTTTTTCTGGAACTCTTGCTTTTTCGATGATCCAGTGGCTGTTGGCAATTTGATCTCTGGTTCCTCTGCCTTTTCTAAACCCAACTTGAACATCTGGAAGTTCACGGTTAACATATTGCTTAAGCCTGGCTTGGAGAATTTTGAGCATTACTTTACTAGTGTGTGAAATGAGTGCAATTGTGCCATAGTTTGAGCATCCTTTGGCACTGCCTTTCTTTGGGACTGGAATGAAAACTGACCTTTTCCAGTCCTGTGGCCACTGCTGAGTTTTCCAAATTTGCTGGCATATTGAGTGCAGCACTTTCACAGCTTCATCTTTTAGGATTTGAAATAGCTCAACTGGAATTCAATCAACTCCACTAGCTTTGTTCGTAGTGATGCTTCCTAAGGCCCACTTGACTTCACATTCTAGGATGTCTGGCTCTAGGTGAGTGATCACACCATTGTGATTATCTGGGTCATGAAGATCTTTCTTGTACAGTTCTGTGTATTCTTGCCACCTCTTCTTAATATCTTCTGCTTCTGTTAGATCCATACCATTTCTGTCCTTTATTGAGCCCGTCTTTGCATGAAATGTTCCATTGGTATCTCTAATTTTCTTAAAGAGCTCTCTAGTCTTTCCCATTCTGTTGTTTTCCTCTGTTTCTTTGCACTGATCACTGAGGAGGCTTTCTCTCCTTGCTATTCTGTGGAACTCTGCATTCACATGGGTACATCTCTCCTTTTCTCCTTTGCTTTTTGCTTCTTCTTTTCACAGCTATAAGTCCTCCTCAGACAGTCATTTTTCATTTTTGTGTTTCTTTTTCTTGGGGATGGTCTTGATCCCTGTCTCCTGTACAATGTCACGAACCTCCGTCCAGAGTTCATCAGGCACTCTGTCTATCAGGTTTAATCCCTTAAACCTATTTCTCACTTCCACTGTATAATCATAAGGGATTTGATTTAGGTCATACCTGAATGGTCTAGTGGTTTTCCTTACTTTCTTCAATTTAAGTCTGAATTTGGCAATATGGAATTCATGATCTGAGCCACAGTCAGCTCCTGGTCTTGTTTTTGCTGACTGTATAGAGCTTCTCCATCTTTGGCTGCAAAGAATATAATCAGTCTGATTTCAGTGTTAGCCATCTGGTGATGTCCATGTGTAGAGTCTTCTCTTGTGTTTTCGGAAGAGGGTGTTTGCTATGGCCAGCGCATTCTCTTGGCAAGAATCTATTAGCCTTTGCGTTGCTTCATTCTGTACTCCAAGGTCAAATTTGCCTGTTACTCCAGGTGTTTCTTGACTTCCTACTTTTGCATTCCAGTCCCCTATAATGGAGAGGACATCCTTTTTGGGTGTTAGTTCTAAAAGGTCTTGTGGGTCTTCATAGAACCGTTCAACTTCAGCTTTTTCAGCATTACCATTCAGGGCATAGACTTGGATTACTGTGATATTGAATGGTTTACCTTGGAAACAAACAAAGATCATTCTGGGTTCAGCCAACAGGATATCAAATATCCAAATCTTTTTTTCTTTTTTTCAGTAGAGAAATGCAGCAATTTCATCCAGCATTTCATAGTGATTTGGCTTAAATATCTTCAAAAGTCAGGTTCTTTCTAATTAAAGAGATAATGCTGGCTTTCATACAAGAGACATTCTTAATGAGCAAACTAATTTAAAAATTCACTCTGTTTGTGGGTCTGTCTTCCTAGATAAAAGTAATTACAAGGTCTTTTTTACCTGTCTGTCAGAAGCTGCTGTCTTTTTCTGATGTACAGTTTATTTTCCATATAATTTATTATTGAATGTTGTTTTGTCTAGCAGAAATATTTTAAAGAATTTGTATTGATTACCTTGCTTCTTTGATAAGCAAACCTTAATTTGATACCAGAATAATAAGAGGGAAAAAAACCCATCTTAGAATTGCTTTTGTTTAAAATAATTTCTGTCTCTCAGATGGGCCCCAGATAAACTCCTCTGATGGGGCAGGGAACAGACTGGGTCCCACTAGGCTGCCCTTCAGGATGACCCAAAGTCCAGAGGGTTAGCTGCGTAATTCTTATCTCTTCATGCAGCCACAGAGACCACTTCACAGAAAAGCCACTTGGACTCATCAGAGTGGGATGTGAACAAATAACATCTAAGCAGAGGCTTTATTAAAAGCCTTGACTTCCAGGGAGTGAATGGAAGGGAGGTGAGGGCTGCAGGTGTGGAATGCCGAGTCAGGTCCTCAGCTGGTAAATGGAGCAGTAAAAATGAGAACTAGAATCTGTTTCTAAAAACACATACATAGGTGTGTGTAGATATATGACATGGACTTCTCAGGTGGCTCAGTGGTAAAGAATTCATTTGCCATTGCAAGAGGCCTGCGTTCAATCCCTAGGTTGGGAAGATGCCCTGGAGAAGGGAAATGGCAACCCACTCCAGTATTCTTGCCTCAGAAATCCCATGGACAGAGGAGCCTGCAAAAGAGGCGAACTCAACTTAGCAACCAAACAACAAGAACATATGTGTAACAGATAATTGTATAGTTTGTTTGTTTGTTTTTTTTTATTTTTTTTCAGTGGGTTTTGTCATACATTGATATGAATCAGCCATAGAGTTACACGTATTCCCCATCCCGATCCCCCCTCCCACCTCCCTCTCCACCCGATTCCTCTGGGTCTTCCCAGCCCACCAGGCCCGAGCACTTGACTCATGCATCCCACCTGGGCTGGTGATCTGTTTCACTATAGATAATATATATGCTGTTCCTTCGAAACATCCCACCCTCACATTCTCCCACAGAGTTCAAAAGTCTGTTCTGTACTTCTGTGTCTCTTTTTCTGTTTTGCATATAGAGTTATCGTTACCATCTTTCTAAATTCCATATATATGTGTAATACTGTAATGTTCTTTATCTTTCTGGCTTACTTCACTCTGTATAATGGGCTCCAGTTTCATCCATCTCATTTCACAATTTGTATGGAAATACAAAAAACCTCGAATAGCCAAAGTATCTTGAGAAAGAAGAATGGAACTGGAGGAATCAACCTGCCTGACTTCACACTCTACTACAAAGCCACAGTCATCAATACAGTATGGTACTGGCACAAAGACAGAAATATAGATCAATGGAACAGAATAGAAAGCCCAGAGATAAATCCACATACCTATGGACACCTTATCTTTGACAAAGGAGGCAAGGATATACAATGGAAAAAAGACAATCTCTTTAACAAGTGGTGCTGGGAAAACTGGTCAACCACTTGTAAAAGAATGAAACTAGAACACTTTCTAACACCATACACAAAAATAAACTCAAAATGGATTAAAGATCTAAATGTAAGACCAGAAACTACAAAACTCCTAAAGGAGAACATAGGCAAAACACTCTCCGACATAAATCACAGCAAGATCTTCTATGACCCACCTCCCAGAATATTGGAAATAAAAGCAAAAATAAACAAATGGGACCTAATGAACCTTAAAAGCTTTTGCACAACAAAGGAAACTATAAGTAAGGTGAAAAGACAGCCCTCAGATTGGGAGAAAATAATAGCAAATGAAGAAAGAGATAAAGGATTAATCTCAAAAATATACAAGCAACTCCTGAAGCTCAATTCCAGAAAAATAAATTACCCAATTAAAAAATGGGCCAAAGAACTAAACAGACATTTCTCCAAAGAAGACATACAGATGGCTAACAAACACATGAAAAGATGCTCCACATCACTCATTATCAGAGAAATGCAAATCAAAACCACAATGAGGTACCATTACACGCCAGTCAGGATGGGTGCTATCCAAAAGTCTACAAGCAATAAATGCTGGAGAGGGTGTGGAGAAAAGGGAACCCTCTTACACTGTTGGTGGGAATGCAAACTAGTACAGCCACTATGGAGAACAGTGTGGAGATTTCTTAAAAAACTGGAAATAGAACTGCCATATGACCCAGCAATACCATTTCTGGGCATACACACTGAGGAATCCAGATCTGAAAGAGACACGTGCACCCCAATGTTCATCACAGCACTGTTTATAATAGCCAGGACATGGAAGCAACCTAGATGCCCATCAGCAGACGAATGGATAAGGAAGCTGTGGTACATATACACCATGGAATATTACTCAGCCATTAAAAAGAATTCATTTGAGTCAGTTCTAATTGTATAGTTTATATACTCTGTGTGTGTGTGTGTGTGTGTGTGTGTGTGTTTTCAGTCACTTTGGTGGTGTCCAGCTCTTTGCAAGCCTATAGACTATAGCTTGTTGGGCTCCTCTGTCCATGGGATTCTCCACACAAGAATACTGGACTAGGTTGCCGTGTCCTCCTCCAGGGAATCTTCCTGACCCAATGATCAAACCCTCATCTCCTGTGTTTCGGGCATTGCAAATGGATTCATTACCCAGTGAGCCAACTGGGAAGCCCATATATTGTGTGTGTGTGTGTGTGTGTGTGTGTGTGTGTATGATTATAATATTTAGGACTGTCCTTCTACAGTTATAGGCTTCCCTGGTGGCTCAGATGGTAAAGAATGTGCCTGCAATGTGGGAGACCTGGATTCAATCCCTGGGTTGGGAAGATCCCCTGGAGAAGGGAACGCCTACCCACTCCAGTATTCTTGCCTGGAAAATTCCATGAACATAGGAGCCTGACAGGCTACACAGTCCATGGGGTCACCAAGAGTCAGACACGACTAAGCGACTTTCACTTCTACAAATATAAAACTTGAAAAAAGACAGTTTGCATATTAAAGAACATAAAATCCTATAATGTCAAATCAGCACATATCTTCCATTACCTTTTGTCCATTCTGAGGTGATTTGGAAATTTGCACCGTCCACCAAAAATGAAATCAAATTATTTTGCACTCTTGAATCAGGATTCTGCTGATTTTAGTTGCAATAGCCACAAAAATGCGTATAAAAATATTTTATTTCCTTTGTTTCTTTAGCAAATCAACCCAGCTAATATTTCGTAACAAAGCCACCATTATGAGCCACTAGTAATAGGTCACAGCAGGAGAAACAGCGAAACAGCAGTCACAGTCGATACCCTTTGGATGGATCGTTAGGGGAAAATAAACTCTCCAAGCAGAGGACTGCACCAGAAGGCAAACTCGCTGGCACAACTCAGGCCCCGGCATCAGGGGCGATGAGGAAAACTGACCTGCCAGAGCCTGAGTGACGGATGAGCCGTGGTGGGTGTCAGCAGGCCTGTTTCGTCATCATTTCACAAGAGAAGAGAATCAGGCCACCCAACCATCTGACTTAGGCTTGAGCAGTCACGTTTGTCAATTAAATAAGAAGAAAACTCAAGAGAAAGCTGCAAGCAGGAAGCTGAGAGATAATTGCTACAAACCAGGCAGGAGTGGCCACAGCTTTTTAAAAATTGATTTTTAATTGGCCAATGGTCACATCTAGATGAGTTGGGTCAGGTACAATTTAAAGACAAAAGGCTGAAGCAAAAATTATATGTTAGCTTAGCTTGCAAAAATAAGAAAAACAAGACCAAGAGAAAGAAGGAAGGGAGGGAGGAGAGGAGGAATCTCACTGTGGACTACAGGAGAAATGACCAGAACACTCCATGCTGCCCCCTCTCGTGTGATCACTGGTCGTGGCTATTGGTATGGATCAGAGACGTCCAGTGCAGCTTCCGTCTGCGCCAAGGGGCAATGAGATTCTGCCTCAGGGCTTTGGAGTTTGCACTCATGGTTAATTATTTCTGAGACAACAGTTAATTTCCTTATTGCCTTTATTCTCTGACTTTAACCAGAACTTCTTCTTAACTCTTGGCCGCTGAGGTTTCTGCACTGTTTCTGGAGATTTCTCCCCGTCTTGTATGAGAGCCAGACCTAATCTCACCACTGCATTTAGGGTTTGAAGAGCAGAGCCTCGGAGAACCGCAGGAGAGAAGTGACAAAATCCAGTATCTTCTGGATCACTGTCACCTCCAGGGCACAGGGCACGCTGCTCTTGGGGAGAGCAGACCCTGGGCTGGTTTCCCCCAGGGACAGCAGCGGAAACCAGAGAGTGATTGAAGAGCACAGGGCACCAGCCCTGGCCCGCTTCTCGCTGTGGGGTTTTGTCAGACAAAGCAGTGTTCCCCAGGCATCGAGGCAGAGGCTCAGAACTGGATTTAAGTGGGTTTGGGACAATAAATACTTAAATACAGTATATTTTGCAGTTTAGGCGCTATTGAATTTGCAGACTAGAATTGCATCTCCCTGTGTGTTTCCAATAATGAAGACACTGTCTTTCCAGATTAATAGCAATAATAACCCGAGAAGTTTCACCTACAACTCAAGCTCTGTCTCTACCTCCTTCAAATAGAAACAATCCAGGATCAGTCAAAGGCTTTTCAAGTGGAACCATATAACGTGACCAAGGCACTAAGACCTGATCTAAAGTGACAGGAAGGAAATAGGCTGAATTAAAGAGTGTCCGTCAGGATGAGCTCTCTGACAGTGACTTGCCTGAGGACAGAATATTTTTTTAATTACACAAAAAGGTATAGTTTGATGTTTTGTTACTGATATCAGACTCTCAGCTGTTCTTCCCCATCCTCACCTTCATTGGACAGCCATGTATTATTTGGCTCAACAGAGAGTGGAAAGGTGATGGAGATAGATGAGGTGGATGGATAGATAGATGGATAAAAGTAGAGATAACAGATGACAGAGATAGGTAAGCACATAGAAAGTGAGATACATAGATCCTCTACTATCTCAAGAGACCCTTGAAGTCAGGAATAAATCAGACTTATCTCTGTGGCCCCAACCCCATGCACAGGGCCTAACCTACTCAGCTACTTCTCTTGAATAGATGCAAAACCATGTAATCCTGGTCATCTTAGGAAAATCATTTAGCCCTTCATTGTCCCAATCTCCTTAGGTATCTAATGAGGATTTTAAATTTTCTGAGCTCTCTGCATTCTAAAATCACTTTCAAGCCTGAAATAAGGGTACTGTAAACTGTTCTTCTTGAAGTGTATCCCAAGTCAACACGCCCCTTTCCCGCCCTCACCCACCACATAGGGATGCTGTTGTAGCCACGCCCTGTGAAATGTCCTGAGGGGTCAGACCACGCTGGTCCTCTTGACTAAGGTGGGGTACTTGGCTCCTGTCTCCCACAATACCTGACAAGGAGGGAGAGAGGAGGAGAGACAAGGGACCAGAACCCTCAAAGGCGGCGCTCAATGTAAGGTCAGGGGTCGTCCTTCCCACAGTGTGGGCTGGGAGCTTGGAGGCTTCCTCTGCCAGCCAAGGCCAGCATGGGGCAGACAGGCCAGGATAGGGAGAGAGAGGTGAAGGGGCCCAGACGCTCCCTGCGCTTTCCCCTCTCTGCAGCCAGGAGCTGACTGCAGCCCAGGCACATCCCCAGCTACCGGTTAAAGCGTTCTTTCAGGTTTGATCATATCCAGCCTAAAATGTCCCAAACTGCCATCAATCCCCATTGCATTATTTATTAGGTATCAGCATTTATTAAATTAACTTATGAAATGAGGAGATGCTAGATTTTTAATTAAATGCAGTGGGTAGAATTTTCACGTATTTCCGTTTAAGTCTCTGACGTTTCTTTGGAGCTCGTGATTACAGTAGAGTCTCCGTCTGCCAGCAGCACCTCTGGGTTCCCTCTGCCATCTTCACCCATCCTGGCCGCAAGACGGCGGGGTGAACCGTGCCTCCTGAGAGCTGCACGGAGACAATCCATTTCCCTCAGAAACACCAAAGTGCTGATAATGAAAGTGATGAAATGCATTCAGGGCTTCTCTGGCATCCATAAATAGAAGAGGATCCCAGAAAATGATGAAGAAAAGCACCGGAGCAGAGACCCTGTTCTATGTGTCCACGTGTTGGGGACAGTGCAGGCGCACAGTACACAGACCTATGACTTGCAAAGAGGCAAAAATCACGTGTAAAAATGAAACATGCCTCAAAGATACAAGTAGGTAGTTATTTTTTCACCACATTATTTATACCAATAACCTAGCTCCTCATGCACTTCCCAAGGTAGCAATCTCTCAACCCAAATGAAACATCAGTTTCCCCAGGATACAGCCTGTAATACTAAAGATGTTCACAATGTATTTTTTAATTTATTTTTTATTGAAGGATAATTGCTTTACAGAACTTAACTGTTTTCTGTCAATCCTCAACATGAAACAGCCATAGGTATACGTATATCCTCTCCCTCTTGAACCTCCCTCCCATCTCCCTCCCCATCACACCCCTGTAGGTTGATACAAAGCCCCTGGTTTGAATTTCCTGAGCCATACAGCAAATTCCCGTTGGCTATCTGTTTTACACATGGTAATGTAAGTTTACATGTTACTCTTTCCATACATCTCAACCTCTCCTCCCCTCTCCCCATGTCCATAAGTCTATTCTCTATGTCTGTTTCTCCATTGCTGCCCTGTAAATAAATTCTTCAGAACCATTTTTCTAGATTCCGTATATGTGCATTAGAAAATGATATTTATCTTTCTCTTTCTGACTCACTTCACTCTGTATAATAGGTTCTAGTATCATCCACCTTATCAGAACTGACTCAAATGTGTTCCCTCTTATGGCTGAGTAATATTCCATTGTGTATATGTACCATAGCATCTTTATCCATTCATCTGTCGATGGGCATCTAGGTTGCTTCCATGCTCTACCTATTGTAAATAGTGCTGCAATGAACAGTGGGATACATGTGTCTTTTTCAACCCTGGTTTTCTGAGTGTATATACCTAGGAGTGAGATTGCTGGGTCATATGGTGGTTTTATTCCTCATTTTTTAAGGAATCTCCATACCATCTTCCATAATGGCTGTATCAATTTACATTCCCACCAACAGGGCAACAGCATTCCCTTTTCTCCACACCCTCTCAAGCATTTATTGTTTCTAGACTTTTGATGATGTTGGCCATTCTGACTTGTGTGAGGTGATATCTCATCGGGGTTTTGATGTGCATTTCTCTAATAATGAGCAATGTTGAGCATTCCTTCATGTGTTTTGTTAGCCATCTGTATGTCTTTGAAGACATGTCTGTTTAGGTCTTTTTCCCACTTTTTGATTGGGTTGTTTTCCTGGTATTGAGTTGTATGAGCTGCCTATATATTTTGGAAATTAATCCTTTGTCAGTTGTTTCATTTGCTATTATTTTCTCCCATTCTGAGGGTTGCCTTTTCACCTTGCTTATAGTTTCCTTTGCTTTTAAGTTTAACTAGGCCCCACTTGTTTACTTTTGTTTTTGTTTCCGTTACTCTGGGGGGGGCCGGGTCATAGAGAATCTTGCTCTGATTTATGTCATTGAGTGTTCTGCCTATGTTTTCCTCTAAGAGTTTTATAGTCTCTGGTCTTACATTTAGATCTTTAATCCATTTTGAGTTTATCTTTGTGTATGGTGTTAGGAAATGTGCTAATTTCATTCTTTTACATGTAGCTGTCCAGTTTTTCCAGCACCATTTATTAAAGAAACTGTCTTTGCCCCATTGTATATTCTTGCCTCCTTTGTCAGAATAAGGTACCCATAGGTGCATGGGTTTATTTCTTGGCTTTCTATCTTGTTCCATTGGTCTATGTTTCTGTTTTTGTGCCAGTACCATATTGTCTTGATGACTGTAGCTTTGTAGTATAATCTGAGGTCAGGAAGGTTGATTCCTCCAGCTTCATTCTTCTTTCTCTAGACTGCTTTGGCTATTCGGGGTCTTCTGTGTTTCCATATGAATCATGAAATTTTTTGTTCTAGTTCTGTGAAAAATGCCATTGGTAATTTGATAGGAATCACATTGAATCTATAGGTTGCATTTGATAGCATAGTCATCTTCACAATATTGATTCTCCCGACTCAGGAACATGGAATATCTCACCATCTGTTTATGTCATTTTTATTTCTTTCATCAGTGTCCTATAATTTTCTGTGTACAGTTCTTTTGTCTCCTTGGGTAAGTTTATTCCTGGATATTTAATGCTTTTTGTTGTAATGGTGAATGGTATTGATTCCTTAATTTCTTTTTCTGATTTTTCATTGTTAGTATGTAGAAGTGCAAGTGATTTATGTGTATTGATTTTGTATACTGCAACTTTGCTAAATTCACTGATTAGCTCTAGTAATTTTATGATAGTATCTTTAGGGTTTTTATGTACAGTATCATGTCATCTGCAAACAGTGAGAGCTTTTCTTCTTTTCTGATCTGGTTTCCTTTTTTTTTTTTTTTTCTTCTCTGATTGCTGTAGCTAGGACTTTGAGAACTATGTTGAATAATAGTGGTGAAAGTTCACACCCTTGTCTTGTTCCTGATCTTAGGGGAAATGCTTTCAGTTTCTCACAATTGAGAATAATGTCTGCTGTAGGCTTATCATATATGACCTTTACTATGTTGAGGTAGGTTCCTTCTATGCCCATTTTTTGAAGAGTTTTAATAATAAATGGGTGCTGAATTTTGTCAAAGGCTTTTTCTTCATCTATTGAAAGTATCATATGATTTTTGTTTTTCAATTTAATATGGTGTATCACATTGATTGATTTGCATATACTGAAGAATCCTTGCATTCCTGGAATAAACCCAACTTGATCATGGTGTATGAGCTTTGTGATGTGTTGCTGATTTCTGTTTGCTAAAATTTTGTTGAGGATTTTTGAATCTGTGTTCACCAGTAATATTGGCCTATAGTTTTCTCTCTTTGTCTTCTCTTTGTCTGATTTTGGATTCAGGGTGATAGTGGCCTCATAGAATGAGTTTGGAAGTGTTCCTTCCTCTGCAATTTTTGAAAGAGTTTTAGGAGGATAGGCATTAGCTCTTCTCTAAATATTTGGTAGAATTCTCCTATGAAGCCATCTGGTCCTGGGCTTTTGTTTTTTGGGAGAGTTTTGCTCACAGCTCCAATTTCAGTGCTTGTATTTGGGTTGTTAATAATTGCTGTTTCTTCCTGGTTCAGTCTTGGGAAGATTGAACTTTTCTATGAATCTGTCCATTTCTTCCAGGTTATCCATTTTATTGCCATATAGTTGTTCATAATAGTCTCTTATAATTGTTTGTATTTCTGCATTGCCTGTTGTAACCTCTCCTTTTTCATTTCTAATTTTGTTGATTTGATTCTTCTCTCTTTTTTTCTTGATGAGTCTGGCTAAAAGTTTGTCAATTTTGTTTGTCTTCTCAAAGAAACAGCTTTTAGTTTTATTAATCTTTACTATTGTTTCTTTCATTTCTTTTTCGTTTATTTCTACTCAGATCTTTATGATTTCTTTCCTTCTACTAATTTTGGGAGTTTTTTATTCTTCTTTTTCCAATTGTTTTAGGTGTTAAGTTAGACTGTCTATTTGATGTTTTTCTTGTCTCTTGAGGTAGGATTGTATTGCTATCAACTTCCCTCTTAGGACTGCATTTGCTGCTTCCCATAGGCTTTGAGCTGTCATGTTTTCATTGTCATTTGTTCCTAGGAATTTTCTTATCTCCCTTTTGATTTCTTCAGTAACCTGTTAATTATTTAGAAAGGTGTTGTTTAATCTCCATGTGTTTGTGTTTCTTACAGTTTTTTTCCTTGCAATTTATACCTAGTGTCATAGTGCTGTGGTCTGAGAAGATGCTTGATACAATTTCAATTTTCTTAAATTTACTGAGGTTTGATTTGTGACCCAAGATGTGGTCTATCCTGGAGAATGTTCCATGTGCACTTGAGAAGAAGGTGTATTCTTCTGCATTTGAATGGAATGTCTTGAATATATCAATGACATCCATCTCATCTAATGTATTATTTAAGGTTTGTGTTTCCTTGTTAATTTTCTGTTTTGATGATCTGTCCACTGGTATGAGTGGGATGTTAAAGTCTCCTACTATTATTGTGTTACTGTCAATGTTTCCTTTTACGTCTGTTAGCGTTTGTCTTATGTCTTGAGGTACTTCTATGTTGGATGACTAGATATTTACAATTGCTATGTCTTCCTCTTGAATTGATGGCTTGATCATTATGTAGTATCCCTCCTTATCTCTTGTAATCTTCTTTATTTTAATGTATATTTTCTCTGATATGAGGATTGCTACTCCAGCTTTCTTTTGCTTCCCATTTGCATGGAATATATTTTTTTATCCTCTTACTTTCAGTCTATATGTGTCTTGAGGTCTAAAGTGGGTTTTTTATAGACAGCATATATATGGGTCTTGTTTTTGAATCCATTCAGCCAGTCTGTGTCTTTTGGTTGGAGCATTTAATCCATTTACATTTAAAGTAATTATTGATATATGTGTTCCTGTTGCCATTTTCTTAATTGTTTGAGGTTGATTTTGTAGATCTTTTTTCTTCTCTTGTATTTCTTGACTATATAAGTCCATTTAACATTTGTTGTAAAGCCAGTTTGGTGGTACTGAATTCTCTTAACTTTTGCTTGTCTGAAAAGCTTTTTATTTCTCCATCAATTTTGAAAGGGATCCTTGCCAGGTAAAATAGTCTTCACTGTAGATTTTTGCCTTTCAGCACTTTAAATATATCCTACCATTCCCTTCTGGCCTGCAGAGTTTTTGCTGAAAGATCAGCTGTTAAGTGTATGAGGTTTCCCTTGTATGTTAGTTGTTGCTTCTCCCTTGTTGTTTTTAATTTTCTTTTTTTGTATTTAGTCTTTTTTAGTTTGTTTAGTATGTGGTTTGGCTTATTTCCCCTTGGATTTATCCTGTATGTGACTCTTTGTGCCTCTTGGACTTGATTATTTCCTTTTCCATGTTGGGGAAATTTTCAACTATAATCTCTTCAAAAATTTTCTCATGTCCTTTCATTTCCTTTTCTTCTTCTGGGACCCCTATAATTCGAATGTTGGTGCATTTGATATTGTCTCTGAGGTATCTGAAACTATGCTCAGTTCTTTGCATTCTTTTTACTTTATTCTGCTCTTCAGAAGTTATTTCACCATTTTATCTTCCAGCTCAATGATTCATTCTTCTGCTTCAGATATTCTGCTATTGATTCCTTCTAGAGTATTTTTAATTTCAGTAATTGTGTTGTTTGTCTCTGCATGTTTATTCTTTAATTCTTCTAAGTTTGTTAATTGATTCTTTTATTTTCTCCATTTTGTTTTCAAGGTTTTTGATTATGTTTACTATCATTATTCTGAATTCCTTTTCAGGTAGTTTGCCTATTTCCTCTTCATTTATTTGGACTTCTGTGTTTCTAGTTTGTTCCTTTATTTCTGTAGTATTTCTCTGCCTCTTCATTATTTTTTTTAACTTATTGTGTTTGAGGTCTCCTTTTCCCAGGCTTCAATGTTGAATTCTTTCTTCCTTTTGGTTTCTGCCCTCTAAGGTTGGTCCAGTAGTTTGTATAAGCTTCTTAGAGGGTGAAATTTGTGCTGAGTTTTTGTCTGTTTGTTTTTCCTCTGAGGGGCAGGGTTGAGTGAGGTGGTAGTCGTGTCTGGTGATTGGGATTGTATTTTTGTTTTGTTTGTTGTTTAGATGAGCCATCCTGCACAGGGTGATATTGGTGGTTGGGTGATGTGGGGTCTTGTATTACAGTGGTTTCCTTTGTGTGAGTTTTCACTATTTGATACATGCTAGAGTTAGTTCTCTGGTAGTCTAGGGTCTTAGAGTCAGTGTTCCCACTTCAAAGTCTCCAGGCTTGATCTCTTGGCCTCTGGGCTCACCAGAGCTTCTGGCTGCAGCTTCTCCTCCTTCCCTCACAATGTATTTTTATGCTCTTTTGCAAAAGTATGTATTTCCCTGTCATGGTATTGTACAAGATGCTCAGAACAAAGAGATAATTGCCACGGAAATGGCAGAGGCTAAGTCACTTCAGTCGTGTCCGACTCTCTGCACCTCAGAGGCGGCAGCCTACTAGACTCCTCCGTCCCTGGGATTCTCCAGGCAAGAACACCGGGGTGGGTTGCCATTTCCTTCTCCAATGCTTGGAAGTGAAAAGTGAAAGTGAAGTTGCTCAGTCATGTCCGACTCTTCACGACCCTATGGACTGCAGCCTACCAGGCTCCTCCGTCCATGTGATTGTCCACACAAGAGTCCTGGAGTGGGTTGCCATTTCATGCTCCAATAACTTCCACATTTCTGTCTAAAACTTCTAGAGGATAGAACCTAAAACCTACAAAGAAAGAGTTTAAGTATGCTTGACCTAGGGAAGATACTGAATAAACAGCATAACTTCGATGGCAAGACTAAAAAAAAGTCTCAAATTAGCTGCACTCAGGTGAGAACACTGTCCTGTTTCCTTGGCTTTGTGTCCAGTCAGGTGTACTTGGTATGGAAACAGAGCATCCAGTGCAGACATGAATGCTTCACTCATTAATTCATTTTGTTCAATCAGTGATCACTCCCTGCCCTCCAGATCTATATGGGCTCTAGCAGGGGAAGGGGACATGGTAGAAAGCTGACATTGACATTTTAGGAATCAGTGAACTAAAATGGACTGGAATGGGTGAATTTAACTCAGATGACCATTATATCTACTAATGTGGGTAAGAATACCCTAGACAAAATGAAGTAGCCCTCATAGTCAACAAGAGAGTCCAAAATGCAGTACTTGGGTGCAATCTCAAAAATGACGGAATGATTTCTGTTAGTTTCCTAGGCAAATCACTCATTATCATAGTAATCCAAGTCTATGTCCCAACCACTAACACCAAAAACGCCAAAGTTGAACGGTTCTAGGAAGACCTACAAGACCTTCTAGAACTAACACCAAAAAAAAAAAAAAAGATGTCCTTTTCATCATAGGGAACTGGAAATCAAAGCAGGAGGTCAAGAGATACCTAGAGTAATAGGCAAGTTTGGTCTCGGAGTACAAAATGAAGCAAGGCAAAGGCTAACAGAGTTTTGCCAAGAGAATGCACTGGTCATAGCAAATACCCTCTTCCAACAACACAAGAGAAGACTCTACACATGGACCTCATCAGCTGGTAAATACCAAAATCAGATTGATTGTATTCTTGGCAGCCAAAGATGGAGCAGGTCTATACAGTCTGCTAAAACAAGACTAAGAGCTGACTGTGGCTCAGATCATGAACTCCTTATTGAAAAATTATGATTTAAATTGAAGAAAGTGGGGGAAACGACTAGACCATTCAGATATGACCTAAATCAAATCCCTTACATTCATACAGTACAAGTGACAAGTAGATTCAAGGGATTAGACTTGATAGACAGAGTGCCTGAAGAACTATGGATGGAGGTCCATGACATTGTATAAAAGGCAGTGATCAAGACTATCCCCAAGGAAAAGAAAGGCAAAATGGTTATCTGAGCCCTTACAGATAGCTGAGAAAAGAAGAGAAACTAAAGGCAAAAGAGGAAAGGAAAGATACACCCATCTGCTATTCCAAAGAATAGCAAAGAGAGATAAATCCTTCCTAAGTGACCAATGCAAAGAAATAGAGGAAAACAATAGAATGGGAAAGACTAGAGATCTCTTTAAAAAAATTAGAGCTACCAAGGGAACATTCTGCAGAGATGGGCATAATAAAGGACAGAAACAGTATGGACCTAACAGAAGCAGAAGATATTAGGAAGAGGTGGCAAGAATACACAGAAAAACTATATAAAAAAAGTCTTAATGACTCAGATAACCACGATGGTGTGATCACTCACCTAGAGCCACACATGCTGGAGTCCGAAGTCAAGTAGGCCTTAGGAAGCATCACTACAAACAAAGCTAGTGGAAGTGATGAAATTACAGCTGAGCTATTTCAAATCCTAAAAGGTGATTCTGTGAAAGTGCTGCACTCAATATGTCAACAAATTTGGAAAATTCAGCAGTGGCCACAGAACTGGGAAAGGTCAATTTTCATTCCAATCCCAAAGAAAGACAATACCAAAGAATGTTCAAACTACTGCACAATTGCACTCATCTCACATGCTAGCAAAGTAATGCTCAACATTCTCCAAGTCAGGCTTCAACACGCATGAACCAAGAACTTTCAGATGTTCAAACTGGATTTAGGAAAGGCAGAGGAACTAGAGATCAAATTACCAACATCCGTTGGATCATAGAAAAAGCAAGAGAGTTCCAGAAAAACATCTACTTCTGCTTTATTGACTATGCCAAAGACTTTGACTGTGTGGGTCACAACAAATTGTGAAAAATTCTTCAAGAGATTGGAATACCAGACAACCTGACCTGTCTCCTGAGAAATCTGTATGCAGGTCAAGAAACAACAGTTAGAGCAGGACATGGAACAACGGACTGCTTCCAAATTGGGAAAGGAGTATGACAAGACTGTATATTGTCACCCTGTTTATTTAATTTATATGCAGAGTACGTCATGCGAAATGCTGGGCTGGATGATGCACAAGCTGGAATCAAGATAACTGGGAGAAATGTCAATAACCTCAGATATGCAGATGACACAACTCTTATGGCAGAAAGTGAAGAAGAACTAAAGAGCCTCTTGATGAAAGTGAAAGACGAGAGTGAAAAACCTGGCTTAGAACTCAAGAGTGAAAAGGCTAGCTTAAAACTCAACAGTGAAAAAGTTGGCTTAAAACTCAACATTGAAAAATCAAAAATCCCATCTGGGAGGCAGGAGGGGGTATCGGAATGGGGAACACATGTAAATCCATGACTGATTCATGTCAATGTATGACAAAAACCACTACAATATTGTAAAGTAATTAGCCTCCAACTAATAAAAATAAATGAAAAAAAAAAAAAGAAGAAAAAAAAGAAAATCAAAAGTCATGGCATCTGGTCCCATCACTTCATGGCAAATAGATGGGGAAACAATGGAAATAGTGACAGATTTTATTTTCTTGGGCTCTAAAATCACTGCAGATGGTGACTGCAGCCATGAAATTAAAGATTCTTGCTCCTTGGAAGAAAAGCTATGACCAATCTAGACAACATATTAAAAAGCAGAGACATGACTTTGCTGACAAAGGTCCGTGTAGTCAAAGCTATGTTTTTTCCAGTAGTTGTGTATGGATGTGAGAGTTGGACTATAAAGAAAGCTGAACACTGAAGAATTGATTCTTTTGAACTGTGGTGTTGGAGAAGACTCTTGAGAGTCCCTTGACTGCAAGGAGATGAAACCAGTCAATCCTAAAGGAAATCAGTCCTGAATATTCACTGGAAGGACTGATGTTGAAGCTGAAGCTTCAATACTTTGGTGATCTGATGCGAAGAACTGACTCATTGGAAAATACCCTGATGCTGGGAAAGATTGAAGGCAGGGGGAGAAATTGATGACAGAGGATGAAACGGTTGGATGGCATCACTGACTCAATGGGCATGCGTTTGAGCATACTCCGAGTGTCGGTGATGGATAGGGAAACGTGGCATACTGTAGTCCACGAGGTCGTAAAGAGTCAGACACGACTGAGCAACTGAACTGAACGGACCAAGCTGGCCATTGACGTCTTCTTGGGGCTGAGTGACTGAAACAGGAAACAGGTGTCCTTCAAATCCCCTCGTATGTACAAAGAGAGGTCTCGAACAAAAATTGTAGTTAGTTAGAGAAGAGTATGTTCCAGAACAGAGTATTAAAAAGTCTCCCGATAGCAAACTGCACTTGAGTAGACCAGTCAGTGATGCACAGAACCTAGTGGGAAAGGTGTGTGATGAGAGAGAATGCCCGGATAACCGCAGGTGCAGAGGACCTGAGGCAGGAGGGACCTGGTGCCATGATGGCAAGTGGTCTTTGGTTTTAGCAGAATTTTTTTATGATGTTCAGGGTAGGGGCCCCCACAGCTTGGGGGTTTGTGAGAAAGCATTAGAAGTGGCACCATAGCTGCCCTTCAGATTAGTGTATAAAAAATATGGGAATAATTATATAAAATGTAAAGCTTCCTAGAAGTGCTAAATCCTTCATCAAATACCTCCCATATGCTCCCACGCTGATGGATTCTCAGAACTTTAACAGCCGCCCCCTACCTGTGCCCCCAGCTCATCTACTGTGCTGGCCTTCTGCCCACAGCTCTGCAAAGACTGCCGCTGAGTTCCTCCCCATGCCCCAGAGGAGGCAATCCCAGAGATAAAGCCTCCACATCACTCCTCTGCTCAAAGCCCCAATGCCCTTCCATCATGCGCAGAATTGCAAAGAAGAGAACAGTGGTTAGGCTGACCTACAAAGCCCAGAGCAGTGTCACCACAGAAACAGTCAAACAGCAACTCAGTGTCTCCTAGAAGACATATGAACCACATAAACAAAAAGAGGTAAAAGTGATTTTTAAAATATATCTTATTTTAGCTAATATGTACAAAATATTATTTCATTGTGTATTGAACCTAAAAATATTATGAGATATTTTACATTATATTTGATTTACATTTTCTTAATCCAGTGTACATTTTACACATACATCAAAAAATGAAAAACACCACTTTCACCATAGCTTGTGAATTGTTTTTTAATTATGCATCAGCAATAAGGAAGGAAGTCAGGGGTCATATTTCTAGAAATAAACTGCTCCACCATTCTGAATGATTAAAATATTAAAGAGGCATTTGTGTGCTTTTACTACTTAAAATACTGCTTTCTTTGACTTATAATGATAATGCCTAATTGTGTGTAATGGCATCTGTGTAACATCTCACAGATGTTTATATAAAACAGTAAAATAAAATCAGGAATCATTACTTTTGGAAAAGGTTATTCTATTTAAAAGGGCAACTTTAAATTGGAAAAAAATAGAAACAAGAGAGACACATAAAATTTTAAATTTTAAATGTGATGGGAAAATAGATATCTATCTAGATAGCTGTATGTGGTTATTTTCTAGGTATAGATAGATCTGCATGCATGAGCGCATGCTCAGTCCTGTCCAACTCTCTGCGACCCCATGAACTGCAGCCCACAAGGCTCCTCTGTCCATGGGATTTTCCAAGCAGGAATACTGGAGTGGGTTACCATTCCCTTCTCTAGGGGATTTTCCCAACCCAGGGATCAAACTCGAGTCTCCTGTGTCTTCCTGTGTTGGCAGCCAGATTCTTAACCACTGCACCACCTGGGAAGCCATAGATAAATCTAGATATAGATAAATATAGGTGGATATAGATCTAGGTAGATTTGTTAGACATCTTAAATGCATGTATACGTAGATAACTACATACCTGGATGCATACGTAGATGTATAGATAGAAATTCAGTTCAGTTCAGTTCAGTCTCTCAGTCATGTCTGACCCTTTGCGACCCCACGAATCGCAGCATGCCAGGCCTCCCTGTCCATCAACAACTCCCGGAGTTTACTCAAACTCATGTCCATCGAGTCAATGATGGCATCCAGACATCTCATCCTCTGTCGTCCCCTTCTCCTCCTGGCCCCAATCCCTCCCAGCGTCAGGGTCTTTTCTAATGAGTCAACTCTTCACATGAGGTGGTCAAAGTATTGGAGTTTCAGCTTCAGCATCAGTCCTTCCAGTGAACACCCAGGACTGGTCCCCTTTAGGATGGACTGGTTGGATCTCCCGGGCCAAGGGACTCTCAAGAGTCTTCTCCAATACCACAGTTCAAAGGTATCAATTTTTCAGTGCTCAGCTTTCTTCACCATCCAACTCTCACATCCATACATGACAACTGGAAAAACCATAGCCTTGACTAGACAAATCTTTGTTGGTAAAGTAATGTCTCTGCTTTTTTAATATGCTATCTAGGTTGGTCATAACTTTCCTTCCAAGGAGTAAGCGTCTTTGAATTTCATGGCTGCAGTCACCATCTCCAGTGATTTTGGAGCCCAAAAAACTAAAGTCTGACACTGTTTCCACTGTTTCCCTATCTATTTCCCATGAAGTGATGGGACCAGATGCCATGATCTTAGTTTTCTGAATGTTGAGCTTTAAGCCAACTTTTTCACTCTCCTCTTTCACTTTCATCAAGAAGCTTTTTAGTTCCTCTTCACTTTCTGCCATAAGGGTGGTGTCATCTGCATATCTGAGGTTATTGATATTTCTCCCGGCAATCTTGATTCCAACTTGTGCTTCCTCCGCCCAGCAGTTCTCATGATGTACTCTGCATAGAAGTTAAATAAGCAGGGTGACAATATACAGCCTTGATGTACTCCTTTTCCTATTTGGAACCAGTCTGTTGTTCCATGTCCAGTTCTGACTGTTGCTTCCTCACCTGCATATAGGTTTCTCAAGAGGCAGGTCAGGTGGTCTGGTATTCCCATCTCTTTCAGAATTTTCTACAGTTTATTGTTTTAGATAGGTCTAAATACAAATAGATCTAATCTGTATCCACCATCTGGATAGCAAAGGAGATAATAGGTAGGTGGTAGATGGCAAGTGATGGATAGAAAGGAAGAAGGAAAGGAAGCAAGAACATGAACTCCAGTAAAGAGCCATCAAGGCAAAAGCCTCCTGCCCCAAGAAGGAGCCCCCACCCCACAAAGGAGACTCCGCCCCATGGAGGAAGGACAGCCTGCTTCCAGCTAGCAGAGGAAAGGGGAGGGAACTCCCACATGTCAGCAGAGGGAAGGTCCACTGCTGATCAGTCAGGGAGCGGAACTTACAGAGACCCCAGGTCAGGCTGTGCACAGTGGTCTCAGAATAGGCTGGAAGCCCACCTCCTGCAGCCACTATGATGGGGGTCAGGGATGCCGCTAAGTTCTGGGACACTGTAGGGCAGGGGGATGTGCAGCCACCCCCGATTCCTGGTCACGGGAGTCTCTGCTGGGAATTTGTATGGTTTTGTTTTGGCCTCTGTTTTTAAAACAATGTGACAAGTAATTTCATCAATGGTTATATACATATATATGTGTTTATGTGATATATATAACTCTAATTTCAGAGTATAATTGTAATTATAGTTATATATATTGTATAATATATGATATTTATATTATAATATATAATGTAATATATATAATTTTATATAAACTATATGTGATTTATATAATATATAATAAAATTATTATATTTTATTTTATATAAAATAATAAAATTATTATTCTAATTATAATTCTAATTTCTAAGATACATATAAACAGATACCAATCTCAGTGATTCTCCAATTTATCCTACCCCATGCATCCTTTTTATAGTAAATATTTCATCCAGTCTTCTCTTTAATCCTCTATGGAAATTCACTGATGATTTAACCTGTGTACACATGTAGTTTAAAAAAAAAAGTAAGCAGTATAACTCCTTAATACAACATAGATATAAAAGAAAAGAAAAAATTGACAATTTATCTCAGAACTGATATGCATCTTCCTTGTAACTGATCACTGAAAGTAAAAGTTGCTCAGTCGTGTCCAACTCTTTGCAACCCCGTGGCCTATAGCCTGCCAAGATGCTTCATCCATGTAATGCTCCAGACCAGAATACTGGAGTGGGTAGCTGTTCCCCTCTCCAGGGGATCTTCCCAACTGAGGGATCGAATCCAGGTCTCCCACATTGCAGGTGGATCCTTTACCATCTGAGTCACCAGGAAAACCCAACTGATCACTGAGGTCTACATTAGAAATAAAAGACTTTTGGATAGCAGCCATTCTGACTGGTGTGTAATGGTACCTCATTGTGGTTTTGATTTGCATTTCTCTGATAATGAGTGATGTTGAGCATCTTTTCATGTGTTTGTTAGCCATCTATATGTCTTCTTTGGACAAATGTCTGTTTAGATCTTTGGCCCATTTTTTGATTGGGTCATTTATTTTTCTAGAATTGAGCTGCAGAAGTTGCTTGTATATTTTTGAGATGAATCCTTTGTCTGCTGCTTCATTTGCTATTATTTTCTCCCATTCTGAAGGCTGTCTTTCCACCTTGCTTATAGTTTCCTTTGTTGTGCAAAAGCTTTTAAGTTTCATTAGGTCCCATTTGTTTATTTTTGCTTTTATTTTCAATATTCTGGGAGGTGGGTCATAGAGGATCTTACTGTGATTCATGTTGGAGAGTGTTTTGCCTATGTTCTCTTCTAGGAGTTTTATAGTTTCTGGTCTTACATTTAGATCTTTAATCCATTTTGAGATTTTTTGTGTATGGTGTTAGAAAGTATTCTAGTTTCATCCTTTTCAAGTGGTTGACCAGTTTTCCCAGCACCACTTGTTAAAGAGGTTGTCTTTTTTCTATTGTATATTCTTGCCTCCTTTGTCAAAGATAAGGTGTCCATAGGTACGTGGATTTATCTCTGGGCTTTCTATTTTGTTCCATTGATCTATATTTCTGTCTTTGTGCCAGTACCAAACTTTGTACTGGCAAACTATACTACTAACTTTGTAGTATAGTCTGAAGTCAGGCAGGTTGATTCCTCCAGTTCCATTCTTCTTTCTCAATATTACTTTGGCTATTTGAGGTTTTTTGTATTTCCATACAAATTGTGAATTATTTGTTCTAGTTCTGTGAAGAATACCGTTGGTAGCTTGATAGGGGTTGCATTGAATCTATAGATTGCTTTGGGTATTATACTCATTTTCACAATATTGATTCTTCCCATCCATGAACCTGGTATATTTCTCCATCTGTTTGTGTCCTCTTTGATTTCTTTCACCAGTGTTTTATAGTTTTCTGTGTATAGGTCTTTTGTTGCTTTAGGTAGACATACTCCTAAGTATTTTATTCTTTTTGTTGCAATGGTAAATGGTATTGTTTCCTTAATTTCTCTTTCTGTTTTCTCATTGTTATTGTATAGGAATGGAAGGTATTTCTGTGTGCTAATTTTATATCCTGCAACATTACTGTATTCATTGATTAGCTCTAGTAATTTTCTGGTAGAGTCTTTAGGGTTTTCTATGTAGAGGATCATGTCATCTACAAACAGTGAGAGTTTTACTTCTTTTCCTGTCTGGATTCCTTTTATTTCTTTTCTGCTCTGTTTGCTGTGCCCAGCACTTCCAAATTTTGTAAGTGTTGGCCCTCTGCACTCTTGAATGTACCTTATACCCACTCTTTTCCCTTATAGCACAAACATCTTCTTTTCCAGCCATGTTAGCCTTGGCTCTTCAGATGAACTGTGAGCTTCTTGAGGGCAAGGACTGACTCTTCCCTGTCACCCACAAAGCCCTGAAGGATGATAACACAAAGGGTGCTTCGATACCTGTCTCCACTTAGTGCTTTTCCCTCCCACACAGGCTGTGTGAGATCTGTCTTTCTGCTGGTGGCTGTCCTGCAGAACGCACACCTGGTCAACATCCGTGTCAGGTGAGTTTGAAAAAAAAGGAAATACACTGCATCAGTTAAGAGATAAGAAACTCATGGAAATGCTCTTTTATTTTCAGATCAATAATAATGCAGCTCAGATGCAGCAGCAAATTCCAGAAGCAATTAGACTCAAATGCTTTGGATGATTTATGTGCTTAATTAAAGGCTTATGAGAATTCATTAAGAAGTTACATAAATTGTCTTTATTCCTTACATCTGGATTATTTACACATACAGACTCATATTTATGGAAGAAAATGAAGGCGCTCTTTCACATCTTTAACTACAATCAAAATAAATGCTTGGAAGCCTGCTGATATGAAAATTATACTTTATTTCTAAGTTAACTTTAGGAAATCAGCTGTTTGTTTTCCATTTATATATTACACTTTTAGCAGAAGTTTGTTTTAACATCATAGTTTGATTCTCAAAATGTTGAACCTTTGCTCACTGAAGGTGGTTGCTATAGATTAAATGTCTGTGTCCCCTCAGAGTTCATACCTTGAATCCTAACCCCCAAGGTGATGGCACCAGAAGGGAGGGGCGGCCTTTGGGAGGTGAGAGGTCAAAAGGGTGGGTCCCCCATAAGAGGACACAGTGAGAAGATGAGAAGATGCCATTTGTGAACCAGGAAGGTCCTCACCAGACAGTGAATCTTCCAAGCCTTGGTCTTGACTCCCAGCCTCTGGAGCTGGGGGAAAGCAATGTCCATTGTTCCTAAACCACCCAGTCTCTGGTGTTCTGTTAGAACATCCTCAAGAGAGAGAGTTGTCAGTACTCACATTTAGTCTATTTTGTGAAAAAGCAAATTTGACATTTTTCATTGAAGTATAGTTGATTTACAACATTATAGTTGTTTCAGGTGTACAACATAGTGATTCAAAATTTTTACAGGTTATACTCCATTTAAAGTAATCATAACATTGGTTATATCCTCCATGTTGCAGTTACATATCCCTACAGCTGATTTATCCGTAGCAGCTTTGTCTCCTATTCCCCCTTCCTTCCTTGTCACCCCTCCCCTCTCCTCACTAGTAACCACTGGTTTGTTCTCTATTTTCTGTGGCTATGTTTCTGTGTTATTGTATACATTCGTTTGTTTTGTTTTTTAGATTCCAGATGTAAGTGATAACATAAAATATTTGTCTTTTGAATAAAAGCAAAGTCTTGTCTGGCACTTAATGACATAAAAGGTTCTCAACTGCCTCAAAAAGTCACCCTCTCTTTCTCTAAACTGTGGTCCAATGGATGTGCAGTTGCTGATGTCTACAAGGAGCGAGGTCTGGGTCTCTGTAGACCAACAGCACCTATGGGGAACAGTACAGTGTCCTGCACAAGAAACTAAAACAAGGTGGATCTCAAGGTTAAAAATAAGGCCCCCAACAAACAAACAAGGCCACGACAGGAGCGTGAGAGAGCTTTGGAGGTGCTGAGTGTGTGTAGCATCTTGACTGTGGTGCTGGCTGGTATTACAAGCGTTTGTGTATTTCCAAACTCATCAGAATGTATACATTGCATATGTGCAGTTTTTTGTATATCTCAATAAAACTGAGAAGAAAAAGATAAACAAATGAAATTTACAATTGGATTTCTTCTTCCTTTTGACTTTTTCAAAATTATGGCCCTCCTTTTCATATTGAAATTTAAAAAAGGCAAGAAACCAAGAAAGGCATCCATTTCAATGGCACTTGTTATACCTCTGTGCTTTTCAGCTAGTTGTTTGTATGTCTGTGTTTCTCACAGGTACACACACGTAATCACACACACAATCACCATTAACTACTAGATTTATTAAGTTTACTTTTCCTCCAGAAACCAGTTAGCACCCTCTGTTGATGGAAAGCACGTCGACACTGCTTAGCTTCTACACAGTTCTGCGGTCCTGCGTGTGTCATGCTGAGCCCGCGCGAGAGCTCTGCACTCATGCTCCGGAGGCAAGATTACTCCACTCAGGACTTTGCACACATGCATTTCTGAACACTCTCGAGCTACACAGAGTGCTTCTTAGTCCTAAACTTCCTATCCAAATGCATTTTCTGTCTAACACAGGCAAGGGTAAGGCACCAAACACTGAAAGAAATGTCTGGCTAGGTTGAAGCAGAGAAGAGAACTCAGAAGCAGATTCTGAAAAATGCAGATGTGGAAGGGAAAGGGAGGAAGACTAAGGAAAAGATGAATCCAAAAGATAGTATACACATTGTGTGTCTGTGTGTGTGTGTGAGTACAAAACCACAGAAGCAACACTTGTATTTTCCTGTTAGCAAACATGGATACACCTCCATGTAGCTTAATCTCCACTGAAAAAATAAAACAACATGTGAAACAATGTGCAATACAGCAGAGAAATGGAAATCAGTTTGCCTTTTACAAGTTAAGGAGATGTCTCTCTTCCTTTGGAAGGCTGAGACATGTGAGCAGGGGTGACAAGGGCCACCAACTGAGTCCTGCTGGGACTCTGGAAATCTAGATGGGAGCTGCCTGGTTAGTCAAGCCTCATAGTAAAACCAGGCTGAGATTAGCAAGTTACTCTCCTTCCTGGTTCCGTGGATCTTACACAATCACTGGGCTGTAGGCATGTGAGGACGATAAGCTAACAGGGTCCACTCTGTTGACAGAGTGAAACTAGGTCAGGGTTGACCCCAGCCGCCCCATGAGTCCATGCTAGATGTTTCTGGACAGGTCAGTGGCCCAGCTCAGTTGTTGGCTACTGATTTTATTTTAAATATGATTTTATGGCACATGATGTACCTAGAACAAGGTCTTCCCTATCAAGTGGGAAACAATGCAGCCGTGGCTCCAGACTCTGTCTCCAGAAGAGTCTTGTGACCTTAACAGGAGGAGATAGTGGCTCGTGGAGAGAGAGCTTAAGGGCAGCCCTGCTCTGGATCTGCAGGATCAGCAGCCCGGGGCAGGGGGGGCGGGTGGGGGGGCGGAATCTGGGACACAAACTTCCAGGTGACTCACTTGTGCTGTGAGTCCGAGACCACCACTCTAAGGAAACCTCCCAGCTCGGGGCCCCCTCTTCGGTCACTGAGGCCTCACCCAGGCAACCAGTGTCTCAAGCTGGTCCCGACTCACCCCTGGGTCCCTCCTCTACTTGGGTTTCGCCAGGGAGAGAGCCCATCCCCTGGCTCGCACTGCTGAGGACGCAGCGCTGATGGGGGAGTGCGAGGCTGGTGCAGCAAGTGATCACACCTCCAGGCATCACGGGAGGCCGCCCTGCTCAGAGAGGAGGGTGATCACACGCCCCTGCTGGAGGTGTGTGCCCAGCACCTTAGTGCTGACCTCCCATACACAAGGAACGCAAGATTCTACATCTATGCTAATGATGTCAAGTGTGATCCTTCTTAACCACCCGGCATTCACTGGGAAACCGCTCCTGTCTCACAGTGATGGCTCTTAACTCACATACTGGATGTACGGCCTTTTACAAATGCTCCACAATGGAGCACGTGCCTGGCATGTCACATTTTACAGCAGATGTCAATACCCAAACTCCATCCCAGCTTCAGGACAATGACATCACTGATTCTCATGGTCTCAGCTCCAGGCCACACTCCAGGAGGGACAATAACCCCTCCTTCCCAGGCGGAGGGGAAGGCTCCTAGCCACGTCATGTGAGCTTGGCTGGTCTGGGGCGTAGCAGTCCCAGAAGAGATCTGAGCGAAACACTAAGGACCTTTTGCAAGCAAAACGGTCAAAAGCAAGAACGGATTATAAAACAGATCTTTCAAAAACAGTTTTCTCAATATTCTCTTTATTCTCCCTTATGGATTTTATGACTGTGTTAACAATACCATATCATGTACTTGAACTTTGTCAAGAGTAGATCTTAAGTGTTTTCATTACCAAAAAAAAAAGTCATAACATTGGTGAAGTGAGAGTGTTTATTGGCTTGACTGTGGCAGTAATCTCACATTATGTATATCAAATTGTCGTGCTATACACCTTAAATATATGCAATTTTATTGGTCAATTATATCTCAATAAAGTTGGGGAAAAGTGTACAAAGAGACATGGTTAAGAATAACTTTGCTAATTTTATGGTTAATTGCAACAAAGAGAAAGCATTCTGCTCTGCTAAACCATTTAATACTAATTTCTAAATCATCACCTGTTTGGGACATGTTTCTTACCCTTCTGTGTCTGACTTATATATGTGGATAGGATACTTAATTTTGACTGAAGAAATGTTATGTAGTACCCTTGGAAAGACAAGCTATCTAGGAAAATTATAGCCAAGAACATCTACTGAGAAATTTATTTAATGGAGGACTCAAAATTAGTTTTAATGCAAATATGAGTTAATATTTCTTTTAGCAAAAATTGTACTTATTTTATGTTATAGAAAGAAATGCGCTCTGTTGAAGTGTCCTACCAGTACAGCAATGACGAGAACCAGAAGCTGTGGACATAGCAGCTGGGTAACACACGGTGAGTAGGGAGACCCTGCTACCTGGGGCCCAGTGAGAGAGCCTCGCCGGGCAGCGACCCCACTGGCACTCTCATCCTGGGCTTCCAGACTGCAGAACCCTGAGAAGTGAGTTTCCGTCGCTTAAGTCTCTGTCTGGGCATTTTGTTCTGGCTGCCGAGCAGACTGATGCATCGTGTTTAAGACAGAAGGTGCCAGAGCAAGTCCCAATGGTCCCCAGAAGGAGTTTGTGTCAGCGGCATGTTGTAAAGGTGCCTAGAGAGGTGGTGCTGGCTTGGGCAGACAGGCTGGATGCTGGCTGGAGGCAGGGAGCCTTGGCCCTTGGCCGCGGACACCAGACCTCAGCTCACAGGCTGAGTGCACGTGCAGGTGTGAGACCCGCCTTCCCACGAGCAGCCTGTGCGGGGCGGGGCTGGCAGGTTCTGTGTTTCCTGATGCTGTCTGGCTGTTTGAGCCCTCGCTCACCGTGGGGGTCTTTCTGAAGCTAGATGTCCGGGACAACTTGAGCTGTAGCCTTGGTCGCACACTCTCTGCCTTTGTTCTAGTTGCTACTTGATGGAAGCTGTCACCGTAAAAACATATTTTCTCTCATGTGAGAAAAGCACAGTAATCACACGTTAAATAGGGTCTTTTAAATACATGAGGTTGGGAGAAGCAACGGGCAATGGGGTAGTGTTTCAGAAAATCACATTCTCCTTTTCTTCCTATAAATGGCACTGTGTGCTCTAAGTATTTAGGAAGCATATCTGATTTCATATGTGCTACAATATGTGGGCTAAAGTTTTGAAGGAAAGTCTAATTGTGCTGCCCTTCCATATCTAAGACTGAGTTTGGGTCATTGGTCACTGGTAGCTGGTAAATTGAGGGCTATTCTTGAGGTAGAAATAGACCTATATATCAGAAATGAAGTTTTTGTCACTCCAACCAGAAGAGCATTTGCAATTAAATCCGAGCATGAAGTGATTTATTTACCAGGACCCATCATGTTGCTATCAAGATTACATACCACGTAACACGAGAGCGGTGCGCCCTCAACTCCGAAGCCAGGGGCTTGGCGGCAGCGTCTGCGGGGTCAGCGTGAGTTACTGGCGGACAGACGTCACGTTCCAAGTGTCGGTTTGAAAGATTTAATGATAAGCTGAGAGCTTAAGAGAGGAAGGAGCAAAATAATACTGACTGAAGGGACAAAGAAGAACCGTATTTGACTTTTGAGAACCCACCTCTTTAAGGGGGAATTGAGCAGGAAGTCTGATTAACAAACCTCGCATTCTCTCGGTGAGAGGAGCGCTGGACTCTGGGGCCGTGGGACCCCTGAGACCCCAGCGCTGTGTTCACAGGACGAAGTCTCGGTGGGTTTCAGACCCGTGGGCAGTCACAGGCGCCCTGAACAAAGAAAGCACAGAGATTCCATTTCACTTGCATTCAGACTACAATTTGCTTTAAAGTTTTTTGAAAGTAGAATCCCAAAAAAACCTTTGCTATAACACACTTAGTAAGATGGCATTCTAAGTAAGCACCGGTGAGCGATTGTCACGTCCTCCCCAGAACGCTGATTCCATCGACTTCCTGGACAGTAAAGGTCAGTCTGTCTGACGCTGGGGCTGTAACAGGCGAAGCGTGCGTGTCCCAGCGCCTCACATGTGACGTTCAGCGACAGGGTCACAGGGAGGAGCAGGTGGGGGGTTGATGAGGGCTCGTTCAGGCTCTGCTGGCCGCTGTAGGTAGCGTCTCAGTTCTGCCATGGCATCCAGGCCCCGTGCTGCCCAAGCTGTACACGGGAAATTAGCACCACACCTTGACTGGGATGGTGCATAAGTAGCCCTGGTCTGCAACCGGGGCTTCTTTCACAACACTGCTTTGTTGTTTATTAAGTGTCAGAGCCAGAGCTAAAGCTGACAATCAATGCAGTATCAGTAAACCAGGTCACCACCCCAACACCTAACAAAATCCAGTGCTTATTGTGAAATAAGAATGATGGCTGATTCAAATAGAATCTGCTCCTGAAATAAATGAGGTTTAGTTTAAAAAAAAAAAATTGAATAGGTTTCTTGGCAAATGTTGACTTAGAAAGTGCAGTATTACAAAAAGCCTCTTGAATTGGATTTGATTTTTCTGCTTTATATGGAAATTTGCATTACTTTATATGAATATTTCAAGGCAGGCTTCTTAAAATATTAAATTTTACTTCATAAAAAAGAAGAAAATAGGAAAAGACCACAAGTCATTTTCCTTGTCCTCTCCTCTAGTTTAGGAAGAATCACATGAAACAAGTTCTCTAGACAATAAACCCAATTTATTCAAATCAGGCCATAACAGGCCTAGATCAGCCAGCTACTCAAATATTTTTAAAGATCCACTTTGCTGTCTCTGACTGGGGGTTGGTCTTGAGTAGCCAAGTAACCGAAGCAGTGTCAGGAGGGAGGGGAGGGTGCCTGGGCTGGGGGTCGGTCCCCCCAGGAGCTCCAGGAGAAATAAGCGAAGGGCCTGGTGTGCCTGTGGGTGTTCAGATCAAGCGCCCTTCAGCGGGAGATTCTCAATCTCTCAGAACAGCTGGGAACCAGCTGAGATTAGTACAGACAGTCCGTGGAAAACAGAGAAACGTGAAAATCCAAGATTCTCGGACACACATTCCCTTGTCCCACGTTCCCTGTTATGTGTTGGTGCCTATTCTGTTCAGCATTTATGGTACCCAAACTGTAACCGACAGTATCTAGAATCTAGAATTCAGAATCACATGTTACAGGGCTCTGGACGTAGAAGACGGCTTCTAAACCGTCTCTCCACTGAAACGTGGAGCATCTGATGTCACCGCTACGTCGCATGGTCAGTCAGTGTGGGTCAGGTCATCAGTCCGTCGGGGACAGAAGCTATGTTCTCTCCCTTTTCCAGGGCCCTGGGGCTCCTGTCCTGAGCACATGGGGGGAAAGCAAACAAACAGTGCTTAGGAGACAAGGGACAGGGGAGCCGGGGAAGCAGGGATAGGAAATCTGAACAGACGACTGGCTGTTTTCCTGCTTAGTTGAGGTATAATCGACAAATAAAAATTGGATCTGTTTAAAGTATACAACTTGATGCTTTGATATATGAATACATTATGAAGTAATCACCACAGTCAATTTAAAATGATCAGACTCATGGGAACAGAGAGCAGAGTGGTGGTCGTGGGGGTGGGGTAGGGAGATGGAAATCCAGGATGTTGGTCCAAGGGTGCAGACCCTCAGGTGCTGGAGACGGGAGATGAGTGGGTTCTGGAGATCTGACCGACAGCCTGTGACAGGGCCGACAGCACAGAGCTGTGCCCTGAAAATGCTGAGTGTTCTCAGACAAACCTCAGTTGGCCTCTGGGCAGGTCCTCGAGGGATGGGTACAGCTAGCATGCATGCATGGCTTCACTAGACAGAGTCACAGGTCTGAAGTGCTGGGTGTGGGGTTTGCACAGCAGAGTGGACACAGGCTCCTCGAGCCGCTGAGGCTTCCTCACATACGAGGTCTTTGTGTTTTACAACATGTGGACTTGACTTTAGTTTCATGGAAAGCCTTTAGGCCTGAAACAGTACCTTCAGACTTGTTCTGGAGAAGGATGCTCCTGAAAAGGTCCGAGATGAGGGGAGGAAGAAGTGAGAGGCTTTGGCCAGATGACAGACCAGCAGGACAATCAGTGGGAGGTGATCCCAGGACGACAGGAGGGGTCGTGGCGGGAGAGGAAGTCTCTCAGAGTGAATCAGCAGGCTTTCAGTGCCATCAGGGGTCTTTGCTGGGTCGTGAAGAATCTTCCATGGTGGTGTGTGCGCTGTAGTTGCAGTGCACCAGCCGAGTTGCCCAGCAGCATGTGGGACTTAGTTCCCTGACTAGGGATCAGACCCCCATCCCCTGCATGTTGGAAGGTGGAATTTTAACCACCAGACCATCAGGGTATTCCCTAATTAAAATATTCTGCATTATTTTCATTTAGATAATTTAGAGATTAATGTATTCTGCATTATCTTAATTGCTCCTTCAAAGTAGCACTGAATTGCTAACTAGTGAATTCACACCTGAGGAAGGTAAGAACTCCAGTTTCCTGACTAAGGTCACAGAGCTGGAAAATGCTGAGCCAGCCCTGGATGAAGTTCTGGTGGTTGCAAATCCATGGCCTGTTCACACTGCGTGATGTTCTCTGATGTAAGTGTGTGACTTGCTGGTGGTCAAACCAACGGGGGGAGGAGGGAAGATGCCGGGAGGGAGAGTTCTGTGAAAACGCCATCTCAACAGCCATGTCCTATGGGATAGGGGGTCGTCAGGATCAGAACCAGGTAAATGAACAAGGTAAGGTTAGGAAATCTTCAACATAAGGTCCTTGAGGGCCATGGATAGCCCAGATGTGGCTGGAAGGACCTGCCTGCCCAGGACATGCAGACGTTGTCAGCGTGTGTAGGCTGGTGATGCTGGGGGAGTGAAACACGGTGTGTGATTTAAACAACACACCTGTCAGGATGGCTGGCGTCCAGGCCTAATGGCAGTGAATGCAGACGAGGAAGTGGAGCAGCGGAGCACGCGTTCCTCACTGGTGCAGATGGAGAGTGCTCCCATCACTGTGGACGTCAGCATGGGGGTTTCTTACAAAACGAAGTGTGCTCTGACCAGACCATTCAGCAATCATGCTCTTTGGTATTTACCCAAAGAAGTTGAGAACTTATGTCTACACAAAAACCTGCAGAAGGGTGTTTACAGAGCTTTATTCATAATTGCCCAAACTTGGAAGTGACCCGCTTGTCCTTTAGTAAGTGAACAGATAAACAAACCGTGGTCCATTCATACAATGGGCTAAAGTAGAAGAGCTGTCAGGTGAAAAGACCCAGAGAAACTTCAGTGCATCCTGCCCAGTGTACAAAAACTAAACACTGTGTGATCCCAGCCATACGACCTTCTGGAAAATCAAAACTGCAGACACAGCGTAGAGATCAGTGGTGGCCAGGGCCCCTCAGTGAGAGGGCAGGTGAGGTGAGGAGGAGTCCCGGAGGTTTTCAGGGCTGCGAAACCATCCTATGTGCTGTAGTAATGATGGATGACCATCCTGTGATTATATTAAATACATTTGTCCAGACACATAGGATGTATAACACAAGAGTAAACACAGTGTAGTTAATAATGTATCAGTCATTACCAATAAATTATAACAAACGTAACACCGTCTTGCAAAATGTTCACAGGAGAGGTGACTGAGGGGAGATGGAGGCGGTATGTGGGAACTCTGTTACTCTCTCCTCAATATTTTATATAAACTTCAAAGTGCTATAAAAATCAGTTGATCAATTTTTAAAATGTGTATGGAGACTGTAGATGATGATACTAGGGAAACATCTGCAGTTAAGGACTGACTGGAGTAGGAGGAGGTGATTTTTTTTAAAAGAATAAATACTAAGCTGCTAAGCTGGCCATCATGCCTGATGTGCGCTCAGTGTTACTTCAGCTGTTTCATGGGTGTTGGTCCTGGCAGCCCTTGGTCCTGTAAGATAGGGTGTTTCTAACGCCGATTTACAACTGTGCACAAACAGATCTGCTTCTTGCACACATGCATGCACACACACACGTGCACACATACACATACGCACACACATGTGTGCGCACGTGCACGTGCACGCACACACGCGCACACATGCATACACATGCACACATGCGTGCACATGCGCACACACGGCATTTCCTGCTCGTCCATCTCCATCCCCTGAGAGAGTCCTTCCTCACAGCCGCAAAGCTCCCACCTACTCCATCATCCTCCTGCCCCTGGAGGTGGGGGTCAGGACCACTGGATGCTGCCTGGGGACTTTCCAGAAGCTTCCACCACTGTCCCCGATCTCCTCAAACCACCCCCACCCTCCAGCTCCACTGCCCATAACTCCCGTTCTCCTGCTGCAGGCTGCCTCCTGTCTCTGTAACAACCACTGCCTCTGCAGCCTGTGTGCTTGGGGCTTATTTGTCGGTCATCTCCCTCATGACTGCCTTTTCTGTTTTGTTTTGTTTTGTTTTGTTTTCAGAAAAATGCATAAGACAAAACTTACCAATGTAATGATAATCATGCTATTTTCTTGTCAAATTGATAGTGAATTATTTTAAATGAAATTTGAAGTTAAAATTGAAATATAGGCATGTTGTATATATAATAAAACTCCCGCCAAAGAAAATATCACATTTCATATGCATATGTGCACTCACTGAGTCGTAAAATATTCCTAACGGAGGAACAAGATGGCGCAGTACATGGAGTACATGGATGTACATCTCTCTCCACGGATGCATCAGGAATACACCTTCAGACACAGAAGTGCTTGCAGAACACCAACTGACAGGAGTACCTGACCACCAGAAAACAATACAGACCCACGCAAAACTCGGTAGGATGAAGGAACTAGGGGGGAAACAGGACTGTTAGCAGGACTGGACTTGCCCTTGGCAGGTGGGGGAACTGAAACAGGGGTCCAATCCCCACATCAGGGCAATTATCTGAGTCAGAGGAGAAACATTTAAGGCTGAGAGTGAAACAGCTGATCTGGGGAAGCCTCAATGGGATGAGAATCAGACAGTCCTTGCCGCAGCCTTGCATACCCTGGACAGGGACGCAGGGTCCCTGAAAGGCGCAGCGGCTGGGAGCTGGAGCTTGGGGATTGTGGAGCAACCCCAGGGCGAGGGCCGCTGTTGACTGTGCAGAGAGGGATCGAGGGGAGGTGAGGGAGGAGACTGTGGTGGGAAGTGCCGGTGGAGGAAAGGCAGGCAGCCAGGGAAGCAAGGCAATACTGCTGAGTCACATGTAGGAGGTGGAGCCATCACCATAGCCTCTCTCTCCCCAGACATGACAGCATCAGCAGCTGAACAATAGAGAGGCCGACCCACCAAACACCTGACTCACTGAACTGCAGAGCAGGACCCCACCCAGGTGCCCCTTTAGTGACTGACACGCTGATCTGCAGAGGAGGACCCCAGCCTGTGAAGCCCCTCTATGTGCCTGACATGCTGAACTACAGAGAAGGACCCCAGGCAAGGGAGCCCTCTAAGTGCCTGAATGGGCGGAGCTACGGAAAAGACTGGCCAAACAGGCTTTCTGATCACCAGCTACCTGAGGCTGAAAAAAAAGACTCTGGGAGCGCTATAACTCCTGCGACAGAGGCAGTCCGTGTCCTTGCACACTTGACACCATCAGGGTCCCCACGACCTAAGCAGCTCCGTCTCCTTCACGCTGAACCCTCACTGCGGCAGAGCTGCCACAAGGCAAAAAAGTCTTGTGTCTGTGCACATAGGGTTGCTTCCACTGTGTCCAACTGTTTGTGACCCTGTGGACTGTGGCCTGCAAGGCTTGTCTGTCAGTGGGGTTCTCCAGGCACGAACACTGGACCATATTGGCCAATACTGGCTGCCATACCCTTCTAGAGCACTGCATTTCCTGCTCCTCTAGCTGCCAACTCCCCTGAGGACCTGATGCTGCCAGAACCCCTGCGACCCAAGCAGCTGCACCACCTCCACACCTGGCACTCACAGGGGCAAGCCCGAGTCCTCCAGGGCAGCCACAGGAGCAAACCCCAGTGGACACCCCACATGCAGAGGTGGAAATAAAACCACAATTGAAACCCAGGGGTGGTGTGGCTAAGGAAGAAGATCCAAAGACTTCCCACCAGCTGTATAAGCCACAGAATAAATCCACATGATCAGCTAGGCAGATTCTATGTCTATAGAGTATATAAAAGGACATTGAGAGCTCCCACAAAAGAATACGCACTAGTTCTGATAGCTGTGGACATTGGAAGCAAGAACACATGGGAGTAGGACCAGATTAGAGTCTGAGCTGTCCCCACAGCAGGTCCAGAGACCAACACAGTGTTGGAGGGTATCCTAGGGAGGTGAGGTAGACTGTGACTCCCAGTGAGGGAAAGGACTCTGACAGCAGTGACTCAAGAAAAACATTTATTATTCCTATGTTCTGACTTGTTCTGTAGTTCCTTTTGGATTTTTTTCTTTTTTTGTTCCTTCTCTGTTGTAGTTGTCAATTTTATTAGCACTGTGAAATCTAATTAAGCTTTTGAGCTTTTTTTCCAATCACATTTTTTATCGCTGTTACAAACCTCTGCCTCTACGTTGGCCTTTTGCAGTTCTATGGGGTTTTTCTTTTTCTTTTCCTTTTTCTTTTTTTTCTAATTTTTAATTTTTTAAACCTATTATTACTTTTTCTACATTTGTTACTTTGCTTGCTTTCCTACTGTTCTTTTCCCTTTGCTTAATATATATGTCTTCTTTATCTACCTCTATTTAACTTTGCATTTCTTTTCTTTCTTTCTTTTCTTTCTTTCTTACTCTCATCATATCTTTTAGTTTTGTTTTTATTGCTTTCTTCCCCTGTTGGCACCTTACTTTTGTTTTCCAGTTTGTACTTTAGTTAGTTTTGTTCTTAACTGGTGGATCATTTTTGGTTTCCTTTGTGTGCTGGGTCAATCTATTGTACTTTATTTTTGTTGGACTGTTTTGATTTTGCTTATGGGCATATATGTATATGTGAATATTCCTTTATTTTAATTATTATTTGCCTGATTTTGTAACAGCCATTTGTCTGGGGTTTATCTTTTGTTTCTCATTTTTGGATATTCATTTTAATCTCATTTAATGCCATAACAAACCACCTGTGGAATCTCCATTTCTGGCCAGAGATCAAGTCCTAAGCCTTTGGAGCGGGAGTGCTGACTCCAAGTACAAACTACCAGAGAACTCCTAACCCTCGGGAGTATCAAGCAGTGAGGACTCCCACACAGGAAACCACTTGAATACAAGACCCTGCATCACCCAACTGCCAGTAATACCCTGTGCCAACCGCCTCATCCAAACAACCAACAAGACAAAAATACAAACCCAATCATCGGTAGAGAGGATTATCACCTCACTCAGCCCTGCCCATCTCAGGAAGGAAAAAACACTCTCACCCTACATGAAGCTTACACAAACCACTGCACCAATCTTAGGAGGGCAGAAACCAAAAGGAAGAAAGAATTCAACCTTGAAGCCAGGGAAAGGGAGACCTCAAACACGATAAGTTTAAAAAAAAAGGCAATGAAATACTGCACAAACGAAGGAACAAACTAGAAACACACACGTCCAAATAAATGAAGAGGAAATAGGCAAACTACCTGAAAAAGTATTCAGAGTTATGATAGTAGAGATGATCAAAAACCTTGAAAGTAGAATAGAGAAAATGCAAGAATCAATTAACAAAGACCTAGAGGAATTAAAGAATAAACCTACAGAGACAAACACTATTACTGAAATTAAAATTGCTCTAGAAGGAATCAATAGCAGAATATCTGAAGCAGAAGAATGAATCAGTGAGCTGGAAGATAAAATGGTGGAAATAACTTCTGAAGAGCAGAATAAAGTAAAAAAGAATGAAATGTACTAAGGACAGTCTCAGAGACCTCTGGGACAGTATTAAATGCACCAACATTTGAATTAAAGGAGTCCCAGAATAAGAAGAGAAAAAGAAAGAACATGAAAAATTTTTTGAAGAGATTATAGTTGGAAACTTCCCGAATATGGAAAAAGAAATAATCAAGTCCAAAAGGTGCAAAGAGTCCCATACAGGATAAACCAAAGGAGAAACACATCAAGACACAAACAAATCAAACTAGCAAAGATTAACCACAAAGAAAGAATATTAAAAGCAGTAAGGGAAAAACAACAAGTAACATGCAAGGGAAATCCCATACAGTTTAACAGCTGATCTTTCAGCAGAAATTCTGCAGGCCAGAAGGGAATTAATTGCAGGATATAAAGTACTGAAAGGGAAAAATCTACAATGAAGATTACTCTACTGGCAAGGATCTCATTCCAAACGGATGGAGAAATCAAGTTTTTCAGACAAGTAAAAGCTAAGAGAATTCAGTACCACCAAACCAGCTATACAACAAGAGTTAAAGGGATTTTTATAATCAGGAAATACAAGAGAAGAAAAGATATCTACAAAAACAAACCCCAAATAATTAAGAAAATGGCTATAGGAACATATATATCAATAATTGCTTTAAATGTAGATGGATTAAATGCTCCAACCAAAAGACACAGACTGGCTGAATGGATATAAAAACAAAACCCACATATATGCTGTCTACAAGAAACCCACTTCAGAAACCCACTAAAGACACATATAGACTGAAAATGAGAGGATGGGAAAATATATTCCATGCAAATGGAAATCAAAAGAAAGTTGGAGTAGCAATTCTCATGTTAGACAAAATAGACCTTAAAATAAAGAATATTACAAGAGATAATGAAGGACACTACATAATGATCAAGGGGTCAATCCAGGAGGAAGAAAACAATTGTAAATATCTAGTCACCCAACATAGGATCACCTCAATACATAAGACAAACACTAACAGACATAAAAGGAGAAATTTACATTAACAGAGTAATGGTAGGAAACTTTAACACCCTCTTACACTGAAGGACAGATCATCAAAACAGAAAATTAATAAGGAAACACAAGTCTTAAATGATACATTAGATGAGATGGAGCTCATTGATATCTTCAGGACATTCCATTTAAATGCAGAAGAATACACCTTCTTCTCAAGTGCACATGGAACATTCTCCAAGATAGACCACATCTTGGGTCACATATTAAACCTCAGTAAATTTAAGAAAATTGAAATTGTATCAAGCATCTTTTCTGACCACAATGCTATAAGACTAGATATCAGTTACAATAAAAAATCTAAAAAACACAAACACATGGAGATTAAACAGTACGTTTCTAAATAATGAACAGCTTACTGAAGAAATCAAAAGGGAAATAAAAAAATTCCTAGAAACAATTGACAGTGACAACACTACAACTCAAAACCTATGGGATGCAGCAAAAGCAGCTCTAAGAGGGAAGTTTATAGCAACAATCCTACCTCAAGAAATAACAGCGACATCAAATATACAACCTAACTTTACCACCTAAAACAACTGGAAAAAGAAGAACCAAGAAAATAAATTAGCAGAAGGAAAGAAATCTTAAAGATCAGAGTAGAAATAAATGAAAAGGAAATGAAAGAAACAATAGTAAAGATTGATAAAGCTAAAAGCTGGCTCTTTGAGAAGATAAACAAAATTGACAAACCTTTAGCCAGACTCATCAAGAAAAAAAGAGAGAAGATGCAAATCAGCAAAATCAGAAGTGAAAAAGGAGAGGATTTTTTTTTTTTTAAAAGGAGAAGTTACAACAGACAATGCAGAATACAAAGGATTATAAGAGACTATTATGAACAAATATATATGGCAATAAAATGGATAACCTGGAAGAAATGGATAGATTCATAGAAAAGTTCAATCTTCCAAGACTGAACCAGGAAGAAATAGCAATTATGAACTACCCAATTACAAGCACTGAAATCGAAACTGTGGTCAAAAATCTCTCAAAAAACGTAAGCCCAGGACCAGATGGCTTTACAGGTGAATTCAATCAAACAAATAGAGAAGAGTGAATGCCTTTCCTTCTAAAACTCTTTCAAAAAATTTCAGAGGAAGGAATACTTCCAAACTCATTTTATGAGGCCACCATCACCCTGATACCAAAACCACACAAAGACAACACAAAAAAAAGAAAAGTAGAGACCAGTATCACTGTTGAGCATAGATGAAAAAATCCTCAACAAAATTCCAGCACACAGAATTCAACAACACATTAAAAAGCTCATATACCATGATCAAGTTGGGTTTATTCCAGGGATGCAAGATATATGTAAATACATGAAGTCAATCAATGTGATATACCATATTAACAAACTGAAAGGTAAAAACCATATGATAATCTCAGTAGATGCAGAAAAAGTCTTTGACAAAATTCAGTACCCATTTATGATTAAAACTCTTCAAAAAATGGGCATAGAAGGAACCTACCTCAACATAGTAAAGGCCATATATGATAAGCCTACAGCAAACATTATTCTCAGTGGTGAAAAACTACAAGCATTCCCCCTAATATCAGAAACAAGACAAGGGTGTCCACTCTCAACACTTTTATTCAACATGGTTTTGGAAGTCCTAGCTACAACCATCAGAGAAGAAAAAGAAATAAAAAGAATCCAGATTGGAAAAGAAGTAAAGCTCTCACTGTTTGCAGATGACACAATTACTATATGTAGAAAACCCTAAAGATACTATCAGAAAGTTACTAGAGCAAATCAGTGAATTTAGCAAAGTTGCAGGATAAAAAATCAATACACAGAAATCACTTATATTCCTATATACTAACAGTGAAAAATCAGAAAAGAAATTAAGGAATCAATCCAATTCACCATTGCAGCAAAAAGAATAAAATATCTAGGAATAAACATACCTGAGGAGACAAAAGAACTGTATACAGAAAATTATAAGACACTGATGAAAGAAATCAAAGATGACATATACAGATGGAGGGATATCCCATGTTCCTGGGTAGGAAGAATCAATATTGTGAAAATGACTATACTACCAAATGCAATCTACAGATTCAATGTAAAAGTAGAACAAAATTCAGAACTAGAGCAAAAAATTTCACAATTTATATGGAAACACAAAAGATACTGAATAGCCAAATCTGTCTTGAGAAAGAAGAGTGCTGGAGGAATCAACCTTCCTGACTTCGGATTATGCTACAAAGCTACAGTCATCAAGACAGTATGGTACTGGCACAGAAACAGAAATATAGGCCAGTAGAAGGAGATGGAAAGCCCAGAAATAAACCCACGTACCTATGGGTACCTTATTTTTGATGGAGGCAAGAATATACAATGGGATAAAGATAACCTCTTCAATAAGTGGTGCTGGGAAAACTGGACAGGAAGTCACAAAGAGAAAGATAAATATTGTATACTAATGCATATATGTGGAATCTAGAAAGATGGTACAGAGAATTTATTTTCAGGGAAGTAATGGAGAAACAGACATAGAGAACAGACTCACGGACACAGGCAGAGGGGAGGAGAGGGTGATATGTATGGAGAGAGTAAATGGAAACTTACCATGTGTAAAATAGCCAGTGGGAATCTGCTGTATGTCTCAGGGAACTCAAACAGGGTCTCTGTAGCAACCTAGAGATGGGGAGGGAGATGGGAGGGAGGTTCAAGAGGGAGGGAACACATGTTTACCTATGGCAGATTCATGTTGAGGTTTGACAGAAAACAACAAAACTCTGTAAAGTAATTATCCTTTCATTGAAAATTAAATAAATTTTTTTAATTGAAAAAGAAACAAAAAAAACCTCACCAAAAAAGGAAATTCCATCACCATTAAGCAGTCATACCCATTTTTCCCTCTCTCTAGCCTCTTATCTACCTTGCTTCTATAAATTTGCCTATACTGAGTATTTTGCATAAATTGAATCATAAAATACTGTACATGGAAAAAAAATTCCTAATAACTATGTATGAATATTCAGGCCATGTGTCTGTGTGAGGTGAGAGACCATAGAACATAATGCTGGACCAACTGGTTTTGGAGGCGTGCAGTCTAGAGTTGAACTGCAGTTTCATTACTTAGCAGCATATATAACCTTTCTGAGTGTGAGATGCCCACCTGAAAAAAATGGACACAATCTTTACTGCCTATCTTATAGTAACACAAAATTTTTTCAAAAGATAATATATATAAATGTTTTTTGCAAATGATTCTATAGGAATCACATCATATTTACCAATCACTATATTTATTGGTGAATGAAGTACGTGTTCAAACTTTATTCAGTTTCTCTCTCCCTCACACTTAATTCTAACTTCTTTTAGTCATTTTATGCTGTCATCATGTAAGTGATTAAATCTTTCCCTGACTTTGAATAATATGGTGAGTCATTTACACAAACGTTTGCAAGATTGATCACCGAGGTCGATCATAAATAATTTTTGGCTTACAGTCCATTTGTCTAGTCATTATTTATGGACAATTTAAAACATCACAGGCCAATTTAGCACTTATTAAATGACCCACAGCCTCATCATTAACCTTGAATGAGAATGGTGTAACCTTTTCCATAGAAACATTAGGGATATCTGGACCCGTTGTTCTTATTTTATTAGCTCATTAAGAAAGTTTGGGGAAATTCAGTTGCTTTAAAGCATCTTATAATTTTATTTTACAATAGCATTAGGAGGGCATTGCAAATTTATCCAAGAGACAGCAAATGAGACAAAGAAATGGAAAGATTTTTTTGAGGCCTTTGACCATTATAAAATCAGATGCCAAAAAAGTAGTCATGGAAAATCATCATTTAAACTTGTCTTTTAGAATGTGCCCTTCCCTTGTGGCTTCATAATTGCCTATTCCAACCAAATGACTACTTTGCTTAGGGCTGCAGAGCTAAGATGCTTTCAAGAGGGCCATATCAATCATCCACAGAATTGTCAACCAAATTCAGAATGCACAATCAGTATCATCAGTTTTGAAATCCAAAAGCATAACACAGCTTGAGTTTTAGGGGAAAAAATCCTCTAATATATAAGCTAATCTTTGAAGTGAAATTCAAGTTCAGCATATGAATACATTTGCACATGAATACACTCTGTGTTTTAGTTACTTTTCCTGATTTCCACCTGAAAGCTACCGGAGACCTCTGTTTTGCAAGGCCAGTGTCTGCTGTCTTGAGAAACAGCCGTTGTGAGCCGGACTGTGTTTGCTGCAGCAGATAGCCTGTGGCCAGAAAGTGGCAGGAAAGAATAAGCCAGGGTTTGCCACGTACAGGAGGGTTTCCCTTTTTGTGCACTTGACAAATCCTTGCCTCTCATAAGCTTGGAATGAACACTCACACCGCCTTCCTGCTCATGTTTACATCTCCAGTATGACTATGTATTTTTAATCTTATTTTACCCCTACTCTGTTTTGTTTACAACTCCCATAGACTTCAAACATACCCCATATCTTCTTTTTCTTTACTCTTCTGTTCAGCCCGCAGAGCTAGTCCTCGCCATTGCCTCGCAGGCCCTGGTGATGCTTCCGTTAGAGACACCACGTGGCTGACTCCTGGGTCCCCGCAGTCCCCAGTTGCTCATCTCCAGCTGTTGGCTCCTGTTTCACAGGTGCAGTACCTTCCCTCCTTCCTCTGGCGATGTTAGCTCTAGTTCTTGGTGTCTCCATATTTCCTTGGAATTCTGGTTTTAGTTCTGTATTTCTGTTACTCAGCATCCTCTTTTGTGTCATGGCTGTCCGGTTACCCTCAGCGCTTGGTTTATGCTTAAGAATGAGACTTCATGTCATATATTTACGTAGATGTGGAACCTAGAAAGATGGTACTGATGAACCTATTTGGAGGGCAGCAGTGGAGACACAGATGTAGGGAACAGACTTGTGAACATGGGGAAGGAGAGGGTGGGACGAATGGAGAGAGAAGCATTGAAACGTATGTGTTACCATATGTAAAATAGATAGCCAATGGGAATTCTCTGTATGACACAGGGGGCTCACTCAGTGCTCTGTGATGACCCAGAGGAGTGGGAGGGGGTGGGGGGTGGGAGGGAGATTCAGGACGGAGGGGACGTATGTATACCTATGGCTGATTCATGTTGCTGTATGGCAAAAATGGACACAAGATTGTAAAGCAATCATCCTTCAATTAAAAATAAATAAATGCTTTAAAAGAATGATACTTTCTCCAAAGAAGACATACAGATGGCTAACAAACACATGAAGAGGTGCTCAACATCACTCATTATCAGAGAAATGCAAATCAAAACCATAATGAGGTACCATCTCACGCCGGGAAGAATGGCTGCTATCAAAAAGTCTACAAACGATAAATGCTGGAGAGGGTGTGGAGAAAAGGGTACCTTCTTACACTGTTGGTGGGAATGCAAACTAGTACAGCCACTGTGGAGAACAGTGTGGAGATTTCTTAAAAAACTAGAAATAGAACTGCCATATGACCCAGCAATCCCACTGTGGGGCATACACACTGAGGAAACCAGAATTGAAAGAGACACGTGTACCCCAGTGTTCATCACAGCACTGTTTACAATAGCCAGGACATGGAAGCAAGCTAGATGTCCGTCTGCAGACGAAAGGATAAGAAAGCTGTGGTATATATACAGAATGGAATATTACTCAGCTATTAAAAAGAATGCATTTGAATCAGTTCTAATGAGGTGGATGAAACTGGAGCCTATTATACAGAATGAAGTAAGTCAGAAAGAGAAACACCAATACAGTATACTAATGCATATATATGGAATTTAGAGAGATGGTAATGACAACTCTATATGCAAGACAGCAAAAGAGACAGAGATATAAAGAACAGACTTTTGGACTCTTTGGGAGAAGGCGAGGGTGGGATGGTTTGAGAGAATAGCACTGAAACATGTATATTATCATATGTGAAATGGATCACCAGTCTAAGTTTGATGCATGAGACAGGGTGCTCAGGGCTGGTGCACTGGGATGACCCTGAGGGAGGGGGTGGGAAGGGAGAGGGGAGGGGGGTTAGTGATGGGGAACATGTGTACACCTGTGGCTGATTCATGTCAATGTATGGCAAAAAACCACCACAATATTGTAAAGTAATTAGCCTCCAGTTAAAATAAATTTTTAAAAAAGAATGAGGCTTTAACAATGCCATTAGGAGCTTTGTGGAGTCAGGTAAGTCTTTAGCTGGGGGACCGCACTCTTCAGGCAAACTGGGCTCTCGTTAGGGAGTCTCCGTGTCAACACTATACGATTTCTTCTCTAGCTCCATCCACCTTCTGCACAGAATCTCTCAGTCCCTCTCCCTACAGATTTGCTGGCGGAAGGGCTGCTTGAGGGTGATTCCCACCACGAGGTTACAGACACTCAGCCAACCCGCCTGGTCCCTGTCTCTTGAGCCCTGCCTCCCGCCACTGGCCTGGCCCGGACAGCCTGTTTCCATTTTGTTAGACCACTGTCTCTTGTGTGTGCCGCCCATGAAATGGAACATCGGGGGAGGCGCCACCAGGCGGCATGAGGCGCGGGTGAGGGCTCGGGGTCTCGCTTCTGTCTCAGCCTCTTGCAACCACTTGTGCAGGGGTGGACAGCCCGGGGCCCCCCATCTGCATGACTGGGAGTCTGGGTTCAACAGGCCCCACGGACACCCCTCCATCCATTTCTAATCTTTTTGGGAACATGGAAACTGTTGTCTGCTCTTCTCCCTAGCTAGTTGCTGTTGTCATCATTACTAATTTTTTTTTTTGGCATTTTTCAAACAAAAATGACTAAATGTATGTATAATTCAGTTGGCATGACCTGAAATGTCAAATTTAGATTGAGAAATGGCGTGATATCACATTATGGGTGGTAAGCGCACAACACACACACATGTGCTTAATGCCATCCTTTATTTTCTACTTTTTTTATTCTTAAGTTATTAATGGCAATATGTCACTTTTTTTCTTTTTTTGTGTGTGTAATAAAGTTTTATTAAAGTATAAAGGAGATAGAGGAAGCTTCTGACATAGGCATCAGAAGGGGGCAAAAGAGTACCCCCTTTGCTAGTGTTAGCAGTGGAGTTATACACTCTCCAATGAATCCAAAGAATGTCTGGAGGTTGTAAAGACCTCACCAGACCTACTCCCATAATTTACATTTTAAGATAACAGAGCTGGCCAGATGTTTTAATCCAAAGATTGTCCTCAGGCAGGATACATCCTTGTAAAGACCAGACCTACTCCCATAATTTACGTTTTAAGATAACAGTTAGCCAGAGGGTTTAATCCAAAGACTGTCCTCAGGCAGGATACATTACTGTTATATAATCCTAAGGAATGTAGAGGAAAAAAAGTAAAAAAGTTTGTCCTTTCTTCCTCCTTGAATATCCCAGACCTCTCTCTCCTTGGGGACCCCTAGACTCTTTATCAACCTGCCTAGGAAATGACTCTCTCATTCCCCCCTTTTCTTTTAGGAGAATTATGTTGCCTAGGGAAAAGGGGCGTCATTTTCATTCCATAACTGCTTCCGAGCTGACAAGGGGCATTGTCCATAAATTGGTGAGGCAACATATTCTCCTAATCCTCATAGTGAGGATGTCTGATCCAGGGGCTCCAAGTAATAGTTGGAGGAGGCTGTGGCACTCATAGGAGCTCGGACAACTATTTGTAAATTAAAAGCTTTTAGACGGTTAGAAAACCCCATTATACAGTTACAGATGTAAGGCAAAATAGTCATTAAACCAAGTTAACATCAAAATGAAAAGTCACGTTATGTCCATAGTTACATCAGTCCATCTTAAGGTTGTTAGATGTCATCAGTTTAAGAAGAGGTATCACATGCGATTGTTGAAGGTATTTGCAAACTTGAGAAAGTCCTTTCCTGAAGTGGAGCTGTCCACCATGGGACTCCTTCCACTGATGAACAGGGGAGTGCTCCGCATACCCAGCAGTTAGACCGATTGTGGAATGCAGCATAGGAGTGAGCCCAGGACAGGAAGGCACTGTCTTGAGGATCAAACGGCAGACTCAGGATTTCTGGAGTCAGCAGAAGTAGGCTCACATAGATTATCAGGCCCATCTTGTCCTGAAGGATACCAAATCTTTTTTCAGTGATTTATGTAGAAAATGACATACTGTAGGTAACACAAGGTAAAACAAAAGAAAATTCTCACCAAGTAGATGGTCTGTAGTCCATTCAAGATCAGTAGTCAGGTTGATTTTCAGATTGCACTTCTAGGTGAGGCCAGCATACAGCTTCCCAAGGTCTTCAGGGTGACATTCTGGAGCTAATGGGTCAAAATCCTTAGATGTTTAAGGCTTAATGAAGCTCAAGAAGAAATGAAATTAGCAGCTGAGAAAAGCATTTTTACCATCGGAGGAGTAATAATTTTACAGTTCTGCAGTTGATGAGGGCATTGCCAAGAAGAAATGATCTGATGGACAGAACTCATGCTGTTGCCAAACTGACGCATAAAATTCGCCATCACACCTCTAAGAAGAGTTCTCTGCTGGCTCCCACATGAGGTGAATTTTGGGGGGTGGGGGTTTCCCTTTCTTTGGAAGATGCAGAATGTTATTTGTCATGACCACATGGACACTTAAGTCACATGAAGCCTCAACATCTTCAAATCTAGCACTTGTTACACGAAACGTGCTCTAAGTCGTTGTGTAGCAAGTAGAATTCTTACTTTAATTTGATTCATGTCTACATGCAAGTAGATAAACTTATTATTATGTGATCCTTTCCCTCAGAGACAGAAAGGAAAACTGAAGGATAAGCACACAGCTAGATAACGAGAGGACAGGGCAGGACAGGGTCTTGTGCGGCAGTGTCTCTGCTTTGAATCCCTACAGACAACCCAGCTTCTGGCAGAGACTCTGAAGCTTACCTTCTGTGTGGGCAAATCACATAATTTGTTCCTATCTTAGATCCCTAAGTGTAGAAAATAACCTTCTTTCTTTTCTTGCCAAATCCCCCCAAATACATAGAGAAATCGTCTACCAACTTCAAAGATCCTAGAGTGAGATGGGAAGGGCCAACAATGAGATGGTAAGCCTCTTTGGGAATTCACATCCAAAATGTTGATTGACATCATCTGCACAGAGGAAAGAATTATGTCCTTATTATGGAGCAGCTTATTTTATGGTTCCTTGACCAGTGTGAGGGAATTAGATTCTGACTTGCCTTTATATTGCCTATCAGTGAAACACATAAAAAACTCCTTGCTTAACCATACTTAGGAACGAATAGGATTTAGTTCCTTTGAAATTATATATTTGATTCTTAAAAATTTATGTATCTTCACTTGCACATTTTAGTAGATTGCTTTTTCAGTTGTATTTTATAGGTTTGTTGTTTCATGGTGGGAAAAGGATTATTGCTATCAGTGCTAAAACGGGAAGTACCCCTTTGCCATACATTTGAAGGGAAAGCTATGGACTTGCTATTTCTCGTTCAGTCTATTAAAATAAATTGTTATTTATCATCTGAGATTTCAAATTTACATTAATAGTTCATATTATTGTGAAGTTTTTCGAGCCCTGTCTGGAGTGTGATTCAGTTGTGGGGCAGCAAATTGACAAAGGCCAGTCGCCTTTAGCAATCAGGGGCCAGTGGGTCCCTGGCCAACCTGAGTCAGATTCCACATGGTTAGCAATGACGGTCCTTGTTTTTCTGATCAGTTATAAACGATATGACTTCTCCCTGCGACAGCTGCCTTCAGTGGCCCCTTGGTTTTTCATCTTCAGTTAGAGGTAAACGTAGCGAGCAGCTGTTTTGAGAGGGACGCGCTGCCCTTCCTTTGCCCCAGCGGTCTGCAGGCGCCACGTCCTGCTCAGGACGGCACTCCTCAAGCACTGATGTGCGTGAGAATCTCACAGAGGCACAGACTCGGAGTCAGCGTGCCTGCAGTTGGCTGCCATTTCTGCATTTTTGTGCTCTGTTCGCGGCTACACGAACCAGAATAAAAGTTCCGTGAGCTTCCAGGACATCCGTATGTGCTCCATATGTCAGAAACGTTTGCATCGTGGATTAATGAGTGAACGGATCTGTGGAAAAGTGAACAGCTGTTCCAGCTGCACGTAATCCTCACTGTGAGCAGGATCCAGCGGCCCAGCCCCAGGGCCAGGAGGAGAATGAGGGGCTGGCTGCAGAGCTGACAGTGCGGTGCCTACAGCTTACAGCTGTGATGACAACCCCCCCAGAGGAGCCCCGGGACCCACTCCTACACCGGTGAAAAAAGTTACACACAGCCCCCAAAGTGGCTCAGGATCCGAGTGGGCGGCCGATGATCTAACCCATCCTGACTTGATCATGTGGCCTCAGTGTATGTCCACTGAGATCTGAGGCCCCCTAGCTCACCCTGGACAAGCCCTGAAAGGAACACACACACGAGGCCCCCATGCCTTTCCTCGCATCCTTGTGGTTCCGTGGCCCCGGAGGCTGGGGCCCCCCAAGTGCACCAGATGCAGTGAACACAGTCCCTGGCTGCCAAGGGACTGTTTTGTAGGAAGAATGTGAGATTTTTGCTTAGTATTTACATTCACTACAGACCAGCTGTATTCCTTTTGTGATTTTTTTCCAGACCAAAGCAGTATAATAAACTGTTTCAGTAAGTTTCCTATTATAAAACTTATATTTAACCAAAGAAAGATGATTTAAATATGTGCTAAAGAGATATCTAATCGAAGTCATTACAAGCAAAGAATGGAAACCAGTATTAAAAATGCATTTCAGTCACTTGAAGTTTTTATAGGCGATGCATATAATGACCTGAAAGCTAAGTTCCTGTCTCCAGTTTGGCAATTTTTATAAATTTACATCTTTAAGCACAATAACATATTTTTTTACACCTAGAATCACACACAGTAGACTCCACTAACCATGTTTTACCAGTATTCCAAAGGATAACAAGGCAAAACAGAAGCAAAATTTTTAAATTTTCCCAGCCTTGTTGAGGTAAAGTTGGCAGGAACTGTATATACTCACAGTACACATGGTGATGCTGGTTTGTGTTGTAAGGGGCCCAACATGGGGAGGTTTAATGTGCTGTCCAGGTCAGAGCCCCATCTTGTGGGACCTTCAGGGCTAACCCGATCCTTGGGCTTTAGACCATGAGCCTAGGAGTTAAAGTACCTTGAGCTGCATAGTGACTGAGCTACCTTAAATATCAAGGTTTCAAAAATTAACAAAATGTCAAAAATTACAAAAAAAAAAAAAGTTTCCCATTTGTTATGAAGGAATTTGCTCTGCCCATCAACATTCTCACAGCATCACCTAGTGGAGCTTCGAAATGCGAGCACTCTGGAAAATTTAAAAGCTGGAGATTAAGATTATGAAACAAGCCACCAGGTTCTGAAGGCACTTTTTTCTCCATGCTTTTGTTGTTTTTCGAGCATTTGATGATGCACGTCTTCACATGATTATAATTTCAATTTGCTCAGTCGCTAAGTCGTGTCCGGCTCTGCGGCCCCGTGGGCTGCAGCACACCAGGCTTCCCTGTCCTCCACCATCTCCCAGAGCCTGCTCAAACTCATGTCCATTCAGTGATGGACATCCAACCGTCTCATCCTCTGTTACCTCCTTCTCCTCTTGCCCTCCATCTTTCCCAGCATCTTTTTCAGTGAAGCTGGATAAATACAGTAGGTGTAGGAGTCATTCAAAAAATCGTTCTTTTATATTAGCATGAAAATAAAGATACTCTGAATTTTTACTTTTTTGCTGTTTTGTAAAGTAAACACAGAGATTAATTTTTCTTCATATTTTTACAAAGACTAGAAGTGAAGCAATGTAGTATTTTTAGACAATGTAAATACTGTACATAGTATATCTTTGGGGATTATCACAATTTAGTGTAAAATAGCATAGAGACCAACATAGACAGCATATTAAAAAGCAAAGACATTGCTTTGCCAACGAAGGTAGTCAAGCTATGGTTTTTCCAGTAGTCATGTATGGATGTGAGAATTGGACTATAAAGACAGTTGAGCACCGAAGAATTGATACTTTTGAACTGTGGTGTTTGAGAAGACTCTTGAGAGTCCCTTGGACTGCAAGGAGATCCAACCAGTCCATCCTAAAGGAGATCAGTCCTGAATATTCATTGGAAGGACTGATGCTGAAGCTGAAACTACAATATTTTGGCCACCTCATGCGAAGAGCTGACTCATTTGAAAAGACCCAGATGCTGGGAGCGATTGAAGGCAATAGGAGAAGGGGACGACAGAGGATGAGATGGTTGGATGGCATCACCAACTCAATGGACTTGAGTTTGAGTAGGCTCTGGGAGTTGGTGATGGACAGGGAGGCCTGGTGTGCTGCAGTCCATGGGGTCGCAAAGAGTCGGGACACGACTGAGCAACTGAACTGAACTGAGCATAGTCACATGCGGTTTTAAACTGAAGTTTTATGAGAAGTATATCTTCGAAGACGTTTCTCCAGATAAGGAATGTATCCTTCTGAGTCAGCTGTTTCCAGTTGAACGTTATGAAGGTCATTGCCCACAGATGTTAAAAGCTCCACACGGCACCCCTGTGTGCTCCATGCTTTGTGAACCTCCAGGGAGACTCTGTGACTTCAAATAAAATATGTAACTTTCTGTTGTGTTCTTTATAATTTTATGCCATTTCTTTTCATCTCAGTGGACGTTTTCTGATTGCTTTTGATGTTCAAGCAGCTGTTAATATAATTACTTGTTCACGTGTCTCTCCTACGCTTTTACCCTTCTCTCTCTCTTTCCGGACAAGAGCTCTGTGTCAACTCTCTATGTGCCTGGACTTCTTACAGGAATGAAACAGTCGATCAAATCCTTGTGAGGTGGTGTGGAGAGAGCTGTCACTAGGCCTCTTCAGGTGCATAAAGAGTGTACGTTTATAAAGCGTGTTGGACATGAAGTCTGTGTATGACTGAAGAGGAAACTTGACAATTAAGCTATTGCTGCATTCTAATTTTAAAGTGCCATTATATTTATTATTTTGATTTCTGTTTAAAAAAAAAAAAACATGAAAATCCCAAGTCTTATGGTGGTATCTAAACTCATGTTCATTAACTCACCCAACACATCCATTTATCATCACTATATACAGATGAGACCAGTAAGATAACGTGCCTTCAAGAACTTCAGTGGAACAGTAGGAACATTAAGATTGCAAAAGGAAAGAAAAAAAGGCTAATTATTTCAATGATGTAATCATGAAAATCCCATTATGACAACAAACAGAAAGGTTTCTGAGAGCAGGATAACCGGCTGAAATCCCAGGAAGATGTGAGGGAAGTGAAGCAGCTGTCATCTCTACTGCCATCACAGGCTGGAACTCGCCACAGTGTCCAAGTCAGGCAGCCAAGAAAGCTGATGCCTCAAAACCAATGTGTTTTAGCAGCGTTGCTGATTCTACCAATTTTCAAGAAGGTAACTTGAGTATATCTTAAATCCTCTTGGCTGTGAACTTCTTCCCATTTCATGGAAAATGACATTTCTTGACGAAAAGTGATGCAGAGACGATGAGGAAAACCAAGAGAATGGCGTGTAAAAAAAAAATGTACTTACATAGCAAGATCACAAATAAGTAGTCACTAGTAGAGCATTTCTATAAAATGTAGTTTGTGTTCTGAAAATCTGCCTTTGAATCTCAGTTAAGTATGCTCTTCTAGGAAATAAGGACCATCCAAATAATCTTGAAAGAAAAATGAGGAATTTGAGAAGCCAAATAAAAATATAAACATCAAGGATAGGAAGAGTTTCACATCTAGGAAAAATGCAAAAGATAGTTCTAGACGGTTTTCATTAATATAATAAATGTTTAAAATATGATAGGGTGGGGAGGAAGATGGGAGGGAGGCTCGGATGGAGGGGACACATGTGTACCTATGGCCGATTCATACTGACGTGTGGCAGAAACCATCACAATATTGTAAAGTAATTATCCTCCAATTAAAATATATGAACTTTTTAAAATACACCTTGAATTCAACATCTTAAATTCATGATGAACATTGTATTGAATAAACTGACAACAGAGATTCTTGGGTTTATTTAGTAGAAATAAGGTGTTACAACACAAAATTCAGAATAGAAGTCTCCAAAGAGAAGTTAAGCTCTGGGGGATGGGTGAGGAAAGGAACACTTAGCTTTGACCTTCTGAGACTCCAGGACCCTGGACTCTAGAACCTCGAGTGCCCATCAACAGATGATAGATGGCATTTACTGCCGTTTTAAACTTTATACGTGTGAAGACTGTTGTCAGCATTAGCATGCAAGTTTGAGACTATTCTGGATTTCCAGTTTTTAGGAGATGTTTTTAGGATGATGTGATGCGCCTAAACTCTGTTCTCTGTTTTGGTCTTCAGGTCAATTGTATGTCATAGGCTTATAATATACGTATATCCTTATTTAAAAAAGATGATGACTGGGTAAGTGGGTGTAGCATGTGCTTATAGTGGAATGTTATTCAGCCCTAAAAAGGAAGAGCACTGGTGAATGTCAGAATTTTCTTCTGCTGATGGGCGCTCAGGTTGCTTCCATGTTCCAGCTATTGTGAAAGCATTGCTGTGAATAAGCTGGGGCTCTTAAGAGAGCTGCTGTCTAAATCATGTCCACAGACCAAGTAATCACTATAGAAATGAACCTGAAAACATGAAATCATGAACACACATCCAAGAAGGATTTCTAGTCAAGCCCACCATGTCCTTGGGATTCCCAGAGGAAAAGGAGAAGATACCCAGAGTGAGCCCAAGGCTGATGAGGGTGAGGAGACAGTAACAGATCTATGTCAGGAGCAGTAAATGTGTTCTCAGGTGACCACTCTCAGGATCCTACGGGAGAAGCACCTCACCTCACCCTGGGGGTGTGGAAAGGGTGGTGTGATGGCCGGTGCAGACATGCATGAGGGCTGACCTTCCATGTCCTTGCTGAATGAGCCGCCAGCACACTGAGGGTGCAGGATGAGCACGCATGTGTCTCAAGTCCAGAACGAACGATCTGGGTGAGACAGAAGCACGTGTGTGAACCACACCAGTCATGCTGGCGGAGGTGTGTGCTGGGGAGAGGACACATTCCAGTAAGGAGGGCTTCCTGGAGGAAGTGCTGTTTTTAAGCTGAATTCTGAAGACTGAGTAGGCATTGCCCAGAGGTCAAGAAAGGCAAATCCTATTTCACGCAGAAATGGAATGTTTCAAGCTCTTGCCGTCAAGGAGAGCAAAGTAAACTTAAGAAATCTCAAGTGAAACGTGGCTGCAGCAGACCATGGGGTGGGGAGGGAGGGCACTGACAGAGGAAGTGGGGGGAGGCTCCTGCAGAGCGTTGTTCCCATGCAGACGAGATCTATGCTGGTGGCTGCGGGGTCACCAGAGGGTTTTAAGCACAGAAAGATTATAATGAGATATAAAATCTAGAAGTATCATTCTGGCTACAGGAAAGAACATTGCTTAAGGTTTGCTGAGTTGTGAGCAGGACAGAGCTTTTGACGCTGGGGGTGGAACAGAGGTCAGGGATGATCAAGGCCAGTCTGCCAGTGGAGGGACGTGAACCCCCCAAGGACCCAGACACTGGTGGTCAAGTTAATACAGAAGAGTAAGGCAGGAGGCATCACCATCTCTTTGGTTCTGGATGGAGAAACTGGACCACAGATGAGGCCGTGCATTCATAGCAGGGAAGCCTGGAGGGGTCGAGCAGAGGACCAGAGGTGATTGCATTTGCATTTGTGGGCTTTCCCATCCTCACATCCTGAATGCTCTTAGATGGGCAAGAAACAGTGCTGGGGCGGGTCTATTCAGATGAAATGCCCTCAGATTTCCCGGGCAATGATGAGTCATCCACCAAGAAAATAGGGAATCCTCATTTAAGCAGGAAGCTCTCACATCTCAAACTACAGTTTCCTCCCTTCCTGACCTTATGCCTTGGTCCTCACCCCCATTCCACCACCATTGGCTGGTTTCCCTGCCAGGAGTTAGAGCAAATGCATCATTCTACTGGGGTCTAAGCTCACTTATCTGTGTCTTCTCACAGTACATCACCCACGGGAAGAGAGTGTGTTGGTCCAGATGCCTTCCACAAAGGGAGGATTTTTTAAATTACAATCATAAGTCTCTTTTCCTCAAATCCATACTTAACAATTAAATATTTTTCTCTTTTAGGAGTTTGTTGTTGTTGTTCATGCCATTTTCAACTCTTCCAAGTTTTGTTTCAAAAAGTATTTCTTGTTAACTTAGGGGACAGCTCCTTTCATTGGTCCATGTAGATTTTAATGAGCAAACCACAAAGGTACAGAATTTTTTTCTGGAGAGGTTTTGGAGTTTGAGGAGACTAATCATGAAATATGCATTGTAGTGGAGGTTTCAAAGCAGTGCCCAATCTGTATGCAAAATCCCAGGCTGCATCAGATACAAAGCAATTCAGGGGGAAAAATAGGACATTGCAACCACAGAGATCTCCCCCAGGTAGCCTTCTGGGACCCATGAATCAGCTCTGAAACTGTGCTCTGGGCTACACTTGGCACACCCAGTCAAAGATTCTGAGCATTCCTTTTACCAAATGCGAAAAAATACAGCCAAGTTTTTTAAGTGAGAAAGGGAAGAAAAAGAACGGATTGCTTTGAAATGCTTTTTGGCTCAGTTATAATTCAAAACCAGCCTCAATAGTTACTCTCTTGATAGCATAGCTTGTAGCTCAATCTTCAAATCCTCATTTTTCTGGACAAAAGTCATAGAACTGGCCATCACTTACCGCAAACACATAAAGCAATGCATGTCCCTGTGGAGCGTGTGTGCCTAGCTTTAAAACTAAACTCTGCAGCAAATTACCTTTCTTTAAGGTTAATGACAACTTTCTTAGCCTGAAAATAGAAATGTCTTCTTGATGTTACTAAAGCATGTGCCACATTGTTGCACCCTCAATCGCAGTTCTGGGGTCCCCTCTGCCTGCCGTGGGCACCATCAACCTCAGGAAAGCCAACAACAGCATCTGGTGGGTAGGCTCCATGTCCAACCACTGGAATCTGAATCTCCACATGATTGGCCCAGTCCTGTTTCAAAAAATGCCCATTCCTGTGATGCAGTGAGGGTAGAAGATGGCGCCTTCCAAACCCCATCAGTTATCAGATTTCTCTTTAGAAATTAAAATAAAGACACAGATCCTAGTGCTCACTGAAGCCTGAATGACAACCTCTGGTGTTGTGACCCTGAATGAACGTCTGTTAAGACTGACGCTTTGGGATCGTCCCTGAAGACAGGCGATTAGACAGTCCTTACTCTGATGAACTTAGAAGTTAATGGCAAAGGAGGTATTTTCATATGAATAAACAGGTCAGTACAATTCCCTGTGTCTCACGAGTATCTAAGAGGAGCACCTAACTCGCACTGGGGGGATGGGGAAGCCAGTGACACCCCTCATGACAGCAGGGGCTGTGGGGGAGGGACGGCAAGGTGGCGCTGACCTGCCTGCTCCCCCCGTGGGGCTGCCTCCCTGTCTCAGCATCCCCTCTGTGAACAGCAGCAGAGGGCTTACGACGGGCCTATGACGCCTTCTGTCATTGCCTTGTCTCTTGTTAAAAATCACAAACTTAGTATCTATAACATAGTTCCTCTTAATATAAGCAAACCTAGCTTTCACATTCTATCTGTATATATATCTTATATGATGAAGACCAATAATTATGTAATAATAATAAAGTTTACTTCTGGGTGATAAAGGGGGTTTCCTGATGATTCATATGATAAAGAATCTGGTTGCAATGCGGGAGACCCAGGTTCGATCCCTGGGTTGGGAAAATCCCCTGGAGAAGGGAAAGGCTACCGACTCCAGTACTCTTGCTGGTGAGTTTTGTGGACAGAGGAGCCTGGTGGGCTACAGTCCGTGGGGCCACAAAGTTGGACACGACTGAGTGACTGTCACTGTCACCTGTCTGGGTGATACAAGGCTGCCAGTGCACGGGAAGTGACCTGATGAGTAGTCAGCAGGGTGGGTGTTGGGACTCCCTTGTCTGGGCCCCTGCTGCTTCGGGCAGAAGTGATCCCCATTGCTCCCTGCCTTTGGCGCTGGCCTCCTCTCAGCTCCTTGGGTTTATTGTTGGCCTTGTGTTAATGAGACTCCTGTAGCTGCATTCGTCACCGATGAACCGGCTCCGACAGGCGCTTTAACCAGGGCGGCCTGTTCAGCCTTAGCTACTGCTGTTATGCTGACTTGTCAAGGGACTCGCAGTCTGACCCCAGTGATTCCAGATTCTGAAGTTCAAGAGCTAAAGGTACAGTCATTGGATTTGATAAACGAAGGCAAAACTGGCTTTCTCCTTTGCTGTCAGAAACTTTTGAGATCTCTGCACCATACAAAGTGATGAAATGTTTGTCAACACGTAAAATGCTGGAGGAAAGAACTCTTCTTTCTCTTCTGGGAAGCCCTTGGTTGTTGTCTTCCCGCCTGCAGTGACTGCAGGAAAGAAGTTTCGAGTAGATGTTGATGATCTCCAGAGTCTCCGTGCAGCTCCTGGTGAGCCTCCTTGGACCGAGAGATGCAGAGCTGTTGACAGCAGGGGAACAGGGAACAAGGCGACCTGGGTCCTGGGAGGCGGCGCCCGGGAGCTGTCCGTGGTCCTGAATCCATGTTGCCGCCGAGTCTCGCAAGACTGGTTGATTGGCCGCTCTGCTGTTTCTGCCGCTGGGAAGGCCTCTTTGTGCCCTCCTTGCTCTGGTTCTCTGTCCAGACTAAAGCCTTAAAGCCAGGCGTCCACGCTCCACAGAGCCGCTCCACCCCACCTAGAAGCCCAGACGTGCAGGAGCCTGTGAACCTGTGAGTGCTTGGTCTATCCGTGGCACCTGGGCTGAGAATGTGGGCTTGCATTTCAAGGTGACTGGTTCTCAAGCCCAGTCTCCATCCTGTGAGAGATACACGACAGACAGATGGGTGGACTCACTCTCCTTTTGTGAATGTGTTTCCACAGGCGGGGCCAGGGAGATGCTGGCCCCACGTGACTTCCCTGTCCTGGGGGATGGGGAGAGACAGGCAGGGAGACAAAGAGCCAGAAGAGCAGATAGAAGGAGGCAGAGAAGAGACAGAGACGGAGGGCAGAGAGCCAGAGGAGGGGAAAGACAGAGAGGCAGTGAGGGGAGGGAGGGAGGGAGATGAGGCAGAGAAAACCTTGCTAAATGCTGCATGTGAGCACAGGACCACCTCCACCTGGAAACAAGTGGGCCTAAATCACCCCCAAAATAAGCCTCTTTGACTTAAAAGCTATTGTGAGCCCTTTTTCTTCCTGGGAGCAGAGAGAAGCCCAAGGGAGGCCATGCACTCTTCCAGAGGAAAGGAACGCTCCATCACCAGGACGGGGCTGAGATCTAGGGGACCCTGTGTCCTGACCGTGTTGACACTGCCTCTCTCCCCTGCCCCCAGATCAGTGGCTGCTCCCCGGTCCGTCTCCTCATCGCCCCGACATGAAGCCCACAGCTTCAATTAGAGCCGTGGTTTTCAATGTCTTCTGTGAAACCAAGACACACTTCTGTGCATCGTGAGATTTGCCAGCTCTCTTTGACAGGCTTCAGGCTGTGTCGCAGCTGCCGATGAGGAACCCGGGGGTGTCCGTCCCCGCAGCGCTGACCCTGACACCCAGGCCATGATGCTCTTGAACCACCTTCACTGATATCACAAACTGAACTATCTGGTGATTCTAATAAAAACTAACCATAAAATAAAAATATCAAGAGAGAAATTGACTTCACAAAAGAATTGATCAGAACCATTTAAAAAGCGAGCACAGTGTGAGACTGTGGGGGAACATTATCACACGTGGCCCTGGGCCCAGGACAGGCTTAATAAACATCATCTGATGTAGGTGTTGATAAGAGAAAACTTCATAAAACACAGAACACAATATCCAGCTAGTTCCGTGGTCTGACTTCCAGATGGAGCTCCATTATCTTTTGTTTTCCTGGAACTTTGAATTGAGCTGAGAAGTTTGGGGCAGAAACAGTAATAACAGGTCCCAAGATGCAGCCTCCTGTACGTGAACTGTGAACTTCCAGATTTTCAGGCTGGATTAGAAAAGGCAGAGGAGCCAGAGACCAAACTGTCAACATCCACTGGATCATCGAAAAAGTAAGAGAGTGTTCCAGAAAAACATCTCCTTCTGCTTTATTGACTATGCCAAAGCCTTTGACTGTGTGGATCACAACAAACTATGGAAAATTCTTCAAGAGATGGGAATACCAGACCACCTTACCTGCCTTCTGAGAAATCGGTATGCAGGTCAAGAAGCAACAGTTAGAACTGGACATGGAACAACAGACTGGTTCCAAATCAGGAAAGGAGTATGTCAACGCTGTATACTCTGTCACCCTGCTTATTTAATTTATATGTAGAGTACATCATGAGAAATGCTAGACTGGATGAAACACAAGCTGGAATCAAGATTGCTGGGAGAAATATCAGTAACCTCAGATATGCAGATGACACCACCCTTAAGGCAGAAAGCAAAGAACTAAAGAGCTTCTTGATGGAAGAGGAGAGTGAAAAAGTTGGCTTAAAACTCAACATTCAGAAAACTAAGATGTGGCATCTATTCATGGCAAATAGATGGGGAAACAGTGACAGATTTTATTTTCTTGGTCAAAATCACTGCAGATGGTGACTGCAGCAATGAAATTAAAAGATGCTTACTCCTTGGAAGGAAAGTTATGACCAACCTAGACAGCATATTAAAAAGCAGAGACATTACTTTGCCAACAAAGGTCCATTTAGTCAAAGCTATGGTTTTTCCAGTAGTCATGTATGGATGTGAGAGTTGGACTATAAAGAAAGCTGAGCGCCAAAGAATTGATGCTTTTGAACTGTGGTGTTGGAGAATATTCTTGAGAGTCCCTTGGACTGCAAGGAGATCCAACCAGTCCATCCTAAAGAAAATCAGTCCTGCACCTTATCTTTGACAAAGGAGGCAAGGATATACAATGGAAAAAAGACAATCTCTTTAACAAGTGGTGCTGGGAAAACTGGTCAACCACTTGTAAAAGAATGAAACTAGAACACTTTCTAACACCATACACAAAAATAAACTCAAAATGGATTAAAGATCTAAATGTAAGACCAGAAACTATAAAACTCCTAGAGGAGAACATAGGCAAAACACTCTCTGACATAAATCACAGCAAGATCTTCTATGACCCACCTCCCAGAATATTGGAAATAAAAGCAAAAATAAACAAATGGGACCTAATGAAAATTAAAAGCTTTTGCACAACAAAGGAAACTATAAGTAAGGTGAAAAGACAGCCCTCAGATTGGGAGAAAATAATAGCAAATGAGGAAACAGACAAAGGATTAATCTCAAAAATATACAAGCAACTCCTGAAGCTCAATTCCAGAAAAATAAATGACCCAATCAAAAAATGGGCCAAAGAACTAAACAGACATTTCTCCAAAGAAGACATACAGATGGCTAACAAACACATGGAAAGATGCTCAACATCACTCATTATCAGAGAAATGCAAATCAAAACCACAATGAGGTACCATTACACGCCAGTCAGGATGGGTGCTATCCAAAAGTCTACAAGCAATAAATGCTGGAGAGGGTGTGGAGAAAAGGGAACCCTCTTACACTGTTGGTGGGAATGCAAACTAGTACAGCCACTATGGAAAACAGTGTGGAGATTTCTTAAAAAACTGGAAATAGAACTACCATATGACCCAGCAATACCACTTCTGGGCATACACACTGAGGAATCCAGATCTGAAAGAGACACGTGCACCCCAATGTTCATCGCAGCACTGTTTATAATAGCCAGGACATGGAAGCAACCTAGATGCCCATCAGCAGACGAATGGATAAGGAAGCTGTGGTACATATACACCATGGAGTATTACTCAGTTGTTAAAAAGAATTCATTTGAATCAGTTCTAATGAGATGGATGAAACTGGAGCCCATTATACAGAGTGAGGTGAGCCAGAAAGATAAAGAACATTACAGTATACTAACACATATATACGGAATTTAGAAAGATGGTAACGATGGCCCTATATGCAGGGCAGAAGAAGAGACGCAGAAGTACAGAACAGACTTTTGAACTCTGTGGGAGAAGGTGAGGGTGGGATGTTTCGAAAAACAGCATGTATATTATCTGTGGTGAAACAGACCACCAGCCCAGGTGGGAGGCATGAGTCAAGTGCTCGGGCCTGTTGGGCTGGGAAGATCCAGAGGAATCGGGTGGAGAGGGAGGTGGGATGGGGGACCGGTATGGGGAATTCGTGTAACTCTATGGCTGATTCATATCAATGTATGACAAAACCCACTGAAAAATAAAAAAAATATAAAAAAAAAAAAAAAAAAGAAAATCAGTCCTGAATATTCATTGGAAGGACTGATGCTGAAGCTGAAACTCCAAAACTTTGGCCACCTGATGCAAAGAAGTGACTCATTGGAAAAGACCCTGATGCTGGGAAAGATTGAGGGCAGGAGAAGGGGGCAACAGAGGATGAGATAGCTGGATGGCATCACCAACTCGATGGACATGAGCCTGGGTAAGCTCCAGGAGTTGGTGATGACAGGAAGGCCTGGCGTGCTGCAGTCCATAGGGTCGCAAAGAGTCGGACACGAATGAGCGACTGGACTGAGCTGGAGACAGAGCCTGTCATGTGGTGTGAGGCACTGTGCTTGTGTGTAGTCGCTCTTTGGGAGCCTGTGGACTGTAGCCCACCAGGCTCCTCTGTCCATGGGATTCTCCAGGCAAGAATACTGGAGTGGGTTGCCATTTCCTCCTCCAGGAGCTCTTCTCAACCCAGGGATCAAACCTCGTCTCCTGCATTGGCAGGCGGATTCTTCACCCCTGAGCCAGTGGGGAAGGCCAGATGCCGTGTGAGGCGGGTCAGTAAAGGCACCTGTGGGAAGGGACGTCTCAGGGCACTGCAGAGCCGTGGTTGGGGACAGGGATGCTTCATCAGACATCGTGGTGAATCCAAAGTTCTACCCAAATGGAAACATCTGCAGGGCCAGATCCAAAACACAAAACAGCCCCAGCAGTCAGGCCTGGAGCAGGGGCGACCTCGTGGCCAGGCGCTGGGGGGACACACACTTCTGAGCTGGCCGCCGCCCTGCCCTCAGACATTAGGATCCCAAGTGAGGGCTGCCCACCTCCCCCCATCCGCTCTCCCCAACTCACCGCACGGTTCACTGCAGGGTGTTTCATGAAACTGAGCTTGAAGGCTTGCGTCTCTTTAAGCTGAAAGCAAAAGGCCTGACCTTCTGTGATGGACCAGGAGGGCTGAACCACACAGGGTCTGAGGAGGTCTCCTTGACGTCTGGTTTGGCGTAAATAAAAATTCTGGTATTTTCAAAAATAAATGACTGCTGGCTTGGTGGAAGCATATTTTAGTCTGAAACAATAAAGCTTCAGGCACAATAGGCAAAACTCCTGAATGGACTGAACTCAACCAGCTTTAAAGTCAGTCTGTGAGTTGGTGCTTATCCAGGCACTACGGAAGTCAGCCTTTCTGTGGATGAATATGGATCATGTGTCTCCTTCTTGACTCTAATAACGCCCTGGTCACATCAGGATGACTTGTGGAGATAAGTTTTAAATGCTTTTTTGGGTATTAGAAGTATTGACTTAGAATTTATGATAAGATGGGAATCAGCTTATAAAAATATGTGAGAACTGACATACCCAGGAATTAAATGAATCCACTGATAAATAAAAGTTATTGACATCCACTGCTCAAAGGAGTCACTTGGGCCCTTTCTTATCAACACAGAATCCAGACAGGTGCTAATAAAAACATCTTCTGTAGCCAACATACTAGGCTTTAGGGAAAAGGGGAAACAAACCTGTTTTAGGCCTAATATTTCATGATTGATTACTAGAAAGGTTGATACAGTTCTCTTTCCCGTTTCTTTAAACACTGGAGTTATGCTTTAAGGTGAAGAGTTCAGTACTTTATTTCCTCAGATTGCTCTGCATGTGACGCAGTTCTCGAGTTAAACTATTTAATAACACTTCACATAAAACGTCAACACTGGTGTCCAGCTCTGAGCAAAGCTGTGGATGGGGACAGTTTCTCCCTGGCATCAGGGGTCTGTCCTTTCTTTGGCCAAGGCTCCTGTCCTGAGGCCCCCATGAACCCTCCTGCCCATGTATCCACTTGGATCTGCTCACCAGGACATGCCTGACCTGACTCAGGGACCCTGCCAGCTTAGCCCGTGATTATGGTTTGGTTTCTAAGTAACCTACATGCATCTCTCTTCCCAAGAGGAACATGTCTGTCTTTTCACAGCCCTTCTGAATCATCCACATCATCAGGACTCCACAGTTTTCACAGATCTTCAATTTAAACTATGTAATGCTCTGCCTACCCTAAACTTATTAGAAATGATTGAGATTCTATTCAATTTTCTAATTTGCTCTGGTCTCAGGCCTCTGGAATTTCATTTACTATCCAAAACAAAACAAAACAAAAAATACATTTCTAAGGTACTTAGATACTTTTCCTAGAGCGCCATGTCTATATATGTAAATGACAAATTTCTTCTGCCCTTGCAAATTGATCCTTCAGAAGTACTTACCATTTCAATCAATAACGAGCTTGTGCAGTGGAACTAAATGTAACAATTTATATAACTTGTCAAAATGGACTGGTATAACCTGGTTCGAATGTAAAAGGGTGTAACCATTGTGTACCAGAGTATGGAGATTCCTCAAAAAACTTAGAATTACCATGTGACCCAGCAGTTTCATTTCTGGATATTTAGATATTTATCCGAAAGGATTCAGAGCAGGCCCTTGAGGAGATACCTGCACCCCGGATTCACAGTGCTCACAACAGCCGGAGGTGTCCAAGAACAGACATACGGACCGAGACAGTGCGGCCCTCCGCACCAGAGAATGTCGTGAAGCCTTAAGAACGAGAGCGTTTGTGTGACATGGGCAACAGGTGTGAGCCTCGGGGACGTTGCTCAGATAAATAAGCCAGTCCCCAGAGAGCCAACCCTTCAGGTTTCCCCTTCTGAGAGGTTAACCCTGGAGGAGTCCATTTCTTAAAGACAGAAGGATGCCGCATGCCAGGGCCAGGGAGGGATGGAAGAGCAGCTGTGTTTAGTAGGAAGAAAGTGTCACTCTTGCGAGATGGAAAAGATCTAGAAACCTGTTTCCCAACACCAGGAATGTACTTGATTAACACGACTGAATTGTGCACTTAAAAATGGTCACGTTGGTAAATTGAAAGTGTGTTTTTCACCACAGTTTTAAACATGTGCTCCTGTAACCTTATCCACAGGAGTGAACAATTAAAATTTAGAGACCTACTTGTAGGTATTTGGAGTCTGGCGGATTCAGAGTTAAAAAGTTGGAAGTTTGGGAGAGCTAGCAGTTTATCAAAGTCTCTTTCTTAAATAAGCCACATAAGCTGGCATTCTTTATGGGAACTTTTCTTTTTATTCCCTTTAAGCATGGCCTTGAGATTTGGTGTGGGGGAGAATATGTGAATGTTGAATCAAAGATGCATTGCTGGCATATTTTATGAAGATTCCCTACAACCCTATAAAGCACCACCAGGGGAAGGAAAAAAAAAGGTTACTTTTATTCTACTTGACCTGGAACTAGGCAGCAAGGTTTCCAGTCAAAACAGACATTGTTAGAAAAAGTAATCATCTTGGTTCAACACTCCCTCCTGCTTTCAGAGTTGGACAAAGATGTCCCTTCAGAAGGTGCAGTACTGGTCCACCTCCCAAACACGATGAGCTGAGACACCGGTGAGTTCCGGTGACAGATGATGAAATCGCGTGGAGACATACAGCTGCCCTGGCCTGGTAGGACAGATGGAGGTGCAGTGACGGGGTGCCTCCTCCTCTGAGCGGAGCTGTGACAGAGCTGGGGGAAGCCGGCAGCCTGGGAGACTGCGCGCGTGGGAACCGCGCTGGCTGCGGCCGGGTGTCCTTGGACCACGCCGCCAACCCTGGAGCAGCACCGCACGCGCCCTGCGGCCCGCCCGCCTGCGCTGCGAGCTGCCGATGACTCTGCTGTTGCGTCCCCCTCGCGGACCAGCCCGGCGCGGGGGCCTGCCGGCATCCAGGGACCCCGTGTGAGGACCCTGTGTCAGAGCGCCCAACTGTCCAGGCGTCATGGGGCCAGTCCGCCTGGGCCGCCCCCGGGGCCGCGGAGGCTCTGGCCCAGGGAAGCCCCCCGCCTGGAGAGCAATCGGCATCCTCACCTTCCTCCACCGGGAAGACCACGGGTACTCGCTGCCCGCGGAGAAGCCAGGCGTTCCCAGATAGGGCCGGCTCCTCACCCCCAGGCTGCTCTGCTAATCCCGCCGTGTGCCTGGTGGGAAGCGCATGGCCTCTGGTCCCCGGGGATACACACGACCGCCTCCTGCTCTATCCCTGGGCAGGAAGGAGCACACCCCGGCCCCAGAGAACAGGGCCAGTTCCTGGCGGGGACAGGGCCAGCAGCGGCCGCATCCGGGTGCAAAGGGCACGTCTGGACCCGGTGATCCCGTAACCAAGGCAGAAAGACTCTGGCATGCACCTTCCGGACACCGTCCCTGCGCTGTGTTGCATTGTTTAGTCAGCCAAGCATCTTAGAGAAGCATATTCATAGCAGTGATGATGAAGGGTGATGACGGATGGGAGCTTTGGTCCAGTTAACCGCCCCCATCCCATTTCCCCTGCTGACATTCTGGGAGACCTCTCCTCCCGGAAGCACTGAGCTGACGGCCCTCCTCGTCTCACAACAAACAGGAAGGACTGCGTTTAGAGTGTTTGAGGAATGAACCGCACCAGAATAAAGCCTCACCGGTTCCCCCAGGCTCTGAAGGCCGAGGCCGCATAGTACCGCTTCCGAGACGGCTCCTCTGGGATGAGCAGGGAGCTCTCTCTTCAGCATCCATTAATGCCCGATACCCTGAAATCCTTATTTTTGCTTAAATTTCATCAAAGAAAGAGCTCTTTTCCAAAGATCCATTTAAAGAAATAAAGGGGAGAAACTCTTTATTCCTTTATATGCAGAAAACAAAACCTTACCCTACGCTTCCCCTTCCTAAACACCCAAGTACTTCAGAATACACTCATCTGGACACTTGGGTGTTCACAGTTGAAGTCCATCAGCTGCTAACCCGAAAAAACAAGTTTCTCCCTCTGAACCTCCCTGGCCAGACGTGCAGAGGTTAAAATACGCCGCCTGATTCAAGCAGAACACCGTGGACAGAAAGTCTGAATTCTGCAGAGAAGTCCTGGCCTGGAGCGGTGACCCTCCGCTGCGAAACACAGGGCAAGAGCGCCACCTGGTGGCTAGATCAGGTGTTGCGTGCTTCTTGTCACGGCTCCCGTTCCCATCCTCACTCTGCTGGCTGTTTGGTTTAGTTGCTCAGTCCTCTGCAACCCCATGGACTGTAGCCCGCCAGGCTCCTCTGTCCTTGGGATTCAGGCAAGAATATTGCAGTGGGTTGCCATGCCCTTCTCCAGGGGATGTTCTCTTTCTATTAAATAACTGGAGGAGGAAATGGCAACCCACTCCAATATTCTTGCCTGGAGAATCCCATGGACAGAGGAGCCTGGCAGGCTCTGGTCCATGGGGTCGGCTGCAGTGCCCATGCCGCAGAGGGCAGTGTCCCTCAACCACCTGGGAGGACATGCTGCAGGGATGGCACCGCGGCCTGGCCTCACCCAGTCCCGTCCAGTCACCGCCTCCTACACTGCATTCCTGATTCTCAGGCGACAACAAGCAGGGCCCCAACTTCTGGGTCAGTTCAGCGGATGGCATTTCATGTGTGTCTGCCTGGGGCGCAGGGGCGGCGGGGCGGGGGAGATGTACTGACTGTCACTGGTCGATACGTTCCCATCTTATTTTCTCCAACTCTTCTCACAGCACTGATCCTGTTGTATTCTAGGCATCTGTATATTTGTTTTTTAGATATTTATATGCCTGTTTCTCCCAGTGAACTATGACCTCCTTCTGGCCATATATCAAGACTGTATAATTTTTTTAGCCTAAAAATAATGTCAGAGTAACAAGCAGCCACTGTCCACTAACTGTGTACTCTGTGCCCGGAGCTATGCCATTTCGTTTCAGTTTTCTGGGCCCCGAGCTGCAGCACAGCTGTGGGCCTCGGTTTGCAGGTTTGGATCAGAAACCCAGGGCCTGACTGAGCCAGAGATGGACGTCCAGCCCGCCCACCGGCCAGTGGAGTCAGTTCCAGCGGCTGTTTGTCTGCCCAGTCTCCTGAATTTGAATAATTCAAAGAGCTCTTACACAGAAGGGCGGTCATGGTATTGTTTGTTTTTCCAGAAGCAGAACAAGACCGAGGGGTGGGAATTACAGAAAAGCAGTTTTCGCATGGACATGAGAAGCTGGAACAGCATCACGTCTTCTAATCATCAGACTCTTCCACGTTCCAGACTCAGGTTCCGAGCTGTGACTCCCTGAGTGCGCACCGGTGCACCTGTGCTCCAGATAAAGCCTCGGCAGCCCAGAGGCCAGGGGGTCAAGTGTTCAGTCCCATGACAAAAACAGATCTACCAAGCCCCAGAGAAAACAGTGGGGTCAGGGTCCCCCCAGCTAACAGTGGGTGGGCGGTCCCCAAGCATAGCAGTGGGGCGATAGGGTCCATTGGCTACAAGAAACACGGTGACCCCAACATCACTGAGTGCAGGGGAAACTGTCTTACACTCACGTTCTGTGCATCTATCGAACGTGTATGTCACCATCTGTTTTTCAACCTTGTGTTACAAGTCTTGGTGTGTGTGCTAAACACACTGTTGCTTTTCTAGTTAAAAATTTTAAAAATGTCGTTAATGCCTGCTTCAGATCTTCTGACATGCTATTGTTTTTTTTGTTAAAATTATTAAACTATTTCATGAATATCTGACCTTTTAAACACATAGAGAGAGTAAGGGCCTAAACATGTACTTGTTCCGAGGACTTTCCCAGAAAATCACAAGCCATAACAGTGAGCTGAATGTTCACAATCAAAACTGCAAGCTTGTTTCATCACTTATTTTATATTTTGCCTGATCATGTTTCATTTGAGTAATAAGTAATTACTTGAGTAATTTGAGTAATAAGTAACACTTATTGGGGAAGAAGAATACAGTAACTATCCAATCACGCATACAGTTTTGTCACAGATGGCCATGCCAGGACTCATATCAATGAACATGTCCTGAGGCTGTACAGCCCCTGGGCGGGGTTGTATTGAAGCCGAGGAGAAGGTTGAGCCCAGAGGAAGCTCACGGGTGCCCATGATCAATGTTCGTGGGCACCTGCCTCCTGCCAGCCTCTCTCCTGAAAGGGTGGCCTTTCCTCAGTGTGGTCCTCAGCATGGCAGTGTTTTCCCAGAGACCTGGATTTAAATGCAAAGATACAGCAGTCTGTCTACCTACCTCTCTGCTCAGAAGGAATTTATGAACTTACCTGGGTGATTGAATCCTCTCAGAAAAGTAAACAGGCCTCAGTTCTCCCTCTCGGGCCGGTGTCGGGGGAGGGATAGGGCGCTGGAGCGGCGAACCCCCTTAATTGGATTCTCACGTCACTAAACCTGATTTCCAGGCATCAAGTTTCCTGGAGACCCGTTGTCCTTCACGTTCCCATATTGACTTTGATCACTTTTACTTTGTTTCATGAAGTTAAATTCTATCAAGATTGATAAATGAGCATTGTAGAAAAGCCAGCAGCCTCAGTGGCTCTGGAGGCTGGTGGGGCGGGGGGCGCTGTATCCTTTTCCCCCCTTAAGTCCCCAGAGTTCCCTGCTTCCTCGTTTAAGGGAACGTCTGTAGACTCCGCAGTGACCAGGCAGCTCCTGCTTCTTAGGAAGAACACTTTCACACCCAGACTGGAAGGGATGGACTGGCCTGATGCCCTCGGGAGTCCTGGAAGTGTGCAGAGCACGCCCCCGAACCCCTTCCCCGGAAGCCTTGCCACTGCAGGGGAGGCGGACAGGGGCCTGCTGCGTGGATAGGTCCCGAGAGTAGGTTTCACAGGAGGTCACACTGGGCTGTCCAGGACCCAAGGGACACCGATGGGCACCTGTGTGGTGTTGGGGTGAAGCTCGTGGGCAGGGGGTGGGGAGCTGGGTCACCCACACCTGCCCCACGCTTCACCTGCTGACGCAAAGCAGCTGCCCTTCAGTGAGCTGCGCCCGCCGTGGTCAGGAGCGCAGGCAGCTCAGCGGGGGCCCGTGACACGGGGAGAGCAGCCGGGCACACTCAGACCCCACCAGCGGCCGCCCTGCAGGGCCTGGGCCTGGCCCCACCCTCACGGTCATGCCCCATGGTCAGGGGAGGACCTGGTCTTCATCAGCATTTGCTTGAGGAGTCAGCACTGCACCCGGTTCATCAGTGTCCCCTGCTGGAGAGATCACCCGCTTCCTTCTGGCTCGCTGCAGGGGCCGTCACTGCTGCATAACGATCCGCCCCACACGGAGGGCATCCGGGACTCACGGGCGACCCACCGGCCAGGCTGCGCTGCCCCAGCGGGGCCCCTGCATGCGTCTGCAGTCAGCTGGCAGGATGTTAACAAGTGCCAATCATTACAAATGATAAAATGCACTTCACTTCACTGAACTTCTGCTCATCAAAAAAATCAATTTAGGAAAAAAAAAAAAAAAAAGACAGTAAGCCTAGAAAAAAGAATCCCAACACACATATCTTGGGCTTCCCTAGTAGCTCAGCCAGCGAGGAACCTACCTGCCAATACAGAAGACCTGAATTCGATCCCAGGGTCAGGAAGATCCCCTGGAGGAGGAAATGGCAATCCACCCCAGTCTTCTTTTCTGGAAAATCCCATGGACAAAGGACCCTGGTGGGCTACAGACCATGGGGTCACAATGAGTCAGACACAACTTAATAATGTCTGTTCAAAAAAAAATAATAATAATGTCTGTTCATCAAAAAACCCATTTGGAAAAATATAAGATAGTAAGTCTAGAACAAAGAATCCCAACACACATAACTTTATTATTTTTTTTTCTGTATTTTATTTATTTTTTTTTAATTTTTTATTTTTTTTACTTTTCAGTGGGTTTTGTCATACATTGATATGAATCAGCCATAGAGTTACACGTATTCCCCGTCCCGATCCCCCCTCCCACCTCCCTCTCCACCCGACTCCTCTGGGTCTTCCCAGCCCAACAGGCCCGAGCACTTGACTCATGCATCCCCCCTGGGCCGGTGATCTGTTTCACCATAGATAATATACATGCTGTTCTTTCAAAACATCCCACCCTCACCTTCTCCCACGGAGTTCAAAAGTCTTTCTGTACTTCTGTGTCTCTTTTTCTGTTTTGCATATAGGGTTATCGTTACCATCTTTCTAAATTCCGTATATATGTGTTAGTATACTGTAATGTTCTTCATCTTTCTGGCTTACTTCACTCTGTATAATGGGCTCCAGTTTCATCCATCTCATTAGAACTGATTCAAATAAATTCTTTTTAATGGCTGAGTAATATTCCATGGTGTATATGTACCACAGCTTCCTTATCCATTCATCTGCTGATACACATAACTTTAAAAAGATGTATATACAGAATGTAAAAAGTACTGGAAATCAGTAATAAACATAACAATCAGTTTAAGAAGTTGTGCTTATTAATCCGAAGTTTACTTTAAAGTCAGTCAGTGATCTCAAGAGGTCACACGTGGGTTTAAGATGCCCATTTCCCAGAATGACAAGTGTGAGCATCAAGGACCTAAGTCTTAAAAGCAGCTGCTATTCCTGAGAAGCATCTCCATATCCTCAGAAGAAGTAGATGGAGAAGAGAGTGTCCACAGAGGAGTCTCAGACCCGCCGAGACACGGGCATCGGGAGGAAGGGCACTCGTCCCTCTTGGGCCGGGAATCCGGAAGCCTTGCTCACAGCCTCATGAGGGAGCAGCAGCTCGCAGTACAGCTCATCCCGAGCGCCCCTGCTGGTCCCGGGCTGCCTGCTGCTCCCCTTCAGCCGAGTCACTGCCGGTGCGATGCCCCCAGTGAGGCGGGGGCTGACGGCCGGAGCACCAAGGCAGCCTCCAGCCTCGCGCCTCGGAACACCCCACGGTCTGCACTCTTGTGGCTACGTAAGCAGGCTGCTGGATCTGGTGGGGTGCACACCATAGGGGGAACACCTGAATGTCATGAGGTATGGACAGACATACAGGCCACAGAAATAATGTATCAACAGTATCTGACATGCCTGTGCGTATATCCAGAGAAAACTCCCAGTTCCAGAAGGTACATGCACCCCTGTGTTCACCGCAGCACTATTCACAACAGCCAAGATGCGGAGGTAACCTCAGTGTCCATCAACAGAGTGGATAAAGGTGATGTGGTACACACATGCCGTGGAATATTACTCAGCCGTGAAAAGGAATGAAATCGTGCCATTTGCAGCACAATAGATGGACCTAGAGATTATCATACTAAATGAAATAAGTCAGAGACATACCATATGATATCACTTATATGTGGCGTCTAAAATATGACACAACCGAATTTATTTACAGAACAGAAAGAGACTCACAGACATAGAAAACAAACTTGGATCGCCAAGGAGGGGAGTGGGGGGAAGGATGGTTGGGGAGTTTAGAATTAGCAGATGCAAACTATTATACAGGGAATGAACAAACAAGGTCCTGCTGCATAGCACAGGGAATGATGTTCAGTGTCCATGATAGACTGGTTTAATAGGTTAAAAGTTTAACCCTGAAGCCAGGTCCCGGTCTGCCACTGACTGGTTCTTTTTCTTGGGCAAAATAATCTGGTTTTGGCTCAGCTTTCCCATCTATAAAGTAAGATGGTTTCAGCACCACCTCTTACAGGAAGTCCTTAGCTTGGAAATTAAATAAGCTAATGCAGTAAGTGGCAGGCACACAAATTACTAAAGTAGTGTTAAATATGATTTGGGAGAAGAGCAAGCGGACAGCACCCTCACAGTAAAGCAGAACTGGAGAAAAGCTTTTTTCTTCACCACGATTGTGCGAATCCCACTTAGACTGGGCCAGGGCCTTCCTGCATCTGCACATATGTCTAAAAGCTTCAAATAGGTTTGTAGAATGTAGCGAACCCAAACGGGCTTGTGATAAACTTTACTACAGATACACTGTAAAACTAGGTGAAACTGGTTTTCATTTAAAAATCTATAGAAACATGACAGAGTGACAAGATTCCTTTCTGTCTCGTTTGAAAAGAACCAGCCACTCTGTCCCCAGGCTAACCCTGGTCTCTCAAGGTCTTCCTTGCAGACTGGAGAAGTGTGCTGTGGGTGATCACCACCTCAAATGATGTATGCGTGGGGTCAAGACCTGGAGGTAATAAGAAAGAGTAAAAGGTGTCATGTTTGGTATGGCATAGAAGGGTGTGTGGGGGTGTGGGGGGGCGGGGTGTGAGTTTCTGGAACATTTTTTAATAGGGTTATTATATCCCCTCAACTCCCATTCAAATATATTGGAAGAAAAAAAAAAATAAAATAAAAATCTATAGAAGCATGAAAAATGACTCCCAGGACAAAGAGTAAACTCTTGTCCAAGCAAATAGTATTGAATAGGAAACTGTAACACTTGCTGTTGGAAAGATGGCAGATGTCTCACACACACACACACACACACACACACACACACACACACCTATTTATTAAAGAGCTAACATTTTAAATGCCTGCCCATGTAACCTTAGATGCAATAATAATTAAAATACAAGTCACAGATGGCAATTCCATAGGTTCAAGAAATAAAGTCTGATACTAATTTATCATTTTCTCACTTAAACTACCTGATAACGAAGGCCACCTCTGTCTTCTCTGAGCCTTGCTACTTCCATGATGTAGTGGAAAGGTGGAGAGCTTTTTTAAAGGAGTGCTTTGTATCCTCATTAAGAGTCAGTTAAGGAGAGTGAATCCATTCTCGATTTGCCAAAATCTTTTGATATTCAGACCCTGGTAAACCCCTTCAAGCCGCTAAACAATATAATTTAAAAGTGAAACAATGAATCTGTAATGTGGTTCTTATTGTTTGAAACTAATGGCTGGGATCACGCCGTGTTGTTTCATTCAATCTGTGATGCAGAGACCACCCTTGCCCAGCATGTACACCTCTCAAAACACACGTGTGTGCGTGTACACACACACATAACCATATAGAGACACATGCTCATACATACACACTCACACATGCACTCATATACACACACTCACACAGGCACACACACATACACATATGTACACTCATATACTCACACTCATACACACTCACACATGCACACTTATACATATACACATGTACTCATACACACACATGCATACACACACACATACACACATGTTCACTCATATACACACATGCACACATACATGCACACTCATACATACACACGTGCATGTACACTCATACACACATGCGCCCATATATACACACTCACAGATACACACATGTATACTCATATACACACACTCACACACACATACATGCACACACAGGCGCACTCACACATACACACATGCACGCTCATACACACACACACACACACGCTCACACACGCCATCCAGACCGTGGGACGTGTCTCCCTCCTGCATGCTCTACCAGCAGGCCCAGGGCTCCGCAGCACAGCCACCTGAAGGTTCCGTCAGCTCCTCTAATGAACCCCCAGAGAGCTGAGACTGCCCACCGTGACAGCAAGCCTCTGATCCCACACAGAAGTGGCCATGACCTCTCACATTTTCACATAAATGTGCAGAAGACAGCGTGCGGGAACTCACCTCACCTGTGCATCATTATCACAACCCTGGACAGAGGAACCTATTCTAGAGAGCCCAGCCCCGTGTGAGAGAGAGCCCAAGATTCTGGCTGAGTCAGACCTGGGCCTTCACGAGTCACATGGAGCTTCACAGATTCCTTTTAAAAGCTGGAGTAAAACAAGCTTCCTAGAACACAGCACAAAGGTAACCACAGTGTATATGTGTATAGACAGAAATGGGGATAAATAATTTTCTAATTTAGAATATGGTCACACAGACATTTACTCAGTGCATTAGTATAATGAGTTAATTATGCAAAGGAATATTCCAAAGCCTGTTTGTTGTGTTTTTTATAAAGTACATTCTAACCTCACTTTGGTGTTCACATCTGCCTCCTGCCAACTGTGATGTTCCCCATGGGTGACGAGGGCTCTGATCAGACCCGACCTCACAGGGCGGTTTTACGGCGTCTCCGGGGTGCAGGCCTGGACCCTGCAGTCCACCCTGTTCCGTGCAGGGCCGCGGGGATCAGAGAGCAGCCCCGGCCCCTCTCACGCTGCCCCCTCAGGGTACGTGGCATCTTACTTACCGAGCATCTATTAGGTACCAGGCAGGTTCCCAGCCAGTGTGGATACAAAGCCATAGTTGTCAGTAAGAACAGAAACAGTCGCTCACCACCCCGGACCTTCAGTCTAGACAAGAAAACAAATACTTTTATCACAGTGCCTGTACCAGAAAGGAGCCACGAGTCACCACTCTTGACTGAAACGCTGAGAGCACAGCCCCGAGAGAGGGTGCTTGGGGATTCGCCAGGTCCAGGGGCAGAGGAAAAAGAAACAGTGTTTGTGCAGAGCAGTCACAGGAGCACAAAGCCCTCTCAGGAACGGGAGCCAGGATGGGGGCCTCCGAGCTGCCCATGCCCGGGATGGAGCCCAGTGCAGGCGGGGCACAGAGCGCGCCCCGGGAGGCCGGGTCGGAGGGCAGCTCGGCCAGCACAGGTCAGGGGAGCCGGCTTCTCCTCGGGCCCCGGGACAGCGGGACTAGGGAGGTGGTGAGTCTTGCCCGCCACCTGACGGGCCACAGGTGAGACACTACTCTGGTGTGTCCATGAGGACGAACTTGGACGAGTGCCGCGTCTGAGTTGGTGCATCTAGAAAAGCGCTGGCCCAGCGGTGCCAGCCCGCCAGCACCGCAGCCAGAGGAGCCTCCAGCCCACGGGTTAGGGACTCCTGGCCCCAGGACCACCCAGGAGGCCTCCAGTCAGGCCCTGCTTCTCCCCCGTCAGGGCAGCGGGTGAGGAGGACACGGGAGCGGGGCCAGGTGAGAGGTGCAGAGAAGAGAGGAAAACTGTGGCCGTGAGGGGTCAGGGCCGACCCACCTCCCGGGGCTCCCTGGGCCTTGGGGATGGACTGGGGCATGGACAGCCCCGAGGTGCACCCCTGCCGTCTGCTCCCCTTCGCTGGGTTGAGCCTCCCCTTTCTCTTCCAACCATTGCACACTTTAGCTCCCGAGCACATCCTAGTGGGCGGTGACTGCTGTGTGGTCGTGTGGGGCTGTGGCGGGCTGTGATGTGATCGTCCAGGACTGCAGGTCCTGGGACCGGCAGCAGCCACCCTGGTGTCCAGAGCCTCACTGTGCCTCCACCTTTAATTAAAGTCCACATTGCCCTAAGCTCGCTGTGTGTGTTCCAAGTCCACGAAACCCCTTCCCCAGTCCCACAGGGGTCACTGGGGTCACCCGGGGCCGTGCGTCGGGTCTCTTCCAGGTCCCTACGTGCGGGCTGCCTTTCCAGTGCTGTTTGTAATCCCACCCCCCACCCCCAACCCCCCATGGGTGCAGCCAAAGTTAACACCAACTCAGGCCCGAGCATCAGCACCCAAGACGTAAGCTCTAAGCTGATGGGGCTTCGTGTGTTTTCCCACAGTGATGACCAAAGAAAAGGCAGTGAAAACTGACGTATCTCTAGCCCCTCTTACAATATAAACACGTGTGCATTCACTTCTCATTAAAATCAAACAGGGGTTCTGCATTAACCTAGAGGGGTGGGATGGGGAGGGAGACGGGAGGGAGTTTCAAAAGAGGGGGATACATGTATACCTGTGGCTGATTCATGTTGAGGCTTGACAGAAAACAACAGAACTCTCTAAAGCAATCATCCTTCCAAAAATACTTAATTAAAAAAAATATACAAGAACCTAAAAAAAATCTCAGAAAGGGCTGGAAGCAACGACGCTGCTGAAACAGGGATTCATGTAGTTCTGGCAATATATCAGGATATGGCTCTGGGGTTGGGGTGACTCAGAACCAGAAAGCTGAAGTTCCCCACCCTGAGTCACCAGCTAAATGCCGGCATCACCACGCGGGTCAGTCTAATGTCTTTTCTACAAAAAGACAGTAAGGACCAGTAGCTCACAAAGAGAAGTGTCACTGCATGGTATATGCAGAGGAAATCTCGAGCCACAGACTTTGAAACCACATCTGGAAGCATTTGTTTCCAGAAGTCCTACAGAATTCGCTGTGCAGTAGTCAGAGCTCATGTTTTCATTCCTGGAGCCTTTGAGGCCAGCCCTCGGAAGGGACCGTGTCTGAGCAGCCCCCGCACCCCGTCCAGCCTGAGCATCGGCCCCCAGGAGCGCAAGGCGGAGGCTTCAGGGCGGGTCCCAGCCTCATCTCCTCCGCGCATAGGTCACTCGGTTCAGCTCGTGTTGCCTGGAGTGCTGGGGAGACGAACCGGGTCCTCCTGGCTCCCGAAAGGAGGCTGGGGTCTCAGACCACGCTTCCTACACCACCTCCAGGGCTGAGCCAGGCCACCGCTTTATAACCTCCCTGCAGCAGGCGTTGGACTCGCTGATTAAACAGTGACTCTGAACTTGACGGAGGAGGAGAGTGAGGGCAGGAAGCCCAGCCAGTTCCCCTGGCACGTCCCCGGAGCTGGTTCACCGCCGAGGCCAGCAGCACCTGCTCTTCGGGGTCCCACCGTCCCTGTGACCAGGGGCGGCCGCCCAGCATAAGGAGGACTAAGGCCGGGACAGGACGCTGGGAGGGTGGTGGAGACGCAGGACACCCCGCGCCATGCCGAGCCGCGCTGCCTCTGTCTGGAGCACCCCCAGCCTGGAGACGGGAGGCCAGACTCCCAGGCCGGGAGCGCCCGAGGACAGCACCACCCCTGAGGGGAAGGCGGTCAGCGCGGGACCCTCCCCGCGGCGAGGGCTCCGTGGGGGCTGCCGAGTCCTCTCCGGTCATAGGAACCTACCGCTTTGGCGCAGTCGCCCTGGAGGTGGGAAGTGCATCTGTTTCCCGGCTGTCCTAGAGAAGAACCAGGAGCATCCTCCTCGAAGCCTTTTCATCAGCCAGATTTGAGGGCTGCAAAAGAAGGGATTCCTGCAGGAAGCAACTTTGTGTTGTAGAATAATTTTTAATTAAAAATAAATAAAGCCTCTATTGTCTCTTGGACGTCCTCAGTATATTAAAGAAGTTGCTCACTTTATCAGTCAAATGACTCAGGGTCATCACCAGTTAATGTGAAGTCTAGAAAACACATCATAGTAGACCGATTAAGAAAGGAAGAAGAATTAAAGAAAATTAAAGAAAATGCATAAAAACAACAAACCCTCAAAGACATTCAGTTCAAGTATAAACAGGTTTGTTTCATTACATAATTGCTGGAGTAACTCCCTTTTTAATAAACACAGGAAACGCACCTTATAAATCACACAGCAAGTTGTTATATAATTGTTATATAATTGAGTCATTCTTAAGCAGCCAAATAATTAATACAGTGCCTCTCTTTCTGTTGTTCCCTGCACGGAAGGTTTTTTCAGATTCCAGAATGTAAAAGTTAGTAACTTGCTCCTAAAACTCAAGGAATTAAGTGCCACATATGACAGGTAAGTGTTGACAGGCGATGCTCCACCATCTGAGGGAAAGGGAACGTCCCACTAAAATGTAACGTTACTGTTCCCTACCTCTAAGGGACACTGTGGGGGCCGCCTTCTCCCGCCAGAAGTCAGCTCTTGAATTCTAGGAACTACACGCTTACCGTACAGTCTAAGCAGCCCAACTGCCATTTCTAAGAACTGCAGTAGAAATGGGGACATAATCTAGGAGGCACCTGTCCTTTAGGAAATAGCCTAAGACAAAAAGCTGAATTTCTTGGGGTGTTCCCTAGCAGTCCAGCGGTTAGCACTCAGCACTTTCACTGTGGCCCTGAGATCGACACCTGGCATGGCCAAAATAATAAATATATAAACTGAATTCTTTTTCTAATTAGAATTCTGCTCAAACTGGGATCAGAACCTCTTAAAGTGGAGGAATTAAGAGTATTTGTAGACTCTTCCTCTCAATATCTGGTGGTTTTTAATACAGGAAAGGTGATTGCCTAGCATAAATAAAGATGCAGGAGCAGTGATTAAACTTACATTTAAGGGGACAAACTGTCTTCGAACACTCTCATTTTAAAGTTGTGATTTGCATAAAATCAATTAATATGTTAATTATAAACAAATCCCATCTATGTATTAACTCAAACCTTCTATGCATGTAACCTACTTGAACTTCCTCTGTGTAGGAAAATGTATAAAACCTCCTCTTTGACTCCTCTCTGTACTGACCAGCCCCTGTTAGTGACACGGCAGAGGGGGTGCTACCAGCGCTCATCAGATCCGGGTTCAGGACACACCCGGCTCTCTGTTGCCACCTCGCTGCAACCCTGTGGGGCCCTGTGTCCGCCAGACAGATGCTGAGGTCCTCACTCTGCTTTCAGTGCTGGTCAGAAAATAGCAACCTGAGCCAGAGCGGCCCCGCCTTCATGGGACTCGAGCAGCAGTCGGTCAGAAGGGAGATCAGCACGCTAAAAAAGATATGAGATGCATATGTGACAGGCGTAGGGGTGCGTATACCTGAAGGCAAAGGGGGAAGAGGGTGGCGGAGAGGATCTGGTTGGATGGCATCCCCGCCTCAGGGGACGTGAGTTTGAGCAAGCTCCAGGAGATTGCGGGGGACAGAGGAGCCTTATGTGCTCCAGCCCATGAGGGCGCAAAGAGTCTAACACGACTTAGAGACTGAATAACAAGCTTGCATAAGCAAGGGGCAGCTATTGTGTCCATTTTTAAAAAGTAGGATCTGGGATTCAATACCTTGTTCCAGGGCAGAATGAATGTGCCACTGACCCAGAACTGAACTCCTTAAACTCGCAGTTTGTCAAATCCTGCAGCCCAGACTCTGAATCACTACACTCTATTACTTTACCATGACTCGGGCAGGATAAAGGCTTCCTGGGTGGCTCAGTGGGAGAGAGCCCGCCTGCAATGCAGGAGCCACAGAAGACACAGGTTCAATCCCTAGGTCAGGAAGATCCCCTCGAGGAGAGAATGGCAACCCACTCCAGGATACTTGCCTGGAGAATCCCCACGGACAGAGGGGCCTGGTGGGCTACAGTCCATGGGGTCACAAAGAGCCAGACACAACTGAGCAACTTAGCATGCACGTGCAGGATAAATGTATATATATCTGGTTTCAATTTCTAATGATTGGGATAAATTACTAATCAACTCATTCAGAACCTACACTGAGCACCTTCCATGGGTCAGATATCAGGAATCCTGAAATGGATAGGCATATGAGCTCTGCCTTCTTGGGGTCGGTCATGAGACTTCATGGCCAAAAAGAGAGAAAGAGTCCTCAGTTATCTTGCAGACACAGGAGGGACATGTGAACAAAGACAGGAGTCAGGGTCCTGCCCCAGCCCTGCTCTGACCAACACCGCCTCAACCCAACATCACAGCTGCTCAAACCGCTGATGAGCAGACGCAGCTTTGCTAGAGGATGCAGAAGACATGTTAGCTACCGAAGAACGCTCTGGCCACCTAGCATGTTATTACATATGGTGTCAGTTCCTTATCCCCGGAGCAAGGGCGGAACGATGGGAGAGGCCTGGGCTGGAGGCGCTTCTCCGTGACGGGCAGGCCCCCCGCGTTACTTGAGTCTCAGGCCTTCTGCTGCCCAGCTCCACGGCCACCAAGTTCATGGTCTTGCGAATAGCCCGCAACTCCTGCCGCAGCCCCCAAGGGCACACAGTGGTTTTCAGGTCTGTCTATAAATAAAGATTCTTTTCAACAAAGATGAGGACAAACATCTCATTCATCCTTTCATCCTCATTGCCTGCTAATAAGTTCTTTAAAAAGAAAGCACAGTCGTTTGCATACACACCTTTGATGCCCCACCTCAGCCCAGTCCCAAAGCCTCCTCCAGGCCTCCGACCTGGTCCACAGCTCTGTCTCGTGAGCTGCGTCTGCTCAGCACCTTTTCTAATGCAGGGACATCCTTCTTGTTTTAATCTCCCTTCCTCCCAGCTCTTCCCTCGCACTGTCTGGGTAAATAACCTCAGCTCAGAGAGGATGATACATATGGATCAAAAATAACAAAGGAAGCAAATCTCCTACCACCTACAAGGCAGCTGACAACCCCGGAGACGCCCCCTGAGGAGGCACAGAAACCACCAGCCCAGGACTCGTCCCTCCCGTACGTGCGGGGACCAGGAGGGGAGAGGAAAGAACTCGGTGTCTGCATTTTTAATGATGACATTTAAACACGGTGCACCCCTGGGTGGGGGGATGAGCAGGAAGGCGATCTGGAGTGTCCCGGGGTGCCAGGGCCGCTTGGGGGGCTAGGCAGGCGTGCCACGCTCCAGGAGAAGAACCACCGCCCAACGCTGACAGCAGCGCTGGACCCCGTGTCATCGGCTCTTAGGGGAACTTGGGAGGCTTCTTCCCCAACTGCCCGTCACCGCGATGTGGACGACACTTGGATATGAAAGTGACTCTGGGTCTTCTCTTGGAACATCCCCAAGCCTTAAGTCAGGTGGCACCTCCCTCCTGTCTCCAGGGCAGCCGACACCCAAGCCTGACTGTAGCCCCAGCCGCAGTCCACAGGGAAGAGGCCTGAGCTAGGGCCTCCTGGCCCGGCGGCCGCCCACCTGCTCCCCGCTCACCCACCTCCCACCCCTCGCCCGCAGCATCCCTGCCTTTGAATCTTTTGCTCAACCTTAAAGGATGTGTCAATCAGAATCCAAAAGGGTAAGAGAAGGTGTCAGGAAGCCAAAGGAGAGATAAAGATGGGGGGGTGCGGGGGGAGCTGCGTCCTTGGTGAGAGTGGGCTCACAGACACCAGGAAAGAGCAAGGCTGCGAGGGGCAGACGTATATGGTGTTAGTTCCGCTCAGACCACCCCGTGCCGACACAGGATGGCAGGGCGGTCTAGCACCATTTGGGCATGCTACTGCTTCCAAGCGTGAGGCTTCACCGCGAACGGAAATCCTACTGCAGCTTGAAACAGATAAAGGGATGTGTGAAGTTACCCGGTGCTCCTACAGACGAAACAACCAGAGGCCAAGAGCGGAAATACAAAACTTTTATTTCAGGTTCAAATTTCAAAGGGAAAAATATGCTAAAATATTATGGAATCCCAGGCCTAGGGAGAGACAGTAAAACCCCCACCGCCAGGCAAAACGGGGAGTTAGTTATCTGACACAGAGGAACTGAGACGTGACCGCTTTTATACGATATGTTTGCCGTGGAAGGAGGGGGACTTTCTGGCAGGAAGAAAGAAAAGCAGCAGATTTCTGTTTATCCCAATTCTCAACGCCAGCCTTTGTGGTCGCGTCTCTGACAGATTGGAACCCAGTTTGTGCGTGTCCCTGCGACGGCAGTTCCTCCGGGGGCGCTCCGCGTGGGGGTCCTCCCAGCATCTTGAGTCTTCCTCCTGCTTGTGATCTGGATGCTCATTTGCTCACGTTGGAAGGAGGAAGAGAGGAAAGGCGGAAATAGATGGTGGGGCGGGGGGAGGGAGGGCTTCTGAGCACTGGGGATTTCGTCTTCTCAAGTCATCTCTGTTCCTTTTAGCACAGACCGTTCAGAGCCGCCCGCGTGGGCTCCCCTCTAAGCACAGGTCTGCAGGGAAATGAGAACTCAGCTCCTGCTTGCCTCTGTGCAGATGCCCAGAAACGGCCTCCTGCTCCGAAGCAGCACATTGCTTGATTCCTAATGAACCAGGCATGGAAAGAAAGGCGCAGATGAAGATACTTGTTAGTTCATTACGGGGAGACTCTCAGTTATCAAAGGATTGAAAGCGGACAGTTTTCCTGGTCTCAGGAAAGCAGAATGTATTTACACATGACTAGAGAAGCGTTGGACTGCAAGGAGATCCAACCAGTCCATCCTGAAGGAGATAAGTCTTGAGTGTTCATTGGAAGGACTGATGCTGAAGCTGAAACTCCAGTACTTTGGCCATCTCATGAGAAGAGTTGACTCATTGGAAAAGACCCTGATACTTGGGATTGGGAGCAGGAGGAGAAGGGGATGACAGAGGATGAGATGGCTGGATGGCATCACCGACTCAATGGGCATGAGTTTGAGTAAACTCCAGGAGTTTGTGATGGACAGGGAGGCCTGGCGTGCTGCAATTCATGGGGTCGCAAAGAGTCAGACACGACTGAGCGACTGAACTGAACTGAGCTGAACTGAACTGAAAGAAGCGTTGAAAGCATAGATCGAGTATGAGATGCGTTTCCAACCTATTCGATAACATTTACTAAGAAAGGGCTCCTGTTCTCCTCACCTCCCAGAAGCCACATGGAGACAGAGAGCCTGGTGGATGAGGATGGTCCGTGCCTGTGACTTCAGATGTGGCATGAGCCTAAGAAAACCCTGAACAGCTTTGATGCAGGACCATTAAAGAGCCTGGGAAACTGCACTGCGTTCTCCATGCCAGAGGCAAGCAGCCCAGCAACCTAGGACTGTTACTTCCTCCGGGGTCAGGCCCCCTGCAGCACTGCTGTCCCTGGATGTGCGCCCACCACCCCCGACCCAGAAGGAGAACTTCCGTCCTCTTCCCTCAGCCTCACCGCCTGGAAGAGAGTGCCCGTGGCCATCCTTCCTGGGGACATGTCTCCAGTTCATCAACGTGGACGTGACAGGCCAGCCGGGCCTCCAGGAGCACAGACCGCGCTATCACCAGCCAATCCCAAGTCAGGGGGTCAGAGCAGAAAAAGGAAGAAAAAGGGGACGGAGGAAACGGCAGGTGTCAGCCAAACCACGACCCCCAGCAACTTAAATAGCCGTGCATTTATGAGTGATGTGAAGAAGCAAGATAGAAGAGCACATATGTTGGCGTTTAGGGGGAAAGTGACGGGGCTGCCCAGGCTGACGTGGTGGCTTCCTTTGATCACAAGCTGCCACATGGAGAAAAGTCCCTTCACAGCCCCTGACAGACCTCGCCCAAGCCCACCTGTTTGTGCAAACCCCCAGGACAGTCCACACCAGGAGGGACCTCATGTGCACCATGGATTCGGGTGATGATGCCTGCAGGTCCGCCCACTGTCACACAGATACTAACACATCCAGTGCAGATGTTGATGGAGGTAAGGCAGTGCAAGGCAGGGACGGCGTGTGTAGGAATTTTTGTGCCTTCCTCTCGGTCTTGCCATGACCCTAACAACATCAAGCCCCCTTTCAATGTGAGCACAGCCAAGAAGGCCAGATAAGCAAGGTTTGCCACAGACCACAGGGAATGCTAATAATAATCTCAGTGGTATGGCCTGGCGATCTGTGTCCCCTGAGAACTTATGCTGAATTCTAACACCACGGGCGATGGCGTTAAGGTGGGGGGCTGGGGATTTGGGAGGTGATGAGGTCATGAGGGTGGAGACCCCATGATTAGGATCAGTGCCTTTATGAGAAGAGACCCCAGAAGCTCCCTTGCCCCCTCTGCCACACGAGGACGCAGTGACTGCAGCCATCAATGAACGGGAACAGAGACCGACACCGTTCATAAGCCGCCGTGTGTGGAAATTTTGCCTTCTGCAAATGCCAGCAACAGGAGAGTCAAGGGACCAGGGGACTGGTAACACCATCAGACCTTGCTGAATCCAACCCTGTGGTTTTATTTAAAAAAAAGAAAAAGCACAAAGAAAACAAAAACCCAGATTTGGGAGGCACGGACGTCCACTCTGCCCTGCAGAGGCGGAATGGGCGAACCCATCACCCCGGCTCACCATTCTGAGCTCCCCCTTGAAAGTTGGTGGGTTTCCCAGAACTTTGTGGGGCAATTTATAACCCATTTTGTTTTCAAAGCAGAGCACATAAAAGTGCAGATCAAGAGCGCCGCCTGGAATCTGATATGAGGACGAGAACGCTGCTGAAAGAAGCTCTGCCTCGGAAATGTCATCATCCTTTTGATGTTTATTCTCTCTGTAAGAATTTTTTTAATCCTTTGAATAGGCTCTAATGAGAAACGCATAGTTTTTAACTTCTGACTTTTTTAAACTCCATTTGAAAAGACTAACTGTAAAAGATCAGGTCCTTTCAAGTGACATGTCTGTGTCTGCGTGATTTTGCTCTGTCTTAATTACAACATGCAAGGGTGTCAGAACTAAAAAATAAAAAAGCTGGCAGATTAATGCTTTCTGTTGCTTAAAGTTTTTATCTATGAAACACACTGAGGATGTCTTCATTCCCATAATTGATCAATGTGCTCATTAATCTCTCATGGAATAAAAGCGTTGGAATCGATTTGCTTAGGAAACTTCTGAAACAGCCTGAGCTGCCTGAATGACATGCAGCTAAGCAGAGGGCCAGCACAGTGCTTCCGGGTCGTGAACTGTCTACTCATAGGCCACTCCAGGGAAGTCTCATTTCCATAATTGATCGATTTACTGATTTTTATCTCAAATTACCTAAGTGCCTTCTAATTAATTGGTAAAGTTTAGAAAACCTGGGCTGCAAGAGTGATTTCAAAATCAACAAAGTCCTTGATGTGCATGGAAACCTTACCTGGAGTCACTGCGAGGAGAAAGAGAGGACATTTGCAGAACCTTCTTCTTCACTGCCCTTAATCCGGGAGGATGTAGCCAGAGCCCCATCCTGGGTGAGTCCTGCCCCCGAAGGAACTGGACCCCATCTTATTCCACAGGTCAGAGACATTCCAGATGCACAGAGGTCTCACCTGCAATCCTTAGCTCCATCAGGCGAAGAGGCTGAAATTCACACACATGGCAAGTTAGATAGAACCTCCGCATGCAGAGACATGTCAACACCCTCGTTCTCAAAATGGCATAATATTGGCTTTAAAAAATCACCCCCTCCTTCAGTTCAGTTCAGTCGCTCAGTCGTGTCCAACTCTTTGCGACCCCATGAATCGCAGCACGCCAGGCCTCCCTGTCCATCACATGGGTTTACTCAAACCCATGTCCATTGAGTCGGTAATGCCATCCAACCATCTCATCCTCTGTCATCCCCTTCTCCTCCTGCCCCCAATCCCTCCCAGCATCAGGGTCTTTTCCAATGAGTCAACTCTTCGCATGAGGTGGCCAAAGTACTGGAGTTTCAGCTTCAGCATCAGTCCTTCCAGTGAACACCCAGGACTGATCTCCTTTAGGAACACCTTGCTAAACTTGGAGAAAGTGGCCATTTTTAACATACTCACTAGGAGCTCTCTTTCACATTGGAGAGTCCAGTGTGCTCATGTCCGCTGGAATTTTAAAGTTAGTACAATGCTCTTATCTGATATATTTATTTCAAACGTCTAAACAGCTTTCGGCCTCTCTAGAATCTGAAGTCTAACTCGTGATGGCCTAGGAATCGGAGATCCTCACAGATTCAGGACACCAGCCAAGAATAAAATCTGCATCTTTAAAAAAAAAAAAAGTAAGCAACAGCATCCCCAAGCCAGTGTCCAGGGCCCGGGTCCTCAGCTGGGACCACGAAGCTGGGAGGCCATGGCCTGGTGGTTCCCGAAGCAGCCCTGCAACCGCGCGCCATGGGGAGGGGCCTCTCTCGGCACCCACCCTCAGAGCCTCTGACACAGAGATCCTGGGAGTTTCTCTGAAGAGAGCTGCTCAGATACCCTGTCAAGGAACCCATCATCACCAGATTGACAGCCTCTTCTGTCTATCATTGTGGGGGAGTAGATATTTTCGCCTCTTCTGTCTATCATTGTCGGGGAGTAGATATTTTTGCCACTTGATTTTGTCCCCTTAATGTTGAGCTTAACCTAAGCAGGAGAGATGTTATTGATGAAATGCTCTGTAGTGTATCAGCTCGCGCATGTCAGCTCCATCGATAATGCGTGCCCTAGGGGCTAATAAAAGAGAGGAATTTTCACGTTTTTATAGACTATCAAACTCCAAACTGTCAGCTCTTCCCAATATAAATCTATTTTAATTTCAGTTTCTTCTGAAACACTTAGCTTCCCAACTGCTGTATGAAAGTGTCAGTGAAAAGTGGGGTGGAAGAGGGCATATCGATGAAACACAGAGCAGATGATTCAAGAGCGTGAGTGCCTGTAAGGTCGCTGGCCGCAGGGTAGGAAGTGCTCAGGGCACTCTCTCTTCTGCCGACGCCTTGCTGCATGTCACTGCCATGGCTCTCATTTCCGTAGTAAGTCGTGCATTAGGTCTTTAAGGTGCCTCCAAGCCGTCCTGGAAAACAGACTAATTACATGTCCTGGTTAATTGCATATCATGACAGGTTAGGAGACACAGGTTTAGTCTGGGCTGCAACGCGGTCTGTCTGTTCCCAGGTCTTCCCTGCTCTCTCTTCGCTCGACGCAGGATAGATCTGCTCCCTGTAGGGAGAGTCAGCCCGGAGCCGAGCAAATCCCAGGGATGCCGTCTCGGCCACCGGAAACCTCAAAAGGAAAGTTATCGGTGGCAGTTCTGTGCTCCGAGGGCTTCCCAGGAGGTGCTTGTGTTGAGGAAACCGCCTGCCAATGCAGGAGAAACCAGAGACCCAGGTTTGACCCCTGGGTTGGGAAGATCCCCTGGAGAAGGAAATGGCAACCCACTCCAGTATTCTTGCCTGGAGAATCCCATGGACGGAGGAGCCTGGAGGGCTACAGTTCACGGGGTCGCAAAGAGTCAGACACAACTGAGCGTTTGAACAACAGCCCAAGGGTGTTCTCGGCACGGAGAAAAAAGCCAGCAGGACCTCTGTGTCTGCGCTTCGGGGACTGGGAACAAGAGGGGAGTGTGAGTCTGACTGCATGGTTGAGAAGCTGGGCAGGTGGAGGCTGGTGTTCCCTGGGGACAAACACAGATTTCCCCCCACCCCGTGCAGGCAGAAAGGAGCCCTCCACAGATGCGGCGAGCGCGGCCCGCGGGGGCGTTTTATTTGCCCCGACTGTGCCGGGTCTCAGGTGGAAAGTTAAACAATTTCCCCAGGTTTTGTTATGCCTCAAAGGCAGACTTGGAAAGACTCCTTCCATATCACTAAATAACCTGTTAGCTCGTGCGTCATTACGGACTCCAAGGGGCAGTTTGACAGAACCAGCTAAGGCAGCCGGCTTCGTCATCATCACCTGTAGACCCTCCTGCCCCTCAGATCCGCGTCAAAGCCTTTCTCTGGGGCTGGAATTCATAATTAGCCATCGTTGCCCCTCAAATTGCATCAGTTTAAATCTAGGAAGAGATTAATCTATTCACAGTGATATTAGAGATCTAACAAAACGAGAAGGGAGGTTCTGGAAGATGCTGAGGGGAAAAGGCTTACGCTGAGCGTGTCAGGGTTTAGTTCAGAGTCTGGCCAGCCTTCCTCCCCTCAGAACATCCTCACGAGAGCGGAATAAGATGCTCCTGCGTGTGCAGGCGTGCAGCGCAAGGTGCAGGATTATCCTCCTGCCTCCCTGGGGAAATGTGATGGTGTTATGGTCCCATTTTGTGAAGGATAAAGACAGCCTGATTGACAAAGCGATTTCCACATTTCCAAGAAGCCAGAAACCCCAGGTCTGGACCGCTGCCCTATGCCTCAGAACTATCGTGAGGAATTGGCAATGGGGCTCACCTCCGAAACAGACATGATTGCTTGGAAATTGAGGTCACATATGCTGAAATTGCCAGTGGACGTTCATCCTGCAAGACATGCCATTAACGCAGTGAGGAGGCAGGGAGGCTGGGACCCGGCGGACATTCAGGCAGGTGCACGACCCGACGGAGGAGAAGCTCATGTCTCTGACCGGCGGCACATCCCTCTTCATGGGAGAAAATATGAGCCTCATTGTCAGGAAAAACCTATGTTCTGTTTGTAAATTTTATTTTTGAAAACAGTGTTGAATACCGTTGTATTATTGTTGTTGGTATTTTCCTTAGGTTTCCTTAGTTGTGTTTACACTGCTGCTTTACTGGTTTATGATCTCTGTGCCTAGCCATTCCCACCCACGTGGAAACAATGCATTTCATACCAGTCAGTAACCCCAAGGTCACCACAAACCCCCTTCCCGGCTCCACAAACCATCTTAGGGGAAGTGGCTCCAGTGGGTCTGGCCTTGGAGGCTCCAAACAAGTATTACTTGGAACCAGAAGACCCCGGAGCCCGTGGAAGCCAGGGAAGGCCCAGAGTCACCACAAGAAGGAAGAGGGGAGCACCCCAGTCCACCATCCGTGCACGGCCACAATTCAGCGGTGCTTTTATTAACTGCCCAAGTGAAGACCAGGCTTAATATATTCTGGATCTAAAATAATACAAAGAAACACAGCCGGGCAGGTGACAATAAACCAGCGTGAGCTGGAAAATGGGCTGTAATGGTTTTGCAAGCTCTCAGCACAGATCTGAGAGCTGGAGTCAAGTGCAAGGAGCTTTCATTTATCTGCGGGCGGGTGCTGAGGCCTTCAGGGCCTGGGATGCCACTGGGCCGGGTTGGACCAGGCTCTGTCCTGGGTTTTCCAAAGAGCCACCCTCCCATGGGGGACTGGGAAACCTCTGAAACCTTGCCGTGATCTTGGCTGTCACACATCACTCCTGGGTTTCCCTTTCTCCCGGCCACATAGAGCCTTTTGGAAACCTTCACTGATAAGGTCTAAAGCCCAGAAAGGTTCTAAATAGATAAGACAGAACCTCTCTCTCAACTTTAGCTGATTTCACATTATTTAACCAGGTCAGAGTTTAGTAAGCGTCCCACCAGCCTCACTTCTGGGAGCACCATGGTCCAGCATGAGAAAAGGCAAGCAAAACACGCATGAAAGTGAACAGCATGTGCAACATAAATCTATCAGTATAAAATTGACTGCGTACCCATGTGGTTGACAGAAATCTGGGGGGAAAAAAGACAGGGCTGTTTAAAGAAACAGTGTTAAAAGGAAAATATGTTTACCATGCAATGTATATATTACTTTGTTACATATACGAGATTTTGTTAAACATCTAGAAAGGAACAAAATCCATCTACATGCATGTATTTCCAAAAAACACTGTGTAACTCTGGTTTAATGTCATCAGGATTAGTTATGATTCATCACCTAGTCCATCCTTCAGGAATTATTTAGCCTTAGGCTAAATAAAAAATAGTTACTATTTTTCAGAGTACAAACAAGCAAACAAAGCGGAGAAAACGTAGATAATTACTGAAACAGTGCTATTTAAGGTACACTGCTGAGGAGCCCCTCCACGCACATTTATTAATCGCTGCCTGCACTGCACAATGGCTGCTCTCTCAGCTCTTGTCCGTATGTCTACCATCCCCTCTTATTTATTCCTTTCTGTCGTGAATATGCATCGGCTTCTCCTCCATCACATCAGCCTGCTTAAGAGTAGCTACTCCTCTGAGATTTATGCTCACTGTCTGCGCCTGGAGCTGCGAGAGGCTTCAGGAAACACCACACTCTGAGATTCATAGGAGGGCAGGCTACAGCCACACAAATCACATCCGTGATCTGTGGGCCGTAATTCCAGCCAGATCTGAGCAGCGTCATGTCTGTTATCTACAGAAACAACCATGAATTACCTCTCAAAACTGTTTTTTCACATTTCAACAGTACCACTTCTCTTCATATTTATAGGCTATTTTTGCAATGAGATAGTAAAGTACTGTGCTGGGCATGTAGGTTGATTGGTGGTTTTATTGTGTGCTGTTTTAAATTGAATTAAACATACATTAAGCCTTTTAAGATGAAAGCTATTTTGCCTTCTGTTACCTTTCCCCAAACATCAAAGGACTTGGCACCCACAAAATTGCTTCAGTGTTTCTTGAGTCTTGCTCAAGTTTCCCTGTTGTCTTTGGATGCTGCTGAGCTCAGAGACGAGTTTTTGCCAAATTTAGTCACCATGGAGGTTCTCACCACCACAGGCATTTCTGTGCATTTCTGTTTTTATCTTAGTATTTCCTTCTTATTTCTCTCTGACCTAACTGTCCATCCCTTTGTGTTATTTGTAAGGACACTCTTTTGTAAATTATCTATAAACAGTTCTGAAATGAGGAATGGGATAGATTGACCAGATGGATGGATGAACATATAGAAGATGGGTAAATAGGGTAGATCAATACAGAGGTAATAGATATCTATATAGTTGATAGATAGGTACATACATAAATAGATGATAGAATAATTCATGATGTTATTAGTCCTCTAACCTATGTAGAACATGAATCAGATTTTTGGCACTTATGACCTGGTTTGACCACAAGAGGAAACCGGAATAAAGACGAGCAAGGAATTATTTTCCTTTTACCATTTTCCAGTAATTTTTCTGTGCAATGAGCACATGTTACTTTCAATAGTTTAAAATGCAGAGCATTATCAACATGTATACTCTATAAAATAAATGCTACATAAATAAAATATTAGAAATATAAATGAGTCCATAAATATAAAGCAAATATAGGGTCGACATGTAATGTGTCTTTAAATTCTGCATATAAAAGGCATGAAGGCTGAAGCAGTGTACATTCCCATCAATAGTGCACAGGGCTGCCCTTTTTCCCACACCCTCTCCAAGTTGTTGAAAACCTAGTTTCTCATCTATTCTAAGGTGCCTAAAAGACACCTTTATTACATAAACACTGTATATTTGAAAGATAGTAGCAAATAGATTATCTAAGACTGAAGAGAGAGCAAAGACAGACCCACACTGATATTTAACTCACTCTCCACAAGAGTTGAGAGATACGTATTTTCCAGTAAATTTATAGCAGCATATTAACAGCATGATCATTAACTGTTTTTATTAAGTGATTTTATTTTTGTTTGCTTAGTAGGTAAGATTTGTGGTAAATTAGAGTCCATGAGATTTTTAATTAAATGTATTAATTATTTAGAAATAGACGTGTTTATATATATGGTGGATACTTTTATTTTTAAATAATAAAAAATAATAAAATCTATAGGAAATTTTTGATTCACACAAAACACTGAAGCTAAAAATGGCACAGATACACAAAATATATATACACATATACACACACACACAAACACATAAACACACACTTCTCACTTATTTTCTCCTGATTTCTCCTCTTTCCCCTACTTTGACTCAAGCTTCATGGATAAAATTTAATTTTAATATTATTTTAATAATATTAATAGTACTAAATATTATTGTAAAGAAAATGTTTTACACCAGCTAAACAATCTGTCAACACAGTACTTTAAGGAACAGGATTTATACTGGGTTGCAAAGGCCAACATAGGAGAAAGAGACATTTGACTTTTCAAGGATGAATTTCCTAAAGCTGTGAGGCTGCGTCCTGACACGCTGGCGGAGGCGGCCCTGGACGGGGTATTTATAGCCTGTGGAGTTCACTAAAGCCGCACAGGAGCCCACCCCGGGGCAGGGGCGCTGACAGCCGCATTCCGTCGGGACGAGCAGGACGCCTGGTGTGTGTGGGTCGTCAGAGCTGTGTTGCGCAAGTTCCTGCTGAAACTGTCAGCCAGCACCTTCGCCCTCTCCATCGCTGGCAGAAAGTTGGCACAAATTGTGCCACAGACAGCAGTCTCTTCATTACCTTCACAGCCCAGCATGGTGGATGCTCTATAAATAAAGTTTCTCCCCTCCTCATTCTGAAATAGGCAATGACGGCATGGGTGAAAACGGCTAACGTTTTCAAAGAGACAAAACTCACACTCCCTCTCAAAACCATGGGTGTCTGCACCATCCTTTCCCGTGTCTGACTTGGAAAACTGGATTAAGAAAATGTCAGCTCGCTGCCAAGTCTCGATTTCTTAGCAATGCGAATAGCAGAACTCAGGGAGAGGAAGTGAAATCACATTTTAGTTAAGTCTGAAGTTGATGAAGTCTGAAACTTCCCAAGTGGTGACGTCTCTGTGAACCAAAGACGGAGGGGAGAAGCCATTAATTTTGACATCACACAGCCCCGTGTCCACTCTGTCAACAGGGCAAGCTGTCTTCAGTCTCATAACAACCCTGCAAAGAGTTGCTGCCTCGATTTCACAAATGGAGGGAGGAAGCCAGAGAGAACAGAGGTGCTTTACTTCGGTACCTGCAACTTGATGAGGCGACAGCCGGGGACGGCTTCGGTCATTTTCATTATCAACACGTATTGTGATGAAAACGATCCAGGGGAGTGGTTGCTGCTGAGCTCTCAACACCTGGCACTTGAAACAGTTAACAGCAGCTGAGAGCAGAAATCAGAAAACCGGGAAGACGGGCCCTCCACCAGCCAACGAGATGGAGACAGGACGAAGGCAGACCTCGGTGCTTCAGAAGGCTCTAGAAACGGTCAACTCCAACTGGAGAGAAACAGTTGCTCACACCAGTCAGAACAACTAAGGTTCCCACCTCTTGCAGCACCCCTGCAGGGGCATCTCCAGCCATCCCGCCAAAGGTGCGACCCAGGAGATGCTCCAGGACTCATCAGAGGTGGAGCCATGAGCCCTCCAATCTGGGAGAAGCCAGGAGAACTTGCTGCTCGGGGAGCCACTACAGGGGGCACCAGCACCGTGCGGGAGGTGGGCGCTACCCTCCCTGGGGGGTGTGGTGCCAGCTCTGACAAGTGGCCCGGTTCCGGTTCTCGTTATGTCTAGGAAAAGGCAAACCCTCACCACGTGGAAGCAACTCGTCCCCCTTCAGGAATTTAAGACCACTTCCCACAGTTGGGTGCAGGTTGCGTAAAAATTTATTAACTCTCCCACTTGTGTTATTCTTCCCAGAGCTATGTTACACTCAAGCCATCATTTTAAAGTGTAATTTTAATGATGGGAGAAGTGTTGTAGTTGATTTTAAGTTTCTAGTTTTATCTAAGATCACTTCCTTTGCCTGTCAGCTTATTTTTCAAGAGAAAACTGCACAGGGTCCAAAAACCATGCAAATCCCACCTCTCTAAATGGTTGGAAACTTAAAATGATATTACGTTGCTTTATGTTTAAAAGCAAATTAATACAGAAAGAGCATTTCCTGAATATTCAGCCCATGCCAGAATTTCTCCTTTTCCACTGGCCCTTCCCACCTCTTGGGTGTTCCATCCACCCGTACCTGACAAACTTCTCCTCACTTAGGGAAAAAGCAGCATCTTAGAAAGAAGATCATAAGCATGAGAGAAATGATGTGAAGGCATGCACTGCTAGCTGATGAGGCTAACTGTTCCTAGTGGTGTTTCCTGGTGTTGTAATTATACACAGCTAAAGGTGGTCTGCCAGGTGAAGGGGGCAGGGAGTGAAGATGCTAGAAGTCCATTAAAATCAGGAACAGAGAACTTCAAGAAGCCAAATTTATGCAGCAGAGCCACACAGTCCATGACTGAGAGAAGAGGTGGTGGGTTAGAGGACAGGGAGCCGGCCGGCGCCAGGTGGAGGCTGCAGGGCAGGGCTGGTCCCGCAAGGAAGCCTCAGAAACCCCTCAGGTCAGTGAGGAAGTTCTCCCAGCTGCCCCCATGCCCACAAGAGCCGGTTTACAGTCAGGAACCCACGGCCAGGGGAGGGGTCACTGACCCTCGTCTAACTAAGAAGTGGGATCCAGACCAGAGCTGATCGTGTGTGCATGTTTGCATGCTAAATCACTTCAGTCACGTCTGATTCTTTGTGACCCCATGGTCTGTAGCCCACCAGGCTCTTCTGTCCATGGGATTCTCCAGGCAAGAACATTGGAGTGGGTGGCCATGCCCTCCTCGGGGGGATCTTCCTGACCCAGGGATCGAACCTGTGTCCCCTGTGGCTCCTACATTGCTGGCAGATTCCTTACCGCTGAGCCACTGGGGAAGCCCAGAGCTGATCATCCCTGCACTCTTTCCCTAAGAAGGGTTGTTTTCTGTAGGCTCCACCTCCTTGATTTCTTTTACTGTCTTATGTTGTGTAAATGACTCATATCTTTTTAGTCAAGAGGGAACTTTGGCTGCAGGTAAACACAGACTGAGTTGAGGGTGCTGGAGAATCAGGCTCAGGGGACCAGGGACCCACCTGCCCCTCCCAGCCCAGCGAGGACCTGCCGGACTGTGGATGGTGCGTCTGGAGGCCTGTCCAGGGAACGCATGTCGCTGTGAGTGTCTGTAGCAGAAATACGTGGGGCAGAACAGCTGCACAGTGGAGCAGTCTGCCTCCTAAGCCTCCAGAGGAAATGATGAACTAAACTTAAAGACGCCTTCTGGGAACTTGTGAGTTTGCATTGAGGGCAGAAATGAAGTGCTCAATAGAGGTAATCTGCTTGAATCATCTCCAGACCATCCCCCCCAACACTGGTCTGTGGAAAAATCATCTTCCCCGAAACCAGCCTAAACGACGGATTCTATCTAATCAAAGTCAGGCTGGGGCTCTGCAGGCAACAAGGAGTCACCTAAAGTTTTTCAGACAGAAGCTTTCTTCTTTTTTGTATGATTGCATTTCTTCAATAAAGAATAGTTGATGTAAAATATTATATGAATTACATGTGTACACCATAGTGATTCAGTTTTTTAAGGTTATACTCCATTGTGTGTGTGTGTGTGTTAAGTCGCTTGGTACTATCTGACTCTGCAACCCCATGGACTGTAGCCCACCAGGCTCCTCTGATCCATGGGATTCTCCAAGCAAGAGTACTGGAGTGGGTTGCCATTTCCTTCTCCCAGTGATCTTCTCTAACCCAGGGATTGAACCCGAGTCTCTTGCAGCAGCAGGCAGATTCTTTACCACTGAGCAACCTGGGAAGCCTGTACTCCATCTATAGTTGTAGCAAAACAGTGAGTATATTCTGTGTTGTAGAGTATATATTTTATACCTAATAGTCTCTACCTTTAAGCCCCCTACCCCATGCCCTCTCCCCACTGGTAAGCACTAGGTTCTTCTCTACGTCTGTGAGTTTTCTAGTTTGTTGTATATTTTAAGTTCCATATATAAGTGATATCATACAGTATCTTTCTCTGACTTATTTCACATAGCATAATACGCTCCAAGTTCATCCATGTTGTTGCAAATGGCAAAATTTCATTCTCTTTATGGCTGAGTGGTGAAACAGAAGCTTTCTCTTTGTCAGCGCTTTGCTTTCAGAGGGTGAATTGGGCCGCAGGTGGTAGCCAGGTAAGGGGAGTGGGAGGATGCAGACCCACGGAGGAAGCCAGGGAGGTCTTTGTCAGAGGGATTAAGGGCCTGAACCAAAGGAAGGGCACAGAAGGATGTGAAAAGGGAGTGTAGACTACGTGTGCATGTTCAGTCACCAAGCCGTGTCCAGCTCTTTGTGACCCCATGGACTGCAGCTCCCCAGGTTCCTCTGAGTGTTCCATGAATGTTCATGGCATTCTCCAGGCTACAATACTGGAGTGGGTTGCCGTTTCCTTCTCCAAGGGATCTTCCCAGCCTAGGAATCAAACCCACATGGCTTGTGTCTCCTGCATGACCAGGCGGATTCTTTACCGCCGAGCTGCCTGGGATCATACACGTGAGACAGTCGGGTCGCTCCCTGACATCTGCCCCTCCTGCGCGTGTGTTCCGTTGTTCATCCATGTCCAGCCCTTCTGTGACCCCCTGGGCGGGAGTCCACCAGGCTCCTCTGTCCCTGGGATTTCCCAGGCAAAATACTGGAGTGGATTGTCATTTTTTCTTCCAGGGGATCTTCCTAACCCAGGGACGGAACCTGTGTCTCCTGCAACACAGGCGGGTTCTTTACCACTGAGCCACCTGGAAGGCCCCTTATTTGCCCCTCACAGAATGGTATTCTTCCTTGTGGAATCCATCACAGCTTCAGGGAAGAGAAGAGCCTTTCAAGGATGGTATTCATCAACAGAGAGGTAACCAAGATGGAGACTGAGTAACAAATGAAGTCATTCAGTTAAAAAGCATGATGCTTGATAAGTTAAGAAATCATCTCCCTACAGAAACCACCACTCACCTGTAAGCTGTGTCCCAGACAGAAAGCACGTAGCAGACAGCAGTACAGGGAATCATGTTTGTGCCCAGAACATTATCTAAGATTGACTGGATGGCCACAAATGCCGCACCCCACCTAAGGATCTGCGCGGGAGGGGGCCCACGTGCCCTGCCTCGCCCTTTAAGGCTTGGACTTGATTAAAACACGTCTTTGCATGCCATCTGTGTACAAATACTCCCTGAGGCTGCCCATTTGAGAAAAGTGGCAGACAGGGATAATGTAGAAAAAATTCCTCCTGCAAATACCCAGAAGTGCTGCTACTGTAGTTTCTCAATGGAATGTGAGGCCCCGGCAGCAGGAGCCGAGAAGCTGGGGGAGTCAGAGTTGGGGTAGACGGAGCTTGGGGAGATGGAGCTGGGGAAGACGGAGCTGGGGGAGATGGAGCTGGGGGAGTTGGAGCTCGGGGAGACAGAGGTGGACGTGTGGGCTGGCTGGGCTCCGGGGCCTCACAGGGCAGCCGGCTGGTGCACTGAACACAGGAACTTCTGCCGAGGAGGTGAACGTGTGCCGGAAAAAATGCAAAGCTCCCGCTTTCTTGCTCAATGCACATGTGTGGTGAACAGGAGCACAGGCAGTGACCACGGAGCAGCAGGGCCCCGGGTCCTGAAGTGGGGGGACAAGGAGTGCGCGAGACCCTGGGGTGCAGGCAGGATGGGTCATTTCTGTGAGAGACTGAGGCAGGTGACGATAGCAGAGCCGGGGAAATGGTTGAGCATCCTTTTTTTTTTCCTTCTGTTAATCTTTAGAAGGGAAAACATGGACTGCTGTACCTGTACATTTTCTTACATTGCACGAAAGAGCTGAGGCATCTAAAATAGCCACCAGACGGCAGCCTTGACTGGAGTCCCGACGGGGCGGAGTGGTCTGCGCACTCCGGGCCACCCAGTGCAGCGAGCACGGCCCTCCTGCGCCCGCCCATGAGGACCGGCCCTCCGGACACCCTGCTCCTTCCTCGCCCAGCGCCGAGGTTCACCCCCGGGCTCTGAGCCCCTCTCACCTTGCTGCCCCCAAGGTCCTGGCCCTCTGCCAGCTAACAAACGCCTGCTGACCCTCCAGGTGCTGTGGGTGAGACCACAGGCCCCCTGCTTCCCTGTTCTCACCATTTGGGTTCTTGGCTGCCATCTGTCCGCAGGCACTGAACTGTTTCTTTAAATGCTCTCTGTGGTTCAGTTAGGACCTGAGGAGCTAGCCCGAAGCATGGACCCCCTCAGGCAGGGCCGCCCCCCGGAGTCCCCAGAACCACCGGAGCCGGGCCCCCAACCTGTTCCAGCCCCACCGCCCCCACCCCGGCTCCAACGGAGCCCCCAGTAGAACCACAGGCACAAAGGCCAGTATCCTAAACCTCTGATCCAAGGAGGAAAGCTTGAAACTACTGAAAAACCCCAAGAGCCTTTCAGAACGTCCCATGAAGGAGACAGCAGGTGAGGTCACCACAGAGGGGCCCGAGGCTGCCAGGGAACTGGCCGCTCGGGGCATTCCTAGGACACCCGGATGGCGCTCGGCTGGAGGTCTGGGGGTCCCCCATACAGTGAGGGCAGTGGGCGCAAATGGATGGAGGCTTGTCGGGGTCCCCTCTACAGTGAGGGCCCTGGTCACATGCGGATGGAGGCTTGTCGCAGTCCCCTCTACAGTGAGGGCAGTGGGCACACACGGATGGAGGCTTGTCAGGGTCCCTTGTGCAGTTAGGACCCTGGGCGCACACAGATGCAGGCTTGTCCAGGGCTCCTGGGTGGCTGGTTCTGAGAGAGCCAGGACTAACCTCTGTGCTCCCTCAATTGTATTCCCCACCCCAACGTGCTTTTCTAGGGCAATGCATTAAAAGCAGTGAAAGAAACGACATCTGGGTACCACAGAAGCCGTCATCTGAGTGAAATAAAAGCCGCTCAGCGAGTGCGGCTAATGGGCGAGGCTGACTAATGAACAGGACACAGGAGAGCGGCCGCGCTGTGCTCGGCGTCCTGGATCCACGCCGAGTGGGGTGCTGCATCTTCCCTTCACTTTTAACACAGCCCTTAAGTGTACCTGGTTTGTATGCCCCCTTTGTTTAAAAATACCGTCATAAGTCTGTGCTAAAATGCCAGTATAATCTTATGCTTAAATGATGTTTAAATGGATTTTCAACTACTTTATGCAAAAAAAAAAAAGATGGTTATATGTACACTTTTGTTCCATTTCTTTATTTAACTGTACATCCAAGGGGGCAACTACAATAAAAAACAGACGCCCCCTCCCAATGAACCACGTTGTTCACTATAAAACAGAAGATGATAGGGGTTGCTCATGCCGACCGGCAGCTTCCTCTCCCAAACATCCATTGTAAGAAAGTCCTTTAAAAAATCAAGAGGCAGAGCAACCACTGAGAAATGCTCAAGGACAGACAAGGTCAGCTGGGTGGGCACGGCTCCCCGAAGACCCCGAAGCTCCGCCGGGTCCTCCAGTCCCACTCCCGCCCCACAGCCCTGCAGCGCCGGTGGATTTAATGGGAAAAGTCCCGAAGCTGTAATTTACTGCTTTGAAAAATGAGGGAGCCTGCTGCGTTTGACATGCTTCTTTGAAACACAGAATATTTAAAATCCATACCCCAAACTTAGTGCATGGATAGATCACATCTTTTTATGGCTTTGCTGGTGTGAGAAGAGCCTCATAACCTCTCACAAGGTATGTTTTATTCCTTGTAATGTGTATCACGTGAAGATTAAGAGGCTATATTATCGCCTTCAAAATGACCTGCTATTTCCTGGAAACAGTAATTTGCCGGACCTGTCCTTGCCTCTGGGGCGAGCATAACACCCTCAATAATCTTCCATTCACTAAGCAACGTGTCTGCGTCACAAAGATGGGTCTGGTCTGGCCATGCCGACGGGCATGCGGCAGTTTGGTGCCCGCTCTCCGAGTGCCATCTAGAGGTGGTGAGCCCCAGCGCAGGCGCTGGCTGGCAGGGCTTTCTGCGCTTTCATTAACTTATCCTGGAGAGTGTACCCTTGAGGCTGAGAGTGAACATGTCTAAGAGCTCGGGCACCTCATCCCTTCACGCTGAGCCGGAACTGCAGGAACCTTCCCAGCGGAGAGAGGAGCACAGGGGTGGGGTTGAACCGGACCTGGGGCAGGTTTGCACTGAGGACACAGCAGCCCATGGAAGCTGCAGAACCCAGCGCTGCCAAGAAGCTGGTCCTGGAGAAGAGCAGGAGCGCCTGCTGGGCTGACCTCCGTGGCCGCCTGCCTCCCGTGAGAACTGAGAAGGGGTCCAGCTCCCCTTCTTGGTCAGGTCGCAGTCACGGCCCTAACGCAGCTCTTGCACCTGCTCGCAGAACCCAGCCCTGCGAGGCACCAGCCCAGAACCCCAGACGCGGGAAACGACTCTCTGTGATGCAGAAGCAAAGCCCTCACTCCCCAGCTACGGATGCTTTCCCCATCGACAGACACACAAACCTACCTTTATTTACTTAAACAATTGTTGGAATCAGTTTTTTAAAAGATGCTTTCATAAATACCCACCCACTGATGAGATGCTTTCAGACGAGTCACAAATGTGTGTCTGCTCATTTGTTTCACGCCATCATTACCGTGAATGCACTTTTATGAAATTTAATTTCTCAATCTATTTATGGCTTTTAATTTTCTATGTTATTAACGTTCACATGTGGATTCTCACTGCTCTCCTGGGTGAAAAACCTTTCATGGAAAAAAAACACATGTTTTCCCGACAGCAGCACATTTGTCTCCCTCGGAAGGAGGCAGAAGAGTTATGCTCAAGCCTGAGTAACGGCACGGGCATCGTTCACAACCAGTTCACGTCTGTCTGCAGTGTACATAAATACCCAGCAAGGGCTCCTATTTTGAGAATGGATATGCAGGTGGGGTCAGCACAGGAATGGGCTTCACTCCGTGTTGATTGACTGGGGAAAGTGGCAGGGGTTTTCAGGAAAGGATTCAGGTGGAATCCTAGGAAACCAGAGGCCTCTTGCGGGCCGGGGTGTCCTGCCTGCGGGAAGTTGCAGGGAGCAGGGCGTACGCGGGAGTCTGGACCCCTCTCCACCCGGGACGCCTGGCTCCTCAGCGCATGAGGCCCGCCGATTCTTGCTGTGAAGCTGCCCCGGGTCCTGCAATTAACCAGACCAGATGGGGGACACGAGCAGGCTGACGTGCTGGGAACTTCTTGGTAGAGGAGAGACACCAAAAGTTGCCTTTTTTGAAGTTTTATTGTCTGAAGCGAGAGAAAGCAGAGAGCAAGAGGCACATGTGCTGACCCCCCCAGCATCTCAGAGCCCCCAGGCCTGCAGGCATCATGGACAGAACACCCCAGCGAGGCATCAGCTCACCCCCAGCCCACCCTGTCCAGGGCAGGCAGACACAGTTGTACAGGGAAACGCCCTTCCACTCAGAAGGACCGAAACTACTAACAACAGAACACCAAGATAAAACCACAGCGTGCGGGGGCTGTCAGGCCACGCAGGGATGGCACAGCCCTGGCCCTCAGAGGGCGGGTGAGGCGGCGGCCGCGGGGAGCAGCTTGGGCTTGGCCTGCTGGGGCGGCACCACGTCGGGGATCTGCTCCCCATGCTTGTACACGCTGACCGTCACGTCGATCTTCTCGCCGCCGTACTTGTTCCTCACGTGGATGCTGTACTTTCCGGAGTCCTCGGAGGTCACGCCCTTGATGGTCATGCTGACATACTTGGCCTGCTCCACCTTGACCGAGAAGTGGTCGCTCAGCTCGATGTCCTTGTCGTTCTTGAACCACACGACCTCTGGGTCAGGGTTCCCGAACACCGTGCAGGTCAGGTTCAAGGTCTTGGGGGAAGAGCAGGCAGAGAGGGGGAGACAGAGAAAGAAGTCAGGCGGCCTTTGTGTGGCTGGACCTGAGGCCCCACCCAGGTATTGATCTGCCCCACCCATCATTTATTTGGTCAACTTGCTCTTTGTATATGGAGGCACCTCTGGAGACCCCAGGAGCCTCAGACACAGCACGGAAGGTGTCCCGTGGTGGGAGGGGTGCTCTGTGTGTTTGGAAGAATGAACCATCCGTCCCTCGAGGAGACGAGGTCCGAAGAGACAGCCCAGGCCCGGCAGGACGCAGGGACCCCCCACCCCGGCTCCACACTGGTAGGACACAGGGATCCTCCACGCCGGCTTCACACCCTGGGCCCACGTGAAGACCCCCCGCCATCCCAGGCACCCCCCCACCCTCACCTTCCCCTCCATGATGGTCACCACGTCAGGCAGGCCGCCGATCACCTTGCCACGATCTGCAACAGGAAAGCAATTTGGCTGAGAACACCATCCGTGGGGCTGTTCCTGGGGGTCGGGGCACCCAGGGGCCAGGGGGGCTCAGGTGTGGGGGTGCTGCCCAACAAGGCTCATGGCTGAGGGGCCCCCGGCCGAGGCCCAAGCAGAGGGGTGAGTGATTCCATGTTGGGAGGGGCTGGCAGGGTGGTGGGCAGAAAGGGGACTTGTGAAACACTCGAGAAGCTCAGACTCTGAGCGGGGCTTTGAGGATGAAGGTTCACCACAGCCACAATGCCGGGTAAACCGAGTCCTCCTGAGTTCCTTTGGGAGCTGGAGAGGCCTGGCCTCTGGAGAGAGGATTCTGCAAGAGCTGTGTTTTGTATATATAATATATATATGTGTAGTTTTCTGTCTCCTGTGATGTTCTGACATCTGAAATCTCGCCTGGCTGGGCAGATAACCCCCACCAGCCAGGGCCCACCAGGAACCTCCCGTGACCTGTGTCCAGGACCTGTGTCCACCTCCGCCACCTGCTCTGCCCCCGGAGGGGACACTCCTCTGCCTGGATCACCCTGGCCGGGTGTCCGGCAGCCCAGAACACCCCTGTTGCCCAAAGCCCAGAGAAATCACTAGAATGAGCCAGTCTTATGTTCACCCCACCCTGCCTGCCTTTCCCTGGAAACCTCAGGACAGACCATGGCCTCTGTCCCCCTCTACCCCTTGCCCTCTGCCCCTTGCCCCCTGACCCCCGACCCCTGCGTGCCCCTGCCTCCAAGACTGGAAGCCTGTCCTGCATCTCCTCTGGTGGCCTCTCCTGAGTGAGCAGCGAATAAAAGGACACAGAACTGGTGGGGGGTGTGTGTGAAGGAGGGCAGGGGGGAAGGGGGCTGGCATCGGGCTGCAGGGAGCGGGGGTGGGCGGCTGGGGGCAAGAGGGGGCATGGGCAGTCCTGGGGCTTCGTCAGGTGAGGCGGGTCTGCTGGGCTCCCTCAGTGACACAGGGTCCTAAAATACAGACCCTTTAACCCCACCCGAAAGAGTGTACTGCGCTTGTTGTAATCAAGCATGTACTCACTTTTCTCTGCAAAAGCAGCAGCCCTAAAAAGTAAAGAGGGCAGAGGAGAGAGAATAAAATAGTCATGAGAAATGCTGTCAACTAAAACGTCACACATTCGAGAGGTCTGCTAGAGACAGAGCTTCTCTGAGAATACACCCGGGTCACAGGGTCGGACAGAGTTCTGATGCCTCCCGCCGCCCTGCCTCCCAGCTGCCGAAACCCACAGAGAGGTCTGCCATCCTCACTCGCAGGGTGAAGAGATTTCTTTTTTCACCAGATTGCGTTGGAGACTTTTAGATATTTTTTGAAAATGTCAGTTTCTGATTCACCCCAGTTATCCATTCATCCATCAACAAATATTTACTGAATAACTTAGTGTGGGACAAAGACTGTTCTCAGTTTTAAAGATGCTCTAAAATTGAGACACAGATTAGAAATCCCAAGTCATTCTTTGAAAAGCTGCTCTGGGCAATGGGATATTAATTGGCTAAAAAGAAATGAACTCTCAAGCCATGAAAAGTCACAGAAGAAGGTTAGGTGCTTATGACTGAGTGAAAGAAGCCCGTCTGAGAAGGCTGCAGACCATAGAATTCCCAGTAGAAGTGACCCTCAAAAAGCACCGGGGTAGGAAATTCTTGTGTGTATACCTGTCAAACATTGTATGTGTGTCCCAACCCACAGACTGTCCAACACCAGAGCGAGCCCTAACGGACCCACAGACTCGGGGTGATGGTGACCTGTCCACGCAGGCTCACCAGGTGTAACTCGTGGACTGTGCGCTGCGGGTACTGAGTGAGGAGGCCACGCATGAGCGGGAGTGAGGGTATTTTCTGTACCTTCGTCTCAATTTTGCTGTGAACCTAAAACTGCCCTAAAAATATGAAGTCTTTAAAAGGAAACTAAACATACAACATTTTAAAAATTGCTCTGTATGATGAGTATATATAATTATGGACACATATATATGCATATATAATTATGGACACATATATATGCATATGTAATTATGCCTATTTCAGAAATTCAGTATTTAAATTCATTTAAAGTAACCCAGGGTCATTATAACTCTAAAATTAATTGTTAGATGCATTTACAATTTCGAAGGACACCTTCTTCTGGATGTGGAATGACTTAAATTGCCAATTTATCCCAGTTCCTAGAGCTTCACATCCCTTGGGTCAGTGAGGCATCCACAGAGGTCCCCACACTCAACCAAAATGACACCTTGTCCCCTATAGTCAAACATGAAAATCTTACTTGAGCTGCTGGAATTCAGCAAACGCTTCATCGAAAGCTGCAAGGGAATATTTCACACATTAGTGAGCGTCTGAATGTGCTTGGCTTTTATTTCCTCACTCTCTCTGCTACTGAGTTTGCTTACTGAACACTGACAAATAGCCAAATGAATAAAGCACTGATTCAGAAGTAACCCTCTCTGAATGAAAATCGTAAACTTGGTGGTTTCCTTTTCAGCATCCAGCTTATTACCCTGATCACCTAGCAGAAAATTACCAGGGGTCAGAGAATAGTGATCTTACCCTGACCAGACAGGTCGAGCGAGCGCTGGTGGTTCTTCTTGCCGTCGAGAATCTCGAAGGTGTACTTCCCCTTGTCCTTCTCCGTGGGTTCGCAGATCTGCAGCCAGGCCATCTCCTCACTGCCGCCGATCCTCATGTGCTCGCTCGACGCGATCTTAGCGTCCCTTTGAAAAGTCACAGGACACATTCGATTTACAATCTCACATTGCACGTGAGACACCTCTGGGGCATGCTGGGCATCTTTCGGAGGGAGCCTCCTCCAAGCTGTAGGGTCAATGTCATCAGAGATGTCTCTGGATATTGTACATTTACAAACCACATCAGCAGCTCAGCCCTGGAAACTTCCCGAAATTAAATCTGATACTTATTTCATAGAGATACGCTGCTGTTTAACATCTGCTTGCTGGCCACACATAGACTATCAAATCCTCTAGGCCATGAGTTATTTCTCTACTTAAAAAATTAAAAACAGAATCACTGTATGACCCAGTGGATATGTAACCAAAAGGATGGGCAGCAGGGACTAGAACAAATGCTCACAAGGCATGACTCAGTAGCCAAAGGTGGAAACACGTGTCCCTGACAGACGATGGATAAGCAGACGGTGGCCCATCTGCACGATGGAAGGGGAGAAAATTCTGACACTCACTACAGCACGGACGGGCCTCAAGGACATCATGGCGAGTAAAACCACCCGATCACGAAGGGAGGACTGCCCCCAGCATCGACTCAGCCATGACGAAGGCCGAACACGGACCTGAAGGAGGGGGCGTCCACCGAACGCCAGACCACACACAACCTGCCGGCACGTGTCTGGAGCCCTGCCGCCCACCAGGTCTCCTGCAGGAACCCCCGGCCCCTGGGCGAGCACGTCCCCAGCCCAGCGTGACCCTGAGATCAGCCCCAGTCTCCGGTCCCAAGCCCAGACTTGATCTCTGCCCCCACCCCATGGTCACAGCCCTGCCATCTTGGACTGGGGACACATTCTGTCCCCCAGACACACAGGAAGCCCTCCATCTGCAGCAGACCCACCCCTCCACCACCCCTGGCCTGGCTCCATCCCCAGGTGAACCCTTGCCTCCAGAACCTTCCCTGGCCAGCACCCCCAGGGTCAGCCCCCACCTGCCACAGCAGTTCCATGAACCCGTCAGCTTAGAAGGCAAACCAATCCTGCTGGAGCAGCACGGCTGCAGCAGAATCCACTGTCACCGTCACCCCACGGACAGCGACCTTGGCCCAAAGGACTAGCTGTTCCTTACTGCCTGGGGACTTAAATGGGCCAAGTTGGATAAAACCGCCTCCTTGGATTTATTACTTGATCACAAAACCTGACTGAATCCCTTTATTCCCCAGTAATTTTAAAACATCTTACATTAAGGAGAGAAAGAGGAAGATGTGCAAAAGCCTACATGTGTCTGCCCGTCTGTGTGAAAGCAACCAGGAGGCTGGTCCTTGCAGCAGTGGGCGGGGAGGGCGGTGGGCTGGCGGCAGGATCGCCCCGAATCTCCCCTCCCCTGGGAGCCCCAGGCTTCACTGAGACTTCAGGGGCCTCTGAGCAAAGCTCCCCAAGTTAAGTTAAAATCTGCACTCTGGGATTAAAGCAGTGTTAACTGTTTCCTTCTGTAAAGAGGCCACTGGAGCCTTCAGCAGCCCTGCAGCTTCAACGCCTTCAGCAGCCAGTACTTCGCACTTTGAGGTCTAGCCCTCCCGCGTCACTGTCATTTCACCTTCCAGCAAGAGAAGAAAATCCCCATCAGAGGGCATTTCTGCCAGCTCCACTTTGTGGGTTTCTAAGTCCTTAGGAGCAGGCGTACACCTTCCTCTAAGTGGCCTTGGTGTCTTACTCAGCGTTTTCCTCAACGAGTAGTCGGCCTTGCTGACGCACACGTTTCACCAAATCCTCATCTCTATCGATTTCTCATCACCTACTGGCACAGAATGTCCGGGTCCCCAGGACGAGTCTCCCTCGGGCACCCCGACTCTGTTAAGTGGGCCCAGCAGCCTCCCACGGCAGGCTGTATTTCAACAAATGCTTGTTATTCTCTATGTGTCCGATGAGTGTCTAACAAGAACTTGCTTGTCAGTGACGTACAGCCGAGGTCCTGTAAAGCACGTGTGAACACGCTGGGGTCCTGTCCGCTGAGGAACAGAAGGTCTGAGTTTGTGGACATCACTGAAAACGTGGTCTGCAAAGGTTGCCCGTGTCCTCAGGTTAGAGGCAGACTAACCGCAGTCCCTACTGCCCGTCGGAGGCCAGACCCGGGGCACGGTAACCCTGAACCTGGTCCTGTTCCTGACAGACTTGAAGCTTTGATGAGTGTGCTGGAGACAGGCCTGGGGAGGAGGGTTGGAAGGGCAGACCCCAAGGGGCTGGGGGCAGATCCTGGTCCACCGCCATGGGCATCATGGGAGTCTCTACTGTTATAATTGTGAGCATGCCCACCTGGACGGGCAACCGCAGCAGAGGTGAAAACCGAGAACCCCGCTGCGTGCAGGGCTTGGTCTCACTTGCTTTCTTCTCTTAAGTACTATTAAGTATGTTGTGGTCCCTTCTTCTTAACTGATCTAATGAGAAAGCAACAGACTGGAAATCTGGAGCACAGTTTCTGAATACTTTTTCCATCAGCTCTGCCAGATTCCAGACAAAATGTGTGTCACCGGCAAAGCCACCCTCGTCTACACCAAGAAAGCCGAGGACATGATCTCAGGCACCTTCAGCACTTCTCCTCTTTGTCCTTCTCCCCCCATTTCTGAGACGGCCCCGTTCTGAGCCCACGGCTGTCATCACTTCTCAAAACTGCAAAGTCTCAAGATGACTTGGCCAGGAGCCCCGTGACCCAGCGACGGGCCCCGGGCACCTCCCTGCGGAGACGCAGGGCCGCAGCCATGCACGTGGACACTTACTTGTGGTACCAGTTCACCTTCATCTCCTCAGTGAAGTACTTCATGAAGCACTGAAGCCTTATTCCTTCTGGGGTGCAAAGAATCTTCAGTGGAGATGCAGAGGCTCCTGCAGAAGACAGAGCAGACTCAGAGCTGAGGAAAGCGGTCTGTGCTGGGTGAGAGTGGGCCGGCCCTGGGCCAGGAAGCCCGGCCACATCCCCGTAAAAACATCCTCACCCAAGTGTTCTAACATCCACACCGAAAGTACCTGAACATCTCTACGACAGAGCCATGACGGGACTCAGATGGCCCCAAGAAAATGTTCTCAAGGGGCTCCTCACGTCTGACAATGTCCATACAGCCACTACTACAGGCGTCCTCTTACAGCTAGACCGCAGGCAAGCCTCCAGTGCAGACGGGGCCCCATGCTGACGGGCCCGCCCGCTGGGCAAGACCGCACCCAGCTTCTCAAGCCCTCGCCTCCCTCTTCCTTCCCCCTGAAGGGAAGAAGCCCTGGGCATTCCATCGCCTACATGTTTTCTGGAAATGCATCAACAATGCCCCAGTGGGAGTACCTCCACGGGGCTCTGAGCTCGGAGCCGGCTACCTGAACGCCCCACCCCATGGCCTCTGGAGTCCTCTCTCTGCTCCTTCCTGAAGATAAACCAGAAAATGGCTTTTCTAAACCCCTTCCTGCATCATGCTTCTCCCCACGTTTCACCCTGTGGTGGGGGGGTGAAGGGGCTAACCGCAGAGGGCAGCAAGCCGCACATCCTGGAACACAAAGATGCGGAAACGCTGCAGTCTTAACAGAAGAGCGTAAAGAGGAGGCTCGTTTTTCAGACCACAGTTAGGGTCAGTAAATGATAGCGTGTCCAGAAGGGTTTCCAGTCAAGCAGGGAGCGGGGAATGGTACCGTCTGTACGACACCGGGGCAGAGGAGAGTGGCCAGATCTGACTGCAGTGCCTAAGCACACACGCAGGACAGCCAAGCAGGAGAGCGGTTCTGGGAAATATCTCTGCTCAGATCCAGGTGCCGCCATGTCCCCTGTGCTCCTCATCAAGCCTGCAGGGGGTTACACTCTGCCCACACCACCAGCAGGGGCTCACTTCAGCCGGAATCCACGGATAAGTAACTGCGCCCACCATGGGGAGAAGGGACGGCAGGATGCACCTCCCGGGTAATCAGACGACAAAAGCCTGCCTTCCAGGGCTGACGCTGACCAGGGCAACATGGCCCAGGAAGTCGTGTGCTTATCCTCAACTTTATCTCAACTGTGTCCTTACTAAACCTTGACTTTGAAGCTTTAAGGAGCATCTATGTCTTATCAGACAAAATTTAACCAGATACGCATTTAATCTTTGCAGATACCACACCAAAAAGTAAGTTCTACCATTGGTGTTTCTGTTTCACAATTGATTCTTATTTGATTAGACATTTCAGAGCTAAGTATTAAGAATCAAGGGATACACTATAAGTCTGGCCCCCCCTTAGAGAACATACACCTCAGACATTTTTGTGAAATAGGAGGATTACCAACGGGAAAGAACTGGATGGGTCACATCTTAGAGCACACGTCTCGTGAGAGGAGGGAATGTTGAAGGACGTCAGAAGGAAGCCTGGGCTCCTGAACTAGGGACACGCGATGACCCCAGTGCTCCCCAGGACTCTGCTGGTGACAGCAGGTCACAGAGCTCCCCGGGACCACAGTCCTCATCTGAACACTGCGGTCTCTCTTAAGATGCTGCAGAAGTACACAGGGTCCCTCAGCACAGCTCGTGGACACAGTGATGCGATGCTGAGATTCAGTCTCAGGAGCCTGAGGCTCCAGTTCTGCCTTCCCACCTCAGAAGTCAGGTGGAAACAGAGAGAAGTGTCAACAGCATGTTCTCAGGTGTGTGTTCACACACACAGCATCCTCCACAAAGAGAACTGTCACTTTGACATCGATCTTATAACAAGTTTGTTTGCATCCACAGAGTTACAGAATTTTACCTCTGGATGAGAACCTGAAAGTCACCCCTCCAGATTCCCTATCACAAGGGTGAGGAGGTCGAGGGAGCCTAACTCTGTCACAACAGATTTGCTTTGCAGACACACACAGCCTTTAGCCCTGGGGACACTAAGAACAGACTCTTGTTCTGTGGGCCGTTAGCCCGACCCCGCAGGAAAGTCCCTTCCTTATGCCTGTCATCCGCAAGACGCTGTCCTGCCACTGAATCTGGGTCTGTTCACAGATGTGTGTGTGTTCCATCAGCTGTGGAAAATGCCCTTCTCGGGAAATAGAGAGTCTAGCCCCGAAATGACTTGAAAATTAGAAGGCATTTACTTACCACAGACTCTACTCATCGCCAAAATCATATCCTCGTACACTGAAAGGAAGGAGGAAATGCACAGTTACAGGCCTAATGTATCAGCAGCATTTTCATGTTTAATTAAATTGATACTGGAAAGCAGGATGTTCAGTTGAAAAATGAAACATTAAAGTGGCAATGTGTATCCATGAAAGGCTTATGTGGCAATAAATCCTTCTAATTTCTCCACTGTTTAAACCTGGAACAAGGACATTTTGCTCGACATTCATCTGACCTTAAATTTAAATGAACCACCTCATCCTGGGTTCAATCATTGTAACACATTCGTCACGGGACAGGATTTGGCTCCTGTTGGTGGACGAAGATGGCGTTTCAGAGAAGCGCAGAGTAATATCATTCTCAACTCACTCAAACACCTCTGAGGACAACAGGAGTAGAAACCTGTCCTCTACTGTGCTCCCACTAAAGACAAAATATACCTAAGGACACAGGAGGCCTCGCCTGCGTCTCACACCCATCCTGCTGGCCAAGTGCACTTCCCTGGGGAGGAGGGAGAAGGCTCTCATCTACCTTTGCCAGCTATCTCAAGGGTAGACACATCCTGACCCCTGTCGTCTTTCAAGGTCGCCTTGTATTCACCGTGATCCTTCTTCGACAACTGCAAATGAAACAGATCCCATATGAATGTAAAACTGATGCCAGGATATAAAACCTAATGCAAGCTGATACATTTCCTTTGCAAACCATGGAAATTCAGCATGCAAACTGGGAGATAAGGCAGAATTCACAAGGGATTTGAAAGAATTTTCTTCCTTGTCTCTCTGCTTTCTTTACCCCACTCCAGTATTCCTGCCTGGAGAATCCCATGGACAGAGGAGCCAGAAGGTCGCAGAGTCAGACATGACTGAAATGACAGAGTGCACACACACACACACATGCACACACGCGCATACACACACGTGTGCACACGTGCACGCACATGTGCGCGCACACACGCACACACACACCTTTGGTATCAGCAGCTCACAGACCCCCATACGTGCACACACATGTGCGCACACATGCGCACACAAATGTGCACACACGTGCACACACATACACAAGTGCACACACACGCACGCACCTTTGGTATGAGCAGCTCACAGACCCCCACATGCACACAGACATGTGCACACACACATGTGCACACACAGACGTGCACACACATCTCTGGTATGAGCAGCTCACAGACCCCCACACGTGCACACACGTGCGCACACATGCACACACAAATGTGCACACATGTGCACACACATACACAAGTGCACACACACGCACGCACCTTTGGTATGAGCAGCTCACAGACCCCCACATGTGCACACACATGTGCACACACACGTGCACACACAGACATGCACACACACATGTGCGTGCACACACACATGCACCTTTGGTATGAGCAGCTCACAGACCCCCACACGTGCGCACATGTGTGCACACGTGTACACACGTGCACACACGCACACACTTTTGGTATGAGCAGCTCACAGATCCCCACACATGCACACACGTGCACACACGTGCACACACGTGTACACGCGCGTGCACACACACACCTTTGGTATGAGCAGCTCACAGACCCCTACACGTGCACACATGTGCACACACATGCACACACATGCACACACGTGTACGCACATGCACACAGACACACACCTTTGGTATGAGCAGCTCACAGACCCCACACATGCACACATGTACACACGCGTGCACACATGTGCACACACATGCACACGCGCAGACACGCGCACACACACACGCACCTTTGGTATGAGCAGCTCACAGACCCCCACACACAGACGCGCGCACGCACACACGTACACACATGTGCACACACACACGCACGCACCTTTGGTATGAGCTCACAGACCCCCATACGTGCACACACACGTGCACACACGTACACACGTGCACGCACACACGCATGCACCTTTGGTATGAGCAGCTCACAGACCCCCACACATGCACACACACGCACACACGTGCACACACGTGTACACGTGTGCATGCGCGCACACACGCACCTTTGGTATGAGCAGCTCACAGACCCCCACATGCACACACACATGTCCACACAGACACATGCACACACAGACGTGTACACACACGTGTGCGCGGACACACGCACGCACCTTTGGTATGAGCAGCTCACAGACCCCCTTCTCCAGGTCAGGCATCTTCTCCGTTTCATACAGAACATCATCCTTTAGCCACTTGAAAACCGTTTCCTTCTTGGTGTTTGCAACCTACAAGACAGGGGTCTTATGTTGAGTATGTGAATTGCTGGAGCTCATGAGAAAAAAGTCTTTTCTGATTTCAAATCACAGACCTAAAAAAAGTAAATAAACTTTCATTATAGACAGTGTCAGACAGAAGCTCACAGGAAAGCTGTCTGTTCTATCAATGGTAAATACATTTCTAAATTCTAGCTTCTGAAATAATTAAGGCCTGACAGGAAGAACAAGTGACTCCTCTTTCTTCTGACCCATAAAATTAGATGGTGTAAGTTTGGTTCATACAAGGTTTCAATAATAAAGTTGTGAGCAGTGTATTTTAAATTTATAAATAATATAAAACCACACGAGTGTGATCTGACCATCTCCCTGGTCCTCACTCCCTTCCGGGTGGAATCAATCTCTCACCTTACACACAAGCCGAACCTCACACTCGTCTGTAACATCCCAGTGTAGGTACTCAGCGAAATGCGGGCCTGAGGGGGAGAAGGGAAAAGTTTTTAAAAAGGAGAAAAATGTATACACATACACATATGTATAAATGCATTCGGGGCAGAAGAAAGTAGTTGTTCAGTCTGAAACCAAGATGACTCAAAACTAATCTTCAGGGCTTTGACCCCAGTGTGTGCAATCCTGGTACAAAAATCTCTATTCCCAACAGGACGACGCTGCCCAGTCTCTCCTGCTTACTGACATCTAACAGCTCCTGCCCTTTACAAAGAAGAACAATGAAATACTATATTTCTTCTCAAGGCACGTGTCTGACTGAACATCCACCAACATAGCCTATAAAAACCTTGAAATAGGAGAACTAATCTAGGTATGATGAAGAAAAAGCAGTTTGACCTATCAACATGTGATATTTTATTTACATAGCATCTGAAATCAAAGACGAATTTATATATCTGTAAAAAATACCATTTTGCTTAATATAAATGTAAAAGTCATGCTAATAACACATTCAACATAAAAATACAAAGCAGATTTAGAAAGTATTTTTTAATTTCTTCTATATAAATACATTCTACAAAGTTAAAGAATCATATGGTAGAAATGGGTAAAATAAATATTTTGTCTATTAAAAATAAAAATAATGTAAAACAATAAAAATAATATTTGTATATTTTAAAATCTGTATTCTAGCTTTTAAAAAAAAAAAGAAATTTCATATAAAAATGTTTTTCAAATAAACCCCTGGGCTATATTTCAGTTTTTAAAATTTATCTACTTTCCTTCATATCTAGTTATTGATAACATGCATTTTTAAAACAATGTATCTTAAATATATTATTTGTAACTAAACAATTACATCTAAAAGTTCACGTTCATACAATTTTAAGTAAAATAACAAGTTCATGGGAATTGGTGTTGGGTCTCCAGCCCTCTCTCCATCTGTCCTAATAAAGCCCCCACCTCACTGACCCCCTTCATTCTTTCCTCTTTTTGTTACAATCACTGGACTCAGGAGGACCCTTCCTTGTCTCTGCAGGAGAACATGAACACTAAACAAGAGATTCCAGGGCTTTTCAAGTAGAAGCGAGAAAAAAGTACAGATGAAATAAAGGAACAGAAAGTGTCCAAACTTCTACAGAATAGAAGAGATCTGACTTCTCCATCATTTAAAATTGCAGTTAGCCTTCTGGCCTCCGACAGGATCTGCTCCAAGCCAATACTCAAATCCCACACCTTCGTCTATGCTAGTGGTGGGAGAGCCAGCCGACCACCTACCTTGTTTCCTGAGGAACTCCCTTCTTTGCAGTTCAGCCTCTTCTAGGACAGTCTTGAATGCTAAATCCAATATTTAAAGGAAAACACAGAAATGAAATACACATGCTTCCCTCCAATCAGAAGAATCTGTTTTGAATTCTCTTTTATGGACACACAAGGGCCTCCCACATGGCATACCGTCTCCAATGAGAACCAGGGAAGACTGGCTTTTGGCTTTTCCGTCCTGAATCTGCACGGTGTAGGTGCCCTCGTTATCAATGGTGAACCGATCCATCACCATCTCGATGATGCCAGTGGACTTGTCACACTTGATTCTGTGTGCCTGGGAGGACACAGGGGAGGTGAGAATCCCACCTTCCCGAAAGGGAAAATGCCTTCCCGAAGCTTCCCCTCTAGGATCTGACAGTCACTCAACTATTGTGTCTTAAGGAAGTAGGCTGCCCAAAAACCAGAAAGTGAAATTTCACCCACTGAACCTCTTGGTGAAGCAAAGATCAAATAAGGGACATTTGGTGATGACGCCCTGGGTCTATATGGGGAGCGACCTACACTCGAATCCAGCAGAAACTCTGCACACTCCCTGGGAACATGCACCTGCCATGAGATAACTCAGCACGTGGGGAGCAGAGCGGGGTGCCCGTGTGACCACAGAACTGGAAACAGCAGCACAACCACCTCCACGCCGCGGGGGCTTCAGTTTCGGGGGCTCGGGGCCCCTCCCATCACCACGCTGGCACCAGGGCTGAGGGTCTCCAGGCTCTGCAACCCCATCTGGGCAGCATCGGGTGGAGGGCACCCGTCCCGACGCAGCCCGCCCAGGGCTCAGTCTAGCAGACTCCACCCTCGTCGCCTGTGAGGAGCTCAGGTGCGCCGTCGTCACGTGTTACTCCACCCCGGGAACAAGGTCGCCATCGAGCACAAGCACACGGATGATTACGTCCAGTGCAGCCGCCAGGCAGGGAAACGGGGCCGAGGCGCCAGGACCGGGCTCCCCGGGCATCCACTGCAACAGCAGAGGCGGGCTGCTCCCTCAGCCTGGGCCTCAGCCTGCTCCACGCCCAGTGAGCAAAGGCACAGCCACCTCTGCCGGTGACGCTTCCTGCAGGCGTTCCTGCCTCCTTTCAGAGGCAGGCAGCCGGGATTTAAGCAAAGCCTTCCCCTCCTGGACCTGACCTGTCCCCAGGAGAGCAGGGCCTGGAGCGAGGTGAGCAGGGTCGCCGCTCGGGACTTGTGGTCAGCACCCAGTGCGGGGACCAGGGGAGGCCACTCTGTTTAAGGAACACCCTTAAACAGGTGTTTAAGGGAGACACCCTCCTCCCATGACCCTCACCTTGACGACACTACCAGACGCACTTCTGTCTTAGGCGACTGAAACAAAGTGCGTAAGATCAGCCACGTCCTGACACAGCATACGCATCTATTTTCGGGATGCTTGTCTTCCTCTTTCAGAAGGCATTTATATTTTGGATTCCAAATGCCAGTATCCCAAGAGCGCCGAGATAAATGTTAGTGAAATAGCACCTCTGTTCAGCGTCCCTAAGCTCAGCTCCCTTGGCATCAAGGGTTGGCTCCAAATTCCCCCGCTTGGTGTTGGAAGAGGCCCCTCTGCCTTCTCCCACCTTCCGTTTTATTCAAGTGAGTTTCCAAGATACCCCGTCCGTGGCCACTCCACTTAGTCAGCGCACCCCCTCATCTCCGGCCCACACCTTGCCCACTCTCCCTCGGGAAGGCTGCAGGGCACGCCTGGTCCCCAAACTATTCCTCCTGAGGAGAACCCAGGAACCCACTACTGTGGGAATCTCCTTTAAATACTCAGGTTCTAATAGCTCCTTCTCAGAATCAGTACTCACTGTATGTGGCGCTCGTGGTAAAAAACCCACCTGCCAATGCACGAAACATGAGAGTTTGATCCCTGCATCTGGGATATCCCCTGGAGAAGGGAATGGTGACTCACGCTAGTGCTCTTGCCGAGAAAATCCCTTGGACGGAGGAGCCTGGTGGGCTACGGTCCGTGGGATTGCAAAGAGTCAGACACGACTGAGCGACTTCACTTTCTTCCTCTCTTAAATGACTTAACTCGCACATAATTGTTTTAACACGCTCTTTTTCTATATCATCCTCTGACCCAAGCTGTGTTTCTTTCACTCTGGGATAACCTCCAGGAAGGCAAGGTTATACATCATTTTTCTAGGCTACAGAGGGCACTCAAATGCAATTTGCAGAATATAAGCTGCCAACCATGGGGAAAAGAGAATGAGTGTGTGAGGTCCCCGGGGGTTAACATGATGCCTCAGGTTCTCTTTGACCAAAGATGACTTCGGGCTTTAACTGAATCAAGCCAGCCCATGCCCATGGGCCTTAACTTCTGGTAAACATAAAAAAAATCACCCTGACAGTTGCAAATTCCAACAGACCATTTGTAACACTGTGTTCTTGCACAGGACGGCTTAGGTATTTTTCTTGATGGAAACTGGTGTATATAAAGTGAGAGACACATGAATGAGACACATGAGCTCAGGTTACTTTTTGAGGGAGGTCATTTTGGGAGACAGTGCTGATCACAGGGAGTGCATGGGACCTGTCTCCTTCCCGGAGACTCGGGTGGTTCTCGGGGGCTGGACCAGGAAGGGGCAGCGGGCTGAGGGCTGAACAGAGTACCTTGTGGGGCCCGCGGGTGTCTTTGTAGTTCTGAGTATTTGCTTTTGCAAACCAGGAGCAAATTTCAAGGAGCCACTCTGATTCTGTCCATTTTCGCTCCCTTCAAGCATCTGAGGAGCAGCCTGCAGGAACCTACTCTAATTAGGCCTGAGAGGTGAAAAGGAACCTCTCTCACCAACCGGATCCTCAACAACCCAGAGCCTTCCCCGTTCTCTTAGCTTCTGCACCACAGGGTCTGGGCAGGTTTGAGAAAAAATTAGGCTTCTGGCGACTGCCATTATGCAGTGAGACAAAGTTCAATGATTTTATGGGGGCCATAAATACAGGTTTCTATGTGACTTTCACAAAACAGCATCAATCTCCACACGGAAAAGTCACCTGTGGATTGCTAATTAAGGCGGTGAAATAGTACAGCCCTATTGCAAAAGATGAGCTGTGCAGTGAAGATGTCATTCTTAAAGCCAGCTATCCACAGCAGGGAGGAAATGTTAATCAAAAGATGCTCTACAGATAAAGCACAATTACACTAAATTCCACTGCACACCCACATGATCTCTGCTCATAAAAAATGTCTCCAGTTACCTCGATCACAACACTCTTCTATGCAGTGTCCATACTGTGGGCTCTTCTGCAGCCAGGAGGAAGCTGCGTGCTTTCTGCTTACTAGCCAACCCCCAGCTTGTACAGTCCTTCAAGGACGTCATTATTCTCAAGGGGAGGATGGACTGGGAAAGAAACTCCCAGGATCTCTGTCCACACATGACCTCTCCCTGAGGGACATCCGTCTAACCCAGCTTTACTAAAACCTGTCAGACACAGACATCAGACTGGGGATGAGGAGCCCGGCTCAGAAGGAGAGTGAGCAACCCTGCCTCCCAGCCAGTCCTGTTCAGACTCATGCCGCAAATGGTTGACTCAGTGGGACTGCTAAATAGATACGAAGCGGTGGGTATCGAGGGGAAAGAGGACAGAGGAGGTAAAGATGCTGGGACTCAAGAGACGCCCAGGGCACCACGAACAGTAAGGAAGGGTTCCAGTCAAGCGGTCGGCTTTTAACTGGGTTCCCGGTTGTGCTGTAGTAATTAGACAGAATTACGTATATCAAAACACAATATTCCACAAGCAAAACAGGAACCTTCTAACATTCGTAAGCTTCATTCTACACAATTAAAAGCAGCAGAAGGACAAAGTATTGCATCACAGCATCCTATGCATTTTCTTGGCCCAGATTCGCCCTGGGGGCAGCCTAAAGCTCAAAGGGTGCAGACACTAATTTCTCTGGAGTTGCCTCCCACAGGAGCTCTGGGGGCTGGGGCAGGGTGAGGGAGGCCTTGCTCCCATCAGGGCAAAACTACACACCTTCAAAACCCCTATGAAGAGGAAATAAATGGATCTGTGGAGCGTATCCCTCACACCGTGTAACCAGAACCTTTCCATAACACCAAACTCAATATCTCTAAAACGTAGACTGTCGTTTCTTAATTGGAATAGGCTTGAATTTAAAGACCTCCCCATTTCTCATGTAACCCAGACCAAAGCTCTGAACAGTGCCAGCCTCAACCTTCTCTCACCCACCTTGTCAGCCTTCTATAGCCCAGAAGGGATGAAAGCAAACCCAGAATGCCGACTTTCAGGAACTGACCTCCCCATTTGTACCTGGTGACTCCAAAGCCAGAGACCACACTCACACGCACTCACCTCACTATCGGAGACTTCTCTGTCGTTGATGATAAAGCGGAAGCTGGAGTCTGGGGATAAGTGCTCAGCCTGGAGCCAGAAGCGGACCTGGCCCTTGTCGAAAATCTCATAAGCTAATTCTGACTTCAGAGGAATCGCTAGAGGAAGAAAAGAAATCACCAGTCAACAGTGCGCGAATCCCTGTGAGAAAGCAGAGCTGCATGTTATAGGAAAATATCAACCCTCACTATTACATTTTTTTAAAATGTAAAAAGCCCCTGAAGATTGACTTGATTATGAAAAGCAAAACTAAGAAAAAAACTCTAGTTAGCATGGCACTGCAATCAAAGCCTCACCCCCAGGGGCCTCAGCACGCATGGTCTGCTTCCCCGAGGGCCCAGGGACCACAGATATAATCCATCTGAATCCAGTGTAATCCACAGCTGAAGATCCCACTGGATGCAATTCTCACTTGGATTAAGCAGACACATTCAACCCGAAATCCAAAACTTGGTATGCGATGAAAATCACAACCGGTTACAGTAGCAGCCACGACTTGTTCTGAGCCACACGCTGACAAGCATGCCAGTTGCCACACGAAGCCAGGCCCCCCTGGACTGCACAGGTCACAGACACGGCCCTGCTCCGACCCAGGCCCACTTACTGGGGTTCTTGATCTCATTGCTCAGGGCCTTCAGACGTTCCAGCTCTGAAATTAAGAAAAAAATCATCAGTGGCTTTGACCTGTATGTTCAGAAGTTTTAAGCCAGAGCAAAGCTAGACAAAAGAGATTTGACATCACCAGGATTTCACTTGAGGCTGTGAAAGAAGTGAGAACTGAAATGAGGAGACGGGGTAACGTGAGCTGTGAGCACTCCCTCCGGGGAATCAGGGCATGCCTGCTCAGTCGCTTCACTCATGTCTGACTCTCTGCCACCCCATGGACTGCAGCCCACCGGGCACCTCTGTCCACGGGATTCTCTAGGCGAGAACACTGGAGTGGGCTGCCACGCCCCCCTTCAGGGATCCTCCCGAATCAGGGACTGAACCCCCATCTCTTACGTCTCCTGCATTGGCAGGCAGGTTCTTGACCAGTAGCGCCAGTTGGGAAGCCCGCCAGGAAGTCAATGGTGCCTCACCGTTGAGACAACCCACTTCCTAAAGAGGTGAGTTAGGACTGGTTAGGGTGGAGGTCCTGAGGGCGGGGCTGGGAGGGCAGGTGTGTTCCGGAGTAAAGGTCGACCTGCGCAGGGTAACGCAGAGGGCTCCACTTCCACGTCCTCTCACTCCACATGAACTCTTGCATGAAATCGGTCTGGCTCGCCGAGAACATGCTGCTCTGTGATTTTCCTTCTGCTTTCAGACTGTCCTGCCTCAACATCTCTCTCACCTATCCAGAATTTCACTGTGGTGTATTTTCATGAGTTTAAAAAAAATTATAATAAACTAAACAATAATAATAAAAAAAACCGAATACATTGCTCCTAAGAGTCTCAAGAATAAGTTAAGAAAAATTGAAGGTTCTAAATAATTTCACCTTCCTTCCTTCCTTCTTAAAGTTAGAATTTAGAAATGAGATCATGGTTACAAAGGTCTGTATGCAAATCCACTCCAGACTTTGGGCTTCCCCAGTGGCTCAGAGTTAAAGAATCAGCCTGCAGTAAAGGAGACTCAGGTTGGATCGATCGGTGAGTGGGGAAGATCCCCTGGGGAGGAGATGGCAATCCACTCCAGTATTCTTGCCTGGAGAAGCCCATGGACAGAGGAGCCTGGTGGGCTGCAGTCCAGGAGGTCAGAAAGAGTCGGACATGACCAAGCATAGCACAGCATTGGAACTGAACACTGGAGCAGACTTCTCGTGACCAGAAGTAGCTCAGCCTGGACCGCTGATCTGAGCACGTCCCAGCGGGTCTCGCAGCAGGGACTCCCATACATCAGATGACCTAAGCTTCAGCATCAAGGTTTTGCCTGACTGTACTTGATGTCCATATACAATATAAAAGGTACTAGAAGGGTCTGTCCTTTGCCATGATTTAAAATTAAGGTGAAATGTCTCCAAACTCAAATGGAGCAGAGGAGTACACCACTTATCAGAATTCATAAAGGATGTTTTGCAAGTAAAAGGCTGTTTGAAGACCACCACGTAGGGGTCAGGCAAGGCAGCTTAAAAGGCCTGTGAGCAGATTCCAGCCTGTTCCTGCTTGATGGGGAACTTGCTGGGGACACCAGGAAGCAGAGATGGTGCATCCCTCTGCCGTTCTCCTCCTGGTCCCGTCAGATCACAGGGGCTTCCCCAACTTACCCAATGTCTGCACGGGACCCTCAGACGTTTGCAATCAGCAGACCCTGTCCCTTCCCGCTGCCGCCCTAGCCCCTCCCCATCCTAGCCCCCCTCCCACCCTAGCCTCCCCACCCCCACTGTATCCCTCTTCTGAGACTACCCCCTGGCTGTGTCAAACAAACTGCCAGCTGGTAAGGAAAGGATTAGATGAGCAAGCTGTGGCATTTCTGACTGAGGACTCTCAGGCACTCGGAAGCCTTTAAAGACTCAACACGAAGATCTGAGGCTTCCACCCAGGTTTATGCAGTCCCATCTAGATCACAGACACAAGAAACGTCAACCCAGGCAGGGGGAAGCCTCCCCCAAAGGCTGGCTCAGTGCCTGGGGACTCAGACCTGGGGGCCCACCTAAGAGAAGGGCTGCTCTTCACCGGGTCATGATGAGCTGACTTCCTTCACTCCTTTCTGCCGTCTACTATTTGTAAGACAGCGAGGGATCTTAACTACGGCAATTAAATGTTATCTCATGCACACAAATACATCCATATGTGTGTTTTCTTTTATTAACCGATTACCTGATTATTCAGTGCTGAGAGGAAAGGAAAGCTTCTTTGCACGCCTCTCATTAGTTTTATGGACTTATTTATAATATGCTAGCTGCTACTTGCCAAACTAATGAAATGTAAATAACACTCATCTCTAAAATACAAGTGGGAGGCAATAAACGCAATATAGAGAGCAATAAATAAAATACTCCCAGACCAGTGGTTTACTTAGTGGCTAGAGTTTGTGTAATTCCCAAAATAATTTTTGGATTTAAAAAAGATTCCCCACCCTTAGCCTCCTGCAAAGACACACGCCTTTTCTGAGCAAGTAAGTCTTCTCTATGAGCATCAATCTCTCAAAGTGTTATAAAAACCCCAAAGGCGAGTCAGTGTCCCGCAGGCGTTACCTTCCTCATCCATGACAAAGCTGGAGGACACGCCGTCCGTGTCGCTGACGGACACAGAGTACGTTCCCAGGTCCTCTTTGTCCAGGTTCTTGAAGTACAGCTTCGAGCTGGAAGGGGAGAGAGCCCGGGGCGTGAGTTGCAGGGCTGGGAGGTGCTCCTAACGGGTCACGCCGGCCGGCCCGGGGAGGAACTTACTGGTCCCCCGCGGTCTCGATCTTGAACCTGTCGTCGTCTGCGATGTCCTCGTAGGACTTGCACCACGTGAAGTGGGAGGCGTCTGTCACCTCCGGGCAGTCGAAGCTCAGGTAGATGTTGCCCTCCTCGTCCACGCCCGCGCTGACCTCCTTCGTGCCTGCAGAGGAGCCAGGAGCACTTAGGGACGCGGCATCCGCCCCAGGCTCTCTCTGCAGAAGGGGTGGCCCCGGCAGAGAGCGCATGCCACATTGAATCAGCCGTTTTTGCCGACCATCCGCCCGGGATATCGGCCAGCACACCCTCGGAAGTGATGGAGGGCAGAGGAGGGCAGGTTTGCTTTCCCGACATCACCTTCTGTCCACTTCCTTTTCTGCACCCGGCACTCCTGAAGAAACTCTCAGGGCTGAGATCCATACACTCGGTCTTCCCCCTGGGGTCTGACCCCTTCTTCCCCTGGGCCCCAGGCAGCACGGTCACAGCAGTCTCCCCTACACCCCGCTCTCCTGTCCCCACTTTTCCTCTGGGTCAGGGAGCGTGTGCTGGACGCAGCTGGACACCTGGCCCCTTAGGGGTCAGAGCTGGAGGAGACGTGCCAGCCGAGCTGGGAGCTCGCAGACACCCTCCTCACCAAGACGACGGAGCTGGGAGGCAGAACGCCCACCCTTGCCGATCTCGGGGAGGGGAGACCCCCAGGGACACCATGGCTTCCAGTTCCCTGTTCCACCCCTTCTGGGAGGCAGGGGCCCCCTCCCAGCACGTCTCGTGTTCTGGAAGCTTACCTCCCACGCTCAGAACCGCTTCCCCACCAAGGGCCCGTCGCTAGGCTCTTACTACTTGTAACCAAGACAGTTACCAGAGGCTTTATAATTTCTGATCAAAACTCAGCCATAACCTAAAACACCACCGCCACTGTTTGCCTGCTGTTCTGCCGCTGCCAGTGAAGACACCCACCCCCTCGGGACGACCTCACGCACTGCTCTCTGCCTGGGGCATTGGGGCATGTGGTGTGTCTCTGAAGACACCCTTTACCACATGAATCAACCCACCTCTTTTCACAACAGTCCTGCCATCCTCCCGCCCACCCGCCCGCTTGTCCCCTCCTCCAGGTCACCCCACCCGGAGGTCCTGCCTGTTGCCAGCTGAGCTGGCGAGTCTCACCTGGCCTGGCCTCCACCAGCACCGGCTCCGACGTGTCCGAGGGCCTCCCCACCCCACTGGCGTTCACTGCCCGCACGCGGAACACGTAGGTCTTTCCGTGGTGAAGGTCACACACCTTGAGAGATGAAAGCAGAGTCACACGTGAACTGATAAATGAAAACGACTTCATCCTTCATCACATTTTATTACGAACATGCTTTCTTTTTATAAATATCGTGTTCTTCCTGGTCAACCAGCCACGCAGAGGAAGTCAGGGGATCAGGAGGGGAGACAAGATCCAGGGGCAGGGCCTCGGGTCTGAGCCACCGACCTGACCCTCATCGATAACCAGACGTGTCACCACTGACCAGGCACCACTGACCCATCACCACTGACTCATCACCGCTGACCTGACCTGTCACTGCTAACCCATCACCACTGACCTGACCCCAGTGACTAGTGAACTGCAGGAGCTAGAAATAGAAACACTTGGAGAATACACTCTTCAGGTATGTTCACACCATGCATGTGTGTGTGTTTATCAGATAGACGTCCATCAGCAGTCACATGAATTGAGTAAATAAAACACAGAGCTGGTGTGAAAAGATGTAATTCCAGTCATCACTGTGGAAGGCGCATCCATGCAGTCAGGCCCATGATGCCTCAGCACTGTCGGGGGTGGTTGGGTGGTGGGAAGGAGAGGAAACTGGCCCTATGCAGACGGTCCCCACACGCAGCTGCGGCCCAGGTCCGCAGAGGGCAGGCAGTCCCGAACCCCCGGCGAGCAGGAGGGGTACCCAGTCACACGTGCTGGCCCCTGGGCACCTCAAACTAGACCCCGACGAAGCCGCTCCCCGGAAGGCAGGCCTGAGGGGCCTGCGTCACCTTCAAGTAGCGATGCGGCGTGGTGGCCTCGTTGACAGTGAGCCATTCTCCAGAGTCCTCTTCTTTGTAGTCCACGAAGTAGCCAGAGATGGGGCTGCTGCCCGAGTACACCGGGGGTTTCCAGAGCAGCACCAGGGACGTGTCCCGGACCTCACAGAACGTCAGGTCGTAGGCAGGGCCTGAAAACGCATGGATGCCCAAGTCCCCATGCTCGCCCAGGGCACACAGGCCCGTCTCGCAGAGAGAAAGGCATGCAAGACGGTACCCACCCACCTCTGTCCCGACACCCGAGCATCACAGGACTCACCCGGGGGACCAGGCACCTGCTCCACCACCAGGGGACCCCTCCCGCTGCGACAGCACCACTGGGGTGCAGCTGACTCCCCAGGTCCAGAGGAGCCCTGAGCAGCGAAAGAGGGGGCCAGAGCCCCACCCTGACTAATCACTCTATACCCCCAAAGCCTCGGGGAACTGCCACAGCTTTCTCTTCCACTGAGTTTTCTAAGGGGCAAAAATTAATATCACTAAAACAATTCCCCTCCCTCCCTGCCCAAAAAGGAAGGGAAAAAGCAATAGAGTCTGGTCCCAAAATTGAAAAGTTTGAGCCTCAGAATTTCTGATATTTTAGGCTTTAACTTTGGGTTTATTGTTTTATGTTGTTTGGTTTTGTTCAACATATGAACATATTAATCATTTCATTAGGGACCCTGATGGGTCCTGATGGGCTGGATCAGTTTCTCTGGATATGCCCAGTCCTTGCAAATTTCTGAAAACACATCTGTGCGTGTGGAGCCCTGAGTAAATGCAGATCTTTGACATTGAGGCCTTTCAGAACCAGAGACCCCAGGCTCCTGGGTGCTCTGGGAGGGGGTCCTGCACAAATGCACAGCCAGTGGTGTCCGGCTGCCCCACACTGGTCCCGGCTCCCGCCCCACTCCCGGGAGCTGGCCTCCCCCCACCCCTGGAGCAGATCTGCCCCGAACCAGCCTCCGGCTGCAGCGTCTCTGACTCAGGGGAGCTGGGCTCATCCTCCAGTGGGGGTGGGTGGCCCCCCACCTCACACACCCCCTTGTCACTGCCCAGATACAGGGCAGGCCACCTGCCGCTCAGCCCTGGCCCGCGGGGGCGGTGGTGTCAGAACCTGTGAGGGGGACTGAGCACCTGCGGGCTGGGAGGGCTGCCCCACAGAAGGCCCCTCCTCTGGGCAGCCCCGTGTGTGCACGCGCTATCCCTGGGTGTCCAGGAGACACCCCCTTACCTGGTTCCGGCATCGTCCAGGCCTCACACTTGAACAGCTCGCTGGGGTCCGATGGCTGCCCGATCCCCGCCATGTTGGCGGCAGCAATTTTGAATTCATAGAGCGAGCCTTCGGTCAAGCCCTCCACCTATCCAGAGGATGTCTACATTAGCAGTGAGCCCACAGACACAGAAGACAAGCTTTCTGTCACCAAAGGGGAAAGGGAGGAGTACGTCAGGAGACGGGTCAACATCTGACATAGACATCCCTGTGTGTAAGGACCTCCCAGTCAGCACAGGGGCTCTGCCACGCGTCCTGTGGCAGAGTGGAAAAGAATAAACACACACGCGCGTGTGAGCGAAGCTGAATCACTGTGCCGTGCACCGGAAGCTGACATAACCGTGGAAATCGGCTCTGCTCAATTTCTAATCATTACGGGAACAAAGTTGCACTGCAACCCACAGTCACTCAGGGGCGGGCATTTCCGGCCGGTCAAGGGGCTGGTCAGTGAGTCCAGCCCGCCTGCCACAGGGCTATCCCCGCTCTCCCTCTCACAGGGTCGCCTTGTGCACTCCATACACCCTCCCTCGGGGATGACGTGATGACCCGGTAGGGAAATCAGGACTACAGGACGGACTACAGGACCTACAGGACCACCTACAGGACCTACAGGACCACCTACAGGACCACCTACAGGACTACAGGACCACCTACAGGACCACAGGATGACCTACAGGACCTACAGGACCACCGACAGGACTACAGGACCACCTACAGGACCACCGACAGGACTACAGGACCACCTACAGGACTACAGGACCACCCACAGGACCTACAGGACTATAGGACGACCTACAGGACCACCTACAGGACCACAGGACCACCTACAGGACCACAGGATGACCTACAGGACCTACAGGACCGCCGACAGGACTACAGGACCACCTACAGGACCACCGACAGGACCACAGGACCACCTACAGGACCTACAGGACGACCTACAGGACCTACAGGACTACAGGACAACCTACAGGACCTACAGGACTACAGGACCACCTACAGAACCTACAGGACCACCTACAGGACTACAGGACTATAGGATGACCTAAAGGACCACCTACAGGACTATAGGATGACCTAAAGGACCACCTGCAGGACTAAAGGACTACAGGGCAACCCGGTATGGAGATCAGGACTCAGAGACGAGAGCCATGAGGGGCCAGTAGCAGAGCGGGCTGGGGGCGGGGCACACGGCCATGTCGCCTGGCAACAGTGAGCGACCGTCACCCTGGTGGGCCAACGGCCCCTCACTTATTTCTCTCTGAGAAACCCTGAGTGGCGGCTCATAAGGAGGCACTCTGGGAGCAAGAGCAGGGCCAAAGGCTCGTCTGGGACCTGATTCTGGGGCTTTCTCACCCTAAGTCCTCATGGCCCAAATTCCCTGCACCCGGACACAATGTGCACCTGAGCAAGTGACTCGCTGAGGGGCCTGGGAGACGGGGACGCACGGGCCCAGCAGCGCCGTTCTCCACTGCCTCTGCCCTTCCCGCCCCGAGGATGGAGCCTCCTGCCTCCAGCACCCCTACCAGACCACCAGCCCCGGAAAACAGCCCACCACCTCGCGCTCCTCCTCCCTGCTTCTCAGAAGAAGGTGCTCCCTAAAGGCCTCAGGTCTCACGCAGAATTGTTTTCATTCATCTTTGCTTCTGTGTCAAATTCTCTAATGTCACTGAGCTCTGAGACAGCAGATGGGGGACTGCGCCCCCAGGGAGAAGGTGCCAGGCGAAAGGAACTGAACCCGCGGGCACCCACCGTCAGGATTCTCTCTTTGAGCGGCGAGGAGTTGACCTCATGCCAGTTTTTGTGGTGAGCCTCCCGCTTGTCAACGTAGTAGCCGAGGATGGGGGAGCCGCCGCTGAACTTGGGCACCTTCCAACCGAGGATCATGGAGTGGCCATCACAGTTCAGGAGGGTGATCCCGTAAGGATGGGAAGGGACGGCTGCAGGAAACACAGCGGGAAAGTTGCCTGGGTCCCAGCGCCTCACCCCGAGCCCCCCTCCATGGCCACCTCTCTGCCACGGGCGGCACCCCAGCCCCGTGCCCTCCTCCCTCCTGTCCTGCCTCCCTGCCCCATTTCTGCTGCTTCTTTTAAAGAGAATGGTTTTATAAAGGGCTTCCCAGTGGAAACTTGTGGTAAAGAACCCACCATCCATGCAGGAGGCTTAAGAAATATGGGTAAGAGCCTCTCATACATGTTTATTGGAATCTCTAAACACACCTTCAATACATACACAGGTCTTCCAATATTTCAATAATACAAGGGCCAAGAAAGAATTATTTCAGTCTGGCCTGGACATGTGAAGTCCAGACTCTCCCTGGTCCTCTAAGGAAAAGATTGAGACAGTAGCTTTCTTGTTACACCTGTGAAGGACTGCCAAGCCTCCCGTGGCCAGCGATGACCAGTACCCTTAGGCCAGTGAGTCTTAACTTCCTACATGGTTACAGAAACTTCAGACTAGTTCATTTCCCTTTTGACCACCGTGTTTGGAAACGACCATCTTTTCCCACCAGGTTGGCAAGGATGTCGCTGCCTCTGCTTGACTCTGAAGACCCCGTGGCACCCCCTCCACTGATACCCAAACACTCCCCCACTGATACCCAAACACCCAAGCACTGATACCCGAACACTGTGCCCGGGAATGAGTTACCCCTATTATGGGACTAAAACACAAATGACTGCTTTTCCTTTAGTAGGAATGACTTGAAGAGGCAAGTGGTAATATTTGAAAGTCCCTCCTGAGAAAAACTGATAGACTAAGACAATGACCATAAAATAAAAGGAGCATTAATGTTTCACTATATTGCCCACCTAGGTATTATCAGACTTGACATTCCTTGGAAATTCCAGTAAGGTTATTTACTGTTAGAAGAGAGATCATAATTTCTTAAGATGCTTTTAGATTTAGATGGAAACAGAAATAAAGAGCAAAATGTGTCTCTCTGAAGTAAAAATAATATCAATACTCTGATTCAAAATGTGTATAAGAGATGATCTTATTTCAAAATGTTCATGGGTACTTTTAAGCCTTGAGTTCCACTTTATATGAAATAATTATAAACAATTATAAAACGCAGAGCTGCACAGATCAAGTTTCCTAGGGTACAACGCTACAAGCTAAGACCCAAATTGTTCAATGTGATCAATATAATAATTTCTAAAGATCACCATTTATGAACAAAGCCACAAAGTTACATAAACATTTGAAATTTTCTGGAATGAGTAAGTTCCTTGAACTAAGAATAGCTGAAAAGGCCACTGATGTTTTATTTTAGCATCTTATTTTGAAAAGAAACAGTCACACCCTACAGCATGCATTTTAATGTGGGCATGTGTGCTTGGAAACCAATGTGACCTCTAATAATATTTCCTATTTTTAATGCATATTATCATTTCCCCCTTCACACTGGCATTTGCAAGACAAGTAGCCAATTGATGAGAGGGTTCCATATAACTGCATGTTCTCTGTTCAACAATTCACATCCACTCTTCCCCTCTGGTAATGTTCCAAATGGCATCATAAAAGTTGATTCCTGCAGAAGTTAAGACGTAAGTTAATTCCTGGAGAACCAGGGGCTGGCGCAGAGCCGCCCGAGAAGGACTTACTGAGGGCGGCCTGGACTTTGATGACGTCCGACTCCTGCGAGTTCTCACTCGTGCCGACAGCATTAACAGCCTTAACGCGGAAGATGTACTGCTCGCCAGTGGTGAGGCCATGCACCACGAACCTGGAAAACATGAATCGGGGGTGTGACGACCAGGGCCAGCCCTGTTCCCTTCTGCAACAGACACAGAAATCGCCTTGAACACACCAGAAACATAGTCACTGGGACTGAAAGGAAGTTTACTCTTTTGAGTGTCTCAGGAACGCCTAACATTCATCCATTCTCATCTGCAGTTGTAGTTCATTAGTTCCCGTGACTACTGGTGGGTCCCAGATTGAGGGCTGGAGGAAGCTGGACTCTGACGGGGGCCCAGAGAGGATGCCTGCAGCCTGGACGCCTCAGCTTCCCGCCGGCCCGAGCCGAGGGCCCTGGTCCGGGGCTGGGCCTCTCCCGCCTCACTCAGGGGCGGGGGGAGGGGGCAGGGAGCGGGACGCAGGCAACCGCACCTGTTGTAGCCGATGGGCTTGTGGTTGCAGGGCTCCCAGACGTTGGAGCCAGCGACGCAGCAGTCCACGTAGTAGCCCAGCAGATCTTCCTCGTGCTTCGGCCGGTCCCACTGCACCACCACCGAGGTTCTGGTGTTCCGGGACGCAAGGACACGGCCAGGAGCCGAGGGCACCGCTACAGAGACAGGCGTGCAGACCCAGAGGCATCAGGGTCTGGGGGCCACGCCGGAGGCCCGCAGCCCCCTCATCTGCAGGGCCGGGGGCTTCGGTGAGGTTTGGACACTGAGGACAGCGCAGGGAAGGGGGCCCAGGAGGCGCCGGGCAGTCCTCACGCTCTGTCCCAAGGTGCCAGCCTGGCTCCCCAAGAAAGAATCCCCATCACAGAGTCTCCCGCCCCCACCGGCCCTGGTCCAGACCCTCCAGGGTGCTCCTCCACTGTGCTTTCTTAACTGGGGTGTGACATTAGCCATTTAAGAAAACCAGGACACGTTTCCAGCAGATTGGAGCGACTCAGCAAGGGCTCAAATCAAACCATGATGCAGCCCTGGACCTCTTCCCTGGAGAAGCCAGAATCCCTCTAACCCAGCCTTGACATCTTCAGAGACAGAACTTCAAGCCATGCGGACAAGAACCTTGGTGCATGTAGGGTTGTGTGTTTTAAGTAGCCACTGCTTTAAAATATTTCTAACCCATCTATTGGCTCCATAAAAAGAAGATGGACCTTGGGAGAAATGTTGACCAAATCAAGGCAGAGAGATTGTCAACTCGTGTACAATGGAATTTTAAGACAACTTGAATTTTAACCCACAGGTGACATTAATGTCTTTGTCAACATTCGCTGTCCTGTGTGATGTTGCCCAGGGCCCGTCTCACACAGGGGTCACGTTCAGGGACTACTCACCAATGGTGTCCTGGGCCTGGATGGGGGCAGTGATTTCCGACGGGTCACTCAGGCCGTGCTTGTTTGCCGACAACACTCGGAACACGTACGGCTTCCCCTCGGCGAGGTCGAAGACGGCGTACCTGGGGGACCTCACGGCCATCTGGGCATTCACCCGCTGCCAGCTGCCGCTCCCCACCATGGACTGAGGAGACAAGGGCGGTGCTGGGAGCCACGCTCCCTGAACCCGCATCCCAGGGGGTGCTCGGCTCTGGCTCCCAGATTACATGGCGGGAGACCACAGCCAACGGCTCCTTGGAGTCCATCAACACCCCTGTTCTGAATTTTAGGAAAAGGAAGCCAATTTGGAGAAGAGGGTGAGAAATTGCCCAAAACTGGATATGTTACCAATGAAAATTTTTATGTGAAAGCCAATGAATGATGGAAAACTTCAGGGAATCAATACACAGGCTGCAGCTCTAGGCAAGGTGAAGTGAACTGTAACAGAGCTAATTGAGTAGATACAGAAAATCCCATCATAACTTCTCACATGTCAGTTTAAAATTTTCAGTTTCCCAACTACCATAGTAGCCACAAAGTGACACCTCCCTAAATAACACAAAATGACATATATGTATTACATGTAGCCACTTCAGTCATTGTATAAAGACCTTCACTGGGGTGAGAGAAAGTGTATCATTTTGTTAAATGTAATACAGCATGCCAACCATATCTACAGTATGTGTGCATATGTGTGCATGTATGTGCTAAGTCACTTCAGTAGCGTCTGGCTCTCTGTCACCCCATGGACTGTAGCCCACCAGGCTCCTCTGTCCATGGGATTCTCCAGGCAAGAATACTGCAGTGGGTTGCCACGCCCTCCTTCAGAGGATCTTCCTGACCCAGGAATTGAACCCGAGTCTCTTATGTTTCCTGCGCTGGCAGGCAAATTCTTTACCACCGGTGCCACCTGGGAAGTCCATATCTATGGACTCGATATATCAAGACACAAATACCCATAGAGAAAAGGACTAAACATGTGCCATGTTAATAATGACTATTTTACATGATCAAATTATTGGTGATTTTCATTTTGTCCTATATAACATCTATGTATTTTCCAAATTTTTTATAGTGTTTTAAATTTTTATCACTGATAATTACTTTTTTTTCATTTATTTTTATTAGTTGGAGGTTAATTACTTTACAATATGGTAGTGGTTTTTGCCATACATTGACATGAATCAGCCATGGATTTACATGTGTTTCCCCATCCCAATCCCCCCTCCCGCCTCCCTCCCCATCCCATCCCTCTGGGTCTTCCCAGTGCACCAGCCCTGAGCACTTGTCTCATGCATGAAAGCTGGGCTGGTGATCTGTTTCACCCTTGATAGTATACTTGTTTCAATGCTATTCTCTCAGAACACCCCACCCTCGCCTTTGCCCACAGAGTCCAAAAGTCTGTTCTGTACATCTGTGTCTCTTTTTCTGTTTTGTATATAGGGTTATCGTTACCATCTTTTTAAATTCCATACATATGCGTTAGTATACTGTATTGGTCTTTATCTCTCTGGCTTACTTCACTCTGTATGATGGGCTCCAGTTTCATCCATCTCATTAGAACTGATTCAAATGAATTCTTTCTAATGGCTGAGTAATATTCCATGGTGTATATGTACCACAGCTTCCTTATCCATTCATCTGCTGATGGGCATCTAGGTTGCTTCCATGTCCTGGCTATTATAAACAGTGCTGCGATGAATGATAATTACTTCAAAAACCAGGATTGCATGCCTAATGTAACTTTCCACCCCTCTGGAAATGTGCCTTCCTTTCCAAAAAGAACATTATATGACACATAAACTATATTTCAGTTTAATATAATTAAAAATTTTTTAAGATTTTTAATTGAAAAATTAAAATTTGACCTTTCCAGCTCTGGATAAGTAGATAAGGAAATATCCCTGAAGAGGGGGAGAGAAAACAGGTTTCCTCCTCTGCCAGCCCTTCCTCTGGGGTTTTCATGAGGCAAGAACTAGAAGTTAGACTCAGAAGAAAGAGGTTAACACGACTCTGCAACACAGGAAAGTCTTGCAGATACGCAGGGAAAGCTGAGGGTCGTTACACCTTCTGGAGCCTGAAAATTGTTCATATTCACCCTGCTTTGCTTCACCTTGTAGTATTTCACGTCATCACTGGGTGAGACGTGTGCTCATGTAAGTGTTACAGACTCTACTGGATTGTATGTTATATTGTAACATTAAAGTCAGTATCACGAAACCATGGTTACAGGGTTCATCTGGCTACACGGGGTTTTTAAACAGCCCACGACCCAGTCACAGGTCAGTGATCTGCACGAGCGGGTCACAACCTGCATTTTAGCACGACTGGCCAACCAAAGCAGGAGGGAGGGCACATGGCGTGCAGTGAGGGCGTGTGCTTAGAGTTTAGGTGGGGGTGTACATTTATTGTGTATGCACTCTTTCTTTGTGTGCATCCAGACCTAAAAGCAGCGAGTCTGTGTAATCGTTCACCACTGAAATGTGAGCTGCTCAACGCGATCGCTGCCACCGAGTAGTTACTCGGCTTATGAGCAAGCTGAGAGCAGGGCCGCTGTCCCCCATGTCCTGGATCCTCAGAACCGGGGCCTAGGATGCTCCAGCAGGAAGCACGCTGCAGGCTCCCCCAGCACAGGCCCTTGTGTGTGGCGGGGACCCGGGGGGCCGCCTGGCCCGCACGAAGGCCGCACAGCCCGAGACTGCCATGTTCCCGAGGCCACGTCCACTGCAGCACTGCTCAGGCATTGCTGGCTCAGCCGCTGCCTGCAGCTTCACGATGGAAAACCACGTGGAGTCTCTGAGATGACTGATCCGAAAGCCGCCCACCCTGAGAACACACGACCCAGAGCCTGGGCAGACCCGACAGACTCGCTGCTCCTGGAAACCCAGCCGGCACGTACCTTCTCGATGAAGTACATCAGCGGCTCCTTGCCCCGGGGCTCAGGGGGGTCCCAGCTGAGGACCACGTATGTCCTGCTGGTTTCCGAGGCATGCACGTTGGTGGGAGGTCCCGGGATCTGGACTTCGCCTGGAGGAGGAGGCAACACCGTGAGCGCTGGCCGAAGCCGGTTCCCCGCTCCCCTGGCCCATCCTGGAGCAGGTCCCTCCGCTGCTTCACAGGCCCTGAAGGACCCGAGTGTCAGTGTCAGCCTTTGCTCCACTTCTATTTTGGGAAAGTCATTAAATGGCAAGAACTGTTTCTCCAGAGCCAAAGTGTAATGAACGGGTGATATCCAAGTACTCTTGTTCCCAGTATAAGCCAGTTCGTAAGAACAGAATCTAATCCAAAGCTCATCCAGAATTTCAGCTGGACATGGGAGGGGGAGGTTCACCCAGAAGAAACAGGGCTTGCGTGTGTGCTAAGTCACTCAGTCAAGTCCAACTCTTTGCAACCCATGGACTGTAGCCCACGAGGTTCCTCTGTCCATGGGATTCTCCAGGCAAGAATACTGGAGTGGGTTGCCATGCCCTCCTCCAGGGGATCTTCCCAACCCAGAGATCAAACCTAAGTCTCTTATGTCTCCTGCATTGGCAGGTAGGTTCTTTACCACTAGCACCACCTGAGAAGCCTAAGAAATAGGGCATTTAACCAGACATGCAGCTCTAACTGGGTGGGGAGTCTGTGCAGAGAAGGTATGAGCAACCATGCCCTGCAGCAGGGAGTGGAGCCATCTCTGCTGTCTTCCTTGCATGACGCCCTCAAAGCACTGAGACTATACATCAACTATCGAAGCACATGGTTTTCCCCCACCTCCCCGGGTAGGTCTGGCCCACAACACAGGCACTGCCTTCCAGGTCTGTATACTTGACATTCCCACGTGACATCCATTAGCAAGCAGCCATAACAGGAACGTTGCATCAGAGCAGCCCGCTTCCTCTGTTCTGCCACATGTCTCTCTCTAATAAAACGTTAGGTGTCAGCGGTGTTATGTTTGGACGTGAGAGCTTCTTGTAAGGAGTGGAGGTTCTCCAGACACACAGTCCCAGTCATTGAGATACAAAATATTACGAGCTTCTGATTAGATTAGCACATGATTAAAAAGGTTCAGACATCCCCGGGGACATCTCGGAGCCCTGCTCAGTATCCAGTTGCTCCCTCCAGACTCTGCTGCCGGTGAGGAGTTGCCCGGCTGCATGGAAACGGCACACACAAGCCTGGGTTTGTTTCATCAAGAGCCCTGAGACTGAGCTCTTCACATTTTACAGGCCGCAGGGGCGCCGAGGCACAGCCTGGCCTTACCTGGCAGCATCTGGCAAGTGGGTTGGATTTCAGATGGAGCCAGAGTGTGTCCAGAAAGATGTCGAGTGTGCAGGCAGAGCAGGGCCCCCGGGGACCACCTGCCGCATCTGCACCGAGAGAGAGCCAGAGATAGGGCTCGGATCATCCAAACCCGGCAACGCAGCCGCGCTTCCGAAACTGAGTCCCGGCTTGTCTCAGAGGCACTGGACAACACAGGGACAAACTGCAGGACGGACGGAAGTCACGCAGATGACGCCACAGTGGGAGCATGGGAGACAGTGCAGACTGGCCTCTCCCGCACGGTCAGACCCGGGGGCCTTGGTGCTTTTAGACTTGCACGTAACGTCTAGGCGCAGAGGAAAGTGGAGTGACAAGCACTCGATCTGATGCCAGGCAAGAGGGAAGAAGCCTCCCTGTCAGCAGGGAGTCCCTCATCGGGCAGCATACTATGTCATCCAGACGCCTGGCACCAGCCTGAGCCCCTGAGACCAGCAGGTGCCCCCAGCCCAGGAAGAGGAGGAGGGGTCTCTACATGGTCCCACGAGCCAAGGGGGGACCACGGACAGAAGTTAAGGTCTGTTACTGACCCTCCGACCATGGAGAGGCGCCTCACAGAGAGAGAAGCAGATGAAGGCAAAAAAGAAGAGAAGGATGTGCTCGTGGTGGTGATGGTGGTGAGCACGGCCCGCAGCCCCGCCTCAGCACCAGGGCCTGTTCGGGGGCTGTTCTGAGGAGCCACGTGAGCACCGGTGAAAGCAGACACGCAACATGCAAAGGCGGCCCAGGAAGGGACGCAGGAAAACGCAGCGCCTTCCTGGGATCACACAGCCCGCCAGGGGCCCAGCCTGGGTCTCCTGACTCCAACTCTGGCTTTCTGTCCCAGGGAAGCCCCAGCCTCCACAGCCAGCCCAGGAGACTCTCAGCTAAGTCAGTGAAACATAAAGTTTACTTGGAAGTCTTAGAACACCCAAGAAGACAGGATTCAGGAATGAACGACTGTAAATGAGTCTGCAGCATTCAGAGCAAAGAATGAGCTCAGTGTGTTGGCTACAGGTGATCTGGTCCAAGACAGTGGACCAGGTCCAGGACATTTAGCAGAACACAAACCATCTCATTATTTCTCCAAGAGCCTCTTCTCGTCTTTCTAAGAATGAAGTATCTATCCTTCCAGGGAACCACTCAAGAAAAGGTTGCAAAAGCTAGATGATATTAAGAGAAGAGCACAGATATTAATTTAAATGTTTGCAGGAGACACTAACCAACATTAAAATGATTAGAAAAAAATTAGCAAAACATAAAAATACCCTGAACTAACAGAAAAGCATTTTGTTAGCCAACAAAAATAACATTTCTTTTTCATTAAAACAAATGGCATTTGCCAGCACCTTTCTAGTTAAAGCAATGCCAAGAAAGCTCAGCTTAGATGAAGAGATACAGGTAGAAAAGGAAGAAGTTCCTCATAGCCCATTTTGAACCCAGAAATGGTTTCCTTGGAAACATCGTGGCGTTTCTCTCGCTAAAGACTTTTATTTTATAGATTGGAAGAGGCATCCCTTGTTTAAAACAGGAAAGGTGAGCAAGTGAACTCTCCAATCCCTGTGTGAGCGCACAGGTCTTTGTTTCACACCTGGTTTGTTCTAGACCATGGACACTGCCTGTACCCCACACGCAAAGCCTCACATAACAACTGAGGCCCACGAGGCTGAACTCCAGGCCGCATCAACGCCCGACTCCAGCGATTCTGAGGGTCTGAGCCTCAGCCCTTCATAACCAGTTGGTATGAAACCCTGCCTTCTTACGAGGAAACAGGAAGCAAAACACGAAAGGTGTTTTCTGTGACTTTAGAAGACCTAGAAAGAAGACCTACTGTGTCTGTAAGACACACTCCCATGGAATCAGTTGGAAAAGCAAGTCTTTGGAAATAGGTTGTCTCTTTATTTGGTGCTTAGTGAATCACTGGCTATTTCAACCCCAGAACATGCATATCTATGTTTCAAGAGGTACCTGTTCTGCCCAGAGGGGCACAGTCCTGCCTTGGAAAGTGTGTCAGGAAATATTACTTCACACACACACACACACACACACACACACACACACACACACACACACACACACACACACACACACACACACACACACACACACACACCGCTTTTCACAGGGACCTTTATACAGTGCAGATTTCATCCTGGATATCCAGCATCTATGTAGCAACCTATATGGGCCTTCCCTGGTGGCTCAGCTGGTAAAGAATCTGCTGCAATGCGGGGGACCTGGGCTGGATCCCTGGATTGGGAAGATCCCCTGGAGAAGAGAAAGACTACCCACTCCAGTATTCTAGCCTGGAGAATTCCATGGACCATATGGTCCACGGAATCACAAAGAGCTGGACACGACTGAGCAACCTTCACTTTCACTTTACATAACAACTTATACCCCTTCATTTTAGGTAATTTTTACCTCATCTGAACTCTGATGTGTCCACTCAGGGTAACTAAGATCACTGCTCTCCTCACTGATAACTTTAGGAGAAAAAGAGCTTCTTTTTCCTCTTTTAGGTCAAAAACACATATTTTGTACAGGCTGGTGTCCTACGAAATATCTGCTCTAATATCATCAGGGTCATTTTCATTCATTCAAACACCCATGTCTTCATCAGTTGCCTGGTGGTGGTGCTTTATTGCTAAGCTGTGTCCGACTCTTCGCGACCCCACTGCAGGCAGATTCTTTACCGCTGAGCCACCAGGGAAACCCCTCTCAGCTGTACAGGGGGTCATTATGTCAGCAACTCCTACATTATTTTCTTTTGTTATTTTTTTATTGGGCTTCCTTCTCAGTTTCTGCGTTTTTCTGGAAGCAGAGGTTTTAATGCAGACGTTAATGTTACCATGGAATTAACCAAAATTCGTCAAGGAGTTCCTCTGAAAGACACGTGTTCGTTTTGAGACACTAAAGGAAAATCTTTATGGGGTAGAAGATACAATGTTTGGGGGACAGATTGAGGAGCAAACATCGTGGCGTTTCTCTCGCTAAAGACTTTTATAGATTGGAAGAGGTATCCGTTGTTTAAAACGAGAAAGGTAAGCAAGTGAACTCTCCAATCCCTGTATAAGTGCATAAGTCTTTGTTTCACACCTGGTTTGTTCTAGACCATGGACATGCTATTTTTAAAAAGAGCTCACAAGTACATCGCCCTGGACAGAAGCTCCAAATTAAGCTAGTTGTTCACGTTTAAATTTTCGTTCATTGTCCTCTGTGGGCTGTAATCATAATTTCAATCAAAATCTTTGGATCCCAGGTTAATGATGTAGGATTCTCCTCCTCAGTGAATCGATCTTCCTACAGCAGGGACGAATGTCCCGGAGAAGTGTTCAGAAAAGCCAGTATGCAAACTTTCAAATCACAGGGACGTTATTTGATGGGAAAACTAGTCCCTCTTAGTTACAATGCTAGAAATAAAATCTGTGCTTTAAAAGAAAAAAAAAAATAGAATGCTGTTCGTGCATGTAGTCCTGGGTAAAGGACTGCCTCCTTGGCCAGGAATCAAGGCTTGGGCTGGGCTGGTCACCGCTCCATGGCCCCTGCAGACGCTGGAATGACCCACATGAAACCAGGACTCCGCTGACCTCCTCTCTCAGCCCTGCCCTCTGCCTGCCCATCTTCCTGATTCAATGACCTTAAGCTGGGCCCAAAGGCTTCATTTTTACACGTGAGAGCATACCCTCCACTCTCTAATCACAGCCCTAGACCCCTCGGGCAAAAACAGCAAAAAGGAAGTGGTGCCAAGCGCCTCACCTTCAAGGTCCTCCTGGTAGATCACGATGTCTTTCTCTCCCTCCAAGTGGACGGCTGCAGAGAGAAAGGTCGGTGCTGAATCTGAGTCCAGAAAGCCTCGGCATAACAAGGGCAGCATCTGCATAGGCTGAGGTGGTCTGAGTTGGCGTTTTGAAAGTGGGCTTAAGGAGAGCCAGTGTTTCTCAGCTCTTTGTACTGGATTCAAGAGACCCCGCAGCTCAGGACAATGCAGTGACCACTTCAAACGTCATTAAGGAGCATCGTTAAGGACACAATCTTTCTGAGCAATCTGAGTCACATGAAATTAAAATTCAGAAAGAGAGGGGCTTGGCCTCAACACCTTCCAACTCTCATTATGCACTGAAGTGACAGAACCAGTGGACGAAGTCTAATCCTGAACCAGTTTGGCTGATTTCAGTGAAGAGCCGTAGGACGATGAACCTTCCCTTCAAGGTGTAAACATGGGTCTGGTGTCCACACCCCTAACGTGACCTCGAGGGTTGCCCAGAGCCCGTGGGCCACAGTCGTGCCATGCTCAGCCCTGAGGATTCTCTCAAGGCTCAGAGTCAATTGAGGGAAAGAGAAAGAACAAGCCACACAAACCTGCCGGACCTTGAACTCCAAAGGACCTACCTTGTAACCTTCTGAGGTCCAGAGGGTCCAGGGCAGCCACGGCCTCGGAGACTCTGGAAGGCCGGCTGATCCCTGCGCTGTTGACGGCACGCACGCGGAATACGTAAGACCTCCCCTCAAAGAGTCCAGTCACGGGGTATTTACAGATCTTCACGGGGGCGTCATTGCACTGTACCCAGCTGTCAGTTCCCACCTCACATCTTCAGATTACAAAAGAGAGCAGAGAGTAACAACTGCATCAGTCTAATACATGTATGCAGGAGATCAAACCTGTCAATCCTAAAGGAAATCAACCCTGAATATTCATGGGAAGGACTGATGCTGAAGCTGAAGCTCCAATCCTTTGGCCACCTGATGTGAAGAGTCAATTCACTGGAAAAGACCTTGATGCTGGGAAACATTGAGGGCAAGAAGAGAAGGGGACGACAGAGGATGAGACGGTTGGGTGGCATCACTGACCCAACAGACATTAGTTTGAACAAACTTAGAGAGATAGTGAAGAACAGGGAAGCCTGGTGTTCTGGAGTTCATGGGGTCGCAGAGAGTCAGTCATGACTTGGCAACTGAGCAACAGCAGACATCACACACACATATAGAACAATTACAATGGGAGAGCATCTCCCAATCTGTTTTGGTTTCTGTACTTAATTCAATGCAAACCCTGAACAATGCAAGTCTGACCCTAGCATATCAAATTATCGCCCTGATGGTGCATGCTTTACCTAAACACATAGCTTTGTTGGAGGTTGCTGCTGCTGCTAAGTCGCTTCAGTCATGTCTGACTCTGTGCGACCCCAAAGACAGCAGCCCATCAGGCTCCCCTGTTCCTAGGATTCTCCAGGCAAGAACACTGGAGTGGGTTGCCATTTCCTTCTCCAAAGAGGAAAGTGAAAAGTGAAAGTGAAGTCGCTCAGTCGTGTCTGACTCTTCGCAACCCCATGGCTTGACTAACTAGTGAAAGTCTCTTTTGCTATAGGGTGTGTATTATATGGATAAAATACCTGGAATGCCTGTATTCATTTTGCTTTCATGTAGAAATCCAGTCAAAGGATGGAACCAATACATAAGGACCCAGACATACATGTTGGACGAGGAAGTGAATTTAACCAATTTTAAGCAAAAAAAAAAGAGCTGCTTGTTCTTTTCAGAAATAACCCCCTTATACTAATGTATTTTACACATACAAAACCCTAAATTCCTACCCAGAACCATTCTCTTATAACCAAATAGCTTATACCCTTCTCTCTTACTTCTGAATTCATGATCTTTGACGTAATTCCATCCACTGATGAGAATGGATAATAAATTGCATTTCCAGTAAATTCGCAGCTCCCCTTGGTCTCCCTCCCAGGACTGGAGCTCCGTTCCAGGTGAAGGAACAGGAAAGAGTTCAAACTCCTTTCAGATCAGAGATGACCTACCATCACGTTATCACTCAAAGACAAATCCCAATATTGTGTGCGTTAGAACATCAACATTTTCTACTTGGAAACAAGAAGAAAATACTATTTAACCAAGAAGAAGATGGGCCTTTGGTGTGAATGAGCTGGTGTCCCTGTCTACATGCCACCATGCCGGGCTCTAGCCCCAGAAGGAGGGATAGGGCTCAACAGGGACCTCTCACTGGACCCACAGCGTCCCCAGCTGGACCTGAGCAGAGCCCGAGGCGGCCTCGAGTGGCCTGGGGCAGGCTGGAATTCGCCGTTAGTGTTGGTCAGGCACACGGAGCCCGGTCAGCACACACAGGAATCAAGGGCTCACTAGGCCCTGCCAAGGAGCTGATGTTTTCCAACCACCCAGCCAGGAGCCATAAACAACCGCATCGTGAAGCCACCTACACCCCGCAGAGGGCATCACAAGCTTCAGATGAGAAAGATACCCGCGCCCGTTGTCCAGGAGACTCGCCTCAGGCACGTTCCAGCCCCGGAGGAGCAGGACACTCACCGGTCGATGAAGTAGCCAATGACCGGGCTCTCCTTGGTCGTGTTGGGGGGCTTCCAGCTCACGATGACGTAGTCCCGGTTTGCGTCGTGGCAATGCACGTCCATGGGCGCACCCGGGGCCCCGGTGACCAGGGGGTCAGCATCTGGGGGGGAGGACAATGAGCAGGGGTCAGCATCTGGGGGGATTGCAGAGGACAGTGACCAGGGGTCAGCGTCTGGGGGGAGGGGAGAGGACAGGGACCAGAGGGTCGGCCTCTGCGGGGAGGGGGAGAGGAACGTGGCCGGGGCCTCGGGGCAGCTGAGGCACTGACAGCCCCTCAAACCCAGAGTCCCCCCTGCTCGCTCCACTCCCCAGCTTAACCCTGACACCCAGATGACTCAACTGTGACAGGCTGGTAACCAGAGAGATGCCCGTATGTGTGACTTTTAAACTCAAAACGTTCTGTCCTCTATCACACATTCAGTCTATGAGTTTCCATAACTGACTCCAAAGTTGAAGTTCACCTTCTCCTGATGGCCAGTTGTCACATAACATCAGGTCATCAAAAACTGACCGATGAAATATTACCATTATCAGGAGGCATTTTGAACACTGGAGACACAGTACCTTGGTCACTCACGTGTTTCAGAGTCCTCAGAAGGTTTGAAGACTTACATTTTTTCCTGAGAGTTGTGACCACATTTGAGTCTGTACTCATGTGTCCCTTCCTCAGTCGTTTATGACCACAGTGTGATTGCGTTTGTTTCCAAATGTTAATTACAGCAGCTCTGAAGGCCAACAGAGCTGCTTAGAAGTGTTAATACACTGAGCATTTAATCTCCTGGTGTGGAGTGTGTATGCACTTGGGACCTGTGGCCGCTGGACCTCCTAACAGTGTTAGGTGTATACGATTTCTTGTTCTGTCTCCTCAGCACATTGAAACCTAACGATTTCTTGACACTAAGCCAAATATTCTTTCTGACATTCAAAATCCTCAGAGAGTCTTCAGAACGGTTAACCACCCCCAGCCCTGCCCCCACTGTATGTGCATTGTTTTCTTCCTGTTGGCGGTGCTGCACAAGCTAGAAATTGCAGCTCCATTGTATGCACTTCGATGAGGCGAAACATCTTGCTGGAAGGTCTGCCCAGAGAATGGGAGCGACATTTTAATGCCATCCTCATAAAAATGGCAAAACTCTGTAGAAGTGTCTGAAACCCCAGTCTCGCTGTCTTGAGGGGGTGGAGAGGGTGCGTGTCTGTACTTGTTTTGCATTTTTTTTAAGCTAAAATATTCTCTGATGGTACAGCGCTTCCTTCATGCATGGATCTAACTGATCTGGTTTGGAAACATGATGACAGGAGAGGGTTATTCCAGGCACACAGAACCTGGAGCCCGAGTGGGCATGAAGGTGCAGGAGACACAAGCCCAGGACAAGGTCGGGGGCTGAGCCACGGTGAGGGGGGCGGGCTAGGACAGTGGCCGCCGCCCCAAAGAATAGACCGTGCTGGTGTCCTGGGTAAGGGCGGTCAGCTGTGCCTTGGCCAGGTGGGGGCTCTGTGCCTGAGGTCCTTGCGCGCCCAGAGGCCACACAGGCTGAGGGCTCGGCTGGGGGAGCGAGGCCCCCAGCACAGCACAGGGGACCCTCCCCAGCTCAGACACCCAGGGCCCCTCCCTGGAGAAGGGCCCAGGCCTCCGCCTGCCACACAAAATGGAAGAATATTCCTTACAAAACTATTATGAAGTTTAGATTACATATGGTATATGAATATGTGTGTATATATATATTAATACATATATATATACTTGTGTGCATACATATATATGTACATTATATATGCATTATATCCATTTTATATATTCCTTTATCCATTTTACATGTAAAATGTATATGAAATATGTATGTATGACCTATACTTCATGCACACATGAATGTATACCTATAAGCCTAAAAGGATAGGCACGTGTATACGATAAATAAATGCATACGTCACACTTGTGTCTAAAGGTAAACGCTCTTTCATATACAGCCTCGACCATCGTGCCTGCGATGTCCTGAGCTCTGTCCCCGCGTCCACACCTGGGTGGGTGAGCCCTCCCACGAGCTGCTGTGAGGATGAAACGAGACAACACGAGTGTGTCCCGTGTGAACACTCCGGGGTGCGGCTGCCCTGTGACCGTCTTATGCACACACACGTGCTGAGGTCGGTTCCCCCTGCCATCATCCTCTGCTGTCTGTCACGAGCCTCAGGGGTGGCAGAGGGGAGGGAGGGAGGTGCCTGGAACCAGCGTGGCCCCTGAACCGCAGGTGCTCACCCCTGGAATCATCCCCCGAATTCCAGTGGCTCGTCCGCGCCCAGACAGCGAGCCCTGCCTCCGCCCCAGCCCCACTCACACCGCGTGTCACGGTGCTCCCCGCCCCCGGGAGCCTGCGCACCTCGGACAAACAGGAAGGCGCTGTGGTCGGTGATCCCCCCCCTGGACACGATCCTCAGGGTGTAGAGCCCTTCGTCGTCCTTGTTGAGGTGGCTGAAGGACAGCGAGGCCTGGCCTTCCCCGAAGAACATCTTGGTCCACTTGGACTCCTTCAGTAGCACGTCTGCAAGACGGGCAAGGAGACGGGCCTCAGGGACACGCAGGTCCCAGGAGCGTGCGGAGGACGGCGCGCACGGCGGGATGGCGCGCACGGCAGACGGCACGCACGGCGGGACGTGCGGAGGACGGCGCGCACGGCAGACGGCTCGCACGGCAGGACGTGCGGAGGGCAGCGCGCATGGGGCCCGGCCCAGGGCAGAGTAGCGGGTCGCACGCGGCGTGTGGAGGGCGGGACGGTCCCACACGGCCCTGCTGAGCCTTGGAAACGTACCATGAGGCCCCCACAGTGTTCCTTACACAGTAATAATAACGTGCCAAGAAACTACAACCTAAAGGGAACTGAACTAAAAAGGCAAATTTCGGGAGAAGAAATGTAAATGATAAAAAAAAATAATAATCGACACTGGGCATTAAGGAGACACAGGATAAAATAATGAGAAATTATCTATTATTTTTCACCTGCTGACTCGGTAACGTCCTCAACCAGAAAGTGCAGAGACGGCCTGCCTGCTCCGCCCTAATCGGCCAAGACTGTGACACCACGTGGTCTGGGGATCCCCACACCGGGAACACTTTCTAGCATCCAGGCCAACACCCTCTGGAAATATCAGGAGACCCCTCCTCACGTCCCTGTCACTTCTCTCCAGAAAGGTTAAATTAGAACCTTAGGACTTACATGAGACCTTAAATCCTAACTCAGAACTACAAAGCATAGATTAATCTCTGCAACCACAAAGCGTCTCTCTCCCCGCCCCTCACCCTCCTGGGCCGTGAAGATAGGACACACTGTCCTTTTCCAACCAAGATCCTGGCTGTCAACGCCCTCAAACCTAAAGCACCCTCGCAGTGGCTGCAAGGTCAGCAGCAGCTCCCCGCACCCCCCAGAGCCGCCCCCTCTGTCAGCAGCTTCCTTTCCATCGAGCTCTCCGTCATCACCGCGGACCTGGTTTCCTGGCTATGTCTGACAGCACCAGAGGCCAGAACCAGGCATTTGGCAAATTGTCACAGGCTTTCCTGGGACACTCCTTATACTTCACAGAGACCTCGATTTACCATCTTGTGTATTTTCCCAGCTAGGTTATAAACTACCTTATGGACAGGGACAGGTATGGCATAGGATTCTTTGTGGTATTTTGCATTGGGTTAGGTCCCTGGACAGATAAAAGCAGAGGGTTCTGTGACCGAATCCATAGGAAACGAGCAGCCTCCAGAGGTGAAGGTTCCTCCTGCTCATACACACACACGCACACAGGAGTTCTCTCTCACAAACACACGTGAGTGTACACACACATACACCGGAGCTCACACACACACATAAGAGCTCACACATAGTCACACACTCTGCTCATACACATGCACACAGGAGCTCTCACACACACACATGCATACACTGGCGCTCACACACACACACACAAGAGCTCACACATAGTCACACATTCTGCTCAGACACACACACGCACACAGGAGCTCTCTCTCACAAACACACACATGAGTTTACACACACATACACCGGAGCTCACACACACACACGAGTGCACATATAGTCACACACTCTGCTCATACACACACACGTACACAGGAGCTCTCTCTTACACACATGTGAGTTTACACACACATACACCGGAGCTCACACATAGTCACACACTGCTCATACACACACACGCACACAGGAGCTCTCTCTTACACACACACATGCACACACGGGAGCTCACACACACATAAGAGTTCACATGTAGTCACACACATACACACATGCGTGAGCTTGCACATACATACACAGGAGTTCAAACATAGTCACACACGTACACACAAGTTTGCCCATATACACATGCAAACTCACACACAAAAACACACACATTCACACATGCACAGGCGGTAGCATGGGGCAGGGTCCTGGGGCCATGGAGACCGGGGCCAGGCTGCCCGGGTCCCACTCCATGTCCTGCTGACTCCCAGAGGCAGAGAGGGGAGGTCAATGGTTCCTTGCCTCAGCTGCCCACCCATGAGGGGTTGACCGCAGTCCCTCCAAAAGTCCTAATGAAATCAACTGGGTCACCAACCTCAGAACAGTTGGACACACAGTTAGCTCTAGTGACAGTTCACAACTGCTGTAGCCAAGAAAAAACATATGGAAACAAACACCTCGCTCTGTCCCTCTAATCACCCGAGACCCTCCCTGAAGACCAAGAACAGCCCTAATGCCTCATCTCTTCCAGGCCCGTGAACCGCAGTCCGGGGAAGGTCAAGGTCACGGCAGGCCCAGGCTCTGCCCCCCTCAGCTGTCACGGAGGCAGAGACAGCGCCACGTCAGTGCCAGGTTCAGAGCTCACCGCCGCCCACAAGGCCCGGGAGGAGCCCACGGCCACTCACCGTCTCGGTACCACTCGGCCCTGGGGTGCACGCGCTTCAGGTCCGGCGTCACCAGCAGTGTGCACTTGAGAGTCAGGGTCTCGCCCTCCCGCCGGAAGGTGACTCCGAACTTCTCAATGAACTGGACGTCAAAGTGTGTGTACGGGATCACGGACGACAGGGGCACTGCACAGAGCAGCAGACGCGGTCACGGCCAGGCCAGCAGGCAGAGCAGGCCCCCCACCACCCCTGTGCCCTCTGCCTCCATCAGACAGCTGTGGGTGGAACGTCTGTGTCCCCCAGGTCTCATGTGGGAGAGCTCCTGTGTGATGATACTGCGGGTCTGTGGGTGATGAGGTCATGAGGGTGGGGCCCTGGATGGGATCCATGCCCTCGTAAGAAGAGGACGAGACCAGAGCCCTGTGTCTCCTCTCAGAGAGGATGCAGCATCCCTCGCCCACTCGGTGAGCACCTCGACCTGGGACCTCCAGTCTCCAGCACTGGGGGAAGGAAGAGTCTGATGTTCAAGCCCATGTGTGATGTTCGTCACGATGCCTGCATGGACTCAGCCACCTCTGAAGAACCAGAAAACCAGCGTGGAGTCACATCTGGCCATTTGTGCCAAAGGAGAAGGGAGAATCAGAGTGTGCAGGGCGTGTGTGCTCTGAGCACCATGCAAGAGTAAGGGGTCTAGACCCTGCACCAGCCCCAAGACGTGTGGCTGCCATCAGGTCGTAGCACCCTGAGCCCCGAGCTCCCACAGAAACTGTCAGCACACGGACAGCAGCCGGCAGAAGGGGCCTTTTGGAATACAGTTTTAGAAAACATCTGATGTTTAGAAAATATTTGGACACATTTTTCTGCACAAACAGGAAAATAATCAACTTACATCCAATCGGGAGCCCCACCGAATGGAACGGCTCCTCGTCACCCCGGAACCCTGCAAGACAGCCGGGTGGTCATGGCGGGCAGAGAAAGGGGCGAGAAGGCGGGAGCAGCCCCCAGCCACCCCGAGGGCACACTCACTTCTCACCACCACTGCCGCGTTGGTGGACACCTGTCCATGCACGTTCGTGGCCACCGCCGAGTAGGTCGCAGTGTCGTCGAAGTCGGCCCTGGGGGGAGAAGCCAGACAAGGTCCCGATGGTGCCCTGGGACCGCCCTGCTCTGCCCCGGACACAAGCACAGCCTTCCTAGAAAGCAGCTCGGGTGACCTGGATCCCTCGTCCATGAGTGATTTGTTTAAGAACAATGCCAGCTTGTCCTCGGAATGAGGTATTAATTACACACACTATGTGTTGGCTTTGCAGGGAAAAATATGTCCTGGCCCTTCCTAAAACCCCGAGTTTCACCCTTGAGGAGGAGCCTGTGTTCCCTTTGGTTCTGTTTTCCTACCTGCTGCGCCCGTGATTTTGTCTTGTCATGGGGCAGTTCCAATGGCCTCAGCCTCTGGGAGAATCACCCCATCTTCCTCCCCACCAGGGGGCCCCTGTGCAGACCCCAAAGCACCCACTGGCGGGTGCCTGGACTGGGCCTGCCCAAGGCCTTGAGGTCTGGAGAATCACGGGGACGTGTGCTCAGCCCCAGGAAGGACAGTGACCCGGCCACCATAGACCCCAGTTTCCCGGGGAGGGGCTCCTCGCCCCGTGTCCATCTCACAGAAGCTGAAGCTTATTTTCTGGATCTGCACTGTCTTCCCACCAACTTCCCCCAAAACATCACTGCGTTGAGAGGAAGTAAGGACTTACACTAAACGCAGACTCTCTGCTGGCTGGGTTCCAGGTGGCGCCAGGGGTAAAGAAGCCACCTGCCAACTCAGGAGACACCAGAGACACAGGTTCGATCCCTGGGTTGGGAAGATCCCCTGGAGGAGGGCATGGCCACCCACTCCAGTGTTCTTGCCTGGAGAATCCCATGGACAGAGGAGCCTGGTGGCTACAGTCCATGGGGTCACAAAGAGTCAGACACGACTGAAGCGACTTAGCATACAGACACTCCGCTGGTCATTTTTCATCAGCTATTTTGTATAAAAGTCTCAAGTGCCGGGCAAGAGAGTCCTGCTACCCTATCAATACGGAAAGAAAGCAGAGTCTCTAAGAAGTCGGGTAAACAACACACACAAAATCCTGAAATCTGCAGCTTTCTGCCTTCTACTGCCTCTCCAAGCATGTGCATCACACGCACAGTGACAAAACCACGGAGAATGCTTACTCAAGCATCACATTTAGATGCTTCAAGCATCCGGTGACCCAGAGACAAACCTGTGCTTCAGAAGTCCTTTAATTTTATTGCACGTTCTATTCCACCTGGGGCTGAAAATAGTTTCTTTGACCAAAACGTACACAGTGTCTCCAACAGTAAGTGTTAGTCACCCAGTCGTGCCCGACTCTTTGCGACCCCATGGACTGCAGCCCACCAGGCTCCTCTGTCCATGAGATTTTCCAGGCAAGGATACTGAAGTGGGTTGCCATTCCCTTCTCCAGGAGATCTTTCCAACCCAGGGATCGAACCCGGATCTCCTGCACTGCAGGCAGATTCTTTACCGACAGAAGGAGGGCGTATTTCAGAACATTCGGAGAAACCCTGGCCCACCCTCAAGAGGTTCCAGTCAAGCCCCAGGTGCCAAGCCCACCTGGACAACAGCATCTCCTACCAGAGTCTGAGCTCTTCCTCGGTTGATTCACAGAATTAGGACCCGGGGCAGAGCTCCCTAACGCATTAGCCCCGATGCAGGTCCAATAACCTGCCGGCACTTGGCGCTTAGCAGGAGGGACCGGGCCGGGGAGAGGGCGCCTGGGACCCAGGGTCCTGGTGCGCGGAAGGCATGTGCGCCCACTCACACGCACTTAGCCAGTGCAGAGGCTCCATGGGCCGTGTGATGTGGACAGAAGCCCACGCCCCCTACGAGTGCCCAGACTTGCTGACTCACTGCAGCGGGCCCCAGGCAGGCACGCCCGCTGAGGGGGCACACGGGGCAGGGCGGAACTCTGGTTACTTTCATCTCTTTCTTCTTAAACATGTCTCTGTAAACGTTTCACCCCTATAAAACAGAGTGGAACACATACAGATGATAAATAAGCACATGGGCGTGCGGGGGTGCCCATATATATTTGTTGGCTCCGGTGCAGGGGTGGGCCGCAGGAAGCCTCATACGGAGGGGCAGACAGCAGGGCCAGGGCATGCAGGATGGAGTGTTCAGAGGGGACCGCGCCCCCCTTGAAATTTCGTTCACAGGTCACCTGGAGACCCGCACACCTAACCACAGCCAGGGGCCCCCAATCTCTCTCTCCTTTCCGAGGCTGCACCAGGGGAAGCCCGGAGTCTTAACTCAAGACTGTCAGAAGCCACACACAAGTGATGAAGAGGCAGAGAAGCTTCCTTTCTATCTGGATGACATCCGGGTCACACAGAGGCGGGTTCCTTCCATCTCAGTTGTTTCAAACGTCCGTGGGGCACTTTTGCATCCCAAAGCCTCCCCAGGCAAGAAACCTTATCTATTTTTTTTGGGGGGGGGGTCACTCCGAGTGGCATGTGGAACTTCCGCAGCCAGGGATCAAAGCCGTGCCCCCTGCAGCGGAAGCGCAGAGTCTTAACCACTGGATCACCAGGAAGTTCACCGTGGTCCGTTTGGTTTTACTTGAATATTTACTCATTGACTGGGCTGCACCAGGTCTCATCTGCGGCATGCGGGATCTTTGATTGTGGCATTCGAACTCCTAGTTGCAGCCCCTGGGATCTATTTTCCTGACCAGGGATCGAACCCAGGCTAGCATCATTGGGAGCGTGGGGTCTCAGCCACTGGACCACCAGGAAAGTCCCTTGTCTATTTTAAAAGAGGGGGAGACGAACGTTTAAGCAGGACATGAATTTCTTCTGGGTCATCAGGTCCCATGTCCTCAAACTCTAAGCAGTGTTGACATGGGATTTAAATTTTCACTCAAAGTAGAATTTGAATATCAAAGTCTAAAAATAAAGCGTGAGAAGAGGCCAGCCCTGGAGTCACCCTACAAGGAGTGGGGCGCGTTGGGGTCAGACTGAAACACAAGATGGCATGTTCTGAGCGCCTTTACCCAAAGACGGCGGCAGCATGAAAATTCTTTGCAGAAACAGAACTCACACTTTGAGTCCCAAGAGAAAGTCTTACAAGCGTGTAAAACCGTGTCAATTACAGCTTCAACTCGAACAGCACCGAAGGGGACCGAGCCTCCTTTTCGGCACTTCAAGAATCTGGCAGCAGCGGCCAAAAAATATTCATAGGAGCAAATTTGAGTGGGTAAGAGAAGGCGGGGCTGGCTCCCGCGGGGCGGCGAGGCGCGGGCGCATTCTCCCACACCTACCAGGCGCGGATCAGATGATGGCAGCTCAGCAGTTTGGAATGAACAGCTGAGTGCAGCTGTCGTGTGTGGGACCTCCCGGCCCTTCTTCAGGAGAATATGCTCATTTCAGCTGCTACGAATGTCCCCACATGGGTAAGAATACTGAGAGAAGCGTCAGCCTCGGGAATGTCCTTGTCCCCAGTTCCTTGGCTGCTTGCAAGCTGATGCCAACACCAAGTATATCTGAGGATCCCTGGGTATGCTAGGGCCTCACTGATTTAGTTCCCCTGGTTCAAAGCTTCTCTTATTCCCGATACACCATGAAAAGTTGCCTCACGAGGGTGAGTGGGACCTTTTCATACTTGAGAAGCGCTTCCCCAGGGGCTCCGATGATAAAGAATCCACCTGCAGTACAGGAGACCCAGGTGTTGTCCCTGGGTCGGGAAGATCCCCTGGAGGAGGGAAAGGCCACCCACTCCAGTATTCTTGCTGGAGAATCCCCATGGACAGAGGAGCCTGATGGGCTACAGTCCAGGGGGTCGCACAGAGTCGGACACACAACTGATTAACTAACACACACATACTTAAGAAAGGGAATTTGCTTCTCTTCAAAATAATGACTAAAATACAGCTTTGAAATGAAGCAGTTGCTCTCAAGCTCACCCCAAGCAGTCCTAGGGCACCCCAGGTGAGAAAAGTCACCTCAAATTAAAGCACTCTTCTAAACGGCCGCTGACTCCTCTCCCTGTTCATAAACTGCATGGTTCACTGCCTGTGGACATTTCCAGAAACTCTGGGGCTTGAAGGAACGTGGATGCCCGGCCCCCCACCATCCCCGAGCCGTCCACACCCCAGCGGACGGGGGACTGCCTGGCTTCGCCTTTCGCATCCACTCCATCACAAGCTCTCCTGCTCCACCCGTGAAACCTGTCCTCACCCCGCCGTCCACCTGCCCACGGGCCGCCACCTTCCCTACATTCCGGCCAAGCTGCCCATCCACCCTCCTGCCACTCGCAGCAGTGACGCTCGGGGACCCGTCAGGCCTGCAGGCCTGGCGCTTAGATGGCTTCTCCCCAAAGACCTGCCTCTTCAGTTCACACCCGACGCAGGGCCGGGCTGCGTCTGCATCTGGGCGCCCAGCACCGTCACCCTGGCCTGATACTCCTTTCCACACGGCTCACCTCCGTGTGCTAGACCTCCAGGTCAGGAAGCCAGCTTCTGGCGGCTTTATCCCAAGCCCCCAGACAGTGTGGGGCACACAGTATGTTCTCAGCCAACAGTGCCAGTGGGGCCTCAGCTTTACTTCAGAGAATCAAAGTCATGACTCAACACAGGCTTTAATCTTAACTGTAACCTGTTAGCCTCTGTCCTCGTTAACCTGCATAATGTTATGATCTTTTTGTAAAAAATAAAAGCTGTGTATTCAGAAAAGCAGAGAGAAAATGAACAGCAGAATTTCACTTTTTGTAAAAAAAAAAAATTGAAGTGCGCATGAGGGTGAGTGTTGGATAAGTGAAACAGCAGTGCTTAAGTGCTCCGGAATATGGACCCCAGACGCTGGAAACGGGTGAATGTCATTATCTTTTACTTAGCTGTATTTACTCTGTGTGTGTGCATACTTAGTCGCGTCAGTCGTGTCTGACTTTGCGACCCCATGGACTGGAGCCCGCTGGGCTCCTCTGTCCGTGGGATTCTCCAGCAAGAACACTGGAGTGGGCTGCCATGTGCTCCTCCAGGGGATCTTCCCAACCCAGGGATCGAACCTGTGTCTGTTAGGTCTCCTGCATTGGCAGGTGGGTTCTTTACCACCAACACCACCTGGGAAGCCCACCTGTATTTATTACATGTTTCCAATTTGTTGTGAGAAAAAAAAAAGTCACGTTTCCTTGAAGAGTGGAGCTTAGGGATTGTGGCCCAAACCTGGGAGAAGATTCAGCCCTGCTGGTGGGCGGGCGTGAGGCCCAGCTTTCCCCGTGGCCTCACACCTGGACTGGTCACCATTGTCCTTCGATAAACTGTTTAAACCACCTACTCCCTTTGTGCCCAAAGCAGAAGCCTGGGCAGAACTCTCGGGTCCACACCCTCAGCTGCCACCAGGGAGCCGGAGGGACGCTTGTGTCTCCTGCCAATAGTTAACTCAGAAACTAACAGAGCGCCATGTGGAACATGGCCTCTGCTCCCATGACGGGGGCCTGACCACCTGGGCAGGCGTCCCGGCACTTACCTGTTGATCTCCAGCGTGTGCACGCCGTACTTGCTGTCGATTCTGTACTTGCCCGGCTCCCCGGCCTGGCAGATCAAGCTGCCGTCTTTATACCTGAACAAGGGAAGCACCTGAGTGTGAAGGCAGGTGGAGGTTTGGCGCATGTCCCGACCTTGCTCGTTTTCCATCCCTGCCCCCGCCTGGCCCCACACTCACACACATGCGCGCGCGCACACACACACACGCACACACACGCGCGCATGCACACACACGTGTGCACACACACACACGCATCATTGCCCTGCTTCTGCCTGAGTCACCGCTCACATCTCAGGTGGATGGGCAGGGGGAGCAGCTTCAGGAAAGGTCCAGCACCCCTTCAACTGTTGAAGAGGGGGCAGCTCTCACTACACTCGGACGGCCTGGGCAACCCTCAACCTGCAACAGAGCGTGGGCCAAGACCCCCTGGAACTTTCTAGAAACTCAGGATACGTCATTCCAAGGAAAAAACGTAACCAAGGTTGGTTAGGCCCTGGTACAGCCTCTGGAAGTCACAGGGTCACCGGGACTCACATGGAGAGAGCCAAACACTCTGATCTCACCAGGACGAGGCTGGACCCGGTGGTCCCCCAGGACACAGGACCATGGTTCCCCAAGACCAAGGGCGGGCAGCCCCAGTCTCCTTAGCCCACCTGTCAAGCAGCCAGAGGAGCCAGGCAACGCTTGTCTCCTCTGCTGCCAAGAGACCCAACCCGGGACATGAGCAAAATGTCTTCTGTGGCCAGACAGACCCCAGGGACCCAGCATGCGCAAGTGGAAAGGAAATGGACAGATATGTCAACTTTAGCAATGCACATCAAAACCAAGTGTCGATGGACTTAGAGACTTCATCTGTCAGTATCTCAAGGCTTGAGGAACCCCACTGTAGGGCTCCAGGGCCTTGGAGTTTAGCGTCTCCATTGACACTAGTAAAAGCAGAACCGTGGGTGTCAACACTGGTCATTTCAGGAAACCTGGTTTTATTTTCCTTTATTGTATTTTCCTGGCTGCATTGTGCTGCTTGTAGGATCTTAGTTCCTCAACTAGGAGTGGAACCCCAGGCCCCGGGCAGTGAGAGCTCAGAGTCCTGACCAGGGGACCTCCAGGGAATTCCTGGGTTTTACATAACAAACCTCTGGACAATCAGTGGCTCAACTGCAGTGAAATGAAACCGCCTGCCCAGCACCCCCCCCACCCCCACCCCGGGCACGTTTACGGCTGCCTTTCCCTGTGGGTTTTGTGTGTGTTGGTCCCTGGAGCGGGTGCAGCTCCCTCCACTCGGACCTTTTCCATCCACCCAGGTGAGCCGAAGGTTGCGGAGCCTTCAAAGAGAAGCAGCCAGGCCGCCCTGAAGGGCGCCCACTCACCACTGCACCACGGGGGTGGGGAACCCCTGCACCGTGAAGCACAGCTTGACTGACATCCGCTCCCAGACGGTGTGTGAGCGCAGCCGCACCAGGATCTCGGGCGCCCGGCTTATTCGATCCTCGAACGAGTGCCGCTCCCAGGCCAGCCTGTCGTCCACCTGTCCGGGGTCCGGCACGGTCAGGGCCCCAGGGGTCACCCCGGTGCGCCCCAGGGTCCCGGAGCACCCCACCGCCCCCGGACGCCCCCAGTGCGCGCGCCTACCGCGTGGTGCAGGCCGTATCTGCCCGCGTGCTGCAGGGCCAGCCTGTCCAGATGGTCCCGGGCGTGGGTGCGGGCCACGTGCACATCCTCCTCCAGCTGGGCCAGCTCGCTCAGGTAGCGCTCCCGCTTGGCCTCCCCGTAGGCAGCCACCATCGACTGGTACCTGCGCGAGCCGCGGAGAAGGGGGCGCGCTGACCGCGGGCGGGGCCTGACCCCGCCTCCCCAGGATCTCCTAACCCGGCTTGTTCCTAGAGCTCCCCTCCGCTTGTTCCTCTCCACTCGCTTGTTCCCCTTGACTCGCTTGTTCCGCGAGCCCAGCGTCACACAAAACCCACTTGTCTCCCCCCAAGGCTTCCATGTTTGAGTGAATTTCAGACCCAGGTAAAGCCTTCTGGACTAGCAAATTCAGAGTAAAATAGTCTGTATTCCAGAGCACACAGTCGGCAGCTTCTCCATCTGTAGGGGCGGAGAAGTAAGGGGTCCATTCCTCCTGCCGAGGGCCACCTCCCGTGTGCCCACAGACAACCCCCGACACCCCGGCCCAGCAGGCATCTAGGCTCCGGGCTGGCTCCAGACACCCTGAACCTGGCTGCCGGCCTCCACTTCACTCCCGCGCAAGTGGCTCTGCGGGTCTGTGCTGGAGACAGCAGGGGCCTGCTAAGCGGGCTCCCAGAAACGGAGCCTTCTTGTCTGTAGGGATCCCAGGAGGTGACAGTCACAGCACTGATGGAGCTCTGCATGTGCCACAGACTGTCCTGACAAGATTGTCCCACTTTGACCTGTGTACAAACTCTACGAGTCCGGGGCTTGTTGATGGCACCACCAGCCCCTAGTGACTTATAATTGAACTGGAATCACCCCTTGCCCCAAATACCGCGACTCAGGACACTGACAAAGTGTCCCTGCTGGTCCCTGTCCAGGAGGCCAGGACCCCACCCTCCTGCGCCGAGTAATGTCAGTGTCTAAGCTTCTGCCCTAAGGGCACACCCCTTGGACAGCTGCGTGAGACTGGGAGGCCCACTTTGCCCAGGACAGACAGACAGGCATCAAAGGGACACAGCTAATCGGCTGTATCTTTCAGGACGACACGCCCAGACCCTTCAGAGCACACTGGTGCCGCCTTGGCTTTTAACTCGCATGAAGATCTCACAGCTTAACTCACACTGATGGAGCCACAATTTCATCTTTCACCCAAGACTGATTTGTCCTGTAGATTAAACTCCTATCTGCTTCAGGATGTAGGAATAAATATGTGCTTTCAGTAACACTTCAGGCCAACAAGAGCAGTAAATCATCACCAGGACTGGAATTCATCTAACTCCTCAAATCCCCTTCCATGGCCAGGACAGAGCGGGAATTGCTACAAAATCTCCATGAATTCTGGCTCAGCTCACCAAAACCTCCAGTTGTACTCAGGTTCACTTTGAAGGGAGGAAAGACCTTGTAGGATCTTTCACGCGGGAGATGTACATGTGGATTGTGAGGGTAAAATCCTGTGAAGGCCCTAAAAGCAGCACCCAAAGCCTGGGCGCTGGGCTTCGTGGAGGGCTGGCACAACCGTGACCTGTCTCCACTGCACCTGCCCAGACGGACGGGCTTCACCCTGAGCTCCAGGGACACAGTAAGATCATAATCAGTCACTGAGAATCAAAATACATTCTTGAGTCAGATTTGCTACTGCAAGAGAGAAGCTTCAAATGTTTTAGGAAAACTTCCAACAGCCAGAACTGTCACAAAAGTCATTTTTTGCTGAAACCACACGAGTCACGGTAACCGACTCCCTAACTGTTCAAATCAATACAAGCTTACTTTCCTCATCCATTTCACCTCAGGAAACTGAGGAATGGGAATTTATGGGACAAGGTCACCGCAAGTTATTAATATAACTGATGGTTCAAATAAAGATAAAGTGATAAGACTCTGGTCTTGTCACTTGCTGTGCCAAAACTGTAAGTAGAGTAGAACTCTTTCTGCAATAATCCAACATATAAAAACCCAATTTCTTAATGTACACATTTTGAATTGATTTTTTTACAAAATAAGTCTTCACTTGACAATAAAATTAATTTATAGGACAACATTCCCATAAGGCATTTAAAGATAATTCAAATTTTCAAAAATAAAGGCTAATCTTTTCAGCTATATAATATTTTCATTAAACAGATTCCTTAGTCATAGTGCAACTTTCCGACTGAAACATGTTGACGTAAATCCCATTTTTCCTTCTGGTTTTGAGTGTTTTAGAGATATAGACAGAAATTTCTAGAAATAAGTAGAAGGTGAGGAGGGAAAATAGAGCAGATACAAAGCATTCTCGAGATGCATAAGCACTCTGTTCTTAGAAGACTGGAGTCAGCTGACCACTGGCTTCTTGTGATCTGGGATAATTTTAAGCCGAGAGTTCTCAGTCGCCTGCCCACCCCCATTCCAGCAGCTTCTCCCCCGTGAGCTGAGCCAGTAGAAATGTGAAACACGAGGGTCCACAGACAGCCGGCTGGCAGCCTGGTCCCTCTCTGGAAGGTCCCCTGCTTGAGCGCAGGTCTCACAGCTGGCCTTTAGTAGCCTGAGAGGCTGTTGATAGAAATTTGAAAACTCCAATTCACACCTTTAGGTCTCGATGCTTCCAAGTGTGGCAGTCATGTTCCCTGGGTGGGGAAGTGTGTTTAGCGGGGAGGGGACAGAGGCCTGAGGCCAGTCCAGCTCTGTCGCGGAAAAGCAGACGTGGGTCCCCTGGACTGCAGCGCTGGACCCTGGACCTGAGGTTGCAGAAAAGCCACCCCGGTGGCTTCCTTGCAGGGACCAGTGGAGACGACAGGGTTGCAGAGCAAGACGGGCCGAAAGCGGCCGTTCGTGGCTTCTGCTGCAGCAGGAGCCCCCCCGCGTCTCCCAGGCCCCTCTAGCTCTGTCCCCGCTCTCTGACCGCACAGCCCCCAGTCCCGGGCTGGGACGCCGAGTGTGGCGGTGGGGGTTGGGGGGTTACCTGCGCTTCCTCTCCTGCGCCTCCTCTTCCAGCGCACTGCTCACCCTCTTGGCACACAGCCGGCAGGTGGTCCTGCCCAGGGTGGACTCCCCCAGAGTGGTCTCCCCAAGGGTGGTCTCTCCCAGGGTGGTCTCTCCCAGCGCCGCCCGGCTGGACTCCCTCTGCGAGGACGACTTCCGAGTGACGGATCGCTGCAAAGACGACTGGGCAGAAGCGCGCCTTGGTGCAGGAGAGAAGCGCAAACGTGTAGTCACAAACAGCATCACTCTTGCCATACCCCCAGCCTCTCCTTGGAATGTACGGGCGTCCACGCCTGCGGGCACACATGTGTGTACACACCTATTGGCTCGCATGTGCACACACACACCCATCCCCATGTGTGACCTCCGCCCCATCTGCCCGGGGCCAACCCCCAGGGGCGCCCCCTCTCCCCGGACTCAGATCCCTGCCACCCCCACCCCGCCCTCTGGGGCCAGCAGGTGCCCGCCAGGCCCTTCTGGCCTGAGGCCACAGTGATGTCTATCTTAAGAGATCTGAAGCTCCCCAAGGCTGCAGGGAGGGGCAGCGAATGTTTGGCTCTGTTTGTTCCTGGGATGGCAGCCGACCACAAGGGCCATGGGCAGCTCTAAATATAGGGGCCGTGGACCTGAGGCCAGAGCCCCGCTCAGTGTCCATCTCCTAAATTGTCGCCGCAGGAACTCACTGAAGCTGCTGCAGCTTGACACCAGCCCATCAGACAGAGAGCAATCTACCTTCTGCTACATTTGTCATTAATGTAGCAGCATCCTCTCTGAGATCAGCTTCCATTCAATCATCACTTTGCCCCTACACACCTCAGTCCCACCGGCCTTCCCTTCCACGAATTTCCTTCTCATGGTCCTTGCTTCTGGGTGAGCTTCTAGATTATAGTTCTGGAAGATGTGTGAAGGAAGGTCCCTGTCTCATGAGCTAAACCCGGGGCTCAGAGCCAATCTAAGAGGACCTGCTGGGACCTGCCAGGACCTGCCAGGATGTCATGCAGTAGCCCGACAGCTTTCTTTGCAGTTGGGTCAGCCACGCTCCCTGTCTGCTCTGGACATGGGCATTGGGGATCACAGCCATCCCTGAACCCCCAAACCAGTTCATCCCTGGGTTTCAGGAAGCCTCCAAGGTCAGACACAGTTCATACTCGAGATCGGCTGCCTCATCAGTGACTTTCGACTTACTTCTTTTTCGCTGCGTATTCATCCAGAAGGTACCGTGTTTGGATATTGCGGTAGGACTGGTCAAAGTGCTTGTGTCTCTTTTGGTAGAAGGGCACAGCGACAAGCGACATGTTGGCGACTCCTGCAGGGAAGAGCGACAGGCGGAGCTGAGGCCCTGCGTTTCCCCCGGCCAGGCTGCTGCAACGCCTGCACGGAAATCAGCTCCAACTAACTCAACCCTGGCTAAAAGAAGGGAACAAAAGGAAGATTCTATAAGAGGAAATAGTGTTGGACACCTATTAGGTTCCCCGGCACCTGACTGCATTTCTTGTTTGAGTCCATAAAAAATCGGAAGACTGAGCTACACTTTCCACTTAATTAATAAACTCACGACCTAGTTCGTTCAGGCAACATGGAAAGCAATGTGAGTGATAAGGATAAAAATAATTGAAGCACAGGTCAAAGAAGTACACAAGCGCTTAGAACACGAGCAAGGAGGAGACACAGCAGAGGGAGGTGCGAAGCCCTCCGGGAAGCAGCCCCACTGGCAGCGGCCAGCGGCCCCCAAGAAGGCGCCTTTTTGAGAGGAGCCTCTCTGGGTGGGGAGATGACAGCGGCCGCAGGGCGGGTGAGGGCGTCCCTGGAGCAAGGCAAGGCAGGACAAAGGGTCGCAGGGTCCCAACAAGAGAGCTTCCACTCTGCAAAGACCTCGGCCATGGGTGGAGGGTTCGGCATCTCCCAGGGGCTGAAGTCACTCCTGATTGAAGGGGCCTTGAGAAAGGATCGTGTCTCCAGGACACCCGCAGGCCCACCCCTCCAACAGCCTGGCCTGCTCACGGGCGACCTGTCAGCTCACTTCATGGGAGGAGCAGGCCTCAAAGTCTGCGGGGTGCAGGAAAGTGAGCATGTTTCAGCTAAATCCTCCCCAAACAAGAAGTCTGCTAGAGCAGTGGTCCCCAACCTTTTTGGCACCAGGGACCAGTTTTGAGGAGGACAGTTTTCCCACAGACTGGAGGGGGCAGGGTTGGGATGATTCAAGTGCATTAGATATATCGTGCTCTTTATTCCTATGATAAGCTCCTCAGATAATCAAGCATTAGATCCCAGAGACAGGGCCCCCCCTGCGGCGAGGACGTGGGGGTCTGAGACAGGGCGTGTTAGCAGCGTGTGCTGCACGTGCCCGCCAAGCCGGTAGCCCACTGGCTTCCCAGCTGCCTGCCTCTCTGAGGGGTGCAGACAGCATCCCCCAGGCCCTGTGGTTGCTGACCTCCAGGCAGAGGGGCTCAAGGACCCCCCAAACCCCAGTCCACTCTCATTGTCTGTGTTCAAACTGTGATCTGGCCCAGAGCATAGCCCACGGGACAGGATGAAAGCCGAGGGGCAAGTGCGGGGTCCTGCCTGCGGCGGTCCCCCAGTCCGCACCGCCACCCACACTCCTGAGCGGAGGCTAGGAAGCCTTCCAAACGCAGGGTTTGTTCCTCTCCTGTGACTCACAATCAGGTCCCTTTAGACTGTGATCTCCCAGAATCACAGAACTGCAGAGCTCAGAAAGGTCGTTGGGGGTTAGCCTTGGGGTGGATGGGCAGGTGCCCCCGTGGCCAGAGAGGAGGCTGATTTCCTAGACGCAAACAGAAATGACCTATGTGCATGCAGAAGCATACAGAAGCACACAGAAGACCCGGTCCAGATGCCACCAGACTGCTCTTCCTGGGCCTTTTATACTTTTCTACACTAACTCATCTCCAAATTCCCTCCTAAAGACCAACTAGTCAACCAATGACCACGGATCCCTGGGGTCCGGCGTGTGGCACGTGGTGTATGTCTGACTGTAAACACACAACAGAAAGTTCCACCTGAGGGAGCCAATGCAGATGCAGATGCTCCATCCCACCCAGCTCTGAAGAGGCGCCAATGCTGAGGTCAAGTGCGCAGGTTCCAACACCCGCAGCCCTCTGCGTGGCCTTGGCGCTCTTGTCCTGTCTCTAACCCGGACCTCCGACTGAACGTACACAGCGCGGGCACCACGCTCCCCAGGGAGGAACGCACACCAACACCAGTGGCCATCTGGGCCTGGCACACCAGTGTCTGCTGTTGTCAAGCTTAATTCTGTAGGCAGGACGGGGTATCTGAAAGCATGTGCTTATCATTTTAATATGTGCAGATCCCTCAACTGCATCCCTGGGATTCTCCAGACTCAGAGCGAATCTTCAAGGAAAGCTTCCCCTCTAATAAGGCACACATTACATCTGGAAACGGGCCACTGAGTCCTTGTGTTGGGGGCCAGGGGTCATCACTCGGAGCCAGTTCCGCCTCCGAGACGCCGTCTCCCATCGACCCTGCACTCGTGGGGAAGAGTCCTAAGCAGAGGAGCCCAGGACGCCCCGCAGCTGCTGTTGCACCGGTGTCCCGTCCCATCGTGATGTGCACATGTCTCTGCTGAGACACCCATCAAATCTGTCGCCTTTCTTGGCAGAGGGAAGAGTCCAAAAACGGCCAAGGTGACAGGAGAGAGTAAGCTGTCAGGACGCATTCAGAGTGTGGCAGCGAGCGCCCCAAAGAGGCAGCCCCCCTTGGCGGGACCCCGGTCCTGTTCAGAGCCAGCGCCCCGCGGGCTCTACGTGCGGGGGCACCCGGCCCGTGGTGGGCTGACGTGTGGCTGGTGAGTCCGCACGGGCGAGCCCTCTGCAGCGATGGGGACACAGGGCTGGAGTGGAGTGCCCGCACTTCCCCTGCTCTGACTGTGGACTTGCCCGAGATGCGTCCCGGAGGACACCGGGGGCCTGGCAGTACCCAGCCCCCAGCCCCCACGCTTCTCCACTCACTGAGTAGACATCCTGCCCAGAGATCCAGGAGGCTCCCCTGCATCCACCCCGCCCACAGCGGGCACACCTGCCCATGCCAGCCAAGCCTGGACCCCGGCCTGTTGCATCTCAAGGATGGAGAGGACTTAGGGATGCCTGCTCCAGGCTGGCAGTGAACTTCCACCTTTGTGCATGCAACCCCTGCCGGCGGGACTGCCACACAGCCAGAGCCCATGCCAGGCCCCGCGTGGGCGCTGCTCGGTGGGCCTCAGATTCTAGAACCTGCCCAACTGTGCCCGTCCCCGCCCACTCGGGGCCTGTCAACAGTGGGAGGATGCCTGTGGAAGCAAGCCCTGCAGGCCCAGCGCCTGCTCCAGAGTTGCAGCCACAAGGTCTCAGGGGACCACAGGGACATAGCCAGTTGCCCTATGGGGACCCCGCAAGAGGAGGGGGTGATGGGCCATCTCCACAGACCTTCCTCCGCTTTCTCCTCTTTAGGAAAACAATCCCCCCACTGACCCCTCAGCCGCGCCCAGCACAGCTTAGGGGAGTGAGTCCCGGGGGAGGGGGCACTGGGGCCAGATCCCAGCTCTAACCTGGCCGCCCACCCGGGTCAGTGTCCTTCACGGAGAAAAAAAGGGGCTGGAGGAGGAAGAAGGGGACATCGGGCACACCAGCGGGCCGGCTCTGTGACCCCTAGAGACAATACCCCACTCTGACCAGTCAACCGTGGACAAAGCACAGGGGTTTCGGCGTTTTCAACTGTGAGTGAATTTACGCAACTTGAGCTTCGTCATCTCCTTCTGTCCCGGTTTGAGTCTCGACCTTTCCTGCGAGGAAACCGTCTCAGGTGATGAAAATAAGCCTCCTGCTCACTGGCTCCCGGCAACAGAGCCCAGCGTCTGTCTGACCCGGAACCGCCCGCTCTCCACCCACGGGTGCTCCTGACACGTTTGGGGACCGTGACCCCGAAATGAAACGCGAGCCTGTCCTCCGGCGCAGGGACGTGCTTCTGTGAGAGGCTCGGCCCTGGTCCCGTCCTCGCGCACGGACCGGAGTCATCACCTGTGTCCCCAGAAGGGCTTTAATCTGTGGAAACGTGTCCATTTACTTCCATGTAGTAAAAGAAAGTGTCGTTTGTGCCGCTAAAGAGGTCAGAGTCCACGGGCACACCAGGTGAGAGCGCCTCCAGAGAAGCAGAGCACACAGCTGCCCCCACCCCGCGGAGCCCCCCACCCTGCAGAGCCGCCCCCACCGCGGGGAGCCAGCCCCCACCCCATGGGAGCCGCCCCTACCCCGCGGAGCCACCCCCCACCCCGCGGAGCCGCCCCCACCGCAGGGAACCAGACCCCACCCCGCGGAGCCAGCCCCCCCAAACCCAGGGAGCCGCTCCCCCCCACCCAGGGAGCCGCTCCCCCACCCTGCAGAGCCGCCCCCCACCCCGCGGAGCCCCCCCCCACCCCGGGGAGCCGCCCCCCCACCCTGCAGAGCCGCCCCCACCGCGGGGAGCCAGCCCCCACCCCGCAGAGCCGTCCCCCACCCCGCGGAGCTGGCCCCCCACCCCGCGGAGCCGCCCCCCAACCCGGGTTCCCAAGACACGCACTGCTCTGCCTGAGGCTTTCCGGACTACTCAGCCCAGAAGTCAGTATAATAGAGCACAGAGCAGCCCTTCAAATCCTCACCCCGCGAGGCAGCCTGACGCCTAGTGTCTGGCTGCCAGTTTTTCAAGTGTTCCCCAAATAGCCTCTGAGCCCCGGGACTGAATGTCTTAGCAGTTCCCTCCTTGCTGCCGCAGTCCCTGGCTCCCCAGGAGCTGGTCCATGCTGCCCCGGTGCTTAAGCAGGATCAAATTAGACGGAGAAACAGGATAAGGCGCTGCTTCCTGGACAGGAGCACGGCCCTCTCCAGCAGCCCAGCGGCCTGCCGCATTTTTCATAAATGAAAAGAGCTAGAAACAAAGGAGATTATCCAGAGATTTCATCCCACAAACTTTACCCACCAGTTTCCTTGTCTCCATAAGAACACATGGACCAAGTTCCCCAGTTCAGCGTTAGCTTCACACAGATGCCCTGCAGGTACGACCCAGCCTCAGTCTAGGACAGAGCTCTAAATGAGCTTTGCCCAGAGTGCTCTTGGAAGTCTGTGTTACCGTTGCATTCTTCAGGGCAGGACCTTAGATCCAGAGGTGGGGAGAGCTCAGCATTTCTGGGTTCTTTGCTGGCGCCGTGTGGCCTGCAGGACCCTCCCTGGCCAGGACCAGGGCTCGAGCCCAAGTCCTCCCATGGGATTCCCACCGCTGAGCCCCCACCTTCCTGCCTCACCACTCCTCCTACCACCCCTGACCTCCCGGGTGCAGGCTTCCAACCCCACTGCCCTCCTCAGGGGCAGCGTTTCAAGAGCATGCCCAGCACTCAGGCTCTCTCAGGGGAACCGAGGGAGAATCGTGCAGGCTTGTAACACACAGAAGAGCACGGGGGCAGCCTGCTGCCGTGACAGGTGCTCTTGGAAACAGTGACGAGGAGCACGGAGCTGTCCCCTCCCCGAGACGCTGCAGTCAGGTCAGAGCGGAATGGCCCTGGGTTCTCTCTTTCTCTCAAGAAAATATCCAGCTTCATTTCACACCACTTCAGATCTGCCCTGTCCTGCCAGAGGCTGTCATTTCTGAGGCTCCAGAAAATTGCAGACATCCATCAACTGACTGGGCAACCTGGAGATGCTGCAAAATCCAGGCTAAGGTACGAGGGCTGGGACGGGCTCAGAAGCGCCTAATGGCACAGAAAGTTTCAAATCCCGGCACAGAAACTCCAAGTTCAACTCCAAGTCCTGGCTGACATTTGTCTGCGCAGAGTGGACTGCTCTGGTTCACGTTTCTCCCCCTGACACCCACTGGGAGTCTGAGTGCGGTGAGCTCCTACCCACACCTCCGTCCTCCCTGCCCAGCCTGCCGCGAGCGAGGGAGAGAAGAGGAGACTCACCGCAGGAGAGGGTGGCCGAGGGGAGAGGGCTCACAGGGCTGCAGGCTCTGCTGGGGCAGCCAAGCACGACTCCCTCCTGATGCCCAGCTGCGGTCCATTTATGGCCGAGGAGATGCTATTTATAGACCCTGGGACGCCTGGCCCCACGGGGCTACCTGTGTCATAAATCATTAGCCTGAACTCATGACGGAAAAAGTCCAATTCAAGTCGGAAAAATGGAAACCTTGAGAGCACCCACCTGCACTCCCCAGGTGAACCTTTCACACCCAGGAAACTGAGGCACCTGACCCAGAAAAGGAGCATGGGCCCGACCCCCTGCCGCCTGCCCTCCCCCCACCAGCTTCCCTCTGCTCAGGGGTCCACAGATCTATTCCAGCAGTTTTCAGCTAAAGTGTCCCTGGTTCATGAACGGACACCCCTAGACAGCTCTCTCACAGAGAGTGGACTGCAGCAAACACTGAACCGTTTGGACTCCAAACCCCGAGAAGGCTCTGAGCCGTGCGTGCAGGGAGGTGGCCTTGGCGGGGACAGGGGAGGTTCTGGCTGGGTTTTTAAGTTTATTTCAGAGACGACTCCGGCTGGGAATTTCACCCCAGGTTTCATCCGGGGGTTAATTTACCCAGAACTTCCACCTAAAAGAAGACCCATGCCTAGTCGGCAAGTTACGTCTTATTTATAGTTATTACCACAGGCGTGCGTGGCATCTCACCCGCCCAGATGACTGCAGGGTGCCCGTCGTTTCGTGCGGCCCGAGTCAAAATATAAATAACACACGACTGGCACGATCGAGCCCCGGCTGCCACCTGGCACCCATCGCTGAGAGGAGGGGCGGCAGGAGACCCCTGTCTCCGAGGCTCCCCAGCCGGGGACCCCCATCTCCGAGGCCCCCCAGCCAGGGACCCCCATCTCCGAGGCCCCACCCAGCCACAGCGCCAGCCCCCAGGCAGATGGCCATGTCCCCATCTGCTGAGTGCTAAGGATTTCTCGAAGTTATAGCACAGGGCCAACATTGATGCTCAGTTCAGAGAAACCTGTTTGAATGTTTGAAAAAAGTAGCATAATATTCTAAGATATTTTGTTAATTTCCATATATTCTGTCTCAGAAAGCAGCAAAAGAAATCTTTCAACACAGTTTAGGGAACAGGTGTCCAGCTGGCCAGACGTTTGTGACTGTCTTACGTTGCGGAGGATGAAGGCCCATTGAAAGGAGGCTCGAGGCTTTGGCAAGAGTGGGAGGCCCAGGGCCAGTTGTGGTGGCACCGGGCATGCATGTCACCCTTCACCTCTGCAGGGGTTCCCCACCGGCAGACGCTGTGAGCAGGGGCCCTGGAGAGCTGGCCCCGAGCCCCAGAACCCAGCTCTTCCCCCAGGCGGGTCCCCCCTCTGCTGCTGAAGGCCTCGCTTCTCAATGAAGAACGTGATCCTGATATTCTTACCACAGCTCACTGGAGCTGACCCCCGCTGGGCCCGTCCTGACTCTGGAGAGTGGGCGCACACCCTGCAGATGCCACACGACGGGGGGCAGGGATCAGTGCCCATCACACCCCCGTGCATCCCATTCCCGTCACGTTGCTGGCCAGCCTGCGTGGGGTCTGCAGGCTTTCCCCTCGGGCTCTGCCTCCTGGACTCTGCACCCTGCACCTCATCCTCGGGACACAACCATCCACGAGGCCGCTGCTCCACTGACGCAGGCGTGTCCTGGAAGAGTTCCACAAATACCTTTCCCAGGGACCCCCTGCTGGTCCAGTGCAGGGGGCCACTGCTCACACTCGCTGGGTCTTCTCCCTCAGGTAGCGAAGCTGAGGGCTTCCCTATCCCATTTTCTACTTTGCTCATCACATTGAGCTTATAAAGGCACAAGTCACAAACTTGCTTCCTCTGACAGCAAAACTGCTGGTTTCTGAAGAAATCATGGCCAAAAACCTCCCAAATTTGATGAGAAACTTTAATCAATAGATCCATCGACATTGCTTCCAGCAGTGTATACATATACCTAATTACCACCAGGAGTTAAAAAGCTCCTGTTCAAAAAACTAAGATCATGGTATCTGGCCCCATCACTTCATGGCAAATTGATAGGGAAACAATGGAAACAGTGACAGATGTTATTTTCTTGGGCCCCAAAATCACTGCAGACAGTGACTGCAGCCATGAAATTAAAAGATGCCTGCTCCTTGGAAGAATAGCTATGAAAAGCCTAAAGTGAAAGTGAAATTGCTCAGTCATGTCCGACTCTTTGCGATCCCACAGACTGTAGCCTACCAGGCTCCTCTGTCCATGGGATTTTCCAGGCAAGAGTACTAGAGTGGGTTGCCATTTCTTTCTCCAGAGGATATTCCCGACCCAGGGATCAAACTTGGGTCTCCCACATAGTTGGCAGACGCTTTACTGTCTGAGCCACCTAGACAGCATATTAAAAAGCAGAGACATCATTTTGCCAACAAAGATCCATCTAGTCAAAGCTATTGTTTTTCCAGTAGTCATGTATGGATGTGAGAGTTGGACCACAAAGAAGGCTGAGTGCCAAAGAACTGATGCTTTCAAATTATGCTGCTGGAGAAGATTCTTGAGAGTCCCTTGGACACCAAAGAGATCAAACCAGTCAATCCTAAAGGAAATCAACCCTAAATATTCATTGCAAGGACTGATTCTAAAGCTGAAACTCCAATCCTTTAGCCACCTGATGCAAAGAGCTGACTCAAAGACCCTGATGGTGGGAAAGGTTGAGGGCAGGAGGAGAAAGGGACAACAGAAGTTGGATGGCATCACTGACTCAATGGACATGAGTTTGAGCAAACTCTGGGAGATGGTGAAAGACAAGGAAGCCTGCTGTGCTGTGGTCCATGGGGTCACAAAGAGTCAAACATGACTGAACAGCTGAAAAACAGCAACAAAAGTACTGCTGGGATTGACATTACTACAGAATCAAAACCTCAGTGAATATTGGAGATACAAAAATAGAACATAAGCAAGATAAAATACAGTGAGGGAAAAGATGGGGAAAAATAAGAGCCTCCAAGAACTGCAGGATGACCTGAGGCAGGTAATATATGTGGTCCCACGGGAGTCATCAGGGCCCCCAAGGGAGGGGCTGGACCAAAAAAAATACCTGAAGAAATAACCAGCACGATGTTTCTAAATTTGCTAAAACTCTGAGCCCATGGATGTAAGAAATTCAACAGACATCAAGGTCAAGAAACATGTACAGAACAGACTTTTAGACTCTGTGGGAGAAGGCGAGGGTGGGATGTTCTGAGAGAACAGCATTGAAACAAGTATACTATCAAGGGTGAAACAGATCCCCAGCCCAAGTTGGATGCATGAGACAAGTGCTCGGGGCTGGTGCACTGGGAAGACCCAGAGGGATAGGATGGAGGGGGAGGCGGGAGGGGGGATCAGGATGGGGAACACGTGTGGGTCCATGGCTGATTCATGTCAATGTATGGCAAAAACCACTACAATAAAAATTTAAAAATAAGTAAATAAATAAAAAGTAACATGAACGAAGCTACAGCCAGTCAAGTGGTAATCCAGGTGCTCAGAGCCAGCAGTTATGATTACCAGGATGGCTTCAAAGGACACGTTCTGCACAGAGAGATGAAGCTGAGAAGGGCTTTTCATAGAAACAGTGCAAAGGAGAGTCTTCAGCCAAAAAAAAAAGCAACTTTCAGAAATGAAGGTGACTCCCCCATGCACACACAGAGCTGGGGTGCTATGAGTGGGAAACTGGGGGGGACCCCCAAGAGGTGCCCCTGCCTCAGACCCGGGGTGTCAGCAGAGCCTGGGGGCCCTGGTCTCACCAGTAACCAGGCAGCATGAGCCACCCCCCCAACCTATCAGGCTGGGGCCAGAGGGACCTGATCCAAACACAACCCACACAGACTCCGCCACCTCCTTCTCCACCGGGCCAGCTGATTCTGCACACGGGGCCCCCGCCCTGCTCCCCGCCTCCCAGGACTCAGTCCCCTCCCAGGTGCTCAGAGGGTGCAGGCGCCGCCCCAGCCCCGCCGCTCCCCTCCTCACCCCCCAGCCCACCCCCTCAGCCCCGGCGTCCTTGCGGTGCCCCCCCAGCCCCCACGTGCTCTGCCGGCCTCGCCCTCCCCCGCTCCCGGCCGCACGTGGCCACATTCCCCATTTATCCACTTTCCACCGCCCTTGGGCCTCTCTGTCCACCTTCCACTCCCGTCACGTCACTCACCAGAATAGCCCGCAGTCCCCCAACCCCGTGTCACTGCCTCCAGGGGCTGTGACCCGCCACCTCTGCCACCGTCTGACCCCAGGGACCACCTCCTTGAGATGCCGTGAAGAGACATCGCAGCTGCCCTGGGGCAGGACCCACAGCCCCTCTCTCCCCACCTCTGCCCCCCTTACCCCGCGGATGCCCCGCCTGGGAGCAAGCGCTGGGGGGACGGGTACCCGATGTGGACACCCGTCCTCGTCTACAGAGTGGATGCAGCAGCAACCTCCGTGAGATGAAGACTGAGCTCAGGCCGGCTCTGCTCCCGTGGGTCTCCGTGTCCAGCGGTGCCCCCTCCACGAGCAGCACAAGGCAGGGACCCTGGGTGCCTCCGCCAGGCCCACCTGGCCCTGCACAGCCCTCCTTGACACCCCCTCCATGCCTCTGTCCCCCTCCAGGGCAGAGCTGGGCCCTTCTGCCCAAATCACCACTGTCTGCACCCACACATACCCTGGCCTCCCCAGGCCCCATCCCAAGCGACAGCCTCGGGCTGCAAATCTGAGCCATCCATCACCCCAACCTCTGAGAGCCCGTCACGCCTTAAAGACTAGTGTGCTGATGTCCGCCTGGCTGCAGCGTCCCAGCTGGAAGGCCCCAGGCTGCCCCCTCCTTCTGCTCAGCTAACCCCGTCCAGATTCCACCTCAAGCTCGTTTTCGGGTGCCACTCCCTGACCCCTTCTAAGTCAGGTTCCTCTGTCATGTCCCCTGAGAGACCTCATCGTGGTTGGTAAACATACATGTGCGGTAACCGGGGCGATGGCCTGACCGGTCCATCTACCCTCCAGCCTCTGAGCACCAGGTACCCAGCTGGCCATGAAAACAGCTCCAGGCTGCAGGGAAAGCACACTCAACAAAGAGGTGATTCCTGATGAACGCACGGAACTAGCTAACAGGCCTCCTTCAACGTTAGCAAGACACGGAGGAGTGACCCGACCCGCGCTCTCCCTGGCATCAAAGAGCGGGTGCCTGGAGCATTCCTCAGTGTCTCTGTAATGGAGCCCAGAGTTTTTCCATATTTTGTAAATCGGAACTAATCCTAGGAAACCTGGCACCAGCTCCCGGCCACGTCTCTGCAGGGTCATGTGTACATTCTGTTCAGCGTGACCTCCACTGCGTCCCTCCCCAACACGGGGGTGTCGGAGCCCCTGGGGCCACGGGGGGCCTGCAGCCCAGCTCCCCCAGGGAGCTGACGTTTCCTGACTCGGGAGGTTCTTCCCAACCAGCTAGAGAATAAAAGTTGTCTCGGCAAGTAGAAAACCCAGAGAGGCCCACAGACCCACGTGGCAGGGGAAGGGCTGCCCTGAAGTGGGTTACGGTTGTCAAGGCAACCACAGATTTCCACGTCTTGGAAAAGCTGGAAATTATATTCAATCCTGAATGCAGTTTTCGTGGTTGTGTTTTTAAGCTGAGAACTGCCATCTGACCAGCAGAACTGTACCCTTGGGCCTTTCTCCTACCCCACCGTCCCCAGCACCCGAGGACTCCCCCTGGGACGGAAGCTGGTTGGCAGCTGCGCCCTCCCTCTGACCAAATCGGGCCTCCGCATTGTCTCAGCTCCATAAAGACGTGTTTACTAACCGGGAGAGCATGGACTTTGTCCTGCGGATTCTATTTACAGGTTTGTTTACAGATATGGGCCTCAATTAATGGGAAGTTTATCTCCACCCTGTCACTAAATAATCACAGCAGGGCCAGAGGAGGTGAGAGCTGCCCGGGGCACCCTGAGCCCGTTGTCAAGGGCACTGGCGGCCGGCCTGGTTTTCCTGTCTGCTAATCTGCGGCTGAAGCTGCGTGCCCTGGGCACAGGCTCCGCCGCCCGGGACTTGGCTTCCCGGTGGGAGAGCGAGACGCGGATTAGATGGTCCTTGTCTAAGCCCCGATCCGCCGTGACTTCAGTGCTGAACGGCAGCACCCAGGGAAGGGAGTGCAGCCCCCGCGAATAGGGTCCCCAGCGGCCAGGCCCGGAACAGGATCCAGGAAACAGGAACCAGAGCCCAGGACGCGCCTGCCAAGAGGAGTGCAATCCGTAAGCGCCTGATGGCCTGGAGATCACCAAGCTCACCGCGCATCGTGCTTTGAAAATAGCGGTTGTCACAAAACAGAGCGGGTAGCAGGAGCGCTCAGTTGGCAGGGCCGGTGTCCTGTGCGTGGCGGGAGCCGGCAATGAGCCCCAGTCCCAGGGTGGATGCGGGGGGCAGAGACGGGCCCAGCCTCAGAGGACCCCCAGAGCCAGACAGCACTGGCTGCCACCCCCCGGCCCTTTGCTGCCCCCCGCAAACGCGGAAACAGACCCAGACAGGCCGAAGGCTGACAGCGGGACTTCTGGGCCACTTCCTGTTCTAAACCTCCCCTCATGTCCATCTGTCCATCTGTCTGTCCCACCAGCTGTCTCTCTGAAGCACGCTGACCACAGCACCCTAATTACAACCAGCATACGCTCACCCCACGAATGGGGACCCAGAGCCATGAGGGGGCCCAGACCTGCCCCATGAAAATGAAACACTTTAGAGGCACACTCAGTGAGGATGACGTTTTTCTCCAAAAGACTCTTATTTTCCCCTTCCAGCCGAATGTGGAGTTGAGCTCATGGAGCTTTGCTGTCTCTCCCGTGAGCTCCTGCACTTTATTTTTCATGCCTGTGAAGAGCTGTCACAGATTCACCTCGTTCGACTTGAGCTTCCCATGGTGCTCTTCCTGAGACGGTTCCCTTCGTCATCACAGACTATTATATAGAGAAGACGCTGACCCGCTGCTGAACCCGACCCGCTGCTGAAATAGCCCAAGTTCAAGCAACGGCTGTTTACATAAAATTCTAATTTTTGCCAATTAGGAATGAAACTGCAGACCACAGTGCCTAGGATCTAAGAGTACTCAGTTACTCATAAATTAAAAGACGACCATCCGAAGTCTAATTTGGCAATGATTTTAGAAATTTGAGCAAATTATTTTCAAAAGTGTGCATAAATAAAACTATTGCTATTCTACCCCAGGAGAGGCGTAAACCATGTCTCATTCCCTTTTTGTCTTAAACAACTATCCCTGGGGCTGGCAAAAACAGATGCTTGATAAATATTCCTTGATTTGGTTGTTTAGAAGAAAATTAAATGAACTGAATTAAGAGATGTGGTCAAGGCAGGAGTGGAACCTGCTTTAATCCTGTGAAAATTAAAGACACAAGTATCAACTCCTGACTTGTTAGAGGTACAAATGAAATAATGTTAAAGTATAAAAAAGTAACAACATATAGACATCATTATTATTTGTGTCAACATATAGACATCATCCATTACTTCATTCTAGTTTATAAATTCAACATTATGTTTGACTATTGATTATCTGCAGATTATCAAATACTCCTTGAGCCCAAGATTTCTTGAACATTTTAATCAAACTTTTTGGACCCTCATGTGCCCTTTAAAATATCCCAAACAGTTCTTAGTGACATGGGTTGCGTCTACCTATATTTACCACACGAGAAATTTAGTTCACTTTAAGGTAACGAAACCTATTATATGTTAACACAAATAACATATTTACATAAAATAAATATATTTTTAAAACAGAAAATAGAGTGGCACTTCTTTATATTTTTAAGACTCTCTCTGACCAAAATCACTGCAGATAGTGATTGCAGTCATGAAACCAAAAGACGCTTACTCCTTGGAAGGAAAGTTATGACCAACCTAGAAAGCATATTAAAAAGCAGAGACATTACTTTGCCAACAAAGGTCCGTCTAGTCAAGGCTATGGTTTTTCCAGTGGTCATGTATGGATGTGAGAGCTGGACTATAAAGAAAGCTGAGCACTGAAGAATTGATGTTTTTGACCTGTGGTGTTGGAGAAGACTCTTGAGAGTCCCTTGGGCTGCAAGGAGATCCAACCAGTCCATCCTAAAGGAAATCAGTCCTCGGTGTTCATTGAAACGACTGATGCTGAAGCTGAAACTCCAATACTTTGCCCACCTGATGCGAAGAGCTGACTCATTTGAAAAGACCCTGATGCTGGGAAAGATTGATGGTGGAAGGATAAGGGGATGACAGAGGATGAGCTGGCTGGATGGCATCACTGACTCAATGGACATAAAGTTTGAGTAAGCTCCGGGTGTTGGTGATGGACAGGGAGGCCTGGCGTGCTGTGGTTCACGGGGTCACAAAGAGTCGGAGACGACTGAGCGACCGAACTGAACCGACGTTTGGTTTAAGAAAATCAGCTGGGGCTGCGTTCCTGCATTCAGGTTGTTGCAGTCTGTTTCTTGGCTGGAATGTGTGGGAAAGATTCAGGCTCTCGTGTGTACGCAGTGCAGGAGAGGGCACTCTTCACGGCCTTCTCAGAAGTGAATAGTTTTTTCTTTTACTGCAGTCAGATGCTCTCTGGTAATTTCTCAAAGCTTCTTTACAGCAGGGAACCTGGAATCACAGCCACCACCTTCCACACCTGTCACATCCTGTGATCTCTCCTGCGGCTTGGACACACCATCTACACCCACACACTTTGTGACATCCTATGTTGGCCATTCGGAAAATAAGAGTTCCCTGAATTTACACAGATCTTCCAAATTCCATCATACAGGAGCAAAAGCTCATACTGTTGATACAACCACCAATCTCATCAGTGTTATGAGAATGATTCTTGATGCCCAGGCTCTGTAAGCGGCATCAGAAACCTCCGGGTGACTCTGGACCATGCTCAGAAGTGCTAAAGCCGCGAACCATCCACTGAAATGTTGAACAAGTGCATATTCAACTTGCATCCACTGGAGGGCACACCAAGCCGGCAGAACTATCCAAAAATTACCAGTCCTTCAAGAAATTCAAACGCATTTTCTAAGAAAGAGGAAAAACACTAAATGCAAATTTAAATAATTGTGTTACCAATAATCTTTTTCAGTGTTGAAACAAATTATAATAATCCTAACACGGCTCCAGCTAATCACAGTAATTTTATCTAAACAAAAACATATCAGGGTAAAAAAAGCTCCAAGTTGAGTAACGTAAGGTTAATTATTTATAGTAACTCTTACACTGAAAATATGTATTTTAAAAAATCTGAAGATGTGTGTGCATGTGTGTGTTCACACACCGGGACAGTTAATTTTATGTGTCAACTCAGCTAAGCTGTGGCACCTAGATATTTGGTCAAACACCCACACAGCTGTTCCTGTGAAGGTCCTTTCTGGAAAGGATTAAGATTTAATCTGTGGGCTCGAGGGAAGCGGATTATCGACAGCGTGGGTGGGCCTTGCCCGATCAGTTGATGGCCCCCACAGGGAAAGACCGAGGTCCCAGAAAGAGGATTCTGTCAGCAGACCATCTTCAGACCCCAACTGCAACCCTCGCCGGGGTTCCGCCGCCACAGATCTGAGGCTTGCTGGCCTGCAGTGGTGTCAGCTGGTTTCCTACCCTAGCTTGGCTCTTACGCTGATTTCCTGTGTTACCTCCTGTTGGTTCTGCTGACCGGCCCTGGGAGCCACGGGGGCCTTTCGAAGCCCACACCCGCCCCCAGCCCCTACACCGTGCATCTCCCCTGGGCAGGCACTGTGCGTGCTTGTGTCCAAACGCCAGAGCCCCGGCCCGCAGAGGCCACAGTAGGCCAGGACCCAGGGGGCCCACGGGAACACACTGGTGCTGGCTGCATTCTGGGGGCTGGAACGGGGCTGGGCTGCAGTCTTGGACACGGTGATGGAGGAGGGGAGGGCCAGGTCAGAAGAAATTGACATCTTTTCTCAATGTTAGATGAACTTGTGGTTGCAAATGTTAGCATTTCTGAGAGCCTTCCACTTAAGGTTCCTGATTTCTTATATTCTGAATGCTAGATATAACTTCTCTGGCCTCTTTAATAACTCTGGGCTGTTATTTGGGATTTTCCTAAAGGTGCCTGCTACAGCAGGACTCCTCATTTTTTCACCCCTTAGGGTTGCTTTCACACACCACAGTACACATGCATGAAGGGGCAAATTGTGTTTCATGTTATGATCAGAAACGTGCATCGCTGGAGGATTTAATTTGTCCTGGGGTGTGTGTCACCTTTGAAAGTAGAGATGCATGTCAGTCCTTTAATTAGCAACCATCTACTGTGTGAATTCACTTTAAATAATATTGGATGTACATAAAGGTTTCACAAGTATCTTCTGTGCCCTGTCCTATGTTATAGTAGCTGTATAATTTAGAACCTTCTGATCTTTCCCCAATGCTTTGGCCACCTCATGCGAAGAGCTGACTCATTGGAAAAGACCCTGATGCTGGGAGGGATTGGGGGCAGGAGGAGAAGGGGACAACAGAGGATGAGATGGCTGGATGGCATCACCGACTCAATGGGCATGAGTCTGAGTAAACTCCGGGAGTTGGTGATGGACAGAGAGGCCTAGCGTGCTGTGATTCATGGGGTCGCAAAGAGTCGGACATGACTGAGCAACTGAACTGAACCGAACTGACTTTTCCCCAATTCAACGTGCTGAGTATTTAGTTCACTCTAGGCTCTGAAGTGTAATGTCTGCAGCTGTCCACGAGATGGCGGCAGCGCTGCCCGTCACAGTCTGGGCTCAGGTCTGGGAGACCCTGGAATCGTCCAGTCTCAGGTCTGACAGGAGGCCTGCGCGTTTACCCCTGCTGGGTCTGCAGCGAGAGTCACAGTTCAGAAATTCAGGGGGTGCAGTAGACTCGGGGTGCTGTGAATTACGGCCCAAACCGGAAGAAACTGAACAAAAGGGTCACCCACTTGAGAGTTAAGCAAGTGAGGCTCCAAGGACGAGCAGGTTTGTAGAGACACATGGGAGCGGGTATAAATCATCTTTCTAAGCAGAACAGCAGCAGCGGCCGGCTGCCCTGTGACAGCCCGTCTGCCGGTGACCCTGCCTGGGTTCTCTGCCTCCAGGGCTGCGTCCGTTGTGTTAAATGGACTTGCCTCTGCGACGGATGGCTTCAATTGTCACCTCCGTGGGCCTCGGGGCCAGTCTGATGTCAGATTAAGCAGTGTTTCCGGGCGTATCTGGGAGGCATCATCCCACCCACTGTGTGGACCGAGCAGGGTGGATGCGTCTCTCTGCCTTTCTGCCCGCGCCCAGCCTCTGCCCTGAGCTCCCCGGGTTCCCGACCCTGGCGCTCAGACCGGGGTCTGCCCAGCAGCACCCCACTCAGGCCCCGGGCTGCACCATCGGCCGCATTGGCCACCAGCTCACGGAGGGCTCGTCGCCGGCTCTTAAGCTTCCAGCCTCGTGTGAGCAAACACCTTATGAAGGATCTTTCTAGAAACAGATATAGATACATATATGCTAAGTAGTTTCAGTTGTGTCCAACTCTTTTCGACCCCATGGACTGTAGCCCACCAGGCTCCTCTGTCCCTGGAATTCTCTAGGCAAGGATACTGGAGCAGGTTGCCATGCTCTCCTCCATGGGATGGAATCCGTGCCTCCTGCAGCTCCTGCACTGCAGGCAGGAAGCCCCAGGTATATGTGTATACACAGACACAGATGTGCATCTATGTGTCTGTATTGATATCAACATCATCTGTCCATCCATTCATCTATTTACTTACCTATCTATCTCTATACCTCCTACTGCTCCTGTTTCTCTGATTCAGCCTCCTTGTCCCTGAGCTAGAAATCATGGATGATGCAAAGATCACTGGGGATGTGACAGCAAACAGGAGGGTAGAGGAGAACGTGTGAAATCAAAGGCCCCTGCCCACCATCTCAGAGGACACGTGTGAGCACATGTGTGGGTGCGGGGGCAGGAGGAGCTCTGACTTTGGTTGTTCGGCTCTGTTTCATCTCACACGTGCAGCTGCAGCCGAGCACATTGACATCCTGACAAGTGAGTCACAGCCTGAGGTTTGAGAACACTGATCGCAAAGACAGCTGATTCCTGCTGCTGTGTAGAAGCTGCCCGACTGTATGGGGTGGGCCCAGGGACTCACTGTCAGAACTGAGAAACACAAAAGGAAGCAGCAGCTGCAGGTGGGCGGGGGCGTCCTGGCAGCCCCTCCCACCCTCAGCGTCTGCATCAGGGTGGCTGCAGCAGCGTCAGAACCCTCCTCCGCGGACCGTGGGCCCCCTGCGGGCTGCAGCCCTGAGACTGAGTCCCCTTGTGTCCTTCGAGGACGGACGCTTGCCCTCCATCCTGGAGCCCAGGGAAGCCCACGGCCTTCGTCCTGCCTCCAGCGTGTCTCTGCCCCAACCCCAGGCCATCCCCCTGCGCGTCCACACGTCCCGCAGTTCCCATCTCTCCTGGGGACTGTAAGTAACGTGTGACCAACTGCCTGCCATCATGCAGTCACCTTTACAAACAGACTCAGAACAGGACAGAGGGGAAAAGGTCAGCCCCCTCTTGACATTAATGAATTTAACGTTGGCTCTGGTGGGCAGTGCTTTGGGGTGACAGGAAGTGGGGAGAGTGTGGGAAGGTCGAGGCTGTGATGAGAGGGGAAGATGCCCACAGAGGCCAGAGGGAAGTGAGGAACCAGGGTGGATGCCAGGGCCCAGTGAAGGCGAAGGGGGTGTGGGGGGCCCTGGGCAAAGAACGGGAGGAAAAGGAAGGGGTGACCAAGTCAGTTCAGTTCAGTTCAATTCATTTGCTCAGTCGTGTCCGACTCTTTGTGACCCCATGAACTGCAGCACGCCAGGCCTCCCTGTCCATCACCAACTCCTGGAGTCTACCCAAACCCATACCCATTGAGTCAGTGATGCCATCCAGCCATCTCATCCTCTGTCGTCCCCTTCTCCTCCTGCCCTCAATCTTTCCCAGCATCAGGGTCTTTTCAAATAAGTCAGCTCTTCGCATCAAGCGGCCAAAGTATTGGAGTTTCAACTTCAGCATCAGTCGTTTCAATGAACACCGAGGACTGATTTCCTTTAGGATGGACTGGTTGGATCTCCTTGCAGTCCAAGGGACTCTCAAGAGTCTTCTCAACACCACAGTTCAAAAGCATCAATTCTTTGGTGCTCATATTTCTTTATAGCCCAACTCTTACATCCATACATGACCACTGGAAAAACCATAGCCTTGATTAGATGAACATTTGTTGGCAAAGTAATGTCTCTGCTTTTTAATATGCTGTGTAAATTGATAGTAACTTTTCTTCCAAGGAGCAAGCGTCTTTTAATTTCATGGCTGCAGTCACTATCTGCAGTGATTTTGGAGCCCCCCAAAAATAAAGTTCTCTCACGGTTTCCACTGTTTCCCCATCTATTTGCTATAAGGTGATTGCCGGGAGAAATATCAATAACCTCAGATATGCAGATAACACCACCTTTATGACAGAAAGCAAAGAGGAACTAAAGAGCCTCTTGATGAAAGTGAAATAGAAGAGTGAAAAAGTTGGCTTAAAACTCAACATTCAGAAAACTAAGATCATGGCATCCGGCCCCATCACTTCATGGCAAATAGATGGGGAAACAGTGGCCCAAGTCAGGTTACTGAGTTAGCATTCCAGAACTAGGCTGTGATGGGCTGGTGATGGCTGAAAAGACAGAGGGGGGGTCCGGCCCCCCCGGACCCCAGCTGCCCTCGTCCCGTCTGCTGCCCCAGTCACAGCTCCCACTTAGGATTTCCTATGAGCCATCCCTTCCTACTTACATGTCTCTATTACCCATCCTTCCTTAGAACCTGAACTCTATTCAGGTTTAATGCATCTGAATTGTGCCAAGTAAATGATTAGTAACTGGATGGGGTGAGTGGGGGCAGGGGGCCCATCCATTCCTCACGGCCAAGGTCAGAGAGTGGCCTCCCTGACCCGGACACAGAGCCCTGGGCCACGACCTTCTGAAAAGAGCGCAGAGCCCTTAACTGCTGAGGACACTGTGGGGACGCCGGCCCGCCTGCCCGGGGACAGGAGGAGATTCAGAGCGAGCCGCAGAGAGAAAGAGCCTTTGTCTGCGCGAGGGCCAGTTCCCACAGCCGCTGTGTCACAAAGGCCGGCGGACACTGCTCTGCTGTGTACAGAGGGGCGGGGCGGGCTCGGCCGGCCCCAGGGTGGCACCAAGCCTGCGGGGAAAAGCTCACAGAAGCGCCGAGAAAGCCGGTGGGGCACCCGGCCACCATCCTGGAGGCGGACAGAGAGCTCCCCTGGCCGTCCTGAGGCCCGGGCTGGCTGCAGGTGCCCCGCCCGCCTGCCCACCCCCCCGCTCCCGCCTCCTTCCAGGACGGTGCGCCCCCGGGGGCCCCAGGCCAGCCTGGGGTTCTCCGCCCCGACCGCCGCCCTCCCTGCTCCGCCGGCGCCTGCACCGCACGGCCTGCAGGGCGGTTTGCCCACAGCCTGTGTGAGTCACCGCAGAGTCACAGCACATCCAAAGGGCAGACCCGCTGGGTTGTAGGGGGCAGCAGCTGCGGGGCAGATGGGGCTGGACACGGGGGCGGGCCTCGGCCCCCGATGCCCTGGAGGGAAAGCACCCTCGGGACGCAGCGGCCTCGGTAATCAGGTTATTCGTAAGGCCCCGAAGGGACCTGTAGTCTAAACCTAAGCGGAAACCGGGCAGCCTGACTTGGCACATGCAGTCTGTTTGAAGCATCACACAGTCCTGAAACCGCGGGCATGGCCAGGATGCATACTTCTGATACATTAGACTCTTCCTTCCATTGTGTATGCGGTCCCAGTTATACCATTGCTGCTCAATTTCAGAGAGTTCTCAAATTAAGCCCGGGAAGCAGAAGGAAATGTCTCCAGAGTGCATTAGAAACCTGCAGAGCCAGCAGTGGCTTGAACTCGACTTTTGTCGCGGGTAGGAGTCGCTGTGTTGCCCACCTGTCTGAAGGCGGGGCCCCGGGCACCCACCGCTCTGTCTGAGCTCAGCACCAGGACCCGAGTCTGACCTGAGCAGGGCCTCCCACCCACCAGGCGGTCCTGGGGGCACCAGCCCCGTGGAAACGCCTACCCGGAAACTCAGAGCTGCAGCGAGGGGTACGCTGTCCGCTCCCGCCGTGCCCGGCCGGGCCCTGACCTTCCAGAGCTTTCACTAAGAATGGCTGACGAGCATGGGCCCTTCCTCTGTTTCTCTGAGACACCTGCGTGCTCCCACCATTCGGGGCATCCTTCTTGGGGGCCTGCGAGTCACGCCTTCTGGAGGAAGCTTGAGGAAGGACGGCTGGCCCCCTAGACCTGGGGGAGGCAGAGCCCTAACTCAGCAGCTGCCAGGTTCAGACACGGCTCCATTGCGGTCCAGGAACCGGCCCCGGCACTGTCTGCTGCCCCCTCCCGCCCCCTCGAAGGCGCCATCACCTGGCTGAGCCCCATGCTGGCTCCTCTCACTGTGGGCGGCACTGAGCAGAATCCGCTTTAGCGGACGCCCAGCTGTGTTTGTCTTTGATGGGTTCCAAAGGCCAGGAAACTTGTGCTTGCCCGAGCCTTGATGTGGAGGAGGGACAGCGGCCCCGTGACGTCCTGATGACACTCGGGGGTGGTGAGCAGCTCAGCAGCTTTGTGGGCACCAGAGGCCACGGATGCAGGAGCCTTGGGCCAGGACACTGTGGACACAGGACTGTGGACCCAGAGGACCAGCAGATGTGAGGAGACAGCAGAGAAAACGCTGCGTGGCCATGGGTGTCTGTCTGTTTGGGGTTTGGTGGATTCTCCTACAGGACACCTGGGGGCCGTTCACTCAGACAACGGCCCCTAGGGGCTCACATGAACACAGATCTCCAGAGAGGAACTGGCCGGTCAGTGTCATGTCCCTGCTGGGCCCCAGTGTTTTCACCGCCATGCAGGCAGTGGCCTTGCACCCGCGACCTCAGGCCCGGAGGTGAAGGTTCTGGACGGGAGGCGCGGTCTGCAGACAGTAGCACGCCCGCCTGCGGTGTCCACAGCTCACGAGTGGACTCAGCTGAGTGCCCACCGTCCCCAACGCTGACCATGAATCTGGAAGCCAAGGGTCCCGACGACCAGGCCCACCCATGTCTTCAAAGAGCTTGGTTTCCAGTGAGGACGAAAGACTGCAGCAAACAGACAGGAACCTGCTCTGACTGCGCATTAACAATAGAAACATGACCTAAATGGCTAAGACCAGAGACATAAGTAGACAAAAAGAAAGGCATGACATGAGGGATATTAACAATAAAGGCCTGATCTAATTGAGTAATAATAAGGTTCTGATAGAACCGGATGATAACAATAAACATGTGATACACTGGACAGTAACAATAAGGATAAGACATAATGGACAATAATAATACACAACAAGCTAGGTACTAACAAGAGTCATCAAGAAAGCATGCTGAGTGAACCGTGGCCGGGATGGAGGAGGAGAAGGCTGGAAGGAAGGTGGTGTTGGAAGGCCGTTCCGGGGCAGGAGAGAGAGAGAGGAGAACGGGGCGGGGGCGAGGAGAGAGGTGACAGCGTGGACGCCATGGGGTGGGCCCCGCCAGGTCCAGTGAGGCGGGCCTGGTGCTGGAGAAGCGTGGCGGGGTGACATGGCTGGCGCGCGGGGTGAGGGGCAGACTGTGTGGCCCAGGCCGGGCTGCAGCTGGGGCCCTTTGGACTGTGTTGGAAACTCCGAGCAGTCGGGTCAGAGCCAAGCGAGCCAGAGGCCGTGTCCACCCAGCCTGGGTCTGGTGCACCCATCTGACTCCAGCCCGAAACCAGGCAGAGCGCCGTGGACAAGCTCTGAAAGTATCCTCCTCCCAGCACACCCAGGAAATGGCTGCAGCGGGACAGTCCTCTCCACGCCTCTTCCGCGCAGAGGGCATCTCCAGGGGCACACCTGGGTCTCTCTGCACCTTGCCCCCTTCGCCCAGGGGAGGGGAGCTGAGTGATGCATCGGGGGCAGGCCCTGCCCGTCACACCCTGGGCCCCCTCTGTGGGTCCTGCCCCTGCCAAGGCCAGCTTCTGTCTGCGCCCAGTGCCCACACCAGGTCTCAGCCCACAGAGGGGATGGTGGCAGCAGGAGAAGCTGCTGAAGGAAATGTCAGGCTCCTCGCAGAGCCCTAGAGATGAGGCGCGGGGCTGGCCGCTCATCGTGATGTCGATGGGTTTGGGCCACAGGGGTGTCCCAAATTGCCGGGCACGCGGGGGTCAGGGATCAGGGGTCAGACGACAGGACAGAGGGGGATGGAGGCCACAGCCGTCCTTGGGTTTCCAGGAAGAGGCCAGCAGGGTGGGGTGAACACGACACTGGCCGGTTTTAGTGATTTCTCTGGGCTTTGGGGTGTTCTGAGGTGCCGGGCACCGGGCCGGGGTGACTCGGGCAGAGGAGTGTCCCTTCCGGGGGCAGGGCAGGTGGTGGAGGCTGGGCCTCCCCGGGGGATTGGCACAGGTCACAGGCGGCTCCTGGGCCCTTGGCAGGTGGGGGGGTATCTGCCCACCAGGTGGGATTTCAGCTGTCAGAACATCACAGGAGACAGAAAACTTTAAATGGATACAGCCCACCCACTCCTGTGGGTCTGCAGGCCTGCATCCCACGCGGTGATTCAGGGGGCAGGTACCAGCCACTCCGCCAAGTAACCCGAGCCCCACTTCCTCTCCCCTCCTGAGCCTCCTTCTCATTTGGGGGTGACTTGGCTGGGCGGGGAGGGGAGCGGGGGGGATGCCCTGGGCACTCTGTGTCCTCTGGATTTGAGTGGCATCAGGTGCTTCTCAGGGAAGGAGGAGGATCCCGGGGAGCAGGGACTGCGCCCCAAGCTTCGCCTGACAGTCCTGGGCCTCAGACCCTTGGCAGGACTAAGTCACGGGACCACAGCTATGCCCACCTGGCTTCTTGCTCACTCAGGAGGTTTTGACCCGGGAGGGCCTCCCTCCAGGGGGCGGGCTTCCTCTCTGCCCACTGAGGCCCCTGCCTGTCCCTCACCCATACCCCAGCCTTGCAGCCCCAACCCAGGCCGCCCCCAGCCCCAAGGCCACCAGCCCCCATCACTCCCAGCCTCAGACACACCCAAACTTGCCGCCCTCAGCCCACCTCACTCATCCCCCCTGCCTGGCACCCTGGGCAGCTCAGGGACCCCCCCAACAGACCCTGAGACTGCTCAGAGCAGCCAGCGCCCCGCTGTCCCCCCCACCTGCCTCTCCCACAGACACTCCAGTAAAGCACTCCCCTCACCCTCGTGCTGTGTCCCTGACCGCCTCTCCCCGCCCCCGCCCAGCCCTGGGTCCTCCCGTGGCCGACGGGCAACGTCCCAGCATAGACACTGCCCCCCAGGAGCGGTGAGCTGGAAGGGGCACGGTGGGGAGGGTGGGCAGAGGTGCCCACAGGTGCCTGAGGAGTATGAAGAGACCCATGCCTGGATCTGGCCGCTGGAAGCCCCTCCACACTCCACAGGCCTCATTCACAGAGGGGTCGCCCCCCGACCCCCAGGCCTCAAAGGTCAGGCTGGAATCTCCCAGCCCTGAAGCTCATTCCCAGAGAGGCCCGCCACCAGGGGCTCTGCTCCGGAGAGAAGACACAAGGCCAGCCTCGCAGACTGCAGGAGCGCTAGCATCGTCCAGTGATTTATTTCATCTTGGCATAAGCAGGCAGATGGACAGGGTTTCATGGGGGTGGGCACTCAGGACTCGAAACGCGAGCGCTGATTGGTACAGCATCAACTGGGCAAATCTGTGTCTTCAAGGCGACTGTTTGTCTTCAACATCCAGCAACATCACAGCACTGCTTAGCGCTTTCAAAGCCTCAGAGGAGTTTGCGTCTCACAGGAGGACACATCTGGTCTTTTGTTTCATTTCACACCAATTCACCGAGCAGGTAGGAGGCCCTCACCCATGCCAGTTCCCACACTAGGAGCCGGAGCCTCGCGGTGCCTTCCAGGACGCAGGGAAGCAAAGAGAACGCAGCTCTGCTGCACACTCAGACACAGCCAGAACACGACGCATTCCCATCCTTAGTTCCTGTTATCTTCCTGTGAATGATGATGTCACAGAGGAATGGGGAAAAGGAGAACACTGATTTTTTTAAAGACACCAAAAATAAAACATTTTGTAAGCTAGGAAATCATCTACAATAAGACAGAATGCAAAAGAGCACTTGTGTTTACATTTCGACCCAGGAAGGTGTTACAACAGATAATGTCCTGAAACCATCTTAACTTCAGGAAAAGGCCAAGACTTAAAAACACATTTCATTTCAAAACATGTCAGAGGAAGTTACCCAAGAGACCAACAAATTAACCAGTGGCTACCAGCATTAATAAAGTGACACCAGAAAGTAACAAAAATGGGCCAAGTGATTCATTTTAAGTATTTGTAGCAAAAGTGATACAGGCAGTTGTTGTCACTAAGTAGCCAAAGAACTTCTGCAACATTCATTTTCTCAAAGGAAAGGAAACTGGTGGAGAAATAAAGTCACCGCAGCCCCAGGCCAGCCCCAATAAAGCTGCCAGAGTCCACGCTGGCGCTGGCACCAGAGCTCTCCCCAGCCAGGAGTAAAAACAGAAAGGAAATGAAGATGACTTCACCCCAACCCTTAGGGTTCCAAACGAACCTTGATTCACAACACAGAAGTCATTGCTGTCAACCAACCAAAAGATTAAGCTTCCACAAATTAACGTTTCCCCTGAAAATGCCCCACTGCTCTTTCAAATGTCTGGAAATGTCAGTGTTTGGGGGTTTCTTAATTTCATGAGAATTACGGATGTTGTAAATACACTGCCTTCATTTGATTCAAGCGATCGAAGAGCAGGGATACTTTTGCACCAACTGGTTCTCTACAGAGAGCCGGACACAGGCTCGGCAATGGGACGAGCCCCGATCCTGGAACGTCAGCCCTGGAGGCCAGCCCCTCACCCCACCCTCCTGTGCAGAAGGATCCGGGGCGGGGGGCTTTTCCATTCGTGTCCTTGGCGAACTGTCCAACTGGCCCCACACCCCTGGTACTGGCCCCCAAACAAGATAAACTGGTCTTTGCAGCACACAGGTCCTCTGGCACCTGTTCTCGATGATGCTGCCATGAGAAACGTGGTCTGCAAGATTCTAAGTCCATCACCCTCCTCAGGTATCCTCCGGGATCTGGTCCTGACAACTCCCTGGGGCTCGGGGCCAGCTCCCACAGGAAGCGGTGCTGCGTCTCAGCCACGCGTCCCTTCATTCAATTCAAGGATGAAATAATATCCAAACACTCCAGCGGGGTGTGTCATCGTCTGGCTGTCCACGTCTGACAGCTAGTATGTCTCCCATCTCCAATGGGGAGCGTTGACTTTGGAAGCCCACTTTAGCATTTGTGTTTTTCAGTGGTAAGCATCCTAGGAATGATTTCTCAAGTAAAATCACAGTGATAATATCTCATGAGTTTGATAGTGAAGGAATGAAAATATCACCCCGGTTCCATTTCAAATAAAAATTGAGCATAAATAATGAAAGTCTGGAGGAAAATGTACTGTCATGTGAAAAGCTCATGTCTTTACAAGAACACTGTCTGTTTCTTTTGGCCCTCACTTCTTCTTCTCCTGCCATGCCTCCAGTCTGCTCCTACAAAGTCAGGCAATCTGGAGCCTGGGTTTTCCTAAGACGCTGACCCAAGTTGCCAAGACATCCTGTCGTGTCAGGAGCGGTCACGGGCAGGCGCACAAATCCCCAGAACACACCAGCTGAGACGGCAGAGCTCTGTCCTCAGGACATGCATGAGTCACGCTGAATTTCTAAGCATGCTTAACTGACCACTTTAATGACCACTGCCACTTTAGGAAGCATAACCTATTCCCCGCCCACCCACGGATCGCACAGGCAGGTTCCCTCCCCTCACTGATTCATGAGGAAATCACAGTAAGCTACACGTGACTTCATCGACTCCTGTGCCAGTAACCTTCAGTGGGCACGTTTGCTGTCATAAAAAAAAAGTGGATTGGATTCAGAGGCCAAGTCAGTTGGCCTCTCTTTATGAACATATATTTTATCCTTAAATGTTTAATAAACAGTAAACCCTGCCTTTTAATCCTTGTGCCCTATCACAGTAGTGAAACTTAATGTTAGTTTTATTAATGGTTATTTTGGAGTTCACAATTAGACAAAAGTAGTTCATTTGCTAAACTACATTATGTTGTTGTTGTTCAGTTGCTAATTCATGTCCCACTCTTTTGCAACCCCATAGACTGCAGCCCACCAGGCTCCTCTGTCCATGGGATTTCCCAGGCAAGAATACTAGAGAGGGTTGCCGTTTCCTCCCCCAGGAGGTCTTCCTCACCCGAGTCTCCCGTATTGGCAGGCAGATTCTTTCCCGCAGAGCCACCAGGAAAGCCCCAACCTACCTAGCTCCCTCTCCTGTCAATATGCTGTCACTCTGCACACTTTCTTAGAATAATGGTTGTAAAAATAAAGTTCCCTCAGAGTTACAGAATTAATATTTAAAACATCACAATTAGTGGGTTCAAACTATGCCTGTATGTTTTTCTTTAGAACTCTCAGACAAGAAAGGATTTTAGGCCCCTTTCAGGGGGAACACTGCTCTCTTCAAGCCCACTATAAAACATCGCCGCGGCTGGGCACATCTGGCCCCGCTTTCAAAGCAGGCAAGCACCAGGCCGCTGTCAGCCTCTCCTATTGACCTAAAACCCAAGTAAGAGTCAGTCATTGCTACACCTTTGAACATAATGATGCTGCTGCTGCTGCTAAGTCACTTCAGTCGTGTCTGACTCTGTGCGACCCCATAGACGGCAGCCCACCAGGCTCCCCTGTCCCTGGGATTCTCCAGGCAAGAACACTGGAGTGAGTTGCCATTTCCTTCTCCAATGCAGGAAAGTGAAAAGTGAGAGTGAAGTTGCTCGGTCAGGTCCGACTCTTCGCGACCCCATGGACGGCAGCCTACCAGGCTCCTCCATCCATGGGATTTTCCAGGCAAGAGTAAGGAGTGGGGTGCCATTGCCTTCTCCAGAACACAATGATGAACACCCTTTAAATTGAAAGTATTAAACCCACCTCAGTTAGGTGATGAGGGACCTGCTCTCAGGTGTGTGGATTTCTGGACCCCGTCTGGGGCCCCTGCGATGACAGGAAATATCTCCAGTGCTCACTGAACAGAAGACCTTATTGGGAATCAAAAATTTCATCTTTAATACTGCTTACATTTGGAGTTGAGCCAATTGCAAGTTGAGCACATAGGGCAGGAACTTTTAAACTAAATTAGAAAAGCTTTAAGAGCTTGATTTATCGGTTATAATTTTAAACTCCAAGCTAAAAATAGTACGACCTTCTTTCAGGTGTTTCCAGGAATATGGTTCACACTGGCCTCATTTAGGACTCCAGTCTGGGAGCCCCTCCGTGTTTCCCAGGGCCTTCTCAGCGGGCAGTAACAAGGGGGCTGGCACCCCGCAGCCCGCAGAACTCAAGCCCACCCACTGCACCCGGAAGCGCAGTCTCTGATTCTGTTTCCTTCTTTCTCAGGTATGTTGTATCTTATTTGCAAGGTTATTTGCTCACATCCTGCATCTTAATCCATCGACCCCCCCCTTAAGCAAAGCAAAGCAAAGCAGAAGGAAAGCAGAGTAGAAAGGGGGCCTTGAGGCAGCCTTGGACACGGTCTCCCAGGCCCTGCAACAAGCACTACCTCGTAAGTGATCCCCGTGGGCAGCGCCCACCCCCGACCCTCTCCCCTCGCCTCCGCTCCCCTTGCGCCCTTCCGGGTTCCCAATTGGGACCTCGGCCCTATTTCGGGCCACGGAGGGACACGCCGAGTGACCACCCGGGCCCATCTTACGCGGCGCCCTCCTCCCCTCGGTCCGGCTTCTCCTCCGGCAAGTTGAGCACGAAGGGGAAGAGCAGGCCCCGGGCGTCCGCCGGGGTTTGGAGCGAATGGAGCTCAAAGCTGCCTTCCGGGCCCCTGTCACCGGCGCCGGGCTCGCCCTCGGCGGGCGGCACGAAGCGCCAGGTGCCCGCGCGGCTCACGCAGTAGATGGTGCCCTCCAGCGCGGCGCAGCGGAAGGGCTGCAGGCCCGAGGGCGCGCCCGGGGGCCGCAGGTGCGAGGCGCAGCGGCTCCACTGCTTAGCCAGGCAGTGGTAACGGAGCACGCTGACCCCCCCGGCCTGCACGGCCGCCGGCGCGTCGCCGCGCGCCCCACACAGGTCGAAGCGGTAGATGAAGCCGTCCAGGGCCACCATGTCGGCTGAGCGCTCGCGGCTGCTGCTGCACGGGCACTCCTGCCACTCGTCGCGCCGCGGGTCGTACTTGAGCAGGCGGTAGAAAAGGGAGCCCCCGGACACGTAGATCTCGCCGTTGCACGTGGTGGCCTCGTGCGCCACGGCGAAGGCGCCCCGGGGCAGCGGGGCCACGGCAGCCCAGCGGTCGGCGCGCGGGTCGTAGCGCTCCACGCTGAGCAGGCACTCGCCGCCCACGGCGTAGAGGTGGCCGTCCAGGGCCAGCAGTTGCAGCTGCGAGCGCGCCTGGCGCAGCGGCCTCACGGTGCTCCAGCGATCAGTGGCCGGGTTGTAGCAGAAGACCCGGTCGGAGGGCCTGGCGCGGCCGTCGGGGCCCGCAGGCCCCACGCCTCCAGCCACGAAGAGGTAGTTGTAGAGCACGCAGATGCCGCAGCCCCGCGCCGGCGCGCCCTCCGGCAGCCGCGTCAGCTCGCGCCACTCGCCGGCCGCCTCGTGGAAGCAGTAGACGGCGGCCTCGCCGCGGCCCTCCGCGTCCCCCGACGGGCTCTGCGGCCGGCTGCCCGCGCGCTCCCCGGCCGGCCCGAGGGCGGCGGCCAGCAGGCGGGTGCGGCCGGCGCGTAGGCGGCGGCGCAGCAGCAGGTCGCGCTCGGCTCCCGACAGGCGCCCGAAGACGGCAGGCTCGCGCAGCACCTCCAGGTAGTGGTCGCTCATGAAGCGGTAGGCGGCCTCGCGCAGCTCGGCCAGCCGCTGCCGCTTGGCCGCGGTCAGCACCTCGAAGCAGTTGGCCAGGCTCAGCTGCGGCGCCACAGCATCGGTGGCGCGCTGCGCGGCGCAGGGCAGCTGCAGGCGGCGCGCGCCGGCCACCACGTCGGCCACGTTGTCCGGGCGCACGCCCGCCATGCGCCCGCTGTACGCGTAGGCCAGCAGCAACCGCAGCGCCGCCCAACCCACGCCCTGCACCCGCAGCACGTCCCGGGACGCGCGCGCGCGGAAGTAGTCGCTGCGCGCCGCCAGCACCGCTTTATGCGCCCGCAGCCGGCGGCCCGAGACCTCGATGAGCAGGTCGGGCTCTCCGTGCTCCGGGCCGACGCCGGGGGGCACGGGCGCGGGGTCCGCGGGCTCCTCCGGGGACGCGGGCTCCTTGGCCGGCGGGCGCTCCCCGGGAAACGCGGGCTCCTCGGGGGACGCGGAGTCTTCCGGGGACGCTGGCTCCTCCGGGAACGCGGCGCCCGCGCTGCCGACGCCCCACTGCCTCTCCACCACCCCCCGGCCGCTGCGACACGAGGGCGGCGAGGCCGCTGCGTCCTCCGCCGCGGAGGAGGCGCGAGACTGCGGCGGGGAGTCGTCCCCGGAGCTGAAACACAGGGACGCGCTGAGGCTGCAGGGTGTCTGCGCCGGGGACGCCGCGCCCTCCCCCTCGGCCGCGTCCGGCGGCTGCAGGCTGCCCTCTCCCGGAGCCTCGGGAGCGCCGCCCCGGCCCCCGGCCTGGCCGCACGCTCCGTCGCCCGGGTAGAGGACGCAGGGGACCACCGGGCTCTCCATGCGCGCGCGCTCGGGCGGCTGTCCCCGCTCAGCAGCCCCACATCACTCCGCCCAGACTCGGGCCGCCCAAGGTTGATGGCTCCTCCGGGCTCCGGGCGCGCGATCAGACCTCACTTGTGTCCACAGCGGGTTTCGCTCTCGCGCCGCTCGGCTCGCGCCCGCCCGCCTGCTCTCCCGAGAAAGGGGTGTGTCGGCGGGAGCGCGCTCCCGTTCGCGGCTGAACTTGTGACCCCAGCGCGGTCCCCGCGGGCGGGCGGCCGTTTGCCCGGGTCTGTGCGGTCCGGGCTCCGCGCGGCGGACTGGACGCTCTGGGCACGGCTCCCGCTCTGCGGGCCGAGCTGTCGGGTACTAAGCACCTGGCCCGCCCTCTCTCTCCGAGTCACCGTCCATCTGTCCGCATCCCATCGCGTCCGCGCTCGGCGCCGGGCTGCGACCCACGCTTCCCAACCCTGACTTTTAGTCCTGCTTTACAGGCAGCCGCCCGGGGAACTTTCTCCTCGTGTGTGACCCCCGTTCGCCATCAGCGCTGAGCGGGGGCCTGGCTCGGCAGTGTTCACCTGGGGCGGGCGGGGATGCTGTAATTCACTCGCCAGGTGGGCGTTAGGGCAAGTCAGTGCACACACTAGACCCGGCTTCCTCACTCATCCACCGGGGGCCTTCCTCTTCCTTTGTCGGAATATCAGGTGTTTCCATGTCGTGTCACCAGCTCTTCGTGTTCCTGTTTACGGGGAAAGAGAGGATGTTTGAGTTTGCATTTTCCATAGGCGATTTCGTGTGATACCATCTGTCCCCAGCACCCCCACAAGCTGTAGGCTTCAGATTTGGTGGGAAGGGGATTTTGGCTTTTCAGTGCTGGAGAGATACTTCAGTGAATATTATTTAGGAATTAAAAGACTGTTCCTCCCCTGATTTCTGAGGGCTGTAAAGAAGGACCCGGTTCAGCCAAGGGCTGTAAATATTAATACGTTGGGTTGAACCACAAAACTGCTGGTTTGGGGATCACTGACAGTCAATATCAACCATTCCCGAACTCCAAGCTAATGAGATGTTATGTGTGAAATTAAGAACTCTCAGTGAGAAAGCATGGTTAGCCTATGACACCTCCTCAGTTCTACCCTGGGACAGTTTTCCTGAAACCTGATCCAGTCAGCTATCTCAAATTTGGTCACAACCAGTATTTAAAGAAAGGTGCTGAGCCAGGGCTTTTGTGTGGGCTTGGCCTCCGAGGCTCCAACCTGAAACCCATTTGATTGACTCCTTCTCCGCACCGCACCTCTGAAAACCTCCAAGAAAGGGACGCTCCAAAGAGCACACATGCCCCCAAAGAGAAGCCAAGATGAAAGAAAACAGAAAACAAAACCCACATAACTCCTTGGAAGGCAGAGGTGAGCGCCTGCAGATGAATCATAAGAATAAACCATCTTTCCTAAATTAGCCAAATCTTCACTGAGACTCGGCAGCCTGGAGGGGGGCTCTTGGCATAAGGGGTGGGGCAGCTGTGCTCTGGTTTTCCTACAAAGAGGCTGAGGACAAGAGAAACCCGCCAGATGCACGCAGCCAGGCCCGCCGTCTTTCCAGGCTGTGTTCGCCTCTTAGACGAGATACAGTGACATGTAACCACCTACCCTCAGCTGCTTCTGATTCTCTGCTAACCGTACTTAATACTGTTACCTGATCCCTATAAATGTGCAGGGTTGAGTGTATGTATATATATAAACACACATCCTTGCCCGGCTCTTTCCTGCTGCCATGTTAGGAAAAAGGCTTTCCTATATTCTCAGAAATACAAGTGTCTCAGAGGTGGAAATTCTAGATGTTCAGTTCCCTCTCCCTTCCTCTGTCTCTCTTCCCCTCCCTCCCTCCCTATTTCCCAGAAACTGTTAACAGTACCCTGTGGGCATATTCCCACATGCAGAGCACTGTCTAGGACGTGTGCAAAGGCAGCGTGGGGACGGTGGGGACAGGCTGAAACTCTGACCACGGGCGTGAGGGTCATGGGGGTGCTGCATGTTTACTCAGCTGTGCCCCAGCCCGCGGAGCCGCTGGGGAGGCTGTGTCCACTGAGGTGGAGATGAACTCCGGCCCCTGGTGACCGGAATGTGATGACAGACTGGAAACCAGCACAGATTTTATAAGCAAAGGTTCTGGCTTTTTCCCAAAATGCCAGAGGTGTTTTCTTAGTCAGCTGAGTCATTCAGGGAAAGTTAGATAAAAAGTAACACATACTTACATATCTTACCCAAATATATGTGTACACCTCCATGTCTGAAATAAAACCAGAGAACTGGCTCTCTGATTTGCCTCCTTCTTTTCACACTTGCTCTGTATGGTATGGCCAGTCTTGGGCCTCAGAAAACTAACTAGTTTTTGGCCAGGAAAAGAGTTCCAGATCCTCCTAGTTCCCTCTCTGGCCTGACTCTCATCAGAATGTGCACAGGCCCAACCCCTGTGGGTTCTCCTCTGGGAAGTCATCATAGACTCGAAGCCAAGGCAGGGCATGGGACTCACTTGAAAAGCCTGAGTTTGGAACTCTCATGTTTTAAAAGCTCTCCAGAATCCATTTAAAGCCTGAAAGAATCGGGCAAAGCAGAAATTTTGTCATAGCTGCACTGAGCAAGAGCTGCGTGATGAAACAGACACAATCTAGGCGGTCAGTGGCCTTAGCAGGCACGGCCGTGCCCACTCCCCGTGTGCCGTCCGCTGTCTGAAGGAAGGTGCTGCAGGCCAACAGGTCCTGCCTCACCCCCACCCCAACACACGGTGCAGGGCAAACGGTCAGCATCCCCAGGAGAGAGCAGGGGACCACTTCCTTTCCCAAATGACGTTCAAGAAACTCAAACTTGCAGAGCGAAGCCCTCTCCCCCAGAATGACCCGTTACTGTGGTTTGGCCTTAAAATGGATGGGAAGGAATCTGCCCATTTTGTGTATAAGAGTCCTCGGAGGCATTGGCGGATCTGCCAAGACGCTCAGGTCAGGTTGCTTTGGTTGGAAGTCCGGGATTTCCAAAGGGACTTTTCCCCATGTTGTACTTGGCTCTGGAATCAGAGTCCCCCCTTTGGAGGCTCTAGGAGGATTCTGAGCCTGGCGCCCGCCCTGACAGCAAAGAAACCACCAGACTCCCCGCCGACCGTGGCTCAGGAAGGGCCTCCCTCGATCACCTTTCTGGGGCTGTTAGATGAACAACCGCCTCTCCGCCTGTCGTTGTGACTGACTGGAGGGATGTGTCAGCAGAGGTGTGGGTGTGCAATAGTAACAGGATCCTTCCTGACTATTGGTGAGAAAATATTTTAATAGGAACATGTCTGCTTTAAATATAACTTAGGTAGCACTCCCCGTGAAGGATATACATCTCTTCTCCACAGTGTAAATACCCAAGCAGAAGTTTTTAGCCTCTTCCTATGAATTTCTTCACTCTCAATATGAATTTTTTTTAAAAAAAGACTGTGTATAATTTCCAAATGTGGACATTATTTATGCACTTAATGTGGCCATCAGATAATTTAAAATTAAGTATGTTTCATTATCATGATATAGGTTGCTAAAGGGAATATCCCTTTCAAATAAAGTTAATTTTTTAAAAACATTAATGAACAGACTTAGGAAGTTTATCTAAAGACCTGCAGCGCCTGTTGTTGCAGCCAATTCCTTCTGGGGGTCCTCTGGGTCAGGTCCGCCATGTGTGTAATCCGAGTGTCCAGCCACCTGCTTGTGACAGCAGGGTCCCAGGACCACTCCCTGACCCTGCCCGCCACTGATCCACACACACCAGGTCGACCCCACCCACAGAGTGAGCAGCCAGTGAATCCTGGGATGACATTAACCTGAGTCTACTCTGCCAGATTACATGCAGGACATTTCTAAGACTCCGCAGACTGTAAGGCAGCCTCAGCACAGGAGTGGCCGTGACACAGCTCACGCCTGTCTTGTCTATCCTCCAGGCACTGCTGTCGTATGTTACACATGTGACCCTTGCAGGAACCCTTCTGTGGGGCTGCAGTTTTTAGCCCTGTTTTGCTAGAGGAAATGAGATGTGAAGCGGTCTCACCAACTTCATATGATTAACCAGCCCAGTGCCTGGCAGGTGGCTGAGTCAGATGGGGCCCACGGCCTGGCTCCAGCATCCATGCTGCCCAGCGCCCACCCGATGCTCCGGGTCCTTCTGTCTGCTACTTCTGTTTTGGGTTTTTTTTTAATTTTATTATGTATTTTGGCTGCGCTGGGTCTGCAAGGTGCCAGCGTTCTCTGGTTGCAGTGCACGGGGGCTGCTCTCTAGCTGTGGCGATGGCCTCTCCTCTTGTGGGGCACAAGCCCCAGGGCCTGCCGTCTTTAGTAGCGGTGGTTCCCCGGGCTCTCGAGCACAAGCTCAGTTGTGGCGCACAGTTGCTCCAAGGCATGTGGGATCTTCCTGGACGAGGAATCAAACCTGAGTCTCCTGCGTTGGCGGGCGGATTCTTTACCACTGAGCCGCCAGGGAGGTCCTTCCTGTCTGTTCCAGTTTTGAAGGTGAAGCCCGGGACTTTGCCGCATCCGCGTGCCTGGCTGAGGGATGCCTACGAGACGCTGGTGGGTCTGGTCCGCTGCCCAGCGTGTCCGGGGGTCAGCATGCTGACGGCGCGGGCTGTCCCAGCCCGGAGAGGGAAGCAGATGGAGATGCAGGCAGGTCTGGCGGGAATGGGCTGCTGGGGCTGTCTGTGTGGGCGTGATTTAGGGGAATAACAGCAGGCTGACTCCCTGGCAGGGATGCACTGGTGGAAGTAAAATTAGAGAATTTCCTGAAGAAAAGCCTTTACGTAATAGCTGTTCACAAAGTCCAAACTCCTTAGGCTGGAAAACAAGGCATTGAGCCATCTGCTCCCAGGTCTGCCCCGAGCTCAGTCCTCGTCCTTGGCCAGAAAGGCCTCTCCACCCGCGGAGCGAGCACAGAACTGCCGCTGCGCCCTGGTGAGCCCCGTGAGGCTGTGTGCACGTGTACACCCCATGCAGGTGTGCCTGTGTGTGCAGATCCCGCGCCCTGGTGAGCCCTGTGAGGCTGTGTGCACATGTACACCCCATGCACGTGTGCCTGTGTGTGCAGATCTCACACCCTGATAAGCCCCATGAGGCTGTGTGTGCTGACCCCGTGCCCTGGTGAGCCCTGTGAGGCTGTGTGTGCGTGCACACCCCACGCAGGTGTGCCTCTGCGTGCAGACCCTGCACCCTGCCCTCCCAGAGCGCTGTCAAGAGCACGGCCTGCCGGTCCTCCTGCTGCAGCCGCACTGCCTCAGTTTATGCGGGAGAGAGGCCCCGCGGGTCAGAGAGCTGAAATCAGGGGAGCGTCTCTGTGCCCTTGACTGTCACCAGTGACGAGCCATCTGGGTAAGATGATGCCCAGGGTGAAGGGATGAGATGTACATTAATCCAACAGGACAACTAGGTCATGAAGATCTGTAGGAGAGCTTCACCGCTCCGCCTCCCTCGTCAGATCACCAGTCTTTGTTTTTAATTCGAGAGACACACACGGTGTCAGAGCATCGTGACTCACGAGACAGCCCTTGGTAGGAGATGGACTCTCACTCCTGAAGTCGGCACACTCGAGTGGGGGACTCGGGGGCATTGCTGCTGCGGGCTCTGGGGACCCTGTGCCTTCAATCACCACCAAACGTGACATCACACAGACAGGACCCGACTTGGTGCCGTTACAACATGGTCCTGTGCTCCACGGAGTCACAGACCCCGAGGAGCTGAAAGGAGAACAGGTGGAGATAAACGTGTGCATTCGTCACTTGGAAGACTCCCAGGTTAGATGAGTGCAAACGACACCCCTGGTTTCCAGATGCGCCTTCAGGGAACAAGGCCAGAACGCGCTGCAAGAGAAACACGTGCCTCTGTTTGCAGCTCGGGTTCGGGAGGTGTTGGCCTGGGCAGACACGACTGTGAACACCGCGATCCCACACGGGACCACCGGGGCTGGAAAGAGGTGCATGGACCACAGTCCCAGCAGGAAACCTGTAGCCATGAGACCCAGTTCTGAGCAACGGTTGAGTAACCTGAACTCTTCTAAGATAAGGCTGTCTTGTGCATCCTCTGAAATCAGAGGTGAGCTCTCCAGCAGAGATGGAAAGCTGGAGTCAGAAGTGAGAGACTTGCCTGGACTGAACAAATTCACACTTCCCCCAGTTCTTCAATCTGTTAAAGTCCCATTAGCGGTGATAAATAATTAATAGTATTCTGCCACTTACTTGGTTCACATATTGAGCAGATATAGCTGAACACCCACAATGTTTCAGGAAGTGCCCTTGGTCCTAGACGGTAGCAGGAACCAAAAAGACTTGACCTTGGCCCCCGCGGAGCTCCCAGTCTAGGGAGAAAGTAAACCTAAGCCATCATTATACAAATTCTAGTGAATTACAAACCACGTAAACAAGGGTCTGAGAGGCGTGATAGACCTGGTTTCCACTGGCATCGGGGAAGATTCCTGAGAGCAGGAGGGAGCCAGACACAGGGCCAGCAGAAGAGAGAACAGACTCCTTGGGTTGGAAACAAGCTTGACCAGTTCAGAAACTGGAGAGCCTGGCGCGGCCAGGAGCCCCAGGGTGAGCAGGGCTGGGCCCCACCCCACCCTCGCATCCGAATGACAACAGGCATCCTCTGATGGCTTCAAAGAAGTGAAGGGAGGTGACAAGGCAGCCTGTTTCAGAAAGAATGCTTTGTGTCCTTCTGTACAAAAAGCTTGATTAAACGTCTTTTAGACTGATTTTCCATCACTGCCAAAAGGACCACACACATTAAAATGGATGAACTACATCTACATGTACCGGTGTGAATAAATTCCAAACACATAATTTTGAATTTTGGAAGGTTTGGCATTTGCAAAAAGATGCCGTATAATACGATTTTCTGCTCATGCTTGGGCTCGGTCGTATCTGACTCTGTGAGAGCCCATGGACCGTACCCCGCCAGGCTCCTCTGTCCCTGGGATTCTCCAGCAAGAATACTGGAGTGGGTTGCCATTTCCTCTCCCAGCGGATCTTCCTGACCCAGGGACTGAACCTGTCTCCTGTGCTTCCTGCATTGGCAGGTGAACTCCTTACCACTGAGCCACCTGGGAGCACCATAATACTATTTACATACATTTAAACATGAAAAAAAAAAACTCTGTGTCACTCATGGAACTGTGAAAGGGACAGGATTGGTGGGGGGTGGGGGAGGTGTTGTCCACCTGCTGGGTTAGCACCCGGCTTCCTAAGGATTTGAAGTGTAAACAGCAAGATGATAACATGTATTAAAGCTCACTGGGATAACATTGATATTTTAATCACATTATTAATGGTGTTTGATTATTTCATAACTTACAACTTAAAAATGTTATCCCATATGTGTAATGAGTATTCATCAATTAAATAATCAATCTGGACTGCGGCTGACTCTCATGGAAGCCACACAGTCTGAAACATAATTAAGTCACTCACTAGGTAACAAGACTCCTAAGTTGCCATATTCTTAGTGCTAGAGTATGTGAGTAAAGTCCAGGTCAAACTGAAATGTGGGGAAGTTAAATAAAAACTCACATTTTATAATTTTCAAAGCTCTAAGCTCTTGGTTTTATAGAGAGATTTGTCCAAGATCACACACCCGTTGCTGGCAAGTTAGAACCCAGACCCCTCTCTACGAATCGCACTTGCTTACTTATCGCTGTTGGCACGAATGGACCACAGCTAGAAAGCCCTGTCTCTGACCTCTGTCCTGCTTTGCTGTGGTTAAGACGTAACAATAGAGCACCCCCACCCTGCCCCGCCCGTGTCCTCAGGTATCCTGCCAGTTCCCAGAAGCGATGCTCTTGACCTAGGCCCGCCCCCTCCGGCTCAGCAGGTCCTGGGAAAGGGCCTGAGTCTTGCCTGGAAACCGCAGCAGAGCAGAACCGCCTTCAGTTTGGCTGTCAGGAGACAAGGAACCTGGCGGAGAGCTTACAGGGAGGAATTCATCCAAATTCAACATGTGATCTCTGTCCTCTAAGCAACGAGGGTGGCGGATGGGACGCGGAGGCAGATGAAATGCCAGCTTGTCTCTCACTGTTGACACCTGGCTTCTGAAGCAGAAATCCAGACACGCTCTGCCAGTGGGAGTTCCTCCATGTGAGCATCAGAGAGGTCTCTCCCATCAGGACAGTCCTGAGACAGCCAGGAATAAGTGGATGCAAAAACGAAATATTTAAATGATCTTGAGACTCAATCCAAGGAAACTATTGGGTTGCCCAAAAAATTAGCTAGGGCTTTTGTTACATTATATGGAAAAATCCAAACATTTTGGCCAACCCAATATATTATCAACCTGCTGTCTTTGCAAACTCTTTGAAAGTGAAAGTGTTAGTTGCTCAGTCATGTCCGGCTCTTTCTGACCCCATGGACTGTAGCCCTCCAGGCTCCTCTGTCCATGGGATTCTCCAGGGGGTAGGCTGCCATGTCCTCCTCCAGGGGATCTTCCCATCCCAGGGATCGAACGGGTGTCTCCTGCATCACAGGCAGATTCTTTACCACTGAGTCACCTGGGAAGCCCAACATCTGCCTAAATAGTTTATAGGTGAAAGCTGCCAACATACTGGTTTCCACTGCATTTCCCCCAAATGTGGGTGTGGAGTCGGGGCTGCGGTGGGGTCAGGGTGAGGGGGTCACCTCAGTCTCAAGAAGAGGCTATTTTGGGAAACAGCACTCCCACTCGGGCAGACACCACAGGCGGCCAGGCAGTAGTGACTCTGGGGAAGGTGTGACACCCCCCTCCCCCCCCCCCCACACACACATCGCCCTTTCTGCCGTCTTCTGGGGTCTGGAAGTCTACAAGGAAGTGGCCGCACCCCGCGTTAGTGCGGGAGGCGGCTGTGATGCCCCACGGCCAGGCGGGGTAGGGGGCGTCTGCAGGTCTGGTCCCAGCACAGCCGACCCCGGGCGTCCCTCACACAGCGGGCTCTCACCGGGCAGGGTGGGCTCCACTGCGCCAAGGGCCCGGGCCACGGCAGGCACCCGGGGGGCGGGGCCCTCTCTCCCAGGCTTTCCGCCTGGGCCGCCGGCCTTGTTCTCCTTGGAGCTCTGCAGGGCAGCCCTGCCCCACACCGCCCGGCCCTCGGAGACCACAGGGCCAGCGAGGCTGACTTCTCCCCACACGAGGACCCTGCGCTCGGACCTGGACACCCAGCCTCGGCGGGACCCGAACCTCAAGGGCCAGGGCGCTGGGCCGCGGGAGGGTGGGTGGAGGGCCACACTCAGCACCTCGGGGCGGGCAGCTCAGCCTGGGAGCCCGCAGCCGCGGAAGGAGCTGGAGGGGGCGCAGCAGAATGGCGCGGGACGTGACTCATGGTCCCCGAGGCCTCTTGGTGCAGCCTGGCCGTGTGGACAGGATGAGAGAGGAGGGGCGGTCATCTCCCGGGTGACAGCGGCCCCGCGGGTGTGCTCCGGCCCCCAGATCCCAAACGCTGGTCACTGCGGTGAGGGAGGCTGTGCCGAAAACGGCAAACAGGCCGCTTCCGCTCTTAGCACCCACACTCAGGGGCCTGGTGCCGACATGTGAGAAGTCCGGGGCCTCTGGGGACCCAGCTCGAGCCCAAAGAGACAGTGCTGCCAGGGGCCCAGCGCCGCCGCCCGTGCCCCCAGCTGGCAGCGGATGTGGGCGGCCTCGAGGGCATCCATCGAGCTTCCCCGCCAGATTGCCCAGCCTACAAGTCTACAGGGCACGGCAGCCCTGCAGTTCTGAGCCAGCAGGTCTGGAGCGGTCAGTTATGGAGCCGCCTGGACGGGGCTGCCAGCAAGGCAGGAACAGCGCGGTGGCCCCAGCTGGGCAGGCAGTGGGCAACTGCGTCAGGGCTTGAAGGACAGGCGGGTGGGGCTCCTGGGCTGGGCGCTGGGCGGCAGGGCTCAGCAGCACTGCGGCCTACGATGCCAGAGACGGAGGGTGCTCGGTGGGCTGGGGATGACTCCAGAGGAGACTTCCAGGGGGCCGGGGCGGGGGTGGCTGCTGAGTGCTCTCTCTGTGACTTGAGAGAAGAGGGGAGCTAGAGAAGGAAGGGTTCTGTTTTCAAGTGCAATTTGGAGGAAACATAAAGGAAGCAGGCTCACTGGGTTCACAGATGAAGCTCTTCTTTCCAGCGCCTCCAAGGCTGTCGAATTCAGACCCGGCTTCAGAGCCAAGATCAGTCCAGGCAGCACAATCTGATCTCTCCTTAAGACCTCCTGGTATCTGAGGGACACCAGACAGAGGCCCTGGAAGGGTCCTACAGTAAACAACAGGGCTTCTAGGAATTTTAAGGATGCTTTTCACAGCAGCCTTGCAGGGAGTCCGAGGTGGAGAAAGGACTGAGTGGATTTCTGGATGACACCTTTGTCTAATGGCTTCAATCCCAGCAGATCCATAGAAAGCCCACAATGTTTTTAAGATAATTGCACAGGAAGAGATTCTGCCAGCTTGGAGTCAATGGGACAGATCAGCTCAAAGAAACCAGGAGGCAGGCTGAGAAAATCACTCAGCTGCAAGCACCAGGCACTTTTTATGAAAAAGGGAGGACGACTTGGAGGATCAAGAAGGCAGAGCCAGGAGCATCTGAGAATCACTCCTGGAGCCGGAACGGAGCCCGCTGTGTCCGACGGCCCTGCAGGGCTGCCCACGGAGCGGCCGCTGCGTGTCGCCCTTCCCGTCTGGAGAGGACAGTGGCGATGCATCAGCCTGGCTGGGCCGCCACACCCAGGTGTTTGCTCAAATGCCAGTCTAGAAGGTATTTCTGTGAAGGTATTTCTAGATGAGATTAATATGCAGACCAGCAGACTTGGAGGAAAGGTCATTACTCTTCACAGTCTCTGAGACCCACTCCCTGGTTCACAGACAGCGACTTCTCCTGTGTCCTCAGCTGGAGGAAGGGCTGGGGTCTCCGCGGGGTCTCTGTTATCAGGCACTTACCCCATCATAGGGGCTGCAGCCTCACGACCTCATCACCTCCCGAAGCCCCCCACCTCCTAACACCACCTGGGTGCTGGGCGCAGCATGTGCATTTGGGGAACACACAGATCCTCAGTCTGCAGCAGCCACTAGGTGTGTGGGTTGGTCGTCAGACGACCCCGCCGGCTAGAGCGGGCTTCCTGTTATCTGTGCTGGGCACCGCAGCCCACGGGAAGCTACCGGCCACCCAGTGCCATAACAAGGCTCGTGCCTTTCAGCGACCATTCTGATGACTGTCGGAGGAACTGGTCGTGGGGGCCAGGGCGGTGCAGGGGGCCCAGCAGGGTACCGCAGTGGGAGCGGGAGGCGACCCTGGCTTGGACAGAGGCAGCGGCTCTGCGTCTGCACCGTGGCCCCACGACTAAGGGCTCTCAGGGACAGTGCTGAGGGCACCCCCGTCAGCACAGGGGCCCCTGATTACACAACGCGCGTCCACGTCCTCCCCCTGGGCAGTCTCTCTGTGAGCCATGCGGTCTCAGCTCTTCAAAGTTAATCCATGTCCTACTCCATCCAGGCCTAGTGTGTAAAGCTCCGTCAATTTACAAAGGAAATGCCACATTTAATGAGGGATAAACGTGTATTAAGTCACAAATCTGACATGGCCAGGGTGCCCATCGGCCTGCCTTCTTTCTCTGACGCGCCAGCGTCTCTGACCACCATCTCTGCGGGGTGGCCCCTGCCGTCCTCCTTTGCTCGGGTTCACCCGTCAGACCCCAACTCACAATCCCTGCATCAGATGCTTTCATAGGGGTTTGTTCCTTTCCTTCAGAGACACTGCCTGCTTATCACCACACACGAATTAACATCACTTTCACCGTATCAGGACCCAAGCTGCCGGGAGACAGTTTGGGGGAGGCAGAGGCTGTGTCAGTTTTAAATGCCATTATATTCCCAGCACCTAGAACTGCGCCTGACCTGACCTGGGTGGGGCAGACACTTGATAGATGTTTGTGAAAGGAAGAAATTGGTTTTTAATCCATCGAATATTGTATAAGACTTGCAACGGTTTCAATTTCCAAAGTGCTGTTTATTTTAATATTCTTTCCAGCAGGAGCTGGCTTGCTGGCAAAAGGCAAAGTCCTGGAAGTTCTTAGTTTATCCCAAAAGCCAGTGCTCATTGTTAACTATTTAACAAAGAGCTGCGGGTGCCAACACTGTCATTTTAGAGTAATTACAATAATTCCAAGAGAAAAACCCGAGTCAAGGCCCCAGTGGAGACACTAATCCCTGAACTCCCCAGAACAGAGCCACCCAGGGTCAGCAGGGGAGGACGCGCTGGGGGACAGGGTGGGTGTCTGGTCTGTGCCCCGACGGCCCTGCGGGCACCTCTGGGGCGGCCCTGCAGCCGTCCTCCTGGGCCACCGCGCCTCCAACTAGGGAGGCCGAGGGGCATTACAGCCGCCTAAGTAGTTCCAGATTCACCGCAGAGCTGTGATTACAGACAATTTATGCTGTTGGTATTTAGAAAAAAACTGAAACAGGATCCCAGATGGAGGCCCCACAGCACGGAGGGCCGCCTGGTTTCAGCTCGGGGACGAGAGTGGACTTGGAGCTAAAAGGAGGCCTCCTGCTTCCCCAATGCCAGCGTGGCAGCCTGTATGAGCACATACGGAAACGGAGCGATGGGGCTGCCAGGAAGATGCTCAGGGACGGAGAGACGGCCTCCCCACGTTCCCAGACCCTCTGTTCTCCCAGCGCTGGAGCCAGCAGCCGGCACGGTCCCACCCCAGGACACCCAGACACTGGGACCACAGGGGCCGCACAAAGCCAGGCTGCCCCAGCGGCCCATACTGACGAACCATGGACACTTCACTGTCTCCTCCCCTCCTCCCATACCCAAGAGGGCCTTATGGCCTGTAAGCAAAATCTCTGAACTCTTCTCACTGCATTCCAATTATATTATCAGCAGTATCCCCTGCAGTTGACGTTAAAAGGTGGAAAGACTTCATTTCTTTAAACATTTGCTTTGTTAGTCCCCAAAGGGATAGCTGGAACCTCCTGTTGCAGTGCATTCAGGGGACTGTCCCTGGGCAAATCTGAGGGATGGAGTGCTCCTTTCTGCATTTCCCGGGTAGGGAGGAGGACTCCTAATAATAGGGCACCATTAGCTCAGCCTAAGAGGCCAGGGGAACACTGGCGGTCCATTAAGGGTCCTAGTTGGAAGCTGAGTACCTGCTGGTTGACGGCCAAAAGGAGGGAGGCGGCCTGATCACAGGCTGGGAAGAGAGCGAACTCGCACCCCCCCACCCCCACTGAGGGGCTGCACAGGGATTTAAAATCTGCCTGCACGGCGCCTTCAGTGCTTTGAGCAGAAATAAAGCTTATTACATTGATCTGTTCTTTTCCTTGCCCTTAGAATAGATGTGGGGGCGGGTGGAGATAGAGGATGTGGTTTTGTAGGAACCTAAGAAGCGGTGGAATTTTTTTTTTTTTTAACTTACTTAAGGCTACAGGAGCAACCACGCCAGAGTGGCGGACCCTGCCGGACCCGCCTGAATGCGGTTGGGGGGCGGGTGGGAGGCTTTCCGCGGAAATGCATTTAACCTCCCCTTCAGACACGTGAGCCGGCCACACGCTGTCTTTATTGAAATGCGGCTTCTTCTCGCGCCCGCCCCCGGCCATCGTGATGTCAGGCACGTTCCAACCCAAGCGACAAGCACCGCTGGTGGCCCGTCTGGTCGGTCAGTGGGGCAGACTCCGGGAAAAGAAAGCGCTGGACTACCTTGCCAGTCCAGCAGCCTGCGAGCCCCCAACAATGCCGGCTGCACCAGGAGGGGGCCCCGGGGGGTCGCGGAGGGCCCCGGGGGGTCCGCAAGGCAGTCAGGGCGGGTGATGGAGGCGAACCGGCGAGGAGCCCCTGCACGCACTCCGGCACTTCCCACCCCTCCGCGGTCCCAGGTCCGGGAGGGCCCTCCCACCCGCTTCCTGTGGCGCCGAGACAGATGCTCGGGAGGCAGCGCGGCCCGGCCATGGCCGCCCGCGAGCCAGGCTCGCGCGGCGCTAAGCACAGGCCCAGGCACTCCTCGGGAGCTGGAAGTGACCGGCCCCGCTGGCCGCAAACGTGGCCACTGGGCCGGGACCGCCTCCCCAAGGAGCGTCCGGCCTGGGGCGCGGGGCGCGGGGCGCGGGCCTGGCTCCTCCCCGCCGGCTCCGGCCGCTCCGCCCCCGAGCTGGCTCTGGCTGGGCTGCGCTCGCCGAAGCGCGATCGGCGGCGGGAACGACGGAGACCACGGCTCCCCTGGGGCTGCGTTCTCGGAGGCGGTCGCCGCGGGCACGGCGCAGGGGCTGGTCGCCCCCCGCTTCCGGCAGCAGCGCCCGGGGAGTCCCCGCGCCGCCCCCTCCACTAGGCACCCCGGAGCCGGAGCCGGGCGGGACCCCACACCCCCACGGCAAGCAGGGTCACCGGGCGGTCTCCCCGCGCTCCCCACCGCCCCCTTCCGGGCGGCCACCCCTGTCCCGGGCAGTGCCCACGCTCGGACCGCGGGCCCAATTACCCTCCGCCTCCTGGGCCGTATAGCCGCTGCCTGCCCCTGAGGGCCCACCCCTACCTCGCAAGTCCGCGCCGCGCCCTCCACCCGGCGCCCTCCCGCGCCCGGGGTGCGGAGCCCTCGCCGGGGTCCCCGACGCGCGCGCGCCGGCCTCTCCCGCGCACCTGTAAGAACGCCGGGGGCGGGCGGGCTGCCTCCCGCGCACCTGCGCGAGCGCCCGCGGGGGCCCGCGCGTCTTTCCGGGGCCCGGCGACTCCAGTCGGCTCAGCGAGTGCCCTCGGCGCCCCCGGCCCGGGCAGCGCGCGCTCGGCCGCCGCGGCGGCGGGGCCCGGCACTCACCGCGTCCTGGAGGCCGCGCCGGGCGCTGGCGGATCTGAGAAACGCGCCGAGGCGGGGACGCGGGCGGGAGGGCGGCCGCAGCCCGGGGCCGGGAGCGCGTGCTCGGGAGCGCGCGCTCGGGAGCGCGCCGGCGCGCCCCGGCCCCCGGCCGCCAGCCCAGAGCCCTCGCCGCTCGCTTAACCCTTTCCTGAACAGGGAGGTCCCGCGGCCAGCCGGCTGGACGCGCGGGAGGCGCGGGCTGCAGCCTGGACCCCTCGCACCGCTTACAGACTGAGCTTGAATCCAACAGCTCCGCCACCACCGAGCGAGAGAAACAGGTTCCCGCTGGCGCGGGCCCCGCCACAAACCAAGCTCTTTTGTGTCCTAGTCCCCCCATCCCCCCAGAGAAAAGAATATACATAAAATAAAATAATGGAATTTAGAGTTTAAGTTTTTGGAAAATTAGGGACGATGCGTTCTTCAAACATTTAGGGGTTAAAAAACTGCCTACATCCGTGCAGACTCCGGAGTAAAAAGGCAACATTGAGAACACTCAAGTAGAGGAAACGCTGAAACTTGTTCTAGAAACGTGGCCTCCCACCTCCAGGTCCCCGCAGCGGGGACAGGGCGCAGGACGACGGGGGCCCCTCCGAACCTGGACCGCGAGCCTCGGGGAGCAGCAGGGCCAGAGACCTGCCAGCGGACACGAGGTGCGCCCCCCCAACCCCGCCCCAGCCTCCGCGGCTCTGTTACCGAACACGGCTCTCCTGCAGGGTCAGCTCTAGTTAAAACTGGACCGCTGGGGCTTCCCTGGTGGCTTAATGGTAAAGAATCCGCCTGCCAATGTAGGGGACTTGAGTTCGATCCCTGGTCCAGGATGATCCCGCATGCCTCGGAGTGACTAAGCCCATGCACCACAGCTCCTGAGTGGGGCTCTGAAGCCTGGGAGCCGCGACTGCTGAGTCCACATGCCCTAGGTCCCGTCCTCCACAAGAGAGGCCGCTGCAGTGAGAAGCCCTCGGACCACAATTGGAGGATATCCCTTACTCTCTGCAACTAGAGAAAATAAGCTCCCAGCAACGAAGTTCGATCACATCCAATAAATAAGTTAAAAAAAAAAAAAAAAAGACTGGACCCCTGATGGTCGATGTTATTTTTAAAAGTTTTGTGAAAAGTGATGATTAAATTTCCATAGGCACGGAAAGCTTATGTCTTTACTGTTATTTTTAAAAATTTTGCCTTCGTCAGTCTTCACCAGTTAAATGTTAACGTGCTCTTCGGTTTTCAGTACCAGAGTTAGTGCCCTGAGACCATCCTTTAAAAGATCGTTTAATTACTAAGTACAGTACATCAGGATTGGGGTTGAAGGAGGCAGACATAGAGCAAACTATTGGGAAATAACATCCTTAAATTATCAATTAATTCTAGTGGATGCAGACCTTTGGATGCTAAAATAACTCCTATCCTGCACCATTTTTATTTTACCCAAGTGATGTCAGAAGTATTTTAGAATCTTCTGGGGTCATTTTAGTGCATCTCTGAAAGGTAAAAACTTTACCTTTTTCAACGGAGATTGTGTGTAACCAGTTTACCCTACACCGTGATTTGAAGATATCTGGAAGGGAGTTTAAATGTATCTTCTCCCCGCATCTTCTCAAGAGGAACGCAGGCCTGACCGTAGCCTCACTGCACCATCTGGCTTCCTCAGCCACCTGTCTGCATCAGCCTCCAGGGGCCACCGGGCCTTCCCCGGCCACAGGTGCTATCACCACTGAAGTCCCAGTCTGTCCTCTCCACCACTCTGCCAGCTTCCAGAGATCCACTCGTAAGTCATATTAACTTTTCTCCCCAGCAGATTTACAATACTTGGCATATACTAGGTTCTCAGTAAACATTTACTGAAGGAATGAAAAAATAAATGAATTAACTTGAAACACCCGTGCAATCTCTATACCATCTAGTGGAGAAGCCGGGTGGAGAACCTCATTTATTTTCAGACTTCAGATGTTTTATTTTTTACTTTTTGACCATGCCATGCCACATGCGGGATCCCAGATCCTCGGCCAGGCATCGAACCTGTGCCCCCTTCAGTGGAAGCTCGGTGTCTTAACCACTGACTCACCAGGGAAGTCCCTAGATGCTTTTTTTTTTTTTTTTAATGCACGCTGGCCCCAATGTGATCAATGGAAAATGCAGAGAAACATTCAGTTCAGTTCAGTTCAGTCGTGTCTGACTCTTTGTGACCCCATGAACCGCAGCACGCCAGGCCTCCCTATCCATCACCAACTCCTGGAGTCCACCCAATCCCATGTCCATCGAGTCAGGGATGCCATCCAGCCATCTCATCCTCTGTCCTCCTCCTGCCTTCAATCTTTCCCAGCATCAGGGTCTTTTCAAATAAGTCAGCTCTTCACATCAGGTGGCCAAAGTATTAGAGTTTCAGCTTCAACATCAGTCCTTGCAATGAACACCCATGACTGATCTCCTTTAGGATGGACTGGTTGGATCTCCTTGTGGCCCAAGGGACCCTCAAGAGTCTTCTCCAACACCACAATTCAAAAGCATCAATTCTTCAGTGCTCAGCTTTCCTTATAGTCCAGCTCTCACATCCATACATGACCACTGGAAAAACCATAGCCTTGACTAGACGGACCTTTGTTAGCAAAGGAATGTCTCTGCTTTTTAATATGCTTTCTAGGTTGGTCATAACTTTCCTTCCAAGGAGTAAGCGTCTTTTAATTTCATTGCTGCAATCACCATCTAAGAAACATTACATATATTTAATGAGGAGTTCATTCAAATGCCAGGGACCTCTAGATTTCCTGAAATTGAACCTGGGGTATAAAAATGTCAAGAAGCACTAGCTATCTTAAATATTTTTTAAAGACGTCTATCTCTAGAGTCTTTCAAGAAAACAATTTTGCTATTTAAATTCTCATGGCTCAGAGCCTGCTCTTGATGGTAGACTTCAATTGTGCAAATATATCACTGTGCAAAACTGTGCCCGAAAAATAGAACTAAAGTTCATGGAATCATCCTGGTCATGATGGTTAACAGGCCCCTGAAGGTGACCCAGGTCCCAGGCTGGGGGCAGTGGGGGGAGCTCAAAGCCACATCTAGAAGCTTCCCTGGAGCAGGGGGAAGAATGGGACTTTGGGATCTGGCTGGTGGGGTTTCTAACACCAGTTTCACCACTGCAAGTACTATGAATTTTGGACAAGATCTTTACCGTCTGTGCTCACTGTCCATCTCTGTGAAGTGGGGTGTGACTGTCCTCCCCAGGGAAGAAACCACGGTGCTGGCTACAAAGCACTCAGCGCCGTAGGTCGTAATCTTAGAGGAACAAGACCCACCCTTGTCACTTCTGATTCTGTCACTGTCGCTCAGGGTGATTTCTAGCAAATACCTTGGCCTCCCCAACTCTGTGCTCCCCCATAGAGTGTGCATCGTGTGTGGAAAGAGGGGGTGGCTGGTAGGTCACGGCCACTGGTTCTGAGCCCTGAGTGCTAGTAGCAGAGAGCAGAGCATTTTCCCTTGAATAGCCCTGAGCATTTTCCTTTTAACAGCCCCGAGTTCACACGCTCCCCCAGCCTTCCACAAGGGAAAAAAAAGCAATTAAATTCCAGTAGCTGTCAGGAATTGATCCAATCACTACAAAGTACTTTGAGTCTCTTGGCATGAAAAATTAATTAGAATATCTGTGTGTTGGCGTGGAAACCACATTCCCTGGTTCATTTAAGAGTTCTGTGCACTTTGTAGAAAAGGCAAGCCCCGCTCCTGGTTGCTTCCCTGTATTCCCCCGACCCCAGCCTGACTACTCCCTTCAGCTCTGTTGAACCCTGGGTGCATCTCCATCCTTTTGTGAGCTACTCCATGAACAGCAGGGGCTCCTTTCTTCATGTCTTGAGTGTTTCTGGTGCCTAGAGCCTTGTGCTCAGAACAAAGGTTGCTGCCAAGCTCTCTGGAGCACTGCTGGCTCCTGACTGAACAGGGCGCACACACAGACTGCGCCCTGGTGGTGCCAGTGCAGTCATTTCACACCACACACAGTGCCTGGCCCACGCTCAGGCCCTCGCTATCCTGACGTCAGTACGACAGCAGAGCCTGTCTCTGTGGCCTCCTGTAACCGTCAGCACTGTGATCCTCAGTCATTGCTGAGTCAGTGATCCAGTGACCTCACTGAGGCTGAAGGCCTCTCTCTCATCGCCCTGCACTCTGGTCTCCATGGACGCTCTGGTCTGCGTGGACGCCCTGGTCTGTGTGGATGCCCTGATCTGCGTGGACGCCCTGGTCTGCGTGGACACTCTGGTCTGCATGGACACCCTGGTCTTCGTGGACACTCTGGTCTTCGTGGACACTCTGGTCTTCGTGGACACCCTGGTCTGTGTGGACCATGTCAGGTGTCATCCACACACTTTTCTCAGCAAACTGCAAGCTACCAGGAGGGGATAAACCCTCGTCAAGCAAGTAAATATTACCATCATTAAATGGCCAATATGTTTATTAGCATCGATCCTAGCAAATATTCTTTTGGAAAAGAAATAAAAATTTTAGTTACTTTAAACTATTTTCAAGGTATGAATTCATAATGTTTGAGCAAGTTATCTGCAATTAAGTATGACTTCAAATAAATCTATGCAGTATGTCTATATGTAAGCACAGGTATAATTCTGCAAAATACTAAGTGTAGAGACACACACACTTGTACACACACACATGTGTAGGACCCCAGGAGGTGGGGACTCCCTTCTATTTTACCACTGAGGAAATTGAACTCTCAGAGGCTTTCATTATCTCTTTCATTCTGTGTGAGGTGGAGCAGGAATTGGAGTCCAGCCCCAAAGCCCTGGTTTATGTTCACAGTGAAACACTGTCCTTCCAAATGATTAAATGAATCCATGGTTCAGAGAGCAAATCAGCAAGGCTTCAGCTCAGTTCAGTTCAGTTGCTCAGTCGTGTACGACTCTCTGCAACTCCATGGACTGCAGCACGCCAGGCCTCCCTGCTCATCACCAACTCCCAGAGTTTACTCAAACTCATGTCTACTGAGTCGGTGATGCCATCCAACCATCTGATCCTCTGTCGTCCCCTTCTCCTTCTGCCTTCAATCCCAACATCAGGGTCTTTTCCAATGAGTCAGCTCTTCGAATCAGGTGGCCAAAGTATTGGAGTTTCAGCTTCAACATCAGTCCTTCCAATGAACACCCAGGACTGATCTCCTTTAGGACGGACTCTCACGAGTCTTCTCCAACACCACAGTTCAAAAGCATCAATTCTTCAGTGTTCTGCCTTCTTTACAGTCCAACTCTCACATCCATACATGACCACTGGAAAAACCATAGCTTTGACTAGATGGACCTTTGTTGGCAAAATAATGTCTCTGCTTTTTAATATGCTGTCTAGGTTGATCATAACTTTTCTTCTAAGGAGTAAGCATCTTTTAATTTCATGGCTGCAGTCACAATCTGCAGTGATTTTGGAGCCCCAAAAAACAAAGTCAGCCACTGTTTCCATTGTTTCCCCATCTATTTGCCATGAAGTGATGGGACCAGATGCCATGATCTTAGTTTTCTGAATGTTGAGCTTTAAGTCAACTTTTTCACTCTCCTCTTTCACTTTCATCAAAAGGCTCTTTAATTCTTCCCTTTCTGCCATGAGGGTGGTATCAGGAAGGCTTACAAGAACAGGAATCGTGTGTGAGAAATGAATTCAGTGCCGCCTCCTTTCACTGCACTGACTCTGTCCACCCCAGAGACGCTTCATGCTGTGAGCAGAGACCAACTTTGGGGCATACACGCCCTTGGGGAGAGGGGGCTGGTTGTGAGTCTTGAGAGGGATCTTTCCCAAGTTGTCATCTAGTTCATGACTCCTGGTTTATGATGCATGATTCCACACAGGAGTGTCAGGAGGCTTGCCTGTGACTCTAGAAGGAGACAGCGCAGGACGAGGATGTTGCGGCTGAAGGGCCAGGCCAGCCCACAAACTTGGTGCTGGCGCCACGCGGCCAGAAGAACCCAGCGCGTCCTGCCTGCAAGGGGGTCCCGGGACCAGGAGAAGCCCTGTCATCCCCGAGGGAGCAGTATGAACAAGGGCTTTGATGACCTGCAGGGTTAAACAGGACAGAAATCCAAATCGAACGGTACCCTCTATGTTGCTGGCCTCACCGCTGGTCATACAGTGACTGCAGAACAGTGCTTAATATTTCAAGTCATCTCTTCATAGTGAAGGCCTAATGAGTAAACCTCCAGAGCATAAAGTAAATAAGGAGCCTTACCTATTAGACACCAACTCAGTGAAACCCTCCACCCGTTATTCATCTGAATCTCCTGGAAACCTCGTGCAGAAGCTCCTTCTGTATACAGACGAGGAAACGGAGGCTCTAGAAGTAATGAGCCCCAGCTGGACGTCTGGTGAGCACGGCGGGTGCTCTCACCCCTGGTTTGTGTTTCTGGAAAACTCACTGCAATGGGATTCAGACGCTGGCACAGACTTCACGTACCATCAAAGCAGCTTTCCAGAGTTATCTGCCCATAAGTCTGGATGGGGGCTGGGGTTTCTCCCGGGGCTAGGGTTGGGAGCAGAGCCCAGGGCACAGCTGTCAGCCTGATGTCAGCCATGGACCCTACAGAGCCACAAAATCTGGATGGAGAGTCCTCGTCTCCCCACGGTCTGTGCCCGAGGAATGCCAGGCTCTGAGTTTATGTGGAAGTCAGAGTCCACGCCTGGCGTGCTTGTAAATCTGGATGCGTGTATATCGAACTTGCTTAAAATATGGAATATTAGGGGTCTCCCGCCAGGGCAGGTTCCTCTTTCTCTTGGCTGAGTGTGGATCTCAATTTTCTTTAGGCTATAGATTTATCACTATCGTACGTCTTACTTAAAGACCAATGTAAGTGAGGCCGTTTGAATGTGGGCCTTTATCTCTGTTCACACCTGCTAGTCTGCATGAGAAGTTCCATTTCAGGACCTATACAGGGTGTTTTATACTCCAGTTGGAAAAGCAGTGCTAAAACCAAACAGACCAGTGAGAAGTTGAGGACATCTGAGAACAGAACAGGAATCCCGTATGTTCGTACCAGAAAAGACATCACACTGTGCAACATTTGCTGGGGCCACGAGAAGAGGAGGAGGAACCGCCGAGACCTGCCTCGACCAGGGGAACTCTGGCGCCCTGTGCCCCGTGGGGTCTGTCAGCATCCCTGCCCACACTGGGGCAGCCCTGTGCCCCGCAGGGTCTGTCAGCATCCCTGGCCCCACACTCGGGACTCCAGTGGCACCCTTGCCCCTGCAGATGGTGAGCAGACTGTTCCCCCCCCGCCGCCCCCAGGTGGAGGGGGCACTTGCTCCGACTGAGAACCACTGAAGCCAGAACAGGAATCCCGTAGGTTAGCAGCAAGGAAGGAAACCAACAATTATTTTGGATGAGCAGAAGAAATAAGCCCCGTTACGTACCGATGAGAGCATCGCACACTCTGTCGCCTGCTCACCTGAAGCAGGTGTCGCCCTGACACCTCACCTGCGGGCACTGGGAAGGAAGCCTTCCTGCCTCTTCTAGGTGGCCGCTGCGTCCCCTCCCGGGGTGCCCTGGCTGTGCACACACCACGGCGGGCAGGCCTCCGCTCTGCGCACCCTCTGCCCTCCCCCCCATGCTCCCACCGGGCTCGGCTGTGCTGTCCGGCAGCAAACACACCCCAGCCGCTCGGGAAGGTCACATCTCAAACAGCAGCCTACACGCTGGGCCGCGCACAGCAGGCAAGGCGGTCCTTGTAAGCCTGACATACCGAGGCCCTCTGGATCCAAGTGGACGCTCTGGGAGACGGAGTTCCCGGCCAGACGGTCAGGCTAACCAGTGCTCAGTTACTGCCGGCGAGGCCAGTGAACACGGAGGGCAGGGCTCCGGGATCAGCTCCACGGTCCGTGCCCCGGCCCTGTCTCTGCTCTGCACCCTGGCCAGGCTCCAGGAGACCGCTCCCGGCAGAGGCTCCGCTGGCAGTGCTGGTCGAGCCCCAGGCCCAGCAGAGGCCCCGGCCCTCCCCTCGCTCCTCCCGTGAGTCCAGCCCTCTCGTCCCAGACCTGGGGAGCACAGAAGGCTGGCCCCAGCCTGACTTCCCACAGTGTTGCCTGCAGCCCCGGGGCACCCACCCGCCCGCCTCTCCTTGCCCTGCGGCCCTGGCCTGACTTCCTGCCGCACAGGCGCTGGGAGCACGTGTCCACACGACATCACTGAAAATAGACTGAGAAGTTCTAGACTGCGTCCCTGGAGTCTCTCATTGAAAGCATCCTTCCACAGGGACCTTGCACCGCCTCTGGAATTGACACGGGGGAGGCCGAGCTGGAAGGGACCAGCGGGCCATCCTGTGAAAGTAACAGTCACCTCTGTGTCTTACGGGGGCTTCCCTGGTGGCTTAGAGGGTAAAGCGTCCGCCTGCAATGCAGGAGACCTAGGTTCAATCCCTGAGTCAGGAAGACACCCCTGGAGAAGGAAACAGCAACCCGCTCCAGTACTCTTGCCTGGAAAATCCCATGGACGGAGGAGCCTGGGAGGCTGCAGTCCATGGGATCCCAAAGAGTCGGACACGACTGAGCAACTTCACTTTCACTGCGTTTTATGGGAACAAAAGGCAACTCACGATGGTGGATGTTGTATTTTTAAATAAAAAGACTTTATTTATGAAATAAGATAGCAGCTAGCAGTTTAAGGAAACATGGGGAGATATTACTTCACATGGGGGCACGTATGCACCTTGGAAAACATTTGGCTAAATCACAAAATTAGCATTTTTAGTCACCTGTAAAGTGCTGAGACATCTGTCTCGGGTGAATGCCTGCACTGTTTTTAACCATCCAGTGAGTAGAACATCGGTGGACAGATACACGTGGAGCACAGTGAACCCAGGTCACCCACTCATGGTGACCGAGGCAGGCGGCCCGGGTGCCCGGGCTGTGCTGACCGAGGGTCACCCCTCCTGTGTCCTGCGTCCACTGCCAGCAAGGCCACCCCCCTGACCAGCACCACACATCCTTCAGGATGCGTTCAAAGCCAGAAAGTGCTCCTGGTCGACAGGTGCAAACACAGCAGGGAAGGATGAACCGAAACGCCGTCTGCCCACCTCCAGTGACACAAAGACACACGCGTCTCTGACGTGGGTATTTTGGTGTCGACACTTGAGTCTATTGATAGGAATTGAGCATTTTGGTTCAAAGCAAACGTTATTTGTGAAATGTTACACATAATATATTGACTAAAACTTTGTTAATTTTTTTAATAGAAAATTGTGATATAAAAATACTACTTTGTTAAAAATATATAATACACGCATTATAGCACTTTGGAAAACTCAGCTCAACTCAGAAAGCAAGTAACACCACCTGGACCGGTATATTTTAGCCAGCTTTCTTCACTGTTACAAAGTCTATTTTGGCGTTAAAGGATATACAACATAAATAAAAGTAGTGAATCTGAATCAAGTAAAATTGCTCTGAGAATGTTAATAAACCCCTCCACTACCACACATGCAGGACTTCCCGTGAGTTCCGAGTCTGAGAGCTCTGCAGGTAATCGGGCAGACGCAGAGCACCCTCTGGGGCCTCCCGCTTGCGTGGACACGGCGTCCACACCCCCAGTTCCACGAGCATTCACCATGGGCTCTGCTGCGCGAGAAGCAGCGAGGGGCTGCCCGGAGACGCCCCCAGGACGGTATTGCACATTTCGGCCCCAGAGACAGTCGGGGATCCATCCTCAAGCAGGGTGGCTGTGTGACGGCACCCCGGCTCACACGTGCAGCAGGGGAATCTGCCAGACCATGAGGGACGATGCCAGCTCCTCTGGCCGCTGCGGCCTGGCCTTCCTGCTCACGCGCCAGTGGCCCTGGCCCCCACAGGCCACCAGCACGGAGCTGGCCCTGGGCCTCCGGGCCCGCCGGCCTCGGCTTGGGGATGTGCAGGGCAAGCGCAGGAGGTCCTGGGCGAGGCTCTCCTCTGGCCGGGGCTCCAGGGAGCCGGAGCCCTGGGACGGGGTCGGGGACCCGGACGAGGAGGAAACGTCGCTGCCCTGGGTGATGGTGCCTGGCGAAGCACCCAACCAGACGGCGTCGGGGCCGCCCCGGCCCGCGTAGAGCCCTGGTGCCTCTCCAGGGGGTGCGTCCCGCTGCTCGTCGTCCTGGGGGTCGGCGCTGGGCGGCGGGCTGTCCCTGGGCCTGTCCTTGTCGGCCTTGAAGGCGGCTGCGGCCACAACCAGGAACTTGACAGGCCCATGGTGCGCGTGGTAGGAGACCAGACCTCGTCCTGCAAGGGCACAGGTTGAGCTCGGCCCTCCCAGCAGGGCCCCGCACCCCTGGCCGCCTCGGCCACGTGGGACGCCCCGTGCGACAGCTCAGCAGGAAAACCGCGCCCAGGCCACGGTCCCCTGCACTTCCAGTTACTCCAAGAATGACATCAAAACCATGGTCTAAAAAAGAACAGCCACGGCCTTCGTCAACGCCATCTGAGTCTGGCACTTGATTAGAATGGTTAAAGTGATAAAAGAGGTGTTTCACTCTCTGCATCCAAGCCTTCTCACCTGCTCTATGTGCTAAATCAATTCAGTCGTGTCTGAATCTGTGTGACCCCATGGAGCCCACCAGGCTCCTCCGTCCATAGCATTCTCCAGGCAAGAATATTGGAATGGGTTGCCATGCCCTCCTTTAGGGGATCTTCCCAACCCAGGAATTGAAGCTGAGTCTCTTACATCTCCCGCGTTGGCACGTGGGTTCCTTACCACTAGCGCCATCTGGGAAGCCCACTTCTAATATGACTTCCACCTCTTACTTGCAAATTGGCACCTAATATGGTCACTCAGTTCATTTTACTCCATCCTCTCCCACTACCTGTCCACCATCCCGTAGTAGACAGACATTTCACATAACAAACGGAGAAAGTAAAGTTTCATTTGGGTAAAACAATAAGGCTGGGTGAAGCACAAGTTGGAATCAAGATTGCCAGGAAAAATATCTATAATCTCAGATATGCAAATGACACCATCCTTAGAGCAGAAAGTGAAGAAGAACTAAAGAACCTCTTAATGAAAGTGAAAGAGGAGAATGAAAAAGTTGGCTTAAAGCTCAACATTCAGAAAACTAAGATCATGGCATCTGGTCCCATCACTTTATGGCAAATAGATGGGGAAACAATGGAAACAGTGACAGGCTATGTTTTTGGGCTCCAAAATCACTGCAGATGGTGACTGCAGCCATGAAATTAAAAGATGCTTACTCCTTGGAAGAAAAGTTATGCCCAACTTAGACAGCATATTAAAAAGCAGAGACATTACTTTGCCTACAAAGGTCTGGTCAAAGCTTTGGTTTTGCAGTGGTCATGTATGGATGTGAGATTGGACTATGAAGAGGCTGAGCGCCAACGAATTGATGCTTTAGAACTGTGGTGTTAGGGAGGAGACTCCTAAGAGTTTTTTGGACTGCAAGGAGATTAAACCAGTAAATCCTAAAGGTGATCAGTCCTGAATGTTCTTTGGAAGGACTGATGCCGAAGCTGAAATTCCAATACTTTGGTCACCTGATGCAAAGAACTGACTCATTTGAAAAGACCCTGATGCTGGGAAAGATTAAGGGCAGGAGGAGAAGGGGACAACAGAGGATGAGATGGTTGGATGGCATCACCAACTCAATGGACATGAGTTTGAGTAAACTCTGGGAGTTGGTCAATTTCATCAAATTGATGGACAGGGAGGCCTGGCATGCTGCAGTCCATGGGGTCACAAAAAGTCAGATACAACTGAGCGACTGAACTGAACTGAAAAGAATGGGGTGTCCTTCCAATTTCTGTTTAGAAGTGTATTCTCTTCGGAACACTTTTTGTTGTGGCTGTTGCTCCCTTCCGTACACAAATGAGGTGAGACAAGTCTCCCTACCCCTGAGTTTGGACCTGCAGGTTCTTTCCTGCTCTTTCTGCATCAGGCCTTGCTCCTAGATCTGGCTGCTTCCTGAGACAGGCTCCTGAAGGGGAAACCTGACTCCTGACGCTAGAGCCTCTTCAGGTCCTTGACACCCAGGTGCTTTGCAAAAGGCC